>NW_025814889.1:73355000-74742500 GCF_022079265.1 Lynx rufus | reverse complement strand
AGTTGACAGACGAGAATCCTGGTGATGAATAAGGCACAAAGATACATGAGGTAAGCTGGGAGCAGAGGGAGGTCAGGAATGAAAGTTCTCAGAAGGCGTACTT
Organism: Lynx rufus; assembly: GCF_022079265.1. Lineage (NCBI taxonomy): Eukaryota > Metazoa > Chordata > Mammalia > Carnivora > Felidae > Lynx > Lynx rufus. The sequence goes on along the minus strand of NW_025814889.1, from coordinate 74,742,397 downwards.
GGCCTGTCTGGACAGAGAAGGGTGGGGAGGAGAAGGTTTGGGGTAAAAAGTCCACCGAGGTGAGGCTTGCGTGTGAAGAAAAGATTGAACCCCCTGGTGGTTCAGGCCTCTTCACCATGTTCTTTCTGTGGTTGGCAACTACCACTCAGAGGTTAGTCAAGCTGGAAAGCCAGATTCTATGAAACCTAACTGAGCGACAACTCTCCTTGAGAATGTGGGTTGAAGTCAGGTCTTTGGTGGTGGCCAAGCTAAGAACGTAAGGGCTACTCTTGTGCTACTAAATACACACAAGAGGCCACCACAGCCTTCCCTGCTAGTAGCCAGTGCCGGGAGAACTTGTCCTGTTTGCCTCTCTGGTTTAATCTCTTGGGGGCCTGTGGCATCTGACTTTTGGCAGCTGTGGTCCCAGACACAGTCTACAGTGGATCCTACATGGATCTTGCCTCAGGTTTTGCTTCAATAAGCCAAGCGGATCAAAGAATTCAGCTTCTTAGCCTTCAAGAGCTTCTCTCTCTCTTACTCAGTGTGCCTCCATTTCTTCACAAAGCAGAGAAGAAAGGAGGCACAGGGTAATACAGAGAGCAAGACCTGGATTTCAAGGCAGTAGATTTGGCCTCTCGTTCTGCTTTGCGACTCACCAGTTGTCAACTTGGATGGGTCACCTAAACTTGCTGAACCCTCATGGTCTATATCCTACCTCCCTGTTATCTAGTGCAGAAGTCTCCAGGGGAGGATGTGCTACATCATCTACTGGATACAGGGGGACAGTGTTAGAGGCTTTCTTTTTTGTTTTTTTATCTTTTAAAAATTAAGCTTTAATCATTTAATATACAGATTGACACCAGCACCCTCACTTGGTCCTTCTTTCATTTGGCCACATGTCAGGTATATTGGATGAGGTGTATGAATGCAAAGAAGGAGTGTCAGGGAAGTGAGTAAAAAGTTTCAAAAGTATCAAGAACATCAATTGAAATATGAAATTATGATTTGAAATACTTACATTTGTTAATGTTGATAAAGAATCTCCCCCTGTGTAGTGTGGCTTGAGATAGGAGGTAATGATAGAACTCTAAAAACCATATTCATGTATGGGGATGGCAACATTTTTTGCCAATAGGTTTTTATAATAAAAATGTTTAGAGGCCACTTTTTGGTTGTAGGACATGTGGATGATACAAACCAACATGAGCCCACTATCAAAAGTCTATTGGAAGTGGAGGTGGACACCAGAAACAACAGTTTCAACAATGGTGGCATTTTTAATGACAAAGGACAATGAGGCACATACAACAAAGGGGCATCCATGCTATGCAGTGTTTGTCCTAGGCCAGAGGCCAAAGGCAAAGGAGAGGAGCTGTCAACAGCCACATCTATCTGGAGTTGGGGCCCCAGGGGAGAGTTGTTTAATGCATTCCTGGACTGCTTATGGAATGTCCTTCCTGTTCTGGAGAAAGAAGCAGGCTTGCCCAGGATGAGGCTTGTGGGGCTTCTGCTCATTGGTATGAAGGAAAGGAGCTCATTGCCTAATTGCCTTTGGACACTCCCCTCCGCGGAAGGGGGCTTCTTTTGAGAACAGTCAGCTTTCCCCTGTGGACCTTTGCAGCAGTGATATGACAGTGCCCATGCTTTCACCTGCTCCCAAGACACCTTCTCTATGCCATTGGGCCCTCCATTTACATCCCCTACTAGGTTTTCCCATAAGACACTCTTCCGTAGAAGAGCAAAATAAGAGTTATCCAAAGACTAGGGGCTAGGGGTCTCTTCATCTCCTACTAGAGTGATTGTAGTTGTTGCAAAACTTATAGCCACAAGCAGTTGTAGAGGGGAAAGGATCCCGAGCTTCTAGTTTATTCTGCTGGTCTCTATGGTTGGAGTAGGGGCTCGAAGAGTCATCACTGTCTGCTGGGGTTTGGATGGGAGCCCAGCAAATACCTGGGAGCTTGGGAGAGCTCTGGAGCTGCCTCTATTTGGAGGTGCAGGTGGGAGTCTATACCTTCATTCATCCGGCCCCTAGGCTCTGCTTTACCATGCCAGCAGACGCTGTGTGTGGGCCAGCAGGCTGGCAGCCTAGGGCTCAAGGATGTGGGAGCAGGTGAGAAAAACAAGTGCCAAAAGCCCCAGGGATGGAGACATGAGCTGGGCTACTGGGAATGGAGCCCTGGAGCCAGATGGATTTGGACTGGATAATGATCAGTGCCCTACTCTTTCTGAGCAGACTCTCCACGGACACTCACTATGCCAGGGTACACAACTTCTCCAGAGCTGTCCTGTTTGGGAGAAATCAGGATTTCTGAGATGCCATGAAACTTCCTAAGGCTAAAAGAACCCCCTCAAAGCTGGGAAAGATGGTAAGCATGGTAAAATAGCTGAGTTAAGGCCACAAAAATTGAGGGGATACATACTGTCTCAGTGACCTAACCCTGACCATGTGGCCTTGGAGAAGGAATCCTCCAAAGCCTTGGAGCCACCATGGATTCTGAGGGTGCAGTGTATAAGCCAGCCTGGTCTCTCAAAGGCCTTTCTGGGAATCTCATGATGCAGGTCCTAAATAAGGGGATCCCATGGTGAGAGGGACTTTTTAAACTTCAGGTTAACTGATTGTCAGTCATACGATCAATTTGATGGGTCTCCTTCCCAGAAGGAAGGCAGGCAGGCAGGAAGGGAGGGAGGATAGGAAGGAAGGGTGGAAAAAAGAATAGAAAATATTGCAGGGCATCTCTTGTTTCATAAAACTTATATGTATGCATGGGGACACTAGGTCATAATTAATACTTATTTCTTATTATGCGTTGCAGTTAAAAATATGAAAAACACTGTCCTGGGGAGACTCTTTTGTTTGGGTTGCTTTCGCTGCTTACAGCTTCTTCCATTTATTCATTCCATTTTTACCATCTGGAGCATAAACAGAGTGAACACTCCTATCATGGGTTAGAAGACAAATGAGTTACCCTTTCTGGACCTAATGTTTTTTAATCTCTAAAACAAGGAAACTGCAAGGAAGCCTGGTGGCTTCTGTCTTTGGAACCCATGACTTTGTGTCTCTCTGAATGTTCTTTGGGAGTTTGCTGAGAGTCTTCCCTTCATTCTCACTAGGCTCATAACTATAAAATATTTGAGGGGAAAGAGCCCTAAAAAAAAAGTGGAATAGCAAACAGATGGGAATGCTCCAGAGAGCTCAAAGGGCACATTTTTACCTGGACTGCTGCCTCTGGACAGCTTATAAACTGTCTATAGGGACAGGGTCTGCAGAAACTTGGGGGGACTGCATGATCCACTCCAGCTCTGGTACCATGACGAGAGGTTCAGAGAGGGCCAGGCAGCCTTAAGGACAGTGAACAGGGGAGCCCAACAGAAAAGGGGAGCCCATCAGCTGAGGATTGGCTACAGGCCTGCCTAGACCACCACAGACGCCGGAAGCCTGGTAGAGAGGTTGAGAAGCCAGGCTGTGCCTTTCCCCAGATTTTGTAAAATGAAGTACACAGGGGTGGCCTCAGCCCTGGAATCTTTCCTCCGAGGCAAATCACACCTGGAAGGGCTCTTTTGTTTCTCTGCAGCCCCTTGGGTCTACAGCACGATAGCATGGCAAGGTGCACACAGCAAGTGCCTACTAGATATTCCCTGATGTAACTTTTCAGAGATGAATACTGACAAAAACACAATATGAGCGTCCTGTAAGGACCACCACCCCTCCCAGGCACCACGAGAACACAAGAAATGTTAACGTCACGGAAAAGAAAGAGAAAATTCGTGTTTTCTGCAGAGGTTCTAGCACGTGTCAAATAGCAGTCAAGCTAGAAGAGTTCAAAGCTATTCTGTAGCACAGGAATGCTGACTGTCACGTCTTCACGAGAACAGGGTCTGGAGTATTTTCTACTCTGCCTGACTCAAAAGGCGGCGATGAATGTCAGATGGAGAGCTGTGAAGAGACTAACGGTCAATGGCTAAGGAATACTCAGCAGTCATCCTTTACCCCTTTGCGATGATAAGGTTTATTTTCAAGATGTTAGGTTCACTCATCTGGCCAATTAAGCACCACAAAAGTGACTTCTTCCAGAGGCTCATGGAACTCCCTGAGAATGTCCCAAGGTGTTGGTTATTTGAGATTTCCTGTTCTATTTTTCTTCCCATGAGAATCACTGCTGGCTTTCCCATGATGCTTTGGGCAAGGGGCTTCTTTCTTTTATTTTCATTACAAGCAGGGAATCTATCCATCAGACTGGCAGGGCCCCCAAAGGGGCACTTCCTTTCATCTGTTTCTCAGGATAGATGGGCCATTCCTCAATTCAACCAGTCTGTGTCTCTTCTATTTTTTTTTAAACCTTTCCAGAGAGAAAGTTTCCATATTCTCTTAATCAACTGTTTGAGTGCCTAACAAATTTTGCTGTTTGAAGATTCTTCTTTCTGTTTAGCCTCAGTTCATTTCTCTTGATCCCCTTATTGAGAGTTTGAGAGGGGCTGGTTATCCTACAGTCTAGCAAAACTGTTTCATAAATGGTTCAGAGGCTCTTGTACCAGCAGATTTGCTGGGCTGTACTACTGTCCTTCACTGAAGAGCTGTGTAATGTTGGGTTAACCTCTCTATGCCTCGACTTTCCACCTGTTCAGCTTGTCCCTCTGAGCCACGGTTTCCTCCCCTGCCTAAAGGAGCTCACCAACTGCTGGATGGCTTCGTGGGCATCTCTATTATAGAATATTATATTGTAATTACTATTTATTTATACATTCTCCCACCGGACAGTGAACCCGAAGAAGGAGGGAACCACATCTTTTTTTTATCTCTCCTCCAGATGCGGTGCCTAGCACATAGCCAAGGAGGCGGAATAATTTCTAGCCAACATTTTCTATGGCGTATTTCCCCCCCTCTACTACAATTCCAGGTCTCATGATAGACTTTTTTCCACTCCTCTCTTCTCTTCACACCAGTGTCGTATGGAACGGGTGGCGGGAGACTGGGGATTAGTCCCGGGAAGCTGACACTAAGCTCGCTCGCTCGGATGAGGTTCGCGACAGGCCGAGAACGTGATCTGCCGCGGGCGAGGGGGGACGATGACGCAGCTCCGGCCACTTTGGCCGCGTTTTCCGTTTGCGCTTTTATCCTATCGAGTGGGGTCGGGCTGAGCTCCCAGGCGCTCTGCAGAAGCAACGCGACGGCGAGCGGCGCCCGGGATTTCCCACGAGCACAGAGGCCCGACGGTGCCCGCGGCAGACGCCCCCAGAGCCCGGCAGACCGTGAAGTCCGGATCGGGTCAACCCAGGTGGGGGTGACGCACCTGGAAGAGGCGTGCGCAGCAGCTAGGTGGAACCACGGCGGCGGGAGTTGGGCGAACGCATCACAGATTAACGCGGGCAGAGCGTGGATCTGCACACACATCACCCTCGAAAACTCTCAGGCACAGAGAAGCAGCATGCCTTCCTCTGTGGACCGCAGCCGTGGAGGACTACCCCGGGCAGAGTCTCCCAGTGGTTGATTCCAAGTCAAGATGGTTGCGAAGCCGCCAGCCTTCTCGGGGAGCGAGGCAGGTCCGCTGGGCGGGGCCAAGGGGAGGGGCGGGCCCGGGGCGGGGCCTCGAGAGGGGCGGGGCCAGGTGCTGGGTTGTCTCTGCTTGTCAAAAGGCAGCAGCCGAGCGGGAGGCGCCGGGAGCGCGGAGCTGCGTGCCCACCCGCCTGACCAGGTGCGGAACCGGTAGGAGCGGGGAAGGGGGTCCCAGAATCGGGATTGGGCCCGGGGTAGGGCTGCGGGGGGCGGGGAGGGGAACCGGGCCTGAGTGCCCGGGTGCAAACACTAGAGGGTAAATCGCAGGGGCAAACTTGGCTGCTGCTGAGATCCGGGCTGTCGTGCCATGAGGCTGAGGCACTGACGGTACACTGAGGTCTGAGAAAGAGCTAAAGTTCGTGCCAGGTTGGCGAGAGGGGCAACGACCTCGGTGCTCAGGCGGTTTATCACACAAATGCTCTGCTACACAGTGCTCAGCACTTGGGCAACGAGAAGCATTTGTTTCCTTCCTCTGTTGGGGAGCCTTGGCACGGAGTGAAGGAATAAGAAAGGGAGATCGACTGTCGATGGTACTAAGGTCCGCTGGAGGCGGAGTGTGTGAAGCTTTATCATCTTCTAGTACCTGTGTACGGTCACCTGCCATGGTGGAGTTGGATCTTTAAAGTAGAGTTTTTTCTTTTCTTTTCAAACCGCCAATGATTTTAGACCTAGTTGGCCCTAATGCACTGTATTTATTTTTTTCAGGAAAGCCTGTCCATAGATGTTCAGAGGAACTCAGGGGCAAACATCTAATCCGGGAGGGAGCTCAGGGAGTAGTTTCTGTTTGGGGAGTGAAGGGTCCCTCGTCTGTGGGTGGTGGGGGAGAGTTTAGGGGAAGTATCTAGGAGGGAACAGCATGTGGTCTGCAGGGAGCAGTGGATCCTGACCCCCTCTCCCCCCCCACACCCCCAGACCACTGAAGCTGAGACCCAGGCTACCCGGTCTGGGAGGGCACTAGGTCTCCCAGCCCAGGCCCTTCCCGCATCTCCTCCTCCTCCTTCTCCTCCTCCTCTTCCTCCTCCTCCCTGCGGTGAGTGAGTCAGCCTCCTGTCTGGGCTCAGTTGCAGCCAGAGGGGCCAGAGCCCAGGCAAGCAATTGGGCAGGCATTTTCTGAGCATTGCAGAAGCTCTCCTAGGCAGAGTCAGCTCCACTCTAGCTCCCTGCTGGAAGGCTCTCTTCCTCGTGGCCAGTGGTGGCCACTCCTCTGAAGGGAACACCCAACACAGGGATGATTATGGGATCGTTGTGGTATGATTCCAGAAGGGTTGACGGTGAAGAGCTTGTGGATTTGCGGTAAATCCTCATCTCTTATCCTTCTCCTAGGATCAGGAGGTACATCCAGCACGGTACACTTCCAGCCTCCCATTCCATTTCTGCCTAGTGATCTTGTTAGCAGCCCGGCTCTGTTAGCCAGGTGGGTGTGCACAAGAAGTCAGGAAGGTTCTGGGACTAGGGAAGGCATGGTGTTGTCAAAGAAAGTTTTAAGCCAGGGTAAGAAGTAGGGTTTGTTGAGGTGGAAATGGATTGTCTGGACCCTGGAACCTCAACTCAGTGAACTGTGGGCATTGTGTATTGTGGGGGGGGGGAGGGCTTCCCCATCCCGTCCTTGTCGAAGTGCTGGAGAGGACTGAGGGTCCTTCTGGAACGGTATACAGACAGACCCGGAGGTAGTAAGACTGTACATTTCTCTCTGGCTTTTCTTTTGGGTGCTTCAGACCCTTGAGCAGAAATGGGAGCCCCAGAGTCCATTGCCCCCCACTCAGTGGCCTCTCTGGAGCCATATGAGACAAGCCCACAACGAGGCTGTGGTGCGGGGCTGACTCAAACTGCAAAATGCTGGGGATTCACAGACTGTGCTCCGGCTGGGCCCCATGGCTTCAGTTTGGCTGGTCCCTCATTAGCCACGACTTGGACCCTTTCCAGGGTAAAGAATAAGAAAGGAGGGAAGAGAAAAAGGGTAAGAAAAGAGGAGGGTGAGATAAGGAAGGAGGGAAAGAGAGTTAGGAAGCTTTCCTGACCCCTCACAGCTCCTCAGTCAAGGCCATCACACTTCATTTGTATAAACATCGTGGAAGGCCTGGTGTAGTTTGGGGTGCCCTGGTTATTTGTATTTATGGTTTCTCCGTCTTCTCTCCCACCCCCCCTCAGAACTGATCTTTTTTGGGACTAAGTCCCAGAGGAAGTACCAAGAGGCCCTCCCGGACCCTCACCCTCCACTCTCAGACCAAATAGCCAGTGTCTTCCATGCTTGACTTGGGGCTTGGGGGCCAGATCAAGCGGTTATCCAAGCAGGAGAGGGAGCGCCACTGTTCAGTTCTTCACCCTGCGTCCCCAGGAGGCGACAGCCATCCCGGCCGAGATCTGCTTCTGGAACCCCTGCTAGAAACCCCCTGTTGCCTTTGTCTAGCCGTTGGGTGCTGGTGGCTGGAGGGCCAGAGTCAGGAGCATCTGGAAGTCTGAGCCAGGATGATGTTCCAGTTCGTTGCCGGACAGGAGGAGTTGTAGTGGTCCAGCTTTCCGTTTGGCCACGGCTGCAGGTCTGCTTTGGATGCAGGTGGAGGGAAGTAAGGAAATGACAAGTTTTGATTAAATGCCTCTTGTGCACCCAGCTTGGTGCTAGACCCTCTGAGGGATGACAGGAACAGAACCCCCCAAATCAGCCCTCTTCCTTGAGATGGTCTGAGCCCCAGGACGGGCAGCTGCTGTCGGTCCAGTTCTGAAAGGATCCAGGTGGGCAGAAGCTAGCCTGGCTATTGCTCTGGACCTCAGGGCCTCGCTTCCAGTCATGCTTTTCTCTAATTCCCTCTTCACCCTCTCCTGTGTCAGTGCCCTCTTGGTGGGCCAGAGAGGGGGAGCGTATAATTCCCTGTCCAAACCGGGAAGCTTTGAGAGTGCAAAGGGGTGCTGTTAGTAGGTTCTGTCAGGACAATTGACATAAACCACAACTGTCTAAGGCCAACTGAAACATTTAGTCATTATGGTGAACAGCACTCTGAACCCATCTGAGGTTACACTGACGAGGGGAAGATGGGTGGGAGTGGGTTTAATGAGGAAGACAAGGTGGGGAAGGGGCCTAATGACGAGGGGAGGATGGAAGTAGCTTAATTCTCAGGGCAGCCCCAACACCCCAGCTTGTTCTCTGGTATTATCACCCAATTCCAGTGTTTTCCCTGAGGGCAGCACCGCTCCCAGCCACCTTCTCCTAGAACCCAACCTACCACACTCGCTCGCTCGCTCGTGTGACTTCCCTTCACCCTTGACTTATGACTGGCCTCACCTTCGGCTTTCCTGCCCCACCCCTACCTCCGATGGGGACAGGAAGGCCTGCCAACTCCCCTTCCGCTGCCCCTGGGGGAATTGGGATTTATAATGGAGCCAAGACTTAGCCTCATGCTTCCTCTTCCCTCTTCCCCCGTATCTGCAGCCTCTTCATTTTGTCTCTCCAGCTTCCCAGATCTCTGGGGGACACACCATACCACAGGGAAGTCCAGCTCTCAAGTGGGTAAACAACAAGAAGGGAAGGGTAGTCAAACCTTGCTCACGTGGATAAAGGGCACAGGTCACTTGCAGTCAGGTTCCGGGGAAATGGTGAGCAGGCTGGAGGGCAGAGCCAGAGAAAAACTGCTTAGCAGGAGAGGGAGTCGGTTCCCCCGGACACTGGAGTTTGACTGTCTCATCAGGTCTGAATATTGGGGAAATGGTCCAGGGCGGGGACAGGCTGTTCTTGCTCAACCCAAGCTATAGGCGTTGGTGGCAGCGACTGCATCGTGACGCTGTAACACGTAGAAAAGAAACTGCCCTCCCTTCTGCGTCCGCGGTCCTCGTGGTGGTCGAGATGCTCAGGGCGGGCTCCCTGGAGAGTCCGCAGAGGTCCAGCATGAGAGTGATCGGGGCGCCTGGTGTGGGGGTGGAGCCTCCTTAATGATGGTGTAGTGACTGTCCTACTCTGGCAGGAAGGAAGTTGTTCTCATCGCCAACAAATGAAAAGGGCAGGTGAAGACCTCTTGGGAAGTCCCACCCTTTGAAGTGACTTGTGGGGAGAGGGAAGGGGAGAGACTCCTTGGGCTGGCAGGGGGAGGAGGGGGGGTGGCCTGTCAGTAGATGGCAAAAGTGAGAGGCACTGGGGGAGTCTGAGTGTGTGTCATACGTTTGCAAACCTGCCCTGCAAGTCCTGTGCCAAGGGATAGACCAAGCAGTGTTTCCAGAACCAGGTGCCACACAAAGTCCCCATTCTGCACAGGGGAGAGTCCTGGTCCTGAGCAGGGTGTGGGCAGCTACACCAGCGGGCAAGTGGAGTTTGGGAAGGACCCAGAAGCCGGTTCCTGGGAAGCTGCTGCCTCTCACTGGCCTTCTGACCACAGGTTGAAGCTTTGAGGTGTTACGCAAGGTGTGACATTCCAGGCACTGTGGGGCGCAAGGTGTGACATTCCAGGCACCATGAGGCACCCGTGAGCCCCTAGGCTTTGCTGGTGACACATCCAGTGTGTGCCACCTGCTGGCACTGGAGTTGCAGCTCCAGGAACAGCTATTCACTGAGTGCTCAGCTCAGTTGCACCAGGTGCTGTGCTAGGTACGTTGCATGCAGGGCCTCCCAGATCTGCCACAACCTTGTGGGATAGGAACCACTGTTATGCTCCTTTCACAAATGGGAAACTGAGGCTTGGTGAGGTTGAGCCATGTGCCAAGGTGCCACAGCTGATGAATGGGACAGTCAGGACTCACACTTGGGTCTGTCTTAACTTCCATGGAACCCTACCACTTCTGCATTCATGGGAGCCCACAGGGCATTTAGCGCCGTGCCTTGAACATAATAGGCCTGCAGTAAATGTTTGTGAGTGGCAGGGTTAGATTTACTAACTGGTTTGAACAAGTTGACCTGGAAGCAAGCTTGGTTTGCCCAGAGGTTACTGTGGGGACAGTGGCCTCTCAGAAGGAGGCTCCCTCTGCCAGTACCCTCAGGCCTCAGTGCCTCTCCAGCACTACTGGGTACCTAACTTGGGTAAAAACAGCAGACAAGAACCTGAGAGAGAGAGAGAGAGAGAGAGAGTTCTGTGCCGAGAGATTGCATGGGATCAGATAAGATTTGAACGGTCTAGAAGGCAAATGACAAATACTCTTTCAATGTCAAACAAGCCACTTCATTGATAACCTACTTTGGACTAAGGGCACCAAGGAAAGGCCATTGTCCCTTTGGCCAACTGGAGCTAAGCTCATCCTGTTTGCCCTTTCCCCTCCTAGCTACCCCTTAAGGAGCACTCGTGAGCCTAGCCTGCCTGGAAGGGGAGATGGACTCTAGCCACATCTAACAGCCTCTGCCAGGCAGTGTGATTCCCTTCTCTCCTTTCATCTTGACAGCTTCTCCTTGGAGGAAGCTACTATTACTCTCCCCAGCATGGATATGGGAAACCAAGGTTTAAAGAGATGTCGCAACCTGTCATGCTGTAGAATTAACCCATGACCACTGAGCTACACTGCTGCTAGTGCTGGGCTTGGCCACGCGAACCGCTCTCCGTGCCAGAGCCTGGAGACGGGGTTAGAAGGAAGAGAAAGTGCTCAGCCTACCCCTCAGCTGGGTTCCTTGGTATATCTCTGAAATGTTAGGTAGTGCTGTTGGAAGCTTTGCCAACAGCCTCGAAGAACAGGAAGAATGCGGGGTTGGAGTTAGACACGCCTGGGTTCAAATCCCAGCTTTGTCACTTTCTAGCTTGTGACCTTGGGCAGGTTTCTTAATCTCTCTGAATCTCAGTGTCCTTATCTGTTACGTGGGATAAGAATAACTTCCTTGGAGAGCCGTGTGAGGATTCCAGATGACCCAAGTCAAGTGTCTGGCGGGCAGTAAGCCTTCGAAAAGCGTGGGTCGTTCAGTAGATATGCATTGAGGACCTACAGTGTGACAGGCATTATTCAAGACGCTGGGAGCTTCACAGTGAAAAGTAAAGACTCTTGCAATTGTTCCCAAATTTGCTAGACCAGAAACTTCATCGTTGTGAGAGATCCCTTTAGAATCCAAGAATGGCTGTCTTCGCACCTGGCTGAATTCGGATTTGGTACATTTCTCTTCCAGCCATTTGTTAGCTGATGAGCTTGGAGAAGTTAGTTAGCTTCTCTGAGACTCAGGTTCTTCAATTCTTTTTATTTATTTACTTATTTTTTTGACTGTGAAATATATCATACGCACACGGGTATACCATATGCTTATGTATAGATTAAAGAATAATATAGCGTATTCGGTACACATCACCCAAGTGCAGAATGGAACATCTCCAGTGCCTTCAAAGCTCCCGTTCCTCTTCCCATTTGCATCTCCTTCCTTGTTCTCCACCCCACCCATATTTTGAATGTTAGTTAGTTATTTCCTTCCTTTCCGTCGTAAGTTATCGTCTACGTGCATTTTACAAAACAATATATTGTTTACCTTCACGTGTCTACGGAGCTTACCTATATGCATGTTCCCCGTGATGTGCGTCCTCCACCTTGTGTCCTGCCTCTGAGACTTCCCCCTGTGTTGACACACCCAGAGGTAGTTCGTTAGTTTTCACTCAGGGTGACGTCCACTGTAAGGATGTGCCACAATTTGTATGTCCTCCCTCTTGGTGATGGACGTTTGGGTGGTTTCCAGTTTGGAGTTATCACGGTCATACTGCTGGCGGTAACTGTGCTGGTCTCCTGATGTGCGCGTAGGCGGTTCTCCAGGGCACATACCTGGGGCCAGGGCAGCTGGGATTCTGTGTTTGGCATTGCTCCACAGCGCCCAACTCTTTTCCACTGGTTGTACTGAAAAGCATTCCTTTCGGCAGTGGCTAAAAGCTCCCCTTGTGCCCCATCCTTTTCAATACCTGACATAGCCTTTATTTCTAAAATGAAACGGTTGTCCGACTAGACGAGTTTCTAAAGTCCCTTTCAGCTCTCATAGTTGAATCATCCTCGGCCGGTTATATGTGTACCCCTGTCTGACGTGTGGTACACGCACAGGTGGTCCTGTACAGGTGTCAGCGTGACTCTGTGAGCTCTGCTCAGGGACTCCGGGTGCGGCTGAAGCCCTTCCTTGCAACCTTCCAGCAACAGTGAGGGAGGGATCCCGCGGCTCCAAGCCCATCCCGGTACTTGGCGTCCTGTTCAGTTCAACCAAGAGCCTAGTGTCAGTGCTGAGCACATACTAGGTGACCAGTTAGTACCCACTGGATTGCATTTTTGCTAAGGGTATTGAGACGGTATCTTTTCCTTGGGTATCGATTTTGAGAACAGGACGTGGAAGTATCAGAACTTTGTGTTTATTAGCTAATCAGAGTTCAGGGTGCTGGGGGCAGTGATGGGATTTACATCTGTCCAGGGCTTTTTGGTCATCTGAAAACTCCAGGTGAAGTAAACTGAAGACTAATTGTTCAGAGTCTGGCCTTGATCTCTGACCCGCTGACTTGTCCAATCTGAGAAGCAGAGGGTGCTAGAGGGTCGCGGTGGAGAGAACAGAGGAGGCGCCTTGGGGAAAGGAGCAGAATGCCCACAGAGAATCCCTTCCTCTTCCAAGGTTGCACACTCTGCCTGGGGGTGCTGGGTTGAGTAGGTGTTAGGTAGACCCAGTGTCCTGGCGGCCACATAAACAGCCAGCTGCCCACTCACCCAGCCGCCCACAAAAGAATGTGGCTTGCTGGGCAGTTGCATGGGACACCCGAGGCTGCAATCCTGTAATTACCCAGCTAGTCTGTGCCTGTCAGCTCCAGGGGCAGGTGAGTGCCTCTGCCCTGGGCCTCATCTTGGTCACTAGACCCATGCTGGGCTCGGTGGTAGGGACCCACCCATTCTTCAATCACCTCCCACCCCAACTCTGCCCCAGTGTCTCTCTGTACACCAACCTTTGACCTTTGTGAGGCTGACGTATCATATATCATATAAAAGCTGACAATCGTAATAAACCAATGGCTATTCTAACTTATACGTTCCAGGTACCGTGTTAATTTTTTTCATGCATTTTCTCACCCAGGCCCCTCAATAATGCTATGAGGTAGGCAATACTGTTATCCCCATTTCACAGAAGAGGAAATTGATGTTGAAAGAAGTTAAGAGGTTCAACTTCTTGCCCAAAGTCATTGAGCTCCTAAGTCAGAACCAGAACTTAAATTCGGATCTGTTGTAGCCTGGGCCGTCTGCCCCTGCCTCACCTGCCCACGACCTGTCCTGCACAGTTGTTTGGCTCTGTTCTCTGCCCTCCTCTTCCTGTCTGAGGAGGGCTGGAAAAGAGGCAGTAGGTGGTGCCAGCCGAGGGTGAATGGGACGGTTCCAGGCTGGCCAGGATGATGCTGGAAAACACCTTCGGGGCAGAGTTCTTTGTTCCAAACAGCTCTCAATTTCCGGACTTCTGCCAGGGGTGGGAAGGTACCTCTGCCCAGCCTATTTGGCAAGCACACCGACATCTTGGGTGCCATGATGTGAAGAAGTGGGGGGTGGCAGCTTCAGGTAAAATTCCACTGTAATGAACTCCATCTGAGATCCGAATGGCTTCGTTGAGATGAAATTGTGTTAACCAGTGTGCAGTGGAGGAACTCAGGTGTGGAACCTGAGAAACTAGAGGGGGAAGTGGGGCTAATTTACCAGTAAGTGTCTTTTAGTAAAGCTCTGGAACGTTTTGGAACCTAGGAGGAGAAGGAGAGTCAGAATCACCCCTGGTTCCTCCTTCAGTGCCGAGCTCCCCGATGGTTGGGGCAGGTCCCGGAGGGGAGAGCTTTGTGTTTGACTCCACCTGACAGGGCTGTGCCTGTCTGTTCGATTGTCCATGTACCCGCTGCGTTGCGAGGCCCTGAGAACAGGGCTGGGTCCTATATCTGAAGTGTCCTTACTCCACGCAATACTTAACTCATCACAGATATGCTCAATGGCTGTTGATTGAATGGAAGTGTGTTTGTAGGTAGACCGGGACCCCTGAGCTATGTAAAGAGAGTTGAGGTGCCTGGGTGGCTCAGTCGGTTAAGCATCTGACTTCGGCTCAGGTCGTGATTCTCACGGTTCGTGAGTTCGAGCCCCAAGTCGGGCTCTGTGCTGACCACTCGGTGCCTGGAACCTGCTTGGGATTCTTGTATTTCCCTCTCTCTCCGCCCCTCCCCCACTCGCACTGTCTCTCTCTGTCTCTGTCTCTCTCTCCTCAAAAATAAACAAACGCTAAAAAAAATTCTCTCTTGAAGAGAGTTGAAGGGCAGGAGCTTTGTGTGACTAAAACGTTGTAAAAAGCTGGGCTGCAACTCAGAGGACTTCTCTCCCATTACTGAAGCCAATCCTGCAGAATAACAAGCACTAACATTGCCTGAGCAGGTACCCTGTGCCGGGCGCGGTGCTGAGCCCTTGACCTGCATTATCTCATTTGACCCTCACAGACAAATGAGGTAGGTTTTGTCGTTTTGTTCTCATTTTGCAGGCAAGGGAACGGAAGCTTAGAGAGCTGCGGACAGAGCGGGCAGGAGGTGTGTGGGGAGGCAGGATTTGCTGTTGCTCAGGCTGCCTCCGGACCCTCTTCTCTTACCTGTGTCTCCCTGCACGCAGAGCTCGGCCGTCGCTGAGGGCTGGGTGCCGGGTGGGGGGGGTAGGGCCAGGTGATGAGTGAGGCTGGAGGGCTGCAGACCCTGGTGGGGTGCAAGGGCGGGGGGGGAGGAGGGAGTGGCACAGCCTGGTCTGGAGGGTTAGCTCCACCTGAGACCCGCAGGGTTGCCCCGGGAACTGCAGCCCGGTGTGGCCACGTTAGCCCTTTTTTTTTTTTTTACGAGGAAGCTGGACATCCAGAGTTTTTCCAAAAGTGAAATCTCTCCAGTTTTCAAAAACACTGACCACTAATTAAAAAATTGACGTCGACCCGGTGGTGATGGTGGGCGGTGGCAGAGTGAACACAGTCATGGCTAGGTTTAGCCTGCAGCCCTGCCCCCCGCCCCCCACCGGCCCCGGATGTCTTCGGGTAGTTTCTTTCTTTGAACACGGTACCGTTAGACAGAGTGGGACCTGTAAGGCCCTTGCTGATGTAGAATTTCTCACGAAAGGCATGATCACCCTCCATGGGTCCCCTTCCTAGCACGTGATAATACTGTATCATGCAGACCGTCTCTTTCTGGAGACTTATAATGAAATCAGCCTAAAGATATTCCATGAGTGAATCCCCTCCCTCCCCCACTCCCCTGCCCGCCCCCCCCCCAACTCTATATTCCCAGTTAGGTGTTTTTCCAGAGGTGTTAGCAGGAAAGTTCTGTGTAGAGAAATAAAAAAGAAACTAACGGTTAAGCAAAGGGTCTCTAGGGAAACAAAAAATAGAAAGAATAGTGGATGGGGAGCCTGGGTGGCTCAGGTCATGATCTCACGGCTTGTGAGTTCGAGCCCTGTGTCAGAGCCTGGAGCCCGCTTCGGATTCTGTGTCTCCCTCTTTCTCTCTGCCCTCCCCCGCTTGTGCTGTATCTCTCTCTCAAAAATAAACATTAAAAAAATGTTTTTAAGAAAAGAAAGCATAGGGGCGCCTGGGTGGCGCAGTCGGTTAAGCGTCCGACTTCAGCCAGGTCACGATCTCGCGGTCCGGGAGTTCGAGCCCCGCGTCGGGCTCTGGGCTGATGGCTCAGAGCCTGGAGCCTGTTTCCGATTCTGTGTCTCCCTCTCTCTCTGCCCCTCCCCCGTTCATGCTCTGTCTCTCTCTGTCCCAAAAATAAATAAACGTTGAAAAAAAAATAAAAATAAAAAAATAAAAAAAAATAAAAAAAGAAAGCATAGTGGAATGTGGGGATTGGGGTTGGTAGGCAATGAATGACGAGCCCACCTACGCTGCACTTTAGGGTCTCCCAGACTGTGAGGGCCTCATGGTGCCGTGAGGGTCGTGCTCCCTGTACTATTGCAAAATGTGTGTTCACGGCCTTCTACTTTCCTGCCTGAATTTCCTCCTCCTCTTAAAACCTGGGGCAATAATGGTCAACCAGTAACAGCTTTATGGGGTATCACGATTTTATAAAACACTTTAAATATTTTGTCTCAGATAAATATTGTGAGGTGTTTATGCTGTGAGATAGACAAATGGGTGTAGAATCCCCCTTCTGAGGCTTGGTAAAGTGGCGCTGTTTTCTCTCCCTTCTTCCTTCCGTTCCACAAGAGAGGAGTAGCCATGGAGCACTGCGGCCCAGGGTGCAGGCAGCACAAGGTCCCCACAGGCCTTCTCATCCCCGCTGTCCTCACTCCTCACCCGGGGTTGACAGGTGGAGGAAGGTGCCTCAGCCCCTGATGAAGGTCCCCCTTCCCTGAAAACCCCACACCAGGTGGAGTATGGAGCGGGCATGGGGATGACCCCAAACCCGTGGATGGCCCGTGGCCAGCTTCCTCCCCACGCCTGCCTCCCCTGCCTGCCACCTCAAGCCATTGCTCCCAAAGCTGGGCAGAAAATAGCTCACTCCAGGGAATTATTTTTGTCTCTGTTAAACTTCAATCCTGAGCTCCTGCAGAGCCTGGCTGCAGAGTTGTTTTTGAGGTCAGGGGGAGCTCTGGCAAAAGTAAGGTGTAGGGCGTGGGTAAAGGGAGGCGGTGGGAGGAGGGGGCCATGATGGGCCACAGGCCCCTGGACTCTTGCCCTTCCGTGCTGCCCATGGGCTGCCTGACAGAGTGGAGCCTGCCCAGCCAGCTGGAGTGAGGTCTCCTTCCCACCTCCTTTGAGCTGGTCCCTCAAGTGCCTTCTCCAGGGATGTTTGCTGCCGCGGGAAAGAGCGCTGAGTGAAGGAGCTGTGACTCTGTTACCCCGAGCAGAGGCCCAGGTGGGCAGGAGGCCCGGCCCCAGGGCAGCAGGCGGGCCGCACACGGCTGACTGTTGAGGAGGGAAAGAGGTGGTTCCTCTTGAGACCCCGGGGTAGCCCCTGCGTGCCCTGCGACACCACTGAAAGGGGCTCTGTGTGGCAAATCTGCTCCCTCTTTGCCCCTGGGTATCAGAGGAAAACAAGGAAGAGGAAGATGGCCAGTGGATAGGGCTGGGGGAGGGGACTATAGTTTGGAGAGGGTTCACGGGTGAGGACAAAGGCAGCTATTTCCTACCACTTGGTGGCTCTGGGGAAGAAGCCTCCCGACAGATTCGGACGTTTGGGCCTGAAACCTCGAAACAAGGTCATCTTCAGTTATAGCTCTGAGGGGAAGGCCCGGCATGTGTTGTTGCCAGCAGTGAGCATGGACATTCCGACTCAGGGTACGGGCTGGTGTGTGCCCACACAGGTCGGGGACTTTCCACAGGTGTCCGTGGTGCAAGCTGTTTGTGAACATTGTGTGTCTGTGGCTGATGCCCTTCCTTACAGCGATTCCTGGCAACAAGGAAGTGACCTCGTTGACCGGGAGAGAGCAGTGAGCCATGTGGAACAGTGGAGGCAGGTTCGGGGATTGGGCGGCTGTGTGTAACTCAGCAGTCCCCTTGCCGAGCAACCGTATCCGGCCACCCTGGACAGACCGATGCGTTAAAGAAGGATTGAGCTGGTGACATGCAGCTGAGTGGGTCACCAACTTCCGTCTGCCCTTGTTGAGCCTTTCGTTCTTTCTTTGGTTTTCTCTCAGAACGCTTATTTTCCTGGCCGGCCGGGCTGAGTTTTCCAGAACTGTCTCCTTTGTCTCTGCCTTTCAGCTCAGTTATGCTGGTCCTACCTGCCCCCCGCCCCCCGGGGTAAAGGAGCTCCCCTGCAGGGTGGTGGCCCTGGGTGTGCACCAGCTGGGACCTCAACTGTCTAAAGAAGAGGCCCACTGCTTTGCTGACCTTGGGGCGCTTTCTCAATAAATCAAGGGGACAGAGCCCTACTTTTACTTTCCGTATGAGGCTGGAGCTCAGTTCAGGTCAGAATGGGAATCCGATTGGACTCTGAAAGTCTTCAGTTCAAATATCATTACAATAATTAAAAATTCCTGGTATTCAAGTCTCAACGGGTAGAAGAAGTACTCAGTGGAGGAAAGAATGGAATCCACTTTCTATTACAATGAGTGTGGTCAGTTGGTTCATCTCTTCCTGGTGCTCTCTCTCTTTCCAGCCATGCAGAACCAGTTTTCCTGCCTCCAGCCCTCTCTTTCCCTTTTGTCTCTTGGCCTTTGCACACGCGCTGTCTGCCCGAAACCCTCATTACCCTTCTTACCACTGCCGTGTTGAACTGTGATCCTCCCTGTCTCTGTTAGCAGGCTAAGAAGTGACCTCCTCTGAAGAGCCTTCTTTACCCTATGGGCACAAAGCCAGGAGCTCTCCTGCACACTCTGGTCATGTGTGCTTACCTATATCGTAGGATGGATCCCACCTGTCTGTCCCCCTCAGTGGACTGGGAGTTTCAAGAGGGCAGGGTCTGTGTGTGGCTGTCCATTGTGTCTCTGACTTTCAGGACAGGGCTTGCCATGGTCCAGTGCTTAAAACCAACCAGGGGTCACCATCAAAAGTAAGGCATCGAAGGCCAGAACCAATGCCCACCACGGTGTGAGGCCAAGAAAGAATGTTACAGCTCCCTGGCCATCCAATGGGGTCCCCAGGAAGAAATCTACACAGCAGGGTAGCTGGAACTCTGATGAAACAGAAGCTCTGGAAAAGACCGTTAGGGGGAAACCATTCTAATCAGAAACTGAGGAGCAGCTGGTGTCCCCTTGGGGTGACTGCACTGCCCCTCTAAAGTGAACGGGAACCTATTTGGTCTAGGCCCGGAAAAGCTTTGTGAATACATGAGGAGTGTCCACCCTCTCGCTAATAATCTAGAAGATAGAGAGGATGCCTTTGGGTAGATCAGTACCTTTGGAACTGGAGCCGTCCTATGTATCTCAGAAGACCCAGGATCCTTCACTGGTTCTGACACAGGCCTAACAGTCTAATAGTGTAAGTGAAAGGTCTTCCAGGGCCCCTGAGGGCCAGAGGCAAACAGGAGTCCAGGCCCCCTGAGCCAGAGCCAGCCCAGTGTCTGGGTTAGGGGCCACGGTGGGCCTCCCTATTGCCAGGGCGGCTACAGCCCTCATTGCTGCCTCTGGGCTCCAGCCTTTGGCTCTCCACCTCAGCCTTCCCTGCGTTCTGCACTTTCGGTGGTAGGCAAGAGCAGCTAAGGAAGTACCACTGCCCTGATGACACACAGGCAGCCTCATGGGGCCGATGAGCCTCAGGTCCCACTAGGGGAGAACAGATATGTGACGGATGCATGACAAGCCCCGGGTGACAGAAGAAGTAGGAGATAGATGGCATTGGGGGACAGAGGGAAAGGAAGGGAAAGGCAATGGGCACAAGGGCTTGGTACTCAGTGGCACCTCGGGAGCCACGGGTCTTATCCTTCTTGCAGAGGAGAAGTCCAGATGTGTAGCTCAGCTTCTCTGCATATAGGGGAGAGATTAGCCATTGGCTGTGGCTTCCAAAAATCTGGCTGGGGAAAATTTCCCCACCCTGAGAAGCCAGATTTTTGGAAGCCACAGCCAATGGGTGGGGTGGTCAGTTTTTTCCCAGTTCAGTGGAAATGTGGCTTTCTGGGCAACGTTTGTTTGGAGTAGCGTGTTTGGGGCCGAGAGCAGGCCTGCTGCCCTCCATGGCCCCTCTGTGGGGCCTGAAAGTCTCCTGATTTCCCAGGCTCTGGTCTTGTACTGACAGCAGTTACAGCTTTAGTAGTGAGCTCCAGCTGACATCCAACCACACTGTGCCAGAGACCGTGCTGAGTGCTAGACAGAGATGTTGGTCCTGTAACAGCCTTGTGACCCGGGCGCTCTCTCATGTCCTCATTTGTAGAGGAGGATACAGGAATGGGCTTTGGGGGACGCTGGACAGTAGTCACATTGCCAAGCGCATCAGGCTGGCCAGGGCGGTTGTGGAGGTAAGTGAGGGATCTGATACCCAGGATTCTGAGTATCTCAGTGCCGGCAGGACCTGGCCCTTTGGGTACTGACACAGTGCAGAAAGAGTGTGAGTGACACAAAGACTGCATTGGTCCCAGAGGAAAATGAAGAGAAGAAGGCTGGCCGGGATGGACTGGTTTGGGGGCGGGCGGTGGGCTCAAAGCTATCTGTCTGGGCAGGGACAGACTCAGGTCTATGTGGACCTGGGCCGGGGACCCAGCAGTAAGAAAGATGCTTAGTCTGGGTAGAGGGCCACAGAGATGCTAGAACTGGGCTTGGGAATCTCTTGGGAGAAAGAAGCAGCTTTCTCCTGATGTCCCGAGGCCATTGATGTTGTTTTAAATCCCATTTAGCCATCGCCTACATTAGCAATAGTAGGAGTTGAGGTCTCCCCAGAGGAGGGCTACACTTCCCCTGTATTCTTGGTGTTCTCCATTTGGGCTGCTCCAATTTCTATTCTTTGGTTTCCAAGTAATTGGACCAAGAGCCTCCTTGTCCCATCAACCTTGACCTGGAGCACATATCCCAGGGAAGTACCCCCATCCTAGTGTCCAGGAGAGGCTCCCAGAATAGTGAGAGAGCACACCAGGCACATCCCACTTCCGTCTAAGGTCTCCCCTTACCTCTCTGGGTCTGGGTCCATTTCTTCAGGCCATGGAGGCCAGAGTCAGGAGCTAGAGCTGGTTGGGCAAGAGCAAGCGGGTTACCCTCACTCTTTTCCTCTGTGTTGCTTGTCTGGGATGGCATCGGTGCTGGGTGGTCCCACTGCAGTGCACTTCAGGGCCTCCCCCATGGCTTCCCACAACTCCCCTCCTCCAGAGATGACATTCATGCCTCCTCCCATGGCCCATTTCTCTCCCACACCACTCTGACCCCTGGAAGCTGCTCGGGCTGGTGATGAGAGGTCTTGGGACTTGCCCAGGGTGGAGGTGGAAAAACACTCTCTTTCCTTTGTACTCTTGGGACAAGCCGCTCCCCCTCTGATGGCCCCAGTTTCTTTGCTCTAAAACCAGAGAGATTGGACTGCAGATTATGAATGGGCAGCTCCCTATGCTTCAGCAGACACTGTCACTGCCCACGCTTTCCAGCAGTGACAGGGCCTGGCCTGCTTGTTACCTGGAGAACCATAATCAACCCAGAAATCTTGTTGACAAAGCTAAGGGCAGAGTTTCCATTGGAAAAAAAGCAGCTTGCAGGAATAATTGTTGTCGATAAGAAGTGGAAATATATCTCAGCAAGCTATGTATCTCCAGCCCCACTCTCTGGGGCCCTGTGTGTTCCTGCCTCTGGGTTCTGCTCAGCTCCTAGAAGCTGCCAGCACTCCCAAGAATAACAGGACAGTCAGCCAAGAAAGAGTCTCAGTGGATGGCTGATAGAATGGGAGCTGATAGCATGGTTTCTAAGGAGTGACCCACTAACCCTTGGCATTGCGTGGGATATCTGTCCATGACCTTTATCAGGTTCTCAAAGGTGATATATATATTCCCCAAAGGTTTGATTTAGAAGCACTTTCAGGATAAACTCCTTCCTGCGACTGTTGAGTCATCAGTCACTTAGATAGTTAGTTAGGGACACATTGCCTGCGTTCTTAGTGCTGTAGTTCTGGGGGCCAGCCTCCCCTGGAGATGGCTGAGCCAAAGACAGAAGAGGGCAGGCAGGCTTGGGGGAGTGTATTCAGCTACTCACACTCTCCCACAGAGCCCTTTTCTTGGACTGCAAACTCTTCTCTCCAGGTGAAGGCCATGGAGGCAGACGCTGCACTCACCCCCTTATTTACTGTCCTTGTGGGAATCACGATCATACCCGGGAAGTTTATGAGGTCTAAGCCAAAATTAAATGCAGCCCCCGTTATCTTTTCTGCTTTTCCCTTGCAGTCTCACTCACATCATAAACATCATAGATTTTTCTACTTTCTACAACAGTTTTCTAGCAGATGAGAAATGGGCCCTTTTCTAATTTGCACGATGGCGCCATGTGGTGGTCTGGCCAAGCCTTCCTCCAGAGACGCTGTGGGAATCGCTTAGTAGCTTCATTCTATGTCCCTCTTAGATGTCCAGCCATCTTAGATGGCTGTAAAGAGTTTGTCTAGGACCTGTGATTGAAAGCTACAGGGGCTCTTTCATCTTGTAGAGTGAAGAACTTTCTAAGCATACAGTCATCCAAGGAAAGTAGATTGCCATGGGAGATAGTGCTCCGTTAGGAAAAATATTCACGTACAGGTTAGAATATTATAGAGGGGATTTAAGATGGTTGGACTAGGTAGAGTTTCCTTCCAATCCTGAGATGTCTGAGATGACTGACTAGCTAGTGGGTTTTACTTTGGACATTACAGTCTGCAGAAAATAATCCAACCATTCTCATCCATATTTAAAATATGGGTGTGTGTGGAGGGGCTGGGGAGACAATGAGGCAAGGCATATTTAGACAAGTTCTATTTATATAATATGCTTTCCTCTCCCCCTTCCCTCTTTTTCACTCTGTTCCTCCTCAGCTGCTTCTGGGAAGTAATGCTGAGGCTGTTCTGGAAAAAGAATGTGTATATATGTTGGGGATGGTGGGAAAGAAGAAAAGACATCACCTTAGCTGGCTGTGACATTGCTGTGCCTGAGTTACACTAGAATAAAGAGATGACCAACACTAAGTTAGATCCTACAGTGCTCAGCACTCTGTGGACAGAGTTGAAAGGATGATGAAGTGAAAATCAACGAGAAATGGCTGTGCGCACATAAGCTCACGTGCAGCATGGCTGGCCTACACACTCCAGAGAGAGCCCCCCACGTGGTTCATTCTGTGTGTGCCAATTTCAGGCAGAAGAATTTTTCTCTCCCTTTTCTGGGAAATCACTTAGCTTACCGCTTCTTTCTAGAAGGAGGGGGAACTCTGAGCCAATGTCAACAATTAGAAAGCTCATGGGGCGCCTGGGTGGCGCAGTCAGTTAAGCGTCCGACTTCAGCCAGGTCACGATCTTGCGGTCTGGGAGTTCGAGCCCCGCGTCAGGCTCTGGGCTGATGGCTCGGAGCCTGGAGCCTGTTTCCAATTCTGTGTCTCCCTCTCTCTCTGCCCCTCCCCCGTTCATGCTCTGTCTCTCTCTGTCCCAAAAATAAATAAACGTTGAAAAAACAATTAAAAAAAAAAAACAATTAGAAAGCTCAGTTTCGGTCATTCCAATCGCAGCTCAGCTGAGCGTGGCCCCCTGTCCTGGGCTCCCGTTCTCCATGGGGCCCATTAGGGGCCACACTGCTCATGTCCTTCCTGGTCCTTGGCATCTGAGGATGAGTGAACCCCCTTACACTAGCATGGTGTCGGGGCTCAACTGAGGGGGTCCGAGAGAAAGCTCAGTGAGGGAATCTCACTTTCTGAGTGGTCTTAAGGCCTCATCATGATGGGAAATCTGGCCTTGGAGTTGCACACTTTCAGAGGTGGAAAAGACCTTAGCAGTCAGATCTCTTGTCTACCACTTATCCTCCAGGCCATAGCTTTACGGCCCTCAGGACTCCAAGGAGGGTTCGGTGAGTGTGGTGGGGTTAAAATGAGTCTAGCAGCACTTTGATATTTGTCTTCCCAGGCTCTTCCCAGGACACCCTGTAGCCACCATATCACGAGACTGTTCTAGGCCAGCCTGCCCCGGTGATGCCCATTTAGCAGAAGTCCCGGAAGACGGGGCATGTGTTGTGTGCGCCGACAGGCAGACATATAGGAGAGGCAGTGGTTATGGCTTCGATGACTGGAACGAAACATGTTATCTCTTCACTTCTTGCTAAGGCGAGGTCAGGACTGGGTCAGGCTCAGGCAGGGGTTTTGATGTGGGATGCAGTCCCCGGAGGAATGGAAGCCAGGGGCTTTCTGCAGACTTGAGCTCCCACCCTGTTTCTCTGAGGCTCAGTGTCAGGGACTTGGGTATTTCTAATACCAAGAGCAGGAGGGGGTTGCTCTGGGGACAGCCCCAGTAGAAGCAATGGGATGTCCTGTGTACTCAGAACATGAATTGCGGGCAGGGGTGGGGAGCTGTATGATGTGGCAAAGGAGGGTGGTATTAAGCGCTTATTTTTCCACTTCTCCTTTGCTACCCTGTATCCTTGACCCACTTTCCTCGCACTTGGAACTTTAGGCTAAATCTAGGTTAACCTCTTCTAAAAGGACCATCCAGTAGTGCGCAGTTGCATGGGGAGGAGCGGCCAGCGTGTTGAACGAGGTTTTCCCGGTAAGAGGGGATGGCTGGCAGAAAGGGGATCCCGGCTAATGCCTGCCACCCTGAGACTTTGGGAACTTTGGAAGGAAAAGCGCCATGGCATTCTTCCATCATGACCTGTGGGGATTGTTCTCTTCTTTGCCCCCGGACTTGGTGGAAGCGAAGGGCCTCCAGGACTTAGGGCTGATGAGATGACTGAGATATCTCCCTTAGGAAAGGCAAGCAGAGGGGGGACTCGAGGCAAAAGGGTCTAAGTTCAAATCTGGACTCCAAAGACAAACAACTTCCCTGAGCCTTAGTTTTCCCATGGCTAGAAGAGGGATGATAACGGGACCCGCCTGATGAGGGTGTTGTGAGGACTGAATGAGAGAGCATACTGGAGAACCCGGAGCGGGGCTCAGAGCGGACCGCCGTGTCCCCGCTGATGGTTATCACTGGGATATGGGAGGGGTCAGCAGGAGACAGCAGAAGCACGCGGGCATGGCGCTAAGTTTGCCTTGTGTGGCCCCTGGCCCCCCACTTGCCTGGCCATGGCGCCCTGGGCAAGTCGTCCTGGACTTTGGTTTTGCCATCTGTAAAATGGGACTGCTCCTCACCTCACGGGACTGTTATGAGGCTTATGTAGGTCATGTGGCTAGAGCCTGGCAGGTTGGCACATAGTAGATACTCCATACACTCTTTTTTCTTTCTTTCTTTCTTTCTTTCTTTCTTTCTTTCTTTCTTTCTTTCGCTCAAGGGTGGTAGTCTACCTGGGTCTCAAGTCTGGCTTTTGAAAACCTTAGGGGTTGAGGACAGGAAGCGGTGGTCCTTTCTGTGCCGACTTGGCCCTCACTTCAGCCTCTGAGGAGCAAGCGGGGATTCTGGGAAATCGATAAGGCCATGGGGTAGAATCCAGAAGAGTGTGGTCAGCCGGAGGCGATGGACGGTACAAGTACTGGGAGCAAAGGAGAGCCTGGCTTGGGGGGTAAGTGACAGCATGTCTGTCCCCAGCAGCGGTGCCTCGTCCCACCCACGGCCCTTGGGAGCCGGCTGACCTGGCTCAGGTTATTTCAGCGCATCACCCACCGGCATTTTCTTTTCTTTCTTTTCTCTTTTTAATGTTTATTTATTTTTGAGAGAGAGAGAGAGAGAGAGAGAGAGAGAGAGACAGAGCGTGAGCGGGGGAGGGACAGAGGGAGAGGGAGACACAGAATCCGAAGCAGGCTCCAGGCTCCAAACTGTCAGCACAGAGCCTGACACGGGGCTCGAACCCACGAACCGTGAGATCATGACCTGAGCTGAAGTCATGCACTTAACCGACTGAGTCACCCAGGCTCCCCCATCCGCCGGCATTTTCCTTGGGTGTTTGCTGGGGGCTGGCAGTGCCCAAGGGGATGGTCAATAGGCTCGGGGAGCTGACAGCCCCAGGGCCCACAGTTTGTAATTCCCTTGGGCTCTTCCCTTCCCTGCCTAGTTGGGCCTCTAGGAGGCAGAGGAACAAAAGCTAGGGGTCTGGACCTTCCCCATCTGGGGATTAGCTTGAAGGCTTTTGCCAGGTTTCAGGGTCAGGCACCTTCTGTTGGCATCAGGGAAGGGAGGAAGTGTGTGTGTGTGTGTGTGTGTGTGTGTGTGTGTGTGGTCTGTCTGTCTGTCTGTCTCTATGGGTAGACAAGCAGGGCTGGATGTGGGTAGAAGTGGGACGGGTGAAATTCTGCCAGCCCCACCTTGGTGACCCAGCATGCCAGTAGCACACAGACTCTGGGCACCAGAGTCAGCCCGCCTTCAGCCCTTACTGAGGTCGGGGGTGTGGAGCATGTCTCAGGAAGAGCTAAAAGTGGCAGAAAACATCCTGTTTGAAAGCAGCGAGTTGCTGTATTTAACCCCTGCAGCGCTCGCTCCGCCTACACCGTCTGCACAGACGAGGATCTCGAACACCTGTCTGTGAAGCCGTCCCAAGAGGCCAGGCCGCAATCCCAGCCTGCACCCTTCCCAGCGCGCCTGAGGGGTCTCGGCAGTCCTAGCTGGGGTGGGATCTCTTTCCTGCCATCAGCAGTATGCTAGGCCATCCTCTGGCTCTGCTCCCCACTCCGGGAGGATCCTTCAAATCTGGGGTGGGTGGGGGGGTCCATGCGAGCAGCAGGAGCAGCAGAGCTCCCCTAGATAAAAGCCCTCCCTCCCCCTCAACACCCTCTGCAGTGGAAGAAATAGGGAGGCTCTTTCCATCTGCCTACATGCTGGTTGCTGCCCCCCCCATCCCTCCCCACTGCTTCTTGCTACTCCCGGCCTCGAGGGAGGGCTGGTCCTGGCTGCTGCCAGGCTCCACCCCCTCACCCCTGCCAGCGATGACATGGCACGCCTGTGCCCAACAAATCACTCTGTCAAGTTTTCAATCCCTAATCTCAGGACTAAAGTCTCTTGAGAGAACCTCCTGTACCATTTATTGGACTCGCCAGAGGACTGGCTATGAGGTCAGTGCCCAGCTGTAGACGAAGCGTTTCCCCTTTTTCGTTTCAGAGTCCTTTTGGTTGGACGTGTCTGTGAGGTCACAGACGGGCATCCCCTCCCCCTTGCCCCTTCAGGTGGGTGTTTCCTCATTAGCCACAACCTCTGTGGCTGGCTGTTTTCCAGGAGCAGGTGCGGGCCATGGGAAGGAGGGGGGACAAGGGAAGGAAGAGGATACTACCCCGGGCTTCACAAATGCGGGTCGGATCCTGTGTCAGCAGAACCGGCAGCAGCCCGCAGCCCAGACCCAGAGCCAGCCGGAGGCAGGGGAGGGGCTCAGAGAGGGGCTCAGAAGGGAGAAGGCCTGCTGCCTCTCAGGTCAGGACACCAGGCAGCTGTCCAGTATAGTGACATTTCCTACTCAGCTCCAGTCTGCTCTTTGCCTCTCCTGCCTCCACAGTCTCTTCCTGCCAGCTCTCTGGCCATGTATGCCTGGGTCTCTTTTGCACCTCTGGACTCCGGTCCCGGGCCCTGCCTCCTCGGTAGCAGCAAATAACCCCAAGCCGGCTGAGTTTTCTCTCAGCTCACCTGAAATGGTCCCGTTTTCTGTGGGCCTCCAGCTGAGGGGTCCAGCCTTCTGTCCGGCTGGACTGGGGCCCCAGGCCCCCCAACCCCTGGCCAGGAGCCTTCCTGATGTCAAGGTAGTAGCTCAGCCCATTTCAGGAAGGCACAGTTGCCATGCCGGGGTAGGCTGTTGTCCTGATGCCCTTGCATCATGACGTCACCAGCGAGCCCGGGTGATGATGAGCCCTTTTCGGACTGATTTGTCTGGCATTCCCCCCACGCCCACATTTGATTTCTTCTTTTTCCACCAAAGCCACCAGATGTTTAGTCGCCTGGTGACACAGACCCTGTAGCAACATCATGATGACTGAGAGTTGCACCATCTCAGCTGACCTGGGGTTAAGCCACAAGCATCCTAAACAGTTTCTCCTATTGCCCCACAATGGTATTGGGCCTCTGGGATCCCTGCCCACAGCTTGGATGTGTGCGGCACTCTAGAAGCCCTGGGGAGTTGGCTTGGCCTTGGGATGGGCTACAGGGACGATGTTGACAAACCCACGGGTGCTTTATCCTTGCTTTTTAATTCTTTGAAAATTGCGAAATGTTTTATATACGCAGATGGGCCTATTAAACGTAAAATCCTATTTTAATAATTTTTGTAGTTTATTTATTTTGAGAGTGACAGAGAGAGCAAGCAAGGGAGGGGCAGAGAGAGAGAGGGAGAGAATCCCAAGCCGGCTCTGCACGGTCAGCACGGAGCCCGAATGCAGGCTTGAACTCACGAACCGTGAGATCATGACCTGAGCTGAAATCAAGTGTCGGACACTTAACCAAATGAACCACCCAGGAACCCCATTCATAACAATAAAAATAATAAGACGCCTATACCTACCACTCAAAGAAATAGGATATAGTGCCTATGTAAGGCCTCTGCATGCCTGTCCCCGATCTCAGTCCCTCAAAGGTTTCTATTAATCATTCCTTTGTTCTTTTTTTTTTTAGAGTCTTTATTTCTGTGCATGTGCGTATATGTGTGTGTGTGTGTGTATGTGTGTGTGTGTGTGTGTCTAAACATTGCAGTTTAACAAGTGTCAATCTAGCTGTGATGGGGACAGGCAATAGTGTCACTATAAGTACATCAAAGTTCCCAGGAAAAGAAAAGCTAAGAGAGACGGGATCTACACCCATCTGTGATCAGGGTCCCCTCCACCCTGATCCTTATCCATCCCACTTCCTTCCTTCGTTTTTAGAAAATTAAAAAAAAAAAACTTAAATATTAAAAAAAAAAAAACTTAAGTAAGATTTGGGCTTCTCTGGTCCTCATTTGTAAAGGGTGACATTAAAGCACTTACCTCCCGTTGGGTGATTTGAAGAGCAAATGTACCCCATTTGCTCAAACGGGCTTTGAAATGCCAAGTCGTAGCCCCGAGATTCCATTGGAAAGAAGCTCAGAAACTCCCAAGGGTCCTCCGGAAGCTACCTCTCTCACTTCGGGGTGGGAGAACATGGTACTGGTTCATAACTGGCTTTCTCTCTTCTAGTTCTTTTGCCCCGAGGGACCCTCCTGCCCTGGGGCCAAGCGGCCATACGATGGCCCTTGTGACGACTCAGATAGTCTCAGACTCAGATAGACTCAGATAGGAGGCAGCAAGGTCTGAAGCATCTTTGGGAGGCTGGAGGAGCTCTGAGTCTGACCTCGTGGAGCCAAGGGCCCCATCTGCCTAATGGAAGAGTTAAGTCAACCGCTTCCCGAGAAGGATTTCCGAAAGCTAGTAGGTTGTGTTCCCTCGGTCCTCCCCACTCCTCAAGTGTGAAATCCATCTCTAGATGATAATGCCTATTTATCAAAGCCATCTCTGAAAACAAGATTAGTTCACTGTATGTGACTCGCGGTATTCGGAAAGACGATTCGGTCAAATCAATGTGTTACGTTTTTGCTGGAGAAAAAGAAAAGAAAAGAGAAAAGAAGAGGGAACAAGATTTTGATTACCTCGGCGCAGGGACACGGGGCTGTCAGTTCCGAGCCACGTGGCTGTGCGGAGCGGGGGTTGGAATATCAAGGTCTGATTCGGGCATGTGAGCTAGTCCGTTCCCCAGACAGAGGGGCTGGGGGCTTCTATCTGCACTTGAGGGGGGGAGGGGCCCCCTTTTCTCTTGGGGGGGTTGCTGGGTAGAATAGAGGCCTCTGGCCTGCTTCAGGGCTGCTCGTGAGGTGAGTCGACGCCTCACAGCCTGTAAAGGAAAACGCCACTCTTCGGGTGAGGGTCGCAGGGTACAGAGAGGCTAAACACCTCACCCACAGCAGCCTGGCTAGTAGGCCGCAGATGCAGCCTTTGAACGCAAACCACGCTCTGAGCGGCCTCACCACAGCGCCCCCCGCAGATCGCTCCGGACTTGGGTGAGGGAGCCCGTCTTCCGCTCCGCAGAGAGTCCGGAGGGTAAGCTGTGGTGTGGCGCGTCACGAGACGAGGGCGCCAAAGAAATCCTGCTCAGGCCTGCAACCTGGGGAGCTGCCCGACCTCGCCGAGTTCCTGGCAGATGGGGGTAGGGGTGCAAAGGATGCCAGCCAGCCCTGGCACTGACTCCGGCTCTGGCCTTGGCCTGCCTGCTCTTCTTGCAGGGACGGAAGCGATGGCAGCCAGCACTTCCCTGCCTGACCCTGGCGACTTTGACCGGAATGTGCCCCGAATCTGTGGGGTGTGCGGA
Source organism: Lynx rufus (assembly GCF_022079265.1). NCBI lineage: Eukaryota > Metazoa > Chordata > Mammalia > Carnivora > Felidae > Lynx > Lynx rufus. Next base: position 74,712,167 of record NW_025814889.1, on the reverse strand, counting down.
GACCGAGCCACCGGCTTTCACTTCAACGCTATGACCTGTGAAGGCTGCAAAGGCTTCTTCAGGTGAGTCCTCCCCAGGGGCCAGCGGAAGGAGAGGAAGCAAGATTTCCCTGCATGAGGAGAACCCCTGCATCTTCCCTGTCTCTGTCCTTCCCATGCCCATGGAACATGCGAGCTCTTACAGCCACCGGGAGTAACGGGGTCTGGGTGAGAGTATCTTTTTCCTCCCCTCCTTTCAGCTCCAGCTACGTCCTTTGACCTTCTCAGAAATGGTTTTCCTGAGGTTTCTGTCTAGGTCCCCACTTTCCCATTACCCCTTGACCCATAGTCCCCTCTATTAACCCACATGTCTGTCCTGGAGTGACAGGGCCTCCTAACAGATGGATGACCACAGGCGTGCCCTTGGGGGCGTCCTAGAACTTGGCCTCAGAGCTTGTCCTCCCATCCACATGAAACCATTCCTTGGAATAAGGGAAATAGCACCCTGGTTGGGCCTCTGTGCTTGATCTGTGCCCATATCTTCACCCATGGCTGGCTGTCCCAGGATGGAAAGCTCAGGCGATGTCAGCAACGTGCCAGCCGTCCTGTTCAGTCAGGGCCAGTTTCTCTACCCGCTGCCTCTTCTCTTCTCCAGCGAGCCCAGTGTCACAAGTGCAAACAGTGTGGGGAAGGTATTGGAAAGGCCGAATGAAGGGTGTTCCCATCCAAAGGCAGGAGGGAAGGATGGGAAGGTGATGAATTGCAGTATAGGACTGAGAAACGTGAGGAATGAGCATTGGGCATATATTGGAGAGAGAGCAAGCAGGAGAGAAGCCTGGAAGAAAACATGAAAAAAAGAGCTTCTGTATAAGAGTCTTAATTGGAGGTGAGTAAAGAAAAGGACAAGGCTTTGGCCATCAAGAGAGGAAAGAGTGAATCAGGTCCAGAACAAGAACGCAGAGGTCGGCCTGGTTGTCTGAACTGAAGGGCCCACCCACTGGCTTTGAGGGCAGAGTGAATCAGAGCCTGGGACATTGTGAGATGCCTGCCCTGCCCCCCCCCCCCCCCCCCCCACCGAGCACAAGGACTCGTGGGCCGTCTGTGAACACAGCTCCCAACTCACCTGCCCCCTGTCCTGGGAACCAGCTGGCCTGGAGTTTCCCTGCCTTGAGCAGTCGCTGGGCAGCGGGGTTTCTGTGGGTGCTAATTGACTGTTTGGCCTGGCGCGGGTTGCCCACTTGGCTTCCTGGCAGGCTGCTCCCCAGCTTGGGGAACCAGACCAGCAGCATCGCTGGCTGCAGACTCTGCTGCCGTGTGGCTCATTTCTCTGCACTTCCTGCAGGGTGGGCCTTCCAGAGCCCCACCTGGACCCTTTCCTGCCACGGCCTTCGAAGTAATAATGGGGAAGGAGGGTGTGTGCGCACATCAGGGCTGCTTCCTACCATAAAAGCAGCCTGAAGTGTGTGAGCTATAGCAGTGGCCGTGCCGTTGCCCGCCCTTGCTCAGATCTTTTGACTTCTCTGTTTCAGTTACCTCAACCGCACACCTGACTTTGTCATCTGACTCCTCTCGTATATAGTGTTAGTCTGGGGATTGATTCGATGACATATACAAAAGTACTTTAAAAAACATAAAGTATGATATGTTATTTTGGAACCTGATGGGTCAATACTTATGTCCTTCATGGAACGCTGCCCTCATGAAATAAACAAACGTCTCTCCAGCCACACACCTTCCTTTTGTTTTTTTCTTTTTTTTTTTGTTTTTTTTTGTTTTTTGGTTTTTGGTTTTTTTTGTTTGTTTGTTTTCTTTGACACACTCACTCAATGGATTTTAATGAGCATCTGTTATCAAGGCACTGGGCTAAGAGCTGGCAATATGGGGACTCTGACCAAAGGTCATATGTCACCCATCTGCAACCCAAAGGTCTCCAACAGCTCTTGGGGCTGTTTGGTTAATTCCTAGATCCCTGTCCCCAACCCCCTCTCTTTCTAGGTCACCTATCCCTGGGGTTCAGCTCTGGGAGATGGGACTCTTAGGTGGCTGCTTATTGGGTTCTGACATACTGGAGGTCAATTCCTCACCAGAGTGGCTCCAACTCCCATGCACCTGTGCTTCCTCCCCTCAGACACACCACTACTTGAGGCAGAACCATGATAGGTAGGCATCTGGGTGGAGGGAGGACAGGTTCCCTGAGGGCTAGGTGTGGGAAATGACAAAATGGACAGGGATGGTACGTTTGTATGTCACCCACCATGAGCCCCCTTTCCAACAACCCCTGCGTGGAAGTGCTGGTATTACGGGCAGCATTCTGCTTTTGTCCTGTTCCCCTGTCCTTGTCTGCCTTGTGTCTTTACTGTCCCTGCCGTGATGACTGGGCCAGGATGCACTTTCTGAAGAGCCAACACCTCTTGTTGTTTGTCTTGATTTTGTCTGATAAAAATACATACCCACCCACCCACCCCCCACCTACCCACCACACACACACACACACACACACACACACACACAATCAGTCAATCTTCGTTATTTGTAGATTCTGTATTTGCAAACTTGGCCACTTGTTAATACTTCCTTGTAGTCCCCACATCAATACTTGCAGAATTTTGTGGTCATGGTGGTGTCAGAGTGGTGAAAACTTCAAGACCCACGACGCACACATTCCCAGGCAAGGTGGAACAAGGTGACATCCTGCCTTCTTGTTTCAGCTCTCATGCTACAAACAAGTGTCCTTTTTGTGGGCTGCTTAGTACCACAGTTTTTGCATTTTTGTGCTATCTGATGGTGATTCCACTGTTTAGGATGGCCCCAAGCATAGTGCTGAAGTGCCATTAAGTGGTCCTAACTAAGCACAAGAAAGCTTCGATGTGCCTTATCAAGAAAACAAGTGTTCAAGAAGCTTCATTCAGACATGAGCTACAGTGCTGTTGGCTGAGTTCAGTTTTAATGAATCAACAATATATATTAAGTAAGGTCCCTTTAAATAGCACATGTGAAACAAGGTTATGTATTGATTGATTGATGAAAATGTTGTGACCAGAGGCTCCCAGGAAGCTAACCCTGGGAACAGTGGTTCATTATGTGTTAATTCAGTGCTCATGGTGCCCTCACAGAACATAACTGTTGCCAAAAAGAAAAATCAATTAAATATACATAATTGCTCCTCTTTTCTCCCCCTTCCCCTTGCTTCTCCTTTACTTCATCCAAATTCTATTTGGTATTTTTCTATTTTTAGTCTATTTCAGATAGAACCCCCTTGCCACTTATGTCTGTGAAATCCTGATCCCAGGAAGAAAGGTCTACGTTTGGGGGGGGGGTACCTTCTCTGTGTCAGGTTCCACATCCTTAGGAACACAAAGATAAGTGCAACCAAGTCCTTGCTCTCGGGGAGTTCACTCAACCCTTTCATGGTGTTCTCAAGGAAAGAGGATCCCTTTCGTGCTGAGTCACTGGCTATTTACCAAGCCCTGGGGACCAGTCTGACCATTCAGTCTTTGGTTTGACTTCCAAGATAGTCAAACTAACCTACCATAGGAGCTCATTGTGGTCATCCCAGCAGGTCCAGAATTCATAATCAAACCAAAATGGGATTATGAAGGTTGGACAGTGACCACAGTTCTATTGATCTATGGTCAGACCATAGAGACCATTAGAGACCACTGTTGGCCAATTTGTCCTACAAGTTATTTCATGCTGTTTCTGCTTCATGTTCCTCTGGAATACATGGACATCCTGGGGGGAAAAATGATATTTCCAGTGTGAATAAAATGGCATGGGTAGGCTTGTAAAAGGTTATATGTCTTGGCTCTGTCAACAGCCAGAGCGTAAGTAAGGGCCAGAGGGGAAAAATACGTAGGTCTACTACAAAGGATATATATATATTGTACGATCTGTGGATGTGAATGAATCTCTGGTCATGAGTGGCTTAGTTCAGACTCTAATATAAAATAAAGGAAAAGATATAAAGGACAGAAGAAAATCCGAGGGACCTCTTTGAAGAAGAGAATTAAGAGTATAGTGAAGTTTAAGAGGTGGTCCTGGGGGGTGCCTGGGTGACTCAGTCAGTTAAGCCTCCGACTCTTGATTTCGGCTCAAGTCGTGAGCTGGCAGCAGTGAGATCGAGCCCCATGTCAGGTTTTGTGCTGGGCGGGGAGCCTGCTTGAGATTCTGTCTCTCTGCCCCTCCCTTGCTTATGCTCGCTTTCTCTTTCTCTGTCTCAAAATACAATAAAATAAAATAAGGGGAAAAAAGAATACAGATAAAAAAGGCGGAATAAAAAAGGTGGTCTTGGAATGCAGGGTTGAGAAACAGATCACTGCCTCTTCCTCTTGTCTTCTTCCTCCTTGTTGACGCCTCCTTAATCCAGACACTGTGAAGGCGTGCATTGCAAGTGCCAAGCTAACAAACACAGAGTGGAGAAATGCCTTCTTGTTTGCGGGCCTCAGGGTGCTCAGGGACCTTGTTAATTATGAGTCCTGTGGAGTACAGGGGGCAAAAGGCAGGCTGGTGAGGATCCGGGAACACGAGGAATGTTCTGGCTTTTGGGAAGTCCCCTCAGCTGATACTGCAAGCGCCGCGATGTGAAGGGGAGCAGAGAAACGAGGCGGATGGCCAACGACTTAAAACTCAAAGGGCTTACGAGCACTGGAGTAAACAGAGAGGAGAGAGGAGCAGGGCGTTCTATGAGCTCCAGTAAATGAGTCCCCACGACGTCGGGGCTGCCGGAGAAAACTTTGTCCAGTTCAGCTTGGCAGCTGGCAGCTCTTCCATGGCCGCTCGAGACTGTGGCTGAAAGAGAACGAGGAAGGTTGTCCGCGGATGGGTCAAGAGTAGTTTTGGAAGCTTGGGTAGAGGAGGCCGGATTATTTGCAGAGGGAATGTCACTGGAGTTGTCAAGAAAGGCAGCTGCAGGCATGTGAAGAAGATCTTACGTTTTGGGGGGAACTCAGCTCTCTCATCAAGGCTCATTGGCAGGAAGTCACTCTCGGCGCACGCGGGGGTCGTCCCTGTGCTATGGCGGTATAGGGCCAGTGGAGAGGACCGCCAGCGGTGACCCCTCATTTCCAAACCACCCCTCTCAGGGACTGTGTCTCTCCCAATGGCTTTGTGCCAGAGGAGACCCCCAAACGGCCTCTGCTGCACGTTCCTGGACTTTAGGGGGCACGTTTTGTTTTTAATTTTTTTTTAACGTTTATTTATTTTTGAGACAGAGACAGAGCATGAACAGGGGAGGGGCAGAGAGAGAGGGAGATACAGAATCTGAAACAAGCTCCAGGCTCTGAGCGGTCAGCACAGAGCCCGACGCGGGGCTCGAACTCACGGACCGTGAGATCATGACCTGAGCCGGAGTCGGACGCTTAACCGACCGAGCCACCCAGGCGCCCCTAGGGGGCACGTTTTGATGGCTACTCTGGCTTGGATTGAGGTACGGTATATTCATAAGAAGGACGATGTTATGTAAGAATACTGGAAGCTTTGGAATCAAACAGATCTTGATTCGGATCCTGCTTTCACACTTATTAGCCGCGTGATGTGAAGCAAGTGATTTAACCCTCCAGTCCTTTTCATATCACCTGTAAAATAGGGATAATGCCCATCCTGAAAGGTCGTTGATAGCCTTGGAGATAATATGCAAAATACTGGCATCGAAGGCTCTCGGGAAGCGGGAAGCGGAGGCTATTATCATCGTCCTTTTGTAGTGTGTTGCCTCTGAGAACAGACAGCCCTTTCCTCTCCTCTGTTGCGGAACCTGGAATGTGTGTGTAAATAACTCCTGTGCGCGGCTCAAAAGAAGCAGCAGCAGCGGAGCAAATGGTCCGGAAGGGCATATAAGTGAAAAGCAAGTCTCCTTCCCTACCCAGTTCCCGTGCCCCTACCTCCTCCAGAAGCTGTCGCTGTCACCAGCTCGCTGTGTTCACTGCCAGACTCTTTATATGAAAGCACGTGTGCGGGTTTATGTGTGTGTGCACAGGCACGCACGTGCACGGGGAGGTGGGCGTATATACTAAACTCACCCTCCTGCACTTGCTTTTATCTACCACAGAGCATTTCTTCAAGCTGGTTCCCGTTTCCACGTTCTTCCTCTGTCCTTTCCACAGCCCCGTCATCTTGCATGGATATACTATGATGTGATGGACCAGTTCTCTCTCTCTTTTTAAAAAATGTATTGGAGAGAGATGGAGCATGAGCGGGGGAGGGGCAGGGAGAGTGAGGAAGAGAGAGAATCCCAGGCAGACTCTGTGCACTGTCCGTGCGGACGGAGCCCACGTCGGGGCTCGAACTCACGAACCGCGAGATTGTGACCCGAGCCGAAATCAAGAGTCAGGTGTTGGACCGACTCAGCCACCCAGGCGCCCTTGGACCAGTTCTCTCTCTTTTTTAAAAAAAAATTTTTTTAATGTTTTATTTATTTATGAGAGAGAGAGAGAGAGAGAGAGAGTATAAGCAAGGGAGGGCAGAAAGAGAGGGAGACACAGGCTCTAGGCTCCGAGATTTCTGTGACACTCAACGTTGCGGTGGAGACAGAGCCCAGAGCTGGAACTTGGCCCCGGGCTTGGGTTTCACAAGGTGTGTCTCTGGTGATAGGGCCACCTACCCGAGAAGGACCCTACTGTCCCAAGCCCGAGACGCTGGCCTCGGGCACTTCAGGCTTCTGTGAATTGCCTGTCATGTTTTGATGAATTGGTCAATGTCCTCTCTCACCCCTGACTTTCTAGAAACTGTGTCTATATTTAGCCTGGCTGCACCACCCCTACCCCTCCTTCCTGAGCTGGGGTATAATTGCCAGCCATCCAGAGGATGACAGGGTCCAGGCTTAGAGAGGAGCTAAGGCGATGGGCTCCCACGGAAACTCGAAGCTCTTGTTTCTCAAAACCGAACCAGCTCACAAGCAATTAGCACTGGGAGGAAGACAGGGCAGGGCGTGGATCTTTAGGACAAAGCACAGAGCCACGGCTGGCCAATCTGGCTGCTCCGACTCCTTGTGGGCAGAGGCTAGATGACAGCCACATGTGTGGAAGTGCCCTTAGAAGGCAGGGGATCGGGGAAGAACCGGGTCTCAAGCTCGCAGGACCTGCGGCCCGGCAACTGGGCTGGACTGGGCGTACCTGAAAGCCATTTCAGAAGAGGACCTGGGTCCGGCCGTCGGAGGCGGCAAGGGAGTTTCCATCTCCTGAACACCGACCCACGCTCCAGAGTGTGACAGTGTTCTTTGTGATGGCTAACCTCCATCTTCCTGGCTACAATTCCAGGGTCCTGCCTCTGATTCTGTCTTTAGAGAAGCCAGGGCAGAGCTGCTTACTATAATTTTGCATACTAATAATTTAAGAGCTGCATGAATTTATGGGCTCCTTTCTGAGTTGTTCAACTAATGTGCAGACACGCAGCAAAGTTGGTGGGCTTTGGGACAAAGTGTGGCAAAGGGTGAAAAGCACAAGTGGCATTCTTTTCGTTTTTTTGTTTATTTTTGAGAGACAGAGAGAGAGAGAGAGAGAGAGAGGGAGACACAGAATCTGAAGTAAGCTCTGGGCTCTGAGCTGTCAACACAGAGCCCGACGCGGGGCTCAAACTCACGAACTGTGAGATCATGACCTGAGCCGAGGTCATATGCTTCACCGACTGAGCCACCCAGGTGCCCCCACAAGTGACATTCTTACCCCAGATCTGAGCCTTACTGGGAGATAATGTGCCTGGCCAGAAGGCTTTTAACATTTTCTTCCTTCCTTCCCTCCCTCCTGCCTTCCTGCCTTCCTCTCCTCCCCCTCCTCTTCCTCCTTCTTCTCCATTTCTCCCTCCTCCTCCTCCTGCTTTGTTTCTCAGTACTCATGAGAGTACTTCCTACTACAGAGACAAAGCTGGAAGCAAGGATACTGGGTCCTCCCTCCCCAGTGTTTTCTTTTAAGCCAGATCTGCTTTTTTTTTTTTTTTTTTTTTTTTGGATTCCAACCCAGCCTTGTTTAGAGTCCACTCCTGTTGTCAGGCAATGCTGGGCTGAGTGGCTATCTCCAAGTCCTCTGTGTGTGGAAGCCTGGGGGGGGGGGGGGCTTCAGATTTACAATGAGGAAGATAAAAGAAAGATGGTCATGGTCCACATCTCTTTCTGAGCGACCTTGCAGGTGGGGGAGGTGCCCACCAGTGAGAGTCAGAGGCAGGTGCACTAGAGCCCGAGGAAGGAGGGACAGGCCTCCGAGGGATGTGAGGCTGCCTCTCGTGGGGGGCCTCAGGGAGTTCTCAGCCCCCAGCACAGGGCTGGTGGGAGGCTTTGGCTTATGTGTCTGGAGGTGCCACATGTAGGCTCCTCCTGGTGCCCCAAACCCTGGAGAATGAACAGGAAGAGCTCTGAGCCAGACAAGACAGTGGGTGGAAGGAAAAAGCAGACCCTCCACTTCTGGGCAAAATGCCTAGTTGTAAAAAAAAAAAAGGAAATGAGAGTTTACTCTGAATTAGAAACTTCTGGCCCTTGAATAAGTTTAGAGAATTACAGGCATTCTGGGGCCTGAGCCTTTGTGGTAATAGGCAGAGCCACAGGAGCCACGAGTGGGAAAGAGGGGGAGGAGTAAAGGAGTGAATCCATCGCACATCCGGTGGTGATGGCAGTATCTCATTTCGGGGTAGCCAGGGTACCTCCATATTTGCTTGTCCCTCTGGAGAACTACAATAGATGGATGGAGGCTCAAGGAGAAGGGCTTTCTAAAGCCCTTCTTAAAGGCAGGCAAAAGCCTAAAGTACAGTCCCTCCCTGGGTAGTCACTGCAGGGGTGGATGTGGCCTTTAGTGGTCTGGACTTGACCCCCATAGCCTCATGTTTCTCCACCTCCCTGTGTAGCCCTGTCTACTGGGGCCCCCTTGGGTCAGAAGAGGCATAACAGGAGGGTACGGGCAGCCAAGGTCCAAAACCAAAAGCAGCTACCTCGTGAGCCACTGGGTCATCGTTGGCCTTGAGTTGTTCTCAAGAGGCAGCCGCCTGGAGCTCTTTGCCTGTGGGCTCCACCTCACTGAGCACCTTGTTTCTAGAGATGAGAGGGGTTGTACACGAAGCTAAAGCTGAGCCTCACATCTCTAACAGCCAACCAGGGAGCCTTCACTTCTTGCTAAATCACCTCACTGAAAAGTTTCTTCCCCTCGGTGGTCCCACCTATGAAATGAGGAGGTCCACCAGTAAGTAGTCTCTTGGGTCCCCTAACCATCTGTCCATTATCCGCCAACGAGTATGTTTGTCTTAAACTCCGTATGTCTTCTAGTGAATGTGAACAGTGAGCCATTTTTCACCAAGAAGTAAAACTAGTGTGTGGCCAGCTCCTCTCTAAGAGAGAGAAACGGTTGGACCCGGGCCTTTGCTTCCAAGGCTTGAGCATCTATCGCCACAGCTCCTTGGAAGGTGCTGCTGCTCACAGAGAAAGTGATTCTGCCACCATCCCACCCCAACTAACTCCTGTCACCCGTCCTGGGGCAAACAAGTGGGGCCTGCCCCTGCTAGGGCTGGGAAGAGCACGAGGAACCTGTAGGACACGGATGATGCAGCCTCCCCAAATCCCATGTGGTGTGGCTGGCAGCAGGGGAGAAAGCCAGATTAAGGAAAATGAGCCCTCAAGCTTGCACATGCACGCATAGGCGCGCGCGCGTGCGCGCACACACACACACACACACATACGCACACACACAATTTTACATAGAATACCAGCGGCCGGGGAGACCAGCTTCCTAGCTAAGAACCTTTGGTAGTTTTCTGTCCTTGAAGAATCCTTGCTTCCTCTGCCTTTTGGAAAGCCAAGGCCAGACCTTGGCTCAGGGCTCCCGCCCGCTCATCTGGCCTTTTCTCTCTGGACATGTTACCTGGATGCCTAAAGCTACGGTTTGGGCCCTTCCTCCCTTCTCCATGCACCCGTGTGCGTGTCTGTTCCTGGACCAGGGACGCTCTAATCACAGACCTCCAGGCTCTAGATGACTTAAAGCGGCCACTAGTGCCCTCACCTCTCGTAATGGCTCACTAAAAGCAGTGAGGGCTGTTCTACAGATTTCAGGATTTTTGTTTCTTTAGTAAAAAAAAAGTTTATTTATTTTTGAGAAAGACAGAGACAGAGCTCCAGCAGGGAAGGGGCAGAGAGAGATGGAGATACAGAATCTAAAGCAGCCCCCAGGCTCTGGGCTCTCAGCACAGAGCCCAAGGGGCTGATGGGGGTGCTTGAACTCAGCAACTTGGAGATCGTGACCTGGGCTGAAGTCCCACGCTTAATTGACTGAGCCACCCAGACTCCCCAGTATTTTTAAAAATTTCACTAGGCTAATTCATTCATGTATTTCCTGTGTAGTAGTAATAATAATAATAATAATAATAGAGTGAGAAGTAGAGTGCCATCAAAGTAAATCAGGGGCGCTATGCTGGCTCAGTGGGTAAAGTGGGCAGATCTTGATTTCTGGATCATGAGTTCAAGCCCTGGGGGTAGAGCCTACTTTTTAAAAAAAGCAATCATAGTAATAATAAATAAATAAATAAATAAATAAATAAATCCTTTCAAATAGTAAATAAAATAAATAAATGAAAGCGATGATGGGAGCAGAGTAGGCAATGACAGAAGCAGGAGGAGCCTGGAGTGTGTGGGGAGGGAGCGGTGGTCACTGAGAGCGGCCGGGGCCGGGCCCCAAACCCTCTGTGGGAGACGCGGAGATCCCAGGGGTCTTGCCGGCAGGCCTGGGTGGTCACAGTCCCTGCTGGCAGCCAGGGCCGAGGCTGGACGGTGGGTGGCACAGAGGTGGCAGGTGCTCTCTCCCTCGGCAGGCGAAGCATGAAGCGGAAGGCGCTGTTCACCTGCCCCTTTAACGGCGACTGCCGCATCACCAAGGACAATCGCCGCCACTGCCAGGCGTGCCGGCTCAAGCGCTGTGTGGACATCGGCATGATGAAGGAGTGTGAGTGCTCGGGGGCCAGGGCGGGGGGTCGGCACTAGAAGGGGAAGGTTTCGTGCTGCTGTTCATGCAGGTTTGGACCGAGAGGTGTGCGGTCCTTCTCCTGGGGCTGCTGGCGCCCTGCATGTGGAGCTGGGGCCCTGAGGCCAGAACAACAGGGTCCAGGCACCAAGAGGGTACTGCGAGCCTCTCTAGGGTCTATATATGAGTCTCAGAGGCCTGGGACAGCCCCTCCAGAGTGAGGCCTGTGAGGAGGGCAGCGCGGGGCACTGCCTTCCTGAGCCCAGAGCAGTCCTCCTCCAAGACCACATCATTATGCTCACCAACCTGCTCAATGACCCAGGGTTCTTTGGACTTTGGGAGAGTGAGCTGCTGAGCTTGGGGAGGGACAGGAGTGGTGGGGAGAATATTGAGAGCCCAGTTGGCATCCAGGGTCTGTCCCCCCTCCTCTGCCTTTGCAGCCTTCCTGCCACTCTGGTCCCTGGGCGGATCTGCCGGCTGGAGCCTAGAGGAGACCAGGGGAAAGAGTCTGTGAGGGGAAGCACCAGACTCTAGGATGACCCTCTGGATCCAGATAGAGAGAGAGGAGCGGTCCTAGGACTTCCCGTCCAGCTCTGGGGTTGGAGGAGAGGACCAACAGCAAATTCGTTTGTTCTAACCCTCGATTAAAAACAGCCCCTGGACTTTGTTTCTGAGCTGTGGTACCAGTTATTTGGTAACTAGAGTAGCCATTAAATTCAGCAGACCCTGGGAGGGGATAGCCTGGCCCTCCCCGGCCTGGAGACCAGGGCACTGGGCCAGCCTGGGCATGGGTGCCCCCTGCACATTCAGCCCTGCCTGTCTGCAGTCTGCACGCTGATCCCCTCCTTGGCCCCGGGACAAGGCTTGTGCCCTGCTAACCTGTGGGCCTGGGGAGGCTAAGGAGGGGTGCTCAGATGCAGGCACCCCGGGAGGCCCTCCTGGCTATGGGGCTATCGTTTTGGGGAGCGAGGGAGGCAGGTACAGGGAAGATGTGTCCGGAACAAGGGAAGAGTCACGGGATAGGGCTTAGGGGATGGGAAGTTTCTTCCTTGATGGGAAAAAAACCCTTCTCTGTTGTTGGGGAACAGAGACAGCGTGAAGGCCCTCACCTGGAGCCTCCTCCTTGGGCCTGGGGATCACAGCCCTCCACTCCTGATCCCGGCTCCCCAGTCAACACTGACAGTTCTGGAGGAAGTTTCCAGGCTGTTGTTCCTCCTCGCCCCCACAGGAGCGGGCAGGCCTGGACATGCTGATCTCTCCTAGCCCAGTCCCCTGCCCCACCCGACTCCCGTGTTTATCCTGGAGCAGAGCAGGCCAAGGCTGAGTGCCTCATGCGGCTTCTCACACACTGGCTTAGTGTGGCCTCCTCTGTGCGAGGCACGAGGGTGGACACAAACGAGATGCGGTACTTAGAGCCCCTGGTCCTGCCCCCAAGGAGCACACATCCTCCACAGGGCAGGGAGCCTGGGTCTCAGGCTTTTGCCAACCAAGAACCACCATGGTGCACGTCTGGGATTCAGTAAGGCTCTGCCCCAGAACTTCTGGTCGGTGCCAGCCTCACTGCTGTTCCAGAGGCCCCTCTCCTAGGTCTCAGGAGGAAGGAGGTGTTGCATCCACTTAGAATAGGGCGAACACTTGGAAATATCTGAGACCCAGAAAAGTAAGACTACCAGGACTGGAGTCAGAAAGCGAGTCTCCGTGTCTGCTTCTAGATCCCTCCTGGTCCGCAAAGAGAGCTCTGCATCCATGGTGATGAACAGGTCTTGGGTGCATCCAAGTGCCTCCCCCCAAGAACACCGTGTGGTGGGGGGGGGCAGCAATCCAGAAATGGATGCCCACCCCTCAACTCCCAACAGCTTTGCCCTTCAGCCATCCCAAACACAGCCTCGGTCTTCCCCAACAGAGCCCTGTCCCCACCCTGTTATATATCCACAGTAATCCCACACCCCTGCCCTGCTATATGCCCAGGGCACTTGTGTCCCTGCCCTACTGTGTGCAACCCTGTGCTCCCATCTTACTATATGCCCAGGACAGTCCTGGGTCCTCACGCTGCTATATATCCACTGTAGGCCCACACGCCTACCCTGCTGTATGCCCAGGGCAGCCCTGTGTCCCCCAATCTCAGGATGCCCGCGCAGGGAGCTCCAGTGAGTGAGGTATGGGCTGGTAGAGCTGAGCTCTTGGAGTCTGGGCCCCAGAGCTCCTGTTACATGGAAAGTTTGAGCTAGCACTAGGCGCGTTCTTGCCACTGCTCTAAGGGAGGGTCCTTCAGGAAGAGCTGTAGTTCTCTGCGTCAATCTAGCCCAGCTTAAAGAAGTCTGTCAGAGCGTCTGAGCCTAGAGCTCCCAACTCAGAAACCTAGGAGAGCGGCTCATTTACCACCTGGGCTGGTGATTGCCTTAAGGCTCAGCCTCCCAGAGACAATTTTGTATCAACATTTGTAAAACCCCCGGACACCTCCGGGCGGGCTCGCTACGAAGGGAGCTGCAAACACAGGCTCCCTTCTGGCAGGGGCAGAGCGGGGGCCCTTCCCTAGAGGCAGCTCAGGAAGGGGAAGGGGCTGGGTGTGGGAAGTCCTACTGAGTGAGTGCAAGATACATGCAGTTTCTGGTTAAATTCTCATAAGAATCCCTAAAGATGTACATACTTCTGTTGTTTTTTTCATAGATGGGGAAGCGCAGAGGAATTAAAATTTCATGCTTTTAAGCTAATAAGATGGTATGGTATGGGCATTCTGACCTAGGTCTGTTCGCTTCCAAGGGCCAGGTGAGTGGGCTCCACCCTGGCGTGGCCCGTCAGGTACCCCCAGTGGGCCAGAGCTCCCCCACTGTGCATTTCCAGGCACCTTTCAGGTGCCCAAAGGGATGGGCTTAAGAGACTGTTCCCACCGAAGACTCCCTTTCTCTTTCTTCAAGTCCTAGTTGACTTTATTCCTTGGAGCCCAAGAAATTCCATGGTTGAATTCTTACTTCTGGTTGACCTATGCTGCGTGGAAACACCTATATGTTAGTTTGTTCCACGTTTTTACAGATGTATGTCTCTTCTACCCAGAGTTAGCACAGCTCCTGGCACAGCATAGGTACTCAATAAATACGTGTTGAATACATTAGCTCCCCATTACGCTCATTTGTACCTCTGTATCTCCCACGGGTCTATAGATCAGAAAGATCTCCCAAATCTGCTATTATCCGTGTCATTCACTTGATCACACTTCCAGAGCTTGACTTCCAAATGCAGTTCTAGACGTCATGAAACAGGGAACGTCCTGCATGGGAGCACCGTGCGCAAAGCCATTTTAGCACTCAGCAGGCAACCTAGACGGAAGGCAGAAAAGCTACAGAGGAGCCATATGGGTTTCACAAAATCTATAAACACAGCTCATGTGCTTTATTCACTGGAGAGCCCATCAAATGTTCTTTCAGAACCTGCTCACTCTTATTCTAGGTCAAAGGCTTTCAACTGCAAAACATGGGTCCTCCTACATCATGGTAACGACATTTTCGGTAGCAATTTCTTGAGAAAGTGATTTTTAAAAAACGCACCATTCCCCGTGAAATTAGCAACCCCTTTAAACAATGACCTATTTGATAAATCACAATGCGCATCTGCACATGTGAGACACTTGTGACTTACTTGGTCTCCAGACAATTTTGCCTGGAGGGAGGCTCGGGGGATTGGCAGCCCCCGTTAGAAAATGGCAGGTCTCAGCATTTCCTTCGCTAGCACTGCACACAGGAAGGCAGTAGCTATTTGATACAGCGATTGAGGAGAACAATGGCATAAGGTTAACCTTGGATCTTCTTAACTTTGTCCTTTGAAAGTAAATCATTTACAAACTTTGCTATTTTATTTACTTTTTCATGCTCTTCAGATGGGTTGGAACACTCTGTGTGTTCCACGGCTGAGGACAAGAGTCCCACTGAGCAAGTAGAGCCAATTGTAATCACAGGCGGTAGGGAGTAGTGGTTACAGTTACGGATTCTAGAGCCTTATTGCCCAGGCCCGAATACCAGCTTCACCATGTGTTAGCTGTATGACTTTGAACAAGGTACATAGCCTCTGGGCCTCCGTTCCCTCATCTGCAAACTGGGGATAATAGCACCTGCCTTAAGAGGTTTTTATGAGCACTAAATATATGAGCTAATGTTTAAGAAACATTTAGAATGGTGTCCGGCACATAAAAAGTTCTATATTTTTAATCCATTTTTATTACCACTGGTTTTTTTTTCTTCATAAAACTTGATTACCAGGATTTCCAGCTCCCCAACAGACTAGAAGTTAGCTGTTTATGGGAAGAAAGGCAGGCACTGATACAAAGGGACAACACAGAGCTTACCAGAGAGGGGGCGACTGCAAGCTATGTGAGGTAGCACAGGAACTCCACATCAGGGGTGCCTGGGTAGCTCAGTCGGTTAAGCATCCAACATCAGCTCAGGTCATGACCTTGCAGTCTGTGGGTCCGAGCCCTGCATCGGGTTCTCTGCTGTCAGCTCAGAGTCCACTTTGGATCCTCTGTCCCCCATCTCTCTGCCGCTCCCCTACTCACTCTCTCTCTCTCTCAAATAAATAAACATTAAAAAAAAAAAAAAAAGAGCTCCTTGGTGCACCTGAGTGACTCAGTTGGCTAAGTGTCCAACTTCAGCTCAGGTCATGATCTCATGGTCCGTGGGTTCAAGCCCCATGTTGGGCTCTGTGCTGACAGCTCAGAGCCTGGAGCCTGTTTCGGATTCTGTGTCTCCCTTTCTCTCTGCACCCCTCCCCCCACTCGTACTCTGTCTCTGTCTCTCTCTCAAAAATAAATAAACATTAAAAAAAAACCTTTTTTTTCAATTAAAAAAGAAAAAGAACTCCAAACCATAGCAGGCTAAGTCATATAGTGCACGGACACAGCCCTATACAATTCTGAGGTTATAACCTTGTTCCTGCAAAGTCCAGTAATTGTTCTGAATGATGATGCCTCTGAATCATCAAGAAAAGGTAATATGATGTTACAGGTGTTCTGTTACAAGGTATTCTGTCTTGGAAATGTTTCAGTCACAATTATTGAAATTAAAAAGGCAAGCTGGGCTCAGTTGTCTAGTGGACTGGCATTCAATGTGTGCCATCCTGCCATTTTAGGGTACATGCAGTGCTGGTGCACGTCTCAGTATCATTTCCTGAGCAAAGGACAATGACTAGCACATGTAGGTACAATCAGCGTAGATGTGTTGGGTGTGCAATCTTTCGGGCTATGGAGTCAACACCATGGCCAGGAAGCCTCGCTGGGCTAGCCCTTATGCAGAAACCACAGGAAGTGTAAGATGTTCGCCACCCCCTTAGGTATCCTATGGTTCTAGTGAAAGAGATCTTTATGTTTTAAGTTTATTTATTTATTTTGAGAGAGAGAGAGAGAAAGAGAAAGAGAGAGAGAGAGGTGGTGCAGAGAGAGCAGGAGAGAGAGAATCCCAAGCAGTCTCCAGCTATTGGCATGGAGGCTGACTCGGGAACTGTGAGACCATGACCTGAGTGAGATCAAGAGTCAGACATCAGGGGCGCCTGGGGGCTCAGTCGGTTAAGCGTCCGACCTCAGCTCAGGTCACGATCTCGCGGTCCGTGAGTTCGAGCCCCGCGTCGGGCTCTGGGCTGATGGCTCGGAGCCTGGAGCCTGCTTCCGATTCTGTGTCTCCCTCTCTCTCTGCCCCTCCCCCGTTCATGCTCTGTCTCTCTCTGTCTCAAAAAAAAAAAAAAAGTTAAAAAAAGTTAAAAAAAAAAAAAGAGACATCCAACTGGCTGAGCCACCCAGGTGCCCCTAGTGAAAGAGATCTTGAACATCTTAGGTTCTATCTGTGCAGGCATTTACTGGAGCCTGTACTAACCATAAATATTACAGAGTGGAAGATACTTTGGTGCCAGTGTGTGGGAGACAGTAGACATGCCCCAGAAACGAGAAATGAATGCACAGTGCAGATCAGGGCAATCCAGAAAGGCTTCGTGGTAAAAGAGGACTGTAAACTGGGGGCTGAAGAATAGAGCTTGCACCGCTGCAGGGGAGAGAAGACCCAGCTGGACAGGCATCCAGCGTAAGTGGAAATGAGGTGGCAAGAGCGAGCGGGTCATGTTCACAGGTCAGCAATCTTGACGTGACCAGAGCACAAGCGGTGTGTCCAGAGGCCCTGGGAAGTGACGCTGCAAAGTTAGGAAGACGTAAAAGCATGGAGAATCTTGACTTTAATTTGGACCGTGGTAAGCAGGAAGGACCCAGAAAAGGTTTCTGAGCAGGAGAGGGACGTCATAGAATCGCAAGGGGATATCAAAGCCTAGTCAGGCTGAGAAACACGTTCTGGGGTGTCTGGTGTGACAGGCAGAGCACCCCCCCTCAGGGGAGCAGGAAAGACCAGACACCTAATCTTGGATTCCCCAGGCTAGGGCCTTGCACCTTGCCTTGAATGGAATGCTCCCTGCTCCTTCCCCTTTCACCCCACTTGACCTCTTGGAGTCTGAGCAGACACCCTCTGTGGGAGGAGGCCTGGCAGCTCTTTGGGCAGGTGAGTCAATAACCTGGGCGTGGCCTCCTGCGGTCCTCTTAGTATGGCTTACCTCAGCTGTGGAGGGAACTCAACATCCTTTGCCACAGGCTTCCTTTCCTGCCGTGCCCGAGGCTCTGGGTGCCCACCCCACCCCCCAGGCTCTCCCTCCCCTCCCACCAGCTTCGTGCATTCTCCCCCCACCTGAGGGGGCCGGGCCAGTGGGCCTTTCTTAAAGCCCAGAACCCACCCACCCTGGGGTTCTACTTCCTCTCCCTGCTGTTGTGAAACTCCCCAGGTCTGTGGGCAGAAGCGCTGGCGACACCAGCACAGAGCAAGTAGCTACAGGCCGAGGGCCCCAGTGCCCACTCCCGCCGCCAGCACTCTGCAAGCCCCGGCCGGGAGGTCTGTTTGCCCGGCTGCTGTGCCAGGCGTCCCTGCTCCCAGCCCCGCCCTCCCAGGCAGCTGCCCAGCGCGGCGAGGTGGGCACGGCCCTGGGGCCCCTGCACGGCCTGATGGTGGGGTCTCCCTCTTGTCAGACACCCTCACTAGCAGCTGGAGAGAACTGCAAATCAGAGCTTCACGGTGTTATCTTTGGGACTTCTAGAGGCCTCGAAAACTTCCTTGGGCAGAAGTTTCAAGACTAGACAGGCCGGAGGAGGGGTTGTTTTGCGGGAACCGAAGAGCAAAGTCTTTCTAAGTTGGTCAGAGTAGATCAGATGCCCGAGTCCCATGCCTGGAAACTCGGGTGTGGGAATGGCTCCGAAGAGGGGCCTTTCAGCATCTCCCAGCTTCCAACACCGGGACTGGCCGCACAGTGCCTCTCACCTTTCCTCCCCCAATGTCTCCCTCGAGATCATGCGCAATGAAGGTGTGGGGGAGAAGAGACCGGAATGAGCAGCCGCTCTGTGCTAGGCATGCATTCAGTTCTCAAAACAGCCCATCCTTCGAGGTAGGGGTTATCACTGCCACCCCACATACACGCGCTTTTCGGAGGCAGGAGCAACAAAAGGGAACTTAGAAGAATTATGATGGAACAAACTTCTTGGTCTGATTAATGAGAGGAAAGCCCAGAGAGTTCACACGGTTTGCCCAGAATCATATCACTCGCTCCTGAGAACCCGGACTCGCTAATAATGCCTGAGCATCCCACCTCTCAAATCCTTTCTCCTCCTCTCTCATGCACCTGCCTTTTCACCATGGGAAACCCAGTTTTCCATCCGTGGGGTGGACCTGTGGCAGGAAGCACGCCCGCCCTGTGAGCTCCAAGGGTGAGAGGAGCAGCCCCTCCCTCTTGTGCCGTTAGCACCTGGAGGAAGCTTTCACATCCCTCTTCCTGACCCCCCCCCCCCCCCCGCCAGTCATCCTGACGGACGAAGAGGTGCAGCGGAAGCGGGAGATGATCCTGAAGCGGAAGGAGGAGGAAGCCTTGAAGGACAGTCTGCGGCCCAAGCTCTCGGAGGAGCAGCAGCGCATCATCGCCATCCTGCTGGATGCCCACCACAAGACCTACGACCCCACCTATGCCGACTTTACCCAGTTCCGGGTACGCGTGCTCGCCGGCTGGCCGGGAAGGATGAGCTGCGGTGGTGAAGAGCCACAGGGGGAGCCGGGGCGTGGGGAGTGGGCGCGGAGGACCACGGCCATCCAGACCGGGGCAGCGAGGGAAGGGGGGCTGCTCCGTCCCTCTGGCACCGGGGAGGCCTCCCCCTCCCGTCAGCCTTCCTCAGAGCCCCTCCTGCCAGAGATCAGGGGCAAGGTGGGAAAGTGGCCCCCAAATGTGAGCCTCTGATCCCCTGTCCTTCCCTTCCAGCCTCCGGTTCGTGGGGATGCGTGCAGCGGCGGCCGTCCCTCAAGGCCCTCCTCCAGACACACGCCCAGCCTCTCCGGGGACTCGTCTTCCACCTGCTCAGATCACTACGCAGCCTCGCTCGGTGAGCCCACTGCCGCCCCCAGGGAGCCCAGGGAGCCCAGCGTGGGAGGAGGGCCCAGAGCTCCCGCAGCCCATCTGCCCTTGGCTGCGGATGGCAGGGTAGCTGTGTGCCAGTGTCCTCCGAACAACCCCCCACCCTGCTTCGTTTTGGGGTTTTTCTTTTTCTTTTTTTCTTAAACAGAAGAGGGCTAACTAGCCCGAGGGCCGGTGCTGGGGGGAGGCCAAGCCGGGGTCTGTCTGCAGAGTCCCTGTTCTTTCCTCCAAACAAGGCTTCTGCCCCTGCCTCCCTCCCTGGGGCTAACCTGGTTCCTTTAAATGGTATTTTGAGCCTGGGCCTCTCGGGGGTTCTGTTTTTGGTTTTTTTTTCCAGTTTAGTTGAGATATAATTGCCATGTACCGTTATATTCGTTTCAGGAATGCAACGTAATGATTGGATACATGGAGGTGTGGCAAAATGACTACCACAATAAGTTTAGGTCCTCTCCATCCCTCACAGAGTTACAAAGTTTTCTTTCCCTTGTGGCGAGAACTTCCAAGATCGACTCTCTTAGCAATTTCCAAATATACGAGACAGTATAGTCCTCAGAGCCTTGGAGGGTGGTACTCGAGGGGAAGAACATGTGGGTCCGAGCATAGCCTCCCCTCCCCCCCCCCGCACCCCCCCCCCCCGGAGTTCTGGGGGAACCACCAAGGCGCTGGAGGACCTGTCACCTCCGGCACTTGCTTGCTTTTCCTCTTATGGTCCTTTTCTACCTTCTTCTTTATCGTCCTGCCCCTCCCCTCCCCATCCTTCATCCCTCTGCCTCTCACCCAACCCTTCTGCCCTCTGTGTGAGTCCTGCAAAAGGCCAGGGATGGGAAAGCCCCTTCCCTCTGGGGAACTAGAACCCTTAGATATGGTGCTTCTGTGCCCAGATCCAAAAGCATTGGGAGGGGTCTCAGTGCAGCTGGTCGAGGATAGCCATGGAACCAGACCATGTGTCTACCCACCCAGGAGTGACAGGAGGGAGGTGGTGAGGGACTAAAGAAAAGCAGTGGCCATTTCACAGACTGACTGACCCTATGAGCCCCTTGTCTTGTAGGGGTTCCTCCCGTGTGTTAATTTTCTCTACCCACTTAGCTGCTCTTGTCACTTAATGGCATATTTTGCACCAATGAGGATCAGTCTGCATGTTATACATTCAGCTTTGAATAATTCCATACTATTTAGGAGTTTTGATCCCCTCAGAGGTTAATTGATTTGAGGTGCTCACCCCCGCCAATGGTATGTTCAGTATAGCATGTGTTTATTTAAAGGGTTGCCTGGCTGGCTTAGTTGGAGGAGTGTGTGACTCTTGATCTTGGGGTCATGAGTTTGAGCCCCATGTTGGCCATAGAGATTACTTAATAAAAAAATTAAGTAAATAAATAAATAAATAAATAAATAAACTAGTTAACGTTTTAAACTTTTTTTAAATATTTACTTCATTTCTGAGAGAACGACAGAGCATGAGCAGGGGAGGGGCAAAGAGAGAGGGAGACACAGAATCTGAAGCAGGCTCCAGGCTCTGAGCTGTCAGCACAGAGCCCTACATGGGGCTCGAACTCACGAATCGTGAGATCATGACCTGAGTTGAAGTCAGATGCTTAACCAGCTGAGCCACCCAGGTGCCCCAAACTAGTTAACATTTTTAAAGCAAACGTAATACATGTTCATTAGAGACATTCAGAAAATATAAACTAAATTATATATATATACACAATAAATATATATATTTATATATGTAAAATCTTTAAGCCTACTACCCAAGGGTAGTCACCATTAGCACTGTGATATATCTCTTTCCCATCTTTTTTAAAAATTTAAATGCATATGTATATTTACACAGTGGGATTATGCTGTACACAATATACATAGCTTGCTTTTTTCTCTTAACAGTATATTATATCATATTTTCCTGTTATTCAGTATACCTCTATATTATGTTTAAAGCTGATTAGTATTCTGGGGTATGAATATACAATAACATATCTGGTCTAGATTGTGTCCCAGTGTTTCATTAAGATAATCATATGCTTGTAGCTGAAGATTTGCATTTATTCCAGACTTTTTTCCTTATGATGAATTTATGGAAGTGAGATTACTGGTCAAAGGGCATACGTAATTGTAGGTTGCAGACGCCTGCTGTCCAATAGCTCTCTAGATTACTTGCATGAATTTATGCTTCCTTTAGCACCCCGTGTCACAAGGGTTGCCTAATTCCCTGCACCTTTACAAACGCTGGCACCAAACACATTTGTTTCTAGTTTATTGAGGAAAAGTGTAGACGTTCTAAGTTGTAGATCTTGAATCACTAGTGAGGTCTACAACTTAGAACGATCTTTTCCATAAGTTCATTGGTTCCAAATTCACATTTGATTTGGTCATTAGAAACACATGGTCTGTAACATCGTGGCTCAAGGAAGTCTCATTTCTTGGGGCATCTTTGATCTTTGATTTCACTGCCTTGCTCTGCTTGAAAGTTTTCTTTCAAGTTTCTTTTCAAAGTTTCTAGGATTCCCGGGGAATCCTAGAGGGAAGCCTGGACTGAAGAGTGACCTTGGAGAGAGGCAGTCTCTATGGGATTCCTGGCCAGACCTGCTGCTAGGGCACAGGAGGTCCTCACGGAGCCAAGAAGGAGGGTGTCTGGCTCACATATCCTCAAGTAGTTCTTTCTCTTTCCTCATCCTTCCTCAGATGTGATGGAGCCGACCAGCTTCTCCAATCTGGATCCGAGGGAAGAAGATTCAGATGACCCTTCTGTGACCCTGGACCTGTCCCAGCTCTCGATGCTGCCCCACCTGGCTGACCTGGTCAGTTACAGCATCCAAAAGGTCATCGGCTTTGCCAAGATGATTCCAGGGTTCAGGTAAGAAGAGTCAGAATCCTAGACTGAGCTAGAAGAAGGCCTGGAGGTCAATCCACTGCTTCCCAGAATAGAGACTCAGACCCTACCCCAGACCTCCTACAGCAGGATCTCTGGGAAGTACAGCCCATCCAGCATCACTCAGCAGGCCAGCACTGGAGAGCTATCCATACTCCCACAGTTTCTGGATGACAGAACAGAAGCCCAGAGAGGGTCAGTGGCCAGCCAGGATCATTTTCTAGTGTTAGGGTCAGTATGTGTCAGAGCCAAGGTCACTGCCACGTCCCCTCCAGCTGGCTTGGGTCTAACCCTCATGTTAATCCTTTAAATTAAACCTCCATTAATCTCTCACACCCAATGCTGACACCCAAATGAAGTGATAGAGAGGAGAAAGGGTTGGGCAAGGAGACTTGTGAAGTAATTTCAAATCCCAGAGGGAGACAGTTTTCCTGGCACACATAACCGGGGCCTCCTTCACCCCAATTTCCATGAAGAGCCCTTTTCCTAACCATACTGAGACCTTTTGCCAAAACAGACAGGTATGAGGAGTTCTACTGGAGTAAAGATCCTCTGTTATGGATTCATTGCTACAAATTTCATTCATTCACCTGTTTTATTGTTTTGGTAATAATGGCACATATATTTAAATGGCGGTGCAGTGTTAAATATTCTTAAAATAATAGAATGTTGACACTTTCAGTAGAATGTGGGGAGCTAGTTATATCTATACTGACATATGATTTATATCATTTGGACCATTGCCATGCAATACGTACACAATGTCGTGGAGAGAAAGAAAGAAATCACTAACGTGCACTATAAAGCATCAATTTCAGGAACAATAATTGCAATTGCAGCAGAAGGGGCCTCGGATGCTTTCTAGAGGCCGATGCTCAGATTCAGTGCTGGAATTCTGGGAGCCTAGAAAGACCTGACATTGGCCAGCTCTGGATGGAAATTAATGTGACATGCTATTTATTGTTTTGGGAATCTCTCTGCCATGCAAGGGTGCCATCGGCTACTGTCTAAATGACTGCATCGCCAGCTAGATGGTGACAGCTCACAGAGCCAAACGCAGTTCTGCCCAGTGTGTACCTGCCCTGAGACGGCTAGCTCTGTGTTATTTTATGCCTGTCAGCAACTCAGATACCAGGGCCCCTCCTATGCTCTTCCCCTGGGAATGAACGTGAAAATTGTAAAGAAGAGAAAAGCATGAAACGCCCTTACTGCAATGAGACACCCTTGAGACGCTCTTACTGCGTTGCACGTTTCGGTTGCCAAAGAATCCAGGGTCACCGTGGCATCCGGCAGGAATGAGCTGCGGAGTGTCACCTGTGAGCTGAGTGGTGCACTGGGCCTGGGATCTACCCTCCAGAGCCTTTCCTTGGAACTGACAACACATTCCACTTCCCGCGAGTTCCAGCTCCCTCCTACACTCTTCAAGTTAGTGTTTGCAAACTCTCTCGGTTCCAGAGTCTTGTTTTGTGTAAACAGCTAGAGACAAAAACACTTCAAGGTGCCGATGGATACACGGTAGCACCCGGCTTCCACCCTAGTTCCAGGGAGCCGTGTGTGCAGTGCTCCTCTTTCCTGGGCTGGTGGGGAGCTGGGGGAGAGCGCCCCTGAAGCTCTGTCCAGATGCTCACGTTTGCTGATTCTGAGTGGTGGCTGGGATTGCACACATGTGGAAACTGTCCTAAAAAAAAAGCCATCTGTTGAACCAGGTGACCCCAAGGCAGCCCCCTGCAGTAAGCAACCCAAGCCCCCATTTTTCTCCCATGCCCTTGGCCCCCATCCCTTACCCTCGCCACATACGCCCTGACACAAATAGCATGACCCGCCCCTTGGTGTCTCTCTCCAAGAATGAGTTGAAGTCTTCCCCGTCCTTCCATATCCAGGCTCATTTCCAGAGTTCCCTAGTCTAGCCCTGCATTCATGGCCACAGTAAGGTATAGAGGAGCAGACACTGAATCAATCCAGCTATTGATCCAAAATCAGTTACATTGATCCTGCACATGCTTGGGTTGGCTTCTCTCTTCAGCCTGACTTAAGAAATCTCAGCGTGAGGGGCACCTGGGTGGCCCAGGTGGTTGAGCATCCGATTCTTGATTTCCGCTCAGGTCATGATCTCATGGCATCTGAGTTCAAGCCCCGAGTTGGGCTGTGTGCTGAGATCATGGAGCCCGTTTGGGATTCTCTCGCTCTCTGTCTCTGTCTGCCTCTCCCTCCCCCTCTCAAAATAAATGAACTTAAAAAAATAAAAAGAAATCTCAGAATGGAAGGTGTTCCAGTAAAAATGGAGCCGGCCTTGGCAAGAGCTCTGAGGGTGAGGGGAAAGGACACTGATGTGGATACTCCCAGGCTTTGGTGGGACCCAGGTGGGTCTCCAGCTCTGCTGGTTTCCCAAGAAGTGAGAGAACAGTGGCTGCATCCTGGCTTTGATCCTGTTGCCTGTAGGCAGGGGTGGAGGGTGTGGGGAGGGCAGAGTGAGACTTCTGTGTGGGTGAGTGCAGGGGGATGGAGGGGAGAGGCTGAGACTCCAGCGCATACTTGGGACCAGAGTGGGGCGGGACTGAATGAGTGTGTAGGGTGTGAACTGCACGGTGATGTGGCCTTGGGCCTGCTCCTGCTTCCCACCTCCCCTCCCTCAACCTCTCAGTCTGCATCCCACAAATCTCCCTCCCTCAGCACTTCAAAAGTAAGGCATGGAGGAAGTGGCATCAGGAGTGGCATCCAAATGGCCGGGAGCCGTCTTGGATCTGAGAACCGAGGACCCCCAGGTTTCATTGCCAAGAGGTATAAGAGGGACTAGGCCAAACCAACTGGGGCCCAGCCTTCTGGGCAAAAGTGAGGCCTTTGACCTCACTGCCATTTCTATTCCCAGGGGATCCTTCCTGGGTCAAAGGCCTGGGGTCATAGTGCATCCCTCTTCCTATGCCTTCTGTTCTGTATTCCTTGTTCATTTCTGTAACAAATAGCTTTCTTCCTGTGAGGGCTACAAGTTGACTAGGACATAGTTCCTGGCCTCCAGGGTTCAGTGTCTGATGGAAAAGATATACACTGAGACAACTGCTATAAAGAGATAAGAGCCAAGAGAGGCCTGCTGGAGATACTGTGGGAATGCAAGCGGGGAGGGGCCGGGCTCTGCCGGGGTGGGGGGACCAGACAGTGGGTCTCCAGAGCACCTTGCAGATGCCCAGAAGCGGCCAGTTACTGGTGTGAAAACTGACCCGGGTATAAATATGACACAGGTCAGAGAGAGGAGACACAGAGCCTGAGCTGGTGCCTGTCAGCAGGAACGAGATCTCTTGCTGATATCCCCTTTATTTCCACCTGTACCCTGCCCACCACCATCCCCACTTCTGGCCATGAATTGCACTTAAAAAGTCCCTGGATTTCTGGGCTGTAATTTGAGGTCGTTCTAGGTTTGCTTTCATAGAAGCAGCGTGCCTGGATCACAATTGGCAGGGTGCCACTGAACTCTCTCTGGCAAGGCTCACGTGGGATGTTTGTTCACTTCTGGCCATCCATTTCGAGTGGGCCATTGAACTAAAGGTTATGTACAAAAAATATGCCTCATGGAATTACTAAAAATAGCAAAAATTAGAAGCAACAAAAATGTCCAAAAAATAGGTGGATGGGAGACATTACATAAACCGCAGTATGTTGATGAAATACGATCTTATGCAACTCATTATGAACTGGGCTACAGAAATGCTCATGGTGTAGGAAGTGGGACACAGAACTACTATGAACTCAAGCATGTTTTAAAAAGAGATTTCAGGGGCATGTGGGTGGCTCAGTCAGTTAAGCGTCTGACTCTTGATTTCCGCTCGGGTCATGATCTCACGGTTGGTGGGATTGAGCCCTGAGTCGGGATCTGTGCCTGCTTGGGATTCTCTCTCTCACTCTCTCTCTGCCCCTCCCCAGCTCGTGCATGCTATTTCTTTCTCTCTTAAAATATGTAAATAAAAATTTAAAAAATAAAAATAAAAAGAGGTATCTGCATTAAAAAAAAAAGATAGGAAGGAAATACACCAAAAGGGTCATTGTGGTAATACAGCAATTTTTACTCACTTTGATATTTTTCCTGTATTTTCCAAAGATTTAATAATGAGCATCTTTTATTGTCTAATGAGTTAAAACCAAAATGGGACATTAGTTTATATTTTCAAAATGTGAGTTGAGCATCGAGGGAAAAGTGACAAGGATGGTGAGATGCCTAGACCCCATGTCATTGTGGCTGTCTGTCCTGGAGAAGACACAGGGGCTCAGGGTAACTTTCAATAGTTAAAGGATGCCCCACGCCTAATGGAGAAGTCTGGTGCTGTGTTCCTTGAGAGGACAGAAGTACAAGCAAAGGACAGAAGTACAAGTGTCCTCCTGTGGGTGTAGCTCCATAGAAGAAGCTATTAACCCAGGAGCTAACAACCCTATGGCTGTATCCAGAGACCATGAGCTTCCTGACCCTGGAAGGATCCTGCATCTGTTAGGAATGCGGAAGAAGGAATTGGAGCACGTAGCCTCCATGAAGTGCCTTCCAACTCTAGCACTTTGAGACTTCTTTTTCAATGCAGACCCTTTGCGGCCATCCTAACCACCATCTATCACCTGTTGATGCAGCCCTCTCATCAGTTAACATCTGCTTCCCACCTTTCCACATACCAAAGTGTGGCCATGGAGAGGATGACTGCCCTCCCACAAGATAGCTGGGTGGAAATACATAGGAAGAGAAAAGGAGGGAAAACTGGAAGCAAGTTGGTTTGCAGGTGCTGCTTTTTCCTTGTCATTGTTCAGGCAAGCCCAGCTCGTGACTCAGAATAGTGGAACCAGTCATTGGCCTCTTGACTCATCAGCACGTAAAGATGTGACCTTCTCGTTGTGCTCAGAGTTCAATAATCATTGTGTGGGCAACTCTAAGGTGATTGGGAAGTGGTGCTGGCCCTTAAGTAGCTTGCAGTGAGAGCCACACACAAGCATATGAAGAGAAGGGGTGAGGTGGAAAGAGCAAAGTAGGAGCATAAGCCACAGGCTGTGAAGAAATGGCACTAATGCTTCTGAAGGTAACCAGGGGGTGGAGGGCACCGAGGGAGACCTCACTGGGTTCAGAGTCAGGACGGTAAGGTGGAGCAGTAAAAGAAATGCGTTCTTGGCTGGAGCTGTCCCACGCCCAAAGGCAAGGTGGTGTGAGAACACACAACATTGAACGTGGAATAGTCTGAAGTTGCTAGAGTGGAGGGTTGGAGTTTGCGAAGGGAGGAGTACTGGAAAGACGGGTTGGAGCCAAGTGATGGCGTATGGGCTTGATCCTGAGGGGGTCGAGAAGCAGTAAGGTTCCTCCGCACACAGGTGACGTCTCCCTGAAGCAGCAATAAGAAACACGGAGGAGAGAGACTTGATTCCAGAGTTCTAATAAGAGGCAACTGAAAAAGATGAGGGAGCTCTGAACCAGAGCAGTCCTGATCGTAGTGGGAAGGAGGTCAAAGGCTCAAGAGATGTCCTGGAGACAGAGTTGGCTGAGCCGTACTTTTGAGAAGGACCAGAGGACATGAGGGGCGTTGAAGATGACCATGGCCACACCTCCTGCAGAGCTCCACATTCACGCTCTAACCCTCACAGCCTCCTCAGGCTCGTCTTCCCTAATAGCTCTGGCTGCTTAGGCCTGGGAG
Source organism: Lynx rufus (assembly GCF_022079265.1). Lineage (NCBI taxonomy): Eukaryota > Metazoa > Chordata > Mammalia > Carnivora > Felidae > Lynx > Lynx rufus. The sequence goes on along the minus strand of NW_025814889.1, from coordinate 74,684,278 downwards.
GCACTGGCACGTCCCTGGGTTCTCCTGCCTTAGACGCTGAGCTAATTTACCTTCAGGATTGGTGCACAAACACAGGCTTGAGTTGTTCTCCCTCAAGAGACAGTTTTATCCTTTCCAGTCAGGCCACCAGCTCCTCAATGGAGGACCCAGGGCACATGCGGGTCACCTGGCAGGCACCTGTCAAAACATACACTGATTTGCCTGACTTGAAGTCCTTGACCAGTAACCTGACTCCTCCCTGCCCTCCCTGGCAGAGACCTCACTTCTGAGGACCAGATTGTGCTGCTGAAGTCAAGTGCCATTGAGGTCATCATGTTGCGCTCTAACCAGTCCTTCCTCATGGACGACATGTCCTGGACCTGTGGCAGCCAGGACTATAAGTACCGCATCAGTGATGTGACCAAAGGTACATTCGGGCTCCACCTCCACCCTCTCCAGCTCCCAGACTCTGGCTCCACCCTTCCTGGGGTCATGAGCCCTGATCAGGCACATGGGAGGGCGCTAGACAGCAATGGGGAGACAAGGGTGAGACACAGGCCCAGTCTAGGTTGGGGACGGGGTGGGATGGTTTGGGTGTGTGGCTCCTCAGCTCTGCCCACAGCATCTGGCCATCTCTCTCCTAGCCGGACACAGCCTGGAGCTGATTGAGCCCCTCATCAAGTTCCAGGTGGGGCTGAAGAAGCTGAACTTGCATGAGGAGGAGCATGTCCTGCTCATGGCCATCTGCATTGTCTCCCCAGGTATGGGGCCCAACAGTGGGGAACTTGGTGACCTGGGAAGGGGGAATAGAAGGCACTGAGCCCTCCTGAGGGCCAGCAGGGCAGTCTGGAGGGAGGAGTGAGCAGAAGGAGAGACAGACGAGGAAGCGCTCACTTTGCTGGGTTTGCACAGCCCATACGATGTGTGTATATTGAGGGGTCCCTCACTGCCCTGGACCCTGAGACCATAGGTGATTCATAGGTGGAACTCTGAGGAACGAGATAAATGGGTTTTCTCAGGTCACAGACAGGTCTGGATATTCCCAATATGCAGGTTCTGCTCTTGTGTGAATTGGACTGAACTTTGCAGACCTACCTGAGATCCCCTGTGGGGTTGGGTACAAAAACTTGGGGCCTATAGATGATTCTGCCCAGAAAGCTTGCCTGACTGATTTTGGAGGCAGTGTGCTGTGGTCCCTGAGCTCTTCTGTCTATTGGGTTTGGTGGAGAGAGAGAGGTTGAGGAAGAGGGAGTCATGGTCCTGGGGATGTTATATTGGTGATGAGGCCAGGCTGCCTCAGTCTGGACTATGCTGAGGGAACAAGAAAGTGGCCTCTGATCAGGGATGGGCTGGGGACCCATGGACATGGGTTACCCTCCCCCTGCCCATGCAGCATTCATCCATTTGTTCATTCATTAATTCATTCATTCATACACTCAGCAATGATTTATTGAGCACCTGCTAAGTACCAGGCATTGTGCTGGGCATAGGGATTCAGCAGCCAACAGGACACAGACTTCTTTTCCACAAAGTGTAGGAGGAGACATTAGACAATTACTATTCAATGACTGATTTTAATGTGATGAAAGTTTTAAAAATAAAGAAGTGATACTATAGCAGGGTATAATAGAAGGAGAGAACTTGATTTAGTCTGGGCCATGGAGGTAGGGGGTCATCAGGAATGGCCTTCTTGAGGAAGACCTGAAGAATTGGTAAGAGTCAAAGATACAAGAGCTAAGTTCCATGCAGAGGGAACACAAATGTGAGGTCTGGAGGCCAGAGAGCTTGACACATCAGGATACTGATGGAAAGATGGAGCATAGAGATGGAGGGAGAGAGTTGAGCTGAAGACAGGGCCAGATGGGACCTAGGACTTGATCCTAAATGCAACAGGAAGTGGTTGAGAGGCTTTAGGGAGGATGATGGTGTCACAGGTCAGCAGCCATACAGGGGTGACCTAGGAGGATGCTAAGCTTGGGCGTTGGTCTGGACATAGGGGTACTGGAGAGACTGAATATAACAGGACCTGGCTCAGAGCTCCCATGCCTTCTCCCCCTGTCTCCCTGTACTCACAGACCGTCCCGGCGTGCAGGATGCTGCGCTGGTCGAGGCCATCCAGGACCGCCTGTCCAACACATTGCAGACCTACATCCGCTGCCGCCACCCACCCCCCGGCAGCCACCTGCTCTACGCCAAGATGATCCAGAAGCTAGCTGACCTGCGTAGCCTCAATGAGGAGCACTCCAAGCAGTACCGCTGCCTCTCCTTCCAGCCTGAGTGCAGCATGAAGCTCACACCGCTGGTGCTGGAGGTGTTTGGCAACGAGATTTCCTGACCAGGGCGGCTGGCAGGGGCACCCGGGTGGTGCTGCTCTTCTGGGGCCCTGTGCCCTGGCCTGGGGCAGGCTGCTGCCCGGCAGCCCTTCCCACCCCATCAGGAGTTCAGCCCCTCCTCCCCTACCGCCCCTCCCTCCCCAGCCGCTCCCATCTCCTGCCCAACCTAACACCAGGTCTCCCTTTCCTGCCGACCACAGGCTGCCCCCAAGCCCTTGGGACTTCAGTCGTGAGGAGTTGCTGTTTATTTGACAAAGAAACTCAAATGGGGGCAGAGGGCAGAGGCCGAAGGTGGGGCCTTGCCCAGGGATGCCCCTCCCGCTCCAAAAGTGACTGCTTGGCCGATGCCGAGGGGACAGTCGGGCAGGAGCAACGCACCCATTCCTCAGGGACAGAGATACCTGTACCTCCCCCCACTCCAGGCCCCCATGTCCAGAGCCTAGTGGGGATCTCCTTCCCCCTGCCCTGCCCATGGTACATGACTAGCCACCACCCCCACCCCACCCCCATCTCAGCCTACTGCCAGTCTGTGCTGTCTTGTCCCAGGCAGTGTGCCACCGGCAGGGCTCCTCCCTTTGCCTTCCCACCCTGGCCTGTCCAGGAGACTTACTGCCAAGGATGACCAAAAACAAGGTGACAGAGGTCACAACCCCCACCCCTCTCTGTTGGCCAAAGAGCACTTGCCCGACACTTCAATGCCCACCTGCATCTCATTGCTATGGTAACAGTCTCCCTGGAAGTCGCTATGGTAAGATGGGCTTTCTCCTCCTGGCAGGGGCCGCTAGCCCAGAGCCCACCTGCTGAGAGGCCCAAGGAGAGAAGAGAGCAGGGCCTGGGAGGTAGGGGACAGGCAAACCTAGCCTCACAGGAGGGTGGTGGATGGTGGCCACAGCTGTCCGGTGTCCAAGTCCACGGCTCCTTGACCTGGATCTAACAGGTTGGTCGAGCTGAGAGCTTTCCTTCCAACGATCCACGTGGCAAGACTGAGTTGCCCCCAGGTTGCAGAGAAGTGCCTAGCAGCGTCCTCACCCTCGCCCTGCCAGTGCCTTACCTCCCACCCAGGAGAGAGAGAACTGGTGGCCACGGGTGCTGGAGGAGCCTCACCCGAGGATGGTCAAGTGTGATGCAGAGATGGGAGCACCTTCCCAAACACTTCATGGTCTGGAGAAGCAGTGCCCCTCTGCGTGCCAGCAGGCTACCTCTTTTCCACTTGGCAGGGTAGGATGGAAGAGAAGAACCCTCAGACAGACCCCGACAGCCCAGGCCATGCTCTCCCCCCGCCCATCTGGGCGTAGTTCCCAGACTGCCGTCCCCCAGAGACCCAGGAGCTAGTCCTCCAACACCTCGTTGTGGGAGGAGGGAGAGCGGGCTGGCTGCTGGGGACTAGGCAGACGGAGGACCTAGGGGTGGAGTCACGTGGGGCTGGTTCCCTTCTTATTCTCACTCCACCACCACCCCCAAATCTGGAAGGGGTGGGGGGGGGACCTAACTTCCGACTCCATTTTCCCTTCCAGAGCTAGCCCAGCCCAGGAGGCGGGAGCTCTTGTTCTGTTTACTCTGGGGTGGGGTCCCCAGGTACGTGAGTCATAGGTGTGTGGGACCACTGCAGACGGGGCTCTTCCGGGAGTCAGAGAGGGTCCCTCGGATCGCTGCTTGAGTTTGGGGAGCACAGCCGCATTCGAGATCTCAATGGTGGGGGGGGGGGGTGGGTAGTCCCTGTCAGTCGATGCTGCCTCCACCCTCCTCTGTTCTCCCAAAGCCCCGGGAGCAATCAGACTCACACTGTGAGCACCATCCGTGTCCACCGGGCCCAGTGTTTCTTCCAGTGGGGAAGCACCTGAGAGCCACGTTTCTTACCGCACAATACCATCTGTATGACCAAGTCTGACATTCATCAGCCGTGAGCCGTTTCCAGAATCAGACTCCGTTTTGTACTACGAATGTAGCAGGTGGTAGACGCCACTGATGAGGAGATATTTCTGGGCGAAACACTTACTTTGTAAAAATTCCATACACCGGTTATTGGTATTGTCCTTGCTTTTCTTTTACAAATTAGGGCGAGAGCCTGGTTGGATTCTGCAGAAGACTTTGGTCTCACTGGCTAGTCAGCGGGAAAAAAGGTTTAAAAATCGCTACACTAGTTCAACTCCCTTGCTAAGGAAAACGGACGTTTAGAAGGAAGTGTGGCTGGCCAAGCTCAGACAGTTAGGAGGGGTCCGGAGCTGGCCTGGACTGTGAACCCCCAGACCAGTGCTCTCTTCACAAACCACGCTCAAGCTCGGGCCCCTGAAGGCTAACCTGGTCCCTTAGGGGAAGGTCTGGATTTTAGACAGCAAACCTAGATCCTGGACCCCTGCCTTCCTTCCTTGAGTTGTCACCCTCCTGACCCATCAGGAGGAGGAGGAGGAGGGACACCTCAGCCTGTGTCTCAATGTGAATCAGACCCCCCACCCCTAACGTGGCCCTGGCCGAACGGGGTCTCTGCCTCATCTCTGTATCATGCTGTTGCCTTATCAATAAAGTGCATTTGTGTTTGTAATGTCTCTACCTTCCCAGTTCCCCCTCTCCCCCTGCCTTCTCCAGGGCACCCGACCGGCCACCCTGGGAACACCAGCTGCTCAGCTCTGGGGCCCACAGCACCAGCTCACTACCAAAGGGAAGTCTAGGAGTAGGGGAGGAAAAGACTGGAGGAAAAGTGAGGTTTCACAGGACTGAACTGGGAGAAAATATTATCACCTATTGTTTTAGAATATGAGAATGAAGGCAGACATTTAGAAGTCTAAAACCTTTAACGTATATTATTGGAAATGCTGGTAAGTGTGCACCAGAATGCCAAAGACAAGATCCTGGGACATGGGAAAGTCCTGCTGGCTAACGAGAAGCAAGTTGGAGAATCCAGGGGAGGCCAGCAGAGAAGCTTGGAATGTGAGACAGATCTGGTGCAAGGAATAAAGGAGCAAAAGAAGACTTTAACGAGTGTCTCTTGAGCGATTTCCAAGACAGTAACAATTTGCCAGAAATTTGTCAAATAAACCAATGAAGAGCGCTTTGCTTATGGGAACGCAATTGGCTTATACTTCACATACCATTTACTTTATGGCAAGAACCACTGTAAATAAATGCCTTATGCAAACCAACTTGCTTTATCCTTCCACAGACCCTGGAGGAGGTGGGTTACTGTGAGCCCCATCTGACAGAGGGGGTAACTGCCCAAATCCACACTGATGGCAAGTGACAGAGATGGGATCTGAACCCTTGGCAGCTGGCTCCAGAAGCCATTAACTAACTGCTGCCCTATTCTGCTTCCCACTGAGTCGAGGAGCCCGACAAAGGACAGACAGTCTTGCCAGCTCTCTACTAGAGAGGCTGCAAGGGAGGTTCCCACTCCCGAAGTAGGTCCTGACAAGGGGAAATGGGCGGCGGTGGGTCAAACAGCGCTCCGCTCGCAGAGAGCACGTGGTCACGTGCGTTGGGTCCGAACAAGTGTGGCACTAACCTGAGAGGCTCGAGAGTGAAAACCACTATTGACAAAAATGTGCCTCGCGTTCGATATGCGGTGCCGGTGACTTGGGGAATTGCAAATGAGTCCTGTGCCTACACAGGACTCCCAGGAGACCCGGAGGAGCCCATGTACCCCGCTCCACTCCCCGAGGAAGTGAGGTTTATGATACAGGCAGCACCCCCCAAACACAGCAAGCAAAAATAACCGACCAAAGACACCGCGCTGTGATCTGTGAGTGGGGAAACTGTGCTCAATCCGTGTGTTTATTTCAGGATAAGTCTGCTAGTCTGGGGACCTGTAGACGTGATTTACTTTAATTTTTCAGCAGTATCTGACAAGACGTCAAGTGAAAGGCAAAAGTGTGTCGCCATGAGATGGGATAGTAGGAGAAGAATTAGGGATCGAGCTTGAAGGCTGTTTTGTCATGAAAGATGAACGGGCTTAGAGAAGGAAATCGCCAGCTACATACAAGGGCGTCCTCTGGCTGGAGAAGTGTGAAGAGAAGGGGCGCCTGGGTGGCTCAGTCCGTTACGCGTCTGACTTCAGCTCAGGTCATGATCTCACAGTTTGTGGGATCGAGCTCCACGTCGGGCTCCGTGCTGACAGCTCGGAGCCTGGAGCCTGCTTCGGGGGTCTGTGCCTCCCTCAGACCTTACGGTTACGATAGAGCGATTTTAAGTTCTCACAGTGCAAGCTTTGGTTCCATACCTGTGCTCTTCAGTAACGTCACCAGAGGTGACTGTTTAAATTCCAATTCATGAAAAAGTAAAATAAAAGCAGACGTTTAGCTCTTCCGTTGCACTGGCCGCGTTTCCAGCGCTCCATAGCCCCAGGGCTGCGGGAACAGACAGTGAAGATTCAGGACGCTTCCCTCGTGGCACAAAAACCCATTGGGCAAGTGCTCATCTGCACAGGGCATTCCTGTCTGGTACCAGCCGTGGGTGATAGGCTTCTAAATCACAGCTTTATCCAGAAGCTTCCCTTGACATCGAGCAAGGCTGTAACCGGACTGCTGTGAACAGGTCTGCTCCTTAAAAAAGACACAAAGGGAAAACACTCACAGGCCACGGGGTCGAGAGCTCAGAGCTTTACGTGGCATAAATAGGCCGGCGATGTGCCGGGAAATATCGATTCCTTCGGCCCTGGGGGGTGCAAGCAAACGGGGCCCATCTGGACTGGCAGACAGAACCCACCAGTCGGTGGCTCCTGCTTCATGTGCCAGGGTGCCTTGGAGTTTCTCTGCAGCTTGGGGCCCACCTCCCAGCGTGGCCAAGGGGATGCCTCATTCCGCCGATGCCCTCTCGGGGATTGGTGCCGGGTACAGGCAAGGAGCCTGGGAGGCTCCCGGAGGAGCCTGTGCTCCAAGTGACCAGGAACCCGGGGGGGGGGGGGGGAATGTGGAGCAGTGGCCGGTGGGGGTCACTGCTCCAGACAACTGCTTTGAATCTCCGTATTCAGATACGTCTTACAGGATATGTGAGAGTGCGACTGGTCAGGTTCCGGGGGAAGCGGACCCTGCAATGCAGCGCGAAGTACAGGGACTACAGGGGACTTTCCTGAAGAGCGGCCTCAGGATCGCCGGCTTTGGCGGCAGGGAAGCCCATAGGATCCGGGAGAGGGAGAAGTCCGGCTGCCGCGCGGTCTCAGTCACGGCCTCAACTGACCCTTATGGGGAGTTCTGAAACTGGGAGACCCTTCACGTTGCCCCAAGTTGGGGTGAGGAAGCTGGCTCTCGTATTCTTGCATTATTAGGTAGTCATTGGATGCAGGCGGTCTCCAGGAAGGGAGCGTGACCTTAACGGGACCTTGAGTTGAGCTAGATGGCTCTTTTCAGCCAAGGGCAGGTAGGACGGGGTGGGGGTGGGGGGGGGGGGGGTTCTTCACATTCTGTACAACCAGGCAGGGCCTTTCAGAGCGGGCTGCTCTGCCTCGGGGTGGTGGGGGAGGGGGGCAGAAGGCTTAAAGGCCCTGCCTTTTGGCTCTCTGATAGTCCCTGAGGTCTCCTCCCGGAGGAGGGTGTCCCCAGCCTCTCCCCAGCTAGAAGCAATCTAGTGCTTTCTCCCAAATCATCTTGATCTTCACCACTAGGTGGTGCTACTGCCCTACAGGGATAGGTTTGAGCCACTTGCTTGGCTTCTCCTCCACCCCCCCTCCCCCACTGCTCCTCCCTCTATCTCCTGCTCTGGCCTTTATCTCTGTGAAGGTGGCTGAGATCCAGCAAGACTCTGGCTCCCTGCTGCTGGAGGCACCTGGTGCTGTTTACATCTCCTCATGCCAGGAACTAAGCAGGACGGACCAGGGACCTGCTGTCTGGCTTCCCAGACTGCCTGTGGAGTCACAGCCAGGGGAGAATCTGACACACCTTAGCCAAGAGCCCCCCCAAGGTTGAGCTCTTATGTCCTCTGGACACACTCGATGATGGCTCCAGGTTCCCTCTGAGATCCAGCCTGGTTGTGCAGTCCCCTTTAGTGCTTTCAAGCACAAGCACTGAGCTCAATGCTGGGGATACAGAGACGAGTGACAGTCACTGCCCCCACCAGAGGTACAGTCCAATCAGAGAAGACAGACCTACAAACAGACCATCCATCCCCCAGCGGCACAAGCAGAAGCCACCAAGGAGATGTCAAGCAGAACATTCGATGTCATGAACTGCTGGGTCCCTGTCCCGGCTCTGCCACCTGCTACCTGTGGGAACTTGGGCAAGTTCCTTAATGGTTTTGAGCTTCAGAATCTTCCTCTATAGAAGGGCCACGAAACGGTGTCTACTTCTAGGTTTGTTGTTGCGATATGATCTGGGTAAAAAGCTTATCACGCTACCTGGATGCAGCCGTGACTCAGAAATGCCGGGCAGCATCATTACTACTTTGCAGAGCGGAGGGATGGTCAGATAAGTTTTCATTAGGAGCTGACATTGCTCCCACCCTCTGGCCACTCATCCAGAGGGACTCTCTGACCCCTCCTCCATATCTCAGCCTCTGGACTTGTGGGCACCTGCTCCTCAAATAGCTGTTAGAGCCAGGGGAAGGCATCACCGCCATCTGGCCACCAGAGGGCGGGTGTGCAACTTAATAAGCCAAAGCTAGCCCCTACGTACACAGTCGTGTTGGAGAGAAAAGTGTGGGGAAGAGACGGGAAGATAGGCACGTAAATCTGAAACTCATGGAACTCTAGTTATACTGTCCCCAGCTTCTTTCCGTTATGGTCTTTCTTTACCAGTATCCGCTAGACACTTGCTCCTTTGGCAAGGTCCAAAGCCCACGGTGATCCAGCCTGTCTGCCTCCCATGTGTCACCGGCCAGATGTTGAAACTCAAGCTCCTACTGGGTCCAACCACTTGCCGCTCTCTGACCATGTGCCTCGGTGGTCTGCCTCCCCGCCAGTGGCTCTCAACGTCTTGGTCTTAGGACCCCCTACCCTATTAAAAATAAGGACCCTGGGGCACCTGGGTGGCTCAATCGGTTGAGTGTCTGACTTCGGCTCAGGACATGATCTCGTGGTTCGTGAGTTTGAGCCCCACATAAGGTTCGCTGCTGTCAGCCTCTCAGCACAGCACAGAACCTGCTTCGAATCCTATGTCCCCCTCTCTCTGCCCCTTCCCGGCTTGTGCTCTCCCAAAATTAATAAATATTAAAAAAAAAAGAGGACCCCCAGGGAACTTCTGTTTATGTGGGTTATACCTATCAATATTTGCCATGTTGGAAATTTAAACTGAGAAAATTTTAAACTATGTATTAAATTTTTAAAAACGTTAAATAACAATAATGAATGTAAGTTAACATAAATAATACATTTTTTTTATTAAAAATAAACTTTTTCCATGGATGCCTGGGTGGCTCGGCTAGTTAAGTGTCCGACTCTTGGGGCGCCTGGGTGGCTCAGTCGGTTGAGCGTCCGACTTTGGCTCAGGTCATGATCTCACGGTCCATGAGTTCGAGCCCCGCGTCAGGCTCTGTGCTGACAGCTCAGAGCCTGGAGCCTGTTTCAGATTCTGTGTCTCCCTCTCTCTCTGACCCTCCCCTGTTCATGCTCTGTCTCTCTCTGTCTCAAAAATAAATAAACGTTAAAAAAAATTTTTTTTTTTTTTGAAGTGTCCGACTCTTCATGTCAGCTCAGGTCTTGATCTCAGGGTCGTGAGTTCAAGCTCTGCGCCGGGCTCCGCGCTGGGCGTGAAGCCTACTTAAAAAATGAAATGAAATGAAATGAAATGAGATGAAATGAAATGAAATGAAATGAAATGAAATGAAATGAAATGAAATGAAATGAAATAATAAACTTTTTCCAAAGGGAAACAAATTTAGTGGCGAGAAGGTATTGTTTTACAGGTTTGCAAATCTCTTTAATGTCTGGCTCAATAGGAGGCAGCTAGATTCTCATACCTGGTTCTGCATTCCATCTGTTAGGATATCACACATCATGGAACATCTAGAAAATTCTTGTGTACCCAGTGAAAGAATGAGAGTAACAAGGCAGACAATGCCTTAGTATTATTATGAAAGCAGTTTTGACCTCGCAAAGCCCCTAAATGGGGCTCAGCGGCACACAGGGATCCCCAGACTATGCTTTGAGACCCTCACTGTACATTCTTCTATGGCCTCCACGCCCTCCTCTCATTCTTTATCCCCCCAGTTTTCTCATCTGAGCAAATTCCTACCACTTCTTCCGTTGCCAGCTCAGGCTTCACGTCTTTCACACGTTCTTCCTGGAACTTCACCATGCTGTTTTACCCTCTTTTCCCAGAGGGTAGAAGGGTGCACCTCCTCCCACCCCCGCTTTGTAGAATGAAGTGTTTCTTGTTGTGGGTTTTAAATTTCTGTTTTGCCTTTGGGGCTCCCTACCAGGCTGGAATAAGGGAGCGATTCCAAAAATGCAGCCAAATAAATGGACACATGAATGAATGCATCCGAAGCAAGGTGCTGCCCACCTTCTGTTAGCATCTAAAAGATCTGATCTTCACAACAGACGTCAAGTGAAAAAAATTCTGCTCGGGTCCCTGCTGGAAAATGAAATGCAAACGGACTTATGCAAATTTAAACACCTTCCCTTGAACTTTGGAAACTGAGAAGTTAAGTCCCTGTGGCTTCAGAACCCATACGCTCACTAACCACCTCTCCCTAAAGCCTCTGCCACGTCCCCCTCATTCTGTGTGTGGACAGTTTGGTTTTGAACCAAAATGCAGAACTTCGTACTTGCCTCTATCCATAGGTATCTGACTTGATTTATCCCACATCTTAGCCTGCTCAAGTCCTTTGAATCCTCATTTTGTCATTCAATATTCCGACCATCTCCCCTGGCCTTATAGCTTCCAAAACTTAGGTCAGCGGACCATGTGCCGAATTAACCAAGGCAGAGCCGAAGACTACGCCCCGCTGCGGTGGACGTTAGCTCGCTGACCAGGAACGCTTCGGTTCAGTTGCTCACCGGGAGCGAGGGGAGGGGGCAGACAACGAGAGATTGTGTCTCGGGAGACGGGAGTGGTTGGAAAGGCTCCGGCGCCCGCAGGAATTGGGGGAACTCGTCAGTGCTTCCGCAGTCCACCCCTCTTTGGGACCCAACGTTATCACCCAAGCCTGAACATACCTCATCTGAGCCCTGGATCGGAGATCCCGGGATATCTGATATCGAGAATGCAGAGAGGGATCACATATCAAATTCCCAGCTGGTTTGTTCTGCACATTCCGTCTGAGCTGGGCTCAAGGCAGAAAGGCCTCGTCTCCCAGGTGCTGCTTCTGAGGAGAGGGAGGCTTGGAGGCAGGGGCAGAATTCTCCTTCGGCACCCACACCTCAGTGGAGAGTGGAGAAGTCACGAGTAGCCCCGTCCCACATTCCTCATTTGGCTTCATGAGGCCCCCCCACTGCCCTTTTCACCCACACACAGAATCCTACAGGACACCTAGAAAGGCCCAGGCCACTCTGCTCCAACCCCACCTCATTGGAAATCCTGCCCGTGCCTGTGGACATCTGCGGCAGCAGGAGGGTCAGGAGAGGGCTGCCCTTCTGTGTCTGTGCCCGGCTCCCTTCGTCCATTCGACGGGCAGGATGGGCCGGGCAGCTCAAGCAGCCCATCAGGAAAGGTTTGGCAGCCCAGGTCAGCCTGGCCTGGGTGCGGAGGACCGTGAGCACCAGGTTCAGAGTGCCAGGGAAACCCCTTCCGAGAGTGTCGCCTCAGTTTCCTCCAGCTACCCCCAGCCCCACCCCCAGTCCCTCGGATTTAAATTTCTTCCCCTCTCCCACCATGGAGCCCTGGGGCGAGGGCTGCAGGGAGGGGAATGTGGAACAGCCAGCCGTGGGTAGAGTGGGGATGGGGAGAAGTGATAAAGGGGATAGGAGAGAAGCCAGCCCCACTTCCTCTCTGATAGGACCCACCCCAGGGGCTCCCTGCCTTCTGCCCTGTGTACAGGCAGGCCTCCAGGTGGCAGGGGAGTGGACGGGAGGAAAGGCAGGATACCTGTGGCCTTTGGAGGGGACCCGTGCTCGCCTGTTGGTTCATTCTTTGAGCAAATGCATACCCAGGTCCTCCTACCCCAAACCAGCACAGTATTAGGCTAAGAGGGCAGCATAGACACAGGGAGCTCAGGGGCTCTCCCGGCCTCTCTCCTGCCTTCCTGGCTGCAGGGAAGCAGCCAAGCTAGTGAAGCAGAGCATCCTCTTCTGGAAGCAAAGATAATAGGGATACTAACCGCGTAGGTGCTATGAAGCCCGAGTGAATGAATACATAGCATTTAGAATAGTGCCTGGCGCTATCCTCTTGCTTGGAAGGAGCACCCTCCCCTCACCGCGCATCCGTGGCCAAGTCGTGGCTGGAGGAGGCCGAAGTTGGAACTCACAGGTGGGGCTGCCAAGGACCGGCCTGGCACTCCAGCGGTGCTCCCGGTCCTGCTCTCCCCCCTGGCTCTAGCACCTGCTGGCAGGGCAGCTTTTGCTTGAGCGGAGCGCCCCCTCCCTCCCCCAAGGCAGGAGGAGCTGATGGGGGAGAGCCGGTTGACCATGCCTGGCTCGAGGGTACCCTGTTCCAGACCAGGGCTCTGCTCCACCCCATTATCTCCTCCTGCAAAGCCTCCTCCACCCATCAACCCCCAACCGAGATTATAGAGCCTCAACTGTCTCCAACTGCTCTGATTCCGGGATAAGGGCTGGACACTTGTCCCCACTCCACACACTCCCTGGCAACCCCCACCTCTATCACGGGGTGTTGAGAGGAGGCTGCATGTTCTCTGGGAGCTAGGGAGCGGGGGGGGGGGCAGATGTCCCAGGGACTGCCCCCGCCCCCCTCCCCATGGGGAGAGATCTAAAGTCTCCCTCGGGTCCTCCTCTTGATTCAGGGCTGCTCTGTCTTTCTTGTCCCTGCCTCTCTGTGTCTCCGGGCTGCGTTGGCAGTTTCTGCCTCTCTCGGTTGCTCTTCCCCCACCCCCAGAGCACACCTGGCTCCTCACATCAGATAACCCAACCACAGCAGCTCCCCTCACCCCTACTCGGCTTCCAGTAGCCCCCTCCTTGCCCCTTGCTCTCTTCCTCCACCTCTTCCTCCCCTGCCTCCCCCACATCGTAGCTCCTGACTCACCTAGATTCTGGGGTGGGGGCAACAAAGCTTTATGGCCCTACTGGGTAATGAGGGTGTGAGAAGACAACTCTTTCTATCCCCTAATACACTCTCCACATTCTCTCTCTCCCTCTCTCTCCCTCCTCTCTCTCTCTCTCTCAATCACACACACACACACACACACACACACACACACATACACACATGGTGGAAACTCTATACCCCTGTGCCCTGAAGGAAACAGAGTGGGGGGCAGGGACTCAGCCTTGAGGTATGAGGAAAATCCAGCCTGAGGAAGTGAGGGGGTGGAGTGGGGGGGTCGCAGAAAGGGGCTGCCTCTGGGGCTGGGGGTTCTACAGCTTTTAAGCCAGAGAAACTTCTTCCCTTTTCCAGGCCTTCCTGTTTGTGAGAGGTCACCTCTCGTCCTAACACCACAGGGTCTTCCCAGCAGGGCTTCCCTCGGGCCAGGTTCTGGGCTGGGGACGGGGGCAGTTTCCATCTGGGCCATTCTCAGCCCCAGCCCCTGCCTCCCACATACCCCCCCCCCCGCAACAAAGGCCAAGTAGGGAGCAGCTGGGGTGGGGGCTCGGGGAGAGCAGGTAAGTCATAGTGGGAGGGAGCAGTGGGGCACAGGGGCAGTGGGGCAGGGACTGGTAGGTGCCTGGGAGCTGGGGACGGAGGTTTTAATGCCTCTCGACAACAAGTGAATCATAGGCAAATTATGTGGAAATGAGGGCATAAATAAAGATGTGTTATTTCAAGGCCCCAGTGTGCCGATGTATTAAGAGAGCCGAGGGGGAGGAACAGCGGGCTGCCCGGGCCGGATGGTGCCTGTAGGTGGGGCCCAGGTAGAGTTCCTGTGGGGGCTGTGGAGGTGGTGGCCCACTCCCATCTCCTGTCACCTTCGAGGAGACATGAAGCGGGTAGGTGGCAACCACAGCCCACCAACTCCTCCCCCAGAGCAGAGCGGTCCTCCCATCCCCTAAGCAACTTGGTGATCCCCCAACCCTCCCCTAACCTCCCCGGGGCCACCGCTACCCCCACACTCTGCTCCCTTTCCCCAGGGCCCTCTCTGGACTTCTCTGGGTCCTGTCCTCCGGGGTCTGCCCCTCCACGCCCAGGACGAGGCCCCTTCAGCGGCCCAGGGGCCGGTGAAGCTGCGGGAGCTTGGAACCCAGACAGGGAATCCGAGCTTCGCCCACGGGAAGAGCGCTGTGCGAACGTAGTGGACAGCACCTGGCACGTGCACAGAGCGCCATAAATAACCCCGCTGCCTGAACGGATCCGTGACCTCCTTGCCACGGCCCTCCTGGTCGCCCAGTCCAGGCTCAGGATCAACCCTTCATCCCCACTCTCCGTCCCCACCGTGTTGACGATCAGTAAATGACCGGAAAAACATGTGTACTCACTCCCCTACATAATCAGCTCCTGCTGGGTATTTCCTTTTGATCTTTGTCTTTATGTCCCTGGTGGGTTTTTTTTTTTTTTAATACAGTTGCCACCACAGTGCATAAACAAATCGCTATTCTCCTGTGCTGCTCTATTGCGTTCATAAACATCTTTTTAACAGCTTCATAATTTTCTATTAAGTGGAAATATAATTTGCCTCACAACTTTCCAGTTGTAGGTGTTCAAGTTGTTTTGAACTTTCCATCTTCTACAGAGTGCGGTGGTGAGCATCATTATTCCACGCCCCCTCCTGAATTCTGGCTGTGGAAATCTAGTTGAGGGTACATTGGGCGGCATAATTGAGCAAAGGTGTATAGCTCTTACTATATATTGCCAAATTGATTTCAAAAGGGTGAAAGTCATGATTTCAAAACATGTCAATGTCACCACACTCTCACTAATGTTTGAAAACAGTGTCTACCTTCGTCTTATTTTATTTTTTGTTTGTTTTAAAGAGAGAGAGAGAGAGGGGCGCCTGGGTGGCTCAGTCGGTTAAGCGTCTGACTTCAGCTCAGGTCGTGATCTCACGGTCCGTGAGTTCGAGCCCCGCGTCGGGCTCTTTGCGGACAGCTCAGAGCCTGGAGCCTGCTTTGGATTCTGTGTCTTCCTCTCTCTCTGCCCCTCCCCTGCTTACACTAATTCTCTGTCTCTCTCTCTCAAAAATAAATAAACATTAAAAGTTAAAAAAAAAATAAAGAGAGAGAGAGAGAGTGAGAGTGGGGGGGAGGAGGGCAGAGAGAGAGGATCTTAAGCAGGCTTCACGCTCAGCACAGAGCCTGATGCGGGGGCTCAATCCCATGACCATGGGATCAAAACCTGAGCTGAAACCAAGAGTCAGATGCTCAACCGACTGAGCCACCCAGGCGCCCCAGCCTTCATCTTATTTTAATTGGCATTACTTTGATGACAATTAAGCTGAACATTCCCCTACCTCGCCTACTAGCTGTATTTCCTCTTTCCCTGAAGAGCCTTTGCTTTGCTTTGAACTTGAGTCTACCACTGTTTTAGCGTTCATTAGCAATTTGTGTGAGCTCTTTGTGTAAGAACAGCTTTAAAGCATCATCAGTTGCAACTGAGTGCTGATCTCTCCTCAACCTTCTCTTCCACTCTGGATTCTGACATGGCACTTCCTCTTGCTTCATTTAAATCTCTGACTGCTCCCTCTCAGCCTCCTCCCCTGGCTGCCACCCCCCTGCCCACCCAAAACCTTTGTTCTCTCAAGTTTCTGTATTTAGCCATCTTTCCGGTTCCCGTCCCCTTACCCCCCTCTTTTCCCTGCTCTTATGATCTCATCCACTCCTACCTACAACTCCAGCTCTCACTGGTGATCCCAGATCTTTATTTTGCCCTCCCCCCTCAGACAACAAGCGTCCATCCAACATCCCCTGAGTGTCCCACCGGCCTCTACACACCACACATCCACAGCTTGACTCTGTATTTCCTCCAGATTCACATCTCCTTCCATGTTCCCTAACTTTGCCGACTGAATTGCTTTGGGTTTGGGGTTGTGTTTGGAAGGGGAAAGAGGAGGGTAGGAGGCTAGCACACCTGGAGAGGAAATAGGTTTCTACCAACCTGCGGCTTACAGCAAGAGGTCTAGGAAGAGGAGGAGAAGATTGGCTGTCTAGAAAGAGGCTCCTTTGTGACTCAGTTTCCCTGCTTGCCTAAATGTTAGGACTTGGTTCCAGGTCTAGCGGTGGATGCTTGAAAATCAAAGTGGGGGGCCTCCCTCATAGGACAAATTAACCCTTCACATGGACCTCACTGGCCCCCTCCTCCACTTCTGGGGCCCCTTCCCCAGCAAGGGACTAGAAGGGCTAAAGAAGAAACTCAGCTACCAGCCATCTAGACCTCTTCTGTGCACTATAGCAGCCGCTGCCAGCCACATGGGCCATGGAGCACTTGAAACGTGGCCCGTCAGAACTGAAATGTACTACTTGCACGTGTAAAATACACATTGGATTCCAAAGACTTAGTATGCAGAAAGGATGCAAAATAGCTCATTAACAATTTCTTGTTTCAATTACATGCTGAAATGATAATATTTCACATATATAAGGTTAAATAAATATAGTATTAAAATTGACGTCATCTATTTATTTTTACTTGGTGGTGGTGGTGGTTAGAAAATTTAAAGTTACACACGTGGCTCACATTCTGTGTCTATCGGATGATGCTGGTCTAGGCTGTTCCAGCAGGAAAAGCAAGGGGCTCCAGGCTGAGAGGCAACGGTAGGTCATGACAGATTCCGACACAGACCCCACTGGAGATGTGGGCCAGCCAAAGTTCCAAACAGATGTCATCAACCGGTCAGGCGCCCAAGGACAGACTCTCAGTGGCCAGTCTCCCTCAGGCAAGGCAAAGCAAAGCAACATTTCTGGGATAACTTCTTTAATCCTGGACTTCATGAGGCCCTCTGACCTAGGCCTTGGCTCTCTAGAGTACACCCTTTTGGATGCCCCATTACTCCAGGAAAACAGTCACCCAGAGCCACCCCAGCACTTTGGATCACCTCACCCCAACAGTTCATGGAGAAGTTCTCCATCATTCCACTGGGGACAGGCCCCGGACCCCTCTAGCAGCCCAGAGGCATCCTTCCTCCAGTTTAGAGTCTTCTTTCCCACCCACTTGGGCTCAGGCTCAGCCCAAATGTGGTCTGGGAAGGGATGAGAGAGGAAGGTGGGCTTGCCATAACACTCGGCCTCTAGATACACTGCCTGCCCCGCATACATATTTTAAGCTCAGTTTCTAATGCCTGTCCTTCCTGTTGTCCCACTGATAGGGGAACAGAAAGGGAACAGGAGGGGGCCGGGGTGGTGGACATTGCCCCCTGGGCTGCTCTTGTCTGTCTCAGTCTCCCTTGCCTGTGCCCCAGCTGAGCCATAGGAGGGCACTGGGAGCGGGGCCTCAGTCTGCGTGGGTATGCCCTTCCCTCCCCCCTCCTGGATGGCTCCACCTCTCCCAGGTCCTGGCTGGGATCCGAAGGCCCCAGGCAAGTGGGGGAAGGGAAGCCACTCCTACTTTCCCAGCAGCTGCTGCTGCCTCTTCCTGTTTTGCTAAAAGCCTGGCTCTGGACCCAAAGGGGTGGGGGAAGTCGCCAGCCGCTCCCGCACCCCCCCCCAAGGTCAACCTCATCCCCCTGGTCTTCTTAGCTAGTTATTTATAGCCCCCTAGGCCCTGGCTGAGGAGCTGCATCTCTCCTCCCTCAAATGTCAGCAGCTGTGAACATTGCCCCAGGGATGCAGCCAGATGTGCGGATTGCTCCAGATGCACAGTGCCAGGATTCGAGAGAGGCGGCAAGGCCCTTTCTGCAGTGCGTTCGGGCATTCTCTGCAGCACAGTCCAGACTTCCCCCAAGTGAGCCGCCTCGGAGCCAACACCTGTATCTCGGGAGGGTCAGGAAAGGTTCCACATATTCTCCCCATTCCCACAGCCCTGCCAAGCTACTCCGTACATTCCAGAAGGGTCAGCTTGGGCTAGACTATCTGGATTTCTTTGCATAAATTAGGGCAGTATTTATTTTAAGACTGAGTTTGTAGGGGAAAACTGTGACTGAGAGGGCCGGAGGGACAGGACCCTGTCCTTTATTACTAAGGTCCGCGTTGAGCTCTACCCGGAACAGAGCCCAATGTGGGCAGACTCTTAATGAAGCGCTTCACCGGCCATCCAGTCGGTCCTCATGGCAACCCTAATGGGGCAGGCACTTTGGACCCCCGTCTGAGGATGAGGACATAAGCATCCCAGGGGTCAAATAACATCTCTAAGGTCGTGCAGTGGGCCAGCAACGAACTCCCGCCCAAGCAGCCTGACCCCAAACTCTTGCTTTTTGAACCACAACACAACATGCCCTCTCTTTAGCTGTTCCTTTACAGGTTTTTAAATGTTTCCTTGAAAGTTCAGTGTAGAGGAGCATGGAGCCCAGCCTCAGGATCTGCCCAAGTGGAGAGGGGTGTCTTCTCTGCCTCCTGTGCCCTCCCACCCCTAGCCACTCTGGAAGAGCTAGAGTAAGGGATGTGAGGGAGCCAGAGACTTCTAGAATCACTGCTTTAGGCACAGAGGGCAGCAGGTCAGAGCAAGGCCACTGCCCTAGCCCACCGGGACCCCATGGTCCGTCAGCACCCTTCTAACATGGAACTTCTGGGACTCAGACCCCAGCACGTCCTTGACCACATGGGTGTCAGAGACCCTTGATGGTCAGCCAGTTTTCTCCACTCCGGGCTCTTTTCGCCAGCCATATTCTGCTCTCCAGGAAACGCAGAATTCCTCAGTGATGGCGATTGTGGCTCCTTTGGCCTCTGTGCCCAATAACCTGGCACAGAGAAGATGCTTAATATATATGAAATTATGCTGGGTGAAAAAGAGGGTAGTGGTGGTCATATGTCAGTGGGGTACTTCAAGGTCCTAGCAAGGACACTCTATTCACATCCTGACTAGCTAGCCTCACCCCAGCTCCTCGCTCCTTTCCTGCCTCTACACCCCTGGCCCACAGGGACGCAGTCTAAATCCTGAAAGACGCCTCTAGGGAAGATTGGTATATGTCCCTAGGCCAGGACGTCCTTAAGGTCTTCCTAGAGATGCCGGTGCCAGCGATAAGTGCTTCCAAAAAAGAACCATTAAGACTTGTAAAAGTCGACCCTGCCCTCCAGCCAGCACAGCCACTGGGGCTACAGAAGGTCCGGCTGGGGGCATGTGGCAAGGCCAAAGCCCCAAGTTCACCAGTGGGTGGACCACAGCATCCCTGCGGGGGCCCACTGGAGCGAGTAATTGTGAGCTGGCTGCAGAAAGGCATTATGCAACTCAGACGAATTTCTTCTTGCTCATGATTAGAGTATGGCCCAGTGGCTGCCTCCCTGACCATAATCTCTGTTGGCACAGGCATCTCCGGGCCTGGGCAATGTGGGCTGTTAGAAGAAGCACTGATCTAGAAGCTGGGACACCTGAATTCTCTGCCTGTTCCCGTCACTGATTAACCGTGTCATCTCTGACAAATTATTTCCCCCTTGGGTCCTCAGTTCCCTTATCTGTAAAAGGAGTGGTGTGGATTCGATAGAGCACCTTAAACCTGACCATATCTTAGAACTGCTTGGGGAGCCATAGATTACTGAGCACCCCCCGCCCCAAAGAGTCTGATTGAGTCCGTGAGGGGGCCCAGAGATCTGTTTTTCACAGATTCTTCTAAGTGATTTTGTTATAATGTCAGCTTTGGGGGGCATCCTATGGGCCAGATAATCTTATAAATCTTACAAGGAGCAAAGATCCTAGTCAACGGAAGAGTCATACCAAGAGGTTTGAGGGGTTTGTCAGAGGGCAGGTGGTGGGGAGTGGGTCTCATCAGGATCCTCATTACTATAATTGCTATTTTGTTGCTGGTATTATTGCCATGGGGGGGACGAGGCAGTGCCCCCATCTGCTTGTTCCCATCACTAATGGAGGTTCTGGTTTCAGGGGGCCCTGGCTTACCTCAAGGTTGGGAGTGGGGCTGGGAGAGGAGGGAAGGGTGGGTGGGGCCTCTTGGCAAGGGAACCTTTCTTTCCTTCTCTCCTGGGTGGAGTTTGGCTGGATGGGCTTTGGCACCCACCTCTGGGGCTGAGAGAGTGTCTTCCCACCCCTATTCCTCCCCCACTTTCTCATCTCAGCTGCCTCAGCCCGGTGACTGCCCCTTCTCCTCCTCAGGTCCTGACTTCCTCTCCAGATTCCTTCAGTCCTTACCAACCTCATTCCTGAGCCTCGCTAATCTGTTTGCCACCCCCCTGCTTCCTCGCCTCGCCCTGCACCCTGCGCACGCCATTCACCCTACCTGGAATGTCACCCCCCTAACCCCACACTGATTCACATCTCTGGGCTCCTCCAAAACCCAGCTCAAAATTCCCTACTTCATTCGGGCCGTGATCTGCTCAGGTCTTTCCTCTTTGCTGCGTACTCACTGACGCTTGGAGTAACAGGATTAGAAAAATGCTTTCGACTCAGAAAAATAAAATAGATGTGACCTAAACCGGCTCCCCTCATTGGACAGATGAGAAAACTGAAGCCCAGAGAGGTTGTGACTTGGCCAAGATCACACAGACAGTGAGATTTTAAAAATAGTTGGCTTCACCAGAAGCTTTCAAGGATTTTAGGTTTGTTTTGTTTCCTCGACACATTGTGATCAATATGAGGGCAGAGGCTGAGTTTTTGTTTTTGCCTTTAACGTTCTTTATCTCCACTGTGGTGTGTGTGTGTGTGTGTGTGTGTGTGTGTGTGTGTTGTGTACCCAGGGGCAACTGTAATCTTTCTTATGCTATCAGGACAATAATTCTAAAACTCACAGTGGTACAAATGTTTGAATAAGTACTTCACTTGCTCTCAGAATCAGCCCTGCGAAGATACTGCTATTTTATACAGCAGAAATCTGACACTTAGAAAGGTGTGACCCAGGAAGTGAATGGCAGAACGGGGTCTAGAACTCAAGTCCCCTGACTTCCAGCCCAGGGCCCTGATTCTCCTGATATTCCCGGTTGGGGACCCAGAGTAGTTAAGGGGGGGATCTCTGCCATCTTCTGCATTCATTCTGCTTTCTTTATCTTGGCGTTAAGGAGACCCTGTCTTTGGCTTCCTGCCCCTCCCCATCCTGTCCCACCGCTTTCTCCTTATGTCCCCCCATGTCGCTGTTGGCACATAGACACATATACGTATACTAAGAACTGCAGGTGTCTAGGGCAACAGACCACAGGGGAAACCACATCACCTTTGTTGACACTGGAGGGAGGCAGGGGCCAGGGTAAGGGACTTGCTTAGTTCTCTCCACCTGCCTTAGTCCCCAGCATCATCTGAGCCATCTGGGCTTGTAACCATGCCCCAGCCTCTCTTGACTTATCTATCCACCTCATTCTGGCCCAGGAGGATGTATCACCTCTTCTCTCGCATCCGGAAATCCCACGTGGGGGTCTGGCTGGCTGCACCCTAAAGCCCCACATACCCCCAATCCTACCTCGAATACTTACGTAGCCCCTCTAATCCTGCCTGTGCGATGCCAACAGAGACAGTGGGAACCAGGCATGGGACCGCTTGGCTGGGGCCAGGAGGAGGTACGTTTAGCATCTAGAATGTCCCCCGTAGGTCAGCTGAGTCCTCAGGTAACCAGGTTTACACTGGGGCAGGAGATCTGGCAGTAGCTCCTCCATTGTTCTGACCTGCCACAGAGACTGCATAGGCTCTGAATCAGACATTCAGGATTAAGTCACTTACTGGCTTTGTGGACTTAGGCAAATCATTTTGTCTTTCTGAGCTTAAGTTTGCTCAGTCCAACAATGTGGGCAATAATGAGATATGAGTGAAAGGGCCTTGAATAGCACACTCTGCTGAAGGAGACGCTCAATAAATCCTAATTATCTTCCCTCCGTCCTTCCTGCCTTCTTGCCTTCCACTTGTTATATCTGGTCCCCTGAAACCCTTTCTTTGGAGTTGGAGACCTACCTTCCCCATCAATCTGCAAATCCTGAACCCCGTGAATTGGCATTTGATCCCAGGTTCGGAAACTGGAATGCAAGGCCCAACCCAGTCCAATGAAATGGCCGTCCTCTGAGATTTCACCGAGGCCTTGGGGAATGAGCACTTTCTGATTGGCTTTGTGGGGAGTGTGTGGGAAGTGTGGGTTAGGGAGGGATCGTGGCTTTGGCCACCGCATCTAGAAGGCTGGGACAGGAGTGGTCTCAGAGCCCTGAGGTTTAGACCAGATGACTGTTTGGAGCTTTGAATCCTGGCACAACGGGGGCACCCAATGATATTTGTTGAATGAATGAATGGCCCCATCACTTACCAGTTGGGTAACTTTGGTCAGGTTTCTTAACCTTTGTGGGCCATACTTTAATCATGAGCATAACAAGGATTATTAAGGATAAATGATCTAATGTTTGCCAAAGAGGGTAGCATAGGGCTGCTACATGGAATATAGTCAGTTAAAGGTAGCCAAGTAAGGGAAGCAGAGGAGAAAGAGAAGGTCAAGTAGGCCCAGAAGCCCGAAGAGAAGCAGAAGGGGTGTGTCCTCGGGCTTTGTACTGGCCAGAGACTCTGGGAAGACTCAAGGGAACTGAGGCAGGTCCTATGGGGCTAATCTCTTCTGCTAGGTGTTTGGCTGAGCAGCCTGGGAGAGGCCTGACTCAAGAGCGTGGCAGAGAAACTTCCCATGGCAACCACGGTAGAGAGAGAGTGGTAACTTACGCTTTTCTGCCTCGTGTCTCTCAGGACCCCTGGAGGCTCCCTAACATATCCTAGCAAGGGGCATGTGACTTAGAAACTGGCTTAAGTTCCTGCCTTGGGTGGGAGGGTGGCGATGGAGTGAGAAGTAAGCTGGCCGGTGAAGGAGGGACACAGTCCAGCTTCCCTGAGGCAGGTCTCACATGCTGTCTTCCTGGCCCTACCTTGGGGACAGAGAGTCCTGGTATGTGTAGGAAGGTGCTGGACACTTGGGGGATAGACAGAGGCAAGGGGAGATACCCTTTTTGCTCAACTCTCTGAGAACTCAGTGATTAGGTCAAAAAGAAAAAGGAGGCTCACGAACAAATACATGAATGATGCACATGGTAGAAATGAGCAAACAAGGGCCCGATTTCAGTCCAGAAATAACTACGGGAGTCCTGGCGGGGGCATTAAGGTGGGGGGCATGGTGGGGCTAAAAGAGAGAGTTGGTGAGGTGGGGGGGAGAGGCTGGGAGTCTGAAGTAACCGAGCAATTTTTCTGGAAGCCGTGGGCACAGAGGAGAGATCTGGAAGGAGAGTCATCTGGTTTGGAGGTGAAAGCTGCGAAGAATGCACCTGAGGTAGAACGTGTGTCTTGCAGAGTCAGCATGGCAGTCATGGGAAAAAAAGGTGTCCGGCTAGGGGGATGGTCCTTGAAGGTCACGAACATCTGTCTCAATTCAACAAATAACTCATAGGGAGCTTGAATTCCGAGCAAGGCACTTAGCAAGACACTAAAAGAAATGCACCCATGACTAAAGGCAGTAGCTGGGCTCAGGGAATGTCCACTCTTGAACATTCTTGGGAAGGAAGAGAGTTGAGACACGTGGATGAAGGTCAGTGTACAGAGCAAGACTGTTGGTGGTGTGGGGGTGGGGTCCTTTAAAGGAGGAGAAGAATTCCTCTGGCTACGTGAATCCGGGAAAGCCTTCTAGAGATGGTGGTATAGACCTTGAGGATGGGAAAGATTTCAACAGGAGCAGCAAGGGACTGGGAGAGCATCACTTTTAGAGGAAACATGATGGGCCAAAGTAAGGGAGTAGGAAGGCACGAGGGCGTGATGGGGAGCAGGCAGCAGCCCAGTTTAGCTGAAATAATAAGAGAAATAACAACTAACATTACTGACTACTAAGTACCAGGAGGCACTGGGCAAAATAGCGAGAAAAAAAATGAAGAAAGGGATGGGGCACCTGGGTGGCTCAGTCACTTAAGCACCTGACCCTTGCTCGATTCGGGCTCAGGTCATTATCTCACGGTACGTGAGTTCAAGTTGGGCTCTGCGCTGACAGCTAGGGTCCTACTTGGAATTCTCTTTCTCCCTCTTCCTCTGTCCCCTCCACCCCACCTCGCGTGCACACACAGGCGCGTGCTCTCTCTCAAAATAAATAAACGAACTTTTAAAAAGTTCATTTTACTTCTTTACAGAAGTGAAGAGAGGGAGGCAGGGTGAGAGAGACAGAGAGAGACAGAATGTGCACAGTGTGTTGCCATGCTGTAGGAGGGCTTGGATGCCAGGCAAGGAGTACGTGAGGGTAAGTTAACATGAGCCGAGAGGTTGGATCTGCTGCCGAGTGAGCCGTGAGACAAGGAAAGCAACCGAAGCAGGAAGGCAGCTGCTAAAAACTCCAGGTAGCAACAAGTGCTGAGGCTGGGGCTGGGCTCACGCAAACAGGGGTCTGTGGTCAGAAGTTGGACCGGGCCATGGCCAGGCCCTCCTAGGCCACTGTGGACTCTTGCTTCCTATGTGGCATGGTGCCGCCTCTTCTACAGACGTTTCTCCTTCTGTAGAGTCATGAGACTCTTGGGGTTCCTCGGATAGAGGGAGGTAGGATGGGTAGGAAGTCAGAGGGAAGCTGCATCCTGCCTTCCAGAGGTGAAGCCTCACACTACAGGAGAGTCTAGTGTTGTGGGTGGTGGACCTCTCCCTGTCCCAGAGCCATTGGCTCGGTCTCCCACCCAGCAGATTGCCAGAGGCCACAGGGAGGATAGGCTAGGCCAGGAAGCACAATGGAGAGGTCCTCAGCCCCTGACCCCTGAGTCTGACCTTCTGGTCCTGTTAAGAGTTGGGGGGGGGGGGGAGGGGGGGCGCAGAGACTTGCTGCGCAAAGCTGGCCCCGAGCTGAGT
The DNA here is from genome assembly GCF_022079265.1 of Lynx rufus. NCBI lineage: Eukaryota > Metazoa > Chordata > Mammalia > Carnivora > Felidae > Lynx > Lynx rufus. The sequence continues at coordinate 74,659,140 of NW_025814889.1, read as the reverse complement.
TTATTAGCTGAGGGAGGGCTGGAGGCGGCTGCATTCCGACTCACAGACTGGAACATTTCTGTGATCCGCTGTAATGCACTGGGAGACACTGGGCACATTGCTGAAGTTTGACTCATAGGGACCGGGAGGGGGAAAGAAGGGGGGAGGGTTGTGGGGGGAGAGGAATGGGAGGAAGAGAGGAAGAGGAGAGGAGGGAAGGAAATCCCTTGAGAAATTTCTTTAAAAAAAGAAAACTTTCAAAATCAGCACCACCCCCAACCCCTTTTTCTTTTAATAGGAACAGGCTGGACCCTTCTGTTCCCCTCAGCAGGCGTGGGGGGCGGGGGGGCGCGAGGGGGAGGGCTGGGCAGTGATTCAAATCAGATCCTGGAACTTTCCTCAGGCAAGTCGTGTTGGGGAGGGGTATGGGGGACGGGGGGGGGGGGGTGTCCGTCTGGGATTCCTTGCCCGGGACTTGGGAGTCCACGAGCGTCCCACTGTCTCTGTGTGCGACTGTTTGCTGGTGGGCTGTACGTGCACGCACTTGCGAGCGCGGGGGTCCCTCCCAGAAGTGTGTCTGTGCGAATGATTCTGCCCTGTGTAAACAGGGCTGTGCGCTCGTGTACGCTGTGTATGCAAGGCTGCGTGCGCTCAGGTATCTGGGTTTCCGGGAATTGTGCGCGGGTCGGCGCGCCGCGCCTGGGGCTGGGCTGCAGCGCGGCGGCCGCGCGCGGGTCGGGGCCGCGTCCCGCGTTCCGGGTTCGGCGCTGCCTCCCGGGCCGCGCGGTGTGTCCGCCCGCCGCCCGTGCGCCGCGCCGGGCAGTGTCTGCCGGGGTGGTGTGTCCCCGGGCCGCGAGCGCCTGCCCCCTCCCTCCCCTCCCCCTTGGCCCGCTCTCAGACTCAGATAAAGCATTTCCTTCCATTGTCATCCTACCCGGCCGGCCGGGCTGCCAGGGCCCTCCCCCTCCCGGCCCCCTCCCTTCCTCTCGCCGTCTCTCAGTCGCTCTGCAGCCGCCGGCGACTGGGGGGATGTGAGGCCGGCGCCCCAGCCCCCCGCCCCGCCATGAGCCCCCGGCTCTGAGGGCCCCGGCCCCTGGATGCACAGCCCCGGCGCTGGTGAGTACTGGGCTGCCGCCCCCCGCCCCGCCCGCCCCGCCCTGCGCGCGGCACCCAGCGCCGCCCGCCCGGGCTCGGGCTCGGCTCCGGCTCCGCGCGGCCCGCGGGCCCGGCCTGGAGTGCGCCCCCCGACCGCGCCCGCCCCGCCCGGCTCCGCGGGGCTCTGGCAGGCCCCCGGCCCGGGCCGGTTCCGGGCCCGGAGGGCTCGGGCCTCCCGCGGGGCGCCCACATCCGCCCGCCCCGGGGCAGCGACAGGCCCGAGGGAGGGAGTTGGAGGCCCCGGGCCGCTGGCGCGCAGGCCCGGCGTCCCATCACCCCCAAGCCCGGGGAGGACCGACCGGTGGACCGGGAGGGAGGGACGGCCGCCGCGGCCCCGGGAGGGGGCGGTGCTCCGGGGCGGAAGGTTTGGAAGCGGGAGGGCAAAGGGCAGGACCCGCTGAGTTGTGGCCGGACTAGGGGCGCTGGACATCAGCGCCCCCATTCCGCGGGTCCGGGGAGGGCCGTACTCCGACCCCTCCGCGGCGGATTAGGGGGGGGGAGTGATCCCCGGGAGGGAGGGTCCGAGACTGTGAGGTTTCGCTGAGCACCGCCCCCCACCCTTGCTCACCCATCAGGGCGAAGAGACACCTGTGCCCAAGTGAGCTGCTGAGGTGCGGGCAGCGGTGCGGGAAGGTGGGGACCGCAGACTGTGTACTGAGGGGTGGGGAACAGGATGTGCGCCCCCCCCCCGCCCCAGGCCTGGGGTCTGTTGGTGCTAGGGAGTGTGAGCAGGGGGCAAATCTGGCAGCTGGGCTGGGCTCTGACTCCCAGAATTTCTAGGCCCGTGGCTAGGAGAGAGCCCTCTGGAGCCTACAGGCCACCCAGTTCCCCCAGCCCCATTTCCTTCTCTCTGGCTGCCCGTTTGGATCTGACCTCCCCAGCCACTGCTGCCCCTCCCACCAACTCCCCGGCCATTCCCTCGTCTCTGCTGGCTGTCCTGTGTACACGGAGGCCTCCCGCTGCATCTGGACACTGGCTGTCTTGCTGCTGCCCATCCCATCCCACACCCACATTCGACATCTGCTTGAGGCCCAGCTCCGCCTGCCAGTTTTTAGGTTGAGAATGAGGCATTGGCCCTCAGTGGCCCTGCTGGGGACTCGACATCTGGACTCATCAGCCTGTTCCCAGAACTTGCACCAGGACCCACGGGGACCTTCCTCAAGACCATTGCCCAGCCACTGGGCTGAAAGAAAGGGGACTGTGACCCAGTTCCCTCCCCACTAATGGGGTACTTTGGCAGGCCATGTGTCCCCACTAAGGACCCCATAGGCCAGGTCCCTAAAGTGCTTTGGCCGCCACACACTCTTCTCTCCTTGCACCGACCCCCTTGTACTTGTTGAGCCCCTTCTCTGGCTTCTGCAAGCCACTCCTAGGTCCTCATTGCTTATCGTCTCATCCTCCTCACTGTCTGCTCTGTTCTCTCCACCCACCTCAGTAAATAAGTAATTTTCTTCTTCTCTGGAGTCACTTCTGAGGGAAACTGAGGCACGAAGCAGTCCTGCTGTGTTGTACCCAGTGAACCTGGACTGAAACCAGGTCTGGACCCGCTGCGGCTCCTCCCTTGCCTTTAGTCCTCTGATGTTCCTCACGGCCCCGGGAGAGACAGGCTCAGTGTGGCCTCTTGGTGTTACATCTAGAATGGCCTTGGGGCAGTGTTCTTCTGAGGCCTCTGTGTTCTTAGCTTCAGTCTCTGGGCCCGTGTCTCTCTGGCCACTTGGTCTTCGGCTGGGATCCCGAGTCTGGCAAGATTGCATTCAGGTCTTGCATTGACCCTCCCAAGACTCTAAACTGATCGCTCTGCTTTGACACTGAAGCTTAGTTTCCCTGTTAGTAAAATGAAGACAAAATCTCAGGTGCGCTTCCCAGAGCACAGAGCAGGAGAGGCTGACCCTAAGGAAGTGGATTGGCATCCAGTGCGAGGGCCATTATGCCACCCCCAACTTTCTTCAGGCAGCCGGGTGGACCCCAGCTTTCATCCCTGGTGGCTTCTGGGAGTGAGAGTTGGGACTTGGCCTTTCTCCATCCTCTCCCCCATCCTCACTGAAAACCCTTGGGAATGAGAAACTCCTGTGTGATGGGGGTGGGGAGTGGGGACCCTCGTATAGCTGTAGGCACGCTTGTCAGGGACCAGGAAGGCAGAAGCTGGTGTAACCCCCAACCTCCTCTTTGTCTTCTTCCTCCTGGCCTCTCATTAAGAGCTGGGTAATTCTGAAGTTGGCAGGGGCCCGGGGGAAGATCAGCGAAGGCGAGGCCCAGGGTCACCCAGCCAGGGAATGGTAGGCTGAGTGGGGCTGGAACTAGACCTTACCTAACTCTGCTGGTGCCCATTCTCCTGGCCTTCCCCACCCCTGGCCTGGCTTAGGTCCTGCCCATGCCCACCTCTCACACGTTGGCCCTGGCGTGTTCTTAGTCATACTTGAGACTGGGGCCTATATTGACATATGAGCTATTGCTAGAAGCACGGCCAGAGTAAGGCCTGAGAGCTGGGAGGAGGGCATCTGTCCAGGACTGTGCATTTGTGTATGTTGGATTTGTTCACTAGATGGGGCACTTCCTCTGGGGCAGGAAGCTTTGATTTCCTGTGGTGGGGGCGTTGGTAGGATTAGGAGTAGGGGGCTCAGCTCTGGGCCATCCCTGGTGTTGTTTAGAACCACAGAGGGGCAGACTTTCTGTATAAGCTGCTTCCCCTAACCCAGGGGAGGCAGGAAGGAGAGCATTGGTGAGGAGGCCCAAGCTGAGGCCAGAGAAGGAGGCCATGAGGGCAATGAGATGGTGTGTGTGTGTTGTGTGTGGGGGGGTGATAGTGGTGGGCAACACAGCAGGAAGCCTGGTCAGCAGGTGACCCTGCCGGGTATTGTGTTTCCCTGTGATATTTCCCCCCTGTTTCTGTGGTAACCTTCCCGGGGGACCCAGGCCTTCAGACTGCAGGAAGGTGCCCCCAGACAGCCCTTTCCTTAGAAGCCTAAGTGTTAGGAGGAGTCCCCAGATCGGGCCACCTCCCTAGCCCTTTTGGCTTCCAAGAACCGGGACCTGGGAATCTAGGTGAGTAGGCTGAGTGAGCACCGATAGGGGTGGTAGCTGGGTGTAGGTCCTTTTGCATCTCTTGCAGGGGGAGGGCAGGGACGAGGAGGGGCTGCTGGACTTGGGGGAGGGCTCAGAACCTCCCCTCATTCCATCTCTCCACTGTCCTCTTCCAGCAGCCCTCCCTCTACAAGGGGAAGGTGAACAGCCTGCTGCCTGGAGCAAGGGGTGAGGGTGGGGGCGGCAGAGGCGGGAGGGATGTTTTCATCGGCAGAGCATAGCTCCTTTGGTCCTGGACCGGTTCCCAGAGGGGAAAATAAGTTCAGGATAGTGTCTGTGCAGCGTGGGTCAACATGTGACGGGTGTGTGTGCGCACGCCGGGTGTGTGGTGGGGGTCTGTTCGTGTGCCCCTGGGCTGGGTATGTACATATGGTGGTTCCGTGGCAGTTTGGGATCCATGTGGTGGCTCTCTGTTGGGTGTTTTGGGAGTACACACATGTACGTGGTACAGACGTATGTCATCTGTACAGTTGTGCACCTTTGCACAAATTTGTGGCTCTGTGTGGAAATATGGACGTGTTTTGGGGGAACGTATACCGGTGTAAGCGCGGCTTTTAGTAGAAGTCCAGATGTTTGCTGAAAAGCACGATCTCATCCGTGGTCCTCAAATGCAATTCCTGAACCATTTGCTTCAGTCACCAGGGAGGATGTGAAAAAAAGTTCCTGAGGCCCCATTCTAGACCAGCCCAGAATCTGCAGGGTTGGGGCCTAGGAATCTGGATTTTAGCATGTGCTTCAGGTGATTCTACTGCAAAGCTGTGTTTGAGGACCACTGATCAGGGCTAACCTTCCCATTTTTTCTTCTGAGGAAGCTGGGACCCGGAAAGGTATGTGGTTTGTCCAAGGACACGGGGCTATGAAGAGGAAGATCTAGGACAAAACTCAAGCCTTTCGAGACCAGTCCAGGACTTATCCCTGCATCCTCTCTGTGCATGTGTGCGCACATCCACGGTTGGCATGATGCAGTGGGCCAGATGGGGCTGATGTGGACGCTAACTGGGCTTTGACCCCCCCGCCCCTGCTGCTGCCCCAGGTTCTAGGCTTCCTGACCTTTCTCTTTCTGTTACATCCTGCTTTCTCCTCCCTGACGAAATCCTGGAACTGTTGAGCATCTACCATAAAGGTGATGTTGGCAGCCAGGAGGCCCCATTTACTGAGCCAGTCATTCAGCTATTCATCCATTCATCGGGAGGCTTACTCGCCTTGCTGGGTGCCAGGTACTGGGCACTGAGATGCAGTAAACACATAGGCCTGAGCGTCTGACCTCAGGGAACTTCCACTTTAGTGGAGGAGACAGACAGTAACAAGTAAGCAAGTAAAGAAATGAGTGTATATATCTAGTTATACACTGTGATAAGCCCTAAGAAGGAAATGAACTGGGTGCAGCAATAGACAATAACAAGGTGGGACGTCCTTAGACAGGGTGGCCCGGAGAGGCCTGAGAAGGTGACATATCAATGTCTTCTCTCACCTCCCCAGACTAGAAGAGGGCCCTCAGAGCTTCTGAGCAATGCTGGGGAACTGCCTGGATCCAGGTGGGGGACCTGGACTGAGCGTTGGCTCAGGGCTGAAGCCTGTTTCCCCGGCATAGAGGGCAGCAGGGTCTCTGCTCCCCAAGCAGCCCCCAGAGGTTGGCCGAGGGGGAGAGGAGGAGGGGAAGCTGGACAGGGCCGAGGTCGAGGCTGCTCCGCTGCTCCGAGGAACAGCCTTTTCCCTCCGTGGGGCAGAGGCCAGGGCCCTCTGTAAGTGTTGGGTGTTGGGAAGGCGGCACCGTCTCCCCAGGAGCTCTCAAGCACCACCCCATTCCTGACACCAGCCTGCCTTCCTCCGGCCTCGTCCCCTTCCTCCCCATCTCCCCACCTGGGAACTCCCGTGCCAAGTCCCTCCTCTCTGGGTCTAGCCTGGCTGCCTCGGTAGCCGCTGGGATTTATTTGCCTGGCTTAGGAGTCACTGTGGAGGGAGAAGGTCAAGACTTAGAGAGGACCAGGCCCCGGAAGGGAGGATAGACCAGAGAGAAGCTCTGGGGTGCAGGCATCAGAGAGGACAGGGCAAGAGAGAGGGCTGAGGCTGGACAATCAGGGGTGCAGACAGGAGAGAAGGCGTGAACGAGTCCTTTGGCCAGGTGCCCCAGAGCCTCTCCTGGGCCCTTGGCATCTGCTCCCTAAGCTGGATGAGACTCTCAGCCCAGGGGGCAGACACCAGCTAGTCCCCCTGCAGGTCCTACCCCAGCCCCCTCTCAGGAGGCTAACTTTCACATCCAGGAGCCTCAGACCCTCTCACCTCCATGCTGTTCTGTGGGGGAAGGGAGAAAGTGGGGGTGTTCCCTGGTGGACCTAGGAGCTGAGGCTGCAGGGAGGTACAGCCCTTTCCTTAGAGACCTAGTGTTAGAGGAGCCCCCAAGTAAGAGCAGAGCCCCTTCCCGCCCCTTCCCCCGCTGCCTCCGTTGGCATTCTACTCTGGGCCTCCTTCAGGCTGCTCAGTGCACCGACCCCGTGGACTCCTTGAGCCTCCCAGGCCTTCCCTCTCAGGCTTAACCCAGGCCCCTCCATAACCCCCACAGCAGGATGGGGAGGGGACTTTTAGTAAGGAGGGCCCAGGGCGAGGCCGCCATTCCCACCCTGCCACCTCCCCACTTCCTTCTCCTCCCCCCCTCCCCGCCCCCAGCCTGCAGGGATTAGAAACCCTGGTGGTCAGAGATGTTGGGTCTTCAGGAAGAGCCTCTGCCCTGGGAAGAACCAGGGCTACCCTCTCCCCCCTCAGGAGTACAGCTCAGCTCACTTCAGAGCCCATTCCCAGGAGCCCAGCTCTGGCTCCTGCTGTCACTCCCAGCCCAGGAAGTCCCATTCCTGCCGCCCCCAGCTCCCAGGAAGGCCGGGAGAGGCGGGGCAGGCTGGGAGCCACAGGTTCGGAAAGAGTCCGGGGTGGGGGAATTCGGCAACTGGGCTGTAACCGTCTTGTTTTGCTTGCCCCACAAACCTGCCGGGCATCCGCTGCACCCGTCGGGGCGTTCAGGTTATAGAACTGCTCTCAGAATGACAGGCTGGTGGCACCCGGTTGGGGCAGGGGGTGGGGGTGGGGTGAAGGGGGGAGCCCCAGGCAGGGGGGGAGCTGGAGGGTTAAAAATAGCAGCAGCCGGGTTTCGGTTAGCAAATGTGGAGGCGGGGAGCTGGAGGCGGGGCAGGAGGCAGGCAGTGTTTGCCCGCCGCACAGGGCTGTGTTTCCCCTGGGTCCCAGGAGTGAGTCACGGTGGAGACGCTGATGAGGTGCTGGCACAGCACCCCCCTCCCCCACCCCCACCGGGCGAGGGGCTGAGTGCAGGCTGCATCTCCATGGTGCGAGGGACGTGCTTCTCTCTTCCAGACCGGCCGGGCCGTCTGGAGAGCGGGATTGTCTGATCTAGGGGCAAGAAGTGTACCATTCTGAGGCCAAAGACCTGGGTTTGATTCCAGATGCTGTGGAACCTTGTGCAAGGCTGTGAAGGCCCCTAAGCCTTCACTTCCTAGTCTTTCAAGTGGGAATTTTCTCAGATGCACATGTAAACACTTGGTGGATTCTAAAGCCCCCCACAGATGTGAATTCTCACCTGGGACCCTCCTGTGCCCATTGCAAAGCCCAGCAGAAGAGCCTTCCAGTAAGGGCGCAGAGGGAGCAATGGGATGACCTTGGCAGAGTCCCTATTTTTCCTGCAAACAGCTAAGTGTAACCTTGGGCAGGCACTTGGCTCTCTGTGCCTCAGTTTCTCCATCTCTGTAATGTGAAGGTTAGTAATGGTTTCGACCTCATGGAGTTGTTATGAAGATTAAGATAAATAATGTTAGTGCCATGCCTGGTATGAAGCCAGTGCACACAGAATATTCATCATTATTATTAATGTTATTGTTCATATTTTTGAAGGTCAGGGATAGGGAATGTTAAAGACATGAAGAACAGAAACTGGGCCCAGCCCCAGTTCACAGAAAAAACCAGGCCAAATTCACTCTTCCAGATTCCTCCACCCATAAGGGCCTGGGGTAGCAGGAGTCTGTAGCCAGAAGTCACAGGGTGGACCCCTTCTTCTCTCTTTCATTCCACTGCCCCGAGGCTCCCCCAGTGAGGCAGGATGCCAGAGGACCCAAGGGTCTCGTCGCCAGCTGGCACTGGGAAGGGTCTGGGATGGGACCGCCCTGATGGCCCTGATGTGGAATACCTTGGCCGCGTCTGCTGGAGTGACCTTTATTTGAGCCCCTCCCTGGCAGCTCTTAAGACGAACATGAGGCAGGGGAGGGATGGGAAGGTCAGTGATGTCAGCAGTGAGTATTCCCAGCACTGTGGCCCTGGAAGAGGCAGGAGGCAATTCTTTCAGGAAATGATCATTATTCAGCCTACAGGCATTCATTAAGTAAGTCCTGACTTGGTGCCCAGCCCTGTGCTGGGCCTTCTGTGTGATTCAGGAGAGGCAGGGGATGCTAAGCTGTAAATAATGCAGAACCTCAGCGATCATAGGGTCCGAGAATACACTGCGTCGAGTCCATGAAAGCTTGCTGTCCTGGTTCTCATGGGAAGCAGAAGTTGAACCTTGACTTTGCTCCCCATTGGCTGTGACATCTGTATACTTGGGTGTGTACCTGTACATATACATTCGGTTTTTTTATTACAGAGGCAGTTCTTGTGCATCGCAGGTGGTCAAACAACACAGACAAGCAACAATTTTTAAAATGAAAAACATCCCAGTCCCAGCAGTCAGAGACCACTGCCACAATACCTCTTCACACCTCCCTGTTTCCTGATGTGCCTTTATATGTCATATTTTCTATGAAAATGAGATTATGCTGCATACGCCGGTTTTTCAGTCTGTGATCTCCACCTCCCACTACAGTGAATTTTCATCGCACCAAATTCCCAGTTGGCCAGAAATTGTCCTTCACAGCTGGTCTGTCCAAATCAGTACTCAGGACCATGCATCTGGCTATGGAGTTCCCTGAAGGCTGTGTAAAGCACCCTGGCTGGATTTGTGATCGGGAAAAACCCCGGCCGACCAAATCCCAAGGGCAGCCCTGGCCGCAGAAGGGAATCATGTCATTGGGAGAATCATGGCCCGATAGACCTGTGCCATCTTCCCAAAATCACAGGCAAAACCAGGGGGATTCCCAGGCACCACTGGGATGGAGATCTCTGGGTACTCAACTGTCATTAATATTAACGTGGGATCCCTATGAGTGCCAGCATTCATAGCTTATCACTATTCATGGGCTCCTATCCGTGATGCCCCCAGGCCATGGAGCAGGCCAGGGGCTCCACAGTGGCCCCTGCTTTCCCCTGCCCCAGGTCCAATGGTACCGATGGACTTCCGCCCTGTTCCTAGTCCCCAGGAGTCTGCCCTGAAGGTGGGTGCTCTGTTCCAGCACTGGTGGGTGCCTCCATGTCTGCTCCCTGCCCACCGCCCTGCCTGTGTACGAGGCCTGAGGGAGAGAGGGAGAGAGAGAAAAAAGAGAGAGCTTTTCCTCCCAAGGGAATTCACTCCCACGTAGCCACTCCACGGGTGACTTGCTCTGGCTATGCAACCTGCCTTTTATACAGCCCTCGACGGCTTCCAGAGCGCCTTCTTCACACAGCGTTTGACCCTGCATGGCAGCCCTGGGAGGTTTGCTTGTTTGGTTGTATCCTGCTGGAGGCTGCTTACAGGAAACAATAAAATAGTAACGTGTACATTTCAAAAAAAAAAAAAAAACCAGGGAAAACACAAGATGAAAAAGGAACTGAAGATACGGTTGGGAGTGCCTCCTGGAAACAAAAGGCATGTGAAGGGCACAGGCAGAGATGATTATCTCTGTTTTTATTTTTGTTGCCGTTGATGTTTTCTGGGTGGAATACTAGCACGCTGTGGGAACACGCCGCCCCTGGGAGTCACGCCCAGGCCTTCAGATGCTGCGACCCACTGTGTCCTGTGGCCTCTCGGTGGCCACCCCTTACCACCTGGGGACGTGGTGGACCTGTGTGCCGGTGTAATGGTTACAAGCTTAGGCCCTAGAGCCCCAGAAACCCACTTACGCGAGCTGTGTGGCCTCTGCAAGTTTCTTAAAAACGCCACGCCTCAGTTTCTTCCTTTGTGAAAGGAGGTTGCTAAGGGTACCTACCATACAGGGTTTTTGTGAGGACCAAATGAGATAGTACGAGTAAGGTGCTTAGCATGGTGATGAGCACACAGTAGGCATTTGGTACACGGTTGTGGGTCATCACTGGCCTTACTCATTAATAATTATAATTAGAAAATAAGTAGTGATCTTAATCTTATTAATCTTATAACTTCAACTTCCCCCTGGCAGTCTCTGGAGTGGGCTGAGTGGCCTCCTGGGTGGCATAGGTGGGCGGAGCCAAGGAAGACGCATCTCCTGGCTCATGTGCAGTTGGGCAGAGGCAGAAGCGGGGGGCAAGCAGGAGTGGGGGACACACGAGGCCGGATCTGGCCATGGAAGGCCCAGAAACGGCGGGAACAACAAGGAGGGCAAGGGAACACATATGAGACCACGGAGGGAGAAGGAGCGAGAAGGAGCAGCTCCGAGAGGCAGCCCCAGGGCGGTGACCGTGCTTCCTGTTGGGGCAAGCGCTGGCCCTTGAGAAAGACTGTCTGGGGCTGGCTGCTAAGAGGGAGCAGCTGGTCTAAGTGGGGCGGCAGGGGCTGGGGGAGGGGACAGACAAAGGCAGAAACTGACAGAACCTCCACTCCTCTCCCCACATTACAGATGGGGCCCCCATCTTGACTGCTCAGGATGTTTTGCTTACGATAGGAAAGATGGTGGTTAGATACCATGGTGAACCTCGTATCTCAGGGATTGGAGCTGCTGGAGCAGGGGAGTGAGGGTAAGTGGGAACTTGGTCTTTGAGGGCTTTCAGGACCTGAGAAACCCTAAGGCACTCTGACCAGGGGGCTGAGACTCCCGCGAGCCTGTCAGCTCAGGAATTCCCTAGGTGCTGGGGGCAGGCCTGGCTGTAAGGAGAAGCCTATGGGTGACCGGAAGTGAATGCAGGCCCTCAGAATCCAGCCACTCTGAGCGAATAGCTCCGCCCCCACCTTTGCACCTTTACCCAGGACAGGCAGGGGAGACTGAGTGGTGGTCTGGGAGGCTCCCGGAGGTGGGCAGGGCTCGGAGGGGCCCCTGGTTCTCTTTGCCAGAGGACGGCGAGGCTCCCCAGAGAGTGCCCGTCTCGGGACAGCTGCACACAACTTGGATGGCTCAGCTCCCCCTGCCTCAGCGTCCAGTGGGTCTCCAGCTAGGAGGAGAGGCCACAGGGTGGAATAGAGGACCTGGGCGGGGGGGGGGGGGGGGGGGGGGGGCAAGGAGCCAGGAAGGACGCTTTCCCACCCCCAGGGAGCTCGAGCTGCCGCTGCCATGGTTACGTCTGCTTCCTGTTTGATTCATCTCAAACAGCAGAAGGGGGGGGGGGGTACCGGCTCCCAGCTCGGGCCACCGCTGCGTGGGGCTGTTTACAACAGCCGCATGTGGGATTCCCAGAAAGAGACTCCAAACCGGACATCCTGCGGCTGCAAAATACCCAGGTGTCAAGAGCTAAAAATAGCTGCCCCAGGGCCCCAGGCGAGGGGAAAGGGGCACGCTCACCGCGGGGGTGGAGGGCCGGCCTGTGGCCTCACATGCAGCCTCCTGCGTGGCCCACAGCTGCCGAGCCACAGGGCCTCGATCCCCTCGCCGGGGGGCTGACAGGGGGCCTCTGTCTGGGCAGGCCGCGGCCCAGGCCACTCACCTGTGAGCCCGCCCGCCCCCCCCCCCCCCCAGCCCCTCTGCCTGCCCAGCAGAGCTTGCTCTGGGACGCTCATGAGAGCATCAGAGGGAGTTGGGAGCTCCTAGAGAAAGGGTGTAGCTGGCAGTGGAGAGCAGGGAAGATGAAGCCGATGCTCTTCTAAGACCCCAGTCTGTCACCCCTCCTTGTTCCCACATGCAGTCCGAAATCAGTGCTTGGAATCTTTGAAGTCAGCGGTTGCCGTCTACAAGTGGTTCTTCAGGATTGTCTTCACGGGGGCCCCAGAGAGGAAACAGGCTGCTTTTGCTCCCTAACCTCCCACAGGGCTGGGGTGTGCCGCGGGTACTGGTCTCTGTGGCGCTGTGTGATTCTTCTGTCTTTCCCTGGGCCCAGTAAATCCCGCATTTGCTCCCTACCTGCCGGCCTGCGGCCCGCGGGAGCGGAAGTGTTGGGGAGAGCCCTGGAGGGTATTGGTTGACAACACGGATTCTGGAGCCCAATTGCCTGGCTCAAGTCCCAGTGGCGCCACTTCCATGTGATGTGACTTCAGACGAGTTCTTTAATACTGCTGGGCCTCAGTCTACTGCCCCGTGTAATGGGGATAAAAACAGTAACCACCTCATACCTTTTGTTTTGTCTTGTCGTGAGCCTTAGATGAATTAGCAAATGTAAGGCTTAGAACAACTGTCACACGGTGAAGTGTGTGTTTACAAAAGTTCAGATGGAAGAGAAAAGGAGGGGAGTGTGGTCGGGGGAGGCAGGGTGTAGGAGATGGGGCAAGGAATGCAACGGGGAGAAAATGGACTGTGGTAGAACTAAGAGCAGAGGGTGCCACTGGGACCAGATGCTGAAATGCTTATGCTGGGAGGGAGGCAGCAGGCAAGTTCAGGGACAAATGGTATCAATCATGACCCCTAACCACATGCTAGGTGCTTCACACACAGTGTTGCTAATCTCAGATGGCCACTTCCAAGTAGATGTGGTATTCTTTTTTTTTTTTTAATGTTTATTTATTTTTGAGAGAGAGAGAGAGAGAGAGCAAACAGGGGAGGGGCAGAAAGAGAGGGACAGAGGATCTGAAGCAGGCTCCATGCAGACAGCAGAGCCTGATATGGGACTTAGGACTCTGAGCTCTCGAACTGCAAGATCATGACCTGCCCTGAAGGACGCTTAATGGACTGAGCCACCCAGGTGCCCCCCCCCCAAGTAGATATTCTTATTACCGTTACCGATGGGGCGGCCAAGGCTTGACAGCTTACCTTGTGTCCCTGGCTCTCCCTGCACGTCACTGAGGGACCAGACTTTGAACCCACGTCCATCTGACCTCAAAGCCAATGTCCTCTGTGCTGTGGACCCTCACGTTCCTCACTTTATGTGGCAGGAGTTTCTAGCCAGCGTGCAGCCCCCTGGGTTCTGGATAAATCTGAGCAGTAAGCAGCTTCATGCCAAGATAATGAGCAATAGAATTAATAATGAACAAAAGAATTTCTGGAAGGTGGGGGAGAGAGAAACTGTTCAAAAGGGTTGACTTTAAGGGAGTTCTGGGGAGTTGGATGGACTGAGAATGTTCTTGTCTTTTACCTTTGGAGACTCTGAACATTTTTAGTATCGGCAAGTAGTCTACTTTTAAATTTTTAAAAAACTGTGGGCTGCATTTTAAACTCCTTGAAAGTGAGAACCAGGTTTCATTCATGTTTCCATCTCTTCAACCCCTGGAGCAGTGACTCACATGAAAGTACTTCATGCCTGCATTTGGGATTGACTTCTTGAGTTTCCCCTGCCCTGGTCTGGCCTGGCTGTACCGCTCACCTTCTGGGTGACCGTGACCTAGCCCCTTCCCCTCTCTCTTTCCAACTCTGTGAAGTGAGAGGGTTGGCCTGAATAATCTTCGAAGCCCCATCGGCTCCTAATGTTCTCAGGTTCTGTGACCTGAATGCCTCCGAGAGGCGCTTCTCCTTCGTGTTCAGCCCTCACTCTGTGTCAGAAGGGCCTGGCAACCATGATGTTCTTTCTCATGTTTATTTATTCTTGGATCTTCCTGAAGCCGTTTCACCCCCAGCTTTCATCTTCTCTGCCAGCCCCCATGCAGAGTCTAGCTTTGTCCAGCTTGTGTCAGGGAAACAGAACCAGAACAGTAATGTGGGGTGTGGAGGGAGCCAGCCCTGAACCCAGGACCTGGCCTCCTGCCGCTTCCTGCTTTCCTCTTGCCTCCTGGGGCCCAGGCCTTCCTGCGACTCCTATTCAGCTAGTTGGGAGATCTGGAAGGTGGGGACGGCCTCACAAGAGACATCAGAGGCGTTGGCAGAGGGCTTCTGGGTGGCAGTGCTCGGGAAGCCCTCTTCCTGACAAAGGGCCTAAAACACCTGGGAGAGCAGGTAAGCAGGCAGGGCTCAGGTTTCCAGTCACCTTGTGCATGCCCTGGGGCACGGTCACATCTGTGGGGCAGGTGAGGCCCAGGCCAACCAGATAGGAGTGGGAGACCAGCTGGCACAGGTGCTCAGGGGACAGAAGAGTGGCCCTGTGTCTGCTCTGGGGGCTGCAGAGCACCAGGATAGACCAGGATTTGGGGACCCCTTTGGTCAGGTGATCTGGTTTGGGAAGGTAGGCTCGGGTGCTCATTGCCAAGTAACCTGCCTCTTCAGTCTGATGGCAGCTGCTTCCGAAGAAGGGAGAAATGGGGTGGGGAGGGCAGCCAGGATTCCAAAAATCAGAGCTTTCCACCCTGACTGGGAGCTGTGTGGAACAGGGTCCAGGCCTAGGCAGTGTTCTCAGTCCCTCGGGTCCATTCAGTCCTGATTTTATTTGTCTGGCCCCAGATTGGTGGTAACAGCACCCTGAGAGGGGACAAGGAGAAAAAGCATCCCCCAAATCATTGCCAAGTCTGGGCCATAGGATGTACACCTTTTGGTTTTTAATTCAGCCGTTTGCTGGGTGCTCTTAGATGCCATTCCTCTCTCTGCGACACGGGAGAGCTGCTCCACAGGTCTTATCTCTGTTGCTTTGGGCTCTTCTGCACTCATCGGCCGTCAGCACAGAACCAGGGAGTTGGGGGAGAAGCGGAACTTTTTCCAGGAATTGCTTTTGGAAGCAGCCGCTGTTGGCAACACATGCACACACATGCGTGCATGCTCCCAGCTTTTCTGAACAGAGTTTATATCATAGATCATCATCACAAAACATCCCTTTTGGGCCCGGTAACAAACACTACAGAGTTCAGGCCCATTAGTTTTTCTCCTGTCCAGAGAGTGCATGGTGTCCCGAATCCACGGTTACCAGGGGAGCAAGGCTTGGCCCTGCTCCCAAGCATGATTGCCACTGACCAGCCCTCAGGCAGGGACTGAGAGGAGGTAGGAGAGAATTCCCACTGGGAAGGGCTGGAGGCACAGGACTCTAAGCCAGGCACAGCCTGTGGGAACACACCCAGGAGCCCAGTTTAGAAATCTCTCTTGGGGAATCAGGTCCTGCAGAAGAAAAGAAGAGGTCCTAAGAGAGCCTAGGGTGGGGGTTACCATGTTCTGGGGAAGGGCTGCTTCCTCCCACACCAGTGTTCCTTGGGGCTAACAAACCTTGAGAAATACCCATGCCACGTCCCAGGCAGGGGGCCGGGGAAGCCATTGCTGTTGAGTCACTCATTCCTACCAGAGCCTGTCATGCGCCCAGCAAGGTGTTAGGTGCAGACTGGCGTGGCTTCCAAATGGCAGCGTGGAGACCGTGATTTGTAGACTCAGTTGAGGTAGTGGACACAGAGTGGGTGCTCTGGGAAGGGAGCAGGAGGGAGGTCAGGGTGAATTTTGTGAGGAGGCCCATCGACTTGTGCTATGCAGACTTTGGGTAGGTGGACTGGCCATTCCCTACCACCTGGAGCATGGGACACTAGGGTTTGAGGGCAGTGATGGGAGGCTCCCTGTGCCTAGAGTTCTCCCTTCCCCCAGCGGTGCCTGCCTACAGGGAGTTCTCCTTTTTTCAGCCTCTGGAAGAGGAACTATGACTGCCCCTTAAACACAGACCCAAAAGAGCAGCACCCACCAGTTGCTATTCAGAAAATATCCCTTCTGCCCTGCATCTGGCCTGAGGAGGTCTTCTGTGTGTCCGTCAGGTGTGGCCTTCCGGTCTCCTAGACTCCTGTCCCCTCGGCCCTGAGCTGGGATAGCAGAAGGGAAAGGTGTCCGTCTTGGACAGGGGACCTCGGATCTGAACTCTGTCTTTGCCTACCCCAGTGGGCCTCTGGGCTCCTCAGGGCCTCCTGCCACGGAGCTTCATGGGTTCTGAATGGGACAGGGGGGCTCTGGGCTGGGCTTATGAGCCTGGGAGAGGTGACTATTCCCAAAAGAAAAGACTTCTGTTTCAGAAGTCCAAAAAGAAAAAACTGAGAGCTTCTTTTCTCTGGGGGAACAGAGGCTGCAAGACACAGGACAGGGCCTATGCGTTCCAGACGCACCAGTTCACAGCTCCCACCATTTTCTGACTTGATCTTCAGGCCATGACCCCGTCCCTCCCCGACTGTGGAAGCCTCCCCATTTCCACCTGCTCCCATCTGCTCCCACCTGGGAGGCCTCTGAGCAGCCCCCAGCTACCCTTCTCTGGGCCAGCTTCTCCCCACCTCCCACCTGTCAGCCTCAGCAGCCGTGCCCTCCCACCTCTGGCCACCTCCCCTTCCAGTCCTCTTTCCCTCAGGGTTGTGGGAGCCTGGGCCCTAGGAGGATGGTGTCTGAGCACATCCAGGAGGGCTGAGGGCACTGTTGGGGGAACTCGGGCCTCCTTGGGCCTGCTGTGGACCGGGCTCCAGCAGGCTGAGATGTTTGAGTCACTGGGTGAGTTGAATGAGGAAGGGAGGGCTGGCAAGTGCTCTCATTCTGCACAGCGAAGTCGAGGAAAGGAATGGGATGGAGTCCTTGCTTTTTGGTTAGTTCCTGGTGCAGGTGCCAGTTTGGGAGTGCCCAAGCTGGAGTGGGACCTCCTGTAGTGGCAGGGAGCCTGCATGGCCTGGTCCGCTCATCCCTTCCCCACCCCTCCCCTGCAGCCCCTTCATGCCCTCTCTCTTCTCTCTACAGATGGGACCCAGGTGAGCCCGGGTGCCCACTGCCCCAGTCCCCCTGGCACAGGTAAGAGTCAGGCCCGAGGGAGCCCGTGGTGGGGAGTGAGGATGGGAGGGGCACAAGAAGGGCGAGGAGCTGAAGGGGAGGGAAGCAGGGTAGCTGGCTGATGGGCCAGCGGGTTGGGAGGTTGGGGTTCTGAGGGTGGGGGTGAAGTTGGCGTAGGGGTGGGGTGAGGAGTGGGATAAGAGAGGCAGCCTCGGACCTAGGCTGGTCCCATTGCTAGGAAGCAAAACAGGAAAAGGAAAGGCACGATGCTCTTCTTGTCCTTGCTGGCTGCAGTGAAACAGGAAGGCAAGTAGGAAGCTACTGTTTATACTCAGACCCCTGCCTCACATGAGGCTCCGGGCGAGGCGCCGCGTTCTTGTTTGTTGGCTTCGGTCCTCACACGGGCCCTGCAAAATGGAAAGGTGCCTCCTGCTGCTCAGGCAGGAGGGGAGGGTCCCCTCTCCTTGGCTCTCTCACCTCTCCTTGCCTCTGCCGCTCCCTGTTCACTGTGCCGGGACTTACGCTGCGCTCCCGTCTAGGACACGCCCGTGGGGCTGGGGCTGGAGGGGCTGAGGGCTGTCTTCCCCTTAGTCTCAGCCAGTGTCCGCAGAGGGCCTACTGGGTGCCTGACGCCTAATGGTTACAGATGGTGGGGACAAATGGAGTCCGGGGATCCTCTGCGCCTCAGTCCTGGTTGTCCGAAAGATTACAGGCAGGTTGGGGAGAGTGGACGCGCCAATAAAAAGGGAAGTGATAGGAGAATGTAGTATGTGACCGGTGCCACGCAAGGGACAACTGATTGAGTTCATCCCTTCATTCAAGAAACAAATTCACCACCTGTTGTCACTTAGTCCTCCTAGATGTGGAGATATGGAATTTTTTTTAATGTGTATTTAGTTTTGAGAGAGGGAGAGAGAGAGAGGCAGAGTGCAAGTAGGGGAGGAGCAGAGAGAGGGAGGGAGACACGGAATCCGAAGCAGGCTCCAGGCTCTGAGCTGTCAGCACAGAGCCCGACATAGGGCTCAGACTCACAAACGGCAAGATCGTGACCTGAGCCAAAGTTGGACAGTCAACCGGCAGCCACCCCGGCACCCCTAGACAGGTGATTTCTTTAAAAAAAACACAGAAATCGGAAAAAGAAACAGAAACATTGATAAGCCCCATCTCTGTGCCAGGGTAACTTCCTAGGTGTTTTAGGGGGACGGACACAGAGATTTATTCATCGATTCAGCCAGTATTTATTGGGTTCCTGTCCTGTGCTGAGTACCGTTCTAGGTGCTGGGATAGTGAGAAGGAAACAAAACCAAGTTCCTGCCCTTGGAGCTTACCTCAGACGGTACCTGCCCACGCTGTGCTTATAGGGCACAGAACTTCCAACGTGATTGGAGTCCAGAGGAGGGAGGGACACGGGGCACTGGGCTGAGTCCCGGGAAGAGGGAGGATTCCAGCCGGACTTGGAAGAAAGGGTAGGATTTGGAAAAGTAGAATGTGAGGGGTGAGGACAGTATCACCAGGGGGTCGTTGGGAGCAAAAGCTCAGAGGACAAAAGGTACGTGGGCTTGTAGCAGGACAGGAGCTGATGGCTGAGACGAAGGCTTGTGTTGGAACGTAGGAGACCACAAAAAGCCAGCTTAGCACCAGACTGTGGAGACCCCCACGTGCTAAGTGACCTTCACAGGTGTTCTCAGGGTTGCTGGCAGAGCCCCTCCCACATTCTCAGCTCAGAGTCAATCTACTCAGCGTAAGGGATGGGCCCTCGCGGTCTATGTGAGGCTGAAGCGGCCAGCACCGCGTCCTGTGGCCTGCCTCAGGTTCCCTGAGGTCCCTCTTGCATCATCAGGGGAGTCAGCCCAGGAAGCCAGGACACCAGATGTGGGAGGACTGAGACCCTTCCTGGCAGGAGGGTGTTAGCATCAGAGGCCTAGACTCCACCAGACTGAGAATCTGGGTTCCCTGGGTGGATGCATGAACAAGGGGTGGGGACACAGAAGCCATGCATTGCCTGCTGCAGGGCACATCTGGGTGCACAGCCGTCCCCTCCGGTCTCTTAATATCCGAAGAGTTGCGGTGGGCACCTCCCTGCTTGTCTCCATCTCCCCCGGTCAGGGCATGTTAGAGCAGGTGCCCCTTAGCAACCTACCACGAGCCCCTCTTCCTTCGTCCACTGAGAAACTTCCATGAGGGCTGGTGACTTCCTGAAAGTCCATGGGAAAAAAGAGGTGGAGCAGTGGCCTGGGTGGGACCAGAAGCCATGCTCGCTGTCTCTGTTTCCTGGGTGGCTTTGGAGAGGTCCTTTCACCCGAGCCTCAGTTTCCACACTTGGGATAATGAAATAGTAATAACTACCTCCCAGGGCCTATAGGGGATTTCAGGGTGAAAGTGTTTTGCAGACATGCGTACACATGCGCCATAGGTTTAAGGTAATGAGTAGTAATGGCTGATTTGGGCCTGGAGACTGTGTTCTCTGACTCCCCAGCTGGTGCTTTGTCCCAGTGCCTTCCAGTCCCCCTCAGCCTTGGGCCATGAGAGAAAGTCATCCCCTGATGAGGGATGCCTAGCATTGGATGAGCGGAAGGAGGCTTCTCCAGAAAGGTTCCCCCCCTTGTGCGCTCTGTCCTAGGGCACCTGCTCTCACCCCTACCTGCTTCCCTTTCTCCAGGATAATCACCCTGCAGACACTCCACCTTTGAGCGTCTGCAGCTGCCCCATCCAGCCTGGTCCGGCTGGCTGTGTGGGCACACAACCTGGTCTGATGGCTAGTTATAAATAGGTCCTGCACCCACAGCCTCGGTGCAGAGGGCGCTTGAGAAGAGGCGGCTGAGCCTGCGGTTCTTACAGTGCCAGGCCCAGAGCTGGCCTGAGGGTGCCTGGAGGCAGGCCCCTGCAGATGGGCCCCGGGAGCTGAGGAAGCTGCCCTGCGATTAGGGCCGTGCAGGCTCAGGATGGCGGGGCAAGGCTAGCCGCAGGTTCAGGGCACTGCCTCTTTATCCTGTGGCCCGGGATAGAGTACTGGAGGGTGGCTGCTGAAAGAGCCCATGAGGCCCTCTAGGGCTGGTGGCTGAACAAAGGGGACCGTTTGCCCGCGGGCTAGCTGTTTTGAGTGCAGTTCATTAGGGGGCAGTCCAGCCAAATCTTCATTCCATCCGGGAAGAAGAGAAGGAGATGGCAGGGCCCAGAATGTTCCCCCATAGGGCTTGCAGCCCGTCACTGAATCCTCCCAGCACCCAGCCCCTGCTCTGGAGAGGCAACATATTTAGTGGAAAAGCGCCGTGCTTGGAGTAAGAAGGCTCGATTGGAGCGCTACCTCAATAGCCTAACCTTGTATGGTTACATGACCTCCTTTCTCATGGGACCGCGGTGAGGACTGAAGTGAGGAAAAGGCACCTGAGGGTGGCTTGCCCTTGTCAAGTGAGCCTGGAGGAGGCTGCTTAGGTCCTGACCTTCTCCCTCAAACTTCCCTGCCGACCCTGCCCTCTCTATGTGCCCCCAGGCCGCCTCAGGCCCCCAGCGGACACGCCAGGCCCTCAGCCCCAGCCCATGGACCTGCGGGTGGGCCAGCGGCCCCCGGTGGAGCCCCCGCCAGAGCCGGCGCTGCTGGCCCTGCAGCACCCCCAGCACCTACACCACCACCTGCTGTTCGCAGCAGGCCTGCCTCAGCGCTCAGCGGAACCCATGAGGGTAAAGTCAGAGCTCCCCGCACACGCAGTGGCCTCGAGCTCCGCCCCCAGCCCCCCTCCCTCCCTCCCGCGTCCCCCAGACCCTCGGCTCAGTCTTCAACTCCTTGCCCCTTCCTGGGCGGCCGGCCCTGCCCACAGCTCCCAATGGACACGCCGGTGCCCCAGTTGCAGGTGGGGCAGCAGGAGCAAGAGCTGCGGCAGCTTCTCAATAAGGACAAGAGCAAGCGAAGTAAGGACCGCACGGGGGCTGGGGTGGTTTTGCAGAGTGTGGGCGGGGCCTCGCAGAAGGGGTGGGGCCACGGGCTTGGCTCTCGCCTGAGCAGGCCAGGGCCCCTGGCCGCTTCGTATTAAGGGAGGGGACGGGGCAATGGGCGGAGGATGCGGCAGGGAGGCCACCGTCCATCCACCCCCAACCCGTTCGTGACTTCCCACCCCCATAGGTGCCGTAGCTAGCAGTGTGGTCAAGCAGAAGCTGGCAGAGGTGATTCTAAAGAAGCAGCAGGCAGCCCTAGAGAGAACAGTCCATCCCAATAGCCCCAGCATTCCCTACAGGTAACTCGCTCCCCGCCGGCTCCCTCCCTCGTGTCCTCACCTCCTCCTCCCTACGGGTCAGCCTGTGCACGCTCGCTCGTACTCTCCCCCTCTGCCTCCCAGCTGCCCATCACCTGACCCTTACCCCTCGCCTCTAATTATAATGCTGTCCCCAAACCCCTCCC
This sequence comes from Lynx rufus, assembly GCF_022079265.1. Classification (NCBI taxonomy): domain Eukaryota; kingdom Metazoa; phylum Chordata; class Mammalia; order Carnivora; family Felidae; genus Lynx; species Lynx rufus. Next base: position 74,637,717 of record NW_025814889.1, on the reverse strand, counting down.
CCACCCGACACCTGCCCCCTTTTCTCCTTGAATTATCTCTCCCCACCCCACCCGAAGCCCTTCGTACTCCCTCACTGAGACCCCCGACATACCACGCTGGCTTTCTTCTTCCGTACACGAGTCCCTTTTCTCTTTATGACTTTCCCTAAGCACCAAAAAAAATCCTGATTCCTGGAGCAGGTTCCTCCTGCTGGGACAAAGAGTTCCCAGTGTGACTGGGACCCAAGCAAGCCCTGGGACCCTGGCTCCTAGGCCTAGATCTGAGGCCTGCGTTGGAGGCTGCCTATAGGAAGGGTGGCCCAATGCTGCCACCTGGAGATGGCCCCTGTTCTTGTCCCGCCACACAGTGCCTGGCCCTGTCAGCTGCTGCTGCCTCCCCTAGCAGGTCCCGGGGGGCCCCTGCTCAGGAAGAGCCCTTGCAGAGCCTTTGGCTGCCAGGTCTCTGGGCCTCTCCACCCCTCTGAAGCAACCTGTGCCTTCACTCCACAGAACTCTCGAGCCCTTGGAGACGGAAGGAGCTGCTCGCTCTATGCTTAGCAGCTTTCTGCCTCCTGTTCCTAGCCTGCCCAGTGACCCCCCAGAACACTTCCCTCTCCGAAAGACAGGCGAGTGGGACAGGCAGGGGGAGACCCTCTAGGGGAGGTAAGGGGTCAGGGCTTTGGACATGGGTTGGGAGTGTGGAGGGGTGGGAGGGTCTGGCTGGGGAGCAGAAGGTCAGCCCCCAGTGGCTTGCTTTCTCCCTGGCACTGCCTTCTCTCACCTTAACTCAGAGGTGACTGGGAGGAGGGAGGTGTGGGGCCAAGTAACGCTGTGCTCCCACAGTCTCTGAGCCCAACCTGAAGCTGCGCTACAAGCCCAAGAAGTCCCTGGAGAGGAGGAAGAATCCACTGCTCAGAAAGGAGAGCGCCCCGCCTAGTCTCCGGCGGCGGCCTGCAGAGACCCTCGGTGGTAAGAGCCAGCAGGGTGAGCAGAGGTGGCTGGTGTTATCCCTTTGGGTCAGGTCCCACCCAGACAGGGCTAGTGTGCATGGTCATACAGGATGTGTCCCACACACTTGCTAGGGGGGGTGAGTTGCCAGCCCCCATACTGTTGGCTAAGCTGACGTCTGCCCAGAAGAAGGGTCACCTTCAAAAAAGTGTCCAGGGGCACTGGAGACCAGTGGCTGGCCCTCTTCCTGCCCTTCTGGGAAGAAAGCAGGAAGCAGAGGCCGCCCATTGGGGAAGGGGGACTGGCCCTGCTCTGGCCACGCTTGGCCTCTGACTGTGCTTCCCTCCCCACCCCAGACTCCTCCCCCAGTAGCAGCAGCACACCAGCATCAGGGTGCAGCTCCCCCAATGACAGCGAGCAAGGCCCCAACCCCGTCCTGGGCTCGGAGGTAAGGCCTTGCCAGGCTGGGCTCTCCGGGGGGCAGGGGGGCCGTTCTGAGGCTCAGCCTTCTTCTCAGCGAGCAGCCCTGACCAAGCTGGGGCCACAGGGTCTGGGCAGCCTGGACCCGAGCCTCCTGGGGGTTCTGGGGAAGGCGTGCCCAGAGGTAGAGGTCTGGGACCGGTGACCCCTGCCCTGCTCCCCATGGCAGGCGCTCTTGGGCCAGCGGCTGCGGCTGCAGGAGACCTCTCTGGCCCCGTTCGCCTTGCCGACAGTGTCCTTGCTGCCCGCAATCACGCTGGGGCTCCCCGCCCCTGCCAGGGTGAGTGGCTGAGGCGCCCTCCCCCACTGCAAGCCCCCAGCTTCTGTTCGCTCCCTTCTCCTACCACCTCACCCTGGCACTTTCACCGCTCTCTCTGGGAGGGATCTTTCCCCCCTGTGACTTCTCCCTTCTTCTCTCCAGGCTGATGCTGACCGTAGGACCCATCCGACACTGGGCCCTCGGGGGCCGGTCCTGGGGAGCCCCCATGCTCCCCTCTTCCTGCCCCACAGCCTGGAGTCTGAGTCTGGGGGCCCCTTGTCCTCTCGACTACAGCCCATTCTCCTCCTCGATCCCTCAGTCTCTCACGCGCCCCTGCTGACTGGTGAGTTCCCAGGCTTCTCCAGGGGAGGGGCTGGTCCCTGCATCTTGCTAAGGGCCAAGCCCGGGAAGGGTCCCTTCCTTCCTGCCCCTCTGCAATCCCCCATCCTGCGTGTCTCCCTGCTGAGTCCCTGCCGCCTACCACCCCAAGCCTTTGCTTCCTTCCGTTCCTCCCTTTGGTTCCCTCCTTATGCCCCACCCCCGCCCCATTCTTTCCAGTGCCCGGGCTTGGGCCCCTGCCCTTCCACTTTGCCCAGTCCTTACTGACCACCGAGCGGCTCTCTGGGTCAGGCCTCCACCGGCCACTAAGCCGGACCCGCTCAGAGCCCCTGCCCCCAAGCGCCACCGCCCCCCCACCGCTGGGCCCCCTGCAGCCCCGCCTGGACCGGCTCAAACCTCACGTCCAGCTGATCAAGGTGAGGGGAACTGGGTAGGGGAGGTGATGAGGGGTTGCTTAACTGGACCCTGGGGGCTGAAAGAAGGGAGGGTGAGGATCTGGTGGGCCAGAGAGAGGATATGGCTCCTGAGGGCCAAGAGCTGCCTGGCTGCTAAAGCCCCAGCAAGATGAGCAGCCACCCAGCCCGGCCTACCGTGGCCCACTGCACACCTTGAATCCCAGCATGGCTTCTCAGTGGGCATCTCCCCTCCCCAGAGGCCAGCCAAGCCAAGTGAGAAGCCCCGACTGCGGCAGATCCCCTCAGCTGAGGACCTGGAGACAGATGGTGGGGGAGTGGGGCCGGTGGGGGATGACGGCCTGGAGCACAGGGAGTCAAGCCATGGGCAGCACGAAGCCAGAGGCCCTATTCCTCTCCAGCAGCACCAGCAGGTATGGCAGCGCCCGCTTCCCTGGGAAGGTGCAGTCGGGAGACTCTGGGGTCTGGCACAGATGGAGGGGAAGGAGCCAGGTTACCAGTGTGGGAGACAACTCCGGGACCCACGGTTACCGTATCGGATCCGCACCAAGGTGCAGGCACGCACACCCCTACACGCATCCGGGCACAAGCGTGCGCGCGCATGCGTCCTCATACGCCCACGCCCCGGCAGCCTCAGGGTGCAGCTGTGTCCTTGTGCAGCAGTGAGGCTGGGCTCTCGTGGAGCCACGCGCATTCCTGCCCTAGGACGTCTCCCCTGTGACCCGTTGTACCGTGTCCAGGAAGGCGGCTGGGGCGGGAAATGGGGCGGAGCCGGGCTCAAGCGGTTCAGCCAGGGCGTGCTCACAGCGTATGCGTTTGCTAGTGCTGCTGTGACAAGTAGCACAAACTGGGTGCTTTAAACGGTAGTCACTTATTGTCTCACAGATCTGGGGGCCGGAAGTCCAAGATCGAGGTGCCCTCAGGGTTGGTTCCTTCAAGGGCCGTGAGGAAAGGGGCTGCTCCAGGCCTCTCTCCCCACCTGCAGATGGCCACCTTCTCTCTGAGTCTTCACCTCGTCCTCCCTCTATGCCTGTCTGTGTACACATTTCCCCTTTTTATAAGGACAGAAGTCATATTGGATTAAGGCTCACCCTGATGAGCTCATTTTAACTTGATGACCTCTGTAAAGACCCCATCCCCAAATCAGGTCATATTCTGAGGTACTGGGCCAGGGGTTAGGACTTTGTAAACAGGAAGTGGGGGGACACAAGTCGGCCCATGGCACATGGTAATAGTCCACACACGTGCAATGGCTCACACAGGTCCCTGTGTCCTTGGGAAGTTGCCCCGAGGCCCCTTACCTGGGTTCTGGCTTTGGAGTCCCAAGGCTCCAAGGCGTTCTGGTGGAACAGCGTGGTCGTTCTGGGCTGCGGACCTTTGGGGGCATCGGCGGGGGCAGGGGGTTCAGCAGTCAAAGGCCAGAGCCCAGCCAGGAGGCAAGGCTGGAGGCATCCTGGAATCTCTCCCGAAGGGGTCCTGCCTGGAGGTTTCTGAGACCTTGGGCAGAAGCATATGGAGCAGAATCCTGAGACCTGGAATCTGAGGCCCCCTGTGTCCCTCAGGTGTTCCTCTGGGAGCAGCAGCGACTGGCTGGGCGGCTCCCACGGGGAGGAACTGGGGACTCTGTGCTGCTTTCCCTGGCCCAGGGCAGTCACCGGCCCCTGTCCAGGGCTCAGTCATCCCCAGCTGCGCCTGCCTCATTGCCAACCCCAGAGCCTGCCAGCCAGGCCCGCGTCCTGCCCAGCTCAGAGACCTCTGCCAGGACCCTGCCGTTCACCACAGGTGAGGCCTGGATTAGAGTGGGGGTGGGAAAAGGGGCTGGGGGCACACGGGCTCAGGCACGAGTCCGTGTCTGTGTCGTGGTGTCGCTCAGGACATTTTTTGAGGCCACAGAGCGCTTTCTGGGTCTTGTTAGGTCCACGTGGCATCCCATGAAGCAGGTAGAGAGGGTGGTGGTTCTCATCTTACAGATGAGGAGACCTGGGCGCCGGGGACCTAAGGTGACAAGGTTGCCAAATAGCAAGCTGACGGTCGAGCCAGGCCAAGAATCCGGGTCTCCTGGCACCCAGCTCAGATCTTTCAAAAGCGATATTTGTTACGGTTGCTCTGCTTGTAAAAAGAGCTTAAAAGCATTTTAGAAATTTTATAAACCACGTAAAAACCTAAGAATGAAATAAAAATCACCAGCCAGTATCCCACCACCCCAAAGCAGCCTCTCCTGAAGGCCGCTGTCGTTCAGCCCCATCTTAATCCAGCTGTGTACAAACCCCGTCTACACACGGCCTGCGTGCTGTGCCCCGCCTTGTTCTGTGAACGTGTTACGAACACGCTGTGATGCAACTCGCCCGTAAAAATGAGATTTTTGGACTGTTTCGTCACAGTATTCTATCTTTATTTTTTTCAAGATTTCTTCCGGGTTGGGCTACTCGTTTTCCCTCACGGGAACATCCTTGTGCACAAACCTTCGTTCACCCCTGGTGTTGTTTCCCACTCTTAAGGAGTGGCATCCCTGGGCCAAGTGGTGTGAAAGTTTCACAGATCCTGCTGTCCTGAGGCGTGCTGGACACCCACCGTGTGCAGGGCCCTTTAGGTGTCCCCGCTTTTCAGGCCGAAGCAGTCACTTCCCCAAAACTGCATCTGTCTTGTCACGTGGCTCAGTGTCACTGTTAGGCTTCCTCCCTCTCAGTCTGGGGGTTTCTGAGGAATGTTTTTCTCCTCTCGTTCCCCCGTGGCCGCCTATTTGGGTCATGGCATCCAGCGTGAGACCCTGACATTAGGCCTCCTTTTGTTAGGCTCTGAGCTCCTGAGGTCATGGTGGATGCACTGGGCCAGGGGAGCAGGGACAGTGTGGCAGGAAGGCATCGGCTGTGTGGCAGCAGCATTAGCTGGGGCTGTGTCGTGTGTGCGCGGGGTGCCTGAGGCTGCCTGGGTTAGCGACCGGGGTGGGGGTGTGTCTGGGTGTGAGGGGCCGAGGGGCAGGATGGGGTATGTGGGATTGCGTGACAGGGGGCATGTCAGGTTGGCTCCGTGTGTGTGCGCGCGTGCGTGCAGCCAGGGGCGGGGGTGGGGACTCCCTTGGGTCTGGGCCCTGAGCCCTGTTCTTGGCAGGGCTGGTGTACGACTCGGTGATGCTGAAACACCAGTGCTCCTGCGGGGACAACAGCAGGCACCCGGAGCACGCGGGCCGTATCCAGAGCATCTGGTCCCGGCTGCAGGAGCGGGGCCTCCGGAGCCAGTGTGAGGTGAGCGGGCAGGGAGGGGGCTGCGGAACCGGAGGAGGTGAGAGTGCTGGAAGGGAAGGGAAGGGGGGCCCTGGAGCCAGTGGGAGATGAGGGGCCAAGCGGGTGGCGATGATGGCAGGGAGGGGGTGAGCAGGGCCTTAGGAGCTCTGCGGGCCCTTCCCCAGTGTCTCCGGGGCCGGAAGGCCTCCCTGGAGGAGCTGCAGTCAGTGCACTCCGAGCGGCACGTGCTCCTCTATGGCACCAACCCGCTCAGCCGCCTCAAACTGGACAACGGGAAGCTGGCAGGTAGGGGCCTCATGGTGCCTGGGGTCCCCGGGGCCTCCACTGGCTCACCCGGCCCACTCATCCCCTGTGCTCTCTTGCCCCACCCCTGCCCGGCCTGTGCCCCCAGCATCCTGGGCATCCCCAGGCTGCCCTAGTCCCTCTGCTGCCCACTGCCCTCTTGCCCTGCGTACCTGGCCCCAGCCCTCTGCGGGCTCTCTGTGCTCCCAGCCGGGCCAGAGCCGAGAGGATTCAGCTCACACACACTGGGCCTCTCCCCACAGGGCTCCTGGCACAGCGGATGTTTGTGATGCTGCCCTGTGGTGGGGTAGGGGTAAGTGTGCCCGGGGGGTCTTGAGCGGCCGTTGCCACGGGCTCTCGGAGCTCCTCCCTTCTGTTCTCCCAGGCCCAGCCCCTACCTGCTTGTTCTTGTGGTTCTACTAGACCCGTTGGGCCAGGGGCTCTCCCATAATGCTCCTCTGCCGGCTAGAAGCTCCTTGTGGACAGGTGTGTCCTCCACCTATCAGTGTCTCCTGAGTGGGGAGCTCTGTGCCTTGCACTGAGACAGTGTTTGGTAAATGTCGAGTGAGGTTCAAAGAGCAGGGGATCGCCTCCCTTCGTAAGACCCTGGTGGTGGTCGGGATTGTCCCTTCCACGCTGGCCTCCAGGAGGTCAGGCTCCACGGCCTGGGGCTGTGGGGGTGCCTCCGGTGTCCTTGGCGACCCAGGCAATTCTCTCCCACTGCCCACCTTCCCCTCCTCCCGGCTCGCCCAGCTTCAGGGGCTCTCTGCCTCCTCTGGTGGTATCCCAGCCAGGAGTGTGCAGGCACGGGATGGAGGCCTAGTTCTGGAGGGAAGTGGGAGCCGTAGCTGGGGGGCTGTTTGGGAGCCAGTCAGCGCCCTGTTCACAACTTCCCATTTCTTGCCACTTTCTGATTTTTCCAACTGTTGTTGCTTCTGTTTTCTCCTCCCTCCTCTCCCTCTCTGTCTGTCTCTCTCTCTCTCTTTCTCCAGCCTCTTGCGACTCTCTCTGCCTTCCTCGCCTCTCTTGGTCCGCCTCGCCCTCCCCATCTCCCCATCATGCCCCCCGGCCCCTCCCTAGCCTTGAGGCCCAGGGACTGGGTTTGGGGGGCCTCCCAGCCTGGGCTAGGGGCCCTGAGTGGAAGACAGTGGTGCAGACGGCCCCTCGAGCTCCGACCGTCCCGCAGGGCCTGAGCAGAGTCAGCTGGGGCTTAAAACCCCCTCCCGGTCCAAACCCCAAGTCCCGCCCAGGTAACGCCATGCCCCCTCCTCTGACTGGGGAGGCAGGCGCGATGCTGCCGGCAGAGTGCTGGCCAGATACGGGCTGGTGATATGGACTGAAGCTGGGAAGGAGAAGTCATGCTGGGATTGGGGGACACAGGAGGCCTTGCCTTTGGGTGGTGGGGCACTGGGGAGGCAGCGCTGTCTGCCCAGCTCCCTGCCCCTGGGGTCCTGGCCGTGGGGTGGGCACTGCCCAAGTGGGCCCCGGCTCCCGTGGGGGGCCTCTGGTGACGCAGGCCCTGGCTCTGGCCCCCACAGGTGGATACTGATACCATCTGGAATGAGCTGCACTCTTCCAATGCGGCCCGCTGGGCAGCCGGCAGCGTCACTGACCTTGCCTTCAAAGTCGCTTCCCGTGAGCTAAAGGTAGGAGGTTTGAGCTGAAGGTGGGTGAGCCACAGGGGATGCTGCAGGGACAGCCAGACCTGGGAGCCCAGACCTCTTGTTCCTCTGGGACGTCCCCACAGGGTTTTGGAAGGGAAATTGAGTGCTTGGGGGACTAAGCTGAGATTTGAACCTTAGGGTCATGTTGTTTGGTGGGGAGTCAAGCCACTGTGACCCTAGACCTCTGTCTCGAAGAGACACGGGATTATAATCGTTCAGGATCATTCAACACACAGACCCACGGGGTGACCCCTGGCGAGTTGCAGAGCACGTCTGGACCTTTGTCCATTGGCAAATTGGTTCTTGGCAATACTGAGGGTTTTTTTATAGGCTGGTTGGTGCCTGTGCTTGTTTGCTCTGGGCTGGGCACCTCACGGGGGCCTGTGCTGAGGCCCACGCGCCCCCCTGTCTATGAGCTCGGAGCCCAACGTGGCCTCGTGTTCATTTCTTCTCCTTGGAGGAGCGTTGCAGTTAAAGGCTCAGCCCTGGGTTGTAAATTTTGGTCTTGCCCTCCACAAGCGGGCAGCTTCACACAAGTTGTTTAACCTGCCTGAGCTTCAGATTTGTCCTCCTCTGTGAACTGGAGATAATCATGTTTATCTCATGGAGATGTTGTAAGGATTAGATAACATTTACACTCATAGAGATGTTGGGATGAAACCTGGTGTTTGTAGAGTGCTTGGCACGGTGCCAGGCAGTAGATTTTGCCCAACAAATAGTAACTGTTGTTATAAAGTGATAACAGCCCGAATACACCAAGGTTGGTGGGGGGGGGGGGGGCGGTTTGTTTTCACATCCAGCCTAAAAGCAGAGGATGCCTGGCTCGGAGGCCCAGCACTGGGGCATCTCAGATCCAGCCTGGCTGCGGTCAGATTTGCGGACAGCTGTTGTCCTGTGACCCCTACTCAAGGGATGAGCCTCGGGTTGGGGGCAGCTTCACGGAGATGCGTCTCCGGGTGCTGACCCTTTGGTTGACGAGCATTCTTTCTGTTTCCAGAATGGTTTTGCTGTGGTTCGGCCTCCAGGACACCATGCGGACCATTCCACAGCCATGTAAGGCCGGGGGGAGGCCTTGCTGGGGGCGATGAGGTGGCGGGGGGGGCATTCCCCCTCTGTCCCCTGAGCCTTCTAGGGCTAGGCCAGGCCAGGGGCAGGCAGAGGAAGGAGGCTGGAGAGGTGGAGATACAAGGGGGAAATAGGCTGGCAACGCCTCTCTCTCCTCCTCCCAGGGGCTTCTGCTTCTTCAACTCCGTGGCCATTGCCTGCCGGCAGCTTCAACAACAGGGCAAGGCCGGCAAGATCCTCATCATGGACTGGGTAGGTCCCTGTTCCTAGCCCCTTCAGATCCGTGAGCCCTGTGGAAAGAGCCCTGAGCCTGGCAGCAGAGGATATGGCTTCCTGTCCTTGTTCTGCATCAGCCTCCTGAGCCTCACTTTCCTTCTGTGTAAAATGTGGGTGAAGATGACACCACATCAGGGGGTGGGAGGCCCAGGGGCGATGGTGTGGGAGGAAGGCCCTCAGCCGTGACAACCTCCCACCGTGGCAAGAGACATTTGAGTGCTCTTTGGCCTCTACTGGCTTCTTTCTGCAGATCTGATGATTTCTGCATTTCCGGTACAGTGGTAATAATGGCAATGACAATAACCGGTAACATCAACATGCTCCTAATCACATCTAGACGCTACAGTTTTACCTGTGATACGTTTGTTTGATCCCGGCTATAGCCCAGTTTCAGACGAGGAGCGTGAGCCTAGAGAGGTTAAGTAACTTGCACATAGCCACACATGTAGTAAGTTCTGAGACTGGGATTTGAACTCAGGCTGTTGAGCCCTGGAGTACATGCATCCGTGCTAAACCACTCTGCCCGAACACCCGTGCATGGGACATTCCTCTGCAGAAGGTGACAGTGGAGGAACTTTCCACACTTGTGCCCGCGCACGGTCCTGTGAGTTACCAAGCGTCAGGCCACGGCTCTCCCTGGGAGGGGCGGCGCTGGGGTCCATGTACAGCTCCTCTGTAACTCAGCTTAGGTTCTCATCACTCCATGACCTTGGATCAGACACGGTAGTGGAGGTTCCAGACACGCGTAATCCTGGATTCCTCCCACTTCTGCCACGTGTTTGTCGCTCTTTCTGGCTGGCTGGTCCTTGGCACGTCTCCTCCCCTTCATGGTCTCACACCTGTGCACACATGGAGAGACTGAGGCACAGAGAGAGCCAGTGGACTGCTTAGGACCACTTAACAGTGTAACTCCAGGAAACCCAGGCTCCTCCCTGCCAGTCTAGGGTCCTGACCCTCAGAAGACGGACTCTGAGATCCCTTCTAACCTCCCCCGGTCTTCCACCTGTGTGCTTTCAGGCCTTCCCTAATCCATTGTCCATCTCCCTGCACAGGATGTTCACCATGGCAATGGCACCCAGCAAACCTTCTACCAGGACCCCAGTGTGCTCTACATCTCCCTGCATCGCCATGATGATGGCAACTTCTTCCCCGGCAGTGGGGCCGTGGATGAGGTAACCGCATGCCCCCTTCTGGCCCCGTTGACTCTCCTTCATGGCCCTGACCGTGCCTCTGTCACAACTAGCTGTGCGATCCTGGGCAGGTTGCTTAGCCTCTCTGATCTTCCATTTCTCCACCTGGAAGTGAAGAGGCCGGATGAACTGGTCTTGTAGCACTGGCACCCTGGGATTTCTCTCCTGGGATTCTGCTCCCCTCCTGTCTCTCTTGCTTCCTGTTTTCCAGGTGGGAGCTGGCAGCGGTGAGGGCTTCAATGTCAACGTGGCCTGGGCAGGAGGTCTAGACCCCCCTATGGGGGATCCTGAGTACCTGGCTGCCTTCAGGTGAGTGCTCTGGGGGAACAGGGGAGTTATGCCCAGCAAGGCCACCCTTTCCTGCCCCTTTCCCAGCAGTACCAGGCTGGAGGTGATCTGTTGGCTTGGCAGCCCATCCTCATCCAATTACTGGACATTTTAAACCAGTCCCAGGGTGGGCCTTCCAGACTGAGACAAATAAAAGGAAAGGCAGTGTTTACGCTGGCCTCTAGGAGCCTCCAGCCCCCATGGAAAGACAGGAAACTCAGAATGAAAAAGCCAAGGGTGCTTTATAAAGTCACATGTTACCAAGAGCCGAGGTTGAACTGAATGCTGAGAAACAGGCAGGGTGGAGGGAGCACAGCTGCCACATTCAGTCAAAGAAAGCTGCCTGGAGGAGGTGGGCTTTGCACAGGAGAGAAGTAATTTATACTGTGGAGAAAGAGACAAAGCAGATGATGTCCATATTGGGGAGTTGTTTTAGAAAAGGCAGTTTAGAAGAGAGGCTTTGGGCTCTGTTTAGGAACCCTTATGTGGTTCACTCCGGGGTCCCCATTCTGCATTTGAGAAAAGGGAACCCTGGAAGTAGGTTTCAAATACTTTTCTGGAAATACTCTCCATGAGAGCTGGACTGGGGTTCCTGGTATCTGTGTGCCCTGAGCCCAGGGCCTTGAAAGACATCCAAATGGACCTCAGAGTTGGGTAAGAGTGGAGGGAGGCAGCTGTGGGGGGCCGGCAGGGGCAGAGGATGAGAGAGTGGATCTGGGTGGCCCAGGACGTCAAGAGAGTCAGCTCTCAAGTGACAAGTGGTCAAGTGTGGTCAACTCAGGCCAAAGTGGGTGGTAGCCAAGTTCTAGGTTTCTAGTCCCAGAGGCTTAGGGACCTGCCCCCACCATGGCCCCGCCCACCACACCCCGCAGACATACACACACTCACTGCTCTTTCCTTCCCTTTCTGTCCCATCCTTGACTCCTTCTGCCTCTTGCCAGTCAAGAGCTCTAGGTGGCTGAGTCCTTAGGCTGTGTAGGGACATGGGTGGCCAGCCAGGTCAAGGCGGTCACAGGGATCCATTTATCCTGCCGTTATTGGGCCTCTAGGAGTCCTAAGAACAGGATGCACACAGTAAAACTGGTGGGAGAGGGCCTGTGGCCCCTGGCAGCCCTGCACAGAGTGATGAGCCCCCACATCTGGCACCCTTCACAGGATGGTTGTGATGCCCATTGCCCGAGAGTTCTCTCCGGACCTGGTTCTGGTGTCAGCTGGGTTTGATGCTGCCGAGGGTCACCCAGCCCCGCTGGGTGGCTACCATGTTTCCGCTAAATGTAAGGAGGGCCCCCAGCCCAGGGGGAGGGGCAGGGAATGGGGCCAGGCTGGGAGCGGAGGCACTGCCCAGGCTGGGTTGGCAGTTTTTTTGGGGGGGGAGGGGGAGATGGGAAGGAGCAGTACTCTCAGAACAGAGGAAACCTGCTCAGCCTGCTGGGCTCAGGGCCTGGGGGACAGAGAAGATGGTGAAGCTTAGTGGATAAGATAGGCCGGAGTCGATGCCCCGGGTTCCAGTCCTGGCCTTGCCACTTACTAGCCGTGGGCCTTATGCAAGTCCAGTCCCTTAGGCTCTGCAAGCCGTGACTGAAGCTTACGGGTAGGTTTTGCATGGGAGTCCGTGGGAAAGCCCTTGAAGTAGAGGTGTATGCATCTGGTGATCATTTATAAAAAAGGAAGCAAGCAGGGCAATCACAGAGGTAGAGAGAGTCTGCCTCCCCTCCAGCCGCACCTCTCCTCTTCCTCCCCACCCAATCTTTTAGGTTTTGGGTACATGACCCAGCAGCTGATGAGCTTGGCGGGAGGTGCAGTGGTGCTGGCCTTGGAAGGTGGCCATGACCTCACAGCCATCTGTGACGCTTCTGAGGCCTGTGTGGCTGCTCTTCTGGGAAACAAGGTGAGTTGTCTGCTCCCGTCTGCGCATCTATAGGGCAGGGAGCCCGGCTCCCCCAGGACTGCCCCAAAGGGCAGGCAGATGGAGTGCTTCCTGGAGGGCTTGCAGATAGGGTGGGGGCAGCAGGCCTGGAATGAGGGGGACAGAGTGGGTGCCCCTTCCCCAGGTCAAGTCTAGGACCAGTGTTTCCAACGGTAGGCAGAGTCAGGAGCACATGAATATTTGTGCCTGGAAAGCCAGGGCCCTTGGGGTAGGAGAGCTGGGCCTGTGGGTCCCTGAGAGACTGGTGGCTGATGTACTGTTTTCTTCTGTAGGTGGATCCTCTCTCAGAAGAAGGCTGGAAGCAGAAGCCCAACCTCAACGCCATCCGCTCTTTGGAAGCCGTGATCCAGGTGCACAGTGAGTATAGAGAGAGGATGCTCCTGCCCTCAGACTTGGGAGAAGCTCAGGGGTCAGTTGCCCTCAGTAACCTGGGCCCCCTGGCTTCCAGTACCAGCCAGGTGAGGGTCTCGGCTGCAGTGTTGGAATGAGCTTCCTACAAATCACCCCAATAGTAATGGTGGGACTGCCTCCCTCCCCATGAATGGATACTCTTGGAGCCCTCCAGATGGATCCAGTGAGGACTACCATGAGTCAGGGAACCCCTGCCTCCTCCAGGCAGGACTGTCCTCCAATCTGCAGCCACAGCCCTAGGCCAAGGCCGGGCCAGTAGCAACGGTTGGGCCTTTTGACAAAATCGCTGCTTCCTGCCTTGACGCTCAATCCTGGCCACAGGGTCTTGGGAGCGCTGCCTGCTCTGGGGGCTGGTTTTGGAATAAACTCACATTTGGAAAGCATTTAAAATTTTCACCTTCAACTTAGCATCTATGGAGCACTTTATTTAAAGACCCATGTTCAATGCTAGGGATACAAAAGTGAATGAAATAGATTTCCCCACATCCAGGGCCAGTAGGGTGAGTATACATAACAGTGAAGACGCCACTGGTACTTTGCATGGGTACTTCACACACTGGGCCAAGCCCTGGGCTGGGCATGTCCCGTAGACATCATTTCTTACAACAGTCGGCAGGATGGTCATGTCCATGGCCTAGCGGGGGCATTGGAAGCCCAGGGTGGGTAAGTGACTTGCCGACAGCCACACAGAGCAGCCGTGGTGGTGGTCAGCTCTCTGTGCTCTGTCCTTCCCACCTACCACGCTGTCCTGTCCTATGTGCTGGGCTGAGCATTGCTGGGGACAGCACATGAGTGAGATCCTGTGTTCCAGGAGGCTGGAGCTCGAGATCTGTGAGATGACTCTGATGCAGACCCCATCTAGGAGAAACTGAGCCCTCCTGGTGCTCTTAGGAACCCTATACCTATGGGAATGGGTCACAGGTGGCCTTTCACCCAAAGAGGTGGGAGAATGGCTTGGGCACCTGCTGGAGCCCCCTCATAGCCACGATGAATCTGCTCTGCTCACCCTGTCAGGGCTGCGGGGGGGCCGAGTAGGGGAACGTGTTCTGTTGAAGGCAGAGGCAGGTGAGAGCGCTGACCCGAAACTGAGGACACGCCCACTGCTGTCGGGCCCTTGGCCTGAGGGGTCCAGCCTCGGTATCAGTCTAGGATGCATGGTGTGGCAGGGTGGAGGGGCTCGCTTCCCCAGCCCTTTCCGACTCCGCTTCTTGTCCCAGGTAAATACTGGGGCTGCATGCAGCGCCTGGCCTCCTGTCCAGACTCCTGGGTGCCCAGGGTGCCAGGGGCCGACACAGAAGAAGTGGAGGCAGTGACCGCACTGGCATCCCTCTCCGTGGGCATCCTGGCTGAAGAGCGGTAATGCCCGACCCCTGGCCGACAGGCTCTCCACCCCTCGGACTCTTCCAACTTGAGGATCCCCGATCCTGGCACAGCCGCCCCAGCCTTCTCAGGCTTCCTGGGAGGCTAGGCTGAGGCCCTTCCTGCAGCCCTTGGCCCTCCGGCATCTCAATCCTTGTCTCTCCCCCAGGCCCTCACAACAGCTGGTGGAGGAGGAAGAACCTATGAATCTCTAAGGCTTAGAACGGATCTGCCTGCCCACCCTGCCCTTCGGACCTGGTTCTCTTCTAACCTCTGGCCATAGTACCCATTCCCGGAGTCTTCAGAGAGCCTTTGGGCAGGTAGTTGGGGCCAGAGAACGGCCCCTTGACAGTCACCCCAAGGAGCCTGAGAAGGGCCCTGGGTCTAGGATAGGGACCAGAGAGGACCCCGAGAAGAGGCAGGCTGGGCAGTCGGCCAGCCCTTGGTAGGGCTCTCTCAAGAACAGAGTCTACCCCTTTGGGGTGCAGGCCCCTGGCTGGGCCCCCTTCCTCAGGACTGCACAGAGGAGGACTGGCTCAGTCAGGCTCACTGATAACCACTATTCTTGGCTCTGTAGACCCTGGGCTTTGCACACAGCCCCAGGCTCCACACAGAAATGTGAACTTGGCCTCAACCAGGGTGGCCCTTCTGAGGCTCTGAGGGCTGGGCCAGAGGGGGGGAGAAGGGGATGGGTAGGAGGAGCCAGGGGGTCCCCTATACCTGAGTGCAGGGGGAATCCCTCTCGCCTGCTTCTTCAGATGACTCTGGAAGCTTCCTCCCCCCTCCCCCCGCCACTGGGCAGGGAGACAAAGCTCCTTCCAAGAGAGCGAGCAGTCCTTGGCAGGCCTCCCATCTGGTCCCTGCCCCTGCCAGAGGCCACCCTACGTCCGCCATCTCAGTGCCCTGGTGGAGCAGACAGGTGCTCTTGGAGTTCTGTGCTTCCTGAGCCAATGGTGCCAAACTCTTCATCTCCCCTCAGTAGCACAGCATGACCACCAGGGACCCCTTGGTCACTGCCCTCCTCCATGAGACTTCTCTGTTTCTGGGGTCTCCCTCACCCAGCTCTGACTCCTGCCCTCCATAGGACCAGCTCGGCTGAGGGGAAAGGGGGTGGGAGAGTGGATGCAAGACATGGGGGAGGGGAGGCTGCCCTGGCCAAGTCTTCAAGGCTTCTGGGGTCCAGGCCTGGGGCCAAGAAGGAAAGTATTTGTGTGCTAGAGAGAGTGAGAGTATGTGTGTGTGTGTGCGTGTGTGTGCGCGTGTGCGTGCACGTGCGCGTATGTGTGTGTCTTCCCGAGGACCACCACCCCCTGTGTATGTATGCATGTTTTTGTAAAAAAGAAAAAAAAAGAAAAGAAAAAAATGGAAAAAAAATCTGAACAATAAATGTTTTATTTGCTTTAAAGGTGCCTGTGGAAGGGCCTCCTGGGGGCGAGGGGGGCACAGCGAGCATATTATGGCTGCATGGCACAGTGTGCGTCTCATTTGCTGTGGCAGAGGGACCAGGGTCGGGCTGCGGGCCGGCATGCCCTCCAGCTCCTTGTCCTTCTGTGACAGCTCCCTTGCAGGAAAAATCCATGCTGAACGCACCCTAGCGGCCCCCACCTGCCCATGGTGGGGTAATAAAGAGGCAGCGGCTTTGGTCTGGGTCCGTACACACAAGGCCCACCGAGAGTGTGGGGTACAGATACACAGACCCAGCTCACTGACACATCCGCAGAGAGTGGCGAATCAGACCTACCTGGGTTCAAGTCCCAGCTGGGGGCTCAGGTAAGTCATGTCACCTCCTGGGGCCTCTGGTTATCAGTTAAAGGCTCCAGAAATAGACGCTGTTTATGGTCCCTTCCTGCTCGGATGTACCGTCCCTTCTTAACATATACCGAGCTTGGAAGAGACCATGCATGAGGCAACAGGCTGGGACAAGCTCATCCAGTCACCAGAGGGAAAGGTGCCAGGCTGCCGACGCCCATCTTTATATAGTTCTGAGCCAGCCAGGTTCCTCCAGGCGGCAGGAGTAGCAGCCGCATCACCTCAGACCTGGCCCCGAGCCCTCAGCCTGGGAGAATATGAAGGGAAGCAGGTTCACCCCCTTCCTGTCTGTCCTGGCCTCTGGGGGGGGACAAGGCACTACCTCCCGCTGGTGGCGCCGAAGCTGTGCCTCTGGGCATCCTCGCCCCGGCTGGGATGGGCTGAGAGCCAAGCCGCTGGGCTCCCCCATGCCAAGAGGGGCCAGAGGGAGAGGGCCTCCAGCCCCTGAGACACAGATCTCCCCTCTACCCTCCAGGGCACAACTTGAGCTAAGGAGACCGTTTAACTAGAGACCCTCCACCACCGCCCTTCCTGCCTACCGCTCCCACGGCACCTCCCCCACTCCCCCGCAAGATTCCCACCCCACAAGGAACCACCAGAGGCTATCTGATACAAATGGCTGCTGTATTTCTGCTAAAGTGACAGTGACACAGATAAGGCAAAGAGCTGAAGGGCAGGACACATCAGGTGGGGAGAGGGTAGACCGTGCAACATGGCAGCCTAACATAAAAAAGATCTATGTAACAATAGCTCCTTCCCTCCCGAGTTAGGTGAGCCCTTGTGCCAGTGTATAGGCAGAAAAGCAGATGTTGTCCTTCAGAAAGGAGATTAAAAAAGACAAAAGCTCTAGGTGAAGGGCAGTGGGCAGGGGCAGGGTCGGTGGGGTGTCTCGTGGCTAGGGATAATGCATGTGAGAAGGGATGGAAATGTAGGGCTGGAGGTGCCCGGGCACGGAGCTGAGGGGTTCCTTCCAGCCCGCACCATGCTGCCCCCTTCCCCAAAGCCCTTCTGGGGGCAGGGCACCTTTCCCAGACACTTAGTCTGGCCTCGTTCAGGGAGTCCTGCTTGGGGAGGGCGGTATGTGTAAAAGAGAGGGCTTGGGTATGGCGAAGATGACTGGTTCTAGCACACTCATGGGAGACCGGCTCTGGGGTGATGAGGGACACTAAACTCTCAAGTCCCCAGGCCTTGGGAAAAGAGAGTCAAGTATTGCCATCCCTGGGATTGAGGAGTTAAGCTACCTGACTCTCAAGGACAACAGGATGGGGTATTGGGGCTGGGGCCTGAGAGGCCTCTACTAGAGATCCCTTACTTGGCCTGACCTCCCAGGTTCCCAGCCTGGCCTGAGGGAGAGTGCCCCCAGGCATAGGTCACGGCTCACTGCCCTACCCCTTGACTCATTGCCCTGGCCCTCCTTGTGAAGATTCCTCACTGAGCGCTAAGAAAATAGATCCATTTGAAAAGGTCTAAAGCTGCCCTCCAGCCAGGCTGAGGAGGAGCAACTTGGCAGGAAGGACCCCTTTCCGCTGCACCCGGATCTCCCCCACAACGGGAGCAGGACATCTTCCGGGGAGACCGCAGTCCTCTTGCTGTGTATCTTCTGCCACAGATCTAGGGTTTCCAGGGGGGTGTGGCAGGCCTGTCTGGTGTCTCAGAGGCTGAGTCCAGGTCCTGAGGACCTTCGGGGTCCAGAAACCTCACCCCTCGGGTCAGAAGTCGCTGAGGATGCTGATGTCGGCGAAGTCAGCCCGGGTAGCGGTGGGCATAAAGGCTGAGCAGGAAGGCCCACTTGAAGGAGATGAAGCTCCAGACACAGGAGAGGTAGTAGCTGTTGGGGTCTGTGAGGCCTGCAGGGGACAGGAACCCAACCGCGACTTGAGAGGGCCTTGCCCTGGACCCCAGCCACCATGGCGCCAGCCCGGGGCCACCCCTCCCCACAAACTCCAGTAGAGATGGAGTGTGATACCTGTTTTAAAGTATTCAGGGTTTGCAGGCAGGAGGCAGTGGGGATGAGGGAAGGTCAGGACTGGCCAAACACAGGTCTGTGTCCTGTACTGGGCCTTCCTGCATTTACCCTGCGCGGCTTCCAACCTGCTTGAGCATTAGACTCCTTAGGGGCAGGAAGGGCCTTTGCCTGCTTGCTGGTCGCCGCCACCAGGGGGCGCTCCCATCCCAGAGCTGGGCGGAAGGACTGACCCGTTCTGCTAATAACACCCGTCACTGCCGACCTCCAGCGCGCACACCCCCGCTCAACGCTTCGCACGCAGTTCACTGAACCCTGCCACCCCTAGCGGTGGGTACTCATTCCCCTCCTTAACACTGAGAAAACCCAGGCACCGGGAGGTTAAGTGATCTGCCCGAGTCCCTCGGACACAAGCTTTGGAACCAGGACCAGAATCCCGGGTCTGCTCCTAAGCCCCCACCCCCCTCACAGTGGCCCTCCCATGCCCTTCCCTCCCTGACCCGCCCTCACTCTGGTGTCGGGTGACAGCCAGCACCAGGAAGGTGCAGAGGGTGGCGATGGAGACTGCCGAGAAGAGGACGCCCACGAAGAAGAAGCCACGCAGCCCTTTGAGCCAGGTCCTCCAGTAATCCTGCATGTACATCACGTGCGTCACCAGCACCCACAGCGCCAGCACACCTGCGGGGGACAGACTCGTCAGCCCAGGGAGCGAGCCACCGTTCCCCGCCCCGCCCCCCCACAGGCCTTCAGCCCGGGGACCCCAGGGACCCCAGGGCCCTTTCTGTCCCAGAGGCCAGAGCTGTTTACATAATACTACTAAGATAATGTTGGCCTTTCACTGTCTCATGACTGCGGAGTGGAGTGTTCTGGAGGCTCCAAGGCCCCTGGCCAGGACTTGAATGCAAAAGCAGATTAAGAGAATCTAGGTGCCTTCTGTTAAGCCAGATGTTGAAGTGATGTGCAAAAATAGGGAACCATGCCATTCTTCTCCCTAATTTTTTTGTTTTGAAAAACATGAATATTTCTTACACAAAAATGTTATTTGTGGCAACGCAAGGTTATTTTTAATATTGCTTCAAAGTGCTTGAAAATGTTCTGGGTCTTAATTTCTAGTATGGTGCGTATGGATAGACAGAACCCACGTACACAAAATTTCCTCAGGGCTTCCCTACTTTTCTTTTTTTTTTTAATTTTTTTTTTCAACGTTTATTTATTTTTTTGGGACAGAGAGAGACAGAGCATGAACGGGGGAGGGGCAGAGAGAGAGGGAGACACAGAATCGGAAATAGGCTCCAGGCTCTGAGCCATCAGCCCAGAGCCTGACGCGGGGCTCGAACTCCCGGACCGCGAGATCGTGACCTGGCTGAAGTCGGACGCTTAACCGACTGAGCCACCCAGGCGCCCCCCCCCTTTTTTTTTTTTTTTAGGGCTTCCCTACTTTTTTTTTTTTTTAATTTTTTTTTTTTTTCAATATTTATTTTTGGGACAGAGAGAGCCAGAGCATGAATGGGGGGGAGGGGCAGAGAGAGAGGGAGACACAGAATCAGAAACAGGCTCCAGGCTCTGAGCCATCAGCCCAGAGCCTGACGCGGGGCTCGAACTCACGGACCGCGAGATCGTGACCTGGCTGAAGTCGGACGCTTAACCGACTGCGCCACCCAGGCGCCCCAGGGCTTCCCTACTTTTTAAGGGTGTGAAGAGGTCCTGACATCAGCAGGTTTGGGAATCAATGCAGTCCAGCCTGTTTTCTGAGGACCTGTCACTCCCTACCCTGAGGGGGGAAGTGGCCCTCTCACCCTGATGCTCCTGCTCTACCTGGCCCTCAGAGGCCAAAACCCAGACACCTCGAGGCCTGTGGCTGACCTCTTGGCCCTTTCGCAACTCCCTGGACTGGTCTTGCAGAGTGAGGAAGCCCGGCAGGGAGACCCCCCAATGCCACCCAGCACCCAAGTGGCCTTCTTGCTCTTGGCTAGACCCGACCTCACTCCCTCTAGTTTGCTGAGAGGGCAGGCCAGACACCCCAGCCTTTCCTGGGCCTGCCCTCGGGGCAAACTAAGATGCCAGCTGCCACTCAGCCACTACAATGAGTGCCCTCTGTGCCGGGCCGTGCCTGCCGGTGCAGCCCCATGAGTGGAACAAATACCAATGCCATTGGCAAGGGTCTGGAGCAGGGCCACGGGGTCCCAGCAAGGAAGGAATGAGGAACGCGGCAAAGCCAGCTGTAAGCTCTCTACCTGGGTGTGGGCTACACGGGCTGCTGGATCCTAGGAGTCAGGAGACCTTTCAAAAAGACAGTCACACACACTACATGCAGAATAGCATATGTGCATAGGAAGGGTGGGCATCTGGTTGGGGAAAGTGGTTATCTTGGGCAAGGGAGAGAAGGAAGGGAAGTTGACAGGAGATTGGGGGTGGGAGAGTGCTTCAGCTGAATCGGTGGTATTTTCTTAGGCCGGGTGCTAAGTAGAAGGGAGTTCATTAAATCATCTATCCTTTTTTACATGCCCAAGATTTTTCATATATATATATTTTTAAGTTAGGAGGGAAGAAGAGGCTGGCAGGGGGGAGCATCATCACAGAACTATGCTCTGGTTATCAGCTCAGAAGCTGTCACAATTCAGGCAGCCTGGCAAGGGACAGCAAACCACGAGACTGGAAGCCAGGAAGCCTGGGGCCTGGCACCGCTGTGCTGCTCACGACCTCTCAGAGCCTTGTGTTTCCACATCTAGAAATGGGTGAACCCAGAGGTCCTGCCAGCGTGGAAACTCGGCGACCCCAGGCTTCCAGCCTAGAGAGGGCTCAGCCCTGCCAGCCCCGCCCCCAGCCTCCCCTCCCACCCTGTCTGACCTGCACTCTCCCAGCTCCACTCCTCCCCACCCCAACCTTCTGCAGGGGTCTGGGGCCTGGACCGTGGGCGCCTCCAGCCCTGAGATCAGGGCGAGCGGGAACAAGCGTCTATCCATCCCCGCCAAGACAGCAAGCTGGAGCAGGCCAGAGGTGGCTCATGGCTTCAGCTTACATCTTATACGATCTGGAGCAGGGCATCTGGCCACCCTTCCCAGAAGCATCTCCCAGACCTCTCACAGGCATCCTAAGTTCATCTGGGGATGCCACTGGGTTCTAAAGGGCCCTAGGAAGGCGGCATATGGTCACTGAGCGCATCCAAGGAACAGTCTAATGGGCTTCTGCGTGGGGCCGCTCTGCTTACCCTCTTCCTCAGTCCTCCATGGAGGGGCCTGAGTAGAGAAGCTCTAAGATCTGTTAGCACTCAAGGATTCTGGAGCCGGCTCAGGAGAAAAATAAGGAGGTCAGAGTTATTCCTCTGTGACTCAGCAATTTCTGGGTTAGGAAATGCTGAAATAGGGGACTGTGGAAATGCCATCTCTTAGTCCACTGGCCGTGCTGCAGCAGGGCCCCCAGAACTCCCCCTCCCCCATGTACCAGAAAGTGCTAGGAAAAGGAAGATGGTCATTTTGGGTGTTCCACGTACTCGTTCTTTGTTAATAAGCAGGCACAATACCCACTTCTCACTTCCCCTGCACACAGGCCTTGCCTCCAGATAAACACAAGCCACTTCTGGAAGCAGGCTCCCACCACTGCCCTTGGAACAGGGGCCTCTCCCAAGGTGGTCAGGAGCCTCCACTGGTCCCCTCCCACACCTCAGGCAGGAAGCAATTGTCCCCCAGGTCTGCTCTCTTCCCCAGGACGCTCTGGATTCCAGGAAGCCTGGTCTGTCCAACTCAGGGCAGAATGGACAGTTGCCCCCGCCTGCATGCCCACGCCAGACCTCACCCCTCACTCCTCACCCCACCTGCTTCAATGAGTGGAGCCCCTGCTCCACTTGGGGCTCACGGCTAACAGGATAAGGGCAAGGAAGGAGCAGAGGTGGTCAGTGAGAGTATCACCAGTGGCTGGGTTGGTGAGGAGCCAGGAGGAGGCCAAGGGAGCCCACAGAGAAATTCAGGCAACTGGGAGCGCAGGCCAAGGCTCCGCTCTGTTCTCGCACCCCTGCCTTCCACCCCTGCCCTAGGGGAAAGCGAGGCCCCGGGCCCCAGTGCTCCTCTCCCTCTCAGCTCATGTGGGCCATTTAGATTCCTTGAGCAACTTTTCCGTTCTTTTTATCTTTCCTCGGTCTACCAGACCTGGGACAAGAGTCTGTGTTTCCCCAGGATTCCCACAGCAAAACCATTTCCTCCACAAATGCCTTTCCTCCAAGCCGCTTCTTCCCAGGCACCCATCAAGGTGGACGAGGGTGGGTCTCCACCCATGCAGGGGAGAAGGAGCGTGCTGGGGCTGCCCTCTGGTGACTCAGCAGTTTCTGCGCTGGAAAATGCCAAGTCAGAAGTGGGGTGCTCACAAGTCAGTAAATCTGCTGATGCTTCACCCCCAAAAGAGGAAGGAGGCTGACTGGCTGCAGACTCTCTCAGAACCCACTCAGGGTGGAGAGGGCAGGGGAGGGGGGCCATGACCTGGCGACCCCTCCCCCCACCCGCTGCACCACCACCAGGCAGCCAGGCTCTTCTGTTGCCACCTCCTGCTCGTCTGGAAGGCCAGACTGTCGGGGAGGCGCCGGCACCCTGCTCCAGCTGCTGGCTGGCCTAGCACCTCTCCCGGCAGGCCACACCACAGCCGGCCTGCCTCAGAGGCCAAGGGAAGCCTTCCCAGAGGGAGAGAGGGCAGAATTTGGGTCAGAGGGAAACCCCACACTCCCTGGAGCCCAAGCCACAGGACCTTTTCCACAGCCTTCCAAGAGGCAGCTGCGAAATGAACACTGCAGAGAGAGAGAGAAAGAGAGCCCTACACTAGCATTTCCGACCTGGAGGGGGGCCTCCAGGATCACCTCTTTCAGTGATACCTCCTCCCACAGAGGGGAGGCCCAGGAAGCCCAGGAAGCATCAATGCACCCAAGGTCACATGGCTAGGCGGGGCTCAGCCCCCCTGGGCCAGACTCTAACACACTAGCTCTGACCCCCTTCCTCCTCAGCCCCAAGCAGCCCCTTCATCTCAGGTCTCAGTGCAGCCACAGGGCCTGGCCTGAAGACACCCCTTCCCAACGGGAAAGAAAGCAGCAGGGCCAACAGGAACAACACAAAACTTCAAGAAGAGAACCTTCGGGAACAAAGTAGCTGGGGGACAGGGGGCGCAGAGGGGGAGCCAGGGGTCTGTAGATAACTGAGCGATGATGGGCTGGCTGCCTCCAGGGAGGACAGAAACCCACAGGTGGGGGGGGGGCGCATCTAGGTGGGCATGAGAGCATCCCAGCCAGGGTACCCTGTGCCCTGCCTTCGTGCCCCCCAAAGGGCTCCGTTTGGCATTACTTAGGCTGTGGTTATGTATGCTCCTCTTTCAAGGCAGAAATCCCACCTCCCCTTCCTTGTCTACCAGGGATGGCACTCAGTAAGCGTGGTGGCAATGAGTAAATATAGTTACTTTCAGTTAGTACATTTAGGACTCTTTGGGGCAGAGGATTTTAAGAACGGAATCAGGTCACCACATGTAAAAGTAATATCCTTATATGCATTCTTTCCCAAAGTTCTTTTCCCACACATATTATTTCATGTAGCTGTGTAACCCTGGGCCAGCTATTTATTTAAGCTTCAGCTTAAGCCTTATCTGTAAAATGGGCACAATGATAATGCCTACATAGGATTAATGTAAAGATTAAATAAGATGATAGAAACAGGTTGCTCTACACAGTGCCTGACACACAGAAAGTATTAGAAAGCAATACTGGCAAGTAGAAATAACATGTTTTGTCTTCACGCCAATTGTACGACACAGAGAGGTTAGTTGCGTGCCCAAAGGTGCACAGCGAAGACAGCGCATTGGTGAGGACCCTGCCTCCACCAGCACCCTGACGTTCTCACTCTAGCGCTCGCCTCCCCTCTCCTCTTTAAAGCACAGAAAAGGCAGCCAGCGCGGGGTTCAGCAGACCTTGCCAGAGGAGCCACAGCCAAGGGGCGGCAAAGACACGCCGACGTGCTGGGAAGAAAATGTCCAGTTTCCATCAGATCCCTAGCGCGGTCCTCCACCCCCCACCCCCACCCCGGTCTCCGCTGAGGGCTCTATTTGGGGGTGGGGTCCGCACTGGCTGGAGGAGAGGGGCTTCCCCAGGAACCCCCAGCCCTCCTATCCACTTACTCCTCCTCTGCCTCACCCGGCCGCCTGGCAAGGGGCGCTTGGGGAGCGGAGATCCCCCGGCACAGGCGTGTGTGTGTGGCTGGGGGGCCGCCTGGAGGGTGGCGGGGAAAGCCCGCGCGCGGGGAGGACGCTGTCACCCGGCAGCCCCGCCGGCGGCGCGGCAGGTTCGTGCAAACGGCGGAGGCGGGCCGAGGCGGGCTCGGGCGGGCATCGGCTCCCGCCGGCGCCCGGGCCCGCGCGGGGCCTGCGCTGCCCACGGACGGTTTTGGGTAAACAGCTCCCCGCCCCCGCCCCGGTCCCCGGGGCAGCGCGGCCCGCGGGGAGCCTCCGGGAGCAGCTGACAGCGCCTCCCGCAGCCGCGCGCCCGCAGCCGGGACCCGGAGCCCCCCTCCCCCCCCGCCGCCGCCGCCGCCGCCGCCGCCGCGCGCCCCGGGGTACCTGCGAGCCCCCCCATGGCCGCGGTCCCCGGCTGTCTGTACACCACGGTCCAGACGAGGAAGATGGAGAAGCCGGCCGCGGAGCTGAGGCCGGAGTAGGCGGCGCGGAGGCCGAGCTGCAGGCGGGACGGGGCCATGGGGGCCGCGGGCGCCGGTCGGGGAGGGCGAGCGCCGCGACAGTCACAGGTGCAGGGCCGGGGCCGGGGCGGCGAGCCGCGCGAGCCGGGAGCCGGGAGCCGGGAGCCGCCGGCCGCCCCGCGCTCCGCCCCCGGCCCGCCCCCCGCGCCGCCGGCACAGCGCCCTCCCCGGCCGGAGGCCGCCCGCGCCCGGAACCTCACCGCGCGGGGCCGGAGCTCCGCCAAGCGAGGCCGTTGGGCCTCCCGGCTGGTTTGGGGGGCGCCTGGTAACGAGGCGGGTGCCGGGGCTCGTCCGCGGACTCGATATTTGGGCCTGGGCGGGGCCCGGAAACACGTGTAGACAAGCCGGCGGCGGTGACTGCTTTAACATGTTTATCTCAGTATAAAAGTCTCGCTTAAAATTCCCTGTCAGTTTCTCCTTAAAAATTAAGATATAAAAATTGGGAAATAGGAACGTGCACAGTGGATAGGATTCCTTCCACCCTGCCCCGATCCACCAGATTCCCTCCCCCGGACTTTCTTACGCGCACCTCGGGGGAATACTTCACCGTGAAGTATGAGAACGCCAGCGCTGTGATCATCACCTTGTAACCTCAAACACCTCGCTCACCCTGACAGCTTCCCCTTCCTTTCATCTCCACGAGCCTCATCCCCCCCCTCCCCCACCCCAAATCCCTACCAAACGTCATCCCCACTCTCAGAATCTATAGCAGGAGTATATTGAACTACCACTGTGACCCCAACTTCCTACTGGGAGCTGGGAGGGAACATCAAACAGAACCCAGGGTAATCCAAGCTGGTTTTTCCATCTCAGGATCCTTTAATTTAATCACACCAGCAATATCTCTTTTGCCATGTGAAGTAACATATTCACTGATTCTGGAGACTGGGACATGGACATGTCAGGGAGGCAATTATTCTGCCCACCACACCCTTCCAGAAGGTAAACTCCGTGAGCCAGGGACCTTCTCACTTCCCCTCCCATGAACACCTCCAAGAGTGCCTGGCACATAGTAGCCCCTTAGTGAACATTGTTGAATATAGATGAATGCGGTGGATGAGGGAAGCATTAAGTAACGGTAAATGTGAGGGGCGCCTGGGTGGCTCAGCCGGTTAAGCGTCGGACTCTTGATTTCGGCTCAGGTCATGATCAGGTCGTCACATGGAACCCCACGTGGGGCTCCTCGCTAAGCGTGGAGCCTGCTTGGGATTCTCCTTCTCTCTCTCCCTCTGCCCCTCCCTCCCCGTGCAAACGTTCAACCTCTCTCTCTCTCCAAAACAAACAACAGCAACGACTTAAAAAATAAATAATGAGGGGCGCCTGGGTGGCTCAGTCGGTTAAGCGTCCGACTTCAGCTCAGGTCACGATCTCGAGGTCCGTGGGTTCGAGCCCCGCGTCGGGCTCTGGACTGATGGCTCGGAGCCTGGAGCCTGCTTCCCATTCTGTGTCTCCCTCTCTCTCTGCCCCTGCCCCGTTCATGCTCTGTCTCTCTCTGTCTCAAAAATAAATAAAAAAGTTAATAAATAAATAAATAAATAAATAAATAAATAATGATAAAGGTGATCATCACAAGGAGTCCAGGCAGGGCATGATTAATTGCCCAAGAAGTGATATAAACCATGTAAACCACATTTGCCTCACTTGAGAATAGTCTGGGGAGCTTCTTAAAAAAAAAAAAAAAAAGACCATCCATCCATGGCTTGGAAGGCATATTTTTATTTTTATTTTTTTAACGTTTATTTATTTTTGAGACAGAGAGAGACAGAGCATGAACGGGGGAGGGGCAGAGAGAGAGGGAGACACAGAATCGGAAGCAGGCTCCAGGTTCTGAGCCGTCAGCCCAGAGCCCGATGCGGGGCTCGAACCCGTGGACCACGAGATCGTGACCTGAGCTGAAGTCAGATGCTCAACTGACTGAGCCACCCAGGCGCCCCATTGGAAGGCATATTTTTTAATGAGCAGTAATTCTCATGTGGTAAGCTCAGCACCCAACCCTTCTTGGGGAGCCAGTGATGGAGTCAGAGGAGGGAGCAAGCCCCGTGGTCCAGGGTGCACTGCCATAGGTGGCTTCAGAGCTGGCTTACCGGGATAACACTCCAGGCAGAGGGAACAGCATGTCTGCAGCCCAGAGGGGAGAAATAACATGGCAGATTCAGATTCAGGAAACTAGAAATAGTTTGCGGTCAGTGGATGGAGTGGTGGGTTTTGAAGTCAGAAAGGTTCTGAACATAAAGGGCCTTTGCGCTCTGCTCGGGAGGCTGTCCTCCTCCTCGGGGGAGGGAGGTAAGAATTCTGTGTTCTAGAAATGTTCCCAGAAACTAGCATGAGGATGAAATACCTGTGAAAAGACTAGGAGTAGAGAGCTCATCTGGACAAGTCCTTCACCTGTCCTGTGCCTTAATGACCTCATCTGTAAAGTGGGGACAGCCGTGATACCTACTTTGAGTTTTGTGATGAGGGGCCGGTGCTTAGAAGAGTGCCTGTCACTTAGTATATGCTCAATTAAATGTCAGCAAGTATGATTAACAGTAGCGGTATGGCTGCCAGGGCAAGAGATGAGGGGAGTCTGAAAGGTGAGAGGCAGTGAGAATGAAAAAGAAGTAACTGACTTGGGGCACCTGGGTGGCTCAGTCGTTTAAGCATCCAACTCCTGATTTCGGCTGAGCTCATGATTTCGCGGTTCATGGGTTGGAGCCCCATGTAGGGCCCCACGCTGCTTGGGATTCTCCCTCTCTCTGCCCCTCTCCTGTGCGTGCTCTCTCTCTCAAAATAAATAAATTAAATTAAATTAAAAAGAAGGAACTGATGCCACGGCTATTGAAGCTATTTGAACCTTAAAGGTCGTATAGGAATTAATTAGCGGGGCAGACAGAAAGGAGGAGACCACAAATGTTATGAGTAGACGCGGTGGGAGTATTGCAGAGCAGTGAGCAAACGTGTCATGCTGCAGTATGAGACTGTACAAGAAATGAAGGAGAAATAATGATCTAACCGCAGCTGGCCCAGGTCGTACAAAATGGTTAAGAGCAGGCTGAAACTTCTTGATTGTAGAGGCGATGTGGTACCGTCGGAAGATCTTACACTCAGATGGGGTCACCACTCACTGCGTGACCCTAGGCAGGTTCCCATCACTCAACTGAACTTTTTGCCAAGAACAGGCTCTATGTCTACACTCTCCAAAATATTTGCTACTACACATACGCGGCTACTGAGTATTCGATACGCGGCTAGCGTGACCGAGGAGCTGGATTTTTCATTGTTTTCCATTTTAATTTAAATAGCCACGCATGGCTAGTGCCTACCGTGTTAGACGGCACAGGGACTTCTCAGGACCTCTGTCTGTATAATGGGAATGATGATGATACTTCATAGGCTTGTTATAACAACTGAGATATGTTGAGACACCGCAGTTAAAGTACTCGACATGGTAGCTCAACGAGTTATCGTCACCGCTCTTAAAATTGTTGTTATTGGGGCGCCTGGGTGGCTCCGTCGGTTAAGCGGCCGACTTCGGCTCGGGTCGTGATCTCTCGGTCCATGAGTTCGAGCCCCGCGTCAGGCTCTGTGCTGACAGCTCAGAGCCTGGAGTCTGTTTCAGATTCTGTGTCTCCCTCTCTCTGACCCTCCCCTGTTCATGCTCTGTCTCTCCGTGTCTCAAAAATAAATAAAACATTTAAAAAAAAATTAAAAAAAATTGTTGTTATTGTCATCATTGAACAGACGTAGCATGACACAAGCCAGGCCTTAGGAAGGTTATTTAGACTGTGATATCCAGGTTAGATTTGACGGGAGAAGAAAATCGTAGCAGAGAAAGCATTCATGAGGCTATTTCGGTGGTCAGGGGTGGCATCATTAAGATCTCACCTGGAGAAAGGCCATGAGAATGGGAACGAATGGAAGGATTCTGTTCTATTCTGCAAAGTACGCGAGCGTGCCCCGCACCTACACGTCTTCCTACGTCAGCTTCTTCTCCAAGGTACTTTCAGAGAGCACACGCCCATCCCAACCCGAGACAGACGGCACTGCCCGCTCCCCCAACAAGACAGATAGCCACTCTCCCTGCTCACTAATGCTCACCATTAAGGGCTCTTCTTCTAGCACATTACCCATAAAATTTGAACTTGGAACACTTCCCAGTGTCCTTGCCGTTAAATTGATGCCATGGGATTGAGTTCTGAACAACGGAATCAAAGTGGAAGCAATGTGTGCCGTTTCCAGGCTGGACCCGTGAAAATCTTCCATGGGCTCTCAGTTCCCTATTTCCGTTCTTTGATGGTTTGAGGGGCCGCATGTTGAAGATGGCAGCACCACATGATGGCAAGAGCCTGGGATCCCTGAATGAATGAATGAATGAATGAATGAATGAATGAATGAAACAAAACCACTCATTCTGTCCTCGTGCAACTGTAATGGGAGTGAAAACTACACCTTTGTTGTGCTAAACCACGGAGATTTGCAGGTTGTTACAGCTCACCTTGCTAAGCTAGTACACTCATCTCATTTCAGGTCATGTAAACATATCCCATTTGCATAACCTGTCTGGACTATCAGTCTCTCAGGAGTCGCTTTTAAATTGGGTCCCACCAATACTAAGACAGACTCTAAATCCCACCTGCAGGCATCTTGCCTCCTAAGACATTTCTTCCTCACTCCCCCAAAGCAGACACATTCCAGACATATATCTCCCCCACACTGTCCCACGTCAAGGATAACACCACCGAGCTGTATTCCAGTTGACCGAGTTTATTGGACTTGTCAGGGCTCCCTCCTCCCTCTCCCAGACAGAGGGACCTCTCCTGCCCTCTGGGGCATGTCCCTGTTTACTATGGCTCCAGCCCCAAACCCCGGCATCATTTCTGAGTCCTCTCTTTCCTTCACCCCCACATCCAATTCATTAGCAAGGACAGTCGGGTCTGCCCTGTCCTTCTTCTCCTTCTCCCTGTCACCACCCTAGTCCAGCTGCCATCATCACCACCTGCTCACCTGTAACGGCCTCCTAACCGGTCTTCCTGTGCCCGTCCTTTCCCTCCAGTCCATTCTCCAGCCAGCAGCTGGTATGATCTTTTAAAACGAACAACTGGAACGTGGTACTCCCCTGCTTAATCCTTCTGTCGGCTTCCCATCTCTCTTGGGGTAAACAGGTCAGGGCCTTGCCAGCCCCCACTAATCCGACTGCTCATTCCAGTCCTGGCACACAGGCCTTCTTTCGGTTTCTCGCATGGGCCAAGCTTGTTCCTGCCGTGGGGTTTTTGGATATCTCTTCTCCGAGTGCCCATGAGATTGATGTCTCACCATCGTTCGTCATCTCAGACTCTACTTCCGCAAAGAGACAATGCAGTCCCCCCTGTCTCAAGTACAATCCGCCACCTGATTTTATGTCTTTCATGGCATCTATCACTATGTGAAATTGTGTGTGTTTTCCCTTTGACCCCCACTTCTGGAGCCACCGGAATATAACCTCCAGGAGGGCGGGGGCTTTATTTGTTAGGGACCACCTCCTCTTGGTTTGGGCCAGTCCTCCGGCCCAGGACTGTCCTGGTTTTACCACTAAAAGTTCCACATCCCAGGAAATCCCTTAGTGTAGGGCAAACAGTGATCGGCACGCTATTGCCTGCCTTCATTACTTCCGTATTCCCAGTGCCTAGTCTAACGCCGGGTGCATGGGGAGGAACTCGATAAAGATTTGTGCAATGAATATAAGAACGGCCGGCTGTCCATTAAGAATTCTTCGATCCTAATGGCCCCTGGGCTGGCTCAGTTGGTAGAGCATCTGACTCTTGATCCCAAGAATTCTTCGATCCTAGCTCTAGGGGGCAGTCTCCTCCAACCTTGTGTCCTGAGACCCAGAGTTACAAGGTTGAGCTAAAAATCTCCTGTGCTTGAATTTAGGTAGTGAGTTCCACAAGATTCTCCCCAGACATCGCATGGCCCCCTTGCCCACCCCCAGCTTTTGTGGAGTTCAAGGCTGAGAACCCTGAATAAGATCCCCACCACACTCCATTCCCACCTCCTGTAGCTTTGTCTTTCTCCTGAGGCCAGGCTCATCGACCAGAGTGGAAAAGACTGTTCTAGAGAGGAGGAGCAGGTGACCTACCGAATGGGGCTCACTGTCTGGCCCCATCATGAGCATCCCAGCTGTCCAGACTGCAGGAAGACATTCTGAGTTGTGGGCTTACCAGGGGTCACCTTGCAAATCTCACCGCTTGTACTCCTCCCTGGGGCTGGGGCTGACTTCTGCCCCTGGAAGTGGGTGTCTTTGCTTCCTAGAGTGAGAATGAAACTAATCAGAGTCTGACTTTTTGCGGAGACCCCACTTCCTCTGCCTGCCCACGGACAGCCTAGAAGTCCACACAGTGGGCAGGATGCTGAGTGAGAAGATGCTCAGCACAAGCAGCAGGTGTCTGAGCTCAAGTGCTAAATTAGCATCAGAGGCTAAGCCAGAGGCAGAGGGGTGGGGAGAGGGGGAGTGTGTTTGCACCCACAGTACTGCTTGGGAGGGCATCCTGGGGCCCAGGCCTGCTAGTTTCTCCTAGCGTGCTCTGATGACCTTCATCTTTGGATCTGAGTCCCCGGTCACAGGTACCTGCTCCAACTCTCTTTCCCTTTCCCTGTGGGGTTGCTATTGTGTGAGGAGGGAGGGAGGGGTGAGGGAGGGAGGGCTTGCCTGAACTTCACCTCCATATAGACTTACTCCCAGAGCTGTGGGGAGTGAGGGAACAGTAGGGCTGAGGGCAGGAGAGGAGCGTGCGGACCTTTCCCCACAGGACAAAGCCTGGCACAGAGTTGTATGCAGCTTGTCCTTTTGATTGGAGTTTGGTGATTGGGTTGATTGACTGAGAAAGTCACCACAGAAGCTTAATCAATACATGTGGGTCCCACTCCAGTCCAGCTGCAAGGGCACTGGCTGAAGTAAAGGGACTAGAAATAAGGCTGTCACCTGCACTTGGTCCAGGGCACGGAGCCCAAGAATAGTGGCCTCAAGAGGGCCACATTTAAGGGTGCTTCCTGGAAGAGGGAGGGGATAGACTAGAGATGGCCTGTGGCAGGGCAGGGCCAGGAATGGAGATTGGTCAAGAGCTGGATGGAAAGGTACCAGGAAGAAGACAGATGTGGGGGGAGCCACAAGGGAGGTAAAAAGGACCCACGCGGGAGACCGGGGTTGGGGGGAGTGGGGGATTCATTTACGTGCTGAACTCAAGAAACCTCTTCTGAGGACCTTCTGTGTTCAAGGCCCTGACTACAAAGGGTGTGCTGGCCTGAACAAGGTAGAGCCAGTTCCTGCCCTTTGGGAGCTCACATTCTCTTGAAGGAGGGGTCACTAATAATAACTGGGAAGTGATTGAATTTGGGCTGTAGGGAGCATCCAATGTGTGGCCCTGCCGGCCATGGGGGCAGCTGGTTCCCAGGGCCCCGGAAGGCACCTGCCTTCAGCTAAGGCCTGAGGAGCAGGGGCCCGGGGGAGAACCGAAGGCATCAGGGAGGATTAAATCAGGATTCAGGCCTCAAGAGGCCTCTGTGGAATGAGAAGAGAAATGCCGAGGGGGGCTCTGTGCGGCCCCTGCATCGTGTTTAAGTCGAGTACGCTGACTGTCCATTTTTCTGGAGGTAAAGCCTCTCGAGGAGGGGGCGGCGCCAAGGCCAAGGGCAGGAAGGACTTCCTGAGGCCCAGGCCTGGGGTGGGAGGTCTGAGCAGCTGGTGCTGCCTCCCTGTCCTGCAGGCCAAGACGGACACCAGGGGTAGAGGGAGCAACCTGTCTCTCTCTCTCTCTCAGTCACACCTGCAGATCTCCTCTCTCTTGTTTCCCTCTCTGGACCCCATCTTTGTAACCTCCTCTGGGTTGTTACTGTGTCCTCTCTGGAGGAAAGAAACGGGCAGTGCTTCTGACGTCAGATAGTTTTTGGACTTTTCAGCTTCTTCTCAGGCACCAGCCACTCCTGACTGGGATTTGGGGACAGGATTGGGGTCTGCTCTGATGCCAGGAAGGGGCTTCTCTCCATGGCCTGCGTGCCTGATTACCCACATCCCTGCCCATCCTTGGCCAGTGCTCTAGATCCAGAGAGAACTGGGCGTTTCACAAGCAGGGACCAGGGCCCTCCTAGGAGCCCTCCTTTGGGCTCCTGCACCTGCTCCTGCTAGAACATTAAAAACACGAGGGCCAAGTGGGTACAGCCTCTGAGTCCTGAACGAAGGCCACGGGCCTAGGATGGGGTGGAAGACTGGAGCTGTGCAGGGCTCCAGTGTTGGGAAGGGGCAAGGGGGAGGGGGCAGTGCAGGTCGTCAGCCTCAGGGAAAGGCAGATGTGGGCAAAGGCAGATGTGGGCTGGAAGTTGGGACAGAGCTGCAGGAGTGAAGGAGAAGGAGAGGCACTCTGAGCCTGAGGGACAGTGGCTACAGCTGGAATGGAGCTGCCGCTTCTGAACACTGATCACTCAAGGTCAGATGCAGTGTCTTCTGGGTATTCGGAACACAGGCGCGCGCGCGCGCGCACACACACACACACACACACACACACACACAACCTTTGAGAAGCAGAAGCTGGCAGGGAGAAAGCGGCTACTAATTTATGCACATTCACAGAACAGCACATTTGCCTGCTGGGCAGGCCTGTTCCCTCCCACACAGCTCTAGACCTGTCCCTGCCTTCCCTCCTGCTCTCCCAGCCTCTCCTTACCCTCCGGCCACCACAGTCACCATCACGGGCCTGTTTTCTGTGATTGTTCCCTTGCCCCTGTCACACTTGACTGGTTTGAGCACCAGCCAGGAAAGTGTGGGGGTCCCTGTTCTTGTCTCCGTCAGCTCCCCACGGATCCCCAGCCCTATCCAGCCTTCCCTCCAGTTTGCCTACCTCCCCCACCTGGAGAAGGCAGGAGCCCAATGCTCTTTTCCTCCCGCTCCACCCCTGTCAAAGTGGCCCATGATCGGCTGGCTGTGACCTGCTAGTCCTGGGAAGGTTTGGCTCCGTGCCCATTTGCATTCCGCCTCCCTGCCTCTGTCCCCCACCCCCAGGAATGGGCAGGATAGGATGGGGGAGCTGAACTGGAACCGCCCTCAGGGGAAGGTGCCTGGGCAAGTATTGAAGGACTTTAATCTTCCAGATTCCAAGAGGTAGAGCTCCCATGAGGGTACTGGGCTCTCATTCCTCCCGCTTGTGGATCAACCACAGCCAAGGTAGAATCCCAGGGATGCTGAGGGAAGTGGAAGCAGGCCCGGATACCCCGGCCCAGCTCTTCCATCGTCTGGTCTCCCCTTGTCTGCGGTCCCACCCGAGGCCTGTTAGTTAAATCTTCCTCTATCTTCCCACTGTCCATCCCACCAACTGACCTCAAATGACATAGGTGAGCCTGCCAGCAAAGTTTGCAGTCCGGGACAGCAGAAAAGAGTCAGTGACAGCGAAGCAGGAGGGAGATGGAACAAATTGCCCTGGAAGCTGGACCACCTGGAGCTGGAAAAGTAGCTCCTCTCCCTCCCCTGGCCTGGGGTGCAGGCCGTTGGTGGGCACCTGCTGGTCTCCCACAGTTCCTATTCATTTCATTGCCACCCCTAATCTTTCTTTTTTTAAGTTTATTTGTTTATTTTGAGAGAGAGAGAGAGGCCGTGAGCAGGGAAAGGGCAGAGAGAAAGAATCGCAAGCAGGCTCCGCACTGTCAGCACAGAGCCCGAGCCGATGCGGGACTCGATCCCGTGAACCGTGAGATCACCACCTGAGCCAAAATCAAGAAGCAGATGTTTCACCTACTGAGCCACCGGGGTGCCCCCCCACCACTGATCCTTACGTCATGCATGGTGCTGGGCAGGGAGGCCTGACCAGATCGGTGTATGAAGGAGATAAAGAAAATTCCGCTTGGCCCTGTGGTCCTGCAGCCCCCGGTCCGCCCAGTTGCAGATTTCCAGTTTTGAGCTGTATCTCTGGCACTCACGGTAAATGTCGCCGTGGAGTGAACCGAGGATTCCTGCGGCCTCGCACGGGAAAGAGTGAGGAAGGCGAGAGGCTGAGAGTAGCGATGGGAGGCGGTACAAGACTGTGTGGAGCGTGAGCTCCGCAATCCCACTGCCCGGGTCTGGCTCTACCAGACTCCATCGCGGGGCTGTGGGCAGGTTACTTCTCCTCTCTGTGCCTCGCAGTGTCTTCCCTTGCGAGCAGAGAGTGTTCTGAGGCTTAAAAGGTAAAGTCTGCAAAGTGACGTAGCACCCGGCACATGGTAAGTTGCCGGGAGAGGCCACCACCGTCCCACTGCAGTGGTGGCAGGGCTGGGGCATAAGGGATGAATGTAACAGATTATGCGTTGGTCGAATCAACCAGACCTGCTGGCTGATTTGATGTGGGAGAAGGAGAGACAGAGGAATCCAGTTCCTGGCTCAGGCGGTCGTGGGGCTCCTGGAGCAGGCAGCTGGGAGACGCAGGGCAGGAGGGGGGAGTTCAGACATGCCTACCTAGAGGCACGAGGGAAGATCTGGGAAGCTGTGGGTTCAAGAGGACAGCTCAGCAAAGAGGCCTGGGTGGGAGGAATGCAGCCAAGTCAAAGCCAGGGGCCGGGAAGCTCTCCTTACCCATTTACTCTCCCTGATTATTGTCTGGGAGCCTCTGCACTCCTCTGAAGGGAACAGGGCAGGGTTAGGAGAGGTTCTGTCCTGGCAGAGAGCTCATTGTCTGGATAGACCAGCTTCCTCATCCGTCAAATGGGATAACAATCATACCTATCTCACAGGATTGTTGTCATGCTTAAGAAAGTAAGTGTATATAAAGTATTAGGAAGAAAGACGGATGCATGTTAGCAATTGTTATTATTTGTCTGTCCTAACACTCTTCCAGGCGTGGAGGAGGTGTCTCATGACGTCAGGGGAGGGTGAAGGTTGTACCAGGGCCGGGCATGACTGTGCCCAAGATGTTCACTATCTGTCTTGGGATGTCTTACTCAGACACATTCCCCTAGTCCCCTGTCCCCTGCAGGCCTCAGCCTTATTTAAATATCTGCTGAGTGGTCATTTTACTAGCCAGCCCTCACCAGGGAATCCTGAGAAGGAAAAATCTGGCCCCATCACCTGCCTTGGTGGAAGGCAGGGGGCTTTGCCTGCCAGTAATAAGAATGAGACAAATGGAAGGTCCGGTTCCTGTGCCCGCCCTGGCCACCAGTGAACAGGCAATCACCCCAGCCATGTTCTCAGTCTCCCAAGAGAGGGGGAAATGGGGAAGAGATGTAAAAAAGAGAAAGGTAAAGAGAGAGTAGTGTTGAGAGAGAACATGGATGGGGGGGGTAGGTTTGAGACACTTCATTTTCACTCATTTGAATGACTTTTTTTGGAGACTTGCACCCCTCCCCCCCCACTTCTACACACATGCTCCATTTCCCTGTCCATAGCTCCCTCTTTTAGGAGAATGAATACAATGTATGCACAGTGCAATACAGCACGAGGGGGGCGGGTTAGTGGAGCCTGGCAACCTGGGTTCAAGCCCCAGTTCATCATTTGCTAGCTGTGTGACCTTGGCAAGTCACTTAATACCTGAGCCTCAGCTGCCCCGCGCATATAAAGTGGGAATAACGCTAGCGCTACTTTCTAGGGTACTGGCAGAGATTAAATACATGAAGCCCCTGGAACAGTGCCAGGCACTTACAGTCTATTGCGGCCTACAGGTACGCAGATGTCCCGCTCCATTTCCAAGTTCCTTTTCCACCTGCCCAAGCAAGGGCAAGTATAAAGAAGAAATGGGGGATCCCTTTCTGACCCCACTGCCGGTCCCTTGAAACTCCTCTGTCAGACCTTCTAGATCAAGTCACTAGCCCCAGCACCCTAACTTTAACTGCCCCCCAAGCCCCCCTCAGTTCTCTTCTGCATGCACCCCTGTGCCCCAGCCTGTTAGCCTTTCCTCGCAACAACTAAGCTGTTCTCCCCTCTTCCAAATTCCCAGAACCGGGGTGGGTGGGTTTGGGCCTGGGGCTTCCCTCCTTCCTGAAAGGGGCATTTAAAACTCCACCACCATTTCTCAAAAGGTGAACCCAGCAGGGGTACCTGGGTGGCTCAGTTAAGCATCACATTCTTTTTTTTTTTTTTTTAATGCTTATTTATGTAGAGTTGGGGGGAGGGGCAGAGGGTGAGAGAGAATCCCAATCCCAAGCATGCTCCATACTGTCAGTGCAGAGCCCTGCTGAGGGGCTCCATTTTACCAACCATTGAGACAAGACCTGAGTCCAAATCAAGAGTCAGACACTTAACCAACTGAACCATCCAGGCGCCCCAAGGAACTGACTTTTGATTTCAGCTCAAGTCATGCTCTCAGGGTTGGTGAGGTTGCGCCCTTGCATGGGGCTCTACACTGACCGCGAAGAACCTGCTTGAGATTCTCTCTCTTTCTCTGCCCGACACCCCGCCCCCCGAATAAATAAATAGACTTAAAAAGATGTGAACCTAGCAGATAACCTTGGGGCATTTGCTCAAAGTACAGATTTTCCATTTCGTGCCAACAGAACTGAATCTGAATTTGGGGGAAGGGAGGATTTTTAAATACACATTAAAACTGAGCTTTTAATCACAATTAAAATCCGTCTCCAAGAAAATAATCATCGGTGGGAGGTAGGGGCTCAGCGTCCCAAAGCAGGCAGGATGGTTTGTTAGACAAGTGTCTTCCCCAATTCAGGCAGGCTCAGCAGCAAAGAGAAAGGGACAAGGACTGGGACCAAAAAAAAGTGAGTCCTAGAAAGCTGGGACAAAAAAAGTGAGTCCTAGAAAGCTGGGAGCGGGGCGTGTAACTCCTTTCAAACCCCTCATCAACGTCCTCACCAATTACTGGGTGCTGAGGGAGTCGCAGTCCAGGAGCCACTGTCTCTCCGCCTCTCAGAAGCTGGAGTGGGGAGAAGAGGGCGGCTCTGGGCCATCTGCGCGGGGGTGGAAAGTGAAGCCCAGAAGGCGACGGGCCTTGGTACAGAGCTGCTGCGGCCCTTGGAATCCCGAGGTTCTGCTTCCTGACCCCCTCCCCCCAACCCCCCAATCCCCCGCCCCGCCCCCCCGCAGGCAGGAGTCCGGGAGCACGAGGTGGGGGCGTGGTTCTCTAAAACCCTCTCTCTTCGGAAGCTCAGCCACAACTCCGGCCCCACCCATCCTGGAGAGCAGTCCTTTCCTCTGGCCTCAGTTTCTCCACCCGCGTCCGTGTGGGGTGTGTGTGTGTGTGTGTGTGTGTGTGTGTGTGTGTGTGTCGGGCGGGGGTAGGGTGGGGAGGGGGATTCCCCACGGGAAAGCAGCCCAATCCCTCCCCCGGACTGTTCGAGACCCTGAACCGAAACAGGAGGCAGGACGCCCCCGGCCGGGAAGCGGCCCCAGCCCGGATTTCCCTCCCGGGTGGGGCCGCAATGACTCACCCCCCTCCCCCTTCCCCTGGTTTCCGTGTTTGCATTTCTCCTCCCGGCCACGTGGCGGCCTGCGCGGCCACTCGGCACCCCTACCCCGACACTCCGGCCGCGGCCGCCGCGACACACAACCCTGGGCCGCTCCTGCCCCCCTGGGGTTTCTCAGGCCTCCGACTGGTGCCCGCCCTACAACCCCGGAGTCCAGACTCCACCCCCGGCCCAGCCCGCCCCCTTCCCTGTGCCCTCCCCCACAGTAAGGCCGGGCGCCTCCTCCCTGCCCTCCCAGCCTGTCCCGGGGAGGGGAAGGGGGCGGGCAGCGTAGGGGGTGTGACAGCTCCCGCCCGGACCAGTGCCAGCTGCAGCCTCGCTTCGGCGCCCGGTGCCAGCTGGCTCATTCGTCTGGGACGGAGGTGGAGGCTTGGGGCTCCTTGCCGCTGGGGGGGGACTCCCCCCTACGCCCCCTGCCCTCAACCCACCCAAAAGGAGCCTCTACACCCAGCCGGTCGCCCTGGCAGCCAGTCCAGCTAGGAATTAGCCCTGTTCCGCTTCGCCTGGGGCTTACAGCCCACACCCCTCCAGGAGGAGTAGGGGTCTCGATGAGGGTCTCCCCCTACCCAACATTTTGCTAGAGCCTGCAGGGCTGTGCAAGCTTGAAAAGGACCATGAAGGTGGGTAAAGTGGGGTCAGGGTGGGGAGGAGCAGGAGAGGAAGCTGACATGGTGGGTGGGGTGTTTGGGTGGGAAAGAGAGGGCTGGTCAGGGGTGAAGGAGAAGGGGCGAAGAAGGGTTGAGCTGCAGCTGCATTTCTGGGGGATCCAGTGAGTCGGTAGCCTCATACTGGGAGGTGGTGGAGATCCCTCCAGGGACATGGGCAGTGGGGTGGGGCAGAAGTCCAAAGAAGACCGGGAAGAAAGGCCCGATCTCCGGTCCGCCAGCTGGAGACCCCTAAGTGCGCCAGACCGGCAGGCCCCAGTGAAGGTCTTCCTGTCCCTCCCCCGGCTCCTGGCAGGGTTGCAGCACCTCCGCCTGACCAGTCCAGAGGACTCAGAGGAAGTGGTTCTGCCTGGGGCAGTTGTGCCCTGGTCCAGCTGCCCCAGTCCCAGTCCCAGCCCCAGCCCCATGGCTCTCTGCCTTCCTCCCTGCGTCACAGGTGGGCTGGCCAGGTGAGAGCCGCTGGCAGGTGGGCCTGGCTGTGGAGGACAGCCCAGCTCTCGGAGCATCGCAGGTGGGAGGCCTCCCGGACGTGGTGCCGGAGGGGACCCTGCTCAACATGGTGCTGAAGAGGATGCACCGGCCCCGGAGCTGTTCTTACCAGCTGCTGCTTGAGCACCAGCGCCCCAGCTGCATCCAGGGGCTCCGCTGGGTAAGTGCCCATTGTCTGTCGGGCCAGGGCCAGGCACCAAGGACTGCAGGAGGGCCTGGACTGGGAGAAAGAGCATGCTTCTGGGGGTGTGGGGGCTCCTGCTGGGCCGGACAGTGGGTCAAGCAGCTTGGCCGCTGTGCGCGTGGGTGGCTCACACAGCTGCACCGTGTAAGTCCATGTGCATGTGGTACTCGCGTCTTCCCGTTGTGGCCTGGGGGAAGGGGAGAGGGATTTGTCATTTGTGTCACCTCTGTGTGCCCTGAGGTGGGTGGTTTTGTGTGTTCTCCAGGTGGTGAGGGGAGGCATGTGTGAGACGCTGGGGGCCAGGTCAAGGTGGGAGGTGAGGTAAACTTGTTTATTGCTCTTGGTACATCACCGTGGCAACATTCTCCCTCAGTGAGCAACAGAACTGCGTCAATTCTGCTTGATCTTGGGGTGAGGTGGTCATGTGAACAGTGCTTGGCATCTGGCTTTGGGGGGCTCGGGGGGGGGGACTCTGAGAAGTTTGGAGACTGGAGCTGGAGTCTCCCTTTGCCAGTGAAGAACATCCTGGAGCTGCGAGAATGAAGGAGAGGGCAGGAGGGGAAGAGCAGTGGGGGCGGGGTGGGGGACAGGATAATGGTCGCAGGATCCCAATCAGCGGAGAAGCTCTCTCCAACCACCCACACTTCACCGAGTCCCTTCACCTGAGATTCAGTGAGATTCAGTTGTGTGTCTGTTCTGTTGCCCACGGGGACAGCATTGGCAGGAGGTTGGGGGAGGGGGCGCTGGTACCAGGAGGGAACTTGGGCAAAGGGGTCGAGGGAAAACCAGAGCAGACGACAGAATTGGGAGAGCTTGTCACTTATGTCTCTTGTCGTCAAGTCCCTTTGAGTGGAGTGACTACCACCTTCTGCGTCTTTCCTCCCACCTCTTGCCCAATGGCCTTTATATTTATCCAAATAGGAGGCTGAGTGAGAAAAAACAAGGTCTGCGGAGGTGATGCGCTCTTCCTCACCATCGTCGGAACTGGGAGGATAATCTAGGTGTCCCTAGCTCTCCCCCCCAACCCCTCCCGCACTCCCTCCCTGGGTCTTCCTGGTCAGGGCCCTCTTGGGCCTGGGTCCTGCTCGAGATGGGGCTCTGGAGGGAGCAGGGGAGCTGGCCCCTTCTGGGCTAAGCTGTCTCCCCCACCCCGCCAGGTCACTGGTAGTAGCTATTGCTTGGAGCCCGTGGGCTGGAACCCTCCCTCCCTCCTTCCCTCTCAGTCTATAATTACTTGTGCATTTCCTGTCCCCTTCCCAGCTTGTAGAGGCAAGGTGGTGAGTGGGGGAAAGGTCAGGTGCCAGGACAATGAGGTCACTGGAGGATCCCTTGGGACCCAGAGTCTGGGAAGGGGTGGAAGAGGCCGCCAGGCTGTCTCCTCACTCCCTCAACCCCCAGAATCGAAGAGCTGGGGTGCACGGGGAAGCCAGAAGGGCGATGTGAGGGTTGCTGGAGTGTAAATAGGGTGAAAGTCACAGAAACACAGCCCCTCTTTAGCCAGGTGTGTGTGGGGTGGGGGGGGGGGTAGGTGGGAATTGGTGATTAAAGGGTACTTAGATTTTTAAGGCTAGGGGCCTGGGCTACACCCCGCCCTGCTGACCGTCTCTGGGGAATGGGTGAGTGGGGTGGCTTCAGCCCGCTGCGGCTGCATTTAAGAGGTTCTGGGGACGGGTCAAGTCGCTCCTCTCACCTGTGAGATGATTCGTCTGGCCTAGGAGGGGCTCACATGAGGGAAGAAGGGCTTGTCAGGGAGTGTGCACATGTAGGGTAGGGGGTGGATGTTGTAAAGGGGTGGAGCCTAGGCGAACAGTGCTGGGAGTTATTCCGGCCATGCCTGCCTCTTAGAAAACCAGGGGGAAACCCATCAACCTCCTGAGGTCTGAAGAGAGTACTTTCTGTTGCTACTAGATCAGGACAAGAGAAATGAAAGCAGGTTACAGGAGGGTGAGGTTAGACAGAGGACGGACTTACCATCGATGGCAAAAGTGACACTGGGATGGGATGGAAGAACATCTCCTTTGGGAAGCATGAGAAGGAGAGGAGATCTTGTCCAATGCCCAGGAGTCAGAGAGGGATCAGTTTATCTGGAGGCAGGGGCAAGATCAGGATGACCTCTGGGGGGGTCCCGTAATCTCAGAGAAGCCTGGGATGCTTCCCTTTGAGCGATTGTTTGGGGAGAGGTGGCCAGATTCTCTAACTCAGAAAACATGCTTTCACGCAAGCGTGTTCAAACAACGGTAGTAGCTAATAGTTGTATAATACTTGTGTCCCAGGCAGCATTATAAGAGCTTTACCTTTTTCATGTCAAGCGAGCCGACAATAGCCGTGTGAGCTATAGATACCAGTGTCATTGTCTCCTTTTATAGATGAGAGAACAGAGGCACAGAGTGGCTAAGTGACAGGTCCAGCGTTGTACATCGGCTAAGAGACAAAGTTAGGCTTCTGTCCCAGGTGACCTGGCCACAGAGTCTGAGCTCATGGTGCACTTTCTTTTGCTGTAAATGAAAACACTGACACCCCAAAGCATCACCCTTCCCCTTGCGTCCTCTCCCCGTCCCAGCACACACACAGCCCTGGCCTGAGACCCTAGCCATGGCCTAAGGGAACTGGTCTGACAGGTCCCCACGAGGCTCTCTGGCTCTGTGCCTGCCCCTTCAGCGTGGCTCTGACACTGAGTGACAGGGAGGGAAGGAGGGGGGGTAGGCTATGGTGCTGGTGCAGGGAAGCTAGCTACCCCCTCCTCTCCTACCCTGCGTCCTTCCTGTCCAGGCGGGAGAGGAGGCAGTGGTCAAGAGCCTTCCCCCCAGCCACTTCTTTCCAACTGAGAACCCCAAGCTGACGCTCGGGGTTATCACATCAGAGAGAGGGTCAGCCAAGGTACAACACTTCTTTGCATTGTGTCCAGGTAATAGGCACCCATCATAAAATAACGAAGTTTAATCGAGTTGCTTAACATTTACTAAGCGGTTACCACAAGCCAAGCATCGCTTTGCGTGCTTTATGTTATTAACTCATTTGATCCTCATAATTACCTGTGACATAGCTACTATTATCACGAACCCCATTTTACAGATGAGGAGACTGAGGCAGAGAGGTCAATGAGCAGCCAGGGTCACACAACTAGCTGGGTCACACAACTAGGAACTGAGATTTGGCCGAGACACATGGATGGCGAGCCCATGCCCTTGACCGTATCCTGAATAGTACCCCCACCCCTAGCCTAGGAGGCTCCCAGTGCATTTGGACGTAGTCCCAGGGGGACTATGACAAACCCACAGAACTTTGTTTAACGCCGTGTCTTCCAGACTTACTTGCCCGTGGAACATTCCTGAGGGCAGAATTTACCCTTCCATAGCATGAAGTGGGACAAACATGAGGCAGTGGAGGTGCCTATCAGATGGTGACCTGTGCTTTGGAATCAGACAGGCACAGTGTGAATCCTGGTGGCCCTGTTTACCCACTCTCAGGACAGGTTATGTAACCTCGGAGCCTCCTTCTGTCTAGCTGTGAAACAGCAGACAAACACCTACTTTCGGGGCCACTGTTGGTTATTCAGTAGGATCTTGAATTTCTGAGTAGTTGTGTGACTCAGGGTAAGTTACTTCATCTTTTCTGGGCTCCTGCTTTCCTTGGCAAATTGGGAGGGATGCCTTCAGGAAACTTCCTCACCTCTGATGGGTCAGAGCCTCCTTCTTCTGACCCTCCTGCTTATTCCCTGGGGCAGGGCAGGAAACGGTTTAAACAAGGCCTGGAGATCTGGGATCTGGGTTGTGAGCTGGCACCTCCCCTCCTGATGTGCCCTCCAGGGTCAGAATAATACCAGGAAGGGAGCATATGCTGGAGCCTGGGTCGTGGGCACCAGAGAGTTGGGGCAGGGACCGGGGCCACCTGGGCCTTTTGACATGAACAACAACAAGTCATTAGTGTTCAGCACTGTTTGTTCCAACACAGGGGGCTGGCTGGGTAGCATTCCTGCCCTTCCTCCTTCCCTGGCTCCTCCTCCTCCTCCTCCTCCTCCTCCTCCTCCTCCTCATTTCCTGTTGCTAAGTCTCCAGGGCTCTGTGTCTGGCACCAGGCTGGGCCCCATGACCCGGGCAGGGATACCCTTGGG
Organism: Lynx rufus; assembly: GCF_022079265.1. Taxonomy (NCBI): domain Eukaryota; kingdom Metazoa; phylum Chordata; class Mammalia; order Carnivora; family Felidae; genus Lynx; species Lynx rufus. Next base: position 74,594,233 of record NW_025814889.1, on the reverse strand, counting down.
ACACCTAGCGACTTCCGCCCAGCCCCGGGCCAGGCGCCTATGCATGCCAGACCTCAGGCCTCTGCCTGGCACACAGTGGGAAGATGCCAGGATGAGCAGAGGGGGTTCTGGCCCCAAGTCTGGTTGTACCCCAGCTTCCTAGCCAGGTCCTTTTCAGGGGCTGAGTGTAGATGGGAAAGCAGGAGAGAGAGCTGGCGAGAAGGGGGAAGGGAAGGAACCAGGCAGGTGCGGTGGGTGGGGTGAGACCAAGAATGTGAGCACTTCTGGAATTTATGCTCGGCTATCTGGCCGTCCCAAGTACGTGTGACTGAGTTACACGGGCTCTTCACCCCCAAGATTTCTGTTTCTTAAGTCAAAGAGGACGGACAATTCCTGTTGTGCCTACTTTATATCTGGTCCTATTCTGTAGAGAATCAGGACATCGTGGAGGGAGACACACTTTGTAAACTATAAAGTGCTGCGCCTTTGGGAGGGCTCATAGAGGGTAGGGCATCCTGTCCAGAGAGGTCCACAAATTCCAGTTTTCAGGTGGCAGCAAAAGAAGGATCATGAGGGGTGCCTGGGTGGCTCAGTCGGTTAAGCGTCCGACTTCAGCTCAGGTCACGATCTCACGGTCCGTGAGTTCGAGCCCCGCGTCGGGCTCTGGGCTGATGGCTCAGAGCCTGGAGCCTGCTTCCAATTCTGTGTCTCCCTCTCTCTCTGCCCCTCCCCCGTTCATGCTCTGTCTCTCTCTGTCTCAAAAATAAATAAACGTTAAAAAAAAAAAAATTAAAAAAAAAAAAGAAGGCTCATGAGGGGCTTTCCAGCAAGCAGCCCGCCCTCTGCTTCACAGATGAGTAATAATAGCTAACATGTACATACAACTCTTTGCCAGGCAGTGCTTTAAACATTCAGTACGAATCATTCACATAACCCTTCCCAAAGCCTCTGTATTGGTATTACGAGTGTTTTATAGAGTTTATGGACAAGGAAACTGAGGCAGGGAGAAGTTAGCCATATGTTCGGGATCACGCTGCTAGGAAATGGAGGATCAGGGATTTGAATCCAGGCGTCTCAGGGTCTTGTGGTTGGGGACAAAGCCTGGCTCAGGATCAGGCCTTGTGACTCTGGCCCAGGAGCAGGTGTTCTAGGCCTCCCTTCCAAGCCACTCACTTCCTGGCCTATCATGGGCCTTCCTTACCTCCCATCCTCATGCTCTTCAGCTCTCTCCCCTGCACAGGTGTGGTTTACCTGGGAGCCTGGGCACACCTGGGCCCTGAGTGAGCAGAATGGGGAGCTCATCTGCGGGGGTGCAGTGCGTGAGTCTAGAAGGAAGGCAAAGTTCTGGTGATAGGGTGGAAGGAGGCGGGTGCCTGGCATACAGGGGTGGTCGGGGAGAACTAGTGTATTTGTTGACTGAGTGTTTGGAGCTGGGGACTGGGCAGGGACTGCGAGAGACGGGGGAGGGCCGAGGTCTAAGAGCTGGATTTGAAGTCCTGGCACTAACATGCAGACCCTCCCCCTCCTCCCACCCCTGCCCTTAGACGCCACTCACGGACAGTGAGGAGTCCCTGGATTTCAGCGTGAGCCTGGAGCAGGTACCAGCCGGGAGGGGTGGAGCCGGGAGGGGACAGCACCGCCGGGGGTCAGGGCTTGAACCTGCTGTGCTGCCCCCGTCCTAGGCCTCCACGGAGCGGGTGCTCCGGGCCGGGAAGCAGCTGCATCGACACCTCCTGGCCACTTGCCCGACCCTTATCCGAGACCGGAAGTACCACCTTAGGCTCTATCGGTGAGTGGAGGCCTGAGCCGCCTCCTTGCCCACCCCCATTTTCTCTCCCTTTTGCTCTACTTTGGACATTGGGGCTGAGTCCTGCTTCTAGCTTAGGAAGGCACTTGTTTCTTTTTAAATTTTTTTTAAGGTTGATGTATTTATTTTTGAGAGAGAGAGAGGGAGGGAGAGAGAGAGAGCGAGCACGCATAAGCAGGGGAGGGACAGAGAGAGAGGGAGAGAGAAAATCCCAAGCAGTCTCCGTGCTGTCACCACAGAGGGAAGGCACCTTTCTGACGGAAAGTCTTCCTTCTGCCCTCCACCCTTCTGCCGCTTAATTCTCCCTCCTCTTTGTCCCCTCACCTCTTGTAGGCAGTGCTGCTCTGGCCGGGAGCTGGTGGATGGGATCTTGGCACTGAGCCTTGGAGTTCATTCCCGAAACCAAGCCGTTGGAATCTGCCAGGTGCTCCTGGATGAAGGTGCCCTTTGCCATGGTGAGCCCGAGCCCAGGGTGGGGCCCCCGTGGGGCCGGCCGGTCCTGGGGAGCAGGCATCCGGGGGTGCCTGCAATTGCAATGGGGGCTTTGTACCCACGCGGCCTCAATTTCCTCTCCTCACACCTGGGCCTCTGCCCTGCAGTGAAACACGACTGGACCTTCCAGGACCGAGATACCCAATTCTACCGTTTCCCCGGGCCAGAGCCAGAGCCCGTGGGAGTCCATGAGCTGGAGGAGGAACTGGTGGAGGCTATGGCCCTGCTCTCCCAGCGGGGGCCTGATGCCCTGCTCACTGTGGCGCTTCGAAAGCCGTGAGTCGGGTGCCCTGCACCCCACAATCCTGGGCTTCACGTGGCTCTCAGACTCTGTAGTTTCTCAGTTTCATCGCTGAGAGTTTCCCTTACTTCTCGCTGGGTCATCTGGAGTCTTCCTTCCCCACCTCTGAACCCGTTTCTTCCTCTGTAACTGTGGGTGGGGGGCACAGCACCTCCAAAGACCTGTCCGCTCAGGTGCCGCAGTGGCTGAGACGGGGGAGCTTTGGAGTCTGCAGGCAGGTTTGGGTTCAAATTCCAGTTCCGCTGGCTACTAGCTGGGTGGCCTTGGGCCTCTCCGTGCCTCTCCGTGCCAGCTTCCTCTTCTGTCAAAGGAGGATAACGATGCCCACATCAGGGGTTGTCATGAGGGCAGAAATAATGCACTTGAAGCGCCTAGCCCTTGTCTGGCACGCCGTGTGCACTCAGTGGTGGCTGGCCTGTTACGGGTAACAATCCAGCTGGCCTCGGGCCCAGAGCGTGGTGGGTGTAGTGGCTCCCGTGCCCTTAGACCCACGGTACACCGTGTGCCTCCTGGCCCTTCCGTGCCCGCAGCCCAGGTCAGCGCACAGACGAGGAGCTGGACCTCATCTTTGAGGAGCTGCTGCATATCAAGGCCGTGGCCCACCTCTCCAACTCGGTCAGTCTGCCCGCCCTCACACTCTCCCCAGGACCCCCTCTCCCTGTGAGCCCCTGAGGCCCCAACTGCTGGGCCAGAAGACACGTCCCTCGCCTTGTGCCAATGGCTGGGAAATGTCCATCTAATTTCTTGTTCCCAGCATCCTCGTTCAGAAATCCTTCTGCCTCTCTTAGCTCATTTCCTCCCCTTGCCCTGTATCCTGCTGAATCCCTGGCATCCGACCTAGCCACATCTCTGCCCCCGAGCACTTGTGTCTTTGGACCTCCCCCCCGCCGCCTCCCCCCCGCCGCCTCGTACCCTGGGCTCACCCCACTGACCCTCCTCTCCCCACCTCACAGGTGAAGCGGGAATTAGCAGCAGTTCTGCTCTTTGAACCCCACAGCAGAGCAGGGACCGTGTGTAAGTCAGACAGGGGATAGGAAGCTGGGCAGCAGGGACCTGGATGTGGCAGAGGCCACGGAGAAGTGGGGGATGCCCACAGGAGTGTCTGATCTGTGCTTCTCTCAGTGTTCAGCCAGGGAGACAAGGGCACCTCGTGGTACATTATCTGGAAGGGATCTGTCAACGTGGTGACCCATGGCAAAGTGAGTTCTTCCTGTCTCCCCAGCCCCTGGGTTGTACCGGCTTCCCTGGTCCAAGTCCTCCCAGGAAGTACCTTCAATGGACCCAAGGTTGCCAATCTCCAGCTTTCCTCCTGCCTTGGGGTTCTCCCACCGTGCATCTGTTCTGAGTGTTGGGGGGCCTGGCTGGGCTGTGACTGAGACCTGGTTGCAGGGGCTGGTGACCACACTGCATGAGGGAGATGACTTTGGACAGCTGGCTCTGGTGAATGACGCACCCCGGGCAGCCACCATCATCCTGCGAGAAGATAACTGTCATTTTCTCCGCGTGGATAAGCAGGACTTCAACCGTATCATCAAGGTGCCATTACCGGGGGTGGGGAGGGCAGGGGACATGGCAGGGACATGTCTCTGGAGAAGTGGTAGGGGGTAAGGTAAGGGGCGTGGACAGAGAGGGCCTGTAAGGAGCAGGGAGAGGTAGGAGATGGGGGAACTTGGAGGTGATGGCTGGAGTATGGCCAAGTGAGGAGGGCCATAGCACATTGAAGAAGTTTAGCGAGACCCAAGAACTCCGGCTCAGTGCGGGAGACCGTGGGGGTAGGGGGTCACAGAGAGGTAGGGGACTAGGGTGTGAGGGGAGGCAGTGTAATGGAAAGGGGGAGCCACAGAGGGAGGCCAGTGAGGGATGGGTAGAGAGGGGCTCAGGCCGCATGATAGACAGGACTGGTAGGGCAGATCCAAGGCCATGGGCATGGAATGGGGTAGGAGGAGGGCTGAATGCCCTTGTGGGAGCCTTGTGGGTCTGGCATGGAGGTGGAGGGAGATGCTCTAAAATGGGGAAAGAAGCCATGATGTGTGCTGAGCACTGGGTATGGCTTGTTGTCCAGGATGTGGAAGCAAAGACCATGAGGCTAGAAGAGCATGGCAAAGTGGTGTTGGTGCTGGAGAGAGCCTCCCAGGGCGCTGGCCCTTCTCGCCCCCCAACCCCAGGCAGGAACCGGTAACACACCCGCCATGCTCCTTCTGCACCCCTTCTCTCTTGCCCACCTTCTCTCCTTCCGTTTCCCAGGCTTTCCTCCCTTCCTCTGTGTCCGAACCCCGCCTGCTGGCCTCCTGGGGATGGGGGGAAGAGGGGCACCCAGGGATAAGATGTGCCCCCCCAGAGCCAGCTTTCCCTCCAACCCCAAGGTGGGACAGAACTGGCAAATAGGGAAGAGTGAGATGATGTGATTGATTATTGATGTCTGTCCCAGATATGGGAGTGGGAGTGGTAGCACGTGTGCTATGGACTGGCTGTTTCTGCTAGGTATACAGTGATGTCTGGCACCCCAGAGAAGATCCTAGAACTGCTCTTGGAGGCCATGCGGCCTGATTCCAGTGCTCATGACCCAACAGGTAGGGGCAAGAGACACCCTGCCTGCTGTGTGACTCAGCGGGTGGGCAGTGTAGTCTGGGAGAGGGCCAGGCACCCTGAGTCTGACCTCACTGGCTGCTGGGCTGGTCCATGTGGTCAGTCGGCAAGAAGTACTTGTTCCTGTGCCCTTGGCTTGGGTGGGGAGAGCTGTCACAGGGGCTGGACGTTGCTGGCACACCGCCCATTATGGGACCGGGAGAAGGTCTACTCCAGCTATGCCTATGTCAGTGCTCAGTAGACTTAATCTCTGAAGCCTCCTCCTGTCCCCTTGTCCCTACCCTACAGAGACATTTCTCAGCGACTTCCTCCTGACCCACAGCGTCTTCATGCCCAGCGCCCAGCTTTGTGCTGCCCTCCTGCACCAATATCCTTCCAGCCCCGGGGTGACTAGGATGTCGTATGGAGCAGGGGGAAGGCATCCCTCACAGCATGGCTGTGCCGAACCCTCTGAAGTACCAGCCTCATGCCAAGGCCAGCTTGTCAGTGGGCCCTGGGCATCCTTGCCCCTCCTTTCCCGCCGTGTGGTGGGTGGTCTGGTTGGATGTTGTGGTTCCCTTGACTGGTGCCCACCTTCCACGCGGAGCCCTCAGGAGGCAGTGAGCAGGAGCACAGCACCTACGTCTGCAACAAAAGGCAGCAGGTCCTGCGGCTGGTCAGCCAGTGGGTGGCCCTGTATGGTCCCATGCTCTACGCTGACCCCGTGGCCACCAGCTTTCTCCAGGTACCTGGGAGTGAGGCAGGGCTGGACTGGGCTGCCAGCGTAGACGCAGCCACCTCTGTGTTGATGAATCTTGGCTCCTCCCAGAAACTCTCAGACCTGGTGAGCAGAGACGCCCGGCTTTGCATCCTGCTACGGGAGCAGTGGCCGGAGAGGCGGAAACACCACAGGTAACGCCTGGCTCCCAGTCAACTTTCCATATGCATGCCAGGCAGTGCATCAGGGACTGAGAACAGCACCCCTGGGGCCAAACATGTGGCTTGAAATCCAAGCTGCACCGCCTGCAGCTGTGCCGCCCTGGGCACGTTCCTCCCTCTCAGGACTTTGGGCTCCAGTCTGGAAAACCAGGAGAGATCCTATCTCAGGAGGACAAAATGTTAGCGCGCCTTAAGAGCACCGAGCGGTGCCTTGCACGCCCTGTGTGCTCCACGAGCGTCGGCTGGGGCTGCTCATTTGTCTAGACCTGCTCGTTCAATTAGCTGTTCTTACCAGTCCCCTTGCTGTCCACCTCACGTCATGTTCGTGCATTCTCCTGCATCACGCAGCCACTCCCGTGTCATTCTCATATCCCGAGTGCACCTGCTGTCCTCACTTCCTCCACTCTGCACATATTTATTACCAAGCATCCTCAGGGCTGGTTCCTGCTGGCCGCGCCCGGTGAATTCCCTAGAGCTTATCTTGGCCCTCCCAGACATTCCCATGGGGGCAGGTGAGGTTCAGGGAGAGCTCACCTGCAGTGGCCCCTGCCCAGTCTGACACCTGGGGTACTTCCTTGATCTCTCCTTCCCCTGCTGGCCTGGGGAAATCCCAGAGTGCAGGCTCTGGGTTGCAAGCCCCCGCTTTGCCCCTCTGTAGCCGGTGCTTACCACGTGTGCAAAACTCTGAGCCTCTGAGGAGGGTGGGCGGGATCCGGAGCCAGCCCTCCCTGCCCCTGCCCCTGCCCTGCCCTGCCCTGCCCACGGGGGCCCCTGGTCTCATCTCACCTCCCTTCTCATTTGTTCCCCAGGATGGAAAACGGCTGTGGGAATGCATCTCCTCAGATGAAGGTGTCTGCCTATGAACTGGCTCCTCTCACCTCTGTCTGGCCCCGGCTTCTTCTCTCTGCCCGCCTCCCTCCGGGACCACACGGCCCCTCCAGCCCCCACCCCAGGGGCTCTGCCTGGGAAGGGATCCCCATGCACAGACACACCCCCGGGGCAGGGACAGGTGTTCACAGAGCACGAGCCATGTGTGGCACTGGGAGCTGGCCTGATGGGAGACACAGAGGTCCAAGGTCACCTCTCCACCCCTCCCTCACCCCAAGGGGCTTCTGTTGCATTTGGGAGGGAATCCATGTTCACAGAGCCTGTTAGCAGTTCCCTGGGAGGTGAGGGGTGGTTGCCTGAAGGCAGCCTCTGAAGCCCAGGGTTCCGGGTGCCCAGCACTCTGGGAGCCAGAGATGGCCCATACCGTTCCCGGCGGGGGCCCACAGGGGGCAAAGGGGAACGAGAACAGGGGGCAGGAGCCGAGATTTCTTGAGGCATGGTAGGAAAAAAAGACTGGAAAGGTAGGATGGGGCTGGTTGTGGGGAATGCTGCCCTGGGAAGAACAACCGGGCTCTCTGTGCCCAGCTGCCTGTCCCCACTCCTGCTCTTCCTGCCAGAGACTCTCACAGCTCCTCCTCTTCTACGGGCAACGCTTGTTCCCCCCTCAGGGTCTGGAACTTTCTTTCTCTGGTTCTTTGCCCACCTACATCCTTCCTATCTTTCTGATCTCAGCCAAAATGTTGGTTCTCAGAGAGGCCCCCCTCCCATCTCCCTATCGAGAGCATTCCCCACTCCCCGCAGGCCCCCTCTCTGCTTCCTCCAAGGTGTCTTCCATGATTCCCTTCAAAGCATTATGACCAGGTGGAGTCGTTTTGTTTCTTTGCCTACTTGCTTATTGTCTGTTAGTGTCGGTCACGTCCCACTAGAATGAGGGAAGGGCCTGGACCTCTGTTTCCCCAGGGCTCCCACACTGCCCGGCTCGTGCCTGATGCTCAGGAACTAGTGTGGAATCGCCCTCGTGTGCTGGGCACTGTGCTAGGTGCTGACAATGCGGTAGTAGGGGAGAGCCACCCCTGGCCTCGTGGGGTCATAGTCAAGTGAGGGACAGAGCTGCTGAGCAGTGTCACGATGCAGGACAGGAAAGGAGGGAGTCTCTGAAAAGGGAAGGGCTGACTCGGGGTCAGGATCAGGGAGAGCGACCCCAGGAGCCGAGAGCTGCGGGGTGTGAGGGTCAAGGCAGTAGAGGACTGCAGTCAGGTTCAAGGGGAAGGGAGTCCACCCGTTAGGGACCCTGCAGAAGGGAGTGTGAGAAGGAGCGAGGAGACCGGGGAGGCATGCAGGGGCCACAACATGCAGGGCCCCGTGAGCCTCGGTAAGGGGTTTGGTGCTTGTTCTCCAAACCATGTGAGCAACTGGAGGTGTTGGAGCCACGGATTGACAAGGTCAGATGTGTGTTTTGAGTAAGTCATCTAAGGAGCCTGTGCTTTATCCAGCAGACAATGATGGCCTTGAAGCTATATTAGGAAGCTTAGTCTGGCTCAGGTCACGCAGATTGGAGGAGGAGGGCGGGAGGCGACCGAGGGCCGAGGGTAGAGAATAGTAGGGCCATTGTAACACATGAGGAGGGAGGCCACTGGGCAGGTGGAACAGGAGGTTGGCCTGGGCTGGGAGGAAGGGCGCAGAGGAACCCCCAGAACAAGATGACAAGCTGTGGGGAAGCCGGGCCAGGGGCGGGGGGCGGGGTCTGAACCTGGAGGATCTGCCGCCTGCAGAGCTCGAGGAGGAAGAGTCAGTACAGGCATTGGAAGAACAGTCGGGTGGGCAGAGGAATTGCGTCCCGGAGGCGTTTGCCCATCAGGGCTGCCCCATCGGCCCAGTGTTGGGGCCCAGTGAGGAGCGGCTGTGGGACTGGACAGGGCAGGTGACACGGGGGAGTAGAGCATTGGTGGGTAAGAAGGGAGGGAGGGAGGGAGGAGCAGGTTAGGATTCCAGCTGTGCCACGTACAGCTGTGTGGCCTCATGCAAGTTATTAACCTCTCTGAGCCTCATTTATCTCCTCTATAAAATGGGAATAAGAATGATGATATTTTCGTCAAAGGGCTGTTGTGAATAGTTAGACACTTAGAATAAGCCTGTGCTCAGCCTGGCGTGTAGCAAATAGCAAACTAGCAAATGTGAGCCAAAGGAGGAAGAGGAAGAGAAAACCAGGGCCAACAGCTGAGGTGTGCTCGTATTAGAACAGCCCTGGATCTAGTTGGCAAAGGGGCAACACACATGTACTGGGCACTGGCTTGTTTGTAGCCCTGCTCTGGCTCTTCTCACAGAGCCGTGGCGCCCGACGCCCGCTGGGGCTCAGATTCCGGCCGCCAGCAGACCCCATGCGTGGGCCCCATGCTCCCGTGACAGAGTCCTCTCCCTGGCTCTGCGTGCTCTCCTCTGTGTCCTCCGGGCCTTACTTTCTCTCCCTCTTAGGCCAGGAACATGCCTGTTTGGCTCCCCGGCCAGGACCAGCCCCTCCCCAGCAGCAACTGTGCCATTCGAGTTGGGGACAAAGGTTGGTGGTCCCAGCCGGCCAGGGCATAGCCTGCACCCTGCCGTCGTCACCCTTGACCTTAGTTTGCCTGGCCGAGGAGGGCACGCTGGACTCCTCGGGGTCTCTGTTCCCAGCTGCCAGACAGAGTCTGCCCCCCGTGTGTCCCGCCACAGCTCAGGGCCTCCCTACCTACTCCGTGCAGCGAATCCCCCCAGGCTTCCCCTTGTCACCTGTCCTGCTTCCTGGGGATTCCCCGCCCCCACTGCTACCGTTGCTGCCCGCTGACTTCTGGGTAGGGGCACCAAGGAGCCCCTTCCTCCAGCTCAGCCCCGTCTTCCTTCCCCCTTCCAGTCCCCTATGACATTTACCGGCCGGACCACTCAGTGCTGACCCTGAAGCTGCCTGTGACGGCCTCAGTGAGAGAGGTGATGGCAGCGTTGGCCCAGGAGGATGGCTGGACCAAGGGGCAGGAGCTGGTGAAGGTCAACTCTGCAGGCGGTGAGTTGTGTCTCTGGGCAGGGTGGCCCCGAGGGAGAGGCCCCTCGGATCCGTGCCTAGACTCCCCCCCCATATTAAGATCATCATTTTTATCATATTCATCGATGTTAATGATGGTTAGCATTTAAGGGCGGTTCGTTATGTGTCTTCAAAGTGATCGGTGTGTGGTGTTTAAGAGCATGAGCTCTGGAGCCTGCTGTCTGCATTTGAGCCCCGCCGTGTCTGTAGGTCCTTGAGCAGGATATTTAATCTCTCTGTGCTCTTTTTAGCACCTGTAAAATGGGGCTGATGAGAGTGCCTACTTCATAGAGGAACTGTGAGCAGTGCATGAGCTCGTTTATTTAAAGGTTTAGAATGGCGTCTGACACAGCAGTTCGTACATAGGTTTTATTATTATCATGCTCATATATCCATTTAATCCGAGTAACGACCTTATTGAGATAGGTACTTTTCATCCTGTTTGCAGACGGGGAAACTGAAGCTCAAAGGGGTTATAGGCAATTTTCCCAAGTCCACATAGTAAATGAGAGACTCTGGCTTTTGACTCTAGGTAGTCCTCATTCATTCTGTCAGCCGGCAAACGTATTTGAGAGTCAGCTAGTGGGCCAGCGAGGTGTTGGGAGATAGAGGCACCATGGCAGGTGAGATGGAGGAGCTTGATGGTTAGGACCAGAAACAGGACTCCCGGACCTGGGATGGGATCCCAGGACCCACTGCTGACTAGCTGTGTGATCCTGGTCTGAGCAGAGCGCTAATCGGATTCCTCGTCTGTCACATGAGCACTAAAACTGCACCTATCTCACAGGACTGCTGTGGCCATTAGACAAGATAACGTATATAAAACATTCAGCACGAGGAGGCACAAAGTTAGTGCTCAGAACGGGGCAGCGTGAGAATTATTTAGACCTGCTTTCAGGGAACTTGGGCCATCAGAAACCGCTGCGAGTTCTCCGTGAAGGACACAGCCCCGGGGTTGACAGCTGGAGCCCAGGGTAGACAGGAATTAGGGGTACCCAAAGAATGAAGGCAAGGAGTGGAGGCCAGAAAAGCAAAACCTTCTCCCCCTTCAGGAAGTGGGGAGACAGGATGAAGTCATGGGTGCCTGTGCTCTGTTCTGGGAAGCACCGCCCTCTGGTGGCCACCTGGAGAATTACAGTTGTCCAAGGACTTGATTGACACCCTACTATGAGGCAGAAGCTGTTTAGAGCACTGACCTTCAGATTGTTTAGATGGACTTCCACGTCAGTGACTCATATTTTGACCACAAGCCCCCTTCTATGTGTATATTTGCTTGTAAGTCATTTGCATATAGTCCTATACTAACATCGTATCAAGCCGCCTGCGACGTAAAAATGCAAAACAGAAGAGAAAAATGAATATGAGGTAATACTGTTTTGGACACATGGATGGTCTCGTAAATCTGGCTTTGGTGGCTACTGGCCTACAGACTGGGGACTCGAACGTGACTAAAAACACAGACTTGGGGCGCCTGGGTGGCGCAGTCGGTTAAGCGTCCGACTTCAGCCAGGTCACGATCTCGCGGTCCGTGAGTTCGAGCCCCGCGTCAGGCTCTGGGCTGATGGCTCGGAGCCTGGAGCCTGTTTCCGATTCTGTGTCTCCCTCTCTCTCTGCCCCTCCCCCGTTCATGCTCTGTCTCTCTCTGTCCCAAAAATAAATAAAAATCGTTGGAAAAAATAAAAATAAAAACACAGTCTTGGTCAGTAGGAAGTGGTGAAAATCAACACTAAGACCTCTGTAAGGCATTTCCAGTTTTCAAAGGGCTTTTCTATGCATCGTATACTTATGGCCACTACTTCCATAAATTAGTTTATTAGAGTCGTGAGTAGTCAGGGTAAGTCTTGCTGTCTCCATGTGACCAAGGAGGAAGCTCAGGAAGACTCCAATATTGCCCAAGCTCTGCCTGTCTTGCTAAGAGCCCTGTCTCATCTTCCTCGGGTGTGCTGACCTGGGCAGTGCGGGTGTGTGGGCACCTGCCCCTGTGCATTCAGAGCATCTGCCCAGGACTCCAACCTGGCTGCTGGAAGAAGGGGCCTCCCAGCCTCCCAAATGGGGCCTCTACCCTGCCTTCAGGGGCTCCCTGGCCTCCCTCTCTGCACCCCGACCCCTCCCAGCCCACTCTCTGCTCTCTTTGCAGATGCCATTGGCCTGCAGCCAGATGCCCGTGGTGTGGCCACATCGCTGGGGCTCAACGAACGGCTCTTTGTTGTCAACCCACAGGAAGTGCGCGAGCTGGTAGGAACAAGCAGGGTGCCAGGGAGGAGCTGTGTTTTAGGGGTGGCAGAGGTGGGTGCAGGGGAGGGTCATAGAGAGGGGAGAGGGGGGCCTGGCTCTGGCTGCTGCTGGACGTGAGGGAGAAGAGGAAGGAGTGGGACTCAGCGGATGGGAAGGTTCCAGTTGCTGGGGAAGGGAGAGAGCCGGTTGAGAGCTCTCAAGGAGAAACAAGACCCCCCCCCTTGTTGGGGGCTCCCCCAGGAGACAGGAGCCGTACAAGGAGGGGGTCTCCGCACTGGGGAGCCAGCGGGAGACTAGATGCCTCTTTGGGAAGCCCTATGCCTCAGAGGCCCTTCCGTTCCTGGTAGCAGCCCTACCCGCCCAGACACCCCTTCAACCACAGGCACGGAGTCTCCGCCCCCAACTCTCTCCTTCCCTGCGCCTGTCCCCTGGGTTGCTCAGGCACCCCTCCTGAGCTCTCTTCCACCTGCAGACCCCGCTCCCCGAGCAGCTGGGGCCCTCCGTGGGCTCTGCTGAGGGGCTGGACCTGGTGAGTGCCAAGGACCTGGCGGGCCAGCTGACGGACCACGACTGGAACCTCTTCAACAGTATCCACCAGGTGCGGAGGCAGAGAGGGGAGGGGACAGGCGCAGACGGCAGGGGCACCTCGCCCGGTGTGGGCTGATCTCCCCTGCTGTCCCCCATCCAGGTGGAGCTGATCCACTATGTGCTGGGCCCCCAGCATCTGCGGGACGTCACCACCGCCAACCTGGAGCGTTTCATGCGCCGCTTCAACGAGCTCCAGTACTGGGTGGCTACAGAGCTGTGTCTCTGCCCTGTACCCGGCCTGCGGGCCCAGCTGCTCAGGAAGTTCATCAAGCTGGCTGCCCAGTGAGTACCTGTGGGGCCGGTGGGTGTGTGGCAGAGCCCTGAGGCCACCTTCTCTCACATCCCCGTCCCTGCTCAGTCGAGCCCCAGGTCCCCACCCCATCTAGCCCCAGCCCGCACAGAGGCAGTGCTGGCCCAGCCTGGTCCTGGCCCCAGGCTGGCTGTTGCCTGGGTGTGGGGACTCCGTGGGTGTGGCTGCTTCCCCTGAGGGCCTCTGGGTCTTCCATTCACAGCCTCAAGGAGCAAAAGAATCTCAACTCTTTCTTTGCCGTCATGTTTGGCCTCAGCAACTCGGCCATCAGCCGCCTGGCCCACACCTGGGAGGTAGGTATGATCTGGCGAGATGGGGGGGGGGTGCCCATCCCAGGAGTCCCTGTTGGGGATGGGCCTCCCGTCCCAGAGCAGTGACCGCTCCATCTGCCTGTCCTTTGCAGCGGCTGCCCCACAAAGTCCGGAAGCTGTACTCGGCCCTGGAGAGGCTGTTGGTGAGCACTGGGCCTTGGCTCCTCCTTCCAGAAACCCTGATTCTGGGCTTCCCAGCAGCCCTTCTATGTGTCTTTGGTCACTTCCAGGGTTTCCAGCCCTGGGTCAGAGCCTGACTTTCTCTGGGCTGAGAGTCTGGGCTGCTGGCCGAAGGACGGAGTGTGAGCATTATGAGGGAGCTGCGCAGTGCATTATATCCCTCAGTGTGGGGAGCATTGGCCGTGGCTATGACGTCCTGTGTGAAGACCAGGACAGGGCCCACGTGGGGTCTGGCCTTGGGCTCTGATGCACCAGGGGAACATCAGGGGATCGCCGGTCTCCAGCCGACCTGCCTCAGGACCCTGGAAGCAAGTCCTGGCCCCAGACCCCACGGTGCACCGGGGCCTGTCAGTGGCCCCTCAGGGGATGCGAGGAGCCCGTGGGCTAAATTAGGCCAAATGATGAGGGAAGAGTAGGGGAGCCGACTGCCTCTCCCACTCCTCCTCCCTGCTAGGAATTGTTGGGGGGCTAAGAGGTTTGGAGAGTGTTCAAGAGAGAACTGGCACAAAGGTGCTTTTGTCAGCCTGGCTCTGAGCTCTTGGGAACAAAATTCCCTTTGCAGGCTCAAGAGGTTCAAAGGAATTTACTCGCTAGAGAGGGACAGGGGCAGAAACGAGAGAGAGAGAGTTTTGAAACCTGGAGGGCCCCTGAGAGACTAATGGCCGTGAAGTTTGCTTGGGGGGCTGGCCGAGTGCTTCAGGTCTCCTCCCGCCTCTGCAGAGCCCGCCGTGGTGAGACCTGGGGCCCAGGGGAAGCGGAGCTCCGAGAGAATGGTGTTTGCTTGTGTCGCGGTGCGTGGTGGGTCATGCTGAGCGGGGCCCTCCCTCGCTCACTGTGGCTTCTTCCCTCTCAGGACCCCTCATGGAACCACCGAGTCTATCGACTGGCCCTCACCAAGCTCTCCCCTCCCATCATCCCCTTCATGCCCCTTCTTCTCAAAGGTAATAGGACCAGAGCTTACCCTTCTGCCTCCGCCCTTCCAGTCCTGTGCCCGTCTGTATGTCTATCTGACCCTCGGGGTGCTGACACGTTGGGGGCACAAAGATGAGTGAGGAGTTCCCAGGCTAGAAGCAGTGTTGAGACATGCAGGCAAGTGCTGGTGACATCAGATGGTGTCTGATACGAGAGGCCTAAGGGATACAAGGAAATTGCTCCAGGAGGTCAGAGGGGAACCGGAGGAAGAGGGCAGTGTGGGGCTGGGACAGACCCAAGGCTCTCATTATTGGCCCTTTGCCTTTCCTGGGCTGCAGGAAGGGGAAGAGCTTTGGGGACCTTTAAGCAAAACCCATCTCTTGACAGACATGACCTTCATCCATGAGGGAAACCACACGTTGGTAGAGAATCTCATCAACTTTGAGAAGATGGTGAGTTCAAGGACAGTTGAGAGTCTGCCCCTAGAGTGGGCTGGGGGATATGACTGTGGCCGTGGAAGGAGGTGGGGGGTGGGGCAGGAGATAGTCTAAAGGTATTATTAATAATACAGCTATGGGGGTGCCTGGGTGGCTCAGTCGGTTAAGCGTCCGACTCTTGATTTCGGCTCGGGGCGTGATCTTGCGGGTCGTGAGTTCGTGCCCCACGTTGGGCTCTGGGCCTGCAGAGCCTGCTCGGGAGTCTCTCCCTCTCTCTCTGTCCCTCCCTGGCTTGTGTGCTCTCTGTCTCTCTCCAAATAAGTAAATAAACTTCAAAAAATAATACAAATACGAATACTTCTTTTAAATAGCCCCTGCTTCACTCCCTTGCATAGTGGAGACGACAGCCTTTATCACCTCACCCTGCAACCAAGGCCCTCCAGGCCTCTTCCGCTCTAAGCCCTTCCTGATCTCTGTTCTTTCTCTCACTGCCTGCTCCCCGCGGGGCCGTTGGGTAGGCCGGGGCTAAAGCAGACATGGCCCCATCTAGTCCCCGGGAGCGCCCCGCTCAAAGGGGGCTTGGTTACCAGCTGACCCACGGGCCACGCCAGGGTCCTGCCCCTCAGGCCTGGTCTTCTGTCCTCACAGAGAATGATGGCCAGAGCCGTGAGGATGCTGCATCACTGCCGAAGCCACAGCAATGGTGAGAGGGCTGATAACCCTGCTAGGAGCCCCTGCCCCACCTCGTCCCCTTCCAGGCTCTGGCTCGGCCCAGTCTCCCTGACTCCCCCCGCCTCACCCCACGCAGTGCCCCTCTCACCGCTCAGAAGCCGCGTCTCCCACCTCCACGAGGACAGCCAGGCAGCCAGGACATCCACGTGTAAGTGGGGCAGGGCTGGGTGCTGACGGGTCAGCCACGGCTGGCGTTTACAGGCACTTGCACGTATGATGCCCTGAGCTCTCCCCCACACCTCTGTGACGTAGGTAGAATGTTATCCCAGCTTACAGATGCACAAACAGGCCAGAGCACTGAAGTGACTTGGGCAAGGCCCCACAGTTAGTGACTCCAGGCCTGATTTTTTTTGGTTGGTCTTCAGCTGCATGAAATGGGATTAAATCATAAGCCACAGTTCATGTAACACTGTCATCACCGGCCCTTTATTTTATTTTATGTATGTATATATTGTGATAATATGATGAACACCGCTGGGCCCCAGCCAAGTGTGAGCGCATTGACAAGAGCTTCCCCTCCCTACAGACTGTTTCCTCTTCCTGTGCCGCTAGAATATATTTATTTAGATATATTTGTAAATATATAGACATACATACACACACGTGTACGTGTACATATCTCTTTAACGTGCTTCGTAGATATGTTATGAGCACAAAATATTCTTTAGTTTCAGTTGTTTTTGAATTTAGTAAAAGGAGTACTATGCTGTATGGAGTCTTGGGGACCTGTTTTTTTCTGAGTCTGAGCTCTTAACCACCCTTCTGCTCCAGACTGGGGCGGGGGGGGGGGGGTGGACAGTCTTCAGGACTGGCTGTGGGAAGCGGCCGGGTGGGGGGGTGGAGGGCAGCAAGGGTCGTTTGCTCCTTGTGGGAGAAGGGATGGGCTCTACCGAGTGGCATGGGTGCCCCCCCCCACTCTCCTCCCCACCCCCACTCCCAAGTGGCATGGGTGACCCCCCCCTGACCACTCTCCCCTACGCCCTCCCCTTCCCCCACCCCCACAGGCTCCGAGCAGTCGCTGAACACCCGGAGTCCAGCCAGCACCTGGGCTTATGTCCAGCAGCTGAAGGTCATCGACAACCAGCGGGAACTCTCCCGCCTGTCCCGGGAGCTGGAGCCGTGAGGAGGCTGGGGCCCGAGCGGGCACTTCCCGTCAGGAAAGCCAGGGCACGCCCGGGGCCAAGAGGCCCACAGGCTGGCCACAGCTGGGCAGGGCTCTCCGCAGAGTGGACTCAAGGCCCTGGAGCGGGCAGCGTGGAGGCAGCTGTCCCCTGTGATGACGGGTGGCCAAGGAGGACCTCGGAATGGAATGAGCCGGGGCCCAAGGCCAAGGAATGGGGGGCAGAGAGGCCCTGGAGTGGGTGGGAGAGCAGAGCAGGTGCTGGGACTCTGGGTTCAATAGAGAGCTCTCCACACCAGGTTTTTCCCAGATTCTGTGTCTTGTGGCTTTGTTGTCAGGCCATCTGTAGGCGGTTTGTTTTCGCAGCGGACAGAGGGAGCCTGTCACATCTGTGGGGCGGGTGTGTGGCAGGGGCAGGGTGGCCGCCTGGGGAGGGGCGCGGGGGAGGGGCCGTCCTGCTTTTCTTCCCAGAGCACAGGAGATAAACAGTCGGGTGTGGCCAGGGCTGTTCCTACGGGCAGGGGGGCAGGCGTGATGGTCCCTGGGGAGCCTTACCATTAGCATGAATTAACCGGGATGCTGTGTTCCCAGGCCAGCCCCGTTGGGGCATGGCAGTGAAGGCGACACCCTCCCAAACTCAAGAGCTGAGGAGGAGGTGCTGCGCTCCAGAGTGGACCCAGAGAGGCTGACAAACGGTCCCGCTGGTCTCTGGGGTCCAGGCAGGGCGCCAAGATGGCTGACCGCCATCCAAACCTAACCCCCTGACCACAGGGGCCGGAGCGGCTGCTGGAGCCTGGAGCCCCTGTCAGTGGCCGGCCGGGGCGACCCTTGGCTCTCCAGTGTGGTCTGCGAGCACTGTCACAGCCCAGCTGTGACTAACTTCCTCCACCCTCGCCTCCTGGCTGCACTTGCTGTCCCTCTCTGCCTGCAGCACGTCTCAGCCTGTTGGGTGGTCCTCACCATGAACCGGGGCCTCAGAGAAGCGGCAGGTGATGCGTAGAGAACACTGAGGCCGAGGCTTCGGAGGGGAGCCCATCCCTTTCTGAGCCACAGCCGGATCCCGGGAAATCCAGTCTCTTCTCAGGGATGAGAATGGTCCCAGCAAGCTCCGTCAGCATTCAGTCCTTCCCTCCCCTGCCCTGCAGCAGCCCCCTCTCTCCCCAGGGCCTCCTTCCTCTCAGCGGGGGGAGGTGCCCTGTCTGGCCCGGAGAAGGATCTCTTGGCCTTGGGGATGACCCCAGAGTAGGTATTGAGCAGCCGGGCCCTAGGGCGTCTGGAGGCCATGGGCCCATACCTGGAGGTGGACTAGACAGCTGGTGTGGCTCCGTACTCGCTCAAGTCCTCCTCCCCTCACCCCTGCACTGCCAGACCTCTCTTCTCCCTGTGGTCATGGACACACACACAAACTGCTTCCGGAGAGAATTAGAGCCCTTCACGGGAGGCGGCACAGCTGGGATCGTACCTCAGGTTTCTGAGTGACCGTGAGCAAGTTAAGGAACAGTTCTCCGCTTCCATTTCTCCATGGGTAAGGTGGGTGTGATGGTCTCAGTCCAGCTCTAAGTGAAAAGCAAGTCGAACTATAGCTCTGCCTCAAGGGCCAAGGAGACGGCCTCGGCCCGACGGGGTGGGTGGCAGCAACGGGGTGAAGCTGGGCAGAGCCCACTCCTCCAGGGAGAGCCTGGTAGGGCAGGTGGCAGGGTGCCCAAGCCCGTTCCCTTGCCTGTGGGTGGAGATGCAGGACCACGGGGCACGGAAGCTGCCAGAGCTGAGCAATCATGACATGAGGCCCCAGCCTTGGTGAGTCAGGACTCCCAGGGGCTCGCTTCCCCCCTGAACGCATTGTCTGCTGGGGTTTGGTCAAAGGCCAGACCGGCCTGCCGGCCACAGCCCTTCACCATCCTCTCAGACCCGGGGGCGAGACCGGCTCTGCAAAGACAGCGTGGAAGCCAAGCTGGTCGGGGCTGGTGTCCTTGTCAGCATTCCTACTTGTCTTCTCTGGGGCCACATCGATGTCCCTTCTGCCTTGAACCACCCCACAACCTCCCGGCTGCCTCAGTCCCTTGGACATGCCTTTCGAGCCTGTTGGGAGAGGCTTTGCCAGGAAAACAGTGCCCAGGACGTGCAGGAAGTCACAGACGGGGCTCTGGAGACCCTGGTACCTGGGCTGGGTCACCATGGAGGAGGGAAAGGCTCCAGGTCACGGTGGCTTCTTGCTCTTAGGGCCACACCACCTCTGTCTCCCTGACCGCCTAGGCATGGGGGTGCTGGGGGGCATCCTCTCGTGTCCTAGCTGCCTAGGCCGTGCTCGGGGGGCTCCCACGTGGTGTCCCGGCTTCAGGACAGCTGTGGCGGGTGGAGAAACTCGTGGGACTGCTGGGAGAAGAAAGTATAGGAGAAGGCCTTTTAAAAAAAAACCCTTTCTTACCTAAAAGGAGGTAAAGCAGAGAGGGAACGTACGCGCGTGTGCACACATGCTCCGAGAGGAGGAACAGAATGTAGCAGATCACTCTTCCTCTCCAGTACACCCACGTACTCACCCCTCCCTCACCCCTGACCCCTCGCTTCCTTGTGAAGGCCGGGACGCTAATTGTGGGGTGCGTCCAGGGAGGGTCACGCCTCTCCAGCAGGCCGAGCAGGATCTGGTGAAAGGGTAGGGCAGGCCGGGAGCCCAACTGTCGGACCTTCCGTCTCCTCCAGCTTTTCTCCCTGGGAGCCAGCCCTCCTCTCTCTCTCTACGAGCCCTGGGCCTCTGGCCGCTACGCTTCCCAAGCAGCAAAGATTAATCTCAATATTGCTGTTACTCAGTATTTCCCATGCTGATTTAGATTTGAAGAGTTTTCATCCTCTCCAGCATACTTTCACCTCTATTATCTTATTTTTATGCTGATAATAAGGCAGGTGTTTTTGCCCCACCCCACCCCCATTGTACAGTCAAATTGAGGCACAGAATGATCTGCCTAAGGTCACAGAGCTGGCTAATAAGCAGGTGGACTGGTGGAGACTGGGTGTGTTATCAGCTGGGCCCGTGCCATGGGCCTTAGCTCACCCCTGCCCTTTCCTGGTGCCCCTGGCGCTCCAGATGCAATCTCCCTTGAACCCCAACATTTTCTTCTCTTATAGGAACGGGCCCAGGCATGGACATTCCCCCCTCCCTCACTTCATGTTTGAAATCTTACATGGTAGGGGCTCTGTGAATGAGACAGGCAGTCCTGGCCCTCATGGAGCAGACCACCCAGCCAGGCAGACAGACAGACAGACAGACACAGAATGAGGCTGTCAGAAGGGACAGGATGCGCAGAGAGCAAGTCCAGAGAGTGGAGGGTGCCTAGGGCCGTGCGGTCTCACTGCTCACCCCCAAGCATTTAGGCACAGCTCTGCCTCGCAGAGTTGGGGGTTCTCTCCACTTACCACTGGTGAGAGCCACTGAGTATCCTGAGCATCAGACAGGTATAGTGGCTGCTGGCCGGGGCAAACTCTGGCCTGACGGTTGTTCTTGATTCCTTCTTCCCTCCCACGGACGAATAGACCAGAATGTAAATGCATTTCCAAATGTATCCTCACGCCCTGCCCCGTACACAAGTGCTAGGCTTCTCACACAGCTGCCGGAGGTGGGCGGAGGGGGGCCTGGGCCTGACCTAACAGTCCCCTTAGGCCTGTCCAGTTGCCCCAGACAATCCAGGTATCTGCCCCTGAGATTCCAGACTCTTCAAGACCCGAGCCCCGCCCTCCTGTTGCTCAGCTGGACATGGCGCCTTGTGGCCCCGGTGATGAGCGGCTGTTGTCCCTCCCTGTGATGATGAGAGCAGATCCCTCTGAGAAGCTGAGTCTGACTCAGCTGTGCTTTCAGAGCATCTTGTTAGTCATGCCTGGGGCCTTCCTGGAGCAGGTGGCCCCGCTGGGGCCAGAAGGGATGCTGCTGGTGGTAGGTGGAACACTGTGGAAGGAACATGGGCCCAGTGACTCCCAGAAGAAGAGGAAAGCTGCGTCCAGAGCTCAGATCCACTTTTTAAGGGAAGGTGTGGGATTCTAGTTGCTTGCATATGTTTAGACTTCGACCAGCGTGGACGCTGGGTGAAGGAGCCCTATGTATAGGGCCTCATCTGACTCTGCCCGACAAGTTCTCAGCCCTTGGGGAGAACTCAAGGCCTCAGTTGTCTGGCTGGGGTGTGAGGTGTGGGCAGCCGGAGCTGGGTTGCTGGGTTGCTGAATGGAGGAGAATGCAGGCTTTCCTGGCACCAAGGGGACTGTAGCCATCAGACGGGTGGAGGGAGGGTGACTTTTTGCTGGGGTCATGACAGCAAGGCATTTTTAGCTTACTCTGCCTTCCAGAAAGGTGCCCTGTAAACCAGAGCGCAAGGCGGCACAGGTGGGTGTCAGGGCAGCCCTCCGTGGGTGGCAGCGAGTGGAGCCAGAGGGGCCTAGGCCTCAGCGGCCACGTGGCCTTGGGCAAGTCCCTTCCTCTCTTTCCCTTGCTTTCCCGATTTATAAACAGGGATATTGACTAGAAGGGTTTGGGTTGTATTCCCACTCTCAGTGTCTTGACTCAGGCTGTGCAAGGCAACAGGAGATGAGGGGGCAGCGACCCCTCTTGGTCATAAAGCTGCGACTCTCCGAGCATCTTCCCAGTGGTGGCCTCCAGCCAGGACGGAGTGTCAGCTGCGAACAACTTTTTTTAGAAGGATTTTCAGAGAGTCCCCTACCCCTAAGTATTGCCTCCTGCAGCCTGCCTGAGCTCTGGTTGTCTGTAGAAGGCCCCTGTTGTGTAGCTACATAACTTGGGAATTCTAATGGTCTAATGGTCAGGATTCTAATCCTTCTAATGGTCACTTCAAGGGAGAACTAGAAAGGAAGAGCCCTGAGGCAAGGCAGTAGGGGAGTTTTTATGACACTGGGCGAGGGGCAAGGCCCAGAGTATCACTTGGGGAGCACTGGGTAGCGCAGGGCACCCCAGGGCGAGGCAGGTGGCCGGCTTCACCTGCTCGGCTTTGCTGGGGCCGGTCCTGCAGGGGCAACCCATGCAGAACAGGAGTCTGCGGGTCCCACGTGGACTCTGGTGGCTCACGGAGGAGGTCGGCCTTCTCGATCTCTCTTCTTCTCTTCGTTCTTGACTTCTGTGCTGGGCAGCTGCTGGGAATATCATCAAAGAGATCACAGAGCCATGGATTTGTTCCCCCCTGATGCTCCTAGCTTCCCCCAGATCATGTCATGGGGCTGCAAGCCCCACGCCCAGAAAATAAGCCACCCCCTTTGGCAATCAAACCAGGTGAGCTCGACGGTGCGATTCATTGAAGTCATTCCTCCAAACTTGAAAATACTCAAAAGCGCATTACATTTTTAAAATACAAATTTGTTCATGGAATTATAAAAAGAAATCACATGATGGAGAGTTTAGGTTAGGAAAACTGACACTTTCTCATGCTTTATGGCTGTCTTAAATGTTATTTTTTCACAGAGGCGTCCCTAACCATCCTATCTAAATTAGATCTTTTGTGGCCCTGCATTTTTTAATTGAAGTATAATTAATCTACAGTGTTCTATTAGCTTCAAGTGTACAATAGAATGATTCAGCAGTTCTGTACATTACTCAGTGCTCATCATGATAAGTGTACTCTTAACTCCTGTCGCCTGTTTCACCCATCCCCCCCACCCATCTCCCCTCTGGTAACCATCGGTTTGTTCTCTGTCGTTTTTTATTTGTCTCGTTTTCGTTGGTTTGTTCATTTGTTTTGTTTCTTAAGTTCCACATATGAGTGAAATCATATGATATTTGTCTTTCTTTCTCTGACTTACTCCACTTAGCGTAACACTTTCTAGATTCATCCATGTTGTTGCTAATGGCAGGATTTCACTATTTTTTATGGCTGAATAATATTCCATTATGTATATATGATATAACACACACACACACACACACACACACACACACACACACACCACTTCTTTATTCATCCATCTATCTATCAGTGGATACTTACGTTGCTTCTGTATGTTGGCTATTGTCAACAATGCTGCAATAAACATGGGGGTCCTTATACCTTTTTGAGTTAGTTTCTGTTTTCTTTGGGTAAATACCCAGTAGTGGAATTACTGGATCACCTGGTAAATCTATTTTTAAAATTTAGAGGAACCTCCATACCGTTTTCTATACTGACTGTACTAGTTTGTATTCCCACAGTGTATGAAGGGTCCTTTTCTCCGCAATCTTCACTAACGCTTGTTATTTCTTGTCATTTTGAGTCTAGCCATTCTGACTGGTGTGAGATGATATCTCATTGTGGTTTTCATTTGCATTTCCCTGATGATGAGTGATGTGGAGCCTCTTTTCATGCGTCTGTTGGCCATTCTTATGTCTTCTTTGGAAAGATGTCTTTTCAAGCTCTGCCCATATTTTAACTGGGTTGTTTTTACGATGTCGAGTTGTGTAAGTTCTTTATATATTTTGGATATTAACCCTTTGTCAGGCATATCATTTACAAACATCTCCAATGGTTTCCTTTGCCACGCAAAAGCCTTTTATTTTGGTGTAGTCCTAATAGTTGCATTTTGCTTTTGTTTTTCTTGCCTCAGGAGACATATCTGGGAAAACGTTCCTATGTCTGATGTCAAAGAGATTACTGCCCATGTTTTGTTTTGTTTTTCTAGGAATTTTATGGTTTTAGCTCTCACATTTAGATCCTTAATCCATTTTGAATTTATTTCTGTGTATGGTGGAAGACAGTGGTCCTATTTCATTCTTTTGCATGTAGCTGTCCAGTTTTCCTGGCACCATTTATTGAGGAGATGGTCTTTCCCCCGCTGCCTATTCCTGCCTCCTTTGTTGTAGATTAATTGACCATAGATGTGTGGGTTTATTTCTGGGCTCTCTGTTCTGTTACATTGATCTATGTGTCTTTTTTTTTTTTTTTTTTTTTTAAACACACACTTAACCTGGTCTTGCTATGTGTCAGGCACTGTTCTAAGGGCTTTGCAAGGATTAACTCATTCAATCTTCGCAGAATCCTTGTCAGGTACTCCTACTTTCTCTATTTTACAGTTATGGGGAGAAACCAAGGCACAGAGAGGTCAGGAAATCCAGCCAGGCTGGTACAGCTGGCGAGTGGCAGAGCTGGGATTCGAACCCAGGTGGCTTGGCTTTTGAACCAGTGGTCTTGGCATTGTGCTCTGCTCCCCCAGTCACAGCTTGCAGTGTGCTTTGTCCATGGTCTCCCTCCCCCTATGGCAGCGGAGCTCCCTGTCCTCTCATCCACTTTGCTCAGCAAGGTCAAGTGAATGAACAAAGGCTGAGAGAGGTGAAGTGCCCATAAGCTAACTACCTTAGACACTAATTATGATACTTTTGACAGATTGTGGATCTTCACACCATGGGTAGGAACCACTCCCGTCAGTCCCAACGTCGTCTTTGTGAGGGCGGAACGGCCAGCTGTGCCAACACACCTGGGGCAAGAGGCCAGTGAGGGGCCTCGTGCCAGTGCCTGGCTCCTGCTTGGCTGCTCCCGGCTCCTCTGTCTTGCCCTTGCCCTTGCTCACTCCCTTGCCGTCTCTCTGAACCTCCTTATCTCTGTCTGCCTGTCTCATCCGCTTCTCTTTGTTCCTGTCTCTGCCTCCAGACCCTCCCCCAGACTACTGGGGTTTGAGGACACGAAATAGAAATTTTATTTCATGAACACTATTGGGCAGTGTAAAACCAACATCAGCACAGCTGGCATAAGATGTAGGCAGATGGTTACTTTGGGATCCTAAAAAGCAGTCTAAGTTGAGTTATCTGTTACGTCGTGGGTTCGGAAGCTGCTGGAATCCCGGGTCCTGTCTGACCCCTGCAGTGGTGGTGCTAAGGGGTGGCTTGGGGGGTTAGATGCCCCTAAGTTTCCATTAGTTCCAAACAAATGTGCAATAATGCCAAAAATGGTGTGTTTGCTACAAAAACGTAACTACCCAGTGAATGCCTACACCCCATTTCTACCCACTGCCCATAAGCCGCCCACCCTGTGCATACTCAGGAGCCTCCAAGCCTCAGACAGGGATCTGTCTGCTCTCTGTGTTGCTCATTATCTTCCATCAAGCCTTTATAACAAGTGGGGCTGGAAGGCTCGGTTCCTTCCTTCCTTCCTTCCTTCCTTCCTTCCTTCCTTCCTTCTTGGTCCCTTGCACATGTTAACATGGTTACTGAAGATACATTCAATGACAATACAAAGTGGTAGAGGGGATCCAGAAGGCAGACTCCCTGTCACAAAGAATTTCAGAGGTGAGCTGAAGAAACAACCTGTATGGATGAAGTTAAATGGCAGGGCAGGTGCTAACCGACACCACATCGGCAATAACACCAGAGGCGTCGTGATATGCCAGACGCGCCCAGGACAAATATCAAGAGCTGAGTTCACAGGCAGGAGGGGTTACCCTGGCAGGAGGGCTGAAGTCAGGCTGTGTGGAAGGGTGGGTTTGTCCCGGGACGAGAGGTGAGTAGGCCATGGACAGTAGCGGGGAGGGCACTACAGGCTTGGGGTTTGGCCAGCAGAACCAGACGCACAGCCTGGGACTCTGACAAATGGCCCGGGTGGCGTGTCTGACTCATGCATCCGGGGCAGGTGGCGAGTGTGATGCTGAATATCAGGGCTGCCCACGAACCTAAAAAGAAATGCCTGGAAATCCAACGGTGGCACACAACATACGAACCCATGCGAACGAAAAACACACACGGAGCCGTTCTAAAACACATTCAGTAAGGCGTAACTACAGACGAGGGTGGTTCACAAGCGACCGGATGTGGGTGACTGTCTTGGGTCTCGACCCTGGGTACTTCTAGGCCACAGTGGCATGGAGGCTGGAGATCTAGCACCTTTAGGTGCCGGGGGTCCCCTTGGGAGGTGGCTAGGTCTCACCTGCGCTGGGCCAGCTGCAGGGCCCTTTCCGTTCTGGTCTTGTGCTGAAGTGACCCAGGCTCGGTTTCACAGAGGACAAGGATGGTGGGTAGGCTGGCCTGGGTCAGTCCCTCCCATAGCCTGTTGGTTCTGAGACCCCCCCCCCCCCCCCGCAACCACCTTGGTGGCCCAGAGACGCGTGGGGTCTACTTCAATCAGCAGTCTAACGCTGGGCCATCTCTGTCCTCTGTCCCACTTAGAAACCAAGGTTCTAAGAACAGCTTTCCAGCCCAGCCTGAATCCTGCCCATCCAGTAAACGGCATAGCACCAGGCACACGGTGAGCGCTCCGTAAATACTTGCTGATGGAATGCTCATTGCTCACACTGCTGACAGCCCGCCTGCCTCCTGATCCTTGCCCAGGTGGCTTCGCCCTCTAAACCTTCCACAGCGGCACGCAATCCTCACTTCCTGATGGAGAGGAGGCCCCCCCCCCCGTTGGTGCTCTCATCACGGGCGCACCATCTCCCGCGCACCTCTCCCCACCCCCTCCCTGCCCTCTGTCACCAGAATGCAGCCTCCTGGGCCTCCCACCTTGCTGGCTGGCCCCATGGCAAGAGCTTTCGATCAAGGGTGGAAAGCCCACGTGAAGACCCAGCCGGTGAGAGAACTCAGAAAGAGGAACAGCAGAGGTTTCTGTCTAGACCAGCTGCTGTCTGCAATACCATTTAATGCGTTCGTCTCTATGTACATACGTACGTGCATCTAAGTTTATCTAGGAGGCGTCTTCGTGTGAACGTACAGATGTGTGCTCATACCTTGGCGGGTGGACTTTTTTTCTCCTGTCCTATACTTGTGGCCATGTCAGCGCGTCTTGGGATGTAGAGTCCTGGGGTTTGGGGATCCGATCCGGGGAGTGGGGATGAGCAGCCCCGAGAGGCACAGAGGCATTCAGGTGGAGGCAGGATAGCCTCTCAGGATCGCGTAAGGGCTTGCAACACCATACTTTAGTTGCCACTGAGTCTGAGTGCAGACCCCCTTGCATAGCAACCCAGACGCGATTAAGTGGTTGTTGATGCGTTTTGCGAGACAACGGGACGTCAGTGCCCCTTAGGATGGCCTCTGGTGGGAAGCCCCACTGCATAGCTCACCGATGTGCTCCCGACCGTGTCTCCCAACCATTCTGGGCCTCAGTTTCCTCATCGGTGAGTGAGGATAGCAACGGTACCGTTAAGGGTTGCAGGGAGAGTAAAGGAGAGGGTGCACAGGGGGCTTCGTGTGTGACAAGTGACACATGCTTCATCGGTGTTAACAGTTGTCCTCAACGTTGGCGTTGTAGTTCTTGCCTGGGGACCTGGGTCTGAGAGAGCCGGGTCCTCTGATGCGCCCTCTGGCTCTATGGGGTCAGTCTCAACCGTCCCTGGCTCCCAGCCTTGCTCCTGGCCTACACTTCCCCTGTTGGAGGGAGGTGCTCCTGCCCCAGAAGCTCTGTTCCACAGGCAGGTCAGCTGGACAGTAGGGCCACACCGGCAGGGCTCGACAGCCTGGCCTTAGCCAGGGTTCACCCGGCCGGGCCCTTGAGGGCACCGTCCACCCCGAATTCCGAGGCGTCATTCTCCTGGCCCAGCCAGTGACAGTCTCCTTTATTCCTTTAACTAGAGTCTGAGATCTGGGCCTGTGCTGCCCACCCCCAGAGGCCGCGGGTTCTGGCTGGCGGGGGTCGCTGCCTGCTCTCGGCTTGTGCAGACGAAACTCAGGCAGGCCAAGCAGCCTTTCTGCTCCTACTCCTTCCACTGGCCTCCCCCCTCCAGGAAAGGGCCAGGCGGACTCGTCAGCTGTGCTTCTGCTGTGAGTCCCTCGCGAGGTGGCTTGCCGCAGGCTGTCCCCTGCACCCTGGAGACCCCACCTGTGGCCTCTTCTCCACACGGCGCAGGTGGAGGACCGTCCCTAACCCTGGGCCGGGGCGGGAAGCCCCGAAATGAACTTGGAAGGGATTGTCAGGTCCAACCCTGTCATTTCAGAGATGGGAGACTGAGGTCAGAGAGGGGAAGTGTCTCACGTTTCAAGCACACTGGCTGAGGGGGACACGCCCTCCTACTTCACCCCTGGCAAAAAGTCACTATAGAGTAGTCTCAATCGTTCATTAATTGTGCCTTTTCATTGGAGAGTTTTCTTCTATTGAGAGGGCAGAATCTCCATGCAGCGTTCTTTCTGGAACAGGGCGTTTTAGCAGATTTTACCTTCGACAGGAGGGAAAATGTGGCAGCCCCAAGGTCCTGCACTTCTGCTCTTGGACTTGGGGAGCAAGGATGCTGAGAAGCCTCATCTCTCTGGGGAGGGTCCTTGGGAAGACGAGTGTAAGTAAGGGATGCAGGGAGCAGGCTGCTGGGCCCCCAGGAGAGGAAGGGTGGGCCCTCTGGCTCCCTCTAAGGCCTCTTGCCCATCCCTGGCCTGGATGACCGTAAATCGGGAAGCCGTGAGAACCTGGAACATGTAAAACCTGAGCTGCTGACTCAGCAAGAGTTAGAGACCATTTGCACACTATTGCTGGGGTGACTGAGCTCTGTGTGGCTTGATGTTAACAAGGGCAGCCCCTCTTCCCGACCCACACCTCCTATATCTCTCCTTCCGCTGGCCCCCACGCTTGCCTGAGCACTTACTGTTTTTCAGACCTGTAATGACCACCTTTCTATGTTCCTCATATTAAGCCCCAGGAACTTAAAGATGAAGCGAGGCTGTAGCTCCTTGGAAAGTCAGGCCTGTGGCTTGCAGGTGGTCGGTGTTTGGAGAGCATCACCCAAAGATAAGCCCATCAGTGCTCCCAATTTGGACAGAGGAACCCCCCCCCAAACTAGATCCATCTTGCTGTGACTGTTTGCATGACCTATTTTTCTGGCTACAAACAGCTAGCATTACCTGTTCTAAACATCTGGAATTACCTGCCTGCTTAGTCACCTTCCCTCTGGCTTCAAACAGCTGCAGGGCCCCACCCCCTCTCCACCTCCTGTCCATCCCTCCCTCCCTTTTTTCTTCCTGGAAGGATCTGGAGGTACCAGATCCACAAGTTCCGATGCCTTTAAAAGGATCAGCCTGGGAAATAAGGCTCATCTGAGAGCTGTGACGTTCACCTTGACTCTAGTGAAAGTCCAACAGCCAGTCCCCTTTTGGCCTCCAACCGGGCACCATGAGGGCCTGCGTGCCCTTGATAGTGGCCATGCTCTGCAGCCTGGCCTGGGCTGGTAAGTCGTTATCTGGTGGGGGTGAAAAGCGTCCTGCCTAGAGAGGCAGAGAGGTAGGGAACTTGGTAGAAAGTGAAGGTAGTGGGACAAGAGAGGGTCAGCTCTGTTCTACAGCCACGGAGCATCTTAGACCTGTCCCTGTTGGAGTACAGGAGTGATCTCTGGGGTGAAGGGGACTGTGTAAAGGGGGCTGCAGGGCTGATGGACTAATGTCATGGATGCTCCTTCGTGACTCTTTGGAAGACCAGCTCCAAACATCTCTTAGTCCAACCTGACTTGTGATCTCACCAAGGTTTTGTCTGCGGGCTCACTATGTGGTATAAGGCTGGGGCTGGGGCTGGGGGCTGGGGCTGGGGCCTGCTGGGTTTGAGTGGCCTGGTTGCCTTTGGTCACTGGCTCCACTGCCTGGGGTTGGGTGAGGTTGTCTGGGAGCGGGGGCGGGGGCGGCGACTGGAAAAGCCCCTGACCAGGAGGTGGGCCATGTGCTCTCCCAGCTGTACAAGTGGTCAGAGGAATGGCTCTTTGACCCAGTGTCAGAGGGACCAGAGCACAGAGAAGGGTCCCGCCTGCAGTTACTAAGCGGTGCCGGAGGTGGGACCGGCGGCTTCCTGCCTGGTAGCTGTGCAAAATGCTGATGCCGATGTGTTAATTGACGGTTAATGGGTGAGTAGGAACGAGTGCCAAGGGAGGGGGCCGAGCTGAGAGGTGTGTGGGGAATTCTCCCCTGCCGGAGGAGAAAGAATCAGAGCTTGATATCCATCCCACCCAACCCAGGTCGTTCCTATATAGGGTTGTTGTAAGGATTAAGAGAATGCATAAGAAGTACCTTATGCGGAGTGAGATCTCAATGAACTGGGTTTTAAAGAAAATTTTAATGTTTATTTATTTTAGAGAGAGAGAAAGAGAGAGCAGGGGAGGGGCAGAGAGAGAGGGAGGGAGACACAGAATGCAAAGCAGGCTCCAGGCTCTGAGCTGTCAGCACAGAGCCCGATGCTGGGGCTGGAATTCACGAACCGTGAGATCATGACCTGAGTCGAAGTCGGATGCTTAACTGGCTGAGCCACCCAGGTGCCTCCAATGAACTGGGGTTTTGGTTATGATTATGCTTA
Source organism: Lynx rufus (assembly GCF_022079265.1). NCBI lineage: Eukaryota > Metazoa > Chordata > Mammalia > Carnivora > Felidae > Lynx > Lynx rufus. Next base: position 74,564,246 of record NW_025814889.1, on the reverse strand, counting down.
TAAATATTCCTGGGCAAAACTCCCTCTTGGAGTCCTTTCCAGTCAGGTTATGTCTAAGGAGACCCCTAGCGGGATGCCCAAATGGAAAAGGTTTGGAGGAGAAAGCTATTCCCAGGCTCTCTGCACCGGGACGGACCGCCTCTACTCTGGCACCCACAGCAGAACAGCTGGGAGTCAGCTCTGTCTGGGCCCTGGGTGGTGGACTGCCAATAAGGGAGGGCATGACACCTTTTAGCTTAGCGTGAAGGAGTGGCCGCTGGGTTGGCACATCCCAGTCTCAGGAGAGGAGAGCGGCTTGAGACATTTGGTCCCCGGGCGGACACCCCTGAGGGCAGAGGCAACAGTGGCTTCTGAAGTGCAGGTGGACCCCTGAGTCTGGGATGGTGATCTGATCTGGCCGTGGGGTGGATGGGGAGGTGAGGAGGGGCCAGTGGGCGATGCCTTCTTTCCTAAGGTGGGAGGGAAGAGGCTCTGCTCGTCTCTCCTGGTTCCAACATCTCAGAACTGAGATTCAAGAATGTGAATCAGATGAAGGAGTCACTGCCGGCCTCAGGACCTTGGTTGTTTCAAGTGAACCGAGGCAGGAAGCTGGTCCTAGAAATGAATCTTCTTGGTTGACTAGGTCTCCAGGGAAACAGCATCCGGGGCTCCTGGACAGGCATGGATGTAGGATGCCCCAATCATCAGAGGGCCTAATATAATAGGGACATTCAGGCTTGGGACCAGACTCTCTTGGTGGGCAGCATGGATAGGGAGGGGGCATTCTGGCATACTGAAGTCTTGAAGAGTGCACAGAAATTTAACATTTCATGGGAGAGGAGGAGAGGGGGATGGAGGGAAAACCTGAGATAGAAAAGGCCAAAACGAAGAAAGGCAGAGGCTCGGAGAGATGAGGCAGAAGGGCAAGGGACAGATGGTTGCTGAAGCAGTGACTGCACCTGACCAGTGGGTGAGGCACACAAAGAGCCTTGTGTGGCCCAGAGGCACAGGGCGGGGATGCTGGAGTGAGGAGTCAGGGTGACTAGTCCACTGAGCGTCCCCAGGACAGCATAGCAAGGCGCCTGCGAGGAAAAGTCCCTCCTACCTCCCCCCTCAAATCCCCCCTCAAATCCCCAGGTCATCTGGAAGAAGACCAAGTTTACAGGGAACCCCTGGAAGGGGGTTCTTACTGGGGACAAAGTTCTTGAACAGAGATGAAAAAGTCCCCGCAGCCAGGGCCAGTGGGGGGTGTTCTGAGCTCCCCAGAACAGACCATTCACTTGGGGCCTTCTCAACTGGTGCCAGCTGCTGGAAAGAAGTGAATTCTCTCCTTGGACTCTGCTGATCTGGCCCATTGTAAATGTTGCCCTGATTTGTCTGGATTTTCTCCCTTTGGATTCTGGGTGTACTGCCAGGCTGACCGAGCGGGCAGCTGACCAAGCCTTCCTCCTGGCCTAAAAATTTCTCCTTAAGATCTCTGCATTGGGGCTCCAAGGGAGCATCATTTAGATTCAAGAGGACTTCCCCTGAGCCCCAAGGGACCAGTGGCCTTGGGCCTGGTTGTTTTTTTAAATTTTTTTTTTAACGTTTACTTATTTTTGAGACAGAGAGAGACAGAGCATGAGCGGGGGAGGGTCAGAGAGAGAGGGAGACACAGAATCTGAAACAGGCTCCAGGCTCCGAGCCGTCAGCACAGAGCCCGATGCGGGGCTCGAACTCACGGACCGCGAGATCATGACCTGAGCCGAAGTCGGCCGCTCAACCGACTGAGCCACCCAGGCGCCCCGGGCCTGGTTGTTTTTAAGGACAGTCCATCGGATCAAAGGCCTGCCTTCCTGGCCACATTGGAGGCCCTGTGCGCAACTTGAGGCTGCCTCAGGATCTGGTTAACCTTGACCTGACACCTCTTTGAGGTAAAGAACACAGGCTCACAGCAATGACGTCACCGTCAGCAACATAAATGCACCGACACCCCAGTCCAAGGGATGGCCCAGCTGAAACGCGGGGAGGGAGTCAGCTAGATTACGTATGTCGACAGGGAAGACTGCTTCAGCCTGTCTGAACGCTTGCCACGTTGAAGGTGGGCATGGAATATTGTCACTGTGCATTTATCGAACACACGCGGCCACTACGTGTCATGTGCTGTCTAGTGCTTTACCGGTATCCACCCATTTCATTCTTACAAATATTCTATGAGATGGTCTCCATCGTTATGACCCTTTCACAGATAGGGAAACTGAGGCACAGATGGTCAAATAACTTGCCCAAGATCTTGTAGCTGGAAAGCCAAAGAACCCGAATTCCAGCTCCCTGCCGTTTGGGCACCGGGTCTGGTTTCTCAACCTCCCTGCCATTCCCCCCTCATTAGCACAGGATAAACCCGCCTCCCGGACCCCAAACCAGTAACTGAATCCATATCCCTAATATTCACCTCCCACCTCCCACCCACTCCAGGCTTAAGTTGAGACACCGTACCTGTGTGCAGTCACAACCGGACCCAAACCCCACATCTAATCTGAGGCAAAACTGGGATAATTTCCCTTCTCCTGATCCTGACACATTCTTCGACCCTGAAGCGGTCTTAAACCCATCCCCCACATTCCTCACCCAAACGTCGAGACAAAATTGTTACTTTTATCAACAAATGTAACTCCAGCCCAAATCCCGGTCGTCTCAACCTAGCCTAATCCCAACTCTGGCCCAAGTGAGGTTTCCGTTTCCGAGTTCATTCAAATTCCGATGCTAACAGTCACCCTGACTCTGATCTTGACCTCCTCCGTAGCCCACAGCCTGGCCCCCAAGCCCAGCCTTCGCTAAATCCAAACCTCAGGAACCTCAAGTGGAAACAGAGACTCTGTAATTACCCTTAAAGCTCAAAGTGGAAGGAAGGGGCCCCCAAGGCCAGCTGTCACCCTGGTGGGGCTTGCGTCTTTAGGAGTGGTAGTGGGTTTGTGCCATTGCTTTCAAGACTTTTTTGTCTCACGCCCTTCGTGACTGAAAATTTGCTTCTGCAAAAGTCATCTGGCCGGAGCTAGCGATGTGGTCTGCGGTTCCATCACAGAGCCTATTCCAGAACCCAGATCTCACCCTGTACCCTCCTCGTACCCCCCCCCCCCACCCCCAGCATGAACTAATTCAAACGCATTCCAAAGGCTAGCAGAAACAGAAAGCTGGGACCCAGGGGGAAACAGGGTGTGGGGAAGACCGGACGAAGGGGAGCAAAGAACAAAGCAGCAGAAGACATAAAAGGGGCAGGATGAGAGGAAGGGGGTGGCAGAGGGGAGAGGGCAGGTGGGATCCCTGGGGCGGCAGTGACTCGCCTTCGTCCGCATGACGGGTGAAGGGTGGCCTGTGAGTCACGACCAGCCCACGGACCTCTTTCTTTGGTCTGCCTGACTTTTTTCTTTTCTTTTTTTTTAAATTGGGAAATTTCACCTAAAAATGAAGGCTTCTCTTGAAAAACTAGAGGCTCTGGCAACACCGAGCCTGCGTCCCGACATGGCAGCAAGTGACTGGAGCTGAGAGTGGCTGCCGATTTCAGGCAGAGCACCCCTGCCAAGTTTGTCACGGTCCCCACCTCTTCCTACCGCCCGCCCCACCCCTGCTTCTTTACCTGCTTCTACTAGCGGTCTGGTCTCAATAGGCACTTGAGTTTGTGAGCCTCATCTGTGTTACGAGCCCTGCAATACACAGTGGGTGGAAGGCGGTGAGGACGAGGCTTATGTCATGCTCGGGAGGCTACGCATGTATCTCTCCCTTGCAGATAGCAATGATCTTCCCTGCTTCCCCGTCTGCAAACCCTACTGCAGGGGGCACCTGGATGAGGAGAATAGGAGCCTCACAGCACTGAGTTTGTGACCTTCACTGTCCACAGGAAAAATGGAGTCATGTGCGTCTCGCTGTAATGAGAAATTTAACCGGGATGCTGCTTGCCAGTGTGACCGCCGGTGTCCCCGGCACGGGGACTGCTGTGAAGACTATGACCAGCTGTGTACCGGTGAGGCTCCTTGAGGAGTGAGGGCTCTGGGAGGCACAGCACGCCAGGCCAAGTCCAGGCGCATGCCCAGCCTGCCTGAAGGGACGCTGGCTTGGGCATCCAGTGGTTCATCGCGGGGTTCAAGACTGATGACAGGGCTCAAAGGGCCCGAATGGGGACACTGAGGCACAGAGCAAGGGTCAGGGATTTGGCCACTATTCGTCCCAGGTATTTTAGGACGTCCCCATTGTAAAACCCCAACGTAAAGGAAAATAGATAGCATTTACCTGGAGTATATGTCTGAACCGTCAGGATTAACAGTCCTATCTGGGAAGTTTAAGTAATTCCCCCAACAGCAAAATGACAGCAAACATTAATATAGTGTGAATTACGTTACCAATTGTTATTCAACACGTTAAATCGCAGAAGTGTAATAACGGCATCGAACTTTCCGATGCTCAAGCCACCGGGAAGACTGCGCGCGTCACAGTACTGTTGTGACTCACTCTACTTGTCCTATAATGAGTGGACCCAGTGGCTGCAACATCTCCAATCTGTCATTCCCTGCCTAGCGATTGAACGGGACACGCACCACCTTCAAAAGCCAATTGTTTGTCTGCTATGCTAACAACATAGTTTTAAAGGAATCGTTTGAAAAAAGAATTTTGAATAATTCCTCCGCTTGGGTGCCTCCAGTGTTGTAGAGCACCAGATAAATGGTCTTCTGCTTTGTGACACAAAGCCTTGCTAAGTTCACTGCCAAACCATGTGCCCTGCTTCTCAGTTTGGTAAACGTGATCACTGAAGCCAACGGTAGGCAATGGCCAGCAAGACCACCGCATACGGTTGTGCAGGTTGTGCACTGCACAAGGCCACCTGGCTGAGAAGGCAAGCTGGACCAAAATTGAATCGATACCCTTCTTGCTGAGCCATGTGCCCTGATGAAGAGCTCGGTCTGCTGAGAGGAAGGAGTACCTTTTCCTAATTTTCCCGAAGTAAATTCTGGTATCTGCTGACCTGGCCATGTGTTCACCGAGCTGCTTCCACCCTGAAGGAACCCTTGTTCAATTTACACAAAAACACCACCAGCAGAAGTTCTGCTGATCAGGCCCAGGCAGGGAAACCCAGGTCCGGAGCTCACTGCCAGAATCAGAGCCTGCCCCTTTTCCCTGCCTTGTGCCCTATTCAGGAGACACAGGAGAGCCCGTTCACCTTGGACCATCGGGCTGGCATTTCACAGCAGAGACAATACTTAGCTTTGGAGCCAGTCCATCTCCAAGTCTCTGATTTGCAACGCAGAATCCTTTCCCCACAGAAAAAAAAATATAGACAATGCTCACGCTCCAGACTCTAAATCAGCCCTTGAAAGTCCATTTAGCATAACATTGGCTGCGTCGAGAACCCTGTGGATTGTCAGCACTTAGAACACGCAGCCTGGCGCAAAGTAAGTGATCAGAAGATATCGGTTGGCTGAATCAATCAGCCGACCCGCAGTTCTGATGGTAATAACACAACACTTTCCAGAAAGCTCACTAACAGATTCTGAAGTACTTTGTAATAGTGTTGCTTCTTTGGGGCAAATTAGCGCCTGGGAGAGGAGCTCAGAGTCCCCAGGAGTAGCCTTCCTCCTCCTCCCCACCCCCCACTCCGCCCACCCTGCTCTGCCCAGAGCGGGGCTGCAGTCACACAGCCGGCAGGCCAGGGAATAGGGCAGCATTAAAAACGTGCTTTTCTGCACACGCCCTCCCCCCAGACAGTCTCTGTGGCCACTGCCAAGTGTTGTAAAGAAAGAAGGGAAGTTGGTATCTCAGCAAACAGTTCTCCGTCCTGGAGGGCCTGGGTGGAGTTCACCCTTGACTCTGACGGGGAGTTGTTATAGGTAAGGGATGTTCTAAGTGAGTGAGGGCCTTGTCATTTGGAGAATGTCAAGCCTGTCCATCTACCAACTTAGACTAAAGAAAAGTCATATGAAAATCAGAGTTTTCAGTCCAGAAGGCACCACCTCTGCCACCCCTCCCCTTTACACAGATGAGCAAATACAAATAGATCTCCCGCTTCAGCCGATCCCGCCGAATACCTGAATGCTAACGTGGCAAGCAAGAGTTGTCCCCTGCGGAGGTTCCTTTCGCTTTTTATACAGTCTGCAGCCATTTTCAGTCTGTCTCCTTCTTCATGTGGGCCTTACCCCCCGCGCCTCAGCCCTTGTTTTGTATTCTCTGCCGCTGCACTGCTTGTCCCTGAGGTTGGGGGATCTGAGAACCGAGATAAAGGGAAGGGACCCCACGGGGGTGGTTGGTGACTTTCTTTCTCTGACCTATAGTGGAAGAGGACCCCAACGTGCCAGAGCCATTCCTGGAGCTGGAGGAAGAGACAGAGGCCCCAGTGAGCCGTAAGTTGGCCTTCCTAAAGCGGGGCCCTCAGGCCAGAGGAGGGGGGACATGAAAGGGTGACAAGGAGGGGTCAGCCATCCCGGTGGCCACAGGCCCAGGCCTAAGCCAGATGGACACGCCCCCCCAACCCAGCACCTGGAGGTGGTGAGAGGGCTGGCCTCTGCAGCCTGGGCTGTAGGCAGGAAGGGAGTCTGAGGCCTACAGAGGGAAGGGGGAAGAGATTTTATTTTTAGAGTGGGAAGATTATAAAAACAACAGGCCAGAAAGTAGAGTTCGGCCTCTCTGAAAGGGCTTCCGGACTGCGAAGGGTGTGCACCAACTTAGCTTGTTTGTTTTCCTTCCCTGGAGATCTGGAATAGGAGTGCACGAGGGCGAGGGCAAGGCTGGGGGGTTGGAGAGGGCGAACTGGCCGTCGGATGGAGGGCGCCCTCTAGTGGTCTGCCGCGGACACACACACACACACACACACACACACACACACACACACAGATACACACACGAGAGACACACACACACACACCCGCCCTCCCCTGTTTTCTCAGACTTGTACTCGGCGCCCAGCTCCTGCCGGGACCGCTGCCAGGAGGCCTTCGACAGGCACCAACCATGCCACTGTGATGCCCGCTGCCCAGAGTTTGGGAACTGCTGCAAGGATTTCGAGAGCCTGTGTGGCCACGGTCAGTCTCCTGCTCCCTTTAGCACAGCCCCAGAGACGGAGGAACTCTCCAGAGCAGTGGTTGTCCAGGGGGTGGTCCCTGGACCCCGCAGCAGCAGGAACACCTGAGGATTTATTAGAAATGCAAACTCTGGGGCTTCCCCCAGACCCACTGTCAGAAACTCTGGGGGTGGGGCCCCCTGACCTGTTTTAGCAAGCCTTCCAGGGGATTCTGGTGCATGCCCAAGTTTGAGAACCTCCCCAGAGGAGGGGGCGGTGTGGACACTGTGTGGACATTCTGTGGGCAAGGCCACGTGCTGATTTTAAGTATCCTTTGGGCCCCAAGCCGCTGCTCTCCAACCACGAGGGTGACCCATGCGGCCTGTCTCCCTGGCTGCTGGCTTCTGGAAGTTGCCCAAGAGAGGGGGCATACAGATCGCTGCCTCCCCCGCCGGGCCTGCCTTGGGCTGAGATACCCCTCCCGAATTCCTTCTAGAGGGCTTCTCCTACAGCAGTGATGCCATAACCAAGGAGGAACTGCAGAGCATCTCTGAGAAGATCTACAGGGCAGACACCAACAAAGCCCAGAAGGAAGATGTCATTATTAACAGCCAAAACCGCATCTCGCCCTCGGAGACCAGAGACCAAGTGGACTGCTGCCCAGAGCCGTGAGTTCTTGTCACTCCTCTTCCAGCAAAGTTCCCCCTACCCACTCCCACCCTGGCTTTGCTTTCTTCCCTGCCCCCGTTCTTCTCTCCTCAAGGCGGGAAGGATCAAAGGTTGAGGAAAAAAAAAAAAAGGTCTCCAGAGACAAATAAAGTTGTCTTGAGGGACTGTGGGTGTCCCGTTGGGAGGGTTGCTGTGATTGGGCCGATAATAGAACTGACCTTCCAAGAGCTGAAGGGGAAGAAAAGAGTGACCTCACGTACACCCTTGGAGAGCGTCTCGAGTCCCCGCTCTGCTCCCCAACCCAACCCTCCCCTGCCTGCCCTGGCCTGTCTGGCAGTTCCCGTGGGGGGGGGGGTTTGCTCCATGTTCGGCCTCTCACTGGGCCTCCCTCTGCCTTCCCCAGACTCTTCACATATGTCAACGAGAAGCTGTTTTCCAAGCCGACCTACGCTGCCTTCATCAACCTCCTCAACAACTACCAGCGGGCCACGGGCCGTGGGGAGCACTTCAGTGCCCAGCAGCTGGCCGAGCAGGATGCCTTTCTCAGAGAGGTCATGAAGACCGTGGTCATGAAGGAACTCTATGCCTTCCTCCATCACCAGAGTGAGTGAGCCTCCCCAGGCCCCAGGAGGCGGTGCCGAGGACGCGGGTGTCTGCAGGAGAGCCTGCCAGCCCTGGGGCTCCATGGTGGGGAGGCAAAGAGAGCAGGTGGGGACCGTGAAGTGGCCAGTGGATGCCTGTGAGGGGCAGGGAAGGGGCCAGCGAGGAGCCCAGGACAGACCGTGGCCCTCAGGGGCTGAAGAAGGCCTCTGTCTGGCTTGGAGGTCGCCTCTCTTTTTGATCTACCCTTAGCTGCCTCATTTATCCCCGCCACTCACTGCTTCAGTCTCAGGGTCTCTGCAGGATGGGGAGTCACCCCACTCCACCCCACCGCAGCCGCTCCCAGGGGCAGCGCTACTTTCTGGGCACGTAGGGTCCCTGATTCTCCTCCCTCCTTTTTCTGGGGAAACAGCAACAGAAAATCACCAAAAGTTCAGAGAGGGACGTTCTCCCGGGAGGGGTTCTGTTTGGAGCGGCTCCAGGCAGGGACACATTTGAATCAGACCAAAAAAAGGTTTGAGCCGCAGGACTTTTTGGCATGGGGTTGTGTTTGTTAGGGTCGTGCAGATGCCTCTCGTGAACTCCAGGCAGCTGGGCTCTGCCTCGTGGGCAGCTCTGTCCAGGTCTTTCCCCTGCCTCAGAGCCTCTGCATTCCACCTGCCCACCTTCCCTTAAGAGTGAGTGACACGCATTTTTAGGTAAAGCCGGTGACACACAAGTAATCCCTGTGAAGAGAGCGCGAGCCGGCATCGCCCCCTGGTGCTCCTCTGCAGTGAACACAGGAGAGAGTCTTGGAGGTCAAGGCAGCCCTCCAGCTTGTCAGAGGAGAGAAGCGGAGGCTCACACAGGCTAGGTGACCTGTCTGAGACCATGAGGGACGTTGCGAGTTCTCTGGGACCCAGGGATTCGATACTGGGGCCAGGCTGTTCCACTACTTATCCTGTCCTCACCTCTCTCCCTGTCCAAATCCAGACCGTCCTTCCAGGTCTAGCTCACATCCCACATTGCTGAAGCTGCACCTGCCCCAGCTCACTGCTGGCTTTCAGCATCTCCTCAGAGGTCAAGGGTTTGCGGTGGGGGGGGGCGGTGGGGTAGCCCCAAATCGCCTTGGGCCGGAGAGACCGTGCCACTTGTCGGGCAAATGATCTTCCCTGTTTGAGCCTTATCTGTGAAATGGGGTCTCGGCAGATTAATGCATGTAAAGCACCGAAGGGAAAGCCGAGCACCGGGTAAGTGGTAGCCCTTCAGATGGTGAAACCATTGTCTTATTTCATGTGTATTCTTTCTTGTTTTCCGGCTGTGCTTTAAGTCCTTGAAAGGACGGAAGATGTCTGGTACCTCTTTGGTAGCCTCCAGCACACAATTCTGGGCGGCAGGCAGTCGATATCTGATGGCTCCCTAAATTAGAGCTCCAGCCCCAACTTTTCCCCGCTGCCTCTCTGACGTCTCACGTGGCTCTCGTGGCATCTACTCAGAACTTAGTGGGGAGAGAACTCACGCTTCCCACCTCTTCTTCCAGACCTCCTTCCTCGGGCTGTGCCATCCCATCAGTGACACCACAGCTTATCCCAATGCTCAGGCCCAAACCCCGGGAATTATATTCAGTTCTTCTCTTTGCTTCACAGCTCCTCACCTCCAACTGCCCCATCAGTAATGTCCAGCACATCCTCCTTCAAGATCTATCTCCCTGCTTCTCACCCCTCCTCCATGGCTGTCACCGCGGTTTCAGACCTGGACAAGGCGTTAGCCTCAAAACTGGTGTCCCTGCTGGCTTTTTACATATACTGCCAGAGTGAGCCTTTGAAAACAAAGCTATCGCATAATTTCCCTGCTTAAAACCTTTTGGTGGCTCTTTGTCCTCTCAGAAGCTATAAAAGAGTCGAGAGACCAGTTGCCGTAGGTAACGATCACGTGAGCTCATGGGCCATATTTACCGGTCATTAACTCCGTGATCTTGTGTGAGTTACATAGCCTAGATCTGCCTCGATTTCCTCATTTCTAAATTGGGGATAATTAGTATCAACCTTATGTGAACCGTCAGTGTGCGGACTGAAAGCACTTAAAACATTTCAGGCACATAGAACGCACTCGGTACATCTAAAATATTTTTGTATGATTACTTTTTGGCTGACACCCAGCTTTCTTGCCATGGCTTGTGTGGGGGGCCGTTGCCTACCTCTCAGACCGCCTCTCCTACCACTCTCCCCTGCAGCCCACTATGCTCCGGCCACACTGACTTTTTCTTCGCTCTGAACACGAAGCCCAAGTCATCTTAGAGCCTTGTACCTGCTGCTCCCTCTACGTGGAAGAATCTTTCCCCCTGGTTTCACATGGCTGACTCCTTCAGGTCTCTGATTAGTGCTACCTTCTCTGAGAAGCCTTTCTGATCTTCTTTTCTAGAAGAGCCCCCTACCCCCACCCCACCTCCAGTCATCATGGGATGCTCTGCTTTATTTTCTTTATGGCACTTATTTTCAATCACATTGTTTAATATCTGTCTCTTCACTGGAACAGAAACCATGAAGGCAAGGATCTTGTCCTTGCCTTTCCCTGCTGGATCCTCAGCCTTTATCTGGCTTGGCACAGAACAGAGGCACTGTGCATAGTTATTGAATACACAACTGAATACATATTTGATGGTTGAACCCGTGTGTCTCTTGATGTGCTGGAGCAGGCGACCCTTCCCTGCTCCCCAGGACCTGGTCCCACCTTCTCCTCTCCTAAGTCCTCCGTGTTCCTCTCCGCAGACCGCTACAGCTCGGAACAAGAGTTTGTCAGTGACTTGAAGAACATGTGGTTTGGGCTCTATTCAAGAGGCAATGGAGAGGAAGACTCAAGTGGCTTTGAACATGTCTTCTCAGGTGAGACTATTCTGCTTGGAAATAAAGAGTTGGAGGAATGAAGAGAGCTTCCCTCAGGAGTAGGACGGCATTGGGCATTGATGAATCGGCAGCCAAGCCAGCTAACGGGGAGGGACACGTCTGAGGAGCTGTTTTTGAAGAACGGTCTCTTCTGGAGTATCTGGAGAGGAAAGGAGACCAGATACTGGGGCTCCCCAAGGGCACACATAGGAAGGGAGATGTGTTTGGGGGGTATGACCGTCTACCTCTGGATGGTCCTCTGCTTTCCAAGAGGGCCATGGGCTTTCTCCTCACTGTCCCAACCCATGAAGCTCCCACCAGGTTTGGCTTGCTCCTGGGGAAATGGCTGAGAGGAGTATCCAGATTGATCACCAGGGCCAGCCAGGAGGAGGAATCCTCCCAAGAGCTTGAGCTGAAAGGGTTGTGGGGGAGGCTTTCCTAGGTGAGAGTTAGGGATGTGTGGGATGCTGGGAAGTCAGGGCAAGGGACTGAGCAGGTGTGCATGCTACAAGCCAAAGCCTGAAGAAGGGGGACAGCCTCGGCATGGGAGGGGCCGTAGGGGTTGGAGGGGAGGCCCAGATCACCCACCTTGAACTCTTTATTATAGGTGAAGTCAAAAAAGGCAAAGTCACTGGCTTCCATAACTGGATCCGCTTCTACATGCAAGAGAAGGAGGGCCTGGTTGACTATTACAGTCACATCTATGACGGCCCTGTGAGTACTGAGTGATGACCCCAAGAGCTGAAGAAGCCTTATGAGTAGTCAGACTTCCTGCCCTCACTCTGCACTCCAAATAGCCAGACTTGCCTCTCACCGTGACTCTCATTGGCCACCTAGTGGGGATTGTGAATATGACTTCCTTATCTGCTGGAGAGCACGTTTAGGCAGCTGGGACCCCGAGATCCCCTTCTAAACACTGAAGGCTCCAGGCTGCAGAGGGCAGGAGGCAGACAGCACCATCTCTGGATGCGAGGCTGAGGGGAGGGGAGGATTCTCATGGCGGGGGGGGGGGGGGGGCGGGAGACCGCTCTCAAAGATGTGCCATTACCCCCTGCCTGAATTTCCTTAGAAGGTGGCCTTGGCTGGAAGTTTCAGCCTGGCTAGTCTGAGTTCAACCCCTTACATTTTATAAAAAAGAAATCTTTGCTGCCCTGTGCCAGGAAATAATTTGGGGGCAATAAATTGTCCTCCTCCTCCACACGTAATGGCCACAAGAAACAGAGCTCCGGCTGTCAGTCACAGGAATGTTGGCTCTGGCCTCCCTGGGAGATGCACACTGGCAGCTCCAGACGGAGGGTGCCGACACCTTAGCGGGCCAGACTGTCTCCTTGGTCGACTTGAAGAAGCCAGCCTCCCCAGAAAACTCAGACGGGCCATCGCCAAATCTTGGCCGGCTGCTAATCGTTTGCCACGTCTCTGTCAGACCCCACTCTGCGGTATTCACCAGGCCCTCTCTGCTACTCTCCACAGTGGGATTCTTACCCCGACGTGTTAGCCATGCAGTTCAACTGGGACGGCTACTACAAGGAAGTGGGCTCAGCCTTCATCGGCAGCAGCCCCGAGTTTGAGTTTGCGCTCTACTCCCTGTGCTTCATTGCCAGGCCCGGCAAAGTGTAAGTACTGGGCCGGCCAGGCCCGGGGAGCAGACTGGGGCCACACGTCATCCTCAGCCAGGACCGTCAGGAGAGCTGGGTTCTGTGACTCCGTGGCTCGGACAAATCACCCTTCTGGACCTCGGTTTTCTCACTTGTGAAATGGAGTTGTTAGATAGGACTGGTGGTTGCCAGGGACACCTGAGTGGCTCCGTCGGTTAAGCGTCTGATTCCTGATTTCAGCTCAGGTCATGATCTCACGATTCGTGGGATTGAGCCCCACATTAGGCTCTGCACTGACAGTGAGCAGCCTGCTTAGGATTCTCTCTCTTTCTCTCTCTCTCTCTCTCTCTGCCCCTACCTGCTAATGCACATGCGTGCTCTCTCTCAAAATAAATAAATCAACATTTAAAAAAAAAAAAAAAGACTGGTGGTTGCCAAACTTTACCTTAGCTGCAGAACCACCTGTGAAATCTTATGCGGAACCTTCCTATATAAAACAGTGAGGGGCGCCTGGGTGGCTCAGTCGGTTAAGTGTCTGACTTTGGCTCAGGTCAGGATCTCAAGGCTTGTGGATTAGGGCCCTGTGTCGGGCTCTGTGCTGACAGCTCGAAGCCTGGAGCCTGCTTTGGATTCGTTGTCTCCCTCTCTCTGCCCCATCCCCTGCTCTCTCTCTCTCTCTCTATCTCTCTCTCTCAAAAATAAACATTAAAAAAAATAAAACAGTGAGAAAATGGAGCTGCCCTGGGACCCCGAGTCTCTCTCTTTGGCCCCCAAGGCTCCTAGTGGGAACCTGACCTCCCAGAGAGTATATCTAGAAACCACGGGGCCCCATGCATTCCAACATTTGAGGATTTGGGGTCCTACTACTTCTAAAACCCTAACAAGACATTTCATTTCTGGGGGGTTCAGCCCTAGAGTCTGAGATTTTAGAATAATACTGTTCTGGAGGAGATGAGGAGCAGTGTTCTTTAAGAAGATAGAAAATAAGGCACAGATTTTGAAGGGCTGCTTGTGCTGGAGGTAGTGGCTGAAATAAAGCTGTGGCAGGTCTCTTAAAGGCTGCTCAAGTCCGGGTGGAGCCCTTCTGCATGGGTCGGGCTTGATCTTCCTAGGCAGGGGATGGGTGCGGAGAGATGTGATGGGCCCCTCTGACTTGGCCGTCTTTCCCCACAGGTGCCAGTTAAGCCTGGGTGGATACCCCTTGGCCATCCAGACCTATACGTGGGACAAGTCCACCTATGGAAATGGCAAGAAATACATCGCCACAGCCTATGTGGTATCTTCCACCCAATAGAGCTTAGGGCCAGACAGGGGCATGAGGACAGTGGGAGCTCTTGCAAGACTCAGGTGCTATCTGCTCTGGGCTGGAGGAGGATGGGGAAGACTGGAGGGGGGATTCCCAAGTCTAAAAATGCCCTTATGGGAAAGAGGGAAAAGAAACAAGTAAGAAAAATGCAGAGAAACTGTCAAATCTTTGTGCTGTAGCATTTTGGAAACAGAGTCCAGACAGAGAAGATGGGAGCCCTCCACAGCCCTTTGCCCTGATGGATACAAGTCCTTGACGTCTCTAGGCCTCATGTTTCCTTTGAATGTAAAGGGAAGGAGTTTTCCCCCTTTCCTTTTTGGGTAGGTTGGTGAGAGGGCAAACCTGACGGTATCGTTACCGTGAAGGTGTTTTCAATTGTTCTTAAGAAGAACAGCAGATAAAAATTTAAGGTCACTGTAACGGCTGTTATCGTACACAGCTTTGCAAACTCAAGTTCAGCCCTATGTCAGGGCCTCAAAGGACTCTGGTCATGGAAATTAAGCAGTGGCCGTTTGGTCTTTTCTAGGGTTATATGCTCTCAGAACAGGGTCTGGGAGAACGCTGATGCCTGATGGAGAGGATAATGGGTTGGCACTGTGAGTGAACCTGGGAGGGAGTGAACTTCTCCGGGCCTGGGTGTTTTTGCAGCCAGCTCAGTGCCTGCATCAAGAAGCATTCTACTTGTTTAGTGCAGGTGCAGAGGTGTATTTTGACCCCACATATTTTGTGAAAGAGTCCCCCAAATGGGAAGAAGATTTTGCATCAGAACAAAGGAATTTACAGCTTGGTGGCATTAACAGTTATTTTAAGGGCTTATCCAGCAGCCATCATTTTACTCTGGAATTAAAGACCAGGGAGAGTGGGACTCCCTCTTCCAACCTCAGTTACGCATTTCTCCCTGACCTCAGGGAGAACCAGATACTGTCTCACGGAACTAGGTTTGAATGATGGTTTACAGCGTTCGAGTCTCCAATTAAAGTCATTAAGAAAACCTGAAATCTGTCCCTTCTTTGTATGTGACCCCACCCAAGTGTCTGTCTCCCTCCCTGCCTTTTCCCTGGAGCAGGGCTGGGAGCGCTGCTGGCTTCAGTGTCTCTTCAGGATGGTGTGGGAATGCGGTATCTCGAAGTCCTTGAGGACTCACCAAGTCTCTCTAGCCAACAGGGGAAGGGAGTTCTTCCTGGTGGATTTGTAACGGGAAGAGTGGAAGGAGTGTACTTATGGCTTCTGGTTCCACATATAAGGAGCCTGGAAGTTACTACTCCATCCTACCAACAAATACAAAGCTGAACAGACTGAAATAGCAACAAGTCTTCTTGGATCTGGAAGAGAGGAGAGGACACAGGCAAACAGATGTCCTTAGGATTGGAAAGTCAGGCAAATAAAGATTGGAATAAGTTTGGAAAGACAGCTTACTGGGGCGGAGACTCTCAGGCAGAAACCATTGCAGAAGGCAGTGACAAGACAGGAAAATCTGAACTGCAACTGATGAATTGCCTGATGGAGGGGCGGTACAGACTACTCTGAGAGTTAAAAACTCCAGGAACCCAGTCACAGGGGGATGCCACAGTATTGTGAGATTTACCTCTTGGAGTTCCGCCAGGTCCCATAGAGTGTATCAGAGAGAAACCCCCTTGGGCTTCTGGCATAGGGAGGAGAGGTGGAATCATTTTGAAATAACTAGAGCACTCTGTCCTTAACAAAGCCTGCCTTTGGGGGAAACTTGTTAGCCAGAGGCGAACCTGCTGAAATATTATTAGAGCCTAACTGATCTGGGGAAGGGAAATACCCAAATCAACCCACTTTAGCCATCCTCTCACACACAAAGGGGGAGAAAAAAACCTTCTGAGAAACACTCGTGAAATTCTCAATCCAGAGGCACAGGCTCACTAAAAGACTCAGCCACAATCATTGTAGGACGTTTCCCCTCTCCCCACACCTCACCACCACGTTACTAAAGGCCTATTTACCAAGCCTGGCAATCAGCAAGGCATACCAAAAGGCAAAGTAACATAATTTGAAGCTATAGGGCAAACATCAGAAACAGACATGGCAGGGATGTTGGAATCATCAGATAAGGAATTTAAAGCAACTGATTAATATGCTAAGGGCTATAATAAATAAAGTAGACAGCATGCAAGAACTGATGGGCAAAATGTAAGCAGAGAAATGGAAAGCCTAAGAAAGAACCAAAAAGAAATTCTGGAGATGAAAACACTATAACGGAAATGAAGAATACCTTTGATGGGCTTATTAGCAGACTGGACACATTTGAGGAGAGAATCTCTGAGCTTGAAGATAGCTCAAAAGAATCCCCAAAACCAAAATGCAAGAGAACAAAGGCTGAAAAACATCCAAGACAAATATCCAAGGCCTTAGGCTGCACATATACAAAATATCCAAGGCCTTAGGACAACTACAAAAGGTGTAACATACACATAATGAGAATACCAGAAGGAGAAGAAAGGGAGAAAGGAACAAAAGAAATATTTGAAACAATAATGATTGAGAATTTCCCCCAATTAATGACAGACATCACCAGAGATCCAGAAATTTCAGAAAACACCAAGCAGAATAAATGTCAAAAAAACCCAACTCTACTTTGACATATCATATTCAAATTATAGAAAATCAAACATAAAGAAAAATTGTGAAAGAAGCCAGGGGTGGGGGGAATCTTACCTACAGAGGAACAAAGATAAGAATTACATCTGATTTCCCCTCAGAAACCATGCAATCCAGAAGAGAATGATGTGAAATATTTAAAATGTTGACAGGAAAAAACCCACCAGCCTAGAATTCTGGACCCTGAAAAATTATTCTTCAAAATGGAAGGAGAGATAAAGACTGTCTTTTTTTTTTTTTTTTGAAGACTTTATTTTTAAGTAACATCTGTACCCAATGTAGGGCTCGAACTTACAACCCTGAGATCAGAGTCACATGCTCTTCTGACTGAGCCAGACAGGTGCCCCAAAGACTTTCTTAATTAAACAAATTTTTTTAAAAGAAGTTCTTTGGAGAGAAGGAAAAGAAGAAGTGAAACGTGAAGATAAAGTAAAAACTTTTATTTCTCTTATTATTAATTTCTCTAAAAGACAACAGTTTGTTCAGAATAACAGTAGCAAGTGCTCACTTTGGCTGCACATATACAAAATAACGACAGCAATAATGTGTTCTATCACATATATTATGCATATATATATATACACACACACACATACTTATGTATACTTGTATACATATATGTATTATGGATATATATGTATATATTTATCCTTACATATAAATGAAATTAATAACAGGTACAAGGGATGAGAGGAAGGGATTAGAGTTATTTTGTTAGTATAAGGTACTCCAATTACCCATGATGTGGCACAGTGTTATTTGAAAGTGGATATGGATTAATATTGTAAATGTATATTGCAAAATCTAGGATAATGATTTAAAAAAGTAAAAAAAAAAAAAAGAAATATAATGGATCTACTAAGAAAGGAGAAAAAAATGGAATCACATGAAAAGCTCAATTAAGAGTATAAAAGCCAGGCTCAGAGCCTGGAGCCTGCTTCAGATTCTATGTCTCCTTCTCTCTCTGCCTCTCCCCTGCTGGCACTCTGTCTCTCAAAAATAAATAAATGTAAAAAAAAAAATTTTTTTAAAAGAGCATAAAAGCCAGAAAAAGAATGGGAAACAAAAATAGGAACAAAGACCTAGGACAACAAATAGAAAACAGTAATGAATATGGTACATATTAATTCAACTATATCAATAGTCACTTTGAATGTCAGTGGTCTAAGTGCAACAAATAAAAGAGATTGTCACAGTGGATCAAAGGGGGGTGGCTCAGTCGGTTAAGCTTCTGACTTCAGCTCAGGTCATGATCTCATGCTTAGTGAGTTTGATCCTTGCATCTGGTTCTGCACTGGCAGCATGGAGCCCTCTTTGGATCCTCTGTCCCTTTCTCTCTGCCCCTCCCACCCTCAAAAAGAAATAAAACGTTAAAAAAACCCCACAAGAATCAATTATATGTTGTCTACAAGAAACCAACTTCAAATATAAAGACACACATAGATAGAAAGTAAATGGATAGAGAAAAAAATACCATGCTAGCACTAATCAAAAGAAAGCAGGTATCACTATGTTAATTTCAGACAGACTAGACTTCAAAGTAAGGAAAGTTATCAGGGGAAAAAAAAGGGCATTACATAACGATAAAGGAGTCAACTCTGCAAGGAGATATAACAATTCTTTGTATTTTTTAAAATGTGTATTTATTTTGAGAGAGACAGAGAGAAAGAGCATGCACGAGTGCGGGAGGGGCAGAGAGAGAGGGAGAGAGAGAGAATCCTGGGCAGTGGGGCTCAAACCCACAAACCATGAGATCATGACCTGAACTGAAATCAAGAGTCAAGGCACTTAACCTACTGAGCCACCTAGGCACCTGGAAGATGTAACAATTCTTAATGTGTATGCATATAACAACAGAGCATGAAATTCCAAGAGGCAAAATCTGATAAAATAGAAGAAACAGATGAGTCCAGTATCATAGTTGGAGATGTGAATATCTTGTTCTCAGAAGCAGACAGACCTGGTAGGCAGAAAATCACTAAGGACAGTTAAACTGTCCATCAATCAACATTGAATATCATTGACATCCATAAACTATTTCATCAAATATTCATATTCATATGGGTCATTCACCAAGATAGACCACATTCTGGCCAACAAAATACTCTTTAACAAATTCAGAAGAATAGAATCCTACAATGTCTGCTCTCAAAAGATAACAAAAGATAACTGGAAAACCCTAAAATACATGGACATTAAATAACACACTTCTAAATAACACGAGTCGAGGAAAAAAAAAATCTCAAGACAAAATTGAAAATATTTTGAACTAAATGAAAATGACAATACAACTTACCAGAATTTGTGAGATGCAGTGCTTAGAGGAAAAAATTATAGCATTTAATGCATATATTAGAAGAGGAGAGAGATCTAAAATAAATCATCTAAGTTTCCACCTTAGGAAACTAGAAAAAGAAGAGAAAATTAAGTAAAACATAAGTAGAAGTAAATACATAATAAGAATTAGAGCAGAAATCAATTAAATTGAAAACAGGAGACCAATAGAGAAAATCAATGAAACTAAAAGTTCTTTGAAAAGATCAAAAAAGTTGATACGCCTCTAGCTGGGCTAACCAAGAAAAAAGGAGAGGACACAAATTATTAATATCAAAATGAAAGAAGAACAACACCACAGATTCTATGGAAATTAAAAGGATAATAAAGGAATACTATGAACAACTCTATGCTCATAAATTCGATCCTAGATGAAATGAATGACTTCCTTGAAAGACGCAAGAAATAACAGATGATGTGAATAGGCCTATATCTATTAAAGAAGTAATAATATTAATAGCCTTCCAAAAGAGAAAGAACCAGGCCCAGATGGGTTTCCTGGTGAATTCTGTCAAATAGGTAAGGAAGAAATTTAACCAATTTTCTACAATCTCTTTCAGAGGATAGAAAAAGAGGGAATGCTTCCTAAGTAATTCTATGAGGTCAGCATTATGCTGATACTAAAACCAGACAAAGACATTACAAGAAACGAAAACTACAGACCAATATATCTCATGAACATAGATGTAAAAATCCTCAAGAAAAATTAGTAAATAGAATCCAAAAAAAAGTATAAAAAGAATTATATAAATCTTGTGATTTATACTTGTGACCAAGTAGAATTTATTCCAGGTATGCAAGGCTGGTTCAACATTCAAAAATCAATTAATATAATCTAGCACATCAACAGACTAAAAAAGAGAAATCACATGACCATATTAATAGGTGCAAAAAAAGCATTTGACAAAATCCAATGCCCACTCATAATAAAAGCTCACAGTAAACTAGGAAAAAGAGGAAACTTTCTCAACTTGATTTAAAAAATACACAAAAAACTTACAGCTAACATCACACTTAATACTGAGAAACTTGAAAGTTTCCCACTAAAATCAGGTACAAGGCAAAAATGTCCCCTCTCACTACCCTTTTTCAACACAATACTCTTTTTAATGCAATATGGCAAGAAAAGGAAGTAAAAGGTATGCTTATTGGGAAAAGAAGACATAAAACTATCTTTATTCACAGATGACATGATCATCTATGTAGAAAGTCTGAAAGACTCAACAAAAAAACCTCTTGGAATTAATAAGTGCTTATAGCAAGGTTAAAGGATACAAGGTTAATATAGAAAAGTAAGTTGGTTTCCTATATACCAGCAATGAATAAGTAGAATTTGAAATGAAAAACAAAGTACCATTTACATTAGCATCCTCCAAAATGAAATAAGTATAAACCTGACAAAATATAAGATCTTTACGAAGAAAATTAAAACATTTTGATGAATAAGATGTAAAAATAAGTAAAGGGATAGATATTCCATGTTCAGATAGGAAGATTCAATATTGTCAAGATGTCAATTCTTCCCAACTTGATCTATAGATTCAATGGAATCCCAATCAAAATCCCAGCAAATTATTTTATAGGTATTGACAAATCAATTCTAAACTTTATATGGAGGGGCAAAAGACACAGAAGAGCCAACACAATATTGGAAGCGAAGAACAAAGTTGAAGGACTATGCTACTCGACTTCAAGCCTTACTATACAGCTACAGTAATCAAGACAGTGTGGTGTTTGGTGAAAGAAAAGACAAGTAGTTCGATGGAACAGAATAGGGAGCCCAGAAATAGCCTCGCATAAATATTGCCAATGATTTTTACAAAGGAGCCAAGGTAATAGAATGGAGTTAAGATATTTTCAACAAGATTCTGGAACAACCAGACATCTACATGTAAAAAACATCAGTCTAAACAAAGGTCTCATACCCTTCACAAAAGTTAACTCTAAATGGATCATAGATCTAAATGTAAAACACAAAACCATAAAACTCCTAGAAGATAACATACGAGAAAACCTAGATGGCTTTGGGTATGGTGATGCCTTTTTAGATACAATACCAAAGACATGATTCATGAAAGACAAGTTGATAAGCTATACTTCATTAAAATTAAAAATGTCTGCTCTGTGAAAAACAGTAGCAAGAGCATTGGTGGAGAAGTTACAGACTAGGAAAAAATATTTGCAAGATACACATCTGATAATAGACTGTGTTCTTTGTAAAGTATACAAAGAACGCTTAAAACTCAACAATAAGAAAACAACTCAATTAAAAAATGGGACCATAACAAACACCGCCCCAAAGAAGATATACAGATGGCAAATAAGCATATGAAAAGATGCTCCACATCAAATGTCATCAGGGAAATGCAGATTAAAACAACATGACACCACTATAGACCTATTTGATGGCCAAAATCTGGAACACTGACAACACCAAACGCTGGTACTGATGTGAAGCAACAGGAACTCTCACTCATTACTGGTGGGAACGCAAAATGGACAGTTACATTGGAAGACAGTCTGGCAATTTCTCGCAAAACGAAACATACTCTTACCATATGATCCAGCAATTATTCTTCTTGGTATCTACCCAAAGGATCTGAAAACTTATGTCCACACAATAACATGCATGTGAATGTTTATAGCAGCTGCATTCATAATTACCAAAACTTGGAAGCAAACAGGATGCTCTTCAGTAGGTGAATGGATAAACTGTGGTCCATCCAGACAATAGAATATAATTCAGCGCTAGAAAGAAATGAGTTATCAAGCCATGAAAAAACATGGAGGAACCTAAAATTCATTATACTGAGTGAAAACAAGCCAATATAAGAAGGCTACATCTGTATGATTCCAAGTATACGACATTCTGGAAAAAGGAAAACTATGGAGACAATAAAAAAGATCAGTCATTCCCGGAATTGCAGGTAATGGGGAGGGATGAATAGACATATCACAGAGGATTTTTAGGACAGTGAAAATATTCCATATGATACAATGATGGATGTATTGTTGTTATAAATTTTTCCAAACCCACTGTGCAGTACTAAGAGTGAACCTTTAGTTAAACTAAAGTTAGACTCTGGGTCTTAGTTAAACTAAGTTAAGACTCTGGGTGCCTGTGATGTGTCAATGTTAAGTTCATCTTTGGTAAAAAATTGCACTATTCTGATGACTGATATTGATAATGAGAGAGGCTAGGTATGTGTGGGCAGGAGGTATATGGGAAATTTCGGTACCTTCCTCTCAGCTTATTGGAACCCTAAAGCTTCTATAAAAAAATAAAGTCTAAAAACAAAGATTGGAAGGAGCATTGCACATAGATTATGGGGTCCAGTAAATGGTGACTGGTGATCCCTAGCTCTTGTAACCAGCCCCCTTGACCACATCCACAAGGAACGTAAGGACGCTTCTGGATGTAGCTTCTGTGGTTGTGGGAGTTGACCGAAGTGAGGGAGGAGGAGGAGATAGAGATAAAAAGAGAGTTCTTACCTGTAAACAGATGATGTAGGTCACAGATGCTAGGAAAATGCCAGGTAGGAAGGAATACCTCAGGCAAGTTAAAATTCAGATGGATGAAACAGGGCCTCATCTTGTCCTTCCTCAGGGGAGCTAACAGTCAAATGAACAAGACAGTGAGTCAGTAGAACACGGTGGCCATAGGTGCTGGCTCTGAAGTCAGAATGGCCAGGTACCTCCCCAAACCCTGTCACTTGCTGGCTGTCTAGGCAAATTTCTTAATTATTCAGATCAGTTTCCTCACTGGTATGATGGGGATAATATTACCATCACGTTGTGAGGTAAAAAGTATAATACGCTTATTACTTACGATAATGCTTACCTGTCTCGCTTATTACACAGATTTCATTTTTCATGAAGAGAGGTAGCTCATGTTCCCTGTGATTAACCTTAACATTCATCTACTGGTGCCTAGTACTCATCCTCCTTACAGACCTCTTCAGAGGTATTCCAGGCAGTCAAGTGGGAGACAGAGTCAGAAATGTAGGAGTAATCACATCCCAGAGTCTGGATCTTAGCTTTGCTAAGGAGGGAGGGGCAGGAATTAATATTTAAGATCTCAAGCTGTCCCAGACTGTGCTAGGTTGGGTTTTTACATACATTTTGCTCAGTCTATTAGTTATTTCTATCTTTACCATTTTAATTTTACCTAGGCAACTAAGGCTTAGGTTAAGCCACATTCTCAGTAAGTAGCAGAACAGGGTTACAAAATTTAACCCCTTTCCTCTGGCTAGAGTGAGCTTGGATTTCTAGCAGTATTGACTCATTTACGTGTTTGTCATTCTTTCAAAGAATACTTACGAAGGCCTATGAGAGAGGTTACTAATTTCCCTTCAATATCTGCTCTCCTCTTGTTTTTCCTGAATTGTTTTTAGATGAGCAACATAACTTCCAAGAGTAAAAACTTCTCTTGCAGCCAGGAGTGGCCACGTGTCTAAGTCCTGGCCAGTGGCATGGAAAAAGGAGTGTTCTTAAAGGCCACTATTCCCACTCTGCCCCTTCCTGCTGTCTGGATTGCAGATACGATGGCTGGAGCTTAAGCATCCATCTTGAGCCACCAGGGAAGCCATATGCTGAAGATGATGGAGCCATAAGGTTGAAGGTGCCTGGGTCTGACACTGAAATTATCATACCTATGGAGAAATAGGTTCTACTTACATAAATGGGTTAGGAAAAAGCTTCGGGCACAAAGCCACCACCATGGGGCGAAAGCACCCGAGGCTAGGTAGCGAGATACTGTAATGGGATCATGAGTAAAATTCCTTTCCATCTGACACCAATGTACCTGATCACAAACTCCACTTGCCCCCAGGCCCTTTGCTTCTTATACCGAGTTAATGATTACTATCTGATAGTTTTCTTCACATTCACCATGTATATAAGATCTTGAGAGCTCAAAAAATATGGAGATGAAACCTCTGTGGGGGGCTCTTGTCTCCTCCCAGACATTAGCCTCTTTCATATTCAATTCTGCATCCACTCTCTTGCTGGACAAGAGAGAACTCCAGACTCAAAGTCTGTGACAAATACCAACCCTGGATTGCTCATATTCAGTCTTCTTTTATTTGAGAGAGAAATATTCTCTCATGTTTAAGCTACTCTTATACTGGGCTTTATCTCACATGCAATTAAACCCCATACATAAATTGTTTTATTTATTTTTTAGAGAGAGAGAGAGAGCACACAAGGGACAGAGCAAGGGAGAGAATCTCAAGCAGGCTCCACACTGTCAGCTCAGAGCCCGATGTGGGGTTCTACTTCATGAACTGTGAGATCATGACCTGAGCTGAAATCAAGAGTTGGACGCTTAACCAACTGAGCCACCCAGGAGCCTCTAGTATTCCTTTTCTTAAGATTCGTATTAACTTTCAGAGTGTTTCCTTATTTAGCTATTTTGAAGATGTCAATAATTTTTTCAGACATTAACACCATTGACAAAATTAACACCATTCATAATCATTAATTGCAGCATTTTACTCTTGCAATAATAAACATTTATATATACTTCCACTATTAGAAATTCAACATATAGAACACATAGAGACACCTTTTTGAAAGTGACTATTCATATATTAACAATAAGTGCAACTGAGATGACTGGGGTTTGTTTTCCCTAAAAAGAAATTAATTAATGAGACATAAAAGCATAATTTACCAACCTTGTTGAAAACTATTTGAAGACATGTCAACAGAAGTGGGGAAGTCTGCACTCTAGAAAAGAACTTACAATGGCCCATGTCTGGGCTCACAAGAGAGAAGGCGGTCATTACAGGCATAGCTGTTTTTGGTAGAACAATGTGAGCCTCAGAATTAGGTAACAAAGGCCATCAAGACCATTTGATTTAACTCCTTTCACTTTGCTTCTGTACTCACTAAGAAATTGTCTATTATGTGACTTGAGAGGAAGAAAAATAGGAGGGAGGATTCACCCAAGGGTCTATGAGGTTTTACTAAAGGAGCCAGCAGCCCCCATCCCTCTCATCTCAATTGACTCTGGTAGAATTCATTTAAAAAAATAGATTGCTTTTGTTAAGAACATCCATAAATCAATATCTGTTTTAAAATGATTTATTATAATTGAAAACACAAAACCAAAAGGATCATTTCATTAGTAAATATGTTGATGATACACTTGATGATTTGACTATTATGATGTGAAAATACAAAGATACTATATAAATATACAGTGGGAAAGATGAGCTAATGATCTGCCCTTGTAAGAGAGGACCCCAGGGTGGGTTTTCATTGATGATTATCTGGATTAGTGGCTCCCAGTCTTAAATGAACAATTGTATCCTGTGCTTTAAAAAATCAGGATTCCCAGGCTGCACTGGAAATTAAATCGGAATCTCTGGGGACAAAATCTAGAAATAAGATTTTTTTTTAAAATGCTCCATAGATGATTTCAAAGTTCAGTCAAGCCTGAGAGCCACTGAACTGGATTTTGAGGCTAATGTCTGAGATCACTGAGTTGTTTCGAACTGACAGGTTTCTTTGCTTCCGTTTGTTTTCATGGACTTTTGAAATTATTTTTGTTTTACAATTTTAGAGTTGTCCTGAAAAATTAAAGAAAGCTCACTCATACAGGAAGCAGACGCAAGAAATGTTAAAAGGTTCACATTCTTTCTTCTTTGTAAGCCAGGGCACTCTAAAGAGAAACCTTAGTACTGACACACGACCAAGAAAGACTCAGAGTCAGATACACTTAGAAAAGCAGAGTTTACTCGCAAAGGTGAAGAGAGGCAGACTGAAGAATTGGTTTGTCAAATACAAGTACTTACAGGAAGCAAAACAAAACAACCTTGCACATTTGTCAGAGTTACAAGATTACACAGTTTGTTCAGATAAACAGTAACTTTCTCAGATGATTATCGTACTTACAAAGGTCGTGACCTATAGACACCCGCAGGGCAAATATTCAGAATGAAATCATCTTGAGGGGAGTCCAAGGAAATAGTCAAGGAGTTATTATTTTGGCAATAGGAACAAGTCAGGGTGACTCTGCAGTTTGGGGGTTATCTCCCGTGAAGTTTAGTTATAGTGGAAGCAGGCAAGGCGTCTGATTCGGCTTTAACGCACCTGTCAATTCTCTAATTGTACCCTGAGAAGAACCGCGCACTGTACCTGACCTTCTGCGCATGCTCCGCCTGGACGCCAGGGGGCGGGGCGACGGCACGCGGGGACTTGTGGGAAAGCTCAGGAAGGCGGGGCTCGGCGTGAGTTGCTGGGAGCCTGGGATGCCGGCCTTGCGGGCAGTAACGGCCTAGTGAGGTGAGTCGGCCTTGTCGTTATCGCCGGCTTTGACAGCCGACGGGGCTTTTGGGGTCGCGTGGCTCGAAGGGGGCGCGCGGCCGTGGGTCCCGGGTGAGGCGGAGGGCGTGAGGGCGTGAGGGCGTGAGGGTGGGCGGCGAGGGCGCGGCGGTGTCCAGGGTAGCGGCGTCCCGGGTGAGCGTTGCGGAAGGGGCTTGCTCCGCGCGCCCGGGTCTGGACGGCCTGCTCTGCTGACCGTCCCTCCACCCCGGCTGCCCGGGGTACTGGGCGGGTTTGCGGTGGTCGGACCGCAGATCCACTCTCCCGAGAGAACTGCGGTGGGGCACGCCCCCTGTCGGCGTCGGTGTGCAGTGTTCGCTCGGATATTGAGTGTGAAAGCGATACGCCCCGTGCTGGAAGTTTCTGGGTGCTTGCTCGGACTCGAGCCTCGTCGCAGGTACCGTTGGCAGCCATTGCGCCTGCGGGAGCAGCAGAGGTGATGAATGAAATGGAAAAGGGTTTCGACGCTTTGCAGCATCACAGTGGCTTGCTGCGGCTTTATTCCTATTTTTGAGCCCCCAGCAAAGCACTATATTGGTTTCGCTTTATTTTACTTTTTCAAATGAGATCTACATATGTGATCAAACATGGGCACTGCCTGAAAAGAATCTTAAACTTAGTTTAGGTTCTAGGGCCAGGCTAGGGGTCAGAAGACCTATCTGCATTTGCAACCGTTAGAAAACTAATTTTTCTAATTTCTCTCTTTCCCTTTCTACTCTCCCACTCCTCTTAAGCTTTGAGTCCCCTCCCACCTTTTTGGGAACTTTATCCCATCACTCACCCTTTTTCCTAGATTTTATCTTGTTTGTCTTCGCCAGACTATACTCCTGAGCAATCTTAGATTATTACAGAATCACGCTAATCTCAATATAATCTCATTTACTCAGCATCTCATTTTATTTCCACTTTTTCTTTAAATCTCAATAAAATTCTTAATAAATCTTTACATGACCAAATATAATGCACTTTCATTACTCTTAGATGATCTTTGTGTCATTTGGCACTGCTAACCTCTCTCACCTTGAACTCTTAAGAATTCTATTCGGTGAAATTACTCGCCCAAGTTTTCCTACCAACTCTCTAGTTGTTGCTGCCTAGTTTTTCCTATGTGTGTTGGCATCTCTTCCTCTGCTTGTTCCCCAAATGATAGTGTTTTCCAGGTTCCAGTCCTTCCCCACCTAAACCTGTAGTTACAGTGATTAAGCATGTCCAAATCCATGATTGCAATTTCCACCTTTATGCTAGCGACACTCAAATTTGTATCTCTAGCCCTGTGTGACTACCTATAAGTACCTACTGGTTATATCCTGATCTTCCATAAGCACCCAGTTCAGCATATCTCAAACTGAGATATTTGCCTTTCCTCTTGTCCTTCAATCCTGAAGCTTTTTCCTTTTCTTTCTTTTTTTTTAAAGGTCTAAAGAAAAATATTTTAAGTAATCTCTACACCCAATGTGGGGCTTGAACTCATAACCCCAAAATCAAGAGTCACATGCTCCACCAACTGAGCCAGCCAGGTGCACCCTTTTTTTCCTTTTAAAATTGTGATCCAGCCTCAAAATGGCACTACTCATTTAACCAGGCTCCCAAGCCAGAAATCTAAGACACTGGTTAAGTCCTCTGCTCCCCCACTCCTTATGTGAATCAGTCATCAAGTATCTTTTATTTTCCCACTATAATACTTTTCACATAGCTTTCAGACCTCATGGCATGGCATTTCAAGACCTGTCCCATAGCCACCTTGGCCTTCTCTCTCATCATTCTCTTAGTCCTTCAGTCTGCCTGCCCACTTCTCCATGGTTAATCACTTGGCTGGCCTATTTGAAGCTTGGCTAGTTACAGCAACTTTGGGGACTCTTTCCTTGAACCCACCACCCTACCCACCATCTGATTTATGCCTGTCCTTTGTTGTCAGTCCCACAGCATCTCTGTGTACCTCTATTTAGCACAGTTGCTCTCAACCAGGAGTTAATTATGCCTCCCAGGTGACATTTAACAATGTCTGGAGCACTTTGTCACAGTCTGGAGGGGAGGGGGAATACCGCTACCTAGTTGGAAGAGGCCAGAGATGTTGCCAACCATCTTACAATGCGTAGGACACATCTCCTACCACAAAGAATAATCTGTCCCAAAATATTGATAGCCCTAGGGTTAAGAAACCCTGCCTAGCCTAATATTTTGTTGCTCAGTACTTGATTATTTTGCTTCCTTCTCCACTAGACGTAAGACCTTGTCTTGTTTTTACAGGGCCTGTCACATAGCAGAAGTTCAATAAATTTTGAAAAGGAGTAAAGGAGATAATTAGGATTAATTTATAAGCTAGAGATGGGCGGACAGTCTGCTACCATGGGCTACTTGCTAATTTCAGTGATTTCCTCATTGCCTTTCATTTACATTGATTGCAGCAACTCCCAGACTTGTCTGTCTTTCATTTGTTCATTCAGCAAACATTGATTCATCTAAAAAATAATATACTGATGTTTTCTTTCTTCAGCATCACTTTAGGCTCTCCTCTATGTTTTTTGACCATTTATGAAGTGGTAAAAAATAATTAGCTAAGCTTCAAAAAAATCAAATATTTTTGTTTAATTCTTGTCAGAGATTGGTTGGTCAAAACTCTGCAGGCCATAATGACTTCGACAAATAAAGCAATTGAATTACAACTACAAGTGAAACAAAATGCAGAAGAATTACAAGACTTTATGAGAGATTTAGAAAACTGGGAAAAGGATATTAAGCAGAAGGATATGGAACTAAGAAGACAGAATGGTGTTCCTGAAGAGGTAAATTTCTTAATTAAATCCTACTTTAGCCTCCAGCATAACTAGTTTAAAGAGAAGCAGAACCATTAAAAATTTTTTTTTAATGTTTGTTTATTCTTGAGAGAAAGAGAGAGAGACAGAGCACAAGCAGAGGAGGGACAGATAGAGCGGGAGACACAGAATCCGAAGCAGGCTCCAGGCTCTGAGCTGTCAGCACAGAGCCTGACACGAGGCTTGAACCCATGAAGCATGAGATCATGACCTGAGCCGAAGTCTGACGCTGAACTGACTGAAGCACCTAGGTGCCCCAAAGCACAGCTTTTTAAAATGTTTTGTGAAAATACTGAATTTGAAGTGATTTGCTGCCTGTCGGCATTCTGAAAAATTCTGCTTTTTAAAGTCTTTGTAATTATTTATATTAACTACATGAAGACGTTTTAAGACTTAGCGAATAGTTCCTGAAAGGAAGGCCATGTGATAATTCTTAACGTAAATGAGTAACATCATACAATATTTAGTGTGTATATATATTATACAGATCGTATATAATTATATATTTCATGATATGTTAACATACACTGTTAGCGTAAAATGTAGATGGTACAACCAAACGTTTTTCTTAAGAGTACGCATTTAAGGGGCGCCTGGGTGGCGCAGTCGGTTAAGCGTCCGACTTCAGCCAGGTCACGATCTCGCGGTCCGTGAGTTCGAGCCCCGCGTCAGGCTCTGGGCTGATGGCTCGGAGCCTGGAGCCTGTTTCCGATTCTGTGTCTCCCTCTCTCTCTGCCCCTCCCCCGTTCATGCTCTGTGTCTCTCTGTCCCAAAAATAAAAATAAAAAACGTTGAAAAAAAAAAATTTAAAAAAAAAGAGTACGCATTTAAATATGGATAGCTTTTTCATACTAATGATGTGGAGGCAGTTCAGTTTGCTGTTGTACTACTGCTAATTCATTATAGTAAGGCTGAAGATCAGGCAGGTTTGGAAGTGTGCATTTAGGATTGCAAATTAAATGTATAATGAAACTTTCTAGATACTAACTTTTCTTGTGACTAAGCAATGTTCAACATTTGTCAGAGAATGAATTTAACATTTCAGGCATGAATTATTATAAGTGAAGATGGTAAATTGATGTTTTTACATACTTAAAAAATAAAAAGTACTTCCTACTTGAAGGTATAATTTAGTGCGAATTTTAAACATTGCTAGTTACACAAAAATGTAATTAATAGAGCAGGGCTTAAAACGTTGTGTGTGTTTTTTTCCCCTGTCCCTAGAATTTACCTCCTATTCGAAATGGGAATTTTAGGAAAAAGAAGAAAGGCAAACCTAAAGAGTCTTCTAAAAAAACCAAAGATGAAAACACAAAAAACAGGATAAAATCTTATGATTATGAAGCATGGGCAAAACTTGATGTGGTAAGTTAATCTACTCTTGTGCTTCTTAGTATTTGAAAAAAGTTATCTTAGAGTTAGCTAAGAGTCATGGGTTAAATGAAAAATAAAGTTCTCATGCCTGTTTTTGTCATTTGGATTGTTTTATGTGGATACAAATTCATTCATAGTGCTCTTCAATTTGCTACACTATTTTTTTCTCCTGCAGCCCTCTTTCAGTGTATAGTGGCTAAAACAGCCAGTGTTCTTTTCTTTCTTTCCTATTTTTTTCTTCCTTTTTTCTCTTTTTGCAAAAATAATATGTAGAGGTCCAGTGTACTCTTCTTCCAGTTTACCCCAGTGGTTATATCTTCCTTAACTACAGTGCAGTATCAAAACCAGGAAATCGATATGGTACAATGTATATAGTTCTGTGCCATTTTATCCCATGAACACTTGGGTAACCACCATGGCATTTAGAACTCAAAAATACTGCATCGCCACAAAGATCTCTCTTGTGCTGTCTGTTAATACTTGCACCCACATCCCTCCTCCCCGCCGTCTCTAATCCCTAGACAGCCAGAATTCTAAGATAGTAATAACTCCCAGAAAAGAAGGACTCTGCTATATGTTTTTATAGACTGAAGGAAAGGGAATGTCTTAGTGTCTAGTCTTGGGGCTGTGGCTATGGGACAATAAAAGTAGGCCTATCTTGATCCCCAGAGAATGGGCTTCACCCTTCTAGATGAGGGTAAATCTGTTTGCCTCCCATCTCCCACATGTAACACATGGTGTAACTGGAAAATTACCACCAGTACTCTGCCTCCGAACCCTCTACGTAGTGCTTCAAGCAGCCATCATTAGGTCAGCCTGTGAAAGGCAATCTGTTGGTCAGCCTTATTCTAGACTCTCACCCACCTTAAGGGTTGATTTGGTTTGATTGATCTGAAATATATATTCCTTTTTAGTCTTTCTGAAAGTGTTAATGTAATAGTCGATTTATACAAAAGAGTAAGTGAAGATATATGGTCTAAAGCATAATAATAAAATGAATATGTGAGCCCACCATGTAACTTACAGAGAATTTTTCAGTCCTGTTGAAGCTACCAGTGTGCTCCTTTCCTACCCCATCTTCTTTTCTCCCCCTCTACTTCCATAGATAACCACTCTTGTGATTTTTGTGTTTGTTATTTTATTTGCACTTTACTGTTTAACATTTTTATTTGAGGTTACACATACAGTAAATGCAAAAATCGGAATTTTTGCTCATATATATACTTGAGAAACCACCATCCACATCAAGATATAAGACATTTCCAGCATCTCAGAAACCTCCCTTTTCAGTTGATTGCCCCCCAAAGGTAGCTGCTGTTGTGATCTCTAATATTTTAGATGAGTTTTGCCGGTTATGGAATTTCATATAAATGTATCATATAGTATGCACTCTTTTTGTTTAGCTTTGGTTGCTAGCATTATCTGACATTGATCTGTATTGTCAGTAGCAGTAATTTCTTTTTTTCATTGCTGATCAGAATTCCATTGTGAGAGTATATCACAATTTGTGTATCCATTCTTCTGTTGACATACATTTGGGTTGCTATTATGAACAAACCTGTTATGAACATTATTGTATGTGTCTTTTGATGGATATAAGCACCCAGGGGGAATTTGCCAGGTCATACTTTATATACACATTTAGGTTTAGAAGATACTGCTTAGTGGTTTTCCAAATTAGTTGTATTTTTCTTAATGAAACCAAGGCTAATTGACTCAAGATGGAGCTGGCACTATTAATTAAATAGTTTGCTATCTGTTTCAGTATTGTCCTGATGTAAGAGAAGTATGGTTTTAGGTCTTGGATTTATTACTGTGGGAAATGATACTTTCTGAACATGACTTTTACTCTGCTGAGTATTATATAGTCCACTTTTCATTTTTTGTGACCTTACCCCTCATTATGTAGCCTTTTCCTTTTCATAAGGTGGTATCTTATAATGCTTTTTCTTGAAAAGCATCATCTCAGATCATTACCTAGAGAGGTGCTTTCTACACAAACGTTTGTTCATTCACAGATACTGATTGAACTCCTGTTTTGAGATTTGAGCATCGTGCTTTAGGGTCCTGCTGCTGGTGGTGTTATACACATATAAACATAGCAGGAATGGATAATCTTGTCTCGTTAATGTTGGTAGGGTGGTGGTATTTGTGGAATCTTCATGCTAACACACAGCTAAGCTTCAGTCTATCTCTTAATGTTCATTCAGTGTAACTAAGCATAGATTTTATTTTTTAATTTGTCAATACTTTTTTTTTTTACATAAAATAGTATGCTGTTTGTTAAATGCAAAAACCATTTTGTTTACATAATTGAAGTTTTTGTTTAAATGAGCTTTAGTGGGGGTGCTTGGGTGACTTAGTCGGTTAAGCATCTGACTTCGGCTCAGGTCATGATCTCACCATTCATGAGTTGGAGCCCTGCGTCGGGCTCTGCTCTGACAGCTCAGAAGCTGGAGCCTGCTTTGGATTCTCCCTCTCTCTCTTTCTGCCCTCCCCTACTCACACTCTGCCTCTCTCTCCCCAAAATAAATAAAAACATTAAACTATTTAAATGAGCTTTAGTGAACTCTTTAATGCTTACTAGTTTAAAATCTCTTTGTAAAAACCATTCTTTTATCATATATATTTAAAGTATATTGATGGGGTTCATGAGATGATTTATTACCATGAAAGGAAAGTGTGATCCCAAAGAGATTGGGAATTGCGGGACTAGCATAATACATATTTTCTTTGATAGTCTGCTATATTTTTGGAATTCGCTGAGAAACAGTATAACAGCTGCTGACAGAGGAGTCAGATTTGCCTGGGTTCAAATCCTGACTTGACCACTTATTAGCTGAGTGATGTTGAGTTAACAAACTTCTGTGTTTCGGTTCCTTGCAGTGAAAAATGGGTAACTATACTTACCTCATAGGTTTTTTGACAATTAGGAATTATTGTGTTCTACAAGCAGTTTTTAATGTTTTAAGATTAAGGAAGGAAAATGCATTTTAGTAAAAAACACTCTTGGCTATTGGTTGTTTATTATATTAATTTGGGGTTATTTGCAAACTTTGGTTATGTCAAGCTAATACCTCACTACTAATAGTTTGTGACTTAGGGGTGTTTTGTGGACCCTATTGACTTAGCTTACTTTATGTGTTCAAAGGTAGATTCTTTAAGTGGTTTGGATCTTGGTTTTCTAAGGGTACATTTTTCTCTGGATATAATCCTAACCATGAGGGGTTATTTGGGTTGAAAGCAACCTTAGACCTTTAGGTCTTTAGGTGATAACAACCTAAGTTCTATTGAGTGTCCTTTTTTTTTTTTTTTTTTTTTTCTTTTTTTATGTCTTCTTTATTTTAATGGTCATGTAGTTATGAACACTAAGTTTTCCTACTTACAATTTCAGGACAGCATCCTTGATGAGCTTGATAAAGAAGAGAGTACCCATGATTCTGTGTCTCAAGAATCAGAGTCAGAAGAAGATGGGATTCATGTAGATTCACAAAAGGCTCTTACTCTAAAAGAAAAGGTATTCTTTAGGTTAGCATTAGTTTCCTTCATGTAAGCAGGATATGTAGAAAATCACATGGCTCCCAGTATTTCTTCAACATAGTTTGGGGGGTATTCAAATTTTAAGTTTTTATTGGCTGTACCCATATCAAGAGACAGTAGAGCTTGTTGATTAGGAATGTATGCTCTGAAACCAGATTACATGGGTTCAGATCCTGTGACAAGTTCTTTAAATTGCTTGTACCTCAGTTTTCTTAACTGTAAATATCAGATTAATATTATTAGTAAATTTCAATGGATTATTATGAATATTAAGGGAATTATTATATGTAAAGTGCATGGACTGTACAGAGAGTCGTTTTAGGATTTTTTGTAGTAGACAAAAGTAACTTAAAATCAGCGTGACATGAGTATTAAATTCCACTCCTCCATATCACAGGCCATCTTTGGTTACTTTTTGGAATGTTAAACATCCCTCTTTGGAAAAGCCTTGTTATAAAACTAATAATGCTTTTCAAAAAGATGGAACTCTTTTCAGATTAAACTTCATCTTGATGCCTTTCTTTTGTTACATTTCTGTGGGTTATTGTCAGTAAAAAGTATATAGTGCTAGGTGTGTTACTCATTTTTCTACCAGGGCTTTTGGATTGTGCCCATACTATGACTATATAGTGAATTATCAGCATTTGTTGAAAGACCGTTTTGCTTAATTCTCTTTTCTTTACTGTTAACCTTGATTACAGAGCTAATGAGTTAGAAAGCTATACATAATATTGAAAGCAAATGTCTCTGGAATTCTGTGCCAGTATGTATCTGACTCATATGCTTTTTCAGGGCAATAAATACTTCAAACAAGGAAAATATGATGAAGCAATTGAATGCTACACCAAAGGCATGGATGCTGATCCGTATAATCCTGTGTTGCCAACAAACAGAGCGTCAGCATACTTTAGGTTGAAAAAGTAAGGCATTTCCATAATGTTTGTGAATATTTTATGTGTGTATCGACACTGATTTAAGAAAAGAATCTTTCATACACCCAGGCAATGACATAATATTCAGAGATAAAAAGGCATGAGTTACTAAGCCTTGAAAAGTTGTAGAGAAACTCCAGACACATATTTCTTCTTCTTTTTTTTTTTTTTTTTAATTTTTTTTTTTCCACGTTTATTTATTTTTGGGACAGAGAGAGACAGAGCATGAACGGGGGAGGGGCAGAGAGAGAGGGAGACACAGAATCGGAAACAGGCTCCAGGCTCTGAGCCATCAGCCCAGAGCCCGACGCGGGGCTCGAACTCACGGACTGTGAGATCGTGACCTGGCTGAAGTCGGATGCCTAACCGACTGCGCCACCCAGGCGCCCCATCTTTTTTTTTTTTTAATAGTGTTACTGACTTTTTATTCTCATTACTAAGCATAGTAAAACAAACCTACAATCATTTGCTTTCATTATAATTTCTTGAACAAAAGAGCATTTGGCAGTATTAAGGACATAATCTTAGAGCAGTCTTTTAAATGAAATCAATTTCGCTTTATAAAAATTTCCCACATGGCCTTTCTTTTCCAGATTTTCAACATAAAGTGGTAAAAATTTGTCCCAAATTTTGGCATTTGCATGCAGAGTAGCATTTGGGAACCATACATCATAAAAAGATAACTGTCATCTTCCCTTGAAAGTGGGGATGGGGTCTTCATTTTTTTTTTTTTTTCTTCCAAGTTTTTATTGAAATTCCAGTTAACATACAGTGTAATGTTAGCTTCAGGTATAGAATGTAGTGATTCGTCACTTACATACAACACCTGATGCTCATTACAAGTGCACTCCTTAATATCCATCATCTGCTTAACCTATCTCCCCACCCCAGCCTAACCCACCTCCCGTCCAGCAACCCTCAGTTTGTTCACGAAAGTTAAGAGTCTGTTTCTTGCTTTGTCTCCTCTCTCCCACCCCAGTTCATTTGATTTGTTTTCTAAATTCCACATATGAGTGAAATTATATGGTATTTGTCTCTCTCTGACTGACTTATTTCATTTAGCATAATACTCTCTGGCTCCATCTGTGTTGACGCAAATGGCAAGCTTTCATTCTTTTTGATGACTAAGTAATATTCCGTTGTGTATAGATACCGTATCTTCTTTATCCATTTATCAGTTGATGGACATTTGGGCTCTTTCCATAATTTGGCTATTGATAATGTTGATATAAACATCAGGGTGCATGTATTTAGTATTTCTTAATCCTTTGGGTAAATTTCTAGTAATGCAATTGCTGGAATTTAGGGTAGTCCTTTTTTTAACTTTTTGAAGAACCTCCATCTGTTTTCCACAGTGGCTGTACCAGTTTGCCTTCCCATCAGCAGGGTAAAAGGGTTCCCTGTTCTCCACATCCTTACCAACATCTGTTGTTTCCTGCGTTGTTAATTGTAGCCATTCTGACCGGTGTGAGGTGATATCTGATTGCAGTTTTGATTTGTATTTACCTGATGATGAGTGATGTTGAGCATCACTTTTCATGTGTCTGTTAGCCCTCTGTACGTCTTTGGAGAAATGACTATGCATGTCTTCTGCCCACTTCTTCACTGGATTATTTGTTGTTTTGGGTGTTAAGTTTGATCAGTTCTGTATAGATTTTGGTAACTAAACCTTTATCAGATATGTCATTTACAGATATCTTCTCCCATTCTGAAGATTGCCTTTTAGTTTTATTGATTATTTCCTTTGCTGTGAAGAAGCTATTTTTTTAAATGTTTATGTATTTATTTTGAGAGAGAGCACAAGTGGAGGAGGGGCAGAGAGAGAAGGAGAGAGAGAATGCCAAGCAGACTCTGCCCTATCAGTGCAGAGCTCATCACAGGGCTCAATCCCATGACCACCAGATCACGACCTGAGCCAAAATCAATAGCCAGATGCTTAACTAACTGAGCTACCTAGGCGCCCCCAGAAACTTTTTATATTGATGAAGTCCCAGTAGTTCTTTTTTGCTTTTGCTTCTCTTGCCTCAGGAGACATGCGTGGTAAGAAGTTGCTATGGTTTAGGTCAGAGAGGTTGCTACCTGTGTTCTCTTCTAGAATTTTAATGGTTTCCTGTCTCACATTTAGGTCTTTCATCCATTTTGAATTTATTTATTTTTGTGTATAGTGTAAGAAAGTAGTCCAGTTTCATTCCGCATGTTGCTATCCAGTTTTCCCAACACCATTTGTTAAAGAGGCTTAAAATTTTTTTTTTTTTAATGTTTATTTATTTTTGAGACATGGGAGAGAGACAGAGGATGAGCTTGGGAGTATGAGCATGGGAGAGAGAGGGGACACAGAATCCGAAGCAGACTCCAGGCTCTGAGCTGTCAGCACAGAGCATAGTTGGGGCTCGAACCCACGATACATGAGATCATGACTTGAGCCGAAGTCAGATGCTTAACCAACTGAGCCACCCAGGTGCCCAGAAGAGGCTGTCTTTTTTCCATTGGATATTCTTTCCTGCTTTGTCAAAGATTAGTTGGCCATATATTTGTGGGTCCATTTCTGGGTTATCTATGTGTCTGTTTTTGTGCCAGTACCATACTGTCTTGATGACCACAGCTTTGTAATACAACTTGAAGTCTGGAATTCTGATGTCTTCAGTGTTGCTTTCTTTTTCAAGATTGCTTTGGTTATTTGGGGTCTTTTCTGGTTCCATATAAATACTAGTCTTGTTTGTTCTAGCTCTGTGAAAAATGCTGGCAGTATTTTGATAGGGATTGCATTAAATGTGTAGATTGCTTTGGGTAGTATAGACATTTTAACAGTATTTGCTCTTCTAATCCAGGAGCATTGAATGTTTTTCCACTTTGTGTTGTCTTCAATTTCTTTCACCAATGTTTTATAGTTTTCAGAGTACAGATCTTTTACATCTTTGGTTAGGTTTATTTCTAGGTATCTTACAATTTTTGGTGCAGATGTAAAAAGGATTCCTTGATTTCTCTTTTCTGCTGCTTCATTATTGGTGTATAGACATGCAACAGATTTCTCTGTTGATTGTGTATCCTGCGACTTTACTGAATTGTATATCAATTCTAGCAATTTTTTGGTGGAATCTTTTGGGTTTTCTGTATGGAGTATCATGTTATCTACAAATAATGAAAGTTTGATCTCTGCCAATTTGGATGACTTTTATTTCTTTTTGTTGTCCGATTGCTGAGGCTAGGGCTTCCAGTGCTGTGTTAAATGACAGTGGTAAGAGTGGACATCCCTGACTTGTTCCTGACTGGAAGAGGACAAGCTCTCAGTTTTCCCCATTGAGGATGGTATTAGCTGTGGGTTTTTTTGTATATGTCCTTTGTGATGTAGAGATACGTTCCCTCTATCCCTGCTTTTTTGAGGATTTTTTTTATCATGGATGGATGTTGTACTTTGTCAAATGCTTTTTCTGCATTTATTGAAAGGATCATATGGTTCTTTTGCTTTCTTGTATTAATGTGGTGTATCACGTTAATTGATTTGCAACCACCTTTGCAGCCCAGGAGTAAATCCCACTCGATCGTGGTGAATGATTTTTTTAATGTATTGTTGGATTTGATTTGCTAGTATTCTGTTGAGAATTTTTGCATCCATGTTCATGAGGGATATTGGAGCTTAGTTCTCTTTTTTAGCAGAGTCTTTGTCTGGTTTTGGAATTGGGAATGCTGGCCTCATAAAATGAATTTGGAAGTTTTCATTCCATTTTTATTTTTTTGCACTAGTTTGAGAATAATAGGCATTAATTCTTCTTTCATTGTTTGGTAGAATTCCCCTGGGAAGTTGATCTGGCCCTGAACTTTTGTTTATGGGAGATTTTTGATTACTGATTCTTTGCTGGTTATTGGTGTGTTCAAGTTTTCTATTTCTTCCTGTTTCAGTTTTGGTAGTTTATATGTTTCCAGACATTTTTCGATTTCTTCCAGTCTTTCAGTTTGTTGGCATATAATT
The DNA here is from genome assembly GCF_022079265.1 of Lynx rufus. Taxonomy (NCBI): domain Eukaryota; kingdom Metazoa; phylum Chordata; class Mammalia; order Carnivora; family Felidae; genus Lynx; species Lynx rufus. The sequence continues at coordinate 74,525,301 of NW_025814889.1, read as the reverse complement.
TTTCATAATTTTTTTCTTATAATTGTTAGCATTTCTGTGGTGTTAGTTATTTCTCCTCTCTCATTTGTGATTTCATTTATTTTGGTTCTTTCTCTTTTCTGTTTGATAAGTCTGGCTAGGAGTTTATCAATTTTACTGATTTTTTCACAGAATCAGCTTCTGGTTTCATTGACCTGTTCTGGTGGTTTTTTAGTTTCTGTATCCTTTATTTCTGCTATAATCTTTATTATTTCCCTTTTTCTGCTGGCTTTGGGCTTCATTTGTTCTTTTTCTTGTTGCTTTAGGTGTAAGGTTGGTTGTTTATTTGAGTTTTTTCTTGTTTCTTGAGATAGGCCTGTATTGCTATATACTTCCCTCTTATGACTGCTTTTGCTCCATCCCAGAGGTTTTGGACCGTTGTGTTTTCATTTTCATTTGTTTCCATGTATTCTTTTATTTCTTCTCTGATTTCCTGGTTGACCCATTCATTCTTTAGTAGCATGTTGTTTAACTCCATGTATTTGTGGTCTTTCCAAATTTTTTCTTGTGGTCGACTTCAAGTTTCAGACCATTCTTTGTGGTCAGAGAATATGCATGGTATGATGTCTCTCTTTTTGTGCTTGTTGAGGCCTTATTTGTGACCTGGTATGTGATCTCTTCTGGAGAATGTCTCATGTGCATTTGAAAACGATGTGTATTCTGCTTTGCAATGAAATATTCTGAATATACTTGTTAAGTCTGTCTGGTCCAGTGTGTCATTCAAAGCTATTGTTTCCTTACTGGTTTTCTGCTTAGATAATCTTTCCATTGCTGTAAGTGGGGTGTTAAAGTCCCCTACTGTTATTGTATTATTATCAATGAGTTTCTTTAGGTTTGATATTGTTTTACATATCTGGTGCTCTCATATGGGGGCATAAATATTTATAATTGTTAAGATCATCTTGTTGGATAGTCCCCTTATTATGATATGGTGCCCTTCTTCCTCTCTTGTCTTTGGTTTAAAATCTAGTTTGTCTGGGGGCGCCTGTGTGGCTCAGTCAGTTAAGTGTCCCAATTCTTGATTTGGGCTCAGGTTATGATCTCATGGTTTGTGAGTTCTGGCTACACAAAGCCTGCGTGGGATCCTGGGAATCCTCTCTGTCTCTGTCCCTTGCCCGGTTGCACACATGTGTGCACTTTCTCTTTTGAATAAATAAACTTAAAAAAAATAAGCAAAATCTAGTTTGTCTGATATTGCTACTCTGGCTTTCTTTTGACTTCCATTTGCATGATAGATGGTTTCCATCCCCTCATTTTCAGTCTGCAGCTGAGTCTCTTATAGATAGCATATACATGGGTCTTATTTTTTTAATCCATTCTGACACCGTCTTTTGATTGGAGCATTTGGTCCACTTACATTTAGAGTAATTCTTGATAGATATGAATTTAGTGTTATTTTATTGTTGTTTCTGGAGATTTTCTCTATCCATTTCTAGTCTTTGTTGCTTTTGGTCTTTTCCCACTCAAAGAGTCCCCCTTAATATTTCTTGCGGGGCTGGTTTAGTGGTCACGAATTCCTTTAGTTTTTGTTTGTCTGGGAAACTCTTTATCTCTCCTATTCTGAATGACAGCCTTGCTGGATAGAGTATTCTTGGCTGCATATTTTTCCCATTTAGTGTGTTGAATGTATCATGCTACTCCCTTCTGGCTTGCCAAGTTTTTGTGGAGAGATCTGCAGCTTGGCCTTATGGGTCTTCCTTTGTAGGTTAGGGACTTCTTTTGTCTTGCTGCTTTTAGGATTTTTTTTTTTTTTTAATCACAGTATTTTGCAAGTTTAATTACAATATGTCTGGTGTTGGCCTGCTTCTGTTGATTTTGATTGGAGTTCTCTGTGCCTCCTGGATTTGGATGTTTATTTCCTTTCCCAGATTAGGGAAGTTTTCAATTATTATTTCCTCAAATAAACCTTCTGCACCCTTTTCTGTCTTTCTTTCTGGGACTCCTATGATACAAATATTACTACATTTGATGGAATCACTGAGTTCCCTAGTATTCTCGTGATCCATAATTCTTCTCTTTTGTTCAGCTTTATTATTTTCCATTATTCTATCTTCTGTATCACTTATTTGTTCCTCTGCTTCTTCCATCGTTGTGGTCATTACATGCAGTCTGTTTCAAATCTCAGTTCTTGCATTTCTCATTTCTGACTGTTTTTTAGCTCTTTTTTGTCTGTGGTACGGCTGTCCCTGATGTCTTTCATGCTTTTCTCAAGACCACCAAGTATCCTTTTAAGTGTTGCTTTAAATTTTCCATCAGGCATATTACTTATGCTTTTTTTCCATTAGATCTCTGTTCAGGATCTTTTCTTGTTCTTTCTATTGGGATGAATTCCTCCATGTTGGTATTTTGTCTGAGTCTCTGTCTTCTCCTCTGTGTTAGAAAAGCCTGTTATGTTTCCTGCTCCTGAGAGTCATGGCTTTGTGAAGAAGAGGTCATATAAGTGTCCAAGGCCTGGAGCTTCGGGAAGTGTCCCTGGTGTGTGCTGCATGCACTCTGCTGCTGGGTTTTGGCTGCTCTGTCTTTCAGGTCAGTCATCTGCAGAGGCTCTCCTTGCCTGCAGTGGGCAGTGTTTGGATTAGCCAGAGTATGGGGAGTTTTAACTAGGTGTGCTTTGGTCCACTTATTAAATGAGACCTAAGTCTACTTCCACTAGAACCAGAGCTTTGCAGAACTCTATGGCCAGTAGATGTGGTGCATGCAGAGGTTTCTGCTGGCTTTCTGAGGAAGGGGCCCGCTGCTCTGCGACTTAGGCACTCTTGCCTGAGAAAAGCAGTGCCAGTGGAGCACAGGTGGGTGTGACTTGGTGTGAGCAGGTAGGGCAGCCAGTGTTGGCACCGTGTTGTTGACTGAAGTTGGTTTATGCTGGGTGGTAGGGGAGGGAACTGGTGTCAGCCAGCTCCTTTGTCCTCAGAGAGGGGTCTCTGTGCTCTCAGGGAAGCATTCCAGAAGAGCAAATAATTTTCCCTTGTGCATCCCAGGTGGTTTTCAGATTGCTGGTTTCATGCTCTTTCTATGTTGCCTGCCTGGAACAGTGCAGTGCACTTTGGGCTCTGTTGTAGCCAAGGCTGCTGACTTTTAAAACTCCAGACTTTAGGGACCTGGTCTGGTGGGGACCCTCGCTGGTCTTCTGGAGGAGGGTCTCACTGTGCTGGGATGGATGCAGTTTTGACCAAGAAGGGCAATCGCTGTAGCTCAGGGTCATGGGATTTGGAGCAAAGCAGGTTAAATAGCCAGTGTCTGGGTTAGCTGCCCTCAGTCAGTGTCTCTGTGCCTACGCTGAGAGGTGTGGGGGGATGGAAATGGTTCTTTCATCCCCGGAGAGGCCCCTTTTTGAAAGCCACCTCTCATAGATGTGCTCCAAGAAGAGGGAACAATTTTAGGGGATCCTCAGATCACTGTACTGTCTGCCCCAGGGTTGTTGGCCTGCCTGCCCTCCAGGAGTAGGGCAGTGCCCTTCAGGGCTCTATCCCAGCCCTGCCCTATGACCTCTAAAACTCCTGGCTTTGAGCCCTGCTGGTTGCAGAAACTAGAAAATTAGTCCCTTGTTTTCCAAACCAGTGGCTTTGGGGAAGTGTTCTCCCCGTGCGTTTCCCGGTGTGCTCTCCTCTCTCTTATCTTTCTTCACCACCAGGGCTTCCTCCCTATATCCATTTTCCTGGTGCTGGATTGTTGGTTGCCTCCTTTCTTTCACTCTTTCCTTTTCTTCTCCCTCTTTCCCCCCTTCTCTCCCTCCCTACCACCCTTTTCTCCTTTCCTTAAAGCAGTGATAATGTTGACAGTTTTGTAGGTTTCTTGGGGTTGGGTCCCAGGATGTATATATATGTTCTACTTACATGGTGATGACCAGTTGTACAAGTAATGCAAAGGTAGTTGTATAAGTTTATGTTCTCATTAGGAGTATGTGTGGATGCTTGCTCCGTGTCTTTACCAACACTGGTAGAATCGGGCTTCTTAATTGTTTTCAGTCAAGTGGGTGCAAAATGGTAATTCACCTTGGTCTTAATTTGCATTTCCACAACTGCTAATAAGGTTGAACATCTTATATATTTATTTGCCACCTGTATTCCTTTGTTTCCCTGTGAAATGCCTGTTTTGTCTTTTGGGCATTTTTCTGTAAGTCTGTTTTTCTATTGATTTTTAAGAATTCTTTCGGGATACTAATCCTTCAGTGTTTTGTTTATAATAATTATTTTCCCCCAATCTGCAGCTTTGCTTTTTTTCTTTCTCTGTGAAGTATCAATGAGCAGAAATTCTTAATTTTAATATATTTCAATTTATTGATTTTTTTTTTAGAGGTTAGCACTTTAAAAAATATAATTTGTTACAACAATAGTTTCCCATGCTGAACTCATAATAGTCTTCTATATTTTCTTCTAAAAGTTTTTAAGTTTTAATTTTCATGTTTAAGTCTTTATGTATGCTGAAGGTAGAAGTCTAATTTCATATCTTTTCATATGACTATTTCAGTCATGTCAGTCTTATTTATTGAACATCCACACTTTCCCCATGGATCTGCAGTGCCACCTTGTCGTATGCTTAGTTTGCATGGATCTCTTTTTCTTTTTTTTTTTTTTTTAAATGTTTATTTACTTATTTTGATAGCAAGAGAGGGCAAGGGAGGGGCAGGGAGAGAGAGAATGCTAAGCAGACTCCGCACTGTCAGCACAGAGACTGATGTGGAGTTCAGTCTCATAAACCATGAGACCATGAACCGAAATCCACTGAGCTCAACCCACTGAGCCACCTAGGTGCCCCACATGGATCTCTTTTTCATCATTCTGTTCTCCAGTTGATCTGTTGCCTATCCGTATAACTCATTCCATACTACCTTTAATTGCTATAGCATTATAATAAGTCTCCATATTTGGCATAGGACATGTATTCTTACCTTATTATTTTTTGGGAATGTCTTGGGTATTCTTGGACTTTCGCTTATCAGTGTAAATACTGGAATCATCTTGTTAAACTCCTTGAAAAATTCTGTAGGTATTTTGATTCTAATTGCTTTGGATTTGTAGATCAGTTTGGAGAGAATTATATTGCTATGGTTTTGTGACTTAGTGTAAATCATGAATATGATACGTCTTCACTTAAGTCTTTAATGTTTTTGAAGACAGTCTTCAAATGTTCTGCGTATGGGTCTTACATATCTTTTGTTAGATTTATTTCTGTTTTTTTTGTTGTTGTTGTTGTTGCTTATCTTTAGTAAAGCAGTCACCTTGCAAACTTTCATTATTACTAACAGTGTCTCCAGATTGTTTTGAGTTTTTTAGGTAGACCATCACATCATCTGAGTTTTGTTCCTCTCCAGTCTTTTAGCTGTATATTTCTTTCTTGTGAAACTGCATTAGCCAGGACCTCTAATATAATACTGACAGAAAGCAGTGGTAGTGGGCATTCTTTTTCCTTTAGAGGGAATGTTACTTACATCTCACCATCATGAATTAATGCTTTTCAGTAGCCTTAAGTAAATAAAAGAAGATGGGATTTCAGAAACAAATTTTGAAGTTTTGGTTTGACAAATGAATATTATTAACTTCAACTTTTTTAAATTGCAGATTTGCTGTTGCTGAGTCTGATTGTAATTTAGCAATTGCCTTGAATAGAAGTTACACCAAGGCTTATACAAGACGAGGTGCTGCTCGATTTGCTTTGCAAAAGTTAGAGGATGCCAAAAAAGGTATTAATATTTTCATCTTATTATTATCTAAAACACTCTTTAATAGTTTAATTTAACAGATGCTATACAAAGAATACTAGGTAATCACAGTTACTACCCTCAGAGAGCTTTCTGTATTTGAAGAAATCTCATTTTTGCTACTTTGGGAAGGAATGCATTATTTGCCACCAATCAGACTTTGGTTCAAATTCTTACTCCACTGTGTATTAGCTATGTGACCAAGGGGAAGGTTGTGGGTCCGCAGTGATTTTCAGTTTTTCAGCCGTAAAATAGGGATTAAAGCATCTTGTTGGATATCGTGAGGCAGAGAGGCACGGCACATAGAGTCCTTGACATGTTTTTCTTCATTTGTAAAGTCTAAGCCTTTTGTTACTCCATAAAATAAGTTTGTGTACTATAAATCATAAAATCTGAATAAAGTTGATAATCTAATAGGATTCTGCTGTTTCTGGTTTTAAGATGTACAACTTAATGATAGTAAGTGTCCTTCCTGGGGCTGGTGGAAGAGGGTGATTTGCAAGGGATTCTGTTAGGATTTTGTTTGTCTTGGTGGAGAATGGAGATAGTCCAGTAACCTCCTGTTGGTTAGTATTTCTCGGTTCCTCGTAATTTTGCTGCAGGATGCATGCCTGTTTGTCACATGTAGCAAATGATTGTTCTATGGAATTTTTTAATATCTTGTCTTTCACATATTCTTTATCTTCAAATTTACTTAGATTATGAAAAAGTATTAGAACTAGAACCAAATAACTTTGAAGCAACGAATGAACTCAGGAAAATTAATCAGGTAAAACATAGTTATTTAAGTGCATTACTTAACGTTTATTTGATGAAGTAAAGGTTTTTGCATAGTCTTTGTACCATAGATTACTTAATATAGACTTTTTAAAATTTTAATTCTTTGTACTGTACAGTTTTACTAAACAAATTTGCAAGCTAGAGGAAGTAGAATAGTTCAGGATCCCTAGGAATCATCATTTAAAAAAGTCATCTGAGAGACACCTGACTGGCCCACTTGGTATAGAGTATAAGACTCTTGATTTTGGGGTTGTGAGTTTGAGCCTCACTGTTGGTGTAGAGATTACTTAAAATCTTCAAAAAAAATCACTGGAGGTTTTTCAACTCCTGCTGCTTTATTTTTTCCCAGATGACAGTTATTTTTCTTTATCCCCATAATTTTTCTTTTTGGCTTGTGCTTTTATTTCTGTACTAAGTTTTTGCATATTTCTTTGATTTTGTTAGTTTTAAGTTGTTCTGTGTTTATAGTTTATATCTTAGCAAAAACAATACTAATTTTTTAACAGTAAGAAAATACTTAAAAAGTTTTTTGTCAAATTATAGTGTACAGTTACATATTCCTTTCACTTTGCTGTTGAATCAGAGTTATAATTATTGTGCTGTGCATTGAAACTTTGAGAAAAAAGTGACAATGATTGGGGAAAATCTGCTTTTAAATATTGCCATTACTTATAGCACATAAAATCTGTTGATAAATGTATCAACTGTCTTATAATTGTGAACTGTGTTATATATTTTTGTATTTTGTCTGAGGTCAAGTAATGACTGTGAATATGAAGTTTGAGAAATTTGGTGATGTCTTGATTATCCGTTTATTTTTGAAAATAGTTTCTAGGATGGTGCCTGGCCTGTGTAGAATTTCAGTAAATACTTGTTGGATAAATAAATGAACAACTGCCATTAGTGATTTTAATTGGAATAAGATGTGTATTAAATTTATTATGTATTTGTTTTGTTTTTTAATTTGAATTAGATTTTGAATTAGAGTAAAAGATATTATTTCAGTATTAATTTGAAATGTAGAAATTCTAATATATTTGAGTAATTTAGTATTTCACAATGAAATATGTATGCATCTTGTATTACTTGTTTTATTTTAGTGGACTACTGTGTCTCCTAGGCTTTAGCATCCAAAGAAAATTCATGCCCAAAGGGAGCTGATACGATGATTAAGACAACTGAAGAAGAGAAAAAGCACATTGAACAGCAACAGAATAAGCAGCAGGCCATTTCACAGAAAGATCTGGTAATCCAGAGGGATTTCAACATACATATGTTTTGTTGAATTTGCTCTTTGTTTCTTGTTCGTCTGTTTCTGTCTTCTCTAATATTTAAATTCTTCAGTAGGAGTTGCAGATTACACTAAAAACCTCTGGAGCTTATAATTCAAAACTTGAGTAATTGATGACTTGGCACATAATTAAAAAAAAAAAAAACATAGTTTAGGGAGCAAATTACTCTGATTATTTTAACATATTTACATATAGATGTAAATTTAGCATAGAAATAAGTTACAGTTCATTCTTATATATAATTATTTTTCCGCTAATTCACACTAGACTGTTTCTGATAAATTTGTTTAGAAATTGTGAGTTGAGATTTAATTTAATACATCTATAGTTTTTCATGGATCCACAGAAGATTTTTAATAAATACTTATGGAATGATTATTGATTGTGATAAGCCTATAAATGAATGTTACAGGGTAATCTGGTATGCACATTCTAATATGGTTTAATTTATCCTGTGTTTAGACATGTTAATGTTACCAAAGAATGAACTGTACAATTTTGGTACTCTGTCCTTTCACAAAAATTACTTGGGTTATGAAATTCTATTGTGCAACCTTTGGTATAACTAGAGTATAATATTTGAGCCTATATTACAATGTGTTTTTAAATTTAAGCTTTAACATTTAATTAGTAGAATAATGGTTAATGCTGCAAAGTAGTATAGTGGTGTATGTTTCTTTTTAGTTCTGAAAAGAGAAGAATGCCATTACAAAAAACCACCTAAACTAACATTCTAAAGCATATATCATGGACTAGATTTTTAACATTAAAATATACTTTAATTACTGGTTTAATATTGTTGAGTATTCTTGTAGTGTTTACTTAAGATTTGAATTCAACTAACTTTTTGGCATTTTTTTTCGTTCTTCTTTATATTCCTCTCCAAAATGATAGGGGAATGGATTTTTCAAAGAGGGGAAATACGAAAGGGCAATTGAATGCTACACTCGGGGAATAGCAGCAGATGGCACTAATGCCCTTCTTCCGGCTAACAGAGCAATGGCCTATCTGAAGATTCAGAAGTAAGTGTTGGATGTATTTAATAGCTTTTCAGGGTGAAAATGAAATTTACCATAAATTGGCTTATTAGATAGACAATTAAGTAAAATATAATTTATTTACTCCTGAGCATTAAATTTATTTTTTATTAAAAAAAATTTTTTTTTAATGTTTATTTTTCACAGAGAGAGAGAGCATAAGTGGGGTAGGGGCAGAGAGACACAGAATCAGAAGCAGCTGAGCATTAAATTTAAATGAGAGAGAGAGAGAGACTGAATATCAGTATGTATTCGGTAAATATTAGCTCTTGTTATTATTTTCCCACTATTTTTGTTTTTTTTAATGTTTGTTTATTTTTGAGAGAAACAGAGACAGAATGCGAGTGGGTTAGGGGCAGAGAGAGAGGGAGACACAGCATCCCAAGCAGGCTTCAGGCTCTGAGCTGTCAGCACAGAGCCCGACGCGGGGCTCGAACTCATGAGCTGTGAGATCATGACCTGAGCCAAAGTCGGATGCTCAACTGACTGAGCCACCCAGGTGCCCCTGTTTTCCCACTTTTATTTATTTATTTAAAAAAAAATTTTTTTTTAACGTTTTATTTATTTTTGAGACAGAGAGAGACAGAGCATGAACGGGGGAGGGGCAGAGAGAGGGGGAGACACAGAATGGAAGCAGGCTCCAGGCTCTGAGCCATCAGCCCAGAGCCCGACACGGGGCTCGAACTCACGGACCGCGAGATTGTGACCTGAGCTGAAGTCGGATGCTTAACCGACTGAGCCACCCAGGCACCCCTTTTCCCACTTTTAATAGTCTGCCATTACACAGTTTAACATTAATTGTTTCATGCGTGTTATTCTGAATTAATGATTTAAAAATTATTTAAAAAAATCTTTTTAATGTTTATTGAGAGAGAGACAGCTTGAGTGGGGAGGGGCAGGGAGAGAGGGAGACACAGGCTTCAGGTTCTGAGCTGTCAGTAACAGAGCCCGATGTAGGGCTCAAACTCATAAGCTGTGAGATCGTGACCTGAGCTGAAGTCGGATGCTTAACTGACTGAGCCACCCAGGTGTCCCTAAAAATTATTTTAACCTCAGAACCTTTTGGGCACATTTTTATCTGGAAGTGTTTTATATATGCATATCCATACATCACAAAAGAGAATTGTTGCCATTGAGATAAGCTGATTGATTATATATATACAGCTAAAACTTGGTCCTATGGTACTAAACAACTGTTCGGGATGTACTCAGGGGTTCCAAGTTGAACAATCAGGATAATATCTGATGGCAGAAACTGTGTCTCATGGTTCTTTGTATCTGTTGTAATAATATTTTATACACTAGTGACAGAATTTAAGAAAAAAACATGTAAATACTTAAAATAGGGATTCGGAGTTACCTTGGTGCCATGGACCCCTTTGGCTGCATGGGGAACCTTCTTCAGAATAGTATTTTTCCATGTATAATTATACATTTGAGAGTACAAAGGAAACCAATTTTATTGAAACAGTTTTTAAAAATTTGTGATACAGTGATATACATACCACAACAAAATGAGAAACTACATTTAAAACATAGGCGAATTCGGGGTGCTGGGGTGGCTCAGTTGGTGAAGTGTCTGACTTCTTGATCTCAGCTCATGTCTTGATCTCAGGTCTGTGAGTTCAGGTTCTATGCTGGACATGGAGCCTACTTTAAAAAAAATACAGGTAAATTTTAAGCTAAAAATTTTTTTTAAAGACATAATGTGAAACTTTAGGTTTGGGGTGATCTGTGACATCTTCTTCCACATACTGATGAACTGATAAGTGTGGATAGGAAATACCCAAAAAGGTGCACAGATGATTGTGTTCCCAGTGTGATAACACATGACCTTACTCTTTGGCATCTGAATGACTGCTAGGGACAGAGTTGCCCGATAGTTGGCCAGTTAGGTCATAGGAGCATTTATAAACAGGGATTCTGTGATCACATACAAACAAACAGCAGGTTAAATTACTACTGTAATTCTGAAATAGTGGTGAGCATAAATAGTATTTTGAGATGTTTGTAACAGTTGTAATGTGATATGAAAATATCAGTGATACTTATTAGTGTAAAATCACCTACTGCTTTTGCTACCATGGTTTATTGTCTGCAGTTATAATGGAAAGAAAAGCTAAATCCCATTTAAAGTAAGTAACTGAAAATAAGCATGTAGTATTTTTTTCCATTCAGCTTTTCACATCTCTCAAAGGACCTCAGGTTAGGAACTCCTGTTATATAAGTAAATTTTGTTTATATATATCCTCATTTAAACTAACAGACAAACATGGGGTGCCTAGGTGGCTCAGTCGATTAAGCATCTAACTTTGGTTCAGGTCATGATCTCGTGGTTTGTGGGTTCGAGTCCTGTGTTGGGCTCTGTGCTGACAGCTCAGAGCCTGGAGCCTGCTTCGGATTCTGTGTCTCCGTCTCTCTCTGCCCCTTGCCCTCTCTCTCTCTCTCTCTCTCTCTCTCTCTCTCTCAAGAATGAATAGATATTAAAAATTAAAAAAATAGACACAATTAGAGATACACATTATTTTGATCAGTGAGAGTGAATAATAGGTTGACAGGTGAAAAATAGGTTGAGTGTCCCAGTTCAGGTATAAAGGCACAAGAGTGGAAAAGTTCATGTAACTTCTGAAAGGGCAAGTGGTTCGTATTATGACTGTTATGCAGGGTCCAGTGATAGAGATAAGGCTGGAGAGCCAGACAAGCCCTTGGCTTTGTGCTCTTTAAAGTACTGTACCCTGAAAAGTGAGGGGGCCATGCTCATGTCTTGAATGGGAGAATGACCTAATCAGCAAAGTAGAAAATATATTGGTAGAGGCATAGGGCACACACATTTGCACATATACAGACATACTCTTTCTTTCATTGAAAAGCGAATTAAAGGATTAAGGGATGTTTAAGTTCATTAGAAATTTTATTTTGTTCTTAGGAGGTCTTGTTTCAAGGGTAGGATAGCAGTCATGTAGGCCTTGGGGAGAATGTAATCACAGGAGATTCTACTGTTTTAGAATATTTTTATTATGAAATTTTTGCAGCTTTCATGAAAGTAATATAATAAACTTCATGTACCAAATCATCTAGTTTTAACAAGCCGTACTTTTTTTTGTTACATTTAGCTTTTTTCTCTCTGAATTATTGTAAAGCAAATCATAGGTATTATGACATCTAATCCCTAAAGGATTTTTTGTACATAACCACAATACAATTATCATGCCAAATAAATTTACAGTAATTCATTAATGTCATTTTCAAATATAGGAGGGTCTTAAGTTTTTGGGTTTTTTTTTAAGGTCTCCTTAGCTTTTTGTTTTTATAGAGCACTACCCAGTCTGACTGAATTGATAGCTGGTTGCATGGTTGAGTAGAATTTATGAAAAGCGTTAGATGATATAAGGAGTCCTAGGTCCCATGGTCTTGTTTTCCTTAGGTGGTGTCTATTGTGGGTAAATATTCATGAAGTTGTATTTGAAAATTAGTGCCAGTTCTAATTGTTAGTGTAGTACTTATGTGTACTGCACGTAAAGTTAGAGGGGAGGTAGGCTGCCAGCAGTGGGATTCTTTCGTCTGCTCTGCTTGTGCTTTACCATCATTCTATTGCATCCTTCCAGCACACTTTTTTCTGGCTTTCTTTTAATCTGGTACCTTTTCCCTCCTTACCAGATGATCCCAAGTTTTGGTGAGAATGAAGAATAAAAAAGAAATGGTCTTCCTTCAAAGACAGATTTGGGAGTTTTTAGTTGAAATAATATGCCTGCTTTTTACATTAGGAACTCCAGTTTATGTGAAGTTTTTCTTTTTTTTTTTTTTTTTTTTTTTAATTTTTTTTTTCAACGTTTATTTATTTTTGGGACAGAGAGAGACAGAGCATGAACGGGGGAGGGTCACAGAGAGAGGGAGACACAGAATCGGAAACAGGCTCCAGGCTCTGAGCCATCAGCCCAGAGCCTGACGCGGGGCTCGAACTCCCGGACCGTGAGATCGTGACCTGGCTGAAGTCGGACGCTTAACCGACTGCGCCACCCAGGCGCCCCGTATGTGAAGTTTTTTTATAAGCTGCATTTTCCAGTTGGTAATTTTGTCGTGTTTAATAGATATGAAGAAGCTGAAAAAGACTGCACACAAGCTATTTTATTAGACGGCTCATACTCTAAAGCTTTTGCCAGGAGAGGAACGGCAAGAACATTTTTGGGAAAGTTAAATGATGCCAAACAAGGTACGACTGTTTTATGACAACTGTCACTCACTTGTCCTGATGAGACTGCCAAGTTACAGAAGCAGAGATTCATGTAGCTTTTCCAGGGTTCAAGAATACAGAACTTAGAGAAGTAAATTTTCTTTCAGTTTAGATTATTCATAGTTTGCATATTTGGAGGAATATGGCTTCCGTAGTGGACCTGATTATCTTTTACTTTAATAGCATATAGTCTAATCTGGCTAACTGCCAGTAGAAATTAATGAATAATTTGAATTATCAGTGAAAAGGAAAAGGCAGAAAGAAAAGGGAAGGGGATCAGCTGTTCAGGGTTAGAGGATAATGTGGAATCTGGAGTGATGCGCCTTTTTATTCTTGGTACTAATTATTTTTCCAGGATCTGTCAGATTTTAAGTATTCATTCTGTTAGTTTCTTTAAAGAACCAACTTGGTTTTATTGTGTGTGTTTTCTGTTTCATTTTATTTCTGCTCTTTCTTCAGCTTTGTTTAGGTTTAATTTGCGTGTATTCTAATACTTTGACATCAGTACTTAGATTTTCAGCCGCCTTTTCTCATACGTGCATTTAAATATGACAGTTTCTCTCTAAGCCTGGCTTTAGCTGTAGCTCATGCATTTAAAAAATGGTAGTAAAATATACATAACGTGAACAAAATTTACCATCTTAACCCTTTTTAAGTGTACAGTTCAGTAGCATTAAGTACGTTCACACTGTTGTGCAAGCATCACTACCAGACATCTTGAGAACTTTTTCATCATCTAATCCTGAAAATCTCCCCATTAAATAAGAACTTCTTGGCCCCCCCGCTTCCAGCCCTTGGTAAACCACCATTCTACTTTCTATCTATGAATTTGACTATTCTACATACGTTATATAAGTCGAATCATGCAATATTTGTCATTTTGTGTCTGGCTTATTTCTTTTTTTTTTTTTTATTTTTTTAACGTTTATTTATTTTTGAGACCGAGAGAGACAGAGCATGAATGGGGGAGGGGTAGAGAGAGAGGGAGTGTGTCTGGCTTATTTCACTTAGCATAATGTCTTCAAGGTTTAAGGCTGAACAATATTCCATTATATGGTCTCTTAGATTCTATCTTACATTTGCTGAGTGACCCTGTCATTCTTTAATAGTGTGTGTGAGCTTTGGTGAGTTAGATGACCTCTAGGTCTTATTTGTATCATCTGTAAAGTGGCGTTGTGATGAGGGTTACATGAGAATTCACATAAAGTAACTAGAATAGCACTTAGTAAATGCTTAGCTCTTACTGTTGCTCCCCTGTTTCTAGCATCCTGAGTAAAACTTCTTGAGATAAACATGGTTATTAACTAAATGTATCATGTCTTGAACTCCATAAAGTATTTTCACTAATTTATTGTAGTTCTTAAAAATTCACTTTAGATTTTGAAACTGTTTTACTTCTGGAACCTGGGAATAAGCAAGCAGTAACTGAACTTTCCAAAATTAAAAAGGTAATGTGTTCTTTTCACCAAAATACGGTCTTATTTTCTGAAACAGAAACACATTATCTGTTAACATAAATAACTTGAGGATATTTTGATAGTCATGCTTACAAATTTATTTTCAAGGACTTAATTGAGAAAGGACACTGGGATGATGTTTTTCTCGATTCTGCACAAAGGCAAAACGTGATAAAACCTGTTGATAATCCATCTCATCTTGGGTCAACTGTAAGTGAAAAGCACTTTTCTTTCAGTTTTTTCCATTTTAAGTATCAGTGTTGTATTAATAAGAGTTGGAAACAAACTGTTGAATTAATAAACTCTGAAATGTTGAAAGTTCTTAGGACCATTTTTAGAATCTTTAAAAAACACTTCTTAGGATTATTGACATAATAAAACTGGAGAAAATTCAGCTATTTAGAATTCTGGTATAACTTTTTCAGTGACTTAATTTAGCGGTATAAATTTAAATATTTCTATATGTTTTCTGATATTAAAGATATTTGAAGTCGTTTTACATTTTATAATAATTAAATATTTTTAATTGCTAGTACCATTCTTGTTCGAGATTATGATTTTATTATAAGAGCTTTGCATCTTGTGTGGGGTTTGATCTAAAATCAGCACCTGAGTTCAACCACAACAGAAATAAGGTGAATGTGCTTTGCATGTCAACTCCTACTGTTCACATCCTCTGCAGGTGGAGGTGGTAGGTGCACTCCCCGGGGCCACCAAGATGTGGGAGGTAGAGGTGGCTTGTAGCGCATGAATGGTGATGAGGGGGGGGCATGGAGTAGGACGTGCAGGATGGTCCTGGTAAGGGAGGAAGTTCTCTTGCATCCATATTGACCTGCAGAACAGAAGTGAAAGCTATGTTGATATGACAGAAGAACCAATACCAGCAGCAGCTGAAACCCAAAAAAGCAGGTGTCAGCACCTGCCACCTTTCCAACCACCAGGTTGCAAGAGAGCAGCATCAGTGCCAGAAAACGCTACCCTTCCCACTGGGTGTCACCTACAGCTTGGGGGAATAGATGCCAGGAGGTTAAACGACTGTCACCACCCGTCACTGCTCATGTTTGCGAATGTAGAACAGCAAGGGGTCGCATCCTAGAGGATGAACACAAGTAATTACAGACTAATAAAGTAGCATTTCAGACAGGCATTCGCATCCCTCCCTCTCCGTGGCCACAGAAGGTTGTTATTTGTATATTGAGAAGAGAACGAATGGGAATCAAAAGCCCATACTCTGCACGTGGAATCATAGCCACTCCCATGGAAAAGTTCTGCCTGTCAGCCCTGACCTCCCTCTGTGTCCCTCCAAGACAAAGAAGTCTTCTCTGGAAGTTCTGTCAATGGCCTCAGACCTCTGGTTGGATAGGGATGTCTGGAGTCTTACAGGGGAACTGAAAACGTGTTTTCTGAGAGGAGCGTGTTACTTATAAATGTTAACTAAGCTCAGTTATATTTATGTTAATTTGTCAATTCTGATTTTTAAGTACACTGTGAGACACAGTGATTATATTCTATGGAAAAAGACAAAAATTCTAAATGATAGGGTCAACACAGATGTGTTTCAGCTTCTAGTATAAAACTCCCATGATGTATCATGAGGGGTGGTATCCGTTCTAACAGTGACTCAGGACACAGCAGAACGTGCTCATGTGAACGCAACTGAAGGACTTTGTGGGGAACTGGCCCTGCAGTTTTAACTGATTTTCTTTCTTCATAACTTCCATTTCCAGTGTACGTTTTCTAGCACAAATACTAGACTTCTGGTAATTGGGTGACTTCTGATAATTAAGCATATTTTTACCCAGGGTACAACTGGAGGGATTCCGTGTAGCGCATCTGCCACCAGAGAAGGAGCAGTGATGAGTTAGGAAATTTACCTAAGACCATTCAAAATGGCGCAAAGCACACAATGTAAAGTTGGAGGGATGAGGTTTCACATTTTCCAGTTGTGAGGATTACCGCAGACATTCTGAACAGGTTAATTGTCTCACTGGAGACAGGAAAGGAGCAAACAACAACGATCCCACATAGAGGAGTTCTTGGGAGTCAGCCAGGCCATGAGACTTCAGTATGGAGTGTGGTGCCATCCTCGTTGTTATTCCCAGAAATGCGCGGTAAAAGCCCTAAGGTCCTCAGCCTTTAAGTGCTTTTGGCTTCTGGAGGCACAACCAAGACAACAAGCTGAAAACAGAGAAGCCTGGAGGCTCCTGAGCTAAGAGTTTGGACTTTGAAAATAAGTAACGCAGCAGACACACCACACAACACACAAAACAGAGGTAAGGCCAGGAGAGGGTGCTGTCCAAAAAGATGAAGGTTTCCCGGAAGAGTCACAACTGAAAATGACCGCAGCGTTTCTCTTGTCCTCTGTACCCTTGGTAGAGACAGAGCTGCTGTTCCTCACGGGAGCAGCACCAGCCTCTGGATCTGATAAAGGCCCTAGGAGGACTGGAGGCCTATTGTGATTTGCATAGATTGTGCAGAATTAAAACGAACCCCCATTTGTTCCTTCACCATCTTAAACTCTCTACTCTCAGGTCCCTGATCAGAAGCAGAGAGTTTTTCACATGTTCAGGTGACCCCCAAGGATAAGGGGGAGACCTGTCCCTTTTACTTAGTGAAGACACCACAGGGCCCTGGTTCGGGTGTTTTCATAACTCATCAAACAACTGGGGACAGCCTGGGGCTCAGTCAGCTGGAAATAAAGTTAGAGGTGTGCCTCGTGGCTTGAAGAATCCAGCACATGGTCTTTGTACAATGCACATTTGCACAAGTGGTATGTCCACCTTGCTGTAAACAGTCTCATTCTCTCTGAGAGACACCTGCTCCCAGCTCTGTGTGGGGAAATGACACAGCCCATCGCATGTATGTCCTGAGAAACCTGAGGATCGTTAAAATGTCCTCAGTCAGGTTTATTACCCTAACATTGCAAAGCCCTCAGTACTATATCTACACCTTAAAAAAAAAAAAATACCAGCACCTACGGCAAAAATGTAGTATATGCAAATCGTCCTTAAAAATATACCATTGCATGGGGCGCCTGGGTGGCGCAGTCGGTTAGGCGTCCGACTTCAGCCAGGTCACGATCTCACGGTCCGTGAGTTCGAGCCCCGCGTCGGGCTCTGGGCTGATGGCTCGGAGCCTGGAGCCTGTTTCCGATTCTGTGTCTCCCTCTCTCTCTGCCCCTCCCCCGTTCATGCTCTGTCTCTCTCTGTCCCAAAAATAAATAAACGTTGAAAAAAAAATTTTTTTAAAAAAATATACCATTGCACATTGTTTTTGGTATACTGTAGTATTTTTCATTAAGTCCAACAAAGCCAGTTTTTTCCCCCTGCAATATTAGAAGGAATAGCTGGCGTGAATTTAGCAATTTGTTCTGTGCTGGATCTTTAAAGTTACTCATTTAGGGCAAATATATATATATAAGTATATATATATATGATATGACTGTATGGTAATTTCTAACATTCACATATACAGAAGAGTACACAAGACAAATTAAGATTTAAAAAATAATTATAAAGTGAACACCCATGAAATCAGCTAGGTCAAAACTTGAAAGGTGTCAGCCCCCAAAATCTCCCTGTGTGCCCCTCACTGCTCGTGATTCTCTCCCTGCCTCCTGGAAGTAACTGTTACGCATGGCAGATACTTTGAGAGAAATAATTTTGTAAGGAAGTCAGAACAGATACTTTGTCTTCCTTTTACAAAGGAAGAAAGGCAAAGAAAGTTTGTCAAGTTCATATTTCAGGTTAGTAACAGAATTTCTTAGTTTAATGCTTTTCCAGTGTTGTTTTTAATTCCACACCCAACGTGGGACTTGAACTCAGGACCCTGAGATCAACAGTTGCATGCTCTACTGATTGAGACAGCCAGGCGCCCCCTAGTGTTCTTACTGTGACTTTATTCTGAGACTACTTGTTCATATGCCAGGCATAAACCTAGTAGCTTTTATACATTGTATTCATTTTCATACATTATGTTAATGTGCTGCTATTCTGTTCTTTTCAGTAAAGGTGATCAGATGTTTAATTAAAAGTGGTTTAAACTTTTACATCTTTGTAAGATGTTTTCACAAAAATTAATTCACAAGGTTTAAAAAGCTTTTGTCAGACTTCGTTGTCCATAATTATAAAAACATTGACATGTAGTAAACCAAATATCTGTGTATGTGATGTACCATGGCCAGTGTGCCCTGAGGAGCTTTTATATATTTGTTAGGTTCTCTTCTCCCTCACTTTAAAAATCAGTTTATGTTAATAGTTTGAAAACGCAACATGTATTTAAATCTTTTGTGGGAAGACCTCAAAACAAAACAAAACACCTCTATGAAATGAAACATCTGAGGTAAACCATTCTGTAAATGATCCCAAACAAAATCAGTATCCTAGCGGGGAAGGGAAAATTGCTGTTTATTTTTATAATAGGTCTCTATAGTAAAAAAGTGGGTGTTATTTAAAAAATCAAAGATGCAGTTTGATGTAATGTTTTTAAGAGTTGATTTTAGTTCCCCTTCATAAACTTTGAAGTCTTGGGCCAGTTACCAAATCCCTGTGTGATCCTTACTTTTTCTCCTTGAGAATAACTCACAGGTTAGTTTAGATCAAAGGAAATAATACCGATTAACGCTAAGGCAGTTTTAGGTGAAATGAATATTAATTTCCTTTTCAGGAACCCGATCACGGGAAAAGTGGTCAGGAAAGAGAGGAAAGCCCAGGACGTGGAGAGAGTCCTAGGATGATTTTAGTCAAGTGAGAGCCTAGGCCAGGGAAGTCTCTGTTTCAAGGGCTGACAGCCTGAGAGCACTTCTGGCAAATCTCCGGAGAGAATGTAGAAGAGCAGTGATGTAGAGTATCTGGGACCTGGGGCTCCCTAATGGGTGGTAGTAAATGAAGCGTTTCTTGATCTCATAGCCTCTGCTGAAATACTTTATTTTCATTTCTCTGTTTTCCTGTAGCAAAACTTCACCTTTCTACCTGGTACTTCCCATCTCTTTCTCCCTTTCTGTTTATTATTTTTCTCTTCCTTTTCTTGAAATGGCCATATTCATATAGAGCTAAGTAAAATGTCATGCATCTAAATTTAATTTAAAAAAATGGTTAATTGAAGCTTTCATATATTCTTTCATCTTTCTGTAGTGATATCTTTTGTGTTTGACTCCTGTTAACCAGCATACTGTCATTCCCCCTGCCCCCCTAACCATCAGTAGCCCTCAGCAGCTCCCAGTGGGAGCTGCCTACACTTAATAGAGACCACCGATTAGGAAATTTTAAAATTGGGATCATGTTGACACATCTGTTGTCCGTGAAAGGATTTGGCTTTAAATGGGACTATATTGATTTGGTTCAATGATTATTGCCTGTCAGAAATGACAGTTTATTTTGCAGCACTAACACATGCCCATTCTTGGTTAATATCTTCATAGAAAACTGTTGCTGTTGATTTTTCTCAGCAAAGCGAAGGCCTTAGCTTAACGTAATTGCACTTTAAATAGAACTGCTACTGTGATTCTGTTAACAAATTTGCTAATGGCTTTTAAAAGTTATATTCATCCAGTAACATTTGGTTGTTAACTGTTAGTCTTAGCTGTGTTAATAGAATGTCTGCATTTAACATTGAGTTTGTATGTCATTGAGTTCAGTATATGTGTCAAAAAAGTTTTTTTTTTTTTAATCTTTGTTTATTTTTGACAGAGAGACAGAGCATGAGCAGGGGAGGGGCAGAGAGAGAGGGAGACACCGAATCCAAAGCAGGCTCCAGGCTCTGAGCTGTCAGCCCAGAGCCTGACGCAGGGCTTGAGCTCACAAACCATGAGATCATGACCTGAGCCGAAGTTGGATGCTCAGCCAACCGACTGAGCCACCCAGGCGCCCCCCAAAAGTTTTTGTATCTACAACATTTTGATTTAAAGTTCAACCATACAGTTGGAATGAACACTTAGATTATATTGAAGAAAAATTTTTTATTACTAACAGAGTATTATATGTAAACTTAAGAAGAAATTGAACGTGTTTGACACAGTGACTGAAAGAGTGAACCCTATTTATTTTATTAAATTAAAAACTATATGGTCAAGTCTGACCAACTTCGTGAATACATTTGGCAGATCTTTAATCCTTCGCTGGTTTTATCCAGCTGCTACATATTAGAAAATTGACTTCGATTTTAATGTTAGTCTGTTTCATACAGAATACTAATTAACTGCCTGACCTTTTTCTGCGTGTCTTCAGTTAGCCCACTGTAGGTTTGGCTATCATTTTTCTTGGCTTTGTTGCCTGTAGGATGAAGTCCAAACTCCTTGACATGATGCATAATTCCTTTATAAACTGCCTTTAAGGAGCCTTTCAGGCTTTGTCCATACCACCACTCCTCCCCTTGCACCAGCCCCATTGGACTTCTCATATTTCCACTGACCATGCAGTGCCCTTCCACATTGCCGTTCATGTGTCCTTTTTCTGTGAAGCCTCCCTTGTTCTCTTAGCATTTTGTACTTCACCTTTTATAGCATGCATCCCATTGTCTTGTAATTATGTATAGGAGCATCTCTTCTTTCTCCCATTTAGACTTCCATATGGTAGGGACTGTGTATCTTTTTAGTCTTTATATTCTCAGAGTATGACTCCTGTTGTGTGTCTAACCATCAAATTGAATTTACTTACAACTGTTAGTCTGGGAAATTAAAATCCAAGTACATTCTCAAAATACGTAGCCGGTATCAGCTGTAAGAACACTGCAACCTTTTAATTTGTGATCCTAAAATAGAAAACCCTAATACGTTGATTTAAAGAATTGATTTTAATTGTTTTAGAAACCACTCAAGAAGGTTATTATTGAAGAAACTGGTAATTTGATACAGACTATTGATGTGCCAGATACTGCTGCTAATAACATTACTCTGGCAAATGGGATAGCAAGTGCAGGCGCTACAAGTAAGAAAAATTCAAGCCAAGATGACCTTTTGCCCACAAGTGATATTCCAAAAGCAAAAGTACTGAAAATAGAAGAAATCAGTGATACTTCATCCCGGCCGTGAGTAGAAGAAATACTCTTATTTTATACTCATCTGGAATGGTTATAATTCACTAGAAAGTTGATATTACTGATGAGACTTCTGGTTTGTGCTCATCACCAAAATTCTTTGAACTGCCCAACTTCACATTCTAGTTTTTCTTTTTCATTTGTACTTAACTGTAAGAGAGGTTTCGCTATTCCTATACCATAGTGGGAGAGTTAGAAATAAAGTATCTTGAGCAAATTGATTCTGTGCATTTTTGTTCTAGAACTTCAGTGTATGTATTTCACTTTTTAATTTAGAAAAATCTTTAGTTTCTTTTTTTTATATTTTTTTTTCAACGTTTTTTATTTATTTTTGGGACAGAGAGAGACAGAGCATGAACGGGGGAGGGGCAGAGAGAGAGGGAGACACAGAATCGGAAATAGGCTCCGGGCTCCGAGCCATCAGCCCAGAGCCTGACACGGGGCTCGAACTCACGGACCGCGAGATCGTGACCTGGCTGAAGTCGGACGCTTAACCGACTGCGCCACCCAGGCGCCCCTAGTTTCTTTTTTATGAAAATTTTTAATGTTTATTTTTGAGAGAGAGAGAGAGTGAGAGTGCGCACAAGTGGGGGAGGGGCAGAGAGAGGGAGACACAGAGTATGAAGCAGGTTCCAGGCTCTGAGCTGTCAGCGCAGAGCCCGATGTGAGGCTCGAATTCACGAACTGTGAGATCATGACCTGAGCCGAAGTCGGACACTTAACTGACTGAGCCACCCGGGCACTCCTAAAAATCTTTAATTTTTTAAAAGGAAGCTTCATAAAAAGTGTAGAATTTAGTCATCGTTATTCTAGTCATTAATACATAAGATTATTTGTGGGCTCCTTAAATTATGCTTGGAATTTTAAAATAGTCATATGTATGCTTAATGGTAAGAACATAAAAGATATAGATTAATTAGGTTTATTTTGGGATGTTGAAGCTTTATTCATCCATTTTTGTATTGCCACTCAGCAATCCTATTAAAAGTTTTTTTTTAATGTTGAATTTCAGTGGTTTTATTTAAAGTGATAGTGATAAGTGATTTGAGGAAAACACTAGGCAGATATTTTTTTTAAAGGAGGAAGCACTTAATGTCTTGGAGTATCTTTCTTGACACGTGCTAATTCAGATTTCGGAAAGGCTGAGTTGTGAGTGTATGTGATGTAGTAATGTCGTATATAGAAATGGTGTGCTTTAAAAGGTGACCAGGTTATATTAGCCCTATAGATGAGAATAGTTGTTATATAGCCAGTATGTGAAAATTTGCAAAAGTATAATCTGTCTTACCAAAAATACAGATATGGACAGCTAAAAGAATTTGCTATGTGCAGAATATAAATAGTTACAATAATACATTAGTAAAGTCAGAAATTAAAAAATCTCTGTTGATGTCTCCTTATATAAGGTTTGACGATTTGTGGTTCTTTTCTAATTGTTTGATGCTTCTGAAATATTTCAGACCCCAAGTCAACCTGAAACAGGATGTATGTCAGTCTTTGAGTGAGAAGACTTCTATACAGATAGACAGAGCACCTGCTCAGTTTATCACTACTGTTCTTCCTCCTGTTCCTGCAAACTCGTTTCAGCTTGAATCTGATTTCAGACAACTTAAAAATTCCCCAGATCTGTTGTATCGGTATGTGAAGGTAAGAAAGAGGAAGCTAGCAGTTCTAGTTAAGAGAAAGGTCAGAGCTGCTTTTGTCACTATATAATAAGAGTACTGTATTTGCTCTTGTATAAGAGGGTTGTAGAGCACTTGCTGAATGCATATATTACCCTGGCCAGACTATTTTACATATTTGCAACCAGGAAGCCTTTGGAAATAGGTTCTGTGTTAAATTCTGTGGTCTAAAATAACTTAATCTAATTTGAAAAACCATAACCTAAACTTAATTCTTCATTCTTCTTTAACTTCTTTAAGAAGTTAAAATACATTGAGTGCCTTCCGTGTGCCCCAAGCAACTGCTTGCAATATTTAGGCAGTCATTCTCCTGAAAATGAGCTCTTATTTGCTCCCAGAAAAAGAACAAATCTTATGAAATTGACCAAACAATGGATTTTAGCATTGTCTTTCTCAAGTGTGATTATAGTAATAATCCCTTGCAATTTTCCAGAACGCAATTACTTCTAAATACATTGTCTCATGTAATTCTATTTTTTAAACTGTCTGGTTATTTTTATTGCTCCTTGAGAGCACTCTCAAGTTTCCTGTCTCTCCTAAGGGGGTGTACATCTCCATCTCTCTGTTCATGAGATTTTTCTCTGCCTTGAGCAGAGTGATTATCTTACAGTTCCTCTAACTTTTGTTCTGTCACAGTTACATTTCACTGTGACCTCATTATTACTCAGTAAGGACTAATGCATAATAGTTATTCTTTACCATATTCACCTAAGCAATTGTTATATACATAATTTGTGATATGTGAATGTTGCCATAATGTAGTTTTCTAACTCTTTATATCTCTTCCAAGAAAATTGAACCATCCATGTATCCTAAGTTGTTTCAGAAGAATCTAGATCCAGATGTATTCAACCAAATCATTAAAATTCTGCATGACTTTTACATTGAGTAAGTTGAATTTTTTCCCCTTATACCTGCGTATTGTAATGTTACGCTGTTTCTAGTGATTTGGGAAAGTCATTCTCTTGGATTTCATTATTACTACCTTCTGTATAACTAAATCAGCTTTTTAGTAAATTTCAGCATTACAGAAGTTGTAAAAAGGTGACAAATGCAAGCAATAAAAAGAGAAATGACTAGGTAGGAGGAAAAAGGACTTAAAAAATTTTTTTAAATTTTTTTTTAGCGTTTATTTGTTTTTGAGAGACAGAGAGAGAGCATGAGCACGGGAGGGGCAGAGAGAGGAGGAGACAGAATCTGAAGCATGAAGCATGCTCCAGGCTCTGAGCTGTCAGCACAGAGCCTGATGTGGGGCTCGAACTCACAAACCATGAGATCATGAGACCTGAGTCGAAGTTGGACGCTTAACTGCCTGAGCCACCCAGGCGCCCCTTAAAAAAACTTTTTTTAAAGAAAGGAAGGTGTAGAAGTGACAGATGTGATAGCAAGTTAATAAAGTCTGTGCTAAGCTTCACATTTAGGAATATTGTAATTTCTTCAGTTGACGATAAATCTCTTCCTTTGGGCACTTAAAATATAGACTGTATCCAGGGAGAAAGATAAATGGAGGTCTTATTTCTATATAATTAGAAATACTGTGTTAGAAAAAAACAGAATTAAATGAGCTACTTTTAATCATTTGTTTTATATTTGGATTATTTCAGGAAAGAAGAGCCATCACTCATCTTTGAAATCTTACAGAGACTTTCTGAACTAAAAAGGTTTGATATGGCAGTGATGTTTATGTCAGAACCTGAGAAAAAAAGTAAGTTCTGTGAAGAAAGCTTTTCCAGATCTCTTTATTCTGACATGTTCCTTTATGTTTTCAACAAACAATAGGGAACATGTATTGAATATTTACTATGTGTAAGGCACATACATTTAAATTTAATCACAATTAAGTTAAATTGAATTAAGTGAAATAAAATCTTTTAATCCTGACAACAGCATTATGAGTTGTAAGTGTGATTATCAGTTCCCTTTTACAAAGGTGGAAACTGAGGCATAGAGAGGTAAGGAACTTGACCAAAGTCACCTAGGTAGGAAGTCAGACCCAGGATTCAACGTTAGGCAGTCTGGCTTTATAGTCTGGACTCTTCTTGAAAATGCATCAGAGCATAACGGTGGAGAGCCTGCTGTCGTGGACCACGTAAAGGGTACCTACCACAGGAGCAGGTAACTGGGCATGAGTGCAAGGAGGTGGGACTCATACTATGAGAGTAATTTTCTTGTGTTTGATTTCAGCTGAATCCTCAAAGAAGGACAGGAGTTGATTAATGAAGAGGGTGGGGAAGAGTTTTGACCCAGGGAGTGACGTATGCAGAAGTTCTGAGGCAGGAGAGAGCAGACTGAATTCAGAAACTAAAATAGTACAGTGCAGCTGGATTATGGGGGGGAAATTGGCAGGTGATGAGCCTGCAGAATTGTATTCCTTATTTATTTCTACATCTTGGTCTTTACCATGAGGTGTCAGCTTAGGGAAACCTGACTAAAATCGAACTGTGCGGGAACTTCAATTACTTAGAGTTTGGGACTTTACTTAAGTTTTAGGAAAAAGAGAAAGGTATTAGAATACAAGAGTACCGGTTGTTTAGTTTTAAAAATAGCAAAAACTGTGTACCATTTTCATATACCTCCTGGACTAAACGTACTTTGGGCTCCTTTTCTTGTTTATGTTTCTCGCAGCAACATTGAGTTTGAATCACTAAGAAAAATACATTTTATATTGTACTTAGAGAAGTGGACATGTAATTTTACATGAACTTTTTGGGTAGAGTTTAAAAAGTAAAAGACGTTTCTGTTTTAAGTCAAAAATAGCCCCTGAAATTCCCTAAAAAATACTGGCTTCTCTTAATTACTGTTCTAATCTTTTGTACTACTTTTTTTCCTGCTCCACTATACTGACTTTATATCTTTAGATATATCAAGCTAGTAAACTTATTTTGGCCTTCGGCGCTCTGCGTTTGGCCGTTGCCTCAGCCTAGAATGTCTTCCCCTTGCCTACTTCTTCACTTCATTCAGTTTTCACCTGAGAGTTGCCACCTCAGAAGCACCTTTCCTCAATAGACCTACTCAGAATAACTGCTCCCCTGCCCTCCCTCATCACCTCTGGCTTCTTAACCCTGCTTCACTTTTCTTCATAGTATGTAACTAGCTGAAAATATTTCCTGTATTTGTTTATTATTTTTCTCTCCCTGTTAGAATGAAAGCTCCCTGAGAACAGGATCTTTGTGTACCTTGTTCTCTAGGCCTCAGGGCTTAGAACCGTGCTTAGTGCATAACAGCCTGTCAGTATAGATGCATTGAAGAAAGGAGCTTCTTGCTACTGTCATGTGGGAAGTTCAAGTGTATTCAAAGAATGGGAGTTGGGGGCGCCTGGGTGGCTCAGTCGGTTAAGCGTCCGACTTCGGCTCAGGTCATGATCTCGCAGTCCGTGAGTTCAAGCCGCGCGTCGGGCTCTGTGCTGACAGCTCAGCCTGGAGCCCGTTTCAGATTCTGTGTCTCCCTCTCTCTCTGCCCCTCCCCTGTTCATGCTCTGTCTCTCTCTGTCTCAAAAATAAATAAACGTTAAAAAAAAAAATTAAAAAAAAAAAAAAAGAATGGGAGTTGGTTCCTTAGACTGGCCTACCAACAGTACTGTCTTGGTTGGGTCACCATTGCCAGCCAAGTTAAACGGGAGCACCTGGAAGGGCTCCTGGCATGTAACTAAGCATTTAATTAATATTTAGCTGTTGTTATCTGTTGTATCATTAACAACCAGTAGCTGGTTTTAATGTTGAGAAATATATGAACTATAACGGAGTTTTCCAGTGTTGAATGTGGGCCATTCAGTGGTATGAAAGGTGATTTTATATGATTTATAGGCAAATTCTGTTTTATTTTTTTAAGTTTATTTTTTTATTTTGAGAGTGAGAGAGCACACAAGCAGGGGAGGGGCAGAGAGAGAGAGAGGGAAAGAGACTCCCAAGCAGTCTCCATAGTGTCAGCACAGAGCCTGACTTGGGGCTAGAACCCACAAACCATGAGATCATGGCCTGAGCTGAGATCAAGAGTTAGACGCTTAACAGACTGAGCCACCCAGTCGCCCTGTTTTAACTTTTAAGGGTTACATATTTTATTAGATATTATAAAAATGTATCACTAACATGATTTTGTGATGTTATTAGGAAGTTTTAATTTACAGTAGTGATCCAGAATTTTCTTTTAAAATAAAATGGTTTCAGTTTGAAAAACAGTTAATTGAAATATTAAGAAACTAAAAGTATACTTGTTACACAGGCAAAAGTGTTTAAGGTAGTACAGAATCAGTTAAGTTTAATCTGCAAGTTTAATGTTATTGAGAAAGTAGGGGAATTTTTTTTACAGAATATTCTGGTAAGAAATGTCATTAGTTTCCTGTGTTTTTTTCTCAGATAACCTTTTTAAATATCTGAATTAGAATTTATAAATAATCCTAATGATTATTGCTTTAAAATATGAAGAGTTTTACTTCGCAAATCAGGTTATTGCCTTTAGTTTTTGTTTCACTTAGTTTTTAAAAAATGGAGATTAAAATGATTCTTTTCTCTTTTTTTCAGTTGCACATGTGTTGTTCAATCACATAGACAAATCAGGATTGAAGGATAAGTCTGTTGAAGAACTTAAGAAAAGATATGGTGGCTGATTTCCATTGTTTACTGAAATTATTGTCTTTGACTTTCATATGTAAATTTTTTTTTACTGAAAATAAAGTATTTTGCTTTTTAAGAAAATGAAATCATACAGGAAAGGACTATCTGTAGACGTAAGTTAATTATACAGTGAACTGTGACTTAAGTAATTAGAAATGTCCTCAAGTGAACTATTTATAAGTCATTTTCCAGAAATAAAAATATAATGTATACTTATGAAGATCAATATTTTACGTCATTTAAAATTTTAAATCTACATTCTTCAGTACCCCATAATTATAACAGTATTTTTATATTTTCATGTTTTTGTAGCCATGTGACAAGGTTTCCTCGTTAGCATATGAATAAAGTTATATTGGTATAGGGGTTAAGTAGATAAATAGTTTCTATAGTTTTAATATCATTATGCTAGTTAAGTAATATAAAATTATTTAATTGCAGGGTGTATAATTTTAGTATTTATGTTGAAAGGACACTGTTAACTAGACTCTTTGAACAGGTTAATCAAAGAGTCACAGCATCCTTCAGTTTTCATGCTGCAGGTTTTTTTCCTCCTGATATCCACATTTATGTCTTCTAAAGGCAGACAATTATCTAAAGTAAAGTGTAAGAATTTTAAAAACTAAGAATGTTTAAAGTTGTAATTAGCATGTAGCTTGCGTGTGTGTTTGCGTGTTAAGTGTGGTGTCTGTAAAGCTTCTGAAAGCAAGGCTGGTATTCTACTCATCCTTGTTTTACATACTACCTGGCACAGTCCTTTGCACATAATAAAGCACTCAATTGGTATTTACACAATTTAATTCAGTTTTACCATAGGAATCAACTTTAGTAAATGTTTAAAATAGCACCCTAGCAAATTTTGGGCATACTGTAAATGTTAAAACTAAGTTAATTTTAGAGGCCATCAGGTTGTTAAAATATTAGGTCACCATTCTGTAGCTGTTACCAGCATCAGTAAGACAAATTTAGGACTTTTATTTTATACTGTTGGTTATTTTGTTACATCGTACATATGCTTAAAATTGCTTGAGTAATAATCGTACTGTGTTTACAAAGATAATTTCCCAGTTCATGGTATGCATTATTAAAATGATCATAATTTGTGTAGTTTCCGTATTTTACAATACACTTAGGATAGAGCTCGTTAGTGTTACGCATTGCTAAGTGTATTCTATTTTGGCCTATGGAAAGGCAATGAAATTGAGCCTTTTATGTATAGCTTACACATAAGCTACAAGTATTGAATTTTGAATGACTTTAATGATTTTGATGTACAGAAGTGCATTCCAAAGGCAAAAATGTTCTTTATTTTCTTGAGTGATCCTTAGAAAAGGCTTACAAACTAGTTAGGGCAGGTAGTGTGATTGCCTTTTTTTTAGGTTTTTAATTTTAATTCCAGTGTAGTAACATACTGTTTAACATACTGTATAACATAGTATAGTGTTCTATTAGTTTCAGGTATAGAACAGTGATTCAGCACTTCCATACATCACCCTGTGCTTATCACAAGTGTCATCCTTAATCCCCATTCCCTATTTCACCCATCCCTCCATCCACTTTTCCTCTGATAATCACCAATTTGTTCTCTATAGTTAAGAGTCTGTTTCTTGGTTTGTCTCTCTCATTTTCCTTTGCTCATTTAGTTTAAGTTCCACATATGAGTGAGATTATATGGTACTTACCTTTCTCTGACTGACTTCACTTAGCATTATACTCCCTAGCTCCATCCATGTTGTTGCAAATGGCAAGATTTCATTCTTTTTTTATGGCTGAATAATACTCTATTTTATATATACACCACATCTTCTCTATCCATTCATCTATCGATAGGTGATTGCCATTTTTAACACAAGAAAAGGAGATTTACAGGGTAAATGGTTCCATGATTTCAGAGCTAAAAAATAGCAGAACAGGTTCAGAATATAGTGTCTTCTATTTGTAACCTACAGCTATTTGAACTAGTCCAACCTGGAATATTTATTTTGCATTACTTCCGTACAGACTGTGGACTGACTGAAGTATGGATCCCAAAATTTACTTTAGAGTTTGTATTAGTTTTAATGTTAGCCTGTTTTCCCCCAGAGAAGATTTCATGTAGTGGTTAAGACAAAGGTTTGGAATCAGACTTCTCATATTTGTATTCTGGCTTCATTCTTCTGGCTTTAGGGCCTTGGACCAATCACTTTGCTTTGCTTTGGTTTCCTGAGCTGTGGAATGGACATACTAGTAGTTTCTACCTCATTGGGTGACCATGAGGATTAAAGGAGTGGACACATTTGTGTTTGGAACAGAGTCCAGATATATAGCAAGCACTTTAAGTTACTATTGTTATTATTATTATAGTTACCCTCATTTC
This sequence comes from Lynx rufus, assembly GCF_022079265.1. Classification (NCBI taxonomy): domain Eukaryota; kingdom Metazoa; phylum Chordata; class Mammalia; order Carnivora; family Felidae; genus Lynx; species Lynx rufus. Next base: position 74,495,108 of record NW_025814889.1, on the reverse strand, counting down.
CTGAAAGTTGTTGGAATAAAGTATAGTCTTTAGGGAATGTCTTATTGTTGCCTTACTGCAAAATAGCACAGTGGTAAAGAGAGTCATTTTGTATTCCGAGTGTACATCCTATTTGCACTTAAATTGCTTGTGACTTCAGACACATTGCTCAACCTACCTAAGCCTCAGTTTCTCCTTACGTAAAATTAGAAAAATAGTAAGTGCCTCCTTCAAAGATTCTTGGAAAGATAAATGTGCTGATACATATAAGCATTTAATACAGTGCCTGTCATATAGTGCTTAGTTATTTTTGTTAATAATAGTAATATCACTAATTGACATAAAAACACAAAAGCAGAACTTCCCAAGTGATTTCTTTCTAAAAATCTAGTTCTTCAGTGTTAATAATATCTCCTTACTTGATAGCAACATTTAAATCATAATCTTGCATTATTGACAGAAATACCACGCCTACCATTTATTGACTTCCTTCCAGGCTTTTTATTTGCATTAATTTCAACAAATGGGTACAGTGTACCCAAGTCCCTACCATTTCAGTAATTTATGTTAATGCGTTTGAGAAAGATTTTACTCCCAACCTACAAATCTATTATTTGTGTCAAGAGAAAGCATTTCTGAACACAGTACCAAAGCTCAGTTTACCTTTTTATAATTTCGTAATGTTTGATATTTGTCAGAATTCTGTTTAACATTAAAACCTTTAATGTTAATTAAACTATTGTTTGACTGATTCATTCATTCATTCATTCATTCAACAAGTATTTATTGAGTACACATCTAATGCCAGGCGCTAGTAGGCACTGGAAATACAAAATGAACAAACTAAAAATGGGTTTTGCCTTCACAAAGCTTAAAAGGGTGTGGGGGATAAAATAAACGGTATGACAGCTGTTATGACAGGTAATACGAGGGGGTCATGGGAAACAGCAGGAACAGATGCAAAATACAAGCCCTGTGTGACAAACTTCAATTTGGAGCATGGAGTGGGAGCTAGACAGCGGTAAGAAATGAAGCGGGAGAAGAAAGCCGGGCCAAGATCATAAGAGACGTGGACTTTCCCGTGAGCGAACTGGGAAACTAGGGAGGATTCACGTAGAGGAGTGGCCGTCAGGTTTGTATCTTACAAAGTTGCCTTTGGCTGCTGTGGGAAGCACAGCTGCATGGGAACTCTGGAGTCAGGGCAACTTGGCAGACTTTTTGGGTGATTAAGGTAAGAGATTATGGTGAGTACTAGCCATAAGGAGAGAGAGAAGTGGTAAGAACGGAGAAATATTTAGGAAGTAGAATAGATGAGACCTGGCTCTGGGTCCAGGGCCTCCACATTCAGCGCGTCACTCCAGCGAGCGCCCGTTCGCACCGACTGCCTAGGGAATGGCACCCCTGGACGTACTGTGAATGCTTCCTATCTGTGCAGCCTTCTGATCCTGTTGTGGAACGAGTATTGGGGTGAGAGGCCGAGAAGCAGAAGGAAGCATTGAAGACCATGCCCAGTTTTCCCCCCAGAGAGTGGTGGTTTCATTCGCAGAAATAGAGACCACAGAGGGTGACACAGGAAGGTAGGGGACTAAGCACTGGGGAAAGCCAGACACAGCTTCTACCCTCAGGTGACTCTCAGTGTAGCTAGGGAGTCCAAAAAACTGGCAGTTAACAGTACGGTGCTACGTCTCCTTTCTTCTGGGGCTGCGACTTGATGTGGCGCGGATGGCAGGTATTTTGTGACGGCTCGTGTTTACAGAGGTAGTTAAATCTTGTTTTCATGCTTTTAAAAATCTGAAATGGTATGGAAAGTAGACTTTCAGGAGCGTCTGCTTTTGAAAAAGGTGTGAGAGATTCAGTTTTTTCTGAAGTGAGTTATGAAGCAGGTCACATTAAAAAGTAAAGCAAAATTTTGGGGCACCCGGGTGGCTGTTGGTTAAGCATCTGACTTCGGCTCAGGTCATGATCTCATGGTTTGTGAGTTAGAGACCTTCATCGGGCTCTGTGCTGACAGCTCAGAGCCTGGAGCCTGCTTTGGATTCTGTGTCTCCCTCTCTCTGCCCCTCCCTTGCTCACGCTCTGTCTCTCAAAAATAAATGTTAAAAAGAAAATTAAAAAATAAAGCAAAATTTCTAATTCACTGGAGAATCACACTATTCACAACTTTTTCCAGAATAGTTACTTGAAAGGGAGAAGAGTGAAGCTATACATGGTACAGGTTATTTCAAAATCACTTTGATTATGTTTTGTCAAATAATTTGGGGCAACAATAGGACTTGATTAGCAATTCTTTTTAACATGATTGTTTTGAATTATACATAGGTTTGAAAATTCAATTATTTCCCTCTCAAGTGAGGATGGAAAGCCTCCGTCTACATTAGCCCTAAGAGCAGCCTTTCTAACGAGATGGATCATTTGTTTTATATAGCAGGCCATGTGCACTGCTGATTCTAACCTGTTCGTGAGGAGCCGAATTCTACATCTCTCTTCTGGAAACAGCTGCTCCTGAAGTCGGAGCACCTCAAGTATCTGGAAATAATCCTTCATTGGCTGATGCTTACAATGGCATTTGAAATTAAGTAAAAAAGACCTCTGGGTAATTTTATCCAATAAATGTTCATCTATATTTCTCTTAGAATATCCATATCTAATAACAGAAAGACAAGACATACACACACACCCTGCCATCAACAGAAATACAGCTTGTGTGTATACACAGCCCTTCCCTGGTGCCACACTGAACTTCCACTCTGGAGGGGACCACGGGTAGCAGTGCGGGGTGGTGGTGGTGTTGCGGGTGGGGTGGGCTTGGTCTGTGTACCTCTGGGCCCTCCCCGTCCCGGGACACGGGGCTGTGGGTAGCAGATCTAAGAAGATACTCTGAGTTTTTGTTGATCTCTCTGACTGCAACCAGCCAGTCCAACGTGGGAGGTAGGACACCGTCGATTTATGGAATCAGTACTGTGCCTTTACAGCGACTGGTGCTGTGTTGATGGCGGCAAAGCAAGCAGGACTGTGTGTCATGAAAGACCCAGCAGTGGAGGGACTTGACTGGTGATTCTGGAGCTGGAGATAACGGGGATAGCCAGGGAAGGCTGCGTGAGGAGGTCCGAGCGGCCTGGAAGGGCATAGAGGATCTGGTTCGCTAGAAGAGAGGTGACCCTAGCTGCCAGGGGTTACGGATGGACAACAAAGTGGCAGCATGGAAACCGCTGTGACAGTTTCTGAATGGGGCAGCAAAGCCCAGTCCTGTTCCCTCAGGAGATCCCTTGGGGGAGAACCGTGAGTAGTAGAGTTGTCCTCTGGTGCGTCTCCTGGAGGCTCTTGTATTTTTACATGATGACATTGTAGCATTTAAACTTCACACTTTTCAAATACCAGCCGGAGGGGTCAGAGAAAAAAAATCAAAGGAAACAGTCATACAATCCGCGCAGATGGAACTACAAATTTAGGCCTCATTAGGATCCTTCTTTTGGTTTATCATCTCTTCAGGGAATAGCATAAATGAGGAAGTCCTGTCTGAGTTCTGTTTCAATCTACTTTACTGCTTGCCTTGCCGACTGACATTTAAAATCACCAAAGCCAATGAACACATTGAAGATGACGCTGAGGCTGAGAGTCGGGAGAACAGTAGTTTCATAAAACTAGGGCATCCTTTGGGAGATGTGGGACCGAAGAACAGGATAAAATGAGATTAATAGAGATTGGGTAGAGACAGGAAGAAGTATTGAAAAATATGTAAAGATGTCATCAATAATAGAAGATTCTCAGCTGCTAGTAAGTTACTGAAATCTATCAAATGCTTTTCTGACCTGGTCTGCCTCTCTTAGTAATGAGTCTCTCACCACACAAGCTTGTTTCCTCCCTCAGCATGGAGACTGACTTGCATAGAGCAGAGCAGAGTAGGCACTCGATTAACACTTCACTGATTGAAAGGTGAGTAAAGCTCAAGACAGTTGTCGCTGAGTCCTGTCCACCAACACCAGGCGGAAGCGATTGTAAATTAATTTGATCTTACAAAAGGAGAATTTTAAAAGCAGCCATTCTATAGCCAGAGTAGTGGAAACACACAAGGGTAGATGACTCAGTCATTCTATTGATCAGGTACCAGAATGGAATTTGCAGTACCATTCGGAATACATCTGGAACTCTGTCTCAAAGAATCAGGGCCATAGTAGAAAGTGGGTTATTTATTTATTTTATTTATTTGTTTTTTTAATGTATGTTAGAGAGAGTGCGAGCAGGGGAGGGGCAGAGAGAGGGAGACACAGAATCCAAAGCCGGCTCCAGGCTCTGCGCTGTCAACATAGTGGGCCTCGAACTCATGCCCTGTGAGATCATGATGAGCTGAAGTCGGACGCTTAACTGAGCCACCCAGGCGCCCTGAAGGTAGAGTTTGTATCATACGTGCTCTGGTGCTGCATGGCATTCAGTTGCTCCTTTGTGACCCTTGAAACTATCCAGTGAGATATATAGGGCAGCTGTTAGGTTAAATTACTTGCCCAAAGTCGTGTGAATTGCGACATAACTCAAAACTCTGTGGTGGTTCTAGAAACTTCAATCAGGTCCCCACTCATGGAATCCAGTAATGATCTTATGACTCAACTCGTAGCACCACAAACCATTGAGTGGTGGCTCAGTGGGAACTAGAGTTAGTCTGCATATCAGTGGGATTATAGACATGTAATGTGATTTCTTTCAAGGGATGGTTTCCAAAGCACCTTACTTGGCACATAAAATGAAGTTAATATTTGCTGAATAACTGAATGAATGAATGAAACTATGGAATGAGATGAAGCCTCCAGGCGAATAGCCTTTTAATTGGCTCAAAGCACTTGCCTGAACATTAAAGACCTTTCATCATCAATGAGGCTTATTTTAATTCTGTTCCGCAGGATTGTGTTCAGAGAACTTCACCCCTCCCCCAATGTTCTTTGAATTTTAAATGAATGCGGAAAGGGAATAGGAATTTTGTTTCTCATGTGGAACTCTCTTATTGGTCACAACAATTCAAAAGGCTTGGTGATAATGTTACCTGCCATTTATATGCATTCTGTTGTGTGTGCGGTAGCACTGTACCCGGGGCTTTGCACATGCTATCTCCGTCCTAGGAACAGGCTCAGAAAGAAGCTGTTCTGGGAAGCTGGGAGTTGAACAGAGGTTAGTCTGACTTAAGACACTCATACTCTTCCTTCCACACTTTAGTCACTGCCAAGCTCTCTCCCCAATAACACAGAAGTAGGGTGACTGGAGACACGCAGGCTGGCAGCTGGCATTTCTTTGGTATCACTGCCACCCACTGCATCTTCAGAAAATAGCGCATGCATGACAGACAGCATGCTGATAGGAATCCAAATGAGAGTGAATTTTAATTTCTCAGCAAGATGTTGGCTCTTCAGCGTCTGTAGAAATCTCCTAGCACTTTTAGCAAACGTGAAGGTCTAACCTTTGATGGTGTTGTTCCGTATTGAAACCTGGGAGGAGGATATGGGGAAGGGACAGAGTGTGGCCAAGAGTTTGTTAAGTCTGGTCCTGCGTGAGTTCTTCAGTTCATCTTGTTGACTAACAGGTCCTGCAGACCTCCTCTGTGCCGGGCATCAGGGTGGTTGGCTTTGGGAGCTGGCACACAGGAAAGGGTATTGTTAGTGTTTGTTTGAGCCCCGTTATGAGCCATTGGATTCACTCTGTCTTGGCCAAAGTCATCTGACATCCCTGGATGTGTTCACACAGGGAGGCTGTGAGGTCACTGGGCAAATGTCCAGCCAGGGAGCACACATCAAAGTCAGTGCCCAGCTGTGGCTACATCAGAGGCTCCATCTTTCCACGCCAAGCAGCATCCCTTTTTCTACAGCGTCACAAGATCTTTCTAGGGACTAGGAGGGTGTGCGTGGGGGTATTCTTCCTCCCTTCAGTACTTTAGTACCTGGGACCGGGATCTAAAATAAAAATAGACTGGACTTTGACGAGGTCACAAAATGCAGTTAGAAATGAGTGTGCAGAAATGGTCTGTCCTTCTTTGGGACAGAGGAGAGAGGAGCGTGTGTGTGCGTGTGTATGTGCGGTGGGAAATGGCTAAGGGTCTGTATATGATATTCAGGTCTGTTTTAGCTACTGGCCATCTGTTTCTCTTCTACTTTCTTTGCTTCCCATTTTCCATCATCAAGAAATTGTTTTGATTTTTGCTTTACGGAGTCCATTTAAGTAATAAAATATGGTGATTTGGGTATTTCTCACTGGGATAATTTCAATGTGCATGTTCCATAACATCAGAGCAAAAACTATGATGACTATGAAGTCAAGGCAGATCCAGGATTATGGTAAACTGGTGCATTTGTCATGGCAAAAAGCCAAGTTGGGAACAAGATGTTGTCATAGTTTTGTGGTCATTGGTTCGATATCCTGAAGATTATGCCATGTTCAATCCTCTTTTCTACTCTTTGAACCAAGCCTTTTGTGAGTGCTAAACATCCTTGAATTCTCTGTGATTGGTCACTGCTCATTGCGCAGAAATGAGCTTATTAGGATGGCAAAAGGACCAAAGGGAAGGACTCATCCATTTATTGCCTAGCAATAAAGTGATGTGCCAGGCTGTTTCTCCAGCTGAAGTTGCTACTGACCTGATTGTAGCCCTAAAAGCCTGTAATTTGAGGCCCAGGGCAGTATTATCTCTAGAGTCTAACAGTGGTAGAAACTCTGCTCGGTTATAGACTCAGTCGGGTCCTCAGCCCTGGGCCTGGATTCGGCGGCCACCGAGAAGCGCCAGAGGGCCCCTTGCCAAGTACATCTCCCCACTGGCTTGCTGCAGTGCCTGAAAAACCTATTCTAGACCTCTTGGAGACAATTTTACCTTGGCCCGGGCATTATAATTTGAAAGAGCTAATTGGCCCATTAACAGAGAGGATTTTATCTCATAAAATCCATACCACCCTCAGGCCTTGGAGAGGATGATGCTAAAAGGATCCAAAGGCCGACTTGGGAGGCCAAAGCCAGGGTGAGATTCCAAGTAATCCGAAGTGTAGGGAGTGACCTAACTAGGGCAACTGGAGAAGGAGAACAGGAAGGCAAATGGACCCTGTCTACCTCCCACAGGCTCAAAGTTTTGCCTGAGTGGGGCCTGGAGACACTGAGGTCCTAGGCTCACAGCCTTCATGTAAGTATCCATGGGTCTCCAGGGTGAGTGTTCTCCTGGGTCAGTTCAGTGTTAGGTACTCTGGTTGTTGCTACCCCAGCAAACACTAGAGCAAGGTGGTGGGAGGGAAGTTTCAGTAGGATGCTGTAAGTGGCTCCCACCTACCTTCAGCCCTATTGCAAACCAAATAGCAAGGCCATCTGAAGCCCTCACACGGCAGAATCCAGATTCAAATAGATTTCTGTAACTCACCAGGAGAACTTCAAGGGCTCCAGCTCTAGTGGGCCATCCATTTCTTTGATTTTCCCCAGACATAGCCTGAGCCTCCTACTTGTGTCCCTGGAAGACATCATCTTCCGTTGGGTCCCAGAAACACCCACCCTGGAGTGTTTACACGTGCACAAATCCATCCTGACTGCTCCTTGTCAGCAGCTTCTATGGACAGCTGAGGCAGGCTTTCTGGCCATGGCCACCCTGTGACGACTTCTTCTGGCTTCTGCACCTCCCAAAGCCTGCTCAACCCAAAGTGTGGGCCCAGACCTCTCTGTTAGCCTCCCAAACACAGGGGATACTAGAAGGCGAAGCTTAACAAGACTTCATCCAACATTTGAGGATGTCATCAGAACATTACAGGCCAGAAAGAGAACTTGAAACCAGGCATCCCCGCTCTTGGAGTCCACTGCTTCCTTGCATGGTGCCCCTCCTCAAGTCCAGAATTCTCTCCCAGCTGGCCCAAACCAGATAAAGCAAAACCCAGGTGCCCTCCTCTAACAGTCTGTGCAGAGGGTTATTTTGTGAAGGTAGCTTTTACATTTGAAGGCTCGGCCTCTCATTCCGTAGCCTCTGCTCCCGGCCCTGGATTACTCCCATCTTCAGGACTTCCCAGAAAGATGAGTGGGTAGGCACTTAGCCTTAGATCTGCTTGACCAAAATGCAACTTGTCTTTCTCAGAGCAATAGGAAAAACTTCCCAAGAGAAAAACAAAGTCCAGTTAATACAGAATGCGCAGAGAATGCTTGTGATTCCCCAAATGTTGGCTTTAATTAACTAACTAATTAATTTATTTATTTATTTTAGCCTTGTGTCTTACATTGGGTACCTGGGATTTGACTTGGCCCTTTTTACTCATCCTTTTCATCTTCTTTTCCACCCAAGAAAGCCTGATTTGGGTCATCAGAGTAAGTCAGAATGTTCAAACTGAGTGTATAGTCTGTCAAACTTTAGCCTTTGCCGTCTGAAATGTTTCTAAGTCAGGCTGCAGTGCCACACTTGATTTTGTCATTGCTTTCGGTAGAGCAAAGCAGAACAAAGCTGTCACTAACTGAACGCACAACATCATTAACCGCCAGAGAACTGTGAATCCAGACCTGGTAGAGATTCAGAAAAAGAATAAAGCATCTAGGGGAATGAGGGTCCTTAGATGAACTTGGAAGCTCATGTTAATAGGCCAAATTGACTGGCTTGTAAATGACCTGAATTCAGGATTAAGATTTTCATTACTATTGTGATCAATATTGATGTTAATGACATTGTCCTTAACATTTGTTAGAAGGAAAGCAGAGTCTCATTTGCACGTATAATTACTTTTTGTAGATCTGCTTTTCTTAGCTGGAGCTGTATGATTATCATTTTTTAAAGGACTGCATTATTAACTTTGATCCAGGAGATGGCAGTGTGCTTTTTGTGTTGCGACTTGGATGTGAAATCTTCTACCTCCTTTTTTTCCCTTGAACTGAAATGGATAATAGGGCGGGGCATTGTGAAATCCACGATGTAATGTGTTCATTGGTTCACTACATTAAAACAATAATACAACATTGAGTCTGAGTTATAGGACTGGGATTATATTTTAAATTCATAAAATTAATGTGGTGGGTTTTGGGGGTTTTGTTTTGTTTTGTTTTGTTTTGTTTTGTTTTTTATCAAGCAAATAGTCCATGCTTAATCCTGTGCCGGATTTTCAGCAGGTAGAGTAGAAATATCAAAAGCTATCATTGCACTAAGAGGCTTAAAACTTAGATGTGGAGTCACAAGGCTAATAATAATAAAACAGAAGATAGTTATGTATTAAATGAATTAGGAGTTAAGAGGAAGGAGAGATTGCTGTGGCCTGACCTCAGCAAGACTTTTCAGAGGTGGGAATTAAAGGGATGGGTCGGGACTTTTGGATAAAGATGGTGTCTCAAGCACATTTAGTTTTCTTCCTCTCTCTCCTCAGATCTTACAAAAATAGTAGTAAATAATTACAAATGAATAAACCATAAACAGCAAAAAGAAAAGCAATTGGGGGTTAGGAAATGAGATATCAACAAATTTTGGAAAGATGAAGGCGGAGGGTGTTAGAGAAAGAATTTGCATGAAGGAGCATGTGGAAGGTGTTGTGGCTGAATATGATGAAGTCCTAGCCCCCAGTACCTCCCAATGTGACTGTCTTTGGAGATAGGGTCTTTAAAGAGGTAACTAAGTTAACATGTGGTCATTTTAATCCAGTGTGATTGTTGCCCTTATAAAGAAAAGATTAGGGCACACAGAGGGAAGAAGGACAACCACGTGGAGACACATGGAAGAAACAGCTCTCTACAAGCCAAGGAGAGAGTCCTTCGGAAGAAACCAACCCTACTGACACCTTGACCTTGGACCTCTAGCCTCCGGAATTGTGAGAAAATGAATTTCTGCTGTTTGAGCCACGTTATCTGTGGTACTTTGTTATGGCAGCCCTAGCAAACTAATCGGAATACATTCCAGAATGCTTGAGAGACTCTGAAACAGGGAAAGGGCAGGGTAGGTGTCTTTCATTAAATCTGGGAAATTCTTAGTCACCATTGCTTCAAATTTTTCTTCTGCTTCTTTCTTGTCTTTCTGGTATTCCCGTTATGTGTATATTACACCTTTTGTAATTGTCCCATGTTTCTTAAATACTCTATTTTGTCTTTTCCACTCTTTTTTCTCTTTGCATTTCAGTTTTAGAAGTTTTGTGTTGTACATTTAGGTCTATGATCCATCTCGGCTAAGTTTTTGTGAAAATTTCACTGGCTAATTGCACAGACCAGATCTTCCAGCATGATGCTGTATAAGACTGGTAAGAGGGAACATTCTGCCTTGATCCTGATTTTAGAGGGGAAGCATTCAGACTTTCATCATTAAGTATAATGCTAGATGCAGTTTTTTTTTTAATGTAAATACTCTATTAAGCTGAGGAAAGTCCCCTCTATCTTCTATTTGTATTTCTGTAAGTTTTTTAAAAAATCAGCAAGGGGTGTCAAATTTTTTTGAATGCTTTTTCTCTATTGATTGATAAGATCATTTAGTTTTTTTTACATTAGCCTTTTTATATAGTGGATTACATTGATTATTTTTTGAATATTGAACTGGTCTTGCATCCCTGGAATAAAGCCCATTCATGGTATAGAATTCTTTTTGTATCATGTTGAATTCCATTTGCTAGTATTGTGTTAAGGATTTTTTTTTTTTTTACATTCATATTCATGAGGGTTATTGGTTTCTGTCTTTGTACTGTCTTTGTCTGGTTTTGGAACTAAGGTAATAGTAGTTTTATAGAACAAATAGAGAAATGTTTTCTCCTCTTATATTTTTAGGAAGGGATTATGTAGAATTGGTGCTAATTCTTCCTCAAACATTAGATCAGATTTTCCAGTGAAACAATCTGGGCCTGGAGATTTGTTTTGGGGGGATTTTTAAATGACAAATTAAATTTCCTTAATACTGTAAGTCTAAAGTATTTCATATTGAATGATAACGGTGGCTTGTGTTTTGATTCATTTCTTGTCAGTTGTCAGATTTGTATGTGTAGAGTTGTTTATAGTATTCTCTTATTATCCTTGAAGTAATTTCGGTTATGTTAAATTTCTTAAGGTTTGTTTTATGGCCCAGGATATAGTATATAATTTGTGGGCACTTGAAAAAGCTATGGATTCTGCTGTTGTTGAGTGGAGTATTTTATAAATTCCCAACCTGTTGGTAGACGGTGTTGAGTTCTTCCATATCTTGCTGATTTTTTGTCTAGTCCTCAACAACTGTTGAGAGAGGAGTGTTGAAATCTCCAACTATAATGGTGGATTTGTCTATTTCTTATTTCAATTCTATTAGTTCTTGCTTCACATACTTTGCAGCTGTCCTGTTTGGTACATACACATTTCAGATTGCTATGTCTTCTTTGGGATTGATCCTTTTGTCATTAAGTAATCTCATTCCTTGTTTCTAGTGGTTTTCTTTGTTCTGAAGTCTTCTTTACTTAATATAGGCACCCTTTGTTTTTTTTTTTTTTTTAATTCTTTTTTTTCAACGTTTTTAATTTATTTTGGGACAGAGAGAGACAGAGCATGAACAGGGGAGGGGCAGAGAGAGAGGGAGACACAGAATCAGAAACAGGCTCCAGGCTCCGAGCCATCAGCCCAGAGCCTGACGCGGGGCTCGAACTCACGGACCGCGAGATCGTGACCTGGCTGAAGTCGGATGCTTAACCGACTGCGCCACCCAGGCGCCCCAATATAGGCACCCTTTGATTGCTTTCCTTTGATTAATGTTTACATGATATACCTTCTTCTGTCCTTTTACTTTCAAATTTCTTATATCATTATGAAGTGAGTTTCTTGTGATCAGAATTTGGTTAGGTCATGTTTTGTAATCCAATCTGTTGATCCCTATCTTTAAATTTGTCTGTTTAGATCATTTATATTTAATGTAATTATTGATACATTAGGATATAAGTTTGGCATTTTATTTTTTGTTTCCCATTTATTCTTATTGTTTTTCATTTCTGTTCTCTTTTTCTTGCCTTCTTGCGTGTTATTGGAACATATTCTAAAATTCCATTTTGATTATTTCTGTATGTTTTTAAAGTTTATGTTTTAATAAAGCATTTTATTGGTTGCTTTAGGTACTGCATTATATATACACATAACTTATTGTAGTCTACTTGTATTGTCATGTTACCAATTTGAGTGAAGTACAGAAATCTTACCTCTCTTTATGTCTCTTCATACTCCCCTATATATAGCATAACAGTCTTGTATATTTTCTCTACATATATTTAGAACCATAGCAGACAATGTTATAATTCCTGCTTCAACCCTCAAATATAATTCAGAAAGCCTATTGTAGGAAATAATGTTATATAGGAAAAATGTAAGAAAATAATGTAGGAAAGCCTGTTGTATTTATTTAGTTTTTAATATTCCAGGGTTTCTTCTTTTATTGTTTTCTTTCTGTTTAGAGAATTTTCTTTAATCAATCTTTTTGGACAGGTCTCCTGATAAGACCTTAGTTTTCCTTCATGTGAGAATTTTTTGATATCCACATCATTCTTGAAAGATGTCTTCACTGGAATCTGGTGAACCTATTAGATTCTTGGTTGATAGTTCTCTTCTTTCAGCACTGAAAAGTACTGTGCCTGTTCTTTTTGGTCTCTGTGGTTTATGATGAGAAATCCAATGTCATTGTAATTTTCCTATAGTTAAGTTGTCATTATTCTCTGGCTGCTTTCAATATTTCTAATCTATTAATTCATTTATTCTGTAATTTCTAATGTTCTTTCAGTTCATTGTTTCTCTCCTATGTTTCCTCCTGCTGTTGAGCCCGTCCACTGAGACTTTTATTCCAGTCATTGTATTTTTCAGTTCTCAAATTTCGACTTGGTTCTTTACATCTTCTGTTTCCCATTTTTTATTTGTTTTAAGCATGTTTGTAATTGTTTGTTGAAGTTTGTTGTCCTTTTCAGTTTGAGCACTTCCTATTTCTTTGTATAACCAGTGATTTTTAATTGAAACCTGAGCATATTCATATCATGTATGAAAATCTGGATCTTACTTAAACCTTCTTTTTTAAACTGATTTAATTTGACACTTCTCTGGCAGAGATGTGGGTGGGGGCACCACCACCCTGTTACTATCAGGTGGAAGTAGAATTCTGGGTTCCCCATTCAGCCTCTGTATGAGGATGGGGATTCTTCATACTGATGGGTGGATATGGCAGTGTCATTTCCTCATGTGGTCTCCACTGACACTGTGATGGGGCAGTCTCCTGATTGCTGAGTGGTGGTCAAAGTCCTGATACTCCATTAGGCCTCCTCTGACACCATCCCATCTGGGAAGGGGAGTGGGCACCTCCTTATTGCTGGGTGGGGGTTGAAGTCCAGTTGCCCAGTGGTCTCCATTTGATACCACGAGGGGTTGGCATGCTTGTTACTGGCCAGTGGGGATAAAATTCCTGGCCCCCTACTTGTCCTTCTCTCCTACTAGCCCTCTTGGGTGTTGGAGTTCCTCATTAGAGTCTGGTGAGGGTGTGAGCCTAGGCTCCCTACTTGGCTTTTTCTGGTATGGATGAGAGTGGAGCCACAGATTTTTCTGTGGTGTTTGTCTGGAGCAGAGCTCTGTTATCTAAAAGTCGGTGCTTTGTTCGGCTGCTCCTTTCCTGGTCCTTGGCAAACTTTTGGGGGCCTTATTTTGATCTGTGCCTGTTGGTGTTTCTGGATTGCTGATCTTTTCAGCAACATGTTTGAGATGTGTGAGGCAAAAAGAAAACTCAGGGTATTCACTACTGTTTTCTTTGGGTCCCAAAGTCCCTAGTTGATCTGTCTCATTCTACTTTTCAATCTTCGTATATTTGATTTGTAAGTAATGTCCAGGGATTTTATTTGTATTTAGCAGGAGAACTAGGGAAAGGTACACCTATTACTAATAGTTTTAAAATATTTTTTGTACTTTTAGACTTAATCTCCTCCAGAAGCTTAAGTCAGAATCTCTGAATCATGTTTGGTTCCTCACTTTCCCTCATTTTCCATTGGTAAGTCCTCTTGGCTGTATCTCTGAAACATATTCAGATCCTCTTCTCTCCATGTTCACTTCCATTAGCCAAGGTCAAGTCAGGATCTCCTTCCTAGACTACTACGGATAGTAGTAGTCTGGTTTCCCTGCTTCCATTCTTGCCCCTAAACCTATTCTCTTACAATTATTACAGTAAACTTTAAAAAATATAAACCACTTCATGTCACTACCCTGATTCAGTACCTTTAAATGGTTTTTTTATTGCATTTTGAATAGCATGCGAACTCCTTATCCTACTTTGTTAAGTCTCCAAATGATCTACCCCTTGCCTACATCTCTATCTGTATCTCTTCTACCCCTCCTTTAAGTCAAAATGATCCCATCTTACTTACCTCATTTTTCCTGCCCAGTACTTCTCTCTAGGACCTGCCTCAGGGCCTTTGCCTCAGGGCTATTACAGAGCCCAGAATGCTCTTTTCCCAGATCTTCACAGGGTTCTTTTGCGTATGTGGATTCTGTCTAAAACATCATCTTCTGGGAGAAGCTTTCCTTACCGCCTCTCTTACTTAAGTAACTTTCTATATCAACGCCCTATTTAATTTCCCTATCTATCTATCCCTAATGTTTTCTGGTATATTTGTTTACTAGCCATCAGTTCTCTTCTCCCTATGAGATATAAACTCCATGAGATCAGGGTTATTGCCTATCTTGTTTTCTGAGATGCACTGGAGACACAGTCTCTAAATAATTTTTACTAATTGGATGAATTCAATCAACTCCTAGCGAGCTAGTTATGTACAGAGGTCTATGTTGGGTATAAGATAATTTTTCATATTGGACATACAGAATCTGACCACTGGCCTTTTGTTGTAGATATCTTGGTCATCTTTTATAAAGCTGGAAACTGAGGCTTGAGGAGACTCAGCACTTTTCCCAACATTAGTGAATTCAGTTCTACCGTCATTTACCGAGGGCCCACTATATGCGAGACACATACGTGGCTCCAGGAACACAAACATGAACAAAGCAGGGCTCTTACCCTCTAATTTCTCACAGTCTGGTGTGGGAGACAGAGCAGAAAGCACTAACAATACTACAATGCGATGTGTGAATAAACTGTGGTAAACCTTATTCTCAAGGTAGGAACAAAACACTAAGAGATAAAGAAATTGTGTGACTAATTTTGCTGGACGGTTGGATGAAGATTTTGAAACGCTTTACAGAGAACACGCCATTTGAGCTAGGCCTTCAAAGATGAATAGGATTTTGCCAGGTGCAGAAGGGGTGATAAGAGCTTTCCAGACAGAAGAGGAGAGGAGATGTGAAAGCAGAGGGGCCAGTGAGCTGTTTGAGAGCAGGCTGGACTTTCACAACACTTATTAAAGTCAGCATTAAAGTGAATCTGGCCCAAGAACTGCATGAATAGACTTTAATTCTTTTCTGAGTTAATAAATATTTGACCTGTCTCCAAGAGTCAATGAACGTTTGCTTTGTCTAAGATTTTGCTTCCAAAGTTGTTTGTGGTTTTCCCTCAATCAGCCTCTTCTGTTTGAATGAACTGTCGTTGCACCACAGTGGAAGTGGGGATAGGATCATGGTAAATTCACAAACGCCCTCGCTTGCTTTTTCCACAGGCTTGGCATGGTGTGGTGGACCGTAGTTAGGGAAGGCTTTCTTACCCTCTGCTGGTATGACCACATAGCATGAAATCCCCGAACTAGGAACTCTTGGCTGTGGATTCAGTCTTGCTGGGCGGAACGCAAATATCACTGGGAAGAGAAATACAGAAAACCGTTATGAACGTTAACATCGTCCTGAGAGTGAACCGTGAGCCTCTTCCTTCCGTGCTAGCCAGTGTCCTTCGGGAACCGAGGGAATGGGCACTTGGTTGTAGAGGGAAGACGAGAAGGAGAATATGCCAAATATATGCCAGAAATACACAGAGCTGGGTGCTCTGGTGCTTTTGGCATTTTCAGTTCCTCAACGCTGTTCTAATTTTACAGATTGGGTCACTGGGGCACGTGGAAGTTGAGTAGCTCGACTGAGGTCATACTTCTAACAGTAACAAAACTGGAATTCAAAACCAGGTCTGTTTCCAAAGCTGGATTGCCTCTCGGCACCTGCCTTCTATAGTAGGTAGCGTGTGGTCACACGGCAGGGGGGTGGGGGGGTGGGGGGGGTGGGGGTGACAGTGAGCATGGTGGGAAAAAAATGGCCAAGACATAGAGCGGGAGGCCAAAGGTCACTCAGTTCACAGTCACACTTTGGGCTGACCCTGAGGAAGGATAGCACTGTCTCTCCAGTCCAGGAGTTGTCTCTTTGACCTCACTGATGTGCCACCTGTCTAGAGAAGTTGGAGGGACAGAGCCGTTATCTAGATAAGCCGATAAAATTCTTGGCAAAATAAAACTGTACCAGATAACTCTTGAAAGCGGCCCGCGTGCTTGCTTCCTACAGTGAATCTGCAGCTTGGAGATAATCAGAAAACCTTTTCCATCAGATGCCGTATCACAGATGAGAAGAACGGTGTGAAGGAAGGCAACGTGTGAATCAGGCAAACAGTGTTAGGTACAGGCGGGCCTAAACCCGTGGTCCCTCATCCTTGGGAAGGCCGGTGTGATTCTCTGCCAAGTTCCCTTGAACTTGCTCATCCCTTGAAAGCATGAAGCAGGACTCTTCAGGATCTGTCACCCGGAGACGAGGACTCTAGTCCACAGGGAAATGGCCTCCTGGGGGTGCTACGCACGTTCGTTGTCCGGAGATTAAAGGAGATTGTGCCGCGCCGCCACACAAAGAAGCCATTGTGCAGCTTGTGGGTAGGGGCACCACACGCACATGCGCGCACACACATGCACACGCATGTGCCCGCACACACACACCTCCAGGGTGCATGCCCATCTCCCCCTTCTTGTATTGTATACACGCGAGTGAGCTGTGATGCTGCAGTGCCTCTGGGGAGTCTAGCCCGCCCCACCCAGCTGGGCTCTCCCATCATGCAGCGGGGCTGGGAGGTAGAGGACTCTGCACCTTGGGTCAGTGTCAGCCATCAGTCCACTTCTGGATACACCGTGTTGTGACGTCTTCCTAAGAACCAGAAGCTAGGTCCCGTCCCCCTTTTCATTACTTCAAGGAGCGAGCATTTTATTCAGTTCCAGTGACATGTACCTTGAAACACATCAGTGCTGTCGACTACGTGGCTAAGGAGATGCTCTGGGCTCCTTCTTACACTGACGATAAACTCTCACCTTCAGCATCGGGTAGGATCTCCTTGTTCGTTTCACTCCAGCCGCTTGAGCCCCCTTTCTGTTGCTCAGACATGCCTGAAGCCCTTGCCTGGAACTCTCTTCCCGCCTCATCTTGGGGGTCATCTGAAGTGCTTGGCATTGGGTTTGCAACTTAGTGCCGACAAATGTATTTTATTATCACCGGGAGTGAATCTAATGAGAAGGTAATAAAATGTGCGGGCGGAGGCGGAGGCGGAGGGCAGGCTGCCTCAATGACGTCTAGTGTGGGACCCGTTTCAGACAGGGGAGCTCTATCCGGCCGATTATGCCCCTGACCCAAATCAACAGACCAATTGGAAGGAGAGGCATCCGTGATGACGGTCCTCACGGGCATCATGGTAACAGAAGGACCTTACTCGGGTTCACCTTGCCCCCAGTAGCCTCTTGTCTAACTTCCCCGCAGCTCGGGAATCCTGTTCCTTCTTAGAGGGGAGGCAGCAGCCCTCTAGCAGCAAGCTCACGGTGGTTAGCGATGCCAGTGAGTGGCTTTAAAAATCTGATGTGGCTGAGATCACCTTCTCTCATTTAGAGTCTGGGTCACGTATAGGAAGAAACATACTAGCCCTTTATCTACCGTCAATTCCGATTTCATGCTTCCTTCTGCATGTGCTATCTAAATTAAATCTCCACTCCGCTAGGGAGCCCTCTGGCTTCTGGCTCCTATTTTTGGAATAGTAGTGAAGACTCCTCCAGAAAAGGAGGCTCTCGGGCTCCTGTTGTGGTCTGGGCTCCCCCAGGCTCTGCATGTCTGAGGGTTAGTGTTTCTCGTTTTCTTGCCACGGGGATATTTATTGTTCAGCTGGTGACACCAGTGGTGTCTTGAAACTAAGCCCTGGTCCACCAGTAATTCCAGGCCCTGTCCCCAACAGGCTCTGAAGCCAGAGTCCCAAGGACAGCCCTGAAGTTCTGCCTTTCATGCTCGTCTGGCTCTTTTTTTTTTTTTTTTTTTTTTTGCATGAGTAGATAGACTCTCAACAAAGAGTGACATGTAATAAATAGCAAGCGAGAGATCTGTAGGGGTAAGGGGGAAGAAATGGGTGTTGAAAGATTTACATACTGGATTGAGAATCTTGCCGAAGGCCAGCTGTTAACAGTGCTGAGCTCTGTTGCTATTTTCAGTAACCCCTGTGGGTAGAGCAGGGGCTGGGCGATGCTCCTGTAGGCCAGGTATGCGGAGGTCTCCCTCACCGGGCTGAAGGGACCTGCCAGATGGGGGTGTGTGGCAGGACCAAGGGGCTGTGACTTGGTTTTCCCTTGGAGTACTTGTCCTAGATGGCCACGGCCACCCCTGGGCCTGGCTCCCAGGGTTGGGCGATTACACTTGAAAATTCAGGTCCACAAACAGATAGAAAGTTCTTTCTTTGGTTCCCCTCAGCAGATCTTGGGCATACTGACATTTTCAAGAGGACTTTACCAAATTCTTTTTTTTTTTTTTAACGTTTATTTATTTTTGAGACAGAGAGAGACAGAGCTTGAATGGGGGAGGGTCAGAGAGAGGGAGACACAGAATCTGAAACAGGCTCCAGGCTCTGAGCTGTCAGCACAGAACCCGACGCGGGGCTTGAACTCACGGACCACGAGATCATGACCTGAACCGAAGTCGGCCACTTAACTGACTGAGCCACCCAGGCGCCCCTGACTTTGCCAAATTCTAAGAGCAAACATAGAACACAAATGAAGCATATATTGGAGGCAGACAAAGTTCAGCTTGCACAGTCCGGGGGTCGTGACATCTGGGTAGCCTGCAGCACTCTGCTGTCCCTTCTGGAGTCCCCTAGTCCCAGCAGCCGGACTGCCTCCATGCAGAGGGCACCTGCCTTCTTCTCTGATGCCACAATCTGCTTTCCCAGATGTAAGTACCTAGCCTCCTTGCCACTTTCAGTTCTTCAAGTTCAAGGCCAAGGGAAAATGCTAATGCTGCCTGTCCAGTAGGGACTTCCCACTGAGTTTTGGGTTCTTGTCCAAAAATGGGTCTTTCTCCAGCCACCTGGGAAGATGGTGCGTTTCAGGTGAAACCTCTGCTTAGAAAAAGCAGTTTTGTTCTTGACGTGTCCAAAGGAGGAAACAATAACTAAAAGTGTTCGTTCAAGAACTACCCACTTACAGCTTTGTGGAGGAAGTCACTGATAAACGGTGCTCCGCTGGGAGATCTGAAGAGTGAAGGCCTGGAAGGACAAACTTCCTTCCAGAGTTGGGCAGACTCTCTCTCTTCCTCAATGCCTTTCCCAGAGTGTCTGTTTTGGTGTCCTCCATTCACACATTTAGTACGTTTCTGGATTGTCACCAATTATGCCCATGAGTTTTGGTAAGCTTCTCAGCAGGTGGGTTTTCCACCTTTCATGGGGCAGGAAGAATCTTGTCTCTGGGGGGCAGGGGCTGGCAGAAGGTATTTCCTCAACTGTGAGATGAAGGGTGTGTTGGACGGGTGGGACGGTCTTCCCAGTGCCTGTTATATCTCAGTGAATCTCTTCTTTTCCTAGCCTTTTCTACCAAACCTTGCTTTCTCACTTTTTCTTTTTCTTTTTTTTTTTTTGTTTTTTGCAATGAAGAAAAGATAGTCTTTTTAATTTTTGTTATTTTTTATATAATTTATGGTCAAATTGGTTTCCATAAAACACCCAATGCTCATCCCAACAGGTGCCCTCCTCCATGCCCATCACCCACTTTCCCTTCCCTCCCATCCCCCATCAACTCTCAGTTTGTTCTCAGTATTTAAGAGTCTCTTATTTAAGGGAAGGTTTGCCTCCTTCCCTCTCTGTAACTTCCCCCGCCCCTTTCCCTCCCCCCCTGGTCTTCTGTTAAGTTTCTCAGGATCCACATATGAGTGAAAACATATGGTCTCACTTTTTCTTGATCCAGGACTTGGTCAGCCATTCACATTTATGACATCACCTTACTATCTTGAGGTGGTGCAGTTCCAGTGCAAAGCAAGGAAACTTGGATGTGTTAGTTGACAACTCTGTGTGCCCGCACATGTGATCACTGGCCCCCCTCCGCCAAGGTGACCTTCTCAGAGGTTTTAAAGGGGACACCAAGTGAGGTGGCTGAAGGGAGAGCTGGTTGATGTGGGCCACAATGGGTCGGCACAGGCTGGCGTCATTGTGGGTAGTGGGGTTGTTATGCCCAGAATTCGTGATCCCCAAAGACCACCAGGGAGCCGAGTCCCATGCAAAAGCAAAAAGAACCTTTGTTCAAGCTAGCTCGAGCTCAATCTCCTACCTGCACTGACACAGTGGTGATATGCGGGGGAGAGAGAGCGAGTTGACCTGAGCTGAAGTCGGACGCTTAACCGACTGAGCCACCCAGGTGCCCCAGAGAGCGAGTTTCAAAAGCACAAAGGTTTTATAGGGGTCTAGGGGCAGTTGGTGAGGTAATGGCTGTGGCCTCAGCTGATTGGCTGGGGAAGGGTCGTGGCCTCAGCTGATTGGCTGGGGAAGGGTCATAGCCTCAGCCCATTGGCTGGGGAAGGGTTGGAGTCCCGGTCCGCAGGTCTCTGGGCATGTTTTGATCGGGAAGTTTGAACGGGTGAGCGGGAGGTTACTCAAGGGGAGGAGGCGTGGTTTGAGGTTTCTGCCATTTTCCCAGAAAAGGGGTCATGTCGGGGACATAGTCACTCAAGGTGGAGGACACAGAACAAGATGGAGTCGGCTGGTGTAGGTCCGCCCTTTCAGGGTATGAACCCAAGAGTTATGCTTGACAGGTGTGGAGAGGCAGCAGGGGGGCAGGGCAACACTTCAGGGGGTGGTGCTCTGATGGGCACCGGCCCATCAGATGTGACTGGCTGTGTCAGGTTGTGGAAGCCAGAGATGAAAACAGAAGGGAATAGGTTGTGAACGTTCTCTGGCGCCAAACCCAGGAGCCAGGACTACTACGTTCCAGAGACAAAGGAGAGCCTTTGGAGGGATCTGAGCTCTGAACTAATCTGATGAATCCACCTTCAGGAAATCGGTCTGGCTGCAATGTGTTAAGCCGATTATATTAATTTTAATGACAGAGTTGTAGACAGCAGTGTATCGAATGAGGAATTCATAACGTGTAAATAGTTTATTTGCAAAAGCATAGCTCGGACATTATGTTGTAATGCAAGGCGGGAGAATATCGTAAGATGCTAATGGATATATGTATGTTTTTTCTCCTGGAATTCACTTCTGACTCTTCCACATTTAGGCAATTAGTTGGTCCCAAAGGCCTGCGCCCCATGTCACTGCAGCACCAGGGCCACCGGACTCGAAGGGTCTTGTAGGCAGCACCCCGTTGCGAGCGGACAACTCGGTCACCAGAGGAAACCCTGTCCCACGGCAGCCTGGCACTGTGAGATTCCAGAGCTGTGGCCGAGCAGGAAGCCTGCACTTGTCCTCCCGTGTGTCTCCTCCTCTCTCAGCGACTGTCACACTCACAGTACTTCTGACACCAGGTGCGGCCAGGTTTCTGCACCAAGCAATTCTCCGACACCATCTACCTCCAGGTAGCACCCTATCTCACGGGCTGAGGGCTCAGTTGCCTGAGACTGCCCCTACTTCAGACGGCACTGCACGTAGTAGGTCTCCGGGTGACCCACACCTTCTGTCTGACTTGGCTACACATCAGAGGTTCCCATGACGTCCTCCGCCTTGGATTTGATTGTTTCCTAGAACAGCTCACAGCACTCCAGAAAACACTTACTTATGTTTACCTGTTTACTATATAATAATGGATGTGCTAAAGGACACAGATGAACAGCCAGATGAAGAGGCACCTAGGGTGAGGTCTGGGAGAATCCTGAGCGCAGAAACTTCTGTTCCTGTGGATTGGGCTGTGTCACCCCCTTAGTATGTGACGCGGATGTGTTCACCCACCTAGAAGCTCTCCTAACTCCATACCTTGGGCGTAGGCACGATCAATTATTAACTGCGTATCCAGCCTCTCTCCCCTTTCTGGAAAATAGGGGGGGGGGCGGTGGTGGTGGGAGAGGGCTGAAAATTCCGAGCTTCTCATCATGGCTTGGTCTTTCTGGGGACTGGACCCATCCAGGAGCCATCGAGGAGTCCACCAAAAGTCACCTGTTTAGAACAAAAGACACTATTATTCAGAAAATTTCATGGAATTTAGGACATCTGTGTTAGGAATTGGGGTCAAAGACCAATGATTAGAACAAAAGTGCTTTTATCACTCAGGTATCCATGAGGGTTTTAGGAGCTCTGTGCCAAGAACAGGGGCAGAGGCCAATATTTTCTATTTTCTATTATCTCACAGCGGCACACCCCAGGGAAAGCATCAAGAAGGAGTGCTTCCACTTTCCCAGGAGAAGGAGGATTTAAAACAGAAACCAAGTGGGGCGCCTGGGTGGCTTAGCCGGTTGAGCGTCCGAATTCAGCTCAGGTCAGGATCTCATGGTTTGTGGGTTCGAGCCCCGGTCAGGCTCTGTGCTGACGGCTCAGAGCCTGGGGCCTGCTTCAGAGTCTGTGTCTCACTCTCTCTGCCCCTCCCCTGCTCACGCTCTGTCTCTCTCTCCCAAAAATAAATAAACATTAAACAAAATAAAAAATAAATAAAATAGAAACTAAGTTGAGTTATAAAAAATAAAGTTATAATTTTTGACACCAGGGGATATAGGTTGAGGTTCATACCTAATACAAGGTCAATTTAGCTATCGTGACAGATAGTAGTTTACATGGCTGTTTGAGTAGCTGATAGAGGCAGTTTGCTAGGATGATTTGCAAATCTGGTAGGGATTTTAGGCCCTTTTTCTCAGGGTGATGGAAAGAGCCCTGGGCTTAGGGGCTCTTACGGTCCAACACTGCCTCACATCAGTACCACATCTGTAGGCTAAGTTTGCCACAAAAATACATGACACTCCATTAAATGTGAATTTCAGGGGCACCTGAGTGGCTCAGTCAGTTAAGCGTCTGACTTCGGCTCAGGTCATGATCTCATGGCTTGTGGGTTCGAGCCCCATGTCGGGCTCTGCTGCCAGCTCAGAGCCTGGAGCTGCTTTGGATTCTGTGTCTCCCTCTCTCTCTGCTCTTCCCCTGCCTACATTCTGTCTCTGTCTCTGTCTCTCTCTCAAAAATAAATACACATTAAAACAATATTTAAAAAATGTGAATTTCAGATAATGAATAATGTTGGGGACATACTTATACTAAAACATTATTTGTTATTACCTGGAATAAATTGAACTAGGTATCCTGTGTTTTTCTCCCCTTATGTCTGGCCCCCTTACTTAGGGCAAGTCATTTAAACTCTTGGAGCTTCAGTTTCTTTGTCTGAAAGATAGAGAGTGCTTTGCTTCACGGTGCTGTGATGATCCCTGCAGCAGGGGGGAAGTTTTTCTCCGCCTTCTTAGGGTCCCTGGCTGGGTCCAAAACTTGAACTGACAAGGGGAAAATCATACAAATTTATTGAAGATAACTCTCATGTGACATGGGAGACTTCGTAAGGAGAGGAAGGTCCAAAGAATCGGCTAGATCTGAGTATTTTTACATTAGATGTGATGAAGAGTGAACAGCCATGGAGGACTATGTTAGAGTGAGGTGTAGGAGGTAAGTGTAGGAAGCTGGGAAAACCTAGGGAGGCTTGCTTGTTAGGATTTCTCTCCAGGTCCCTTCTTCAGAGGTAAGGGTGCTCCTTGCCTCCAGTGACAGGGGAGAGCACCTCCCACAAGAGGGTTTTATGACCTGTTTCCAGAAGGATGGAAGGAAGATCATGGTGGCCTTCCTGCTCAAACTCCTTCAGCTTAAAATGTTGGATATGCCAAGGTGCCACATTTTAGGGTAGCATGTCTGGAACCCCATCATTCCAATAGTTAAAGTGATCTAGAATCTATAGTCTTATGCACTCCTAGAATAACTGGTCTGTGTGGAGTAGGGCAGATGCAAGTTTTCATTCTACTTAATAGATGTGTGTTCTTGGATATCCATCATAGATAGTGATATCTATCTCATAGTGTACTTATGAAGTTTAAATGAGTTAATGAATGTGAAGTGCTCAGCTCTGAGCGTGGTACGTTGTAAGTGCTCAGTGCTCAATAAATAATACTTAGTTACTACTGCAGGTGCATAAATATGCTGCAACATTATCAGGCTAAATCAGGAAGGCTTGCTGAGTGCTCTCTCTGCACTAAGTGCTGCTGGGCACTGTCTTTTCCTTCCAGTTAGTAATCAGAAGGGGACAGAAATTGGCAAGTTTAAAAGGGGAAGCAATTTACACCTCTTCCTAAGTATGTTAAGAGACAGAGATAACATCTTTGTGAATATTTCTGAAGAGTCTAAAAAATTTTCCTGAACCTTGGTCCATTCAATAAACTCCAAAGAAATCAAAAGCTGATGCCTACATTTTACCGCAGGCAAAAACATCCCTCATAAACAAACTGGGGGTTCGATGCAGCCTTAGATGTATCACCACCCCGAGGCTAAAGCTCTCCCTGTTTATTAAACCAAACAGACGCAATCTGGGTCACAGCATTAGCGAATGGCGAGCAAGCCTTGCCTGGTGCTCTACCTCCCTGAGCACAGAGGGAGAAGAGAAATGCAACAAACAGAGCTCATCAGAGCAGTTTCGAGAGAGGCTCGGATACCTTTCAAAAGAAGAAAACATGAAGATGTAACCACACGAAAAGGTAGAAATAAAAGCTAGGGAGTAGTGGCAACAGAAGCATCAGGTTTTAAATAGTTTTGAGCTTGTTTAAAAACTGGGAGTATTTGTGTAGCTCCCTCTCCACTCTCAGTGTTGGCTTTTCAGGGACCTCAGAGACTTACTGGAGAAGGGGACAGATAAGCAGGTGCCTAACTGTCAGAACCTGCAGCCGGCAGACAAACAGAAAACCACTTCCTCCCCAGTCCCTTTTCCGAAGCCCTGAGCCCACCCAGACTCCACCTGCAGGTTTCTGCAGCCGCTCTCCTTTCTCCCAATCTTTCTAGTGTTTTCTTTACCGACCTTTTCCATCCCGAAGCTCTCACAATCCAATCTCCGTGCCGCTCGCTGCCTTGTGAGTCATTTTGAACATTTGGTAGGTTTCATTGCTGAAATAATCATGTCTCTCACGGAATGGAGGTGCTGGGCCATGGAGTCGAGTGAAGTGAATATCTGTTTATAGGGTGAAGAACACATTTACATCAATCACAAGCTGCATAGTGTGAGCTGACATATAAGATGCCCCTTGGGAGTGACTGCTTTTTTGCTTGTTTTTTTTTTTTTTCAGTTGAAGTACTTGTCATTTCATTTCATATTTCTTTAGATGCAATCAAGGCATGTTAGTGAAAATGCATGAGTCAAACATTTCTTTAAAAAAACAACTGCTTTCAGACAACATAGCCTGTGGAAGTCAGATGTATTTTCGTATCTTATGGTAAATACTTGCCTATGGAGAAGCCTTATTATGTAAATTCATCTGCATATGCAGTGGTGAATAATTCCTTGAAACCGTTGGTTGGGTTATGAAATTGTCTCACAGGTTGAAAAATACATCATGCTTTCTGCTAAAAGTATGTATTTCCCCCCTTTCTCACTTGTGGTTCCTGGACAGCAAAACCCAGGGTCCTCTGGGAAGCCTCCTGCGTTCATTAGTCTGGTTTCTCTGGTGACTCTCTTTAGATTCCCTTGTTATCCCCAAGCGTCTTTCAGTTTGCTCTTTTCTTATTTTCTCTTTCTTTCCCCCCAGAAAGCTTACATGAAAAGTCCATCATTAGAGAGCACAGGTTGACTGTGTCCCATCATGGGCTCTGTGTGGTCTGGAGTTTGGGGAGTTGCAGAATAAGCAGTGACGGTGGCAGCCTGTGGAAGTGAGGCTGACCTGGTTAAGCAGGTGGATGTAACCAGATCAGTCACACCCTCACGCCCTCCGCTTCTACCCTCTGCCCTCCTACCTCCTCCCACTGTGCCCATTACTTAAGACAAAGGCACTAGAAAGAGCATGGATTTTGGAGTCACACAGACCTGCCTTTGCGTCCTGTCACCTCGTAAGCTGTGGGACCTGGTAAGGCACTTGGTACTCCGGGTCAGGGTTTCTTTAGCTGAAACACGAGGAGGGTGCCATATGCCCTGCTTTGCCAGGGCCAATCTTGGTTTATGCTTTGTGTCCTGGCACACCTATGCATAGCGTCTCCATTCAACATCTCAAGCGTCCTGAGTAGATTCTATGGTGACCCTACAAAAGGGAGTAATTCTTACTTCCTGTTGTTGTGGTAAGGACGGCATTTTAAGCGTCTACTATGGTGTCTGGTGCATAGAGCCTCGAGATGGTACCTTTTGTCGTTATTAACGATGATTTGAAATGATGCTCCCACCTACTGTAAGTGATTTACTTGATGTGGTAAGTCCATACATGAACTTGGAACAGAAAAGTCTGTTTCACACTCTGGAATCCATTTAGATTTTATGTTTCGTGTTAGAAATGGAATTAACTCCCACCGTGGTGTTTTAGGACCTCAATTAAATGTAAGATTCACAAGAATGAGTTCACCAAAGTCAGAAGCAGTAATGATCAGCTTGGATTGGAAAGGAGAAGAGAAATTAGGCACATTTTATTTCATTTTTTAAAAGGAAAAAAAGTTCTATTTAAAACAAAAACAAAACAAATGAACATTCCCAGAAGGGTGGAATTAATCACAGGCATAGATCGCTTTTTCAAAAGAAATTCTCCTCGCTGAACTCTTTGGGTAGAGGCAAGAGCTGAACACTTTGGTAACAAAGCCCAGAGGTCAGAGGTCTTCTAGATGGGTGAAGTGTCTTAGCAGAGAGGAGGGGCCAAGTGCTGCTTAAGGCAAAACATATATATGAGAAATTCTCTATAGTGGAAATGGCAGAGGGATTCATGGGAGGTTTGTTAGGGAGAAAACCAAGGGTTGGCGCAGTTTGTTTTTTTTCTAGAGTCGTGAACTAGCTGCCAGAAGTATTAACCTCATGCAGGTGCCAGACCCTGCACTAGACCCTGGCAACATGGTAATGTGGCACAAAGTGTGCAGACTACAGAGAGGGAGACAGACACATGGGCAATGGCAGGACTCTGCACTATGGTACTGGCATGCTGGGAAGGTTATGATGGGCTAGCTGCTGTAACAAACACCCCCCAGCCCATGACTCAGCTCGGTAGGTGTTTATTTCCCTCTTGTATTACGGAGTCATGCAAGTGGTTGAAAAGCAGTCATCATATGGCTCCAACAATCTCCATGGCCTTGGAGTTTCTCTTCTGGGTCCTCAGCATCCAGTCAACAGATGGAAGGAACAGAAAACTGGAGTGTTGCACAGGAAGATATTTTTGGGCTAGGCTTGAAAGTGGTGACCACAGGCCATTTGTCAGAGCTTAGTCACATTGCCTCCACATAATGCCATGGCTGGACAGCCACTTTCTGGAAACAATTCTACATGATGGAAGGGGAAGGGGAGTATTTGTCTTTGGCAAACAGTCAACTGTTTTTGGGACTTACACACTGAGGATGAGTGTGTAATGGGATCTCAGAAGAGAAATAAAGCCAACTGTGTGTGTGTGTATGTGTGTCTGTCCATGTGTGTGGTCGGAGAGGGAAGGGAAATTATAGCAATGGATGGCTTCCCAGAAGAATTGATATTTAAGCTGAGTTTTAGAGAGAAATAAGATTTAAGTCAGAGGGAGGGGGGAAGGGACAGTTTAAATAGTAGATGCAGCATGTGCAAAGGCACTGGGGTATTCATTCATCTAGCCAACAAATCTTTATAAAAGTACCTTTAAGGTGCCTGGAATCCTTCCAAATGCTGGGAATGCATACATAAGATAGACAAGTTTTTCCCCCTCGTTACCCTATACTCTGGTGAAGGGAGACAAGCCATCAGCAAACCAGCAAAAAGGCCACAACTCAAAAACTCAAGTAGCATGTTACTTGGGGGAGAACTGCATGCTCTTAAGTAGGACTAGAGCTAAGGGTGCATGTTGAAGGTGGTGGTGCAGGACGTGAGAAATGATGAGACCGGAGGAGATAGGAAAGGCCAGCCAGAAAAGGGCCTTTCATGCACGAGGGAGCATCAGGAAGAGGAGCTGGGCTCAGCTTTGAATTGCGGAGAGTCCACCTGCCTGCGGATGGACTTCAGGTGTGGCTGCAGCGAGGCTGATCGTGAGGCTGCTGGCATGATGTAAGTGTGAGGTGATGAGGCCGAGGTGGGGAGGATGGAAATGAGAGCCGTGCCAGAGGTACAGGGATAGGACCAGGTTGTCACATCATGGGGACTAAGGAGAGGGAGGGTTCCAGGACGACCCCTCGACTCCCCTCCCCTCCCTCCCAGGTCTCAGGCAGAAAACAGTTCGGTCCAGTCATTCTAGTTTGTGCACACTTTTATTTTTTTAAATGTATTTATACAACATCACAGAAAAAAAAAGCCAAAAAAATAAAATAAAATTTCTACCCTGCCTGTTTTCTTTTATTAGATAGTTGTGGGTACAAATTATTAACTTAATGTTATTTGATGTATACATTTCAGTTAGTTGGCTTAACTATTTCCATTTCTTCCACCTGTCCTGGATGGAGGTGGCCTTTAAAGTCGCCTGACCAGGGAACTAGCACAGAACAGCAGAGGGAAAGCCTTCTTCCCCACCATCTCTGAGCCAGGCTGGAGCCAGAAACACCCTCCTGGGGTGTTCCTTTCTCTTCACCTCTTCACATTTCACTTTCTTTCATCCTTCAAATGATATGGTCCAACATTCTTCATGGCCAACACGGAATCCCAGCTAACATCTTTGGTTTTGAACTAAAATTAAGAAAAGAAATAAATAGCAATGGGTGGTTTAGAACTGATTTGCCATTCTAACAGAAGTGTACAGATATATTTGGGGGCTAGGAAAGAAAAAGAGTATTGAAGTAACAAATGCAATTATGATTACACAGAACAGCTTTCCTAAAGACCAGAGCTTCAGTCTTCGTATGTTTTTAAATTAACTTACAAATGAGGTGATTAAATGTGCCTATTCTCTGATTACAACGTTGTGCGCGGCCGTGGGTCCTGGCATTTTTCGCATGCAATGTTACAGTAATGCTTTGCAATAGGAACACGGCTGTCTTCTAAAAGAGATTTAAAATATTTCTCAGAATAAATATGAGCATTAACTAGGAATAAGACTGTTAGAAAGAGAGTTCCATCTCCTAAGGTATATCATTAGTAGCAGTTGTTTTATGTTTAAGACTCCCCCCCCACCTTAGGTAGAAAAATGGAACCACAGTAGTCAAGGCAGAACATTATGCTTGTCATCTTCTGGATTCAAATGATTGGGCTCTAACCTTAGTGTAGTCAAGTTTCACAGATGAAATGGGTTGCCAGAAGTGCAACTCCTTGGAGCATGGAGAGAGGGAGGAAAGGCATCAGAAGGGCATCCCATGACAACTGTACTCATGCCAAATGTTCTGGAAATGTGACAGATATTGCTGCTAAGGCAGGGGTTCAGGTTGTGGAGCATTCCCTCTGGGCAGCACCAGAAGATGTCACTGTGAAAGGAGTTGGGCTCCTACACCTGCGTGTTGGCAAAGGAAAGGAAGCAGGAACTTTGGAGACTGACTTGTTTTCTTAGTGAAGCCTACCAAAGCTAGGCAGAGATCAGAAGCTTGAAATAAACAGTCCTTCAAAGTTCAAGGTGTCCAAGAAAAAAAACTCATTTCCTTTCTGTTGTGTGTTTTTACTGAGAAACTATGTGCTAGATATGATTATGAATTTAACACCAGTGTTATTGGTTGCTTATTTATTTATTCAAAACCACACTTATTGAGTGTCTACCAGGTGCCAGAAAGTAGATTTGATCCTAAGGATCTAAAGATGAATAAGGTATAGTGTTTTACCTTCTGAGGCTCAAAAGCCCAGCGGGAAGTCATTTAAACATATAGGTTTAATTTGGTAAGATAAGTGCTAATAGAGGCGTATATAAAACGCCAGGGGAAACAGTGCTAAGACCAGCTCAGTAAAGTTGGGGAAGTTTTCATAGAGGCTACGATATTTGAATAGATAAAACTTATCTTCCCGTGTCTGTCTAAACTCCAGTGAAAGTCAATAAACATGAACAGATTTACTAATTCAGTGCTTCTTCTTAGCTACCCAAATCACAAAAGGACAAGAAAGTGGTTTCCAAACCTGGCACCCATCAGATTCACCTGTGGAGTTTAACCAAATTTCTGTGATGTTTAATCATATGAAAAGACTTTCAACCACCCTCACCATAAAATAAATGCAAATTATTTATCAGATTGGTAAAAATCTATAAGACCCATTTTGCTTGTGAGACTTATGGGGGAAACAGATCCTTTCATGTGTTGGTGGTGGGAATGCAATCTGGTACTTCGCAGAGGAAGATGATAATACATTATAGAATAATAAATTAAAGAAGAATTTATTCTTGGGTCCAGAAATTTCACTCCTAAAAATGTATCCTAAACATATGCCTGCGTAAGTACAAAATAACACATGTGCAAAAGGTATTCATCATGATTTTCTTTCTTTCTTTCTTTCTCTTTCTTTCTTTCTTTCTCTTTCTTTCTTTCTCTTCTTTCTTTCTCTTCTTTCTTTCTTTCTTTCTTTCTCTTTCTTCTTTCTTTCTCCTTCCTTCCTTCCTTCCTTCCTTCTTATAATTTAAAAGTATTGGAGATAACTCAAATGAGCATCAATAGAGGGCTGGAGGATAGGTCATAATATGGCTACTCAGTGGAGCACTATGCAGCCATGAAAGGAATGAGGAAGAGCTCCATGTTACTGATGTGAAGTGCCACCCAGAATACTTTAAGTGTCAAAAACAAAAAGCAGAATGAGGACCCGTTGTGTGCCATGCTACTTTTGCTCAAGAAGGGAAGATATAAGAATTTATGTATTTTTTTCTTTTTTTTAAATGTTTTACTTATTTTTGAGACAGAGCATGAGCAGGGGAGGGGCAGAGAGAGAGGGAGACACAGAATCGGAAGCAGGCTCCAGGCTCCGAGCTGTCAGCACAGAGCCCTACGCGGGGCTCGAACCCACAAACCGCGAGATCATGACTTGAGCCCAAGTCGGATGCTTAACCGACTGAGCCACCCAGGCGCCCCTACGTATTTTTTTTCTTAATTTTTCTTTCCACAAACCACTGGAAGTTTAAATCAGAAACTAATAAAAATGGTAACCTATCTAAAACTTTTGAAAAGTCTTCTTTATTTCAAAAATAATCTCAAAGTTAAAGTAAAGTTGCAAGTCTGGTGCAAATAAGTTTTTTTTCATAATCATTTAGAGTACATTGCTGAAATAGTGCTTCCTTCACCCTCCAACATTTAGTGTGCATTTCCCTGAAATATAGTACAATCATTAAATCAGGACATTAAAACAGAAACATGTACGTGTGGATCCCTAGACCCCATTCAGTCTCTGAGTGTCCTTTAGAACAAAGAATCCCTGCTGCGAATCACATGCTATGTTTAGTGTCAGGTTCGTTAGTCTCTTAAAGTCTGGAACAGTTCCTCAGTCTTTACTTCAAGACCTTCTGAAGATTTTGAATATTGCATACTCATTATGTCGAAGAATATCCCTTGATTTGGGTTGTCTGATGTTTCCTCATGATTAGGTTCAAGGGTGTGCATTCATCACAAAAACGATGTGTGTTCTTGTTACATAAATTTGAGCTGTCTCATGACTGATGATGTCAACTTTGATCATTTGATTGAGGGGGTCCACTATAGTTACTTTTTTTCCCTTTGTGATTAATGTGTAGTGGGTAGGCAGGGACTTTGAGAGTGTGTAAATATCCTGTCCCTCAACAAACTTTTGATTAATTAATTTGTATCATGGTTTCCTATTTTATTCATGGATTATTATTTGTTACTATCATTATTTTGAGGCTCAAACTGTGCCAAATTTGATGAGTACGAGCCTCTTTAAGATGGCTTCTGTGTCCTTTTGAGATGGTTTCATTATTCTTGGAGTACTTCTTTGCTTTTTGGCACATGGTATTCTGATGTTGGATTTTTCTTGCCCAGCCCTGGAATCAGCCACTTCTCCAGGGATACCTGGTTCATTTTACTGGAGAATGATGGAGATTTACAAACTAAGATTTATGTGCTAGCTGTACTTGTTATTATTGGGGTGTCTGCTCTCAGGACAAATCAGTGGACAAATGAATATATATATATGTATATATGTATATATATATACATATATATGTTTGTATGTATAAATTTACATCTATATTTATTTCTATGTCTATGAATGTATTTTGAAAACTGAGGTCAGCTTGATAGCTCCAGTTTCTAGTTAATATCACAGGATTCATTCTACTTTTCTCCCTTTCTATTGTTTGTTACTCCCTTCTCTGACACTGAGAAACTTTGGTTGCCATTTTCCTTAATAGAGTCATTTATTTGCCCAATCCACCTGTACGTAACCAATCTTCCATCTCCTATCTGCTTAAAGTAAAAGCTCTGTATTGTTAACTTTGAATTGGAAATTTCCATATGAACATATGATTTAAAAATATACCTATGTATATTTCCCCCTGCCTTTATCCATAGAAGGGCCTGAAAGCATTGATGATCCAATGGCAGTGGGTACCCCTAACACCCAGATTTTGGTTTCTAACTATCCATTCCCACTGAAAGGAACCAGGACTCTTTAGAGAAATGGTTGATTCTGGGCCTGGGTGAGCAAGGGAGCCTGAAATACCTTCCTTGCTAGAAAAGGAGCCAATTTGAAGAGGGGGCTTACAGGACAAAAATGGAATAATTTGAGCTTCCAAAAGAGTGACTGCAATGGAATGAAACATGCTGACCATATGAATCTGTAAGTCTATAAAATGATACTCAGAAAAGAGAAAATCAAAGACAGAATGAAACAAACAAAACACCATTTGTTACCTACTCCTTACTCTGAAAAGTGATAATTCAAGATAAATAATTATGTACCTTGCGTTTCCAGGAGGAGCAGGTGATGAAATAAATCTCTCTCTCTCTCTCTCTCTCTCTCTCTCTCTTTCTCTCATAAAGATAGCCAGCTAATAAATATAGAATGAATGATAGAAACAGAAAAAAAAATCACATGTTTTCAACCCCTAATGAAGGAATTGATTAGGGTTAGAATCATCAGTGAGTGATCAAGTCATTAGGCGATATATTGATGGAGAATTGGATACTTTAGTGCAGCTGAAGTATTACTCTACAGATGATCTGATGGTTTAAAAAGAAAATGGAACTTCACAATGGAGGGATGAAGCTATCTCTGGCTTACCAATAATGGTTCAATTAGATATGATATACCTCACGATGTGTTGCAATATCAAACAGCATAAATAATGATATCTCGCCTAAAATGTTTAACCCGAATGTTATCCAGCCTCCAGATCCAAACTCTAGTTTACAGGGAATGCATGCATGAGAGGAATAAGTTACATGACACTACAGATCCAGAAAGTGGGCCATTCTGAGGGACATCTGGCCTGGTCTCTCTACCAAGTTAATGTCATGCCGAAGAAAGGGGGAAGGGGAGCATTGTTTTCAGTTACAAATGACGTAAGGGATATAAAAACCGAATATAGCATAGATTGGATCTTTGTAGTTCTAAGCTGGGTGTAACATACATTTTTGGAGCAATTAATAAAATTTGAATAGGGATTAGATATTAGATGATAATAACAAAGAATTATCATGGTTTTTAAAAGGTATATAATGGTGTTGACTTTGACAAGAAAAATGTTCTTATCATTTATTTAAAATCCTTTAGTAAAAATTGATGAGTCAAATATAACAATGTGAACAACTCTGAGTCTAAATAATAGCTATATGGGAGTGATTATACTCTATTTTTCTATATGCTTGAAAATATCCATAATAAAAAGTTAAAAATAATTCTGATTCCTAGTTTCCAATCCAGACCTACTGAATGAGGCTAAACCCTAGTTGGCATCTTATTTGATCAAATATGCTATCTCAGTGAGGGAATGGATGGACAAATGTCCTTTTCACTTGTGTAATCTTCAACAAATACTGATCAGGTCCCTACTGAAGGCCACGTACTTTTATAGGTCCTAAAGATTCCGCAGTGAGCAAAACAGAAACAAGGGATCTTAAACCCATGGAGCTTAGCGTCTTGCCTTCTCCATAGCGGAACTCTTTAAAACAAACAATCTTTTAAAAGTTGTTAAATACAACACAAACACAGAAAACATCGGGCAGCTTAATGACTTGTTGGAGAGTACCACCCCTGCCCGATGCAGGACCCTGCCAGTCACCCAGACTCTTTCACGCCCCCAACCCCCAAGTCACAACCCTCTTCCTTCTCAGAAGGGTAGGTTTTAGAAGGCGATTATAAGGATTAAAGGCAAAGTTCAGAACCTTGCCCTTAGAATTCTTCTGAATATCCTCTACTCCTCCAAAGTGAGGTTTTGCATTTTTTCCTTTGGTTCAAAAGATGTTAATCTCAAAGTTTTAGCAAACAGTAAAATTCAGACATGCATTATTAGGTGATTTTCACTTTATCTTATCAAGTAAATGGAGCAGCTCTGGGGCAGACTCACTCCTGAGTCACAGCTAATTCTGAGAACATAATGTCATGAGGGATCTTCAGATGCAAAGCATAATTCTATCACGGTGGGATGAAGAAATTAAAATGTTATTTCAAATAACCTCAGCGCCAGCTTCAAATGAATGAAGTTATGGTCTCAAGAGACTGTCTGCAGTGTTATTATGTTGTAGTGATGTTAGAAGGTGACCTGAGGCATTGCTCGTTACCTGGGCTGGCTGAATCAAATGAGAAATAAGGTTTTCTCTTAAAAAAAAAAAAAAAAATTCAGAGAACTTTAATCTTCTCCACATTTTAGTTGAGTTTTTTTTTCCTTTTCTAATTTAAGTCTTTCAGTTTCAGACCTGAAATATCATAAAGATGGGTGATGTGTTCCCTGCCCGACTGTTCTCGGAATGCCCGAATCTTGGTAACAACACGAGGATTGAAAAGGAAAGATACGTGCCTTTCATTTGGAAGTTTCAAAGCTCTCATACTAGGGGGTTTTATTTTTTCATTTTTTTAAAAGCTTATTTATTTATTTTGGTGAGGGAGGGGCAAAGAGCAAGGGAGAGAATCCCAAGTAGGCTCTGTGCTGACAGTGTGGGGTGTGGGGTGGGGGGTGAGGAGTTGGAACTCACCTGAACCAAAATCAAGAGTCAGATGCTTAACCCACTGAGCCACCCAGGTGCCCCAGACTAGGTAATTTTAAATGCACGATAACGTACCATCTTCACCAGGCTGTTGTGTGCACTGGATAAAATAAGCACGTGGTGCAGCTCGGGGTACCCCCAGGAGTCCAGGAAGAATTTGGGGGGCAGCTGAGGTGGAGGGGAAGGGTTCCAGACTGGGTGGGAGCTGAGTTCCACTTCCAGAAACTCCATTTCCTACGGGCCCATCTATCCATGGTGAAGCCTCAGTCTCGTCAATGGGTAAGTGGGGGCAGATTTCTCACAGGGATGCTGAGGTGTTTTTTTTTTTTATGTTTTTAATTATTTTATCTTATTTTATTATTTTTTAAAATTTACATCCGAGTTGGCATATAGTGCAACAATGATTGACCCATTTAGCCCATCCCCCTCCCACAACCCCTCCGGTAATACTGTTTGTTCTCCGTATTTAAGAGTCTCTTCTGGGGGCGCCTGGGTGGCGCAGTCGGTTAAGCGTCCGACTTCAGCCAGGTCACGATCTCGCGGTCCGTGAGTTCGAGCCCCGCGTCGGGCTCTGGGCTGATGGCTCGGAGCCTGGAGCCTGTTTCCGATTCTGTGTCTCCCTCTCTCTCTGCCCCTCCCCCGTTCATGCTCTGTCTCTCTCTGTCCCAAAAATAAATAAACGTTGAAAAAAAAATTAAAAAAAAAAAAAAAAAAGAGTCTCTTCTGTTTTGTCCCCCTCCCTGTTTTTATATTATTTTTTGCTTCCCTTCCCTTGTGTTCATCTGTTCTGTGTCTTAAAGTCTTTTAGATGAGTGAATTCATAGGATATTTGGCTTTCTCTGACTCACCAATTTCACTTAGCATAATGCCCTCCGGTTCCATCCACGTAGTTGCAAATGGCAAGATTTCATTCTTTTTGATTGCCGAGTAATACTTCATTGTGTGTGTGTATATATATATATATATATATATATATATATACCACATCTTCTTTATCCATTCATCCATCGATGGACAGTTGGGCTCTTTCCATACTTTGGCTATAGTTGATAATGTGCTACAAACATGGGGGTGCATGCGTCCCTCCGACACAACACACCTGTATCCCTTGGATAAATACCTAGTAGTGCAATTGCTGGGTTGTAGGGTAGCTCTATTTTTAATTCTTTTGAGGACCCTCCATACTGTTTTCCAGAGTGGCTGCACCAGTTTGGGATGCTGTGAGTTTTAAGGGGGACACCTACCATGACTTAGTGCTTACTGTGGCCCACTGCGCCCCCTCACAGTGGCGCCTCCTGTTTTTCTCCATGTTTCTACCCTCCCCGTGTTACTCATGAGCCACTAGAAAACGTAGGAAGCTATGTATTTTTAAAAGGTGGCATTTGCCATATCGACTGCTACCCTCTCGGAGAGGAGGCATCTCAATTGCACCCTGAGTCCTCATTTAAGAGAGTTTTAATCTCTTTCAAATTACTTACTCTCTCGAAACCTTAATTTCCTCACGTATAAAATGAAGATAAGAAGAGTACCTCCCCACTGGGCTGCAGTGAGGATTAGATGAGAGAATGGGTTTTTGTTTTTATGAGTGGTGAGTCAGGAACATTTCACAAAGCCTTGAGTCCGGGGCCCAGCTGCCCGTGTGGGGAGAGGACCCCCATGTCACCCCTCTTGATATGAAGCCTAAACCCTGATCGTGGAAGCGGCAGCTGGGGCTACAGGGTGACGAATGCGGCTTGCGGTATGCGACAGGAACTCCTGCTCGGGGCCAGGCTTCCCACAGCAAGACCTGGAACACATCGGAGAGAGATGGGGAAGATACAATCCTATTACCTTTCTCTTTCTATCTATCACTGCCTCTCTCTAGTCAATAAATGTCTCCCAGCTAGTGCCTCTCAGCAACTTCCTTGGGGTTTAGAGCTTGACACTTTAAGTTTTAATGAGGAATAATAGCCACATTAGGCTCCTTTTTTTCCCCCCTTGTGCAAAGCCTTATATTTGTTTGCTTTCTGGAAACAAAAACAAAAGTGTATCATGTTGTCAGTCTTGGGCTGGACATTAAATAAAAACAGCCAGATTGGAACAAAATGCCAGCAATAGGCTCTGAGGTGTCAAAGAGTGAGCTTCCTGGACCCTGACCCCGTTGGAGGCCCTGGGAAGTGCGGCTTCTCACAGAAGGAGGATGAAAGTCTTAAAGGGCCTGCTGTACCAGGCCCTTGCCATTGGGCTATATTCTCAAGTTGTTTATTGCCTACATTTTATATCTCTTCCCGGTGCTCCTTTGAATGCGGGATGTGTGCTCTGGGGACCCTCATCTGTCCTGAATATCTTCTTTGCCTGCTGGCCTAAAGTTCTGTCACTGGCCATTATCCCCAGAAGTCCCTCTGTTGAGGGGCTACCCGGAGGTGTTCTGTTCCAATGGCAAAATCCAGGGGAGAGGTTACACATTCTATAACGTTCTTTCTCACCTGAGAGTTTTAAGCGGTACCTGCAATTTCATCTAAAGGGATGGTGATGATGATGTTATCGCTTACACTTGCACGAACACTTCATTGCTTATAGAAATAGAACGGTCTCGTGGCTTCATGGCATCCCTACGCAGCAGGCTGGCCAAGAGACGTTGCTCCAATCTTACAGATGGGAAAATAGATTGGAGGCTTACGCAGCTCAGTTGACACATAGTGGTCAATTTGGGCTCAGCAAAATCATCAGACCAAGAGTATAAAGTAGGTCCTGAGTTCACTCTGGGGTCTAGTGGTTTTAGAAAGAGAAACTTTGCTTGGATGGAAGGAAAGTAGTATTTATTGAGCCACCAGGGCACCAGTGATCAGCCATTTTACCTGTATTCTTTCATGGTGGGTGACCGCCTTCCTTTGTTTTTATGTATGAATTATCCCCGCTCTCAGGAAGGTTATGTGGCTAAGAGGTGGAGGTGGATTTAAGCCAGTCTTCTCGGGGCGCCTGGTTGGCTCAGTTGGTTAAGCGTCTGACTTTGGCTTGGGCCATGATCTCGTGGTGTGTGAGTTCAAGCCCCACGTCGGGCTCTGTGCTGACAGCTGGGAGACTGGAGCCTGCTTCGGATTCTGTCTTCCTCTCTCTGCTCCTCCCCTGTTCATGCTCTATTTCTCTCTCTCTCTCTCTCAAAAATAAATAAACATTAAAAAAAAAAAAGTTAAACCCGTCTTCTCTTACTTCGAAGCTCAGAACTGCCAGGGATCGTGGAACACAACTCTTGACTAGACTTTTCTAGTGGGGCCATCAAAACTGGGCTTCCCTCAAGCAAGGTGGTCTTGGCTGGGCACGGCTGGGTGCAAGCCCAGCCCAACTGTTCCAATATCCACAAACGTTCTGTGATGAACTGTACCCACCGTCTTTATGGATACTCATGGCAATCCTGTGTTAACGTTACTGTTGACAATTTAATGTATTTACGCTCCAGGCCATATTTCTTCATGCAGTTGTCAAATCATTTAAAAAGACATTTTATTTAGGCCTATTTATTAGTTACGCTCTGTCTGACTGATAAACACAATCTGTTAGACTGGCTTGTACCAAAATGTATTTATTATTAAAACATTGCTGAAATATAACCAATTTCCTGGTTTCTTGGGTTTACATGAAATCTCATGGTGTTGATATATTATCCACTCTAATATGCGAATGTTTAGTTAGGCTCAAAATAAATCATTTTGTCTTTCTTTGTAACTCTTCGGCGTAAAGTTTGTTTGGCTTAATGGCTTGGTTAGATATCCCCATAGCAAACTCTTTTATAACTCCATATATTTTTTTCTCCAAAAGAAGATAGAAGTTATAAATATGCATGGGGCAGGAGGCTGTGGGAAAAAGCAATTTGCAGCTCTTGGTAACTTTGGGGCGACCGTGCACAGCATCAGAGAATGGGGAAGAGTTGTCTTGTGGGCAAATGAGTATGGTTATTTATTGGAGAATCAGCACTCGGGGTAAAAGTCCAACAGATTTTTTTTTTTTTTTAAACTTGCCACCACATCCTTTTTCTTCGAAGTTTTGAACTATTTGATTCGCCAAGAAACTATATTTAGGTAGTTGCCGCTGAATCGAGTTTTGAAGTGGGCCCTTATGTAAAGTTTCTTTCCTCTTTAAGAATTTTGAGCTTAGGGAGAAGTGAAGAAATATGTTTCCACCCTCTTGATAGAGGTCGAAAAGGTGAAGTGACTTGTCTAAGGACACACAGCTGGTTGGGGCAGAGGCAGAATAGATATGGTCTCCTGACTCTGAGAGGGCTATTGTTTCTGTTCCAAATGTGGTGAGCTCGCCTGTGTAAGAAACAGGATCTTCACATACTGATTAATGGAAAGTTGCCACGCATGAGTGGTAGGTCACCCACACGTGGGTGACTGGTTATATATATTTTTATAATGGTACATAGTTGTAAAAATTTCAAACAATCTGAATACGTATTAAGTATCTAAGAATGAAAGCCCACCTCTTCCTGGTCCCTTCTGGTCTCACTTCCCAGAACTCATCACCAATAGCTCGGTCTATTGCCATCCAGATTTTTCTATGCACATTTAAAACTCTTCTCTGTTCCCCAAAACACACAAAATTTACTTTTTAAGTGAAAATTAAATTGTTTATATATACCTAATCTTCTGTTGTTGTTTTCTTTTTTTAATGTTTATTTATTTATTTTGAGAGAGCATGCAAGTGGAGGAGGGGCAGAGAGAGAGGGGTAGGGAGAGACAGAGAATCCCAAATAGGCTCTGCGCTGTCAGCACAGGGGCTCGATCTCACAAACCCCGAGCCAAAATCAAGAGTCGGACGCTTAACTGACTGAGCCACCCAGGCACCCCTGTTATTTGCTTTTTCATAACAATTTTTTTAAGAAGTTATCATGATCGATTTCATAATATATTTCAAGAAAATAGATCATGTCAGTATATATAACCCTATCTTCTTCCTTGTGCGGTTTTCCAGTAGGTAGAACAGAATATATTTAACCAGTGTCCTATTGATATAAACCTTGCTGTATTCTATTGCCAATTTTTAAAAATTATACATCATGACCATGGCATATGCTGTTTGCAGATCACAACACCATACAGCCTGTCTTTCCCTTCCCCTTATAATTTTAAGAGTCCCTTCTACCCACCTATAATCATCATTCAGTCTTTGGTTCGATATTTCCAGTGAGGCGTTAAAATCACTGCCAGTATATGCTGGGTACAATGCAACGTGCGGCTCTAAGATTCTACTGGAGATAATTTGTGTTCCTGTAGTGATTCAGAGTTTTGCAGAGCTGTAGGCTCATTATTAAGAATAGAACAGCCATTATTCTGTAGAAGCCAGGCAGGGCTGGTTATTAGAAGCTCAGACTGAAAAATGTCAGAGTCAGTCATCAGGAACTGCACATCTGAAAAATGCTGCTGCTAATTCTTTGTTTACTTTCCTTTTTTAAATACAAGAGTGAAGGAAGTTAGTGTCTGAAATTAACAAACTTAAAAAATTCTACATATTAGCCCTTATGTCATTCATAATTCAACAGCCATTTATGGAGTGTGTACTCTATGGCAGATTCTGTATTAGACCGAGGCTTCAACGCACATCACACATGGCTTCCACCCTGAGGTGCTCCAGACTCTGACGCTTAAAAAGACATTGTGTTCTTTGGTAGATATTGGCTGCTTTGCTAATTTTTAAAACAGGGAAGAAAGAAGGGCTCCTGGTTGGTTAATGACTTAATCACCCCGAAGACCCCATCTCCTAACGCTTACCCCCTTTGGGGGTAAGGATTCAACATATGAGTTTTAGGGGCACAAACATTGATAGCAATAGACACAGTCCTATCTGGTTAGAGTCAAAGAACATGGGACCCCATTTTTTTTTTTTCAACGTTTTTATTTATTTTTGGGACAGAGAGAGACAGAGCATGAACGGGGGAGGGGCAGAGAGAGAGGGAGACACAGAATCGGAAACAGGCTCCAGGCTCTGAGCCATCAGCCCAGAGCCTGACGCGGGGCTCGAACTCACAGACCGCGAGATCGTGACCTGGCTGAAGTCGGACGCTTAACCGACTGCGCCACCCAGGCGCCCCTTGGGACCCCATTTTTTAAACGACAACCACTTAATGGACTGGAGGCATTTCACCTCATTGTTACAGCTATCTTCTCTCTATCCTGTAGTTCTGGGTTTCCAGCCAACATTTTGTATGAGGAGCAAATGAGCTTCACCTTGGCTTGTCCATTCATGGCCATTGTGCATCCTTCAAGATTTTACTAACCTTTCCTCAATATGCGACTATAAGACAATAGCTAGCTTTGGCTCAGGGTGAATGTGTTCCATATGGATTCAAAGTTATTGATACTCATTTAAGTCATGTTTACCATTGTAGTGACTGTTCGCAC
The DNA here is from genome assembly GCF_022079265.1 of Lynx rufus. NCBI lineage: Eukaryota > Metazoa > Chordata > Mammalia > Carnivora > Felidae > Lynx > Lynx rufus. The sequence continues at coordinate 74,453,471 of NW_025814889.1, read as the reverse complement.
TTCTATCATATCACATAGTTATCATTTCTTTTTTTTGTGGTGGGAAAAATTAAGATCTGGTCTCTTAGCAAGTTTGATGTTCATAACGCGGTACTGTTGTCTATAATTACCACACTGTGCATTAAATCTCCAGGGCTTATTTATCTATTAGTTGCAAGTTTGTGCCATTAAACAGCATCTCTCCTATTCCCTTACCTCCAGTTCCTGGTAACCACTATTCCACTCATTGTTTTTAAGAGTTCTTCTTTCTTATATCCTTTGGGTAAATACCTAGTAGTGCAATTGCTGGGTCATAGAGTAGTTCTATTGTTAACTTTTTGAGGAACCTCCATACTGTTTTCCACAGTGGCTGCACCAGTTTGTATTCCCACCAACAGTGCAAGAGGGTTTCCTTTTCTCCACACCCTTGCCAACATTGGTTGTTTCTTGTGTTGTTAATTGTAGTCACTCTGACAGGTGTGAGGTGGTATCTCATTGTGGTTTTGTTGAGCATCTTCTCGTGTGTCTGTGAGCCGTCTGGATGTCTTCTTTGGAAACGTGTCTATTCATGTCTTCTCCCCATTTCTTACCTAGATTATTTGTTTGATGAGTTTCTTATAGGTTTTGGATACGAATCCTTTATCAGGTATGCCATTTGCAAATATCTTCTCCCATTCTGTAGTCTGCCTTTTAGTTTTGTTGATTGTTTCCTTCACTGTGCGGAACTTTTTATCTTGATGAGGTCCCAATAGTTCATTTTTGCTTTTGTTTCCCTTGCCTTCAGTGACATGTCTAGTAAGAAGTTGATGTTGCCAAGGTCAAAGACGGTGCTGTCTGTGTTCTCCTCCAGGCTTTTGGTGGTTTCCTTTCTCACATTTAGGTCTTCCGTGGATTTTGAATTTTTGTATACCATGTAAGAAAGTGGTCCAGTTTCATTCTTCTTCATATTGCTGTCTAGTTTTCCCAGAACCATTTAATTAAGAGACTATCTTTTTTCCACTGGATATTTTTTCCTGCTCTGTTGAAGATTAGTTGACCATAGAGCTGTAGGTCCACTTTTGGGTTTTCTATTCTGTTCCATTGATTTATGTGTCTGTTTTTGTGCCAGTGCCATCCGGTCTTAGTGACTACAGCTTTGTAATATACCTTGAGGTCGGGAATTGTGATGCCTCAGCTTTGCTTTTCTTTTCAAGATTCTTTTGGCTATTTGGGGTCTTTTGTGGTTCCATACAAATTTTAGGGTTGTTTGTTTTAGCTCTGTGAAAAATGCTGCTGGTATTTTGATAGGGATTGCACGACTAGGTATTTACCCCAAAGATACAAAAATACTGATTTGAAGGGGCACATGCACCCCAATGTTTACAGCAGCCCCCGTGGCCGGGAGTAGCTGAGTGGCCAACGTGGACACAAGGAAAGCAGTGGCCATCACCCACGCTGGGTCGATGCCAGGCCAGACTAGTCTTCCATCAACTATTTTACAATGACAATAATTATTATGTGAATGTGCTCCAAATGTAGTGATTCTAACTTTAATAATTCCATCCAACCAGTTAATTTTTCAATTAAAGCAGCAATATCCCGACTGTTTTAATGACCTTCCTCATTAACAAAAAAGTGTATCAGCATGCTCTCCCAATCCGTATGGATTTATTTATAAATTATATACCCATGCCACTATATCAATATGTTACCTATATTAGAAGGTATGCATAAAAGAGCAATTGAAAAGGATGACATAAAGATAATAAGTGACTTTTTTTCTTATTTTATATTACTAGAACAGTATCACTCAATTATGATGATGAATGCTCTAGCTGCTTCCTTTTAAAAATGCCTTGCCGATCCTGATGACTTCATGCTCCCATTAGCTAATAATAACAGGCACAACACAAACTCAAGGCAAGGTTCATAACAAGTGAGATGGGAGGTAAATCCATATTTTAAGTAGGCTTTCTACTGAGTTTAAATTTGGGGGTTGACTTTTGGTCAGATAGATCAGAACATTGCTTTACCTCATAATGTGGCTGATAAAAAAGCTGGCATGTTCTAAGATTCAGAGCAATACATGCTATGCCATTTTCTTTTCTTTTCTTTCTTTCTCTCTTTTTTTGCTTCTTCTTATTTTTTTGGGGATTTATCCTTAATTCTCTCCATTTAGTGAAAGGTAGTTTAGTTGAAATCAGATCCTACATGCTGTACATCCCCTGAGACACATCTGAACTCCAACGTGTGGCCATTTGGTGAAAGTGAACAACAACAAAAAAATGTGTCAACTCTTTGCTTAGGGAACTTTCACTTTTCCCCCAAGATACCCAGAGAACCACAGGGTGGGGAGAGCCAGTTCCAAGCCTAAGTCTCAAGAGACCATGTTCTCTCTCTGTCTCTTTGTCTCTTTTTCTCTCTCTGTCTCTCTCTTATGCACTCTCTTTCCCTCTCTTCCTCACTCTTTCTCTTTTCCCTTCCCTTCTCTCCTCTCCTCTCCCCTTCTTCTCTCCTCTCTTCCCCTGTTTCTCTCTCATCCCTCTACCACTGTAAGAACAGTCTTGGGCTAGCCTGATGGAAATTGACACAAACTTCATGAAGCAGAACCAATTTGTCACAGCTGAAGCCATCCTAGAACCGCCAGCCCCCTCCATCTGTCCATGGACCCCAGTTGAGCTCCCTTGAGCCTCTCCCAGATCAGCAGAACCACCTAGTCATAGACCTGTGAGAAATCATAAGGGGTTGTTGGTTTTAGCCATTACGTTCCGGGGTGGTTTGCTATGTGGCAATAGCTAATTGATACAGAGGCTCAGAGATTTAGATTACGTGATTGTTGGTGGCAGACCCAGGAGTCGATTCAGGCTGCTTCTTATTCCTGGTCTAGGTGTTTCTCTGTCATAGGATACTTCCGAATCTATCTACCTGCCTTCCCCTTGAGGATCTGAGCTCCTGTCCTCTGAAGGGTAACCGCTGCTGCTTTCTATCCCCTCCCAGAGTCAATGGCGGCCACATGGATGCATAGATGACATCCTCATGCAAAGAAGAGCCATTTAGATTTTGCAGAATGAATCTCTGTCTTAGAAGACATATCAAACAGTCTTTGGTTGTTCTGTAACTGTCTGGTATCTCCATCTGCCTGCTTTTTACATAAAAATTGCATAAACCAAATCACATTAGCTCTATTTGATTTTCCTACTTAACATGTAGCCGTAAAATAAAACTGTGCATTGTCATCTAGAGGTCATGGAATGCATCAATTCCTGATGTTGTTATGACTCTGAGATGCCTTCTGGGAATGCTCTGAGGTGGAGCTTCCCCCGCACTGCACCTTGGCTTGCCACTTTACCTCGGGCTGTGGGACAAAATGTCAACCTATGGCTGATGCAAGGCTTGATTTCTAAGACTGGGCTCATTCGCATGCTTTGTACAATCTCATATCAACGTAGTAAGAAAGGTCACTGAACAATGAGACAATCAAGATGTTTCCACCCCGTGAATGAAGTTTGGTGTAAAAAGAAGCAAAACGAGTGCCAGAAATAAATTATCGGCTTATCAACATGTTTATTAAGTGCATCATACTTGGAGCACCAGATGTAAGAAAGACAAAGGCTAAATGCCAGCAGAAGGGTTGCTAAGTAAATTATTTGGCTTGTTGCTGGTAATGAGAGGCTGCATTTGGTGGGAGTTGCCATGAAATTATATGTTTCTGCCATTTTGTTCCTCAATGAACCGTGATCAACTCTAGGAATTGTTTGGATAAGTTTTCCCTTTGGTGTTGAGAGAAAAGAAAATTCTCTCTAAAGGAAAACTTTGATGAGCTTCAAATTTTTTTTTTTCTGAATTCACAATTTCCTTATGTCTTCATTTTGGGTTGTTGGTTACACAGCAATAAATGAATTAAACTGATTAATAAATGTATCAAATGTAATTTATGATTACCTCTAATTCTCCCCTTTCCTCATACCTTGCAAAACAAAACAAAACAAAGCAAAAATTACTGCTGATTTGAGTTATGCTCGAAACTTAGAATGAGCAAAAAGACGAACCTAGAAACACGTTTTGTTAGCATTTTCAAATCATATTTCTGCTGGAGAAATGGGCGAATCTTACAATAAAGCTGCTGATTTGATTAGGAAGACTACTAATTACACACGGTAGCAACACCCTCATGCACAATCTTCTATTCATAGATCTGGCATTTTTCCCATTTGGTGTTTAGAAAAACATTTTCTGGCCGCGTTGAGAAGAATAAGTCATTAGAAGCTCCAGCAAACAATTCTGGGTGGGGTGTCCATTTGAGCAAGCAGCTGTCCTTTGAAAATTGCCTTTATTGTTTGAGGCTCCCAATTTTGCAGTCAGGAGGTCGTGTAAAATCAATTAAGTCAGAGGATCCCTGGGTAATCAGCCCCGAGAACTGTTGCCCCAGCTGCGATTATTTGGCGACCGTGGCAGCTTACGTCCTACCCCCGTGTCACTGGTGCCCACGCATTAGCCTTCACCTCCTGGCAGCACTGTGGTCCTGCTCCCCTTAGCTGGTTTCCTTCACCACCCTTGCCGGTTTAGCGCAGGCTGCTCTCTCCCCTTCCCCCCCAGCTCCCCTCTCGAGAGATGCCAAGAGAATGTCCTGCTGGGTTAACAGGTTGTGGCTTTCAGTTCCTCCTCACTGGCTGGTAGGAAGCCGGGAGGAAGTACCACGAAGTGCTGCTGTTGCTACGGCAACCAGAGCTGCTCCTCAGAAAAGCTGTTAAAGAGGAAAAGCTTCTCTAGTCTTCTGATTATCCTTCCGTAGCTTCTCCTTTCTTCAGCCTCTTATTAGGCGCCTCAAGCCATCATTTCTCCCAATAACCCCATACACCTTCCCATAAGGAAATCACTCACACCGAGGCTTAGACCCCCGAAAAGTGTTCCTCCTTGAACAAGATAAAAATGCTTAAACCCAAAGAAGAAAATCTCACCATATCTAGTATTGTAATTTTATGCATCATTTGGCTGGGCGAAGAAGTACATTGATGTATATAAGGTAGAGACTTCGTTCATTCATTTAGTCACCAAACACCAGGCAAAATGCTAAGCCCTGAGGATTCAGAGATAAATAGACACACTTTCTATCTCACAGTCTGGTGGAAAGGCAGATATGAAAATAGTCACGATAAGGCATTGCTGGTGTCTGATAAAAGGTTTTCTGGCCCCATGGGGCGTAAGGGATGGGTAAGCCCTTCCGCCGGGGAAGGGGGTGAGAGTCAGGAAAGGCTCGTGATGCAGACATGTTAGGAGACGGGCACGTGTGTGCAGTAAGCACCTCTTAAACGCTCTCCTGACTTCATTATCTTGGTTGAATTTATGGGGCCTTAGAAGGCCCAGGGAGTCTTCATGAGATAAGGTGTAAATATGATTCAAAGAAAGCTGGGGGTGTCTCACTTGATAGTACTTGGAAGGTGGAGATGGTGGGATGGAAGCAGAGGTGGTGGAGGCTGGGAAGGAGGGGAGCCACTCGGGGACCGTCTTGGGGGAAAGTCCCGGCTAGAGCACTCAACAGGACCTGGGGGAGGTAAGAATGGCGACAACTGGAGGCTAGTGTGGGAGGTGCAGTTGGTGTAAGGTAATCGAGCCCTTGGAGGTTTGGGAGCCCGAAATTGGGTGGGGGACACAGATGAGAAAAAGGTCCATCTGACTACTATTTTTTTTTTAATTTTGTTACTATTTATTTATTTTTGAGAGAGAGAGAGACAGCGTATGAGGGGGAAGGGACAGAGAAAGAGGGAAACACAGAGTTCGAAGCAGGCTCCAGGTTCCGAGCTGTCAGCACAGACCTCGACATGGGGCTTGAACTCGCAAATTGTGAGATCATGACCCGAGCCGAAGTCGGACGCCTAACCGACTGAGCCACCCAGGCGCCCCCCATATGACTCTTGTTAAGGGCAGTAGTGTAGTGACATGGTTAACAGCTAGGCTTTGGAATTCAACAAATGTGAGTTTGTCTCCATTCTACTACCACTAGCTGGAGCCTTTGAACAAATAGGAATCTTTCTGAGCCTATCTTCTCAGCTGTAAAATGGGGAATAGAGATCTGTTATTGGCTGAATCGTGTCCTCCTCCTAAATTCATATATTGAGGACCTAACCTCCAGCACTGTATTTGGAAGCAGGGTCTCCAGAAGGTGACCATATTTGGAGACAGGCTTTAAAGTGACGATTAAGTTCAAATGAGCTCATTAGGGTGGGCCCTAGTCCAATAGGACTGGAAGAAGAAGGAATTTGGACCCAGACACATATAGAGGGAAGATGATGTGAAGAAATGGAGAGAAAATGACCATTTACAGCCGAGGAGAGAGGCCTGGAGCAGCGCCTCCCCTCACAGCCCTCAGAAGGAACCACCCCTGTGGACACCTTGATTCCAGACTTCCAGCTTCCAGAACCGTGGGAAAATAAATCTCTATTAAGTACCCCCCAGTCTGTGATACTTTGTTACGACAGCCCTAGGAAACTAATACACGGAGTTGTCACGGGGATTAAATAATTTATACAATATACCAAAGCATGTGATAACGTTCACTATGTGGTACTTATTATTATCACTAAAAATAAAATTGGCTCTACTATAAACAAAAATAAATCCTAACTCACTTGCATTATTGGGCTGACAAGGCTATCAAGATTACTTGATCTCTCTGGTTAACTGCGTGCCAGAGGGTCCTTTGTTTCCATTCTGAAGTTCAAATCTTTTAAATATGCCTCATCCACCCTTATGCTGATTAAAATTAAACCTTCTTTTGATTTACAGGCCTGAGTGCCTCTCTTTAATTGCAAGAGATTGAAACTGAACGTGTACTGCTTACAGAAAGAAGTTTTGTTTTGTTTTTAATAAGTCAGTTGTCAATGTTTTCTAATGACTTCCTTCTCTATTTTCACAACGGAGTGCTGAAAATTCCAGTTAACTTGAAGGTTCTAGGCAATTGAATAAATCCAGTGTGTCAACATTCTTTACTTTCCTCGGGCACGTTCTGCAAAACACAGTCTTACATAACTGCTCTACATTGAAAGGACTTGAACTTGTGTCTGGAACTTTAATTATAATAAAAAAACATATGCAAATTACTATCATTGTCTCTATTTATTTTGGACCAGCTGCTTCGAAACAATTAACAAACAAATCATGTAAATGTAATTAGTTAAGAGAAATACCAGGCTCGGAACAGAAAACAGAAAAAACTGAACTCTGTTTACAATCTTCTAGATTATGCTTCTCCATTGCATTTATAGGAGCAGTAAATTGTACTTTATCATTGCCTTGATCTGACATTTCTACTTATCTTCTAAGAGTGAAATTTATTTAGTTTCTTTCTCTTCCTTGAGGAGAAGGTTATAAACCACAGAACAAGTGATTTTTATTGGTTCTTATCTACCCAAGAAAATTCTGTGCCTCGAATTTCAAGGAAAGAAGAATGAATACGGAAGATTATGGGAAGATGTAACTCAGACTCAGGAGGAAGGAAAACAGGAACTTTAATGGGTGTGTGGATTAAAATGCCATTCCTCCCAACAGGAGATGGAGATTCAAGGTACTCCCTGAATCTGGGCTATGCTGGGCTGTACTTTGCAACTAGCTTTGGCAAATAGAATGTGGGTGAATAAACAGTGTGATTTCCGAGCAAGTCCTCAAGAATACTTGCAACTTCTCCCATTTTCTTGCATCATTGCTCTGAGACTGCCATGTAAAGAAGCTTGCTTGAGTCACCTGGAAAATGACAGATCACATGAAAAGAGACCCAGCTGAAAGCCAGCATCAACTGCCAGACATATGCGTGAGGCCATTTTAGATTATCCAGCTCCCGTCCCCGCAAGACCAGGAGAAGAACAATCTAGCTGAGTCTAGTCCATATTGCTGACCTACTGAATGGAGAGTAGGTTAAAGCAATATCGTTTTAAGTCACTAAGTTCTGGGTTATTTTTTACACATCAATAAATATCTGATACAAAAATCACATAGGACATTGACAAAACATTTTACAAAATCTAACATTCTGTCATGATAAAAACATCCAACAAAATAGAAATAAAAGCATAATTTCCTTAACCCGGTAAAAGATATCTATGAAAAACCTTTGGTGAACATCGTACTTAACTGTGAAAGACCGATCGCTTTCCCTCTAAGGTCATGAAGAAAATAAGGATGTTCATTCTCACCACTTCCATTCGATATTGTACTGAAGATTCTAGTCAAGACAATTAGGGAATAAAAAGAAATAAAAGCCATCCATACTGTAATGGAAGAAATATGATATTCTACTTGCAGATGATATGATAGAAAATCCCAAGGAATCCACTAAAAAATTATTAGAACAAATAAACAAGTCTAGCAAGGAGCAAGATGCCAGATCAATGTACAAATATCATTTGTGTTTCCACACAGTTGCAATGGAATCAGAAAATGAAATTAAGAAAACAATTCCATTGAAAATAGAATCAACAAGACTAAAATACTTATATATTTGTTCAACATAAGAAATCCGAGACTTGTATAACTAAAACCGTAAAACACTGTTGAGAGAACACAGAGATCTAAACAAATGGAAAAAATATTATGTTCATTAATAAGAAGACTTAACATTGTTGAGATGGCAATACTACCCAAACTGATCTATAGATTCAACACAATCCTTATCAAATCACAGCTGACTGTTTTTGTAGAAATTGACAAGCTGATCATAAAATTCATATAGAAATGCAAAAGACACAGATTGGATCACACCATCTTGAAAAAAGAAGAGCAGAGCTGGAGGACTCATTTCCAGATTTAAGAAGTTACTACAAACCTACAATAGTCAAGATAGAATGTTCTGGTATAAATATGGACATGTAGGTAAGTTGAAGAGACTTGAGGGTCCAGAAATAAGCCCTCACATTTATGTTCGACTGATTTTTGACAGTGTACCTATAGAGTTACGTGGAGAAACAGTGGTCTTTTCAGGAAATGGTACCGGGACAAATGGATATACACATGCAAAATAACGACTTTAGATTCCTACCTCACACCACACACACAGATTAACTCAAAATGATGATAGAAGAGCTGAAACTATACATCTCCTGGAAAAAACATAGGAACAAGTCCCTATGACCCTGGGTTCGGCAACTGCTTTTTAGACAAAAAATGGAAAGCACAAGTGACTGAAGAAAAAATAGAGAAATGGGATTTTATCAAAATTAAAAACACTCGTTCTTTAAAGGACAATGCCAAGAAAGTAAACGGAAAACCGACAGAATGTGAGAAAATACGTAAATTGTATTTCTGATAAGGGAGTTTTATTCACCAGGTATAAAGTAATGTACAACTCTAATAAAAAGAGAAATAACTCAGTTTAAAAATGAGCAAAGGAACTGAATAGACATTTCTCTAAAGAAGATACACAAATGGCTAATAAGGACAAGGAAAGATGTGCAACATGACTAGTCATTAGGGCAATCAAAACCACAGTGACACGCATCTTCACACCCACTAGTATGACTATAATAAAAAAGACAGAAAACTAGAGTTTGGAAGGAGGTGTAGCCATTGGAACCCTCATACACTGCTGGTGGGAATGGAAAATAGTGAGGCCACTTTTGAAAACAGTTCCTCAAAATGTTAAACATAGAGTTGCCATATAAGCCAGCGATTCCACTCCTAGGTATATACCTGCGAGAAATAAAAATGTATGTCCACAGTCAAAAATGTGTACATTTCTATTCAAATCAGCGTTATTCAAAATAGGCAGAAAATAAAAACAACCCAAGTTCCTATCAGAATGGATAAACAACACGTGCTATAGCCACACATTGGAATATTACTCAGCTACAAAAAGAATGAACTACTGACATGTGCTACACCATGGATGAACCCGGAACCCCTTTCAATGAGTGGAAGAAGCCAATTAGGAAAGAGTATGTATTGCATGATTTTATTTATATGAGATATTGAGAATTGGCAAATCTATAGAGACAAAGTAGATTAGTAGTTGCCTTGGCCTGGGGGTAGGTGGGAGGGAGGGAGGACGTTGAGCGTTGGCCGAGGCCTATGGGGTGCATTTCATGGTGATGAAATTGTTCTAGAATCAGACTTTTGTGATAGTTGCACAGCTTCGAGAAAACTAAAAATCATCACCGAACTGTGCACCTTAAGTGGATCAGTTTTACAGCATGAGAATAATATGTCAATAAAACTATTTTTATTATTTTTATTAAAAAAAATTTTTTTTAACATTTATTTATTTTTGAGACAGAGAGTGAGCATGAACAGGGGAGGGTCAGAGAAAGAGGGAGACACAGAATCTGAAACAGGCTCCAGGTTCTGAGCTGTCAGCACAGAGCCCCACGCGGGGCTCGAACCGACGAACTGTGAGATCGTGACCTGAGCCGAAGTTGGACGCTTAGCCGACCGAGCCACCCAGGCGCCCCAATAAAACTATTTTTAAAAAATTGCACAGGAGCTCACACCTCGATACAATGTGTTTTTGCCACCGATGCCCCTGTCGCTTTCCCTTTTCAGTGTCCTGGAATGGTGCGATCTGGCCATCACTCTGTACAAGAGCTCTTTCGATGACGTGTCCTAAAGGGCCTCTCGGCAGATGATTCCAAAATCTCGTTTCAGACAGCTGGCTTACCCAGGCAGGTCTAAGAGGACAGGTTTCATGGCTGCAGCCAGCTTCAGTCGTGTGTCCCCACGCCAGCCACTGTGATGAGTTGGGACACAAGGGTAGTCTGGACACAGTCCTTTTCCACCAGGGGCATCTGGCCATGTGGGAATTCAGACCCGCAGGCAGTTAGTGGGCAGAGCACTATGGCTGCTGCTCCCTGGGGGGGTAGGTGGCAATACAGAGGGTGAGGGATGATACTATTTGGAGGAACCAGGTAAGAGTCACTAAAAAACTAACTTGTGAGACAGGGCTTGAGGAATCGATGGGGTGGGGAGGGGTGTAGTCTACACTGCTGGGCGCGTGTGAAGAAAGGGCATTGCCGCAGCTATTTTTCCCCCACCCCTCCCCACCTCGAGTGGTCTATTTTATCCGCTCACGGCCCTCTTCCCTTGGAGTCATTACAGTCTTGCTGGTCCATGTCGTTTTGGGGAGGACCGTGGATCTGGCCGCACAGTGAAGTGAATATTGAGCCAGGTCCTGGTCGCTTTCACTGTCTGCTTCCGTACGTGGCCTTGTGTAACCTCTAGTGCTCGGGTAACTGCTGGTGGCAGTTTTTATTTACAGCCCTCTTTTACTGTTGGGACAGCCCTACCCCAACCCCTGAGTTTTAAGAAGCAAGTCTGACTCCAGGTCCCTCCCTCTGAATGAGACACTGTTAGTCTCGCTGATCCCACGGGACCTAAAACTTCTGGCTGTTTGCTTGCTCTGGGAACAGAGCCTGGCGTGTCTGAGATTTTCTTCCTGCACGTCACTTTACCTTTCTTCACCACTTCGTGCCCTCAGAGGTGCTACTCTTGTTTTTCAGTCTGACAATGTTCTTTTAGTTTTCTTTTTATATTTTCATGCCATTTTTCAGTGTTTGGACAAAAAAAGTAGGGAGGGAAGGGAAACAAAGCATGCCCTTTGACTATACCCCAGTCAGGATTTGATGCACTGGTAAATGAAGGCTAGTGATCTAGGATGATTGGATACTTAGATAAGTTACCAAGGTAAGTTACAACATAATCAGTGACCTAAAAGAATGGGTTATTAATTTTATGATGTGCTCCCTGATTAAAGAATTCCAAGGTCAGGGCACCTGGGTGGCTCGGTCGGTTAAGTGTCCGAGTTCAGCTGAGGTCATGATCTCACGGTTTGTGGGTTCGAGCCCCAAGGAGGGCTGACAGCTCAGAGCCTGGAGCTTGCTTCAGATTCTGTGTCTCCCTCTCTCTCTACTCCTCCCCTGCTCGCACTCTGTCTCTCTCCCCCTCTCTCAAAAAATAAATAAACATTAAAAAAAAAAAAAAGAATTCCAAGGTCAAATACATTTGGGAAATGCTGCATAGTATACTCTACTCATAGAGATTAAAAATGAATATTATGTACCCCAATGTTTATAGCAGCACTTTCAACAATAGCCAAATTATGGAAAAAAGCCTAAATGTCCATCAACTGATGAATGGATAAAGAAACTGTGGTTTATATACACAATGGAATACTACTTGGCAATGAGAAAGAATGAAATCTGGCCATTTGCAGCAACGTGGATGGAACTGGAGGGTATGATGCTAAGTGAAATAAGTCAGGCAGAGAAAGATAGATACCATATGTTTTCACTCATATGTGGATCCTGAGAAACTTAACAGAAGACCATGGGTGAGGGGAAGGGGGAAAATAAAGTTACAGAAAGGGAGGGAGGCAAACCATAAGAGACTCTTAAATACTGAGAACAAACTGAGGGTTGATGGAGGGTGGGGAAGAGGGGAAAGTGGGTGATGGGCATTGAGGAGGGCACCTGTTGGGACGAGCGCTGGGTGTTGTATGGAAACCAATCTGACAATAAATTATATTTAATATAAAACAATACAGTAAAAAATAAATAAAATAGAATACAATTTAAATTTCTAGTAAGAAAAAATAAAGACTCTGGAAAGTTCTGTAGTAAATAAACTTCTTTGTCTTGATTTAATCTGGTATTTCTCAAATTTTCTTGACCATGTAACAATTTTTCCCATAAAACCCACTAATAGCTCATGACACTTTGGCAAATACTGGCCCCGAAAATCCTCTTATTATTAGCATGTGGTCATAGCGCTTACATAGCTAGTTTCTAGAAGATATAGGAGAAGTGGATACTATATGAATTAGAATGAAGTTTAGAGACTCAAAAGACTCTAGGCCCATTTAAAGCCTTTTGGCTTCTCTATTCACTCTGAACAAATCTTCTAACAGTCTCTCAGAATTCGGACATGGTTTATTCTGGAACTGCTCCTTCTCCATTTAGAAACCTTCCAGAGATGCCTTTGAATGGCAGCTCTGTCCTTCTTCAACTGCTGTGTGCCTTGGCTTATAGGACAGCTGGCCTACTCTGCTTGTCTCTCGTGGAGCCTGCTTTTCACAATGAGCAGCGGTAGGGAACATAGGAATTTCTCTTTCAGCTCCCCAGTGGGTTCCAGACGAAACTGAACCCTTCAGCAAGATGACTGATGTTTAACACGGTCCATTTCTGAAATGCACATGTGCTATTTGCCCAAATATGGACTCGGCTACACCCAATGCATGATGGGAACATGGGGTTCACTTGCTTGTTCTCTGCTGTTGGTCCACCCCTTCCCCGTTTCCATTCCCAGCCTGAAGGATCCTTCAACATTTTCTGGGAGTTAAAGATAAGAGTAAGGTATCTCGGCTCACCATGCCGTTAGAAAATGCTTTTTATTTAAATGTTTGTTTCCTCTGCTGGCCACTGTGTTTATAAGGATAGAAGCTGTGTCTCATTTCTCTTATTTCTTCCACAATAGGCACAGATGGTAATCCATAGCAGCTGCCCAATAAATAAATGTAATATGAATGAATGCTTTCCATAGGGGTAAAAATGATATTTGAATAATTTCAAATTTTTCAAAAAGTACATGTTCACACAGTGACCATTACCAAGGATTTGAAATAGTAGTTTCTCCCCAAACAGTTAGATGCCAGGGATTTAGTCTTTTTTTTTTTTTAACGTTATTTATTTTTGAGACAGAGAGAGACAGAGCATGAACAGGGGAGGAGAAGAGAGAGAGGGAGACACAGAATCTGAAACAGGTTCCAGGCTCTGAGCTGTCAGCACAGAGCCCGACGCGGGGCTCGAACCCACGGACCGCGAGATCGTGACCTGAGCCGAAGTCGGACGCTTAACCGACCAAGCCACCCAGGCGCCCCTAGTCTTTTTTTTTTAATGTTTATTTTTATTTTGAGAGAGAGAGAGAGAGAGCAAATGCAGGGGAGGGCAGAGAGGGAGACAGAGAATCCCAAGCAGGCCCCTCGATGTCAGCACAGAGCCTGATGCAGGGCTTGATCTCACAAACCATGAGATCATGACCTGAGCTGAAACCAAGAGTTGGATGCTTAACCAACTGAACCACCCAGGTGCTCCCCTTGTTTTATTTTATTTTATTTTATTTTATTTTGTTTTATTTTATTTTATTTTATTTTATTTTATTTTATTTTAATTTTTGAGAGAGAGAGAATGCATGAATAGGGGAGGGGGAGAAGGAGAGGGAGAGAGAACCTCAAGCATGCCCTGTGCCCATCGCAGAGTCTGACTCGGGCGGGACTCAATCTCACAACTGTGACATCATGACCTGAGCGGAAATTGAGAGCCGGTCACTTAACTGACTGAGCCACCCAGGCACCCGGACAGGGATCTATTCTTAACTTGGGTCCATTTCTCCCCAGGCCTTTCTCTTCTCTCCTCACAACCACCAGCTTTTTCTTTTGAAAAAATTGTGAACTGCAGACAAGTTGAGAGAATAATCATAGTAAATACCCGGAGCCCCCAATAATTATCATTATTATATGCAATAAAATTAACATTGATGAATAACATTATTTGAGACATAGTCCCTATTCTAATTTCCCTCATTGCCCCTCTCCCACAATTCTTTGTAACTTTTTTTTTCATTCAAGAGTCCATCAGGGATCTCACATTGCATTTGATGATGGAGACCCTGCCACAGGGAGCCACAGGGCAGGGGACAGCAACTCCTCCCTACTGGGCTGGGCCAGCTGACTACTCAGGGCGCTATTTTATGATCTAGTGTACCTCACCAGGTGTCTGTCCTCAGTTTGTGCTGCCCACTGACACATAAACTATGACCAGGCCTGCCTGTGCTTTCAATATGTTAGCGATTTCTGGGGCGCCTGGGTGGCGCAGTCGGTTAAGCGTCCGACTTCAGCCAGGTCACGATCTCATGGTCTGTTGAGTTCGAGCCCCGCGTCAGGCTCTGGGCTGATGGCTCGGAGCCTGGAGCCTGTTTCCGATTCTGTGTCTCCCTCTCTCTCTGCCCCTCCCCCGTTCATGCTCTGTCTCTCTCTGTCCCAAAAATAAAATAAACGTTGAAAAAAAAATTTCAATATGTTAGCGATTTCAATGAAATCATTTTTAAGATGCTGACATCCTAAGGTGAATAATTCCTACCCAGACAAAACAATAGTGACCTAAACATTCCAGATTTTATTTTCTTGTGGACAAGGAGTCTAAAATTAGCATGTTTCCTATCAGCCCTCTCCTCCATCATCTGGCATTTGTTCTCATGGTAGAAAATGGCTGCCAGAACTTCAGCCATCACATCTGTATTCCAGGCAGTAGGATTGAGAAAGGAAAAGAGAAGCTTTGGTCCCCTTTTTAAACAGGAACCCCCCCTGCAAACAGCACATAATGCTTCTTATAATCTCAATGCCAAGCAAACAAACAAACAAACAAACAAATAAATAAAAACATAGTCACATGACCATAGCTATCTGCAAGGGAGACTAAAAAATGTAATCTTAGCTAGGTGGTAATGTGCCTAGCAAAAAATTAGGATTCTGTTACCAAAGAGAACAGGGTATTGGGTAACAACTAGCAGTCTCTGCCATATGTCCCTCATTGGGGTGGGGCACAGGACCCATGTTGGCCTAGGCTGGTTCTGGTTCCTTGGGGAAGATGCAATAACTGTGGGGACTTACATTTCCTATTTTATTTAACAACATCCAGTCTAGAGTGAGTAAATATTTATTGATCTATTTTGAATAAAAATTCTTAATCATTTCATTAAAACCATAATAATTTATTTAAGCACGGTTGAAAAAGCCTGGACTTGGGTCAGACAGACCTGGGTTTGCCACATGCCTGCTGTGAGGGTCAGACGGTACATGTGAAGTGTTCAATAACTTGGCAACAAATAGTAACCGCTAGCCTGCCTTCCTGTCCTCCTGGCTTCCCTTCTTCCTCCCTTCCTCCCATCAGGGTTCTATGTCTTGGCAGACAGATCCCGTTAAGATGTGTTGCTTTCCAATTGCTTCTTAAAACCAACTGCGTCCGGCTAAATTGGAAAGGATCTTTAGCTGTGGCCCGGGGACCGTTTGCTGACTTGCATACATCCCTGGGTGAGGCTGCCTAGCTCTAGAGTCTTAAGTAGGACACTTCTTATGTGAGAGGGGAGTTTCAGGAACAGCTTAGAATAAACATACCCTCTTTTTTTTTTTTTTTTTTTAAACATAGCAAGCTTTCAGCTACGGAGACAGTAGGGATAGGTTCAGTGAATTATTTGGGTCTCCTGTGCCTCTGACTTTATATAAAGGGCACAGTCTTTCAGAGACAGACCCACAGAAGGTCGAGGAACATCGTCTTTAGTTCTGGACAATTCCCATCTCAGCTGTTTCTTTGGAAACTGCTGCCTGAATCATGTAAGCCGCTGAGAACAAAGAGTAGAAAGGGAAGCATTTTTGTAAAACATCTGTACAGCGTCCACTTCAAGCAGGGATGAGGAGTGGTGGGGAAAATTAATGGTTGTTTTGACAGCCTGACTCTTTAAGCTGAAGCACTAAAAGTACGTTTCACATCGTTAAATACAACTTCTCTTCCTTACTCAAAGTTGAGATGTGACAATGGTTGATTATTATGTGCAGGCTACTTTATTTGACTCTTTCTCAGTAGTTCACATGGGGGGATATTAAGCACAGATGTCTTTTGAGACCCAGATAGAATGCCTTTGGTCTTCTTAATAGGTTTGACATTAAGTTGGTGAAAGTGCCTACTAAAATGTTGACAGCCTCGTCCCATGTGAGAGGTATTTATTACCTTTGGACATCTCAGGGGCTAAGCTGATTTGGGGGACTGCCTCTTTACCAAGATGCCTTTTTAATGGAGGGATAGATTCTTGATTCACTGAGGGGGAACTCAGTGCAGAACCAGAGTGGTGGAGTGGATAGAGCTTTGGATTTAGAGTTGGACCGTGTGGTCCAAGCCCCACCTTGGCAGGTGGAGTGAACTTGATGAGGGTCACTATGAGATTCGTGATAAATCATTTTGGGCATCAGGCACTGACTCTGGTGTCAGCTGTCCTCTGTTATTTAATTCTGACACTGATTCTAGGAGGTGCTTTTCCTTTCATCTCAGAAAGGTTTTGTCAATCTCACAGGTGGATCCACCGGGCGTGTTCCCCTGTGCTGCGTGTCTTCACATAGGACGCTTGAGGCCATGTGGTCACCATTTAGACTAAATCTACCCACGGAAGATGGTGGAGCAGAGAGTGAGAAGCAGCGTAGGCCCATGATGACACTGTAGAGCGGCCGTCCCAACCTTGGACTGAAGAGCCCCGGACTTCTAGCAATGTGAGGAAGACAGTCCTCTGTGTGTTTCAGTTTCTCTTGGTCGGGTCTCTGTTATTCGTGGCTGAAAACATTTCTAACTGATCCTGCCTCTCCCCCATAAATTGTGTATTGGGACAGCTCAGAACGGGGGACAGATTAGGCAAACCTTCATGGAACACAGGTTGAATACAAAGAAATGTGTTTTTCTCCCCCTCTCACTTCCTTTTCTGAAATGGTTGCTTGACATGTGTTTGTTACGACAGAAGGGATCGTGGTCAGAAAACAGAATGCTTTTCTTCTTTGCTATAATTTTGATGATTTCTTCACGTGTAAGGTTTTTTCCTGCTTCTCACCATTTGGCGAAAATTAGAGATGACATCTTCCTTAGAGATCAGCAGCTGGTTACTCTATTTATGACAAAAATCATTTAAAGATGAAAATTGTGAAGTTATTTTATCTGACATAATTCTATTTGCTGAACAATTTGAGAACTTAAATCAAACTGTTCTGGTCCTAAGTGAACAAGGTTACCTACAGCTTTAAAGGTTATTGAATTAAAAAAAAAACATTTAAATTATCCTTAGAGATCTATAGATTAAAAGAGACTTTGTGGAAATATTGACCGGTTGCAATTTATGGACCTTATTTGGATACTGACTTGAACAAATAATGTGTTCAACAAATTTATGAAACCCTGCAACAATAGGGGAATGTTAGTGGTTTTTATGGAATTACCATTATTTTTAGGTGTGGTGGTAATATTGTGGTGATATTTTGAAGTCTTTATCTTTTAGAGATATCTACTGAACTATTTATAGACAAAACGTCTTGGATTTGTCCATGAGTTCATAACATGGCCATGAGGTTCCTTGTTGATTCTGGGTGATGAGGTTCATTGTCTCAGTCTCTCAGCTGTTGTGTACCTTTGACATTTCCTATAATACCAATATTGCAAACAAAGGCAATTAGAGAAGTGATAACATTACACAGGAAAAATTAATTGGGGGGTTCCATATGCTCTGTCCCAATAACGAGGAAAAAGCTGAACAGAGTGAAAAATCAACAACTTTCTAGAAGCTGTAAGAGTGGTGATGAAACAGGGTTAATGGCTGCCCTCAAGAGTGGCAACGAATACAGAGAATAACAGTGTACTGACCAGAGACTCGGAAACCACCATGGGAACCAGTGCCAGGGTAGGCAAACCACAACGGCAGTTGGCCAATTGCTGGAGCCTCCATGTGGACAAGTGAGGATTCATTCTCTCTCTCTCTCTCTCTCTCTCTTTTGTGAGATTTACCTCCAGGAGTTGTTCAGGTTCTCAAAGTAAATATCAAAGGAAATCCCCTCATGCTCTTGAGATACACCAGAGCACTCTGTCCTTAACAAGGTCTGTCCTCAGGAGAAACTAGGTTAATGAGAGCCTAACCTGCTGGGCTGTTTTCATAGCCTAACTGACCCGGGGACATTCTTGTCTACTCTAGCCATCTTCTTTCACACAGTGGGCTGTGGGAGAGAAAGAAAAAATTTAAACATATGTGACCATTCACAGTTCAGAGACATTGGCTTACTGAAGACTGAGATTTAATCATAGGGCTGTAGAATGCTTCCCTTCTGTGCACACCTTAGCACCACATTGCTAAAGGCCTACTACAGCCGTTTCTTTTATGTGGTACATCATGTCTGGCTATCAAGGAAAATATTCTACCAAAAAGCAAAAAGCTTACAATATGAATAGACAGAGCAAGCAGCAGAACTTGACATGGCAGGGATGTTGGAATTATCAGCCCTAAAATGTAAAACAACTATGATTAATACGTGAAGGGATCTAATGGATAAAGTAGATAGCGTTGAAAACCATTTGGGTAATATAAGTAGAGAGATGGAAATCCAATGAAAGAACCAAAAAGATATACTAGAGATAAAGAAAAAAAACACGCTGTAAAAGAAATGAAGAATGCTTTTGATGGGCTTACTAGTAGACTGCACATGACTGAGGAAAGAGTTTCTGAGCTCGAGGATGTCCGAGTAGAGACTTCCAAAACTAAAAAACAAAGATAAACAAGTCTGAAAAAACAGAACGGAATATCCAAGGACTGTGGAACAACTATAAGGGTGTAACATACAGGTAATGGGAATACTGGAAGAGAGGAGAGAAAGAAACAGAACAAGTGTTTGAAATATAATGACTGGTAATCTCCCTAAATTAACATCAGACATCAAACCACAGATCCAGGGAACTCAGAGAACACCAAGCCTGATAAATGCCCCCCAAACTACACCTAGGTGTATCATTTTAAAACTACAGGAAATCAAAGATAAAGCGCTGAAAGAAGGCAGAGGAAAAAACACCTTAGCCATAGAGGAACGAAGATAAGAATGATAGCTGACTTCTACTCAGAAACCATATGAACAAGAAGACAGTGCAGGGCAATATTGAAAGTGTTGAGAGAAAAAAACCACCAACGTAGAATTCTGCATCCTCCAAAAGTGAAGGAGAAATACATTGTTTTCGGACAAACAAAAATCGAGGAATTTGTTGCCAGTACACCTGCCTTGAAAGAAATGTTAAAAGAAGTTCTTTAGACAGAAGGAAAATAACATAGGTCAGAAACTCAGATCTACATAAAGAAAGGAAGAGCATCACAGAAGGATTAAGTCAGGGTAAAATAAAACTTTTGTTTTTCTTATTCTTAACTGATCTCTCAGATAATAGTTTGTTCAAAATAATAATACTAATATTTATAATTATCTATGCTTATATGTAAGTGAAATGAATGACAATGGCACAAGGGACGGGAGAGAGAAATAAAAATTATTTGTTAGTATAAGGTACTCACACTACTCATGAAGTGATATGTATTTGAAAGTGGACTTCTATGAGTTATAAATGTATCTTGCAAACTGGGAAATCATTCCTTTGTTTCTCCTTTGTGCTCATACTATTATCACCCAATACTTACAATACCAGTTGTAAGGGTTGTCTAAACGTCAAACTATTTTAGGACATCAATCAGCTGGCTGTCCTACAATTTGATTTAATTCTGACACTAACATGAGTTAGTCCAGAAAACACAGGTTAAGGGCTCAGTCCCACAAGACTGCCTTCCACTTTAGGTGCCAACCACCAATAGTGGGTCCACAGGTCATCCACAACTTCTGCTGACTTCGCTGCAAATTGGAGGCTTCTGTGACCCCCTCCTTGGATTCAATCATTTGCTAGAACAGCTCATAGAACTCAGGGAAGCACTTACGTTTGCCAGTTTATATTGTATAGTAAACATGTTTATGTTCATCAGTTTCTATTGTATAATAAAGGATATGATAAAGGATACAGATAAACACCAGATGAAGAGATACATAGGGTGAGTTCTGGAGGGGTCTTGTTCACAGGAGCTTCTGTTTCTGTGGAGCTGGGCTGTACTGCCCTCCTGACACATAAATATGTTCACCAACCTGAAAGCTCCCTGAACCCTGTACTTTTGACAAATAAATGAATCTAGACATAGACCTTACAACTTCCTCTAAAATTAACTCAAAGTCAGTAAACCTAAATATAAAATACAAAGCTATAGAACTCCTAAAAGAAAACACAGGAGAAAATTTAGATAGCCTCAGGTATGGTAATGACTTTTTATTTATTTTTATTTTATTTTATTTTATTTTATTTTATTTTATTAAAAAAAATTTTTTTTTAATTTTTTTAACGTTTATTTATTTTGGGGGCAGAGAGAGACAGAGCATGAATGGGGGAGGGGAAGAGAGAGAGGGAGACACAGAATCCGAAGCAGGCTCCAGGCTCTGAGCCATCAGCCCAGAGCCCGACGCGGGGCTCGAACTCATGGACCGCGAGATCGTGACCTGAGCTGAAGTCGGACGCTTAACTGACTGAGCCACCCAGGCACCCCTAAAAATTTTTTAATGTTTATTTATTTTTGAAAGAGAGAGAGAGAGAGAGAGAGAGAGCAGGGGAGGGGCAGAGAGAGAGGGAGACACAGAATCCAAATCAGGTTCCAGGCTCTGAGCTGTCAGCACAGAGCCCGATGCGGGGCTCGAACTCATGAACCATGAGATCATGACCTGAGCTGAAGTCAGATGCTCTGACTTTTTAGATACAATACCAAAGACAATATTGATGAAAGAAATAATTGATGAGATGGACTTCATTAAAATAAAAAACTTCCGCCCTGTGATAAGTAATGTCAAGAGAATTAGAAGACAAGGGAGAAATTATTTGCAAAAGACACATCTGATACAGGGCTGGTGGGAAGGGATGAATAGGCAGGGCACAGAGGATTTTTAGGCTGATGAAAATAGTTAGTGTGATATTATAATAATATGTCATTATACCTTTGTCCAAACGCATAGAATGTGTAATACCAAAGGGAACCCTAATATGGATGGACTATGGACTTTGGGTGATTATGATGTGCCGGTGTAAGGCTCATCAGTTGTAACAAATATTTCACTCTGGTGGGGGATGTGGCTAATGGGGGAAGCTGTGCATGGGTGAGGATGGGGGATATGGGAAATCTCTGTACCTTCCTCTCAATTTTGCTATGAACCTAAAACTGCTGTAAAAAAAAGTTTAAAAAAAGTACTAAACAGACTGAAGTCAGAAATGTTACTCCCTTATTTAAAAAAAAAATCCCAATTTTCGGGGCGCCTGGGTGGCTCAGTCGGTTGAGTGTCCGACTTCAGCTCAGGTCACGATCTCACGGTCCGTGAGTTCGAGCCCCGCGTCGGGCTCTGGGCTGATGGCCCAGAGCCTGGAGCCTGCTTCCAATTCTGTGTCTCCCTCTCTCTCTGCCCCTCTCCCGTTCATGCTCTGTCTCTGTCTCAAAAATAAATAAATGTTAAAAAAAAAAGATTAAAAAAATCCCAGTTTTCTTCATTAGAATCTTCACAGAGCTAACCCAACCCCAAAAGACCTCTCACGTGATGCTTCTTACATTACAGCTGTTATTCTCATTTTCCAGTTTCTGGACTTCCATTTCAGTGATGCTTTCTATGGTTTATCAGACACCCAACATTTACAGTCCTGTGTTGTCTGTTATTATTTAACATGTATGTATTTCATCTCGACTAGATTAAAACCTTCCAGAAGGTAGGGACTTTTCCCTTATCCTTATTTATTTATTTTTTTAAAACTCTGCCTCCATGACTATGGTGGGTCTCAGATAAGAGAGGCATTCAGAAAAATATTCCCTCATTTGGTGGCCGCCAAATGATTGTTTTGTAGGGCTTACATGATTACTTACATTTTATTGAATATCTGCTATGTGCTAAGTGATTTCTTTTAACACATTATCTCTATCTAATCTTGAAAAGCCACTGGAAAAGGAGGTATTACAATATTAAACGGATGAGTAAACTTAGGCTCAGTGAGGTTAAAAACAGTTTGTGCAAAAGCACACAGGTGGAAGTCAGCAGAACTGCGCTTCTAATCCAGGTATGGCTAACTGCAAAGACCCAGCTCCCTGCACAGAACACAGAAGATACCAATATCCTGGGAACTCTGAAAGGCAAGGGTGGGAGGGGCCGGGGGGGGGGCGTTCAAAGGAAAATTGAAGGTAGCTGCCTATCAGAATGCATTTCCTTCCAAACTAGTTGTGTATAGATGCCCTGGAGGCCAGAGGAAATACTAGCTGGGCGTGCAAAGCCCACCCCACCGAGTCCGGTGAGTCTCAGCACTTTGCACTCAGAGGCTGAGCTCCTGGAGGGCTGCCACGGATCGCGAAGGGTTTCCTTCTGAAATCCCTACCACTTCCATCAGACAAAGGCAGGTACTTGAGCTCTTTTAAGGTGAAATAGGTCTGTTCTTGAAAAAGAAAAACACCTGCTTGGAGGGTCCTGGGGAGGATGTTACACAGCACAGCATGGGGCTTCGTTGCCCCCAAATCACATGAAAGCTGCCCTCAAATGGTCTCCCCTCCTTCTCTTGTCATGTCTAAGCTGCACTATCCCCAGTCTCTCTCCCCACACCACCCCCTTCCCGGTCAACCAACCCTCTGGCTAGGACCCTTTCTCCAAATATGCAATCTCCGGGCCCGGCCTCCTTAAAAGAGACGAGAGAGAAAATGACTATAAATAATGTATTTATAGTTTAATATTTTTATTCTATTATAATTCAAATAATACAGAAGTGTCAAGTAAAATATTAACATTTATTCCTGCTCTCTTTTCCCCCAATCTCACTCAACAGATTTCCAAGATCACCTATAAAAGATGGCCTTGGAGCCTTCTGAATTCTCTATTCAAATGTAATCATTGATTTCTAGATCTGTTTATAGTTTTAGCAGAAACAGGGAAAACTGATCTTTCAAAGCCGTCAGATATATGTGCTCCTTGTTCTAGGAATGGAGACTGATCTTTTGTTCAGGGAAACAAAACCCTTTCATGGGCTTTTTGAAAATGCAGAGCCAAGGTCGAGAGCCTAATCCACAGGGAGAGGTTGAGACTAAGCATCACTAAGCCGCTTTGCATGATAAAATAAAAAGATGTCCTCAGTAAGTGGAGAATGGTATGACCTTGGGCTCCTTAAGGATCTTTGAAAATATGGGGAGGCCACTGGAGTTGGGAGCCTACTATCCCGGCAGAGGACAAAGGCTTGAATCTTCCTCTGGACGTTGCAGGAAAGGGTGGCCCCGGAAGGTGGGAGAACTGGGGGCCAGTCAGGGCAGCTGCTCTAACTGGGATTGTGCTATATATATTCTTTTGCACGTTGGTGTTTCCCCTTAGCATTTCTATCTGAGACATCTTCCCTGCCATGTTTGGTGGGGTTATCACCACTTCTCAGTGATGGTGAGTGAAGAAGCCATCCAGGGTACACAGGGTAGCTCATTAGTAGATGAAAATAAATGGATATCCCTGGGCAGGGAAGTAAATTAACTTTGCTTTAAATGTAAATGTCCCTGCAAGGAGCTGGAAGTGCATTTTAATGACCTTCTTATGGCCAAATATAAACCACATCAGCAGACCAGCCCTTGTCTCCTTTCCTAGACTTTAATTTCCTCCTTTGAACAAAGGGACAATGAGACATCTGATTCGGAACAGAATGTGTTACATGGCTGTTAAATTAAATGTGCAGGGACAAGATTGAGGCTTTAAAAATGTGTGCTCAATTTTTCCATCAACGGGAGGTCTCTGCAAAAATCACCTGACTCAATAAGGACTCTGTTGTTGGATTATCAGATGCCCCGGGCCCTCGGGAAATGAAAGGACTTGAGGTCGGTTGCTGTCTGTTTGTGTCTGGGCCCCACCCGGACATCCTTGGCTGCCCTCTGGACTCTCTCTGCCTCAGTTTCCCCCTTTTTGTACACACTCGTCTCTCTCCCGAGTCCTGTTCTCAGTACATGTGGGCTTTCCAGAAACACTCCCCTGCTGTCCTAATTCCTGAGACCCCACTTTGTTATGAATAGAAGATTCACCTGGGAATTTAAGACTTGGGCTTGAGCCTTGTCTCTACCTTTCAAACTGCTTTATCCTCTCCCTTGTCCAGCTGGGAAGTGGAATAACAGTAGGTCGTGACAACCTTAGAATGGTGATGGGTGATAATGTATGTGGTCACGCTTGCTAAGCTTTTGAGAGCTATAGAAGTGCGAGGCAGTTGGCAATAACAAAGCACCTAGATTTACAGCTCCTGTCATCATGGTGATGACTTCATAAAATACCCACTCTGGGCCTGGGACAGGTAGGTAAGAAATGTTTTTTTTTTTTTTTTTTTTAGGGATTCATAAAGCATTTAACCCCCTGAATGTTGGATCTGGCAGGATCTTTGGAGATCATCAAGGCTCAAGTCCCAACATCTCGTTTTTGGATGGACGAATGAAGGCAGTAGCTGTCTGGGGGCAAGATGTGTCTCAGGTCACCTGACACACAGTCCACGGGCTCTTCCCCTCCATCCATGATGCCAGCTTCACCCTGCGGCTGGTGGGGCCTCGGCGAAAGGTGAGTACTCTCCTGATAGGATTTTCTCTCAGGGTAACTCAAGTGCTGCCATGGCCACCCAGCATGTATTACCAAATGAGTTATTTTTAAGGTGTTTAATAAGGGAAAGTGTTGGGGTGAGGGAACAGTGTCGGCTGAAGCTCCGCCTCTCCCTTCCTGTTAACATTGGAGACTGCGATCAGCAAGGTGACAAAGGTCAGGCCTGGGCTAGGCTGTGATAAAGGACAAATTGGTCTTTGGGGTCTCATCCAAATGTTTTGCTTTCTTTCTAAGTTTGGTGCCTTCTCTTCCTTTATCCACCCCCCCACCCCGCCTGCCCCTCCACTCCACTCCGTGTTGTGCTGGTGCTCCAAGGCAGCTTTTCAGGAATTCCTATGGGTGCAAACCTTCCCTGGCTCCCTTCCTTTGTCCACATATTCAGTCCCCCATCACCCATCTATCCGGGACTCTGCTGAGGAAGGTAGTGTTCTGCACTCTTACCGAGAAAATAAAGGAGAATAATGGCCTAATGTCTTTAATGTTCCACACAATGATGTCGTATATCTCTCTCGTGAATTTTATTTATTGTAAAGCAGTGTAATGAGAATAGTAAATGGGAAAAAAAAAGTCCACCACGGTTTCAGCCTCTCACATGCCAACTGTTTTCATTCTGGAATTCCCTGCTGGTTTTGTCCATATGCTACATGTTTTACAGAGTAGGAACTCATAGCACATCTACAATTCAGCCCTGTGCTTTCAGAGTACCATTACATTAGACTGCAGAATCATCGTATTTAATGATCATGTAATATTTCACACCATGGTTATATTATGATCTATTTAACCATTCTCCCTCCCCCCTCCCCAACCTCGCTTTTTTTTTTTTTAGGATATGTCGGTTATTTCTATTTTTCTCCACCATTGGCAACCTTGAAAATAGATACCTTCGATTCTTTTTTCCTTTTGCATGATTTCCAAAGAATACCTTCTGAACAATTGAATGGAGTCAAAGGGGAAGAACAATTTTAGGGATATGCAATTTACGTAACAAACATGTTCTGAGGATCGTTACAAATGCAAGTTGTAGAGCCTGCCCTCAGTATTTAGTGGCAAAAAAAAAAAAAAAAAAGACATCTGTTACAATAAATATCCCCATTAAGTGCCCGCTCAGCACCAGGAACTAAACTGGCAGGTGTTTACATATGTTATGTTTATTTCACAATATCACAAAGGGTAGCACTGTTGCATTCTTATTTGGCAGATGAGAAAACTGAGGTCCAGAGAAGTTAAATTACTTGCCCAAGGTCACACAGCCAGTGAGTGACCGAGCTGGGGATTCAAACCAAAGTCTCCCTGACTTCAACGCTCATGTGCGTTTCTCCTCAGGCTCCCCAGTCCCTCTTCAGGCATAGGTATTTGCTAAATTGTTTCCTCCAAAAAGCGTGCAATGTTGTAGCAATTTTTGCCAACGGTGTGAGACTTCGTGTTTCATTTCTGCCCACAGCATAAGGTATACTTATTTTCCCCACCAATTTTGTAGGTTTTTTCAAATGTAAAAGCATAAACATTATTATGCTTTTAAAGAGTGACTTTCAAAAGCTGGGCTCAAAAGGATTGACTAATACAATACTTCAGACAGCGAGGAAAGGCTCACCTTCAAATCTTGCTCTGGAAGCTGCCCTTTATTCCTAGGGTTTTGCCTTGATGAGGGCAGAACTCGTTCACATGGTTTCTGTAACTGTTCCAGATAACGTCTCACCCTTACTGTAAGGGGATTTGTGGGATGTGCTCAATCATTATCAGATTTCAGAGGCGATGAAGCTCTTCTGCTTATCAGATGTTCCAGGGCGTGCGAGCTGCATCGTGATACGTTTTGTTTGAAATAACTTTTATTATGTGCGGGATTATATTCATTGTAGACAAATCACGTAATCAAATAAGCCAAAGTAGATAAAGAGAAGCCATAATTCCATCTCTGAGATATAGTATCACCATATGTATTTTGTGCTGTGTCTCTTGTATATATATATGATCTTTCCATACTAAGTTTCCTGTGAACTGGTTTCTGCATTCAAAATACCGCCGACACATCTCCCCAAGTCATTGAAGATACTTCGATAGCACTTTTCTAATGGCTTCGTGGTATTTTGTTCTGGCATAATGTACCCAATCAATTCTCTATTATTGGAAATTTAGGTGGATTTCATCTTTTTGCTACAGTGCTGCAATGAACAGTCTAATAGTTATATCTCTTATTCGCATGTTCAATTGCTTTCTCAGGTTAAATTCCTATAGATATAATTACTGGGTCAGAAGGCATGTACTTTTGAAAGGGTTTCTACCAATATTGATAAATTATCTGATACAAAGACTATATCAACTTACACTTCCCAAACTCTTGGACAATACTACATACAACACTTAATTTTGTTCCCGCCACCTTCATAGATCTCTACATGACCTCATTTTTGTTTTAATTTCTATTTCTCCAGTTAAAGTAACACTGAATATTTTTTCATGTATTGGCTAGCAAAACACATGTGTTATTTTATTTTTTTACTTTATTTGATATTTTTTTTTTAGAGAGAGTGCAAGTGAGTGAAGGGCAGAGAGAAAGAGAAGATCCAAGGAAGGACAGAGAGACAGAGAGAGAGTGAGAAAGAAGTGGGGCTCACCCGAGGCGGGGCTGGTGGTCGCCTGATGTGGGGCTTGAGCTCGCCCAGTGTTAGACTCGAACGTGCAAACCATGAGATCATGACCTGAGCCTAAGTCAGATGCTTAAAGCCTGAGCCACCCAGGTGCCCCAAACACACTTGTTTTATTTAAAAAAAAAAATTTTTTTTTAACGTTTATTTATTTTTGAGACAGAGACAGAGCATGAACAGGGGAGGGTCAGAGAGAGAGGGAGACACAGAATCTGAAACGGGCTCCAGGCTCTGAGCCGTCAGCACAGAGCCTGACGTGGGGCTCGAACTCACGGACCGTGAGATCATGACCTGAGCCGAAGTCGGACGTTTAACCGACTGAGCCACCCAGGCGCCCCAAACACACTTGTTTTAAATGCATGTTTGATCAAATGCCTGTTCCTAATTTACCGCGTTTGGTTCAGCTAGCCTCGATGCACCATAAAATCTGGAAGCTTCCATTCTAGGTGTCTGTTCTAGAGGTGTTTTGGAACATGGCGGCCATGGTGAGCACCTTGCAGAGAAAAAGATGACAGGGACAGATTTTTATGGAAGTAGGATTTTAATGTGCTGCTGTGGCTGGATTAAAATTATTGTCGAATGAAAAAATGGTGAGAGTCATAAAGTGTCTCGTGTTTAACCTAAAAGACCTTCAGCAGCTGTGAATTCTCCAGTGCAGTGTAGCTATCAACTATTACACAAGCGAGGGGCAGGTGCTGCTGACTTTTTCACATATCATTTCTATTTGTTGGTGCTTAAATCTGGCAATGTGTTGCCAAATGTTACTTTCTCCTCTTCTGGAGAGGCACACATTTTAATTAGTCAAGGAGGGAGTGGGATGTTCTGTTGCCTGCCAGATGACAAGTCTTGGCTAAGAAAGGAAATCAGTAAAAACATTAAGGCCATTTAAATAGAGTTGCCTTGCCTCTGTTTCCGGAAATGAAATCTCCCAAGGAAGTCTTCGCATGACAAGACTGTAAAGAGGACTTCGTATTTTACTTATGCTGATTTCAGTGAACATCTTTAGAATTATGAACCAGAGGCACATAAAGCTAGAGTTTACAGTTACGTGTGATGGAATACTATCAGCGCAATCGGTGTATTTAGCGTGCAAAACTAAAAACTAATATTGAAGGCAATCCTTGCTGTGAAAGCTATAGTTATGGCTGGCATGCCTCCCTCTTACTTCTCAACACTAGTTGTATTTTCAAGATGCCCAACTTTAACACTTAATCTTTCACTTATTTATTTGTTCAGAAGACAGGTTTTAGTGCCCAGTTTATGCCAGAGATGATACTAAACAGCGAAGAGGGTAAGATATGGTTGCAGTCCAACAGGAAATTGTATCTGCAGGAGACAGCCAGATAGTCAAACAGCTGTTATATAAAACACTAAACAAATGCTGAGAAAGAGAAACAAAATATAAAGTCGGTCTGAAGGGGAAAAATCACAGCATGAAAAAGTCAGCTTGATGCCTCGGTTCCTGTATTATGAGTCTAGGAGATTCCAGCAACGTAAAACACCCAAGGTAAAGTGGCGTTAAAGGTGGTTGCCTCTGCAGGGTGGGTTGATAGGCAGAAGACAGGAGTCTTTCCTTGCCCTCCACCTCTGAAGCAGTCCTGACCCCTGAGCCCGTCTGTGTCTACAGAAGTATCTGGACCTCCAGGGTGCTGAATGCTGGTGTGCCGGGGTGGTGAGTATTATGAGGCCTTATTTCCGACCTTAGCACCATTGGATCATAGGGAATTCTTGTGTTTCCTAGGTTTTACCCCAGTTATACCCCAGCACCCCAGTTCAGAGGCATTAGACTCTATGAAGACCAATATGGACTCAGGAGTCTTTTGAGCGGCAGAACGCCAGGAGGGGAGAGTCACCCCTGGTATCTTGTCTCATACAAATGTCTGCTCTCAGAGAATTGCTCACTTCTGGTTTGCAATAGGGACTGTCCTGTGGGTCACTTAAGAAAAGCTGTTTTGTGGGGGGCGCCTGGGTGACTCAGTGGGTTAAGTGTCTGACTCTTGATCTCGGCTCAGGTCATGATCTCACAGTTCATGAGTTTGGACCCCGCATCAGGCTCTGCACTGACAGTGTGGGGCCTGCTAGGGATTCTGTCTCTGTCTCTGCTCCTTCCCTGTTCGCTCCCTCCCTCCCTCTCTCTCTCTCTTTCTCTCAAAATAAATAAGCTTAAAAAAAAAAAAAAGAAGAGCTATTTTCTGTTTTTATTTGCATTAAAGATGAAATATTATAAGCATTGAGTATTATATGTATAATTCATACGTTGGCTAAATGAAGTCATTGTGTTCTATTCCAGTGGAATAGAATTATGTTTTCAGTGGAATTACTATGAAGAGAGTCCACAGCTTTTAGCAGATCATCAAAGGGGTCAGTGATCCCCAAAAGGCTGAGCTGAAGTTCAGCCCAGGTAGAGGTTTCTGGGCACAGGTAGGGGAGGGTTTTCTGACCGGCAGGATTGCTGCTCCAAAACTCTGTAATCACACCAATATGACATCCCTGATCTTCCAGGTTAGCTCTGTCTGACTTCTGAAGAAATGCCATATACATTCTGTCTTGCTGCCTGTGAATTCTTGCTCCTATTGTCTTTTATTAGTTTGGACAATATGAGATTGCTGCTATTCGACTTTTTTTTTTTTTT
Organism: Lynx rufus; assembly: GCF_022079265.1. Lineage (NCBI taxonomy): Eukaryota > Metazoa > Chordata > Mammalia > Carnivora > Felidae > Lynx > Lynx rufus. The sequence continues at coordinate 74,422,981 of NW_025814889.1, read as the reverse complement.
AAACTGCAGAACTGAATGCAAATGGTTCCATCCAATGTAGAAAACCAAGTATTTAATTTGAGCCCCTTTGAGAAGCAAAATGGAAATTGCTCTTAAATGCATTTGGGACTTTACCACCGTTTCTCGGGACTACAATGCCAAACAGCCTAATCACAGCAACAACCAACCCTCTGTTAAGGAGTTCAATAGTTGACTCTTAAAGGCAAGACTTTAACCACGAGAAGATGATCTCTGTGCCCCAGGACCAGCTAGAACAGATGCTAGGGTGAAGAGAAGAGAAGAGAATGATTTCATGTCAAAACCTTACTGGTTGCGCTATAGGAATGTAACTGTATGAGCTGGGAAATGCTCTGTATACTTTGTTTGACTTTAGTCTGGCCCTTATGCAAGTGCTTTGTATAATTTATAGCCCTGCAACTTGACAGGTGAGGGGAAACAGGAGTGAGGACCAGAGAAATGCTACATCATTGATTAAAGGGCCAGAACATCATTCTTTTGAATAAAAGGATAAAGGACCTGACGTTCTTTCGCCTAGAAAAGAGAATTGGAAGTGATTTAGTAGCTGTCTTGTATTTAAGGCACTCCTGGGACCACTGCCATGGTTCTCTACCTCAAGAGAAATAGACTTCATCTGCAGCTGGGGATGGCTTCTTGGTCATTATGGCAAAAATATAAACAGTGCTAGGTGACCTTTCCAATTATCTTTTCCCAAGCAACTGTGGAATCTTGACATCATCCTTTCAAGATATCTCTGGTTCATCTTTATCGCCAACCAGTAGGAACAGGTGTCTCAGAGTGAGTCTTTAGGAATTAGGAACAGGCTGGAGGGAAAGAGTTTCAGCTGGGGGTAGAGACCTTTATGTTGTCTTAAACTGAATAATGCTTGAACTACGGTCACTCCTGGCTGTGGTAAAATCCCATAATCTCTCTGGATCTTTTCCCACTTGTGGATGAAAGGTGAATCAGGAAAAAATAATATCATCCTATAATTGATTGAGATGAAATCCAGAGGACATAAAATCAACCATGTTTAAGTGAATAATTCAATGGATTTGCACAATACTGTGCAAGTACCACTTCTATCTAGTTTCAAAACATTTCCATTAATCCAAAGTAAAACCACTTACCCACTTAGTCATTTCTCCCCATCATCTCGTCCACCCCCAGCCCCTGGCAGCCACCTAATCTGAATTCTGTTTCTATAGATTAATCTATTCTGGATATTTCATATAAATGGAATCATGCAATATGTGACCTTCTGTGTCTAGCTTCTTTTAGTTAGCATAATGTTTTCAAGCTTCATCAACATTGAACCCTACAACAGTACTTTATTCCTTACTTCATTTCAGTACTTCCTTCTTGAATGATGTTCCATTGCATATTTTTTTTAAAGTTTATTTATTTATTTTGAGAGGGAGAGGGGTGGGGGAGGAAGAGAGAGAGTGAGCGCACAAGCAGGGGGAGGGCAGAGAAGGAGAGACAGAATCCCAAGCAGGCTCTACACCATCAGTACAGAGCCTGATGCGGGGTCCAAACTGATGAACTGGGAGATCATGACCTGAGCCGAGATCAAGAGTCAGACACTTAACTGACTGAGTCACCCAGGCGCCCTTATTCCCTTGCATATTTTTGCCACAATTTGCTTATCCATTCATCAGCTGATGGACACTTGGGCTATTTCTACCTTTTGGCGATTGTAGACAGTGTTGCTATAAACATAAGCGTACACATCCTTGTTGGAGCACCTGTTTTCAGTTTTGGGGGGTAGATACCTAGCAGTTGAATTGTGGGGTCATATAGTAATTCTATGTTTAACTTTTTGAGGAGCTCCCAGACTATTCTCCATAGTGGCCGAGCCATTCACATTCCAGTCAGTAAGGCACTAGGATTCCAGTTTCTCCACATCCCCGTCAACACTGGTAATTTTTTACTTTTTGCTACTAGCCATCATAGTGGGTCTGAAGTGGCTGGTTTTGATTTGCATTTCCTTAATGATTAATGATGTAGATCTTTTCATGTTTTTGTTGTTGTTGTTGGCCTTTTGTATATCTTCTTTGGAGAAATGTCTATTCAAGTCCTTTGCCCGTTTTAAAAATTGGGTTGTTTGTCTTTTTGGTTGTTGAGCCATCTAATTCTCTACATATGGGAATCTAATTCTCCTTCAGGATTTCTAGAGGATACTAAGATTTTTTTCCTCTGTCATGGATGCAGATGAACCAGCCAGAGAGTTTGTGTTCAAACACAGATTAATGGCCTCCTCACCTCTCCCTTCCTAGATTTTGACTCAAGGGGTCTGGGAGGAGGCCAAGAATTTGCATTTCCAACCAGCTCCCAGATGATGCTGAGGCTATCGGCCCATGGACCACACTTTGAGCGGCACTACTAAGATAGACAGCTTTTTGAGTGGCTGCTCCATCCTAAACTTCTGTTCTGAGACCTCCCTCTTATTTTTTCAGAATAATAGTTTCCTGTGCCCATACATATACCCCATGATTGCTTCCCTCAGTTACAGACTGTTAGACTCCAAAAGCATGCCTGACCCAAGGTGGACCCGCCAGATTTTCAATTTTGGGAATTTGTAATTGGCGCTCAGAGATATTAGTCAATTTTCTACCGGTCTCAGGAACCAAATCGTGTAGGGGCTAAGCTGTGGTGTGGCCTCCCTCTGTCATGTGCTTGTAGAAAAATTACAAAGATGATGCAGAGCCCCTGTATATGTTTCACCCAGTCTCTCCTAATATGAACATCAAATATTGCATATTTGTCAAATTTGTCAAAATTAAGAAATTAATGTTGGTACGTTACTATTAACTAAATTTCAGACTTTATTTGGATTTTTACCAGTCTTTTTAAAAAAAAAATTTTTTTTTAACGTTTATTTATTTTTGAGACAGAGAGAGACAGAGCACGAACGGGGGAGGGTCAGAGAGAGGGAGACACAGAATCGGAAACAGGCTCCAGGCTCTGAGCTGTCAGCACAGAGCCCGATGCGGGGCTCGAACTCACGGACCGCGAGCTCATGACCTGAGCCGAAGTCAGACGCTTAACCGACTGAGCCACCCAGGCGCCCCTTTACCAGTCTTTACAGTAAATGATTACCCCCAGTTTGGGTTCCGGGATCCAATCCATGGTACCTCATTGAATTTAGTCATCATGTCTCCTTAGTCTCTTGGGGTTTCTGACAATTTCCCAGACGTCCCTTGTTTGTCAGGACCTTGATGGTTTTAAGGGGTGCTGACCAGACACTTTATAGAATAATCCCAATTTGAATTGGCCTGATATTTTTCTTATGGATAAACTGAGGTTAGTGGTTCTTGGGAAGAATTCCATAGAGTGGAAGTGCCCTCCTCATCATAGCATATCAATGGGTGTGGGGGGGGCAGTTATGATATCTACAAGATTTTTAGAGTGAGATGGCATGTGCTCTGCAGTGTGATCCCCTTGTGACTTGCCTGCCCCCAACCTTCAGTAACGTTCCTGGAAACTGGTAAAGGCTTCTCGTCACTGGTGTAGGGTCAAGACAGAAGCAGACAGCATGCACATGGGGAGGATGATGTCTAGGTACAGAAGGATGTAAGTAAGAAAAAGAAGCATGCATCAAGTTTCAAATTTTCCATGATGCACACATATGTGTTATGTGTTATGTATATAACAATACACAGGTTGACTACAAAGAAAAAGGCGAGCGTGAAGTCAGGAGATGACTGACAAAACCCAAGTCTTTGCTGGGCCTTCACCTCGCTGCACTCATGGAGTAAGACTGAGGTCCCTTCCTGAGTCGGCTTCCACTGCCCTAGGATGTGCCACGTGACTTGTTCCCGAAGGTCAGAAACACCTGCTGTGCCACCACCCTTCTCCTGCATGATCCTGCAGCTCTCCTAAAGGGCCATTTCTCAGCCCCTGGGACTCTCTCCCTGCCAGCAAGCTGTGACGCACCTCTTGGTGGTACTCACTGGGTTGCTTTGCCCACATCCACCGCTGGTGACAGGGCCATGGCTACAATGGTAAGCTGGCCTGTTGTTTCCGGCCTCCTTGCACGTGTGCAGCGATGACAAGGCAAGATTTCTTGACTCCCCTCCCCCGGCTGGCAGACCCACTCCTCTGTGCCCAGGCTGGGCCGTTCTCCCTGGGGAGCTGCAGCTGGACCGCTCTGCTCTTCCCTGTCAGGGGGGAGAATAAGTCTCGTCCTGCAGCCCGGCGGGAACCTCCGCTGTGGCGGCAAAGGGCATATCGCCCACTTCCCCGGATCTCCCCCCAAACTAGGCTGGTTTTTCACTGCAGTGGAAGAGAAAAGGATGCATTCCGTTACTCCTACAGGGATGTGTTCCAAAGGATACGTATCTCTAGATCTGCAAACTTATGACCCGATGAATAAGTTGAACGAGGGGAAAACAAAAATGAATATACTGAAAACACAGCACGATTACGAAACCAGGCAGTTTCCAGGATGATCACCCACGCCCCACGCTGCCGCGGGCAGCTGCCGCAGCAAAACAGAAGACAAACAGGCACTGCTGGACGTATCTTCACCACAGGCCCCCATGCAGCCTGTCCCCGCTCCGTCTACACCCACCACGTGTCCTCTCAACTTCAACAAGCCCGTTCAACCAGCCAGGCCCCTTGGAAGTGCGGGACCAGATGATTGCCCTGCATCCTCCCTTGGGACTCTGAGTCCTTCATCTTTTCCGGACAGCCCGGTGGGGAGCATCGGGAAATGGCGCGACAGGACTGGAAGATGAGATTTGACTGGTGCCGTATAGCTAGTTCTTCCTTGATGAGTGAAGAGCAGAGCCCCTAATAGCACAGCTTTTTCGACATTAGCAAAGGAGAGGGACCTTTGAGAAAAAACGTCCCAGCGGAGTCAAATACTCTGCTAAGGTGGCTATAACGGTGGGCTTGGGAGTTGCTCATGGGTGACTTGGCTCAGACTGGATTTTGATTTCTCTGGGCCTTTCTCCTTCTCCTGCCTTTTTTGCCCCCTCGTCTTCACCCCGGACCTGAAGATGGTCCTCTCAAGCATTGCTCTCCCTGCAGGTAGCACTCAGGGCATGTGAGCAGAATGGGTATCCCAATGAAAGTATGTATGGTGCTCAGGGAGAGACTGGAAGGAAAAAAGGGGGCAGAGGTGAAGGGTCAAGGCACCCAGGACAAAGAAAAGCAGTAAAAACTTCTATGCAGCACTCTAAAATTGTTTGTGGAGAAAACCAAAGACCAGACCCCTTATGGAGGCTTGCCTGGACAAATGCACTGGCAAAGCATTTGGGTGGCTAACATGTGATTTTAAGGATTTTGAGAAAAGTGACTTTGGTGCCAATTTGAGCTTCCAATAAAGGAAGAAGTGGAGTGACATCATAAACTCAGTGGCTGGATATGCTCTTCTGCTTTACCAGTTCCGAGTTTCTTCCTCTGACTTGTTGGAGGTGAGTCTTTCTCTTGCAGAGAAGCCGCACCCTTGGGGCCTGAGCCCCGAAGAAGGAGCCAGGCCAAGTCTTCCAATGAGGGCCTCCCCCTTCATGCCAGCAACGAAGGAAGTATGTTCCAAGCGTGGATTTTTCTGGCAGCCAAGGCACAGAGGGTGGGAGGCTTTCTTGAATACTAACAAGGGATGGTAGTCACGTCCATAAGGTGGGCTGGTTAGGCTGTCCTGTTGCAGGACTCGCTTGTGCTGCTTCATGTATTCATGGGAAGGTTGCATTTAGGGCTCTATGCATAATTAGGGTCTTAGCCCTACAGCCGGGCCTCATGGGCACTGAGATATGATAAAATAACCATGCTCCAGGAGGACATGTAACCAATATCCCTCAAAATGCAGAGCCACGCTAGGGTTTTCCGGCCGTCACTTGAGTGTTTCCAAGTCCCAGGGCCCAGTGCTTTGCTCTTCCTCTGCTCCTCTTCATAATACAATACATAGAAAACCCTAATGACTCCACCAGAAAACCATTAGAACAAATAAATTCAGTAAAGTTGCAGGATACAAAATTAACATACAGAAATCTGTTGTGTTTCCATGCACTAACAATAAAATAGCAGAAAGAGAAATTAGGAAAACAGTCCCATTTAAATTGCACCAAAAGGAATAAAATACCTAATAATAAATTGAACCAAGGAGGTGAAAGACCTGTAATCTGAAAACTGTAAAACATCGATGAAAGAAATGGAAAGCAATGCAAAGAAATGGAAAGATATACCATTTTCATGGATGAGAAGGGTTAATATTATTAAAATGTCGGGGCACCTGGGTGGCTCAGTTGGTTGAGCCTCTGACTTCGGCATAGGTCATGATCTCACGATTTGTGGATTCGATCCCCATATCAGACTCTCTCCTGTCAGCACAGAGCCTGCTTTGAATCCTCTATCCCCTTCTCTCTCTGTCCCTCCCCTGCTTGTGCTCTCTCTTTCTGTCTCTCTCAAAACAAATAAATAAACTTAAAAAATAAAAAATAAAATGTCCATACTACCCAAGACAATCTACAGATTTATTTATTTATTTACTTTTTTTTTAACGTTTATTTATTTTTGAGACAGAGAGAGAACGAACATGAACAGGGGAGGGTCAGAGAGAGGGAGACACAGAATCTGAAACAGGCTCCAGGCTCTGAGCTGTCAGCACAGAGCCCGACGCGGGGCTCGAACTCACGGACCATGAGATCATGACCTGAGCCGAAGTCGGACGCTTAACCGACCAAGCCACCCAGGCGCCCCTATTTATTTACTTTTTGACAATCTACAGATTTAATGCAATTTCCATTAAAATACCAATAGAGCCTTTCACAGAACTAGAACAAATAATCCTAAAATTTGTGTGGAACAACCAAAGACTCTGAGCAGCCAAGGCTCTCTTGAAAAAGAAGGACAAAACTAGAGGTTTCATAATCTTAGATTTCAAGAAATACTATAGTAATCGAAACAGTATGATCCTGGCACAAAAACAGACAAATAGATCAATAGAACAGGTTGCAGAGCCCAGAAATAAGCCCATGCTTATTTGGTCAATTAATCTATGACAAAGGAGGCAAGAACATAAAATGGGGAAAGGCAGGCTCTTCAATAAATGTGCTGAGAAAACTGGACAGCTACATGCAAAAGAACGAAAGTAGGCCAAACCATACATACAAATAAATTCAAAATGAAAGCCTGTGAGACCTGAAACCATAAAACTTTTAAAACATTGCAATAATCTCTTGGCAAATGAGACTTAGCAACATTTTTCTGAATATCTCTCCTCAGGTGAGAAAAAGAAAAGCAGGAATAAACTATTATTGGGAACTACAACAAAATAAAAAACTTTTGCACAGCCAAGGAAACCAACAAATCAAAAGGCGAAATTACTGAATGGGAGAAGATATTTGCAAATGATGTAGCCAATAAAGGTTAATATATAGCCAAAATATACAAAGAACTTATACAACTCAACACCGAAAAACAAATAATCCAATTAAAAAAAACCGGAAGCTTTTCCACGTTGAGCAGGAGGTTAGCCATGCGTCTGTCACACGTGACCTGTCATATGTGATATGTCATATATGTCAAATAATATACTTTTTGATTTGGAAGGGATGTCGGAGACTGCCCAACTTTCTTGTTTTATATGTGTGGAAATTGATGTCCTTGAGTGCCAGGCATGAGGTCATCAGGGCAAGCTGTAGACATAATCACGGCTCTGTGCTCCTCCTGTCTCTGCGTCTACTTTATTTTTCACCACTCTTACCATTCTATTCAGCATCCATCAAGCAAGAATCACTATCAGTTGGCATTTTCATATTTTACTTGCACCAGGATAGTTAAGGTTTCCAGTGATGACCCAAGAGATAAACAGGTAAAACTGTGTTCAGTGTTTGATTATTCCATCACTTGCCATTTCCTGAAAACTGAGCAACTCTTGTTACTACACTTGGTAACACTTCCTAACCCCTAACCTCATTTTCATCTCATTCTATACTTGAATGGTTCAGGAGGTATTTTAGGAGGATTCTTCACTCTTTCTTCTTTGCTGTCCTCCTTTTTTGCTCGGTGGAACTTGGAATATTTCTTTTTTGGGGTAGGTGATCCTTTGGTCCCCCACATGGCAAGCTCTTAATTAGAATTTTTAGAAAGACCTTTAATTGGGCACTATGGATTAGACTAGTTTGGACTGTGCATAAATGTTCAGAATCACACCTCAGGTTTTAAGAGTCCCTCAACTTTGCTCACAAGTACTGGCTGGATCATATTTCACTTTCTTGGTACCCCTCCCCCCAATCCGCCCAGCCTTCCTCAGTTCCCTTTAGTGGAATTCTCCAAGGCAGTATCTCTTCATATAAAACAAACACACACAAAAAAGTTGATAGGAGAAACTAACTCCTTGGCTCTTTTATAACTATGTTGTCTCTCTCTCTCTCTCTTTTTTTAAACTTCCAGGCTACTGGCTCACACCTGTTCCTCCTTCTGATCTCTCATGGACCTTGCCCCTTTTAGGAAAATAAAAACCAACATAGATTGCTTTGAAACTGTATTCCCCACAGAGGTGATCTCAGACATCTAAGTATACCTTGTTCCTTTCCCAGAATACATTAGAGACAGTATTTTAATCAATCAGTAGCGATTACAAACACAATTAGTGTTTGCTCAGCGCTGTGCTCAAAGCTGTGGGTTGACAAACAAGTATGAAGTATGATCCCTGCTCCTGTGTTCCAGAAGGGAGCATGATTTAGGGCCCCAGTTTAAAACCACTTACTACTTGACCTTGGGCTTGCTTCACCTCTTCAAGCCTTAGTTTCCTTGCCTGTAGATGAGGTTAATAATCCTCCTATTCCATGGAATTTTAGTAAGAATTTAATGAAAGAGTGAGTGAAAATGCTTAATGTAGTGCCAGCTGCATACTAAAGGCTCAATAAATTTAGCTAAATTACTATTGTTATTTAGAGAAGTAGAAAGATATATTTGGGGTAGATGATGAAAACTGCATAAAGAACTTAGATTTCATGGGGTTTGGAATGTTAGAAGGGCATTTAACGCCTTCAGTCTTCCTCATCTCCCTTTAATGGAATTCTCCAAGGCAGTATCTGTCTCCCTCTCTCTTCCCCTCCCCCCGCCCCCCGTCTGAAAATAAATAAACATTTAAAAAAACTAAAGAGAGATTACCTATAGAGAAGGAGTAAGACAACAAAAAAGGAGAAAACTTAAAAGCCATTCCTAGTTTGACTAAAAGGAAATAAAGGAGCTGTATCAGTCAGGCCAAGTTATACTGTAGTACATACAGCTCCAGAATGTCGTGATGGAACACCACACGTTTCTTTTTCATTCCCAACACATGTCCAACCCAGGTTGGTGGGGGGCACTCTGCTCAACCTGGTCGCTCAGAGACCTCTTTGGACACAAGACTGCTGCTTCCTCATATGCTCATTGTCTGCATTATTCCCCTGTGATTCTTGTAGATTTCCTTCCGGTATCAACGACCAGCCTTCTCCCTATGGAGCCATATTCAGACTTTCGAAGAGAGGAAATCTAATCGACTCAGGAAGTCAAAACCCTTCCAATTGCACCGTAGGCCACTGCCCAGACTCCTGTTTGCCTTTTTGTCTAATTCTCTGTGGCCAAGAGGTCACGTTAAATTAAGTGACAGCCCAAAAAATTAACCTAAAGTCCTCAGAGCTTCAACTCTAGCCACAGGAGGTTTGTCCTGAAGCAGCCCCACTTACAAGGTTATTCCCAAAGGGAGACCATGGAGCCAGTATTCGAGTGAGAGCCCAGTGCTTTTTAGGGGGCGGGGTGGGGAGGGGAGCTTGGTCTATTTGTAAACAGAATTCCAACTAATTTGCACTTATAGACGTGTTCTTGTTTTCCTCTTTTTCTTCAATTTCTAAAGTCATCTCAAGGTAAAAGCGTCTCTTTTTGTGGTCCATATGAGTGCAGCAAAAAGAGATAAGAAATGCTTTAATTTACTACCTTTGGTTTATTTGTAGTATGAATGCAATTCAGGGAAAATACATAAACTGAGTTATCATTACTAGAAGAAATGTTGTCATGTCAACTATCATATTTGTGAATGTACAATGGCAAACAAACAAAGGCAATTGGAAATCAGCTCCCAGATGCCTTTCCGCTGAAACTCAGCGTCTCGAGCTCAGAAACTCAGTAAATTAGAGGACTGACCAGGGCCTAGTCCTACACACAGCAGCCAGAGTGCTTTGCTACCTGGAGAGAAATGTCTTTCGTTTGTGCAGAATTTGAGAGCTAACAAACTGCTTTTCCCTTTCCCCTCACTGGTGTAATCTCCAGTCTTTTAAGGTAACCAGGTCTCACTTACCCTAGTTGTCAGCTGAGGAAACTAAGGCCAGAGAAGTTGTAATTTCGCCAAGATTTTGAAAGAAATGTAGACACACATTAGTATGCAGGCCTTTCTAATTCCCAGCGTTTTGTTCTTTGGCCTTGGAAGATGCTGCAGACCCAGCCCTCTCCCGCGCAGCACCTCCTGCAGGGACTAAAATGCAGATGTGGCTCTCAGCACTGCCTGCTGTGTGACCTTGGACAAATCACTTGGCTCTCTATTCTTCATTTTCCTTCTGTATAAAATTGAAGTAATTATAACCTAACTCCAGGGCCTAATGTGATTTAGATAATGTCTTTAAAGTACTTAGCATATGCTAACCGCTTGCTAACCTGTGGCTATTACTACCATTAGAACGATCCCTTTGGGTTAAGCTGTTGCCATTGTGTCAAAATGTAAATAGGTCTTTTAGCAGGCCAAGCACATTCACCTCCAGCCGCAGTGAACTTATTAAGAGGGAACTGAGGCAGGCAGGACAGCTACGTTACTAGAGAGAAACACGGGTGGGGGACAGTGCCCGGAAGACATGTCCAGGTGGGGCTCCTTAGGTAGGGGCCCAGACAGCCAGCATAGTGGTTAGGAAATTGGGGCATGGCGGCTCAGAGCCCTAAGGGGGGAGATGGGGTCATGACAGAGATAAACCCCACACTGTCATCTTTTTTGCCGTGGGTTGGCGTTTGCTGCTGGGAATCCCTAGGATCTCTTCAAGCGAGTGAGGTTAAGAATGTCTTCAGTCACAGCTCAGGAGAGGCCATTCATTTTTGAGGACCATTAAAGAAAAGTTCTCATTCAAATGAGGTGGGACACACTTTGAGAACCGCCAGGGACTAGACTGCCTCCCCACCCCCCCCACCCCCCCCAGCCCCGTTCCCAGATAACAGCTCTAAGGAGGTACGAAGTCAGGCTGGAGAGCAAACTTATTTGGGGAGAAATAGAGACGACTAATGAACTGAAGAAAATATTCTCACTCTCACTAGAAATGCAAGAAATGAGAAGCGTACTGATTTTTAGATTAATAATAACATACTTTGGAAGGGTTGTAACCAAGGGAGGATTGTGGTCAGGACGCTTTCTAAGAAAAATTTGCCTCTAACTCTCTGGTACGTCAACATGGAAATGGTCAAGACACAAAATTTGTATTAAAAAAAAATAACAGAATACCCCAAACTGGTATTGCAGTCACTATAGACATCATGCTCAGTGTCTCTTCCACTCACTTGGATGTGCCTGCCTCCCTCTGCACCTGGCCTGACACACCCCATCGCTCCTCCCTGCTCATTCATTCTATTTTCCTGTGTCTGTTGCCAGGGATGCCACCAGACTCCACTATCTTTTTCCTCCCGTAATCTTTTTATGTTTCTTCTTCTTTTTTTTTTTTTTTTTTAACATTTATTCATTTTTGAGAGATGGAGAGAGACAGAACTTGAGCGGGAGAGGCGCGGAGAGAGAGGGAGACACAGACTCTGAAGCAGACTCCAGGCTCTGAGCTGTCAGCACAGAGCCCAACGCGGGGCTCGAACTCATGAACCGTGAGATCGTGACCTGAACTGAAGTCGGACGCTTAACTGACTGAGCCCTCCAGGTGCCCCCCTTTTAGGTTTCTTGTCTGTGTTGCACAGTTAGAGCATTTCACCCACTGCACGTGTTGGGAGCGCTTGGCAAACAAAGGCAGAAATCTCGGCACTCAAGTTGTTTACAGCCCACTGGAGTTGAAGAGAACCAGGATACATGTCAATGTAACACAAGACAGAAGGGGGAAAATGTCCCGTTTTAAATATAAATGAAATACTGCAGTCTTTCAAACAATGAGGAAGGTAGAGTAAGCTGTGAATATGTTTTTCGGTCTCCCATTTTACAGAAGGTAGGGTTGAGGCCCACAGGGAGAAAGTGATGATCTTTGGTACCAGGAACTGGTTTGGGTACCTGAACTCAGGCACTTCCTTTGTATCTGCCTTGGGGAGCCGGACTCTGAGTTGGCCGGGGTTCCAGTGAGCATTCTGAGGAACTTGAGTCAACCAAGGGGCTCCGCTTTGGTGGTCAAGTGTTTGGGAAATGTACGCCCTTTCCTGGGAGGGTCAGAGTGGCCATTCACACATAAAGTTTCCTAGAAGTTCAACAGAGAAGAAAGCTTTACTCAACCCGGAGAGGCTGGAGTCTCCCCACACACTTTCTGACCCCCGTGGACCCAGTCTTCTCTTCAGAGAGGCTACCAAATACCCCTGGAGAGGCCCTGTCTTTGTCAGTCACTCAATGACCCTTCCTTTTCCCTTAAGTTGGGAAACTAAGAGGAAAGGAGAGAAAAGCCTCTGAAGGTGAGCTTTTCCCGATTCCTTCCTCTGGCTAGCTCGCTTCCAAGGCACATATTTGTGTTTTCATTACGAATAATCTTTACCTAACTTTTTCGATGAAGGACATTTATCTCAGCATGTTGGTTAGCGACAAAATTCTGGATCACGTGTCTGAGCCCGTTTGTCATTACCCGTGATATAATTAACCCCTTCTCCGGGAACTTTCTATTTCAATTTTTTCTAGTTAATTCTTTTCTGTTTAATTTTATAGGCCAAAATAATGTGTTAACTTTTATTCATTTTAATATTGTTTGTTTTTAAAAGAGGTAATACAGTCACGTGGCACAAGATCCAAAAGTCAACAACAGCAACAAAAAACCCAAAAGAACACACAAAATTCAGAAGTCAAAAGGGCGTGAGGTGAAAAGTGTCCCTCTCAAACATTGTCCCCCAGTAGCCCAATTTGTACTGTGTGTGTGTGTGTGTGTGTGTGTGTGTGTGTGTGTATTTTCTTTGCCTTTCTTCCCACGCAAATGGCCAGATACACATTGTTAGCTTTTCACTTCCTGCACTTAGAGCTGCATCTGGAACAGTGCATTTTGAGTGCATAGAGTGTCCTCATTTGTTTCTCTGGCCGCATGATGCTGGATGCGCTACTATTTATTTAAACATAACATTTAGGTCATTTCCAGTCTTTTGCTCTAGTCAGTGCTGTAGTAAATAATTTGAGAAACTGAGGACACTGGTAAAATCAGTAGCAGCCTCCTGCCCTCAAACCTATCCAGAAAGTTAGCTGCTGATCTCTGAAAACCCTCTTCGTAATGTGCAACATAGCAAGGTGGCCTGGATAAACCAATAAACGGGGGTGGGAGAAATTCAGGTCATTCATGTGCACTGGTGAGCACACAGCACACGGGGAGCAGAAGACAGGATTCAAGGCCCCCAAAGGGTCTGGGGGTTTTATTTCAGCGTGAGATGGAAGTGCCTCATGGATGGTTACCAAATGCTCCCTGGGTGCTTAAATGGCAATGAAACTGTTCACGTAGTATTAATATGTACTGGATTTCTCAATTTTTAAAACTAAGAACGTTAAAAACTTCTTACTTTTGCACAACGCGGGGGTTAAGGGCGCCAACCCCCTCACAGTTGAAAATCCGCGTGTAACTTTTGACTGCCCCCCCCCATCTAAGTAATAGCTTACTATTGACCAGAAGTCTTACCAATGACATAAACAGTCAATTAATACATAGTTGGCATTTTATATGTATTATGTAGATTGTGAAATTGAATACATATTATATTCTTACCATGAAGTAAGCTAGAGAAAAGAGAATGTACTGAGAAAATCATAAGGAAGAGAAAATATATTTGTGGTACTGGACTACAGTTCTAATAAAAAAAGAAAATCTGGGGGCGCCTGGGTGGCGCAGTCGGTTAAGCATCCGACTTCAGCCAGGTCACGATCTCGCGGTCCGGGAGTTCGAGCCCCGCGTCGGGCTCTGGGCTGATGGCTCAGAGCCTGGAGCCTGTTTCCGATTCTGTGTCTCCCTCTCTCTCTGCCCCTCCCCCATTCATGCTCTGTCTCTCTCTGTCCCAAAAATAAAAAAAATAAAAAAAAAAAATGTTAAAAAAAAAAAAAAAAAGAAAATCTGTAGAGCCGCATCATTCAAACTGGTGGTGTTCAAGGGTTGACTGTAATTTTAGGGGCACCTGGATGGACGTTTTAGTTCGACTTTGGCTCAGGTCAGGATCTCACGGTTTGTGGGTTTGAGCCCCATGTCGGGCTCTGTGCTGACAGCTCAGAGCCTGGAGCCTCCTTCGGATTCTGTGTCTCCCTCTCTCTCTGCCCCTCCTTGGCTCACATTCTCTCTCTCTCTCTCTCTCTCTCTCTGTCAAAAATAATAAACATTAAAAAAAAGGTTGACTGTAATTTTAAAAGCTATCATTTATTGAGCACTTACCATATTCAGACACGGTTATGAACACTTTACAGGCATTACCTTATTTAATCTATTAACATCCGATGAGACTGGCATTATTATTATCCCCATTTTAGAAATGAGGAAATTGAGGCTGAAGGAGGTTCCGTAGCTCCATCAAGAGCACACAGTCAGTGGGAAATGGAGCCAGGTTTCTGAATCCAGAGCTTCCCCCCACCTTGGCCACTGCTTGGTACCTACTGTGGGTCTTCACTTTTAAGTCTTCTCCGCTTTAACCAACAGCACAATAAAAAGAGATTTGAAATTTTTATATTCCTAAATATGTCATGGGGTTTTGTGGTCAGCTTTGAGGACGTTAAAAGCCGTCTGAGTGGCCCATAATTCAAATAGATGAGCCATTGATTGTTACAGAACAATGTTTTCCTTTCCTCCTGTGTTGCTCTTTCTGCTTCATGTGCCATGATTGTATTTCGATTCTTGTTTTTGTTTCCTCAAAGTAATCTGCTTGCAGCCCAACATGAAATCAACACTCTGAAAACGACTTTGGCATTTTGTTAAAGATAAATGTCCTTCATAGGCTGTGATATTGGGTTTATTCTTCCCACCATGTTCTTTCAAAGGCTGAATTTATCCTTCAAATAAGCTTCCAGCTGCTTTATGGAGGCAGATGGTGGTGCAAATCCCCTCTCTTAAGGTCCAGTGGGATCACCGAAGGCAAGGGACAAGTACTGGGAGGCTCACAAAGACGTCAGGAAAGATAACGACCAAGAACGGTTTACCAACAAAACGTAACGCCTCTCTGCGGGCTCGTTCTGTCCCTGTTGGTGTTCGAAATTTGGACATCTCTTGCGTTTCGGGTAGGATTTGCTCTAATTTGTAAACCAAATTATTGGTGATTCGCGCCAGTCGAGACCGGCGGAAGCGGTGTCCTGCCGGCCGAAGGTAGTTATTTATCATCCACACACCATCCAATTCCAAAAAGCACTCGAGTGGCTTCTCAAGTGAGCTAAGCGTCCATGAGGTAGAGACTTGAAGACCTGCCGGTAAAACCAGTCCCACTGGAGCCTCAGGTCACATGTCCTCTCCCGCAGAAGGCCGCCTTTGGTCTTTCCAAGGGGAAGCAGTCTCAGCGCATTCTTGGGGAGCCCAGGTGCCAGCTTTCTCCTCCCTTGAAAGGAATTCCTTTGGCGCCTTTGGAAAAAGGGAAGTCTTTGTCAGACGCTCTTTCCGGTGTCACTCAAGGGCAGCCGGGGTCACGTGCTGGCACCAACGCGGTCCGCTCTCCGTGGTCTTCTTCTCCCTCTTGGCTGAGCACAACTCTGGTACCGGTACCGAGGGGGGCAAGGGAGGCAACCAGGGTCCCACGTTTAATTTCAGGAGGCATTTTCTGTAGGGATTGTGTAGGCTCAAGGTCCATCCTGGCCCTACCCGGCCGCCCTGAACTCCACGGACTTCAGTCCTTTGTTGAGCAGGATGCAGGTGCAGTCTGACCCGCGTCACCTCAGCAGCAACGTTACCCCGGTGCCGGAGGACACGAACCGGAGGGATGGACATATTACTTCATCTCGTTGTACCTCGGCGTCCTCGTGCGTAAATGGGTTGACGACGGTAAAAAGCTAGCCCACCTTGTCGGGATGCTGTGCATTCAGACAGGTGAAGCACAAAGAGCAGCCTCGGCACACGGTAAACCCCCAGTAAAGCCCAACCTTCTCCCCTCTTACTACTCTTCCGGTTCCCGTCTCACATACTTCCGGGCCACCGCCCCAAGCTGTAGATGTGGATGAAGCTTTCTAAGAAGGTAGGAGGGGATTCAACAGAATTTGAAAGGAGAATTTTCAACTGGCAACCAAAACATTATTTCCTGGAGACTCAAGGGGAAAGGTCCCAGCAGCGAAGGGCTAACAGGAAGTGACGCACTTCCCGACTTCCTTTCTCTCCTCGGGCTTCCGTCCTCTTCCGGGTACTCCCATTCTCAGTTCTTCGTTTTCTGGCTCTTCTGCCACTGCCTGCTTTGCGGCAACGTCATTCTGTCCCCACAGAACTCTCGCCTCCAAACCTGTCCTGTTTCCCCAACTGAATACTTTCCCACCCCAGACTTTTCAGGCCAGAATAGCACCTGGAGCCATCAGCAGCCCAGTCCAGGGTGGGCACTGGTAGACCGTATCCAGTCTCCTACGAGGTCCCCTGGGCAAATGTGCCTCTCAAAGGGACATTTTCTGGTTGTCCTCCCCATCTGCCTTTCCCCCTCTCTCACCAACACCACCTTGATTTTCTATTGAGGGAGTCACTCCTTCCCTATACTCAGCCCTGAAGTCAGGGTAAGATCTTCTCTTCCCTAGATCTAGCACTGAACTAAAGCCAACAAGTCCATTCCATACTCCTGGCTCTGGTGACTGGTTCCAGATAGAGCTCCATGAGGCTAGTCCCCAACAATGAGATAAGAGGAGACATTTGCTGGGGCTTCTGACAAAGCTGGCTTCTTCTGCAGGACTTTTTATAAAAATGTTTATTTATTTATTTTTGAGAAAGAGAGAGAGAGAGCGACCATGAGCAGGGTAGGGGCAGAGAGAGAGAGAAAGAGAGAGAGGGAGTCAGAGAATCCAAAGCAGGCTGCACAGAATCCAAGGTGGGGCTCAAAATCACGAACCAAACCATGAGATCATGACCTGCATGGGAGTCGGATGCTCAACCAACTGAGCCACCCAGGGGCTCCCTGCAAGACATTTCTGAAGTGGCTTTTGACCCTCACAATCTCCCTCCCTCACCAGATATATATGAGGGGGGATATAGCCTTGGAGTGCTGCAGCAGGAGGGCAGAGCCTGCCTAGGGATGATGTCAACACCAGATACACTCACACACACAGAAAGTGAGGGGGAGGGAGGGAGAAAGAGCGAGAGGGACAGACAGAGACAGGCAGAGAGAGAAAGGGAGGGAAGAGTGTTAGGTTCTATATCAAGTCTCTTTTGACTGTTCAGTTATGTGAGACAATAGATTGCCTTTATTGTTGAAGCCAATTAGAGTTATGTTTCCTGTTATTTACAGCATAGTGACCTAATTGATTTTGGTGTCTTTGTTTTCTAAGAGTCTAGCAGAGAGTGTAAGGGTCAAAATCAATCTCTCTCTCTCTCTCTCTCTCTGCCTCAATCTCTCTTCTTCCCTTCATGAAATACACACATTCCTTAGGGAAAATATTAATTCTTAGATGTTATAAAGTCACTGTCATTCATAAGAAGGAAGAGCAGCATTTTTTCGCTTAGCTTAGAGTCTTCAGGGCATTCTTGCCCAGAGAAGTGATAGTCTCTGTACATTATTATGCACGACCATTTTAGTACATGTTTCTTATCTGCACCTCAAATCTCAACTTGTGCACTTGAGACCCGCCTGGAGTAAGAGACGAAGCCATTACTGAGCTATTCACTTCTTAATGGCTGCTTTGTAAGCTCCTTGGAAACTAAGTTAAAGCTTCAAAATTATAACTTGTAAAGGCCTGATTAGTTTTCCCACAAGGCCATTCTCTTCCCTAGTTGAGGAGGCTGGAAGGAACCTGTGTCCTTTTTTTTTTCCCCCAATACTTCTAGTTATACTTATTCCAGAGGTCAAGTTGAATTAGGAGCGTCATCACATTGCCTGAAGAATTGTGCGGTCTGGTTGATCACATCTCCTCATCTACTAACCCAGGTTAACCAAACTTCTCTGAACACTTTTGATACTCAGGGCAATGAAAGATATTAAGCATTGTCCTTGACATCGACTCTGAAGTTTTTGCCCTTCCACAGTCTCTGAACTGGTTGCCCTCCCGGATAAGAATGCGGTTCAAGGACAACTTTCATTTCCCTGTAGGGCTTTGGAGAAAAATTAAACATTTGAGATAAAAATAAGCCTCAGGATGCCATATTTTCATTCTATTTTACATTCATAATTCGGCAAGTCTGAGAAGGATGTGCCTATCTCACTTTAATGGAAAGGTTCTACTTTAGGAAAGGCTTTTGTCTGAATGTTGGGGAAAGTATTATAAAAAGAGAATACATTTATAGCAAACCGGTTTGCAATGGTGTTAGCTATTATCTGTAAGTAGAGTGATGATGTTGTATATTGTGCAAACCAAGCCACTTTTGAGGATGAAAGTGGGGAACTATTAATAAGGACATCAAGGAACACCTGGGTGGCTCTGTTGGTTGAGCATCTGGCTTTGGTTCTGGTCGTGATCTCCTGGTTTGTGAGTTCGAGCCCCACGGCGGGCTCTGTGCTGACAGCTCAGAGCCTGGAGCTGCTTTGTATTCTGTGTCTCCCTCTCTCTCTCTCCCTCTCCCCCACTCATGCTCTGTCTCTGTCTCTCTCTGAAAAATAAATAAAAGTTGAAAAAAAACCCACAAAAAAAACAAGGACATCAAGACGTCCACGACTGGCCAAGATGTAGAACAGGGACAGATTTACTCTACCACCGGAAACAACTAAACAACCAAACAAAATATATGAAACTACAGTTTTTGAGACATTGGACGTCAGACAATGAAGGGCAGGGATCTCTGACACATAGAAAATGCATGACGTGAGCCTGTGATTGCCCCATATTACTGCCTGAGAGAGTTTCTGGTCTGTAACACTAGGAGAGGGACCCAGGTAGAGCCAGGTGGACTCCCCGAGTTGAGGAGGCATTGCTGGGCGCATAACACTGTGCTGCTGGAGTTCATGGGGCAGAGTACTAAAGAGGAAAGAACTACAGAGAGAAAGGGAGAGAGAGAGAGAGAGAGAAAGAGAGAGGGAGAGAGAACGCACTCTGGAGATCTGTATAAAGGTCCCTGTTAAGTACTCAGCTGATGACTGATCGGCGCACAGGTTTGAGGAAACAACCCGAGGTCAGGGAAACAATGAAATGAATGGATTAAATGAATTTCTGGAGCTGACACAACGTGAGGGACTAGCTCTCCCTCCCGTCAGCCCGAGTGGAAGACCTCATAATGCCTGGGGCCTCAGGTTGAGCACTCGGAAGATTTTTATCTAAGTAGTGGGGCAACATTAACATTCAGCTTCGCGGTCCCACTTAAGAGAGCTTAAAAGTGAGGCCCGAGATGCCCAAATTATTTCCAGCCACTTTAGTTCTGTCTCAAAGCAAAGTGGAGGAATTTTTATAGAAATATGAATATATCCAACACCCTAAAAGATTAAATTCACAGCATTTAGCATCTAATTAAAACTTGCCAACATTCAAAAGAAGAAGGAAAATACAACTCAGGATGAGAAGAAAATCTATTTATTGAAACCAACCTAGAACGGATATAGAACTAGCAGACAAAGACAATAAAGCGGTTGTTATTACTGTATCCTACATGTCCAAGAAGCTTAGAGGAAAGATTTAATACAGTCAGTGAAAGCATAAAGAAGGTTCAAATTGAACTTCTAGAGATGAAAACTATAATATGTGAAAAGAAAAGCATCCCTGGGGTAGGAGAAAAGATTAGTGACTTGACAACATAGATAGAAACTATTCAAAATTATACACAGAGAGAAAAAAAGATTGAAAAGGAAGTGAACAGAGTGTCACTGAGCTGTGGAAAGACTCCAAATGGCCTAATATACCACTAGGTAACCACTGGAGTCTTCAAAAGAGGGGGCAGAAACATGATTTTAAAAAATGAGACAAAAGTCCTCCCATTCAGTGAATAACTGTAACCCATGAACCCAAGAAGCTCAACCAACCCCATGCATAAGAAAGATCAAGAAAATTACACTGAGGTATGTTGTAATCAATTGGCTTATAAACAGTGGTGCAGAGAACATCTTAAAAGTAGTAGAGATAAAAGACACACGAAGTACAAAAGAGCAAAGATGGGAATGGCAGTAAAAGAAAAAAAAAAACAAGCTTTCAACCTGTGATTCAAATCTACCTTCACCCTCAATTTTAAAAGATGGAGACATACAGGAGCTGAGAGAATTCACCGCCCGCAGACCTGCCTATAAGAAATGTTAAAGGAAGTCCTTTAGGCAGAAGAAAAAGGGTATCAGATGGAAATCTGGATCAACCAAAGGGCTGAAGAGCACAGAAATGGCAACCACATGGATAAATATAAAATACTTTTTCTTGTGTTAACAATCTCTTTAAAGATAATTGAAGGGCGCCTGGGTGGCTCAGTCGGTTGAGTGCCCCATCTTGGTCATGATCTCATGATTCGTGAATTCAAGCCCCACATTCGAGCGCAGAGCCTGTTTGGGATTCTCTGTGTCCCTCTCTCTCTCTGCCCCTCCCCTGCTCACTCTCTCTCTTTCTCTCTCTCTCAAAATAAATTAAAAAAGATATGTGACTTAAATGTTTTTTAGATGTTTATTTATTATTGAGAGACAGAGACAGAGCATGAGCAGGGGAAGGGCAGAGAGAGGGGGAGACACAGAATCCGAAGCAGGCTCCAGGCTCCGAGCTGTCAGCACAGAGCCAGATGCGGGGCTCGAACTCACAAACTACGAGATCATGACCTGAGCCGAAGTCGGGCGCTTAACCAACTGAGTCACCCAGGTGCCCCAAGATAATTGACTTTTTAGTACAGACTATTAGCAGTGTGTTGTGGGGTTTATAACATACGGCGACATGAAATGTGTGGCTACGATAGCACAAAGAAAGGAAGGAGAAATGGAAATACATACGAGTGGCATAATATTTGTAGAAGAGAGGCTGCATTGCCTTACAAATATATAAACCGTAATGCAACACTAAAGATAACCACACAAAGTGATAGCTAATGTATCAACAAAGTAGATAAAATGATATCATAAAAAATACTCAATCCAAAAGAAGGCAGAAGAGGAGAAAAGGAAAATGAATGGAGAACCTATGGAATGAATAGAAAAACGAATAGTGATTGTTGGGGTGCCTGGTCGGCTCAGGTGGTTGAGCATCCGACACTTGATTTTGGTTCAGGTCACGATGTCATGCGTCTGGCTCTGTGCTGAGAGCATGGAGCCTGCTGTAGATTCTCTCTCTCCCTCCCCCTCTGCCCCACCCCTGCTCATGTGTGCTCTCTCTCTCATTCCCTCTCTTTCTCTAAAAAAAAAAAAAAAAAAAAAAAAAAAAAAAAAAGACCTTGGTTGTCAGATTGGATAAGAAAAAAAGCAAGAGCTGACCATATGCTGCCTACAAGAACCACTTTTAATGCAAAGAAAATAGGTTGAAAGTAAAAGGATGGGGCTTACAACAGAGGCTGGAGCCATGTCACCTGGGACGTGTGGGATTTCTCTAGGGGAGGGAGGCCACCTGTTCCACAGAATCATGAATCCTGGAATATGGCCAATTTCTCAGACTAGAGAAAACTTATCAATGAGAATCAGGAGCCCAGTCAGCTTCGAGTAACTGGGTTGACTTGGTGTCTTTTAGTGGAAACTAGGTGTGACATGTGTGAGAATGATCCAAAATTAGGAGGAACTGAAAAGAGAGAAGCTATTCCCGGATTGACATAATAACCATGTGCAGAGATAAACTAGCAAAGTATGAAGAAAATGTTCCTCTAGGAACATTAGAGGATGTTATTAGGAAATAACAGATGAATGCAAGAAACACTTGCACATGGAAACAGGAGTTGTATCTTGTTTGAGGCAAGGATTAAGATACTTTATAAAGAACATCTATACTTGGATGGTGCAGTTCAGCATATCTGTGATCAAAGTGGATACTTGGATGTAAGGCATGCAGAGGACAAACCGATTCAGATTTGTATGGAGAAAGGAGACAGAACGCTTCCTAGGAGGGACTTGTCAACACCTTACTCTGGATGAAAGGAGCCATAGAAGGGCAAGGAAGCTGTTTGTTGGAGAACGGAAACTGCTGAACACAACTGACCAGCTGACCATTTTGATGTTCAAGGACAGCTTACAAAACCTGGGGGCACAAACAGCCCAGTGGTGCTCTCTTGAAACCAATAAGCCCTTCAGAGGTCCTGAGTGTGATAATTAAACAGGAATTACATCGTTTCCCCTTTGCTTTTACATTGTGAACTCGAAGCTCTGGCTCTTTCTCCTTGGCTAGATCATCTGGTCAGATTTTTTTAAATGAAACAAAACTGGTTTTGACATGAGATAAACTGTGAAAGTGTGGATACATTACATTTATGGAATTCGTTATGATTCGTTTTCTCTAACGAAATCAAGAAGAGTGGTTCAGTAGACCTGTGTTGGCATAGACATCCAACCACAACCTGCATGAAAGCTTAGTCTTCCAAATTATGATGACTTAGCATATTGTACCTGAATATTACCCTGAGGCTTTAAGTCAAATATCTACTAATGCCATCCTTGCCCTATAAGGAATAATAGTAAATAACATAAGCAACCAAATGGAAGACACTTCTGCCCACCACCCTTCTTTTTCCTTATTTTGAGGCGTTGGGGAGAAAGCCTATCATTGGACACGCTCTCAATTACTTACACAACTTTCTTGTTCAAAGACAACAGTCTTAATTTTACATAAATGAATGTCCACACCTTCAATTCATGCATGTTTAGTGCTTTTGTCTAGTTCCTTGAAATCACCTTTGTTCAGAGTCTTTGTTTCAGGTTCTGTGAATCTCTGTGAACGAAAAGGTGGCTCCAGCTCAGAGCAGACTGCCTAGGCTAACTCCCAGCATCGCAGGGGGATAACAGAGCCATGTTCTTTGATGTTCATGTTCCAAAAGGGATGGTTCCCAGGACCTTGAGGTTGTAAAACTGGCAAAAATTTACACCCATGTCAAAGGGAGAAAGAAAGGATTCACCAACATTAGGCTTCTCACAGAAATGCTCGTAACAAGAGAGGAGAGGATTGAAGCCTCTTTCTCCTCTGGCCTTTGGAAAATTCTAAATGCTTTTATTTGCCCCTACCTTACCCAGAAACCAGGTGGACAGGGGAACATCGCTGTGGAGAACAGAGGAGGCAGGAGACCAAGAACCAGGAATAAGTCAAGTCCCCTTCTCCCAATCATCATGAGGATACAGAAATCCCTTTCTTAAACTTCCAGGTGTTTATCTGGAAGAACAGCCAGGGAGGAGAAGAAAATCTGAAGTTCTGAGCATTTATCCTGATGATATGAAGTTTCCTTAAGAGATTATGCTTAAAGCATTAGCTAGAACTGAATTTATCAGACTGTGCTATGTTATTCTTTTGCTATTCAATGGAGTAGGAGTTCATGGAAAAAAAAAAAAGAACAGTTATGACAAACATAGAAGTAACATTTTCTTTACCACTGTGTATCTGATACATAGATTTGTGTTTCTGCTGGACAGCTATCTATAATTCACTTGCACCATTAATTAATTAATTAATTATTATTTTTAAAATTTACATCCAAGTTAGTTAGCATCTAGTGCAACAATGATTTCAGGAGTAGATTCCTTAGTGCCCCTTACCCCTTTAGTCCTTCCCCCCTCCCAGGACCCCTCCAGTAACCCTCTGTTGTTCTCCATATTGAAGAGTCTTTTATGTTTTGTCCCCCTCCTTGTTTTTATATTATTTTTGCTTCCCTTCCCTTATGTTCATCTGTTTTGTATCTTAAATTCCTCATATAAGTGAAGTCATATGATATTTGTTTTTTTTCTGACTAATTTCACTTAGCATAATACCCTTTAGTTCCATCCACGTAGCTGCAAATGGCAAGATTTCATTCTCTTTGATTGCCGAGTAATACTCCATTATATATATACCACATTTTCTTTATCCAGTCATCCATCGATGGACATTTGGGCTTTTTCCATACTTTGGCTATTATCGATAGCGCTGCTGTAAACATTGGGGTACTTGCACCATTATTTTTAATTTGCATAATTGGACCTGGCTTGGCTCATGTATGGGAAAATCAAACCAAAACATAGCAAACAAAACCCAAAAAACTTTTAAGTACAGGATGAATCACTTGAAACTCATCTATGCATGGCTGTAGTATGAAATAAATACATACGCTTAGGAGTTAATATCAAGTCTTGAACACTGTGGACAGAGTTCAATCTAAGACATTCTTAAGGTCTTGTTTGCCCTTTTCCAAGACTCTCCTTCTTTCTGCATACAAACAAATGAACAAAAATTAGAAAAACATGTTATCATACATATCCTACCATATCAGAGAGAAAGAACAAATATTGTGTTGAAATATTTGTTCAGTATTTGGTTTAAACAAACCTCCCAACATCAAAGGTTCACAGCAAAAGGGGTAAATGTTGGTGAAATTAGCCAGTGGAGCAAAGAACTCTTAAGTGGAATCCCATTTAAGCAAAAAGAAAAACACTGTTTCAGAGTGGGTTACATGGAACGAAGCTCCCTAGGGCAATGCTTTTGGTGTAATTATTTGAAGCTTCCTATTAAACAGCGAGCACTCTGGAGATTGAGTTTGCCTGTTGTATCCCAGCTGAGAGAAACCCACACTAATGGCCTTCCAGCTTCCAAATTGGGGCCTAAAACACACAATACTGAGTGTAGCCGAACCTTTCCAAAGGACTGGTTGCCAAATCTTTTTTTCCTTTTAGAAGCAGTGAATCCAATTTCCTAGGAAGTCTAGAATAAACTGCAAGGAATAGATGGGATTTTTATGTTAAAAGAGCAGTAATTAGATTGTATGCACACAGCTTCCTAGGACCCTGTGGCTGCACACTATTTAGAGAGGGTTGTGTTCGATTCATGTAAGTCATAGTCTCTTTGCTCAAGACATGGCAGTCAGTTGATTCCAGAAAGGAGACAAACACATTCCACAGGCATGTGTGGAGGCTTAGAGCTGTCTAGTCTCAGGAACTGGTCCTTGATTTGTGCTGACTCGTTTTGTTCAGAAACAGTAAGGGAATTTAGATTTATGCACAAAGCGTCTCCCATTCAAGAATTTTGAGAAGTTCTCAAAAAAGAATCACACTATTTTAATAAATTGTACAGAAAA
This sequence comes from Lynx rufus, assembly GCF_022079265.1. Taxonomy (NCBI): domain Eukaryota; kingdom Metazoa; phylum Chordata; class Mammalia; order Carnivora; family Felidae; genus Lynx; species Lynx rufus. Next base: position 74,397,569 of record NW_025814889.1, on the reverse strand, counting down.
AAATACCCCACTGCCAAACTCAAACTCCTAGACAAATCAAGAGACTGATTTATTGAACTTTGTTTTGGTTCTTGGCCCAAGATGATTTTTAAAAGGTTATTTTTAAAAGGTGAGCACAGCCCATCCAGAAACATCTCACAACGTTGAATATTAAAAACATTTCTTTGCTAGGCTGCTTGATTGAGAAAGTATTTGCTGATAAAACCTCTTTGTTGCTGTTGCTGCTGTATTATATGATGAAAGGGATACATCCTGCTACTCACAGACTAAAGACTTGGCTTAGTTCACAAGCTTGTATTTGACTCCAAGATGTGTCTCTGGGACAGTGACAGACAGCCATCTGTATATATCTAGATATATCTACATATAGAATGTATATATGTATAGAATAGATATACATATATCTATACGTAGCTATATCTATCTATAGCTATATCATCTATATCTGTATCATATATCTAACTTGGTAGAGATTCCTGTAATTATTTGCTCAAAGAACATTTGTAATTTCATTCCAAATTCTGCTTCTAAGAGACTAGAACTCACTATTGTTACTAATCAAAACCCAACATTATGTCTGACAGTCAGAAAGGTGTTCATTTTTTTTTAACTGAGTAAGAGAGATTCCACACTTAACTTTCATTGGCTACCGCTCCTGAGAAATTTTGGAAATGGAAGAGGGGAGTGGTGAGAGAGATGACTGGCACTGTGATTTGAGGCCTATTACTAAAGTACATTTAACACTAAGCTCCACAGTGCAACTCTACCCTAGGTACCAAAGGTGGCCATCAAAGGTTTTCAATGTGGAAAAGAGGGATGGGATGGGAACAGTATTTTAGGAAGAGTAATCTGGCCTTTAGAGACTTGAAATTTTCAATTTCAGTGCTGGGTGTAATTTAGGCATGGAAAACAATTGATCTACCCTGTGTCACAAACACAATTCCCTTTATCATCTCTCTGAGCCCTGTAGGGTCTTCTCACTGTTTCCAAACATGCAGAACTCATGCCCATGGTAACACCCTTGAACTTGACATTCATTCCCTTGGAACGTACTACTTTTTTATTGGCAAATCCTACCATTTCTTTAACCCTGCTTAAGCCTCAGTTCCCCCCAAGGAGTTTTCCCACCCCCTAAACACATACACTACTGTGATCTCTGTCTTTAGAGAACTCCAGTAACTCTTAGCTGCACCATTTCCAAAATGCTATCACAAACTACCTTGTAGTGCAGACTTTGTGTCTCTGGAATCAATGGACTACAGTGTCTTTGAGTGAAGGGACTATGACTTTGTGAATTGAACATGGCCCCCTCCCCCAACATTAAACTGTAGATAGTACATGAGCTTGATGGATGCCATGTGCACAAATATTAACTGATTTCACCCCCACCCTTACCCTAGGTACTCTGCTTGTCTTTTCAATGTAGTCAGAAACTAGAGATAAGAATCTTAGTCTCTCCATCACTTTGTACGTTTCATGCTCTCTGCAACAAGGTGGCTTTCACTTTCTCTAAGGAGGATTATATTTCAATAGTAGGGACAGAATGGCAATATTAGCTTCCAGTTCATCCCATAAAGAAGTAGAGTCTATTTCTCTCCCCTTGGAATTTTGGTTTGGCCATAGGGTTTGTTTTGGCCAAGGGACATTAGCAAGCATGGCATAAACAGAAGTTTGGCAAGTGTTTGTTCACTGGGTCTTGTTCTCTGTCTTGTTGTTTTTGGAAACAAGCTGCCTAATAAAAAAAAAAAAGCCCAGAGGAGCCTGAAAGACACTGGAGATATGTGACCCAGTTACTCTATGGCCCCAGCCAAACACCAGACATACAAGTGAGCCATGCAGCACCAACCAGTCCCTGGCCGGTCTACCAGTTGACTGCAATGGCATGTGTGCTCCTCAGTAAAATTAGCAGAGGAAGTCTAGTCCAAATGAGCGATCTACGGAGTTACGAACTAATAAATAATCATTTTTAGTCTCTAAGTTTGGGGTGTTTTGTTACACTGCAAAATCAAACTGATTTTGTATAGAATACAAAGTTGATTTCATATATAACAAAATCAAGAGATTAAAATATCTCCTTTTCATGCATATTTGTAGAAGTCAGCTGTGCTTTGAAAAAGAGTGCACACAAAGGGCACCTGGGTGGCTCAGTCAGTTGAGCGTCTGACTCTGGGTTTTGGCTCAGGTCATAATCTCACGGTCTGTGAGTTCGAGCCCCACATCAGGCTCTGTGCTGACAGTGTGGGTCCTGCTTGGGATTCTCTCTCTCTCTCTCTCTCTCTCTCCCAATCTCAGAATAAATAAATAAACATTTAAAAAAAAAGAGTGCACACAACTTCTATAGAGCAACCTAAGAATTAAGTTATTATCTATAGCTGAATCTAAGGAAAACAAACAAACAAATGAACACACAAACAAACCGCAAAAGAAACCCATGACTTAGGCAAGTTCGTTACTTCTAAATTCTATCACAGAGAGGCAGGAACAGCTTCTTTCCTCTCTTCCTAGAGGACAGAGTAGAGATAAAAGCTCTAGACCATGGAAGAAAAGAACAGATTGCAGCTGATATGGTTCTTTTCTCCACAAATATTTCTTTTTGGTTGCCCCAATACTTCAGCAGCAGACAACAACGTCAACAGAGCTAACGTGGTCCAGGCACTAAGCTGAGAGCTCTTCATAGATGGTCTTACTTAATTCTCTCTGTTATTCTGTGAAGGGGGCAATGCTCTGATGTCCGTGTTAAGGATGAAGAAATGGATTTAAAGCACTGAACTAACTGAACTAACTAGCTCAGGAGATTATTGAACTAGGAAAGTGGTGAAGCTGGAATTCAAATCCAGGCAGTTTGGATTCTTAACCAAGATCTACACTCTTAAGGTGCTATGCTGCCTCCCAAACAGAGGGCTTAAACAAACACCCTGCAAAGACTGGTTTGTATTTTAGTATCCTAGTTTGGATAATGATACGTGATAGCTTCGCTTTTATTTTAACTATGATTCGTAGGCCTGGAAGCTAAAAAAGAAAAGGTAGAATCATTAGGCTACTTTCATGTTGGATACCATCATTTTCCACTTTCTACTATTTTAAATTATTTCCTTTTTTTTTTTTTTTGTCTCTATGTGTAGAATTTCAGCCATAGCAGGAAATGTTGTATCTTTACAATAATGAAGCTTTGGTAAATATTGGGATATCAGAGAAAATGGCCCCTTCTGTTCCAGAAGAGTTATAGCTATAGGATCCAAAGCATAGGATTAAAGAGGTTTACAGATCCATGCGAACACAGACTTTAACACTATAGAATTCACTTACAACTCAGTTTACTAAGTCAACTAAATGAATTCACATATTTAAAGTACTCTGTGTGTTGTAAAGTGTTATACTGGGTTTTGTTTGTTTGTTTGCTTGTTTGTTTTGCTAAATCAGTTCTTCAGAAAGGTAGACACAATAGGGAAAAATGATGGCAAAGCCTAAAGGGTAACAACGATTGTACTTCATTAGTGCTTTTGTTTATGAGGTTCTGCCTTATAGCAAAGCATCATGGAAATATCTGTAGGCACCTTTGACTGCTCGATGCCAGCCTAACAACTCTATTACATGACAAGCTGCATCCTTGAGTCATTTTGTAGAGCTTATGTAGTGTTCTAAAACAGACAAGCATTTACATTCTCTTATCAAGTCATTTAGATTTTCGGAGCCTCAGTTTCCTTCGCTGTAAAATGGGCATCATGAGATCATTGTGAGATAAGGATTAATGTATATGAGGATGTTGCTATAAGAATCCGTGCATCTCAACATTACAGTCACTTTATGTGAAAAATATGGACCAACCCAACACAGTAAGTTCAAAACCACCAAGTCAGTGGTCCCCAAAGGCCTCATAACTATTCGTTTGCATCCAAATTAGAAAGAAGTAAACACTCTATCCTCAACAAATTCTCCTTACAGTGTTTCCTGTGTTCTTCTCTCTCTTTTCTCTGCCCTGTCTTTTTCAAAGACTCTTTAGCAACTACAGTTGTATATCTAGCCATCATTAATATTTTATTATCACAAATAGCGCTCTGTAACTGTCTCTCTATGACCTTTATTGTCCCTCGTTCACAGAAATGTACTGAAAGATGAGACAATCCTGGCCTAATATGTGAAATATGGTGAAAATATGATGTTTTCTCAGAAACTGGAATAGAGAACGGTCCTTGGTTAAACCACTCTTTATACTTAAGATCAGAATGTCCCTTTTATTTTATTTTATTTTATTTTATTATTTTATTTTATTTTTTTCATGTTTATTTTTGAGAGAGAGAGAGAGAGAGAGAGAGAGCGAGAACAGGAGAGAGCACACACGAGTGGGGGAGGGGCAGAGAGAGCGAGAGAGAGGGAAACACAGAATCCGAAGCAGGCTCCAGGCTCTGAGGTGTCAGCACAGAGTCCAATGAGGGGCTCGAACCCACAAACTGTGAGGGCTGGAACTCACGAACCAGCCCTCACGAACAGTGAGATCATGACCTGAGCTGAAGTCGGCTGCTCAACTGACTGAGCCACCCAGGTGCCCTGGAATGCCCTTTTTAAAACTTACAAAGAATGTGTGTTGCTATTAATAAACATTCTCTGAGTACTGATTGAAAAAAGCTCTCATAACATAATGTTTAAAGTCTGACAACGTGCTACTGGTTAAAAAGATTCTCTAGGAGGAGCTGACTTAAAATAATCAAGTCCACTGGGCCACAAATGAGAAGCTATTTGGGAATTTGGGAAGGTGTATTTCTGCTGGCTCTGTCCTTGGAAGAGACCCTCAGAAATCTCCTTATCTTTCCATAGCAGGAATTACCCGAAGCATCAGTAATGACAATGATTTTGCTGTGTGTGAGACCTGCTCTCAGGCACCCTTCTATCTTTCTCACTGCTCCCAGGGGGCATTATTTATTTTTTTTTACATGGTGACAGTCTACAGGTCACTGAGTCAGTAAAAGATGAGTAGGGACTGAACCCAGCACTCTGACTCCAAAGCTCTGTGGTTCCTCTTTGACATAACCTCCTGAAACTCCCTTCCTCATGGGAGGATCCTTCTCAGCTGTTTTCCAGGGCAGATCTTGGCCAACTGTGATGTCTTCTTCAGTACTCTCCTCCTTGCCTTTCTTGGTTCCCTTCCTTGCTCCTTCCCTTTGCTTGACCTGGCATCATCCAGTCTGCCCCCTGTACCGTGACCACTTAGCTGTCCTTTACAGGCTCTGGCAGGCTTGGACCTCTCAGATTCTACCAGGAGGGAGAGCTTCTCCATCTGCCTTCCTCCAGATCTGCTCCTTCGAGGCTACAAAACTCACTAAGGGTCAACAGCAGCTCAGGGTCATTCTTCTTGGGGGTTGTTTGGATTTTTCAATAGGAGATAGAATAATGGCAGAGTTAAGCAGCGAAGCAGGCAGAGGTAGCTGGGACAGGGCATTCGGGCAGGGGAATTGTCCTAGCATGTGTTAGTTGGGGCAACGGATGCTTTGACACTGGAAAGAGTGTTGCAATCAACTGGTGATGCCGGCTTTAGCCAAGGGTGCGGGGTATAGATAGGGGTAACTGTGGCAGGAGCTGAGGCTTGAAAGATGTGTACCTCAAGGCATGTTCGGTGCATTGTGAATACTCAATTTAGTTGAAGGAGTCTTTCTGCTGTAGTCACTTCTGGTTTTTGCCTATCTATATCTATATCTATACCTATATATCTATATCTATAGATATAGATGTATATATTTCTTCTTGCCTCCATTTTGACACTTGGTTGTGCACAGATCTGCAGCCCTGGGGCAGGGGGGTGGGGTCCAGCCATCCATCCATTCCTGGGCCTGTAGAAGAACATTGTAGGGAACAGACACCAAGCTGGCTGTGAAGCCTGCGAGTATGAAATGGATTGGGAAGAATAATCATAGCCCTATTCGTTAGGACTCAAAGAATCGGGGTCCTGGAAAATTCTGTGGCTCTGTGTAGAGGGAGGACAACAGGCCCACTGTTCCAGAGGGCCAGTGGGCACTGCTCGGTGCTTCTAATGCTGTTTCCTGGTGGCTGACCCGTCACCCTCTGGGACTCCCCTTTGAGGGGCAGGAGCCCAGAGATATGTGCAGCCTGTCCCCTGGAGATAAATGACCTTGGGATGATTCATGCCTTGCTTTCCTGCTTCTTCTCATTTTCATATCACCTGTCAGTTCAGTTTTACATGGTGCTTCCTACTTAAAGCATCATTTCACCAAATAACAGAACCATTTCCCACCCCCTTCCCAGTGTTATGCCTAAATTTGTGGGTTTATTTTATTCCAAAAGTGTGAGTAGAGGTCCATTATATCCCTGTCTTTTTCAAATATGTAAAAAATTACAGTTTCTCTATGATTCAAGATAGCTGTCTACAATGACAAAAGCAGAAAAATAAATAGATGGGATAGAAAAAAAAACTAATAGACATATTATACTCTGTCCAGAAGGGCCTCCGTTTCTGGATCATCAGCAAAGATTTCACCTAGGTCTAGATGAGAAACAAACTGGTCAGTGGCTTTCATTAATTTTTGGGGGGAGGAGGAGGGAATATTTGTTACATTCTTAAAATACACAATGTTCTGAAGACAGCTATAAAATATTTAAGGTATGGATATAAGCCTGGGAGAAGATGACAAAACCATGATTCTTCTGCTGAAGCCTCTTGAGATACAGAAAATATTTTCCTCTTCCTCGAGACTATCTCTCAGGATAAACCCACTGGGATCACATCATGAGAGAGAATTCTTCAAGTGAACTGAGGCTAAGGAGAAAAATAGGCATTAAAAACTTTTCTGGCATTCTGTCTTCCTAAAATAGAACGCTAGATACACAGGTTCTTATGGAGTATGTTAAACACGATGCGGAGATACGATTACATTACAGAAGTAAAACAGAAGTCCCTTCACCTTGTGAGAATTAAAATGTCACAGGCTAAATTATTTCTGCTTGCCACCCAAATTCTAGTGCCCTCTGTACAGGAAGACTTTTCTGTGTATTCTTACATATTTTTACTTGTGTTTACAAGCATTTCTTACTCATAGAAAATGTATGTTATTGTGTTAGTGAGTATGCTTGTTTTAATACGAATGATAACATTCTGCATGTGTCGTTCCGCAACTTTTTTCCATCAACAATGTGCCTTTGAGATATTTCCATGTGAGTATGTGCAACTCTCTCTCGTATAACGTATACCCCACATCACACACATAAATGTCAGTTATTATTTTTGAACTAATCCGGAATGTACCATAATGAGTATGTGCTTAGGTTATGTGACCATTCAGCTCCTGATGGAAAGACACATGGGGTGTTTCCACTTTCACTCTTATGTATCTTCAACATGCCTTCTCCATCAGATGTGCAAAGTTTCTTCAGGGAAGATACTGAAAAACAGATTTGCTGGGATATAACATAGGTACCATTGTGGATTCTGTTAGCTGGTGATCAGAATAGATATTTGCTTACATTCTCTACCTGCACTAATATTATCAAACATTTAAATGTTAGCCAATCTGATGGGTTAAAAAATGATACGTTACTGTTTTCATTTTCATTTTCTTGATTTCCAATTGAATTGAGCACTGCTTTTGAGGTGCTTCATGCCCTGTTTGTAGTTCCCTTCTGTGAGTTGCCTGCTCACATGTTTTGGGACTTTTTTTTTTTTTTTTTGGTCTGTTTTTACACTGGGTTATTTGCTCTCCCTCCCATTTTTAGAGATTTTTTTCTTTGTCTATTCCAGAAATCAATCTTTTACCTATCACATGTCAAAGTATCTTCTTCTAGTCTATCATTTTTTAAAACTCGTTTTCTGCATGATGTTGTCACGATGTTATATTGTCATATTGGAAGTAGCTAAGTTTATGAGTCCTTTCTAATGATTTTTTTGTTTTTGTATCCCACAAGGACCTACCTACCCAAGGTCACGAATGTATTTTCATTTACTTGTTTTGAATACTTTCATGTATTTTGATCTTATCTTTAGGACTTTACTCCAGTTGTAATTTATTTTGTAACTAGCATGAAATGAAAATATATCTTATTCGTTTCCCAGTGGATCTCCAGTGCACCTAATGCTATTTATTTTATTTTAAAAAATATTTATTTATTTTTTGATAGAGAGAGAGAGTGCGCGTGCATGTGAGCAGGGGAGGGGCAGAGAGAGAGAGGGAGAAAGAATCCCAGGCAGGCTCCAAGCTGTCAGCGCAGAGCCCGATGTGGGGCTCAAATTCATGAGTGGGGAGATCATGACATGAGCCGAAATCAAGAGTTGGATGTTTAACCTCCTGAGCTACCCAGGTGACCCAACACAATACTATTTATTAAGCAACCTTCCCACTGATTCGAAATGCTTTCTTTTGCAAATATGAAAGAAATTTCCATATGTGTGGAATTTCTGTTCTAGTCCAGAGATGCACCTTATTCCTGTTCCAATACCACATTGCTTAAAAATTACTATATCTTAAAGTTTGATACTGGAAATATCAAAAGTCCCAGAATTTGTTCTTCATTTCCAAAATTACCTCGATTACTGCTTGCATTTACTGTTTCATGTGAATTTTAGCATGATCTTGCCAAGTTACATAAAAAGAGAATTTGAAGATTTTCATTAGAAGCACGTTGAATTTACAGATTAATTTGTGGAGAGTTGAATGTACAAACACTAAATCTTCTTGTTCACAATCAAATATATTATTTTTTTTTAATGCTCATTTATTTATTTTGAGAGAAAGAGAGAGAGCAAAGTGACAGAGGGGCAGAGAGAGAGGATCAGAGAATCCCAAGCAGGCTCAGCACCGTCAGTGTAAAAGCCTGACACTGTGCTTGATCCTATGAACCATGAGATCATGACCTGAGCCGAAATCAAGAGTCGAACGCTTAACTGAGCCACCCCGACGCCCCACAATCAGATATATTCTTGAGTAATACTTTTGAATTTTCTCTAAAAGGGTCTTGTGCATCTTGGTAAGTTTATTTAGATACTTTATAGCTTTGTTTTGTTGCAAATAGCATATTTTTCAATTGGTTTTTGCATGTGTTATAGGAAAGGATAGTACTTTTAAAATCTTTTCTTCGTAACAAGTTCCCTACGCAAGGAAGACTTACTCTTTTCAGTGCTGGGAAAAATGTATTTGAAACTTTAAAATGTCTTTAAAGCTTTAAAAGAGTGAGCAGAAATGCATACAAACGTTTTTTTCATCAAGAAGTTGGGTCTTTCACCAACTGTTTGCAGTAACGCTGGGAGTTACCTGTTGTTCTAATTGTTTCCAATACGGATTCTGCTGCTTCTCTCATTTCCCTTAAGAAGGAGTTCTGATGTTTAAGTCAAATAAGGTCAAATAGATATTAATCTTGAATATATTAGCCTTAAAGCAAGGTAGATAGATTTTTTTTTTTTTTAGATAAACCAGTAAATATGGATTGGAAACTTTTTGTGTGAGACATAGTTACTGTGAAACATATAAAAATGGATCAGATGTTTCCCCTGCCCTCAAGGAACCTACAATGGAGTTAGTACTGAATGTGTTCTCAAGAAGCTTAGTGGCCACAAATTCAGCAAAATAATAAGAGCTAAACTTACTGAATGAGTGAGTACTCTATGCCAGAAACACGTACTGCTTTATTTAATCCTTATAACACTCCCATGCAGAGGACATATTACTATTCCCATTTTAGGGATGAATCTTCTGAGTATAGGAGTATCCAATAAGTGATTTGACTGGCCTTTGTTCTTCATTCCTGGGAGGGAACTTGTAAACCCTTGGAATTTCCTTCAGTAATAGAAGAATCTTTGTTATTCACAGTGGGTCCTCAGATCACAACCAAAAGTTTATGACAATCAAGTGACTCACGAGGGCCCCTAGATAGTTTGCACTAAGAGGATGACTCAACACGGGGGCTGGCCAGCCAGAAAGACCAACCATGTGATGAGAGGCTTGAGGCTCTGAGCCATGATGTTAGTCTGACGTCCAAGGAGACGAGGGGCCTGGAGATTGAGTTCAGTCATCTTGCCAATGATTCACTTCGCCATGCCTACGTAATGAAACCCCGACAAAAACTCTGTGCACCAACGATCCAGTGAGCTTCCATGGTTCGGAATACTCTGAGGATTACCACAGAGCATAGCCAGGAGGAAGCAATGCTGCCCAGGACTCCATGGAGAGAGGATGATTGGAAGCTTCATGTTTGAGACCCGCCCAGAACTCACCCCAAATGTCTCTCCTTTTGACTGGTTTTGATTTATATCCTTTTGGTATCACAAAATTATAATTGTAAGTATAGCACTTTTCTGAGTTCTGTGAGTCATTCTCATGAATTATGGAACCAACAAAGTTCGTACGGACCCCTGAATCGTATAGCCAGATGATTTGAAGTGAGGGTGGTCCTGGGAATCAAACTTGCTGGTGTCTGAAGTGAGGGCAGTCTTGCAGATGACCGTGCCCTTCACCTGTGAAGTCTGGCCCAATTCTGGGTAGTTGGTGTTATAAGTCATTGCAGGAAGTTCACTGCTTGCAGAGACCCCTTGTGCAAAGTAAATGACTCCCCTCTAATCAATCTCTCTCTTTTTTAAGTTTATTTTTTATTTATTTTTAAATGTTTTATTTATTTTTGGGAGAGAGAGAGAGAGAGAAAGAGAGAGAGAGAATGAGCAGGGGAGGGGCAGATAGAGAGGGAGACACAGAATCTGAAGCAGGCTTCAGGCTCTGAACTGTCAGCACAGAGCCGAACGTGGGGCTGGAACTCGTGAACCATGAGATCATGACCTGAGTCGGAGTCAGAAGCTTAACTGACTGAGCCACCCAGGCGCCCCAAGTGTATTTATTTATTTTGAGAGAGACAGAGTATGTGGGAGGGGCAGAGAGAGAGAAAGAGAGGGAGAGAGAGAGAGAGAGAGAGAATCCCAAGCAGGCTCCCCACTGACAGTGCAGAGCCTGATGCAGGGCTCAAACTCCTGGACCGTGAGATCACAACCTGAGCTGAAATCTAGAGTTGGATGCTTACCTGACTGAGCCACCCGGGCACCCCTCTAATCTACCTTTCTTAAAGTTTTGGTCTTTGTGTAGTTGGTACCCAGCTGGGAGAGGGGCACATTCCCCTCACTGTTTTCCATTCTCTGCGGCAGAGGTAGCCACACCACAGCCTTCATGTGCGTAGGCAGTTGGGGATGAGTAAGGGGAAAAGCTCACTCCGTGCTAAATCTCGGTCTCAAGGCTGCATTTTCTGTTTCGCATCAGAGTGTGCCAAAGAAAACCAGACATCAGGGCTGGTGGAGAGCTGGATAAGGACTCCTTAAAAAGAAAACTCCCAGACAAGGATTCTGTGAGCCTCTCAAACCATATTCATCTTGCACCTTAATTAATAGGCAGCTAAGCACAGAATGTGTAAAATGCAATTAAGATGCAGACGTGAGTCAGTTTTACAGCCACTGGCTTAGAAAACATATGCTTTCCTAGTTGAGAGCCACAGGATTTTTTAACACTATGCAGCAAGAACTACACACATTAACATTTTTTTTTTAAGTTGGTAGTGCCTGTGAACAATGTTCAGTCTACACTGACTGACCCCAATACGCATGCGTGCCCCCCATATGAACAGCAAGCAGTCCCCCCTCCAACACCAAACTGCCCTCCTAGGGCATTTTCTTACTCAGAGTGGTCCAAGAATTTTAGTTTGTTCAAATGTAGTTCTAGAAAAAGAATTCTGAAGAAATTCTCCTTTCTTAACTACTGAAAGTTTCTCAAAGTGTCATCTATGTGTGAGCTCTTGGGCAGGGTTGGAGCTCCTGTCTATTTCTCTGGGGGGGGGGGGAATGGCACCGATGTCTTTTGTGAGCAAAGCCTCAGCGTCACTCAGTGCATTGCTCTCTCCCATGACTGGGGCAGCAGAAGCTATTTCTTCCAAAGCTGGAGGGTCACAGCCGGATTCTGTGCCTCATTCTCCATAGAGGGTTGGTTTGAGGACATCTCTGAGCTGTGGCCACTATGCTTGTAGGAAGGAAGGAACGAGTAAAGGAAAATCTCAGTATGTGACATCTTGTATTAGTTTTCTAGGGCCTCTGTAACAAGTTACTACAAACTGGGGGCTTAAAACGAGAGGAATTTATTCTTTCACAGTTCTGGAAGATAGACAAAATTAAGGTGTCATCAAGGCCACACGTCCTCCAAAGGCTGTAGGCCAGCATCCTTCCTTGCTTCTTCTAGTTTCTGATGTCACCAGCCATTTCCTGGCTTGTGGCTCTATCACTCCAAATTCTGCCTCTGTCTTCATGTGGCCTTCTTCCAAATCTCCCTCTCCTTTCTCTTATGAAGACACCAGTAAGTAGATTCAAGGCCCACCCGAAATCTAGGATGATTTCGTCTCAAGCTCCTTAACTAATTACATCTGCAAAGATCCTATTTCCAAATATAGCCACATTCTGGGGTTCCGGGTAGACGTGAATTTGGGGGAGGGGGACACTGTTCAATCTGCTACAGCAGCCAAAGATACAGTTTTGAGTGATGCATTTTCCTGATCTCATCTTTCTTGAGCCTCAGCCCTGATTTGTAAACTGAGTCTGCTAATGACCCTTACTTACCCCACCACCACCAACATTGTTAAGATTGAATGAGATAGTTGATGTGAAAATGCCTTGTAGGCTATCACAGGAGTAAGGGGATAAATACGTAATGCAATATCTTTTTTTTTTTTTTAATTTTTTTTTTCAACGTTTATTTATTTTTGGGACAGAGAGAGACAGAGCATGAACGGGGGAGGGGCAGAGAGAGAGGGAGACACAGAATCGGAAACAGGCTCCAGGCTCTGAGCCATTAGCCCAGAGCCTGACGCGGGACTCGAACTCACGGACCGCGAGATCGTGACCTGGCTGAAGTCGGACGCTCAACCGACTGCGCCACCCAGGCGCCCCCGTAATGCAATATCTTAATAGCTGGCGATAAGATGTACTATTTTTGTTCTGGGAAATATTTTGATAGGGCTGCCCGCCGCGGCCAAGAATTTGTTGTGGGTGGTAACCCAGGTAACAAACGCGGGTGCCCAGACTGCCCTGTATACGTCAAGAAGAGGAAGACTGCATTTTATTTTATTATCTTATTTTATTATTTCATTTTTTATTTCCCTTGAGGAGAATGTGAGCAGGGAGAAGCTCGGACATAACCTGGGTTTAAAGGCTGCGCCTAAAAGCAGGGGAGCTGGGAATTCTTAAAAACAGAATGTGTGCTTTAAAGTTATTTGCTCTGTTGGTGTGTGGTGGGAACCCTTCCCATGGTGCTCAAGTCCTCAGAAATGTCAAGTGCACTCAAGGCTGCTTTCGGGAGGCAGGATTTGGGGGAAATTTGGGGGAATCATATCAGGAGATCGGTTTCAGGCTTCGGCCGGTGTGATCTCGGACAGAAATTGCATACGTATAAACTGAAGCCATGAGAAGAATATCATCTTTCCCCACATGCCTCCAGGAATTGGCCAAAAGTTGATGGCTGGTCTTCAGGCATGCAATTTGGGGCTGAGCCCAGCTTATCTAGAATTCCCAAGACAGGACATCCCTAGGTGACACTGTGTTCTACAGCACCGGATATAGGTATTAAGGAACTGAAATGGTTTGCAGAGAAACAGAATACTTACAAGCGGTAGAGGTAGGTCCTTCCCCGAGACTGCACCATTGTGCTCAGCACTGGGCTCACAGCTACGAAAGGCACAGTTCCCAATCCAGAGAAGCTCAGGGTCTAGAAGGAGAGCTGGGTCTGTGAACAAGCAGCCACACAATAGTAAGCACGTCGCCAGCGATAGGTAGAGGCTACAGAGGCAGCAGGTGGGGCCCGGGTCGGACACCTAATTCAAAGTTGGATTTTGGGTAGAGGGTTGTCCTGACGGCTTCCAGGAAGCTGAGAATTTCCAACAGTCTTAACTAATGAATGATAATTGGCCAGGAAAAAAGAAAGTGGGGGAGATCCTTCTAATACCCCTGGCCCAGCCTGCTTATCTTTCGGTACCTCACTTTTCAGTAGGAATATCAGGGGCTGAGCAAGGGCTGTTTTGGAGATGGCAGGGTCTGGCTGTAGCCCCTCTGCCTATAGCTGATGATCAATCTCATTGCAGTTGATTGATTTTCACTTCACAGGAGCCAACACGAAAGGTGGCCTGCACTTCCAGTTATAGTTACAATAAAGCAAAAAATAGTTCCAAGGCAAAACAGAATAAAAATATGTTACTATTAGAGCAGGTTGTAAAAATCCATTAGGTAGCCAAAGAAATTGTATGAGATAAATTACTGATATGCACTAATCACTTGCTTAATTATGAAGGAAATTACTCCTGATGTTTCGAAAGCCTTGTAGCACCAAGTTAACAGTCCTTCTTATCGAATTGTGCCTCATTACTTATTCAGCTTGGATTGCACCAGATGAATTATTAGTTGTCAGTCTGGATCCGGTTGCCATTTTCTCTAGAGAATGAGGCTTCTACTTCCAAAAAACATGAATATTCTGTGCGTGTGTGTGTGTGTGTATACATATATATATGTATATCAGCTTTATTCATATATATGTACGTATGAATAAAGCTAATATTTTACAAAAACATATAAAAATACACCATGCATGTAGTCAATCCTCATTATTTGAGGATTCCTTATTTGAGAATCTGCCTACTCACTAAGATGTATTTGTAACCCCCAAATCGACACCCTCGCTGCTCTCCTACTGATTTGCAGACAGATGCAGAGTGGTAGAAACTTTGAGTTGCTTGAACAGGCATGTTCCCAGCTGAGGTGCAATAAGGCAACAGCTCCTGCTTGTTCTGGCTCTCCTGCCGGGGTGACCAGAGGATGGTGACTGTGGGGTGGTGCAAGCTCTTGCTCTGGGGCCATCTGGGCCAGGTTTGAATCCCAAGTCCAGCTCCTGCTCCTGGGGCATCCTCAGGCAAGGCACTCAACATTTCCTGAATCTTGTTTTCACCTCTATAGAATAAAGAAAATAGAATCTACCAAGATGAGTTGTTTTTAGGATTTAAGATGATAATCTCTATGGGGGCACCTGGGTGGCTTAGTCAGTTAAGCATCCGACTTCAGCTCAGGTCACGATCTCACAGTTCGTGGGTTCGAGCCCCGCGTCGGGCTCTGTGTGGACAGCTCCGAGCCTGGAGCCTGCTTCGGATTCTGTGTCTCCTTCTCTCTCTGCCCTCCCTCACTCATGCTCTTTCTCTCAAAAATAAATAAATATTAAAAAATTTTTTTTAAAAGATTACAATCTCTGTGATACACAGTATATATAGACATGTATAATATACAGATTTTTTTAAGTTTATTTATTTATTTTGAGGAGGGGGCAGAGAGAGAATCCCAACCAGGCTTCGCACTGTCAGCCCAGAGCCCGACATGGGGCTCAAGCTAACAAACTGTAAGATCATGACCTGAGCCGAAACCAAAAGCCAGACACTTAACCCACTGAGCCACCCAGGTGCCCCAATATTTCCTTTAGATACAGTTAGTTTACAGAACATAATGACTGAGAATAATTAGAATCAATGATACACATTACGTATGTATGTATACGTATGGATTTACACATGCACGCACATGCACAGACACGCATGGAGAGAGGCACACATATACTTGAATATTTATAAATGAGGATACAGTGTGTTTGTCTATTTGCTTATTCTCAAATACATACAGATATAATCAATAGGCTATTGCTCATGGCTCTTATCTCTTCCATTTTCAGAAGTGAAGAAATTCTCTCTCAAAAGAACTTTCCTCCTTATGAAAAAAGAGTAAATTGCCCACTTTTTGTAGGTACATTAAGTCTTTTGGGGAAAACCTACCTGAGCCTACTCAGTAAACTACCTCTTTTAACACACTGAATGATATCCCATTAGTCTTACCAAGTTAATGCAGCTTCAAAAGGGAAATAATTTACTCCTCTTTCAGAAATATGAAGAGAACTATAATGCACATTTTCCCCACTATTTTTCTGTAGTTTTCTATTCATTGGCTAGGATTGCTAGCTGAGACTTCCATTATTATAGTAAAAGGATGGCTTCCCACGACAGGTAAAAAACGATGCCACTGACCTAACAGTAGCCTAGGAACTTTGAGAGATTTTTTGCAAAAGTGATAATGAGTTTGTTATGTTCCATTCCTGCTCTTCTTCTATGGCTCTTGATGAACAAGGGAACAGGTTTGCCAGACGGCTGGAAAGTACCGGGCCATCCATCCTAGGAACTGGGCGAACGAACTATGAGAGATATAGACTTTCAGTCTTGACCTCTTGGAACCCAAAATACAATGCTATTGAGCCAGCGAAAACATTTTCAGAAATGGAAGTGAGGTTTTTAACCTGTCACAGCCGAGGGCAAAACCAGGTATTTCTGTCTGATGTCAAGAAGAAAGAATCTCCACCCAGAAGTCTGCAAGTTTTACTAGAAAAGAGCTAGAGCTGTTTGCATTCCAAATGCTGTATTGGCTGAGGTAGATTAAGTTCAAGAATAAGCAGGCCCCCAAATTGATGACGACTCAAACACAAGATAAATGAGCCTCTCAGTCATGCGAGAGTCCAAATGGTTGCTTCCGGATGGCAAGCATATTCCCTCCATACGGTGTCTCGGGGATCCAGTCTCATTCTGTGTCTGTGTCACCTCCTAGGCCCTCATTGTCATCTGCATCTAGCCGGCAGGAGGAAGAGTGTGGGTTGGCATAGCCACTTTGTAAAAGCTTTGGCTGAGAAGCCCCGGCCATTATGTGTGTGTTCCATTGGCTAGACCTCAGTCTGTGGCCGCCCCAAACTGCAAGGGGTGCTGGGAAATATAGTTTACCTATGTACCCAGGAAGAAAGATATCATGGATTTTTGTGAGCAGCTAGCCATCTCTGGCATTATGTTGTTATGCTACTGAATCTGGAGGGGGGCTATAGACAACCCCCCACCAGAGGTGGAGAATAAGATCTCAGAAAAGAGGTGGGCCATTTGTGGTATAAGTACCCTGGGGAGGATGCTGGTTTCTATTCAGAAATAAGAACTGAGACAAAAAGGTCAAAGGCAGAAGGTAATCCATTTCTGTCTCTCAATTTTCTTTTAATCTTAGAATTGACGGGAAAAATAGTTGAGATGTTTAAAAAACAGTTCCTCACATGAAAGTGAGGAACCCAGGCAATATGTCTATGAAATTATGCCAGCAACTTGAAGCTAGACACTTCTGTCTCCTGGTATGTGGAAAAAAGTAGTGACATTTGTGGGTGTGAGAGGACATCCTCATAGATTTTTAATAACTTCTTCACATGTTTGTAGTTCTTCATCTACTTAGAGTCCATCAAAGGTAGTTGTATTTTCCTACCTTCCTTGCCTCTGGGACGCAGATAGGTGCCTTTGATTCTCCAAACAAATGCATGGGGGTGATTTGGAGACAAACTACCTGAGGGGAACGAGCAGAGCATTGGGGCATCTGTATTGCTGGTAAGAGTGGTCAAGATTGGGTATTTCTGGGGTCCGCAGCGATGGAGGCGACCTCCTGATCACAGAAGAGGAAGTCAGTGGTCGCAGCTACTCTGTTACCTGGCCAGCTCTGCGGGCTGATCCTGGGAGTTGCCCTTGGAAGCTTAATCTCACACTAGTCCTCCAGATCTTCCAGTGATTCCGTGAGCTTTTGAATATCCCTTAATAAATGTCTAGCATCAACTGGCTGGAATGAATTCCATTGTCTGCCTGCGACTCATAACCAAAACGAAGCTGGCTGTAGTAGAACCACAATCATTGCTTTGTATAGAAGACCACTTACGTTCCTTAAACTCGGACTTCACATTTTCTTATTCCACCCAGAATCAACACGGAGCTAAAAATATGCAGATGAAAAGCTCTGTCTATATTGTGCCTGAATATTAAAGCTAGAACGGAACACACTTGGAAGATTCGTGGTTGTGGCAGGACAATGCCATGGTGGGGGGAAGGTACGTTTCAGGAAACTAAGTCAGGGCCACTTATTTGGCTGGCCCTCCACACCAGGGAATTATTCTTCCTGAGTTAACCCGGAAGGTTCTGGGGGTATGATTTATTAAAAGGGATAAATTCCTTTATAGATAGACTATAAAAAGAAATCAACTACTCTTTTTTTTATTAAACATTTTTTTAAATGTTTTATTTATTTTTGAGACAGAGACAGAGCATGAGCAGGGGAGGGTCAGAGAGAGAGAGAGACACAGAATCCGAAGCAGGCTCCAGGCTCTGAGCTGTCAGCACAGGGCCCGACGTGGGGCTCGAACTCACGAACTGTGAGATCATGACCTGAGCTGAAGTCCGACGCTTAACCGACTGAGCCACCCAGGCACCCCTCAACTACTCTTTATAAACGGGTATCTCTAGATACCAAGATGGCAATGGTTACTTGGATCTAGTGTGTGGAAAAATTATTTATTTTATTCAAAAATTTTATACCCCAAATAATGTTTCTAGGGTAATGCCGGCCTAATGGAGCCCTAGACCAAGGGTAAGTACTGGATATACAGAAGTGGCCATGGTTTGTGAGAGGAAGCTTGGTGTAGTAGGAAGAGCGTTTGAGTTCTGTTATTTAAAAGCTGTGTGTGACCTTGGTCAAGTTACTTGACTTCCCTGAGCTTCATTCCTCATCTGTAAACTGGAGATAATAATCACAGGACCTTACTCACAGGATTATCATTAGGCTTAATTAAAGGAATGTTATGATTCTTTGTGACAGGCGATAGGAACCAACCCTGGCTGACATCGGCAGAAAAGCAATTATTGGAGGCTATTGAGATGCTCACAGAATTGACAGGAAGGTGAAAGAACCAGGGTCAGAGAATAAGCAGGCGTTAGGGAAAGTGGGCAAAAGAAAAGAGTCAAGGTCACCAGCAGGTATGGTTGGTGGAGCCCATCCCTGGCTCCTCTACCACTGACACCAGTTCCTGCCGTGGCTGCCACCTGGCACTGTCAGTCACTGATGCCAGACTCTTCCCCAAAGGTGTCCAGGCATCGTCCCCTGTCAGAGCTGTACCGCACGGGAATCCAACCCGCTCATGAGAGACTACCGTGAACCATTCAGGAGTTTTGCAAAATGGGTGTTGAAATATTTGTCGTTTGAAATCAGCCACTGTAATCAACACCACAGAAATTAGCAAATGATAAAAATCAGGGCTGGTTTTTGTTTTCCCAAGAGACCCAGTTTCCCAGCCCACTGCTGCCTCAAATACGGAATGTTGAACGTTGGGCGTGAGCACCTGATCCCTTGAGTCCTGGACACATGGCTGTGCATCAGCCCTAAGGGGATGGGGAAGGGGAGAGACGGCCTTTTGGATTGCAGGAGGAAGTGGCTGCTCCCTTACCAAGACTGAAACCAAGAATCCAAGAGGATTCTGCCCAAAAGGCTGGAGATTTCACTGCTGAATCACCTCCCCAAATTTCAAGGATTTTCTACGGTATAGAAAGGGCTCATCTAAAGCTATGCCTTTACTCGTAACGAGTTCCCAATACGTGCTGGGTCCCTCCTTCTTTCTCTCTTTTCCCCAGTTTGGCCACATGTATAACCCTTACTTTTCTATGTGGTATGTGTTCTGAAATTCTGGCTGTAACAAAAATAAAGCCTTAATAAAGCCTTGCCCTAAGTTGTATGAAGTTAAGGAGGTAAGGCCAGCTCAAAGCTTCCAACATTAAATCAATAACTGTAAACATTATGTTCTCCATTAAGGAAATGAACATCTTTTGATGGAAGAGTTATTGTCCTTAAATCTGCACATTTAAGTATTTTTGAAATAAAAGTAACTAATATAGGCAAACACTTGAAACAAGATAAATTTCTTGCAAAGATACTAAGGGTCTGAGGTCCCTGGCTGACTCAGTAGGGACAGCATGCGACTCCTGACCTGGGGAGCATGGGTTGGAGCCCCATGTTGGGTGGGGAGCTTACTTAAAAAAAAAGATACTGGAGGTTTTTCTGTGTATTCAGTTATACAAAATCCTACTGGGAGAATTTTTACTTGAAAAAATGAAGTTAGAGCAGAGGAATCTTCCAAGTGAGAATATAGGGCAGACAGTCCTCTTTTTCCTTCACATTAATAAATAAGTTACCTGGTTAATCAGCCAGAGGTTAGAAAAAAAATATTCATAAATTTTCATGAAATTGCTTTTTTATAATTATCAGCTACAAATGATTTCTGTCCTAGGACTTGAATGAAGGGAGGAAAAAGTACTTTTCTAATAGAAATTGCATTGCCCAACATGCTTTTTCATATGCATCTTTAATTTATGTTTAATTCATGTTGCATATTCAACACTCTGTGTGTATAGTTGGAGGGTGCCTGAGCTCACACTGGAAATTAGGAAAATTTGCCACTATTCAGAGTCAGCTTTAATTTTTTCTGGATGGTTCAAGAGGAAGAGACTTTTTTTTTCCCTAGGTGGAATAACTCATTCTGAAAGAGGCATTTGGAAGTTCCTTTACCTGCAGCTTTTGCTCAAGGGTCTGGAAGGGAGGATGTGGGGGTTGAGGGCAGGAGAGGCACCACGGGCTGGGAGAAGGAGCTCCACTTGGACTCAACCCCAGTGTGTTAGTGACAGGAGCAGGTCTCCTGGCCTCCTTCGGATTCCCCATCTGAAATATAAGGGTGCATTCGGTAGTTCATTTCTATTCCCGTCCCCCTGAACATTTGCGTCCCAATTACTGATTCTGATCCCATCTCTCAATCGAAAAAGAACCCTCCATTGCTTGTAGTTCAGTTGGACGTTAATGAAAAATTGGCAAACAGACATGAAGGGATTTTCAGTCAGTGGTGCCCCAGTTCACACCCGCATTTCAGAAACCCCTGCTTGTGACCGTTCTCAATGAGTACACACGGATTTTTTGGTAGTGCTGGCCGGGGAATAGCGTCTCTATAGAAACCAGGTGAATGCTTCCTTGCAATTAAGTATCTTCTCGACATTTGCGTGTCAAGTTAATTGATAAAACAGGGAGCTCTTCCAACATCTCCAAGTCCTTCTGTCAGCTTACAAGTCAAATCCTAAATTAGATACAACACCTGAATGGGGCATGCAAGCTGAGAGGAGCCCTCAGTGTTGTCATGACAACAGGGAAATGCCAGGTCTCCCCACACATGCATATTCCACTGTCAGGTTTTTACACACCGGTTGTTATTATATTTTCTACCGTGAGCAGAAATGAAGTAACATCTTGGGTTTTCCCTAAGGGATTCAAAGCCATTTGTATTCTTGTGGTTGGTCTGCTTCCTTCCTCTTCTATAACCCCCAACCTGGGTGTTTTCAGAGTTGCGGCATCTGCTAGGACTCAGCTACCACAGGGCATCTCTAGAGGCTCCCAAGCAACATTTGGGGGCTGGGACCGGAGCAGTGCAGATCTAGGGAGCCTACGCTTTCATACTTCCGAGTCTAGCTTCTCTGGAAACCAGCTTTATAAGATGGTTTGAGAATAAATAGAAATAATGGAAGCCCCCAAATGCATCACTGGTGGTAGGGCTATTATAGCCAGGAAGAGATTTCATTCGTACCCAAACTATAGGGCTAAACTAGGTAACGCACATACAGTGTTATTCCATTTCCCCCCCTCCAGCCCATAATGTATAGATGATTGTAAAATTCCAGAGTACTACCTGTCTTCTGGAGGATGGTGAAACGATAAACTCTGGAAGGGAACATTTTCTGATGGGTCAAGCCCAGTTTCCTTGCACCTGTTACCTTTGAAAGAATCAAGAGGCTAAACCCCCCTAAGGTTTGGTTTGGAAAGCCAAGCAGGGTGTATATCAAGGCACTGTGATAGGAAAATGTATCTTTATTATAAAGAAATTGATGTGCTGAAACTAGTCATACATAGTTTTGCGCCGAGCCCTTTGTTTTGAATGTCGGGTGAAGAGGGAATCTCCATTCAAGAGAGATCAAGACTTTCTGACCTGGGGCTGTGTCACAGGTAGGTTTAGATCAGTTTAGAAATGTTGGTTTGATTTTTCACCCTGGAATGCTCCCGGTGCTCTGACAAGAAGAGAAACACGCTTTGTTCTGAAGCATATGCCGTCCCAGCTCTTCAGGAAGGTTTGAAACCAAGAGCCCAAATGGATGCACGCACTGTTTTTAATATTTTGTAGCAACGCATGTCTCCGCATTCACTCCAAGCTGGCTCAGTTTTCCATTTCCTGTGTAGATTTATTCTCAGACTGGGAACAACTTCATCATCTACTTCTGCAGATTAATTCCTGAGTCATGCACAGTTTCTCTTGAAAACAGATCACAAAGTCTAGATTTTGAGAACTGGAGTTTGACCATTTCTTACAGTGTTCCAGGATAGGATGATCCGTGAAGATCTACTGTGACAGAACCACTTCTGATTTATGGGGTGGCCTGAGAATCTCTAATAAGGCAGAGAAAAGAAACAATGACAATTCCATAAGACTGCTACCGATTATTAGGAATCTGCTAGATTCCAAGCATTTTGTGTATCTTAACCTCACTTAATCTGCATTTGTGCATCTGTGCATTTGAACTCATTTTCGGAGGGAGAAACTCGTTCCAGAGATGAACTTGCCCAGATTACATGGCTCTGGTTTGCTAAGATGCAAACCTGAGTGGGCCTGAGTCTTCTGCCCGACAGTTATACATTAAGCAGTGCTGTGTCACTAGTCAATCAACCACAGAGCATGGTATATTTCTGTCTGTACCTGTAAGCTTAGTAAGTATTTTTAATGTTTGTGTTCTAGAAGACCGTGGCTCTCTATTGCACTGAAGGCCATAGAATGTATCATAATAACAGAGAGGCAAGCCCTTGATGAATAGAAATTGAATAGCGATAAATTGGAATAATACTATGTGGAAAGGAAAGAAGATATTTCTTACTAACTAGATGAGATTGTGTCCAGGGATGTAAGAGGCGATCCTTCAGTATTTATTGGAATGCCAACAGAAGCAGAGTCCCGTATTAGAGTCGTTAGCAAAAACTCAGTACAAAACCTTGGCTAACAGCTACCGGGGTTTCACTTTTCATGAAGTACAAGCGGAAGGTAAATGTTGCTTGTGCTTTGTCAAGTGACATTTACCTTGTTTGAAAGGGTCTGCCAAGATCAGAGGTCAGGAAAAGGACGAGTTGCTGGCAAAGGAGACTGAAAAAAGGGAAGCGCCAGTGAAACACAAGGCAAACTATGAGTTTCGTGTCCAGGATGAAAAATAAGAGGAGGGCTTTAAGGAGAGACAGATGCTGGTCATGTGCTGCTGAGTATCGGTGAAGTCCAGGGATTCCTTTCCTATGTATTTTCTGAAGATGCTTCCTCCTCCTCACCCCCATGACTGCTTCCCTAAATACATAGATACAACGTAAATTCATAAATACAACAAAAGTAAGTTCAGAAGTACAGCAGCCCCGCAAGGGACCTCCTCGCTTCTTGATTCATCTTCGCACGGGCCATACCCTGTGCTGTCCCCAGGGTGGGTAATCTCTCAGGACTGCAACACCGTATGTCTCATTCCGACTTAAAACTGGGCAACGGCTCTCCATTACGCACAAAATACAATCTTAGCTCCTTATGATGTCCTAGGAGGCCCTCCACCTCCTAGAACTTGACTCCCCCTCCTCACCAGCTCCATTTCCTACACACCGTTTGCTGTACCCCCCGGTAAATTGCTTCTAATGTACTCTGCTTTTTGTTTCAACCTCCATGCAATCCCCGCTGGCAGATGCTGTACTCTCTGGCTAAAATGCTTTTCCTCACCTTGTCCTCCTAACCCTTTTTAATATATAGGTCTCAGTTCCAGAGTTATCTCCTCTCTAAAGTCTCCCCTGACTTTCTCTGAACAGATTAGGCATCGTCCATCTTAATATCCCGTAACTTGTCATATATATCTTGATTGTAGCACCCCATTTGTATTATAGCTGATTTTTATTGACATTAGGATACCAGCTGCTACCATGAAGCCATGAATTCCTTAAGTAGGGACGATGCCTCCTCTTGTAATGTCCCCAGGGTTGTGTACAGCATTTGATTTCCTATGAGAAGCTCCACAAGTATCCACTGAATGAATAAGACGTCAAAGACTTCATAACAATCTGCATTTTCCCATTGACTCTACTTTGGCAAAGCTTTCTCTCAGGGGATTAGTCACTTATTAAAATCATGGCTAATTACTCACCTGGCTCTTACCTTGCATGATTTGGTCATTGTTCTGTTTTGTGATTCATCAGGGTACATTGTTGATCATTTCTTGCAGGGGCTCACAACTGTGAGTCATACAGTTGGTTCCTTATATTAGGAAAAAAAAACCCCAAAACAAAGCCACTTGTCTCATTTATTGAAAGCTCAGAGCGGTGTTGCTTTAATTAAAATGAGCCAGTATTTGTCAAAGTTCCTCCAGCTACAGAGAGTATACCTTGAGACATAAGAAAACTTACTCTATTAAGGCTCCACATTAAAAAAATTTTTTTACTGAGGGTTGATGGGAGTGGGAGGGCAGGGAGGGTGGGTGACGGGTATTGAGGAGGGCAAATTTTGGGATGAGCACTGGGTGTTGTATGGAAACCAATTTGACAATAAATTTCATATTAAAAAAATAAAAATAAAAAAATAAAAAATAAAAAAATTTTTTTACATTTATGTATTTTTGAGAGACTGAGAGAGACAGAGCGTGAGTGGGGGAGGGGCAGAGAGAGAAGGAGACACAGAATCAGAAGCAGGCTCCAGGCTCTAAGCTGTCAGCACAGAGCCCGATGCAGGGCTTGAACCCATGAATTGTGAGATCATGACCTGAGCCGAAGTCAGACACTCAACCGACTGAGCCACCCAGGTGCCCCAAGGCTCCACATTTTTATTAATGTAATTTTTAAAGAAAATACCTTATATAACTTAGCCGTAACCCATCTAGAATAGATATAGGGAGGAGAGGGGAGTAGATTACATTAGTTTAGAATTGCAATAGTTTATTGAGATTTATGGAAAGCACAACAAAATCAGATTCTGGCATTTAAGTACATTCCAGTAGAAAATATTTTAATATTTCCCTGACACTAGGTTGCATAATATTATGAATATGATCATCTCTCTCTTGGTTTTTTTTTTTTTTTTGTCTTGGCATCTATTTAAAAAAGCTATTTCAAGATCTATTTACTGCTAAAAGATTAACAAGATAAAATTCAAGCTTTAAGTGTTATTAAAGCAGGCATTTTGACCTCTCCAAATTTGGCCTTTTCGATATATTCTGGCCCTTCCCTCTGTTTTGTCAGCCGTTACTAAATTCATACCAGAAGAATGAGAATCTGTCCAATTTTTAGAGGCCTAGAAAAGAAATCTCCACCAGGAACTCATTTGAGTATACGCTAACCCTCCAGGACTTCTTTCTCGTGTCTTCTCAAAGCATGTCCCTATGCTTCTGCCAAAGCCCCCTGCCTTCTCCAAACCTGAACACCACCATGCATAAACCCACATCTTCTATGGGAGTGCTTTGACTTCACCTAACAGAAATCTGAATTCAAACGGCCTTACACAGTCAGAAAACTTATCACCCCTCATAGCAGCAGGTCAGAGGGTGTGTGAGTATCTGCACTTGTTTGATTTGGTGGCTCAAGAATATCCTTGAGGGCACAGATCTTTCCATGTTCCCTTGACCATCCCCAGAGCATGCTTCCATCTCAAGCAGGCAGCAGGATGGCTGGACAAGTCCTGAAGACAAAATTCAGAGGGAGAAGAGCGGTTACTTCTTCCTACGTCTCCTTAGAAGAGAGGAAACCTTTTCTAGAAATCCTCCTGCACACTTCTCCTCGTGCTCTTGGTCAGAATAGGCCATTCTTCTTTTTTTTTTTTTTTCATTTTTTTTTTTTCAACGTTTATTTATTTTTGGGACAGAGAGAGACAGGGCATGAACGGGGGAGGGGCAGAGAGAGAGGGAGACACAGAATCGGAAACAGGCTCCAGGCTCTGAGCCATCAGCCCAGAGCCCGACGTGGGGCTCGAACTCACGGACCGCGAGATCGTGACCTGGCTGAAGTCGGACGCTTAACTGACTGCGCCACCCAGGCGCCCCAGAATAGGCCATTCTTGAACCAGGCACGGACAAAAATGATATGTCTATGGTTGACCCATCACGGCTGGAGTGAATCACAAAGGCCACCACATCTGCCTGGCATTCCTCTGGCATTCCTCTCTGGCCTCTGGACCTCTCCCATTACCCTGTGCCATTTCCTTCAGTGAGCGGGAAGAGAAGGACCAAGGAGAGGAGGACAAGAGAACACAGAGAGGAAAGCGAGGGTCATTCAAGATTCTACTAGAGATTAACAGCTTCAAAATGGAGAAGAGAATTGATTGGAACAAATCCTTTTCCATATTTATTAAGAGAGTTAGCTCATGTGATTGGAGTTCCTATTTAACTCTAAAATGCTCGATAGGAGTCTGGACAGTGAACTTAGACAAGCGTGTGTGTCTTAAGGTCAATTAGTTTCATTGTGTTGAGCCTCAGTTTACTCATTCGAAAAATAAGAGTTATAAGCATCCTGGGGGTTGTCATGAGCACTAGAAATATTTTACAACAAGTGTTAGCATCACACCTGGAATTTTATATACAGGTAGTTAATATGTGACAGCTGTTGTTTATAATAATAAAGAGAAGGAATTAGAGATGCTAGGACAGTTACCAGTACAGTCAGCAGCAGGGGCCCCAGGAAGGCAGAACACTTTTGATTGATTATCATGAGATGGTAACTGTCAATATTGAATTATTCATTGTGCGAACTGCATTATTTATGCTGTCTCATTTAACTCTTTGTTGCTCTTCTCCTTTTAGAGATGAGCATTCAGAGGGTCACAGGGGTGGTGAGGGGAAGAGCCTGGTCTAGAATTTGGATTTACCTTGTGTCAAAGCCCAGGGTGTTAACCATAACATGATAGTTTCCAGACATGAGTCCCTTTTCTCAAGGTCACCTGGCTTGTACATTCTGAACAAACCACACCAGCATAGTACAACCACTTTTATATTTCTTTGATTTTGCTCTCTTTATCCCATTTTGAATCTTTTAAAATTGCATGTATGTTGATAATCTGTTATCATAGACAGTCTGTTTTCACTCCTTGTCGACACAAAACCTCTCCATAATCCCTACAAAGAAATCTGCTGGCACCAATGATTAGTGAGCAAAGCAAATTTCACTAAAGACTTTATGGCAGGGACAGAAGGGGGGGATTATATTATACACTTCACAGCAAGCTACTGATGATTCTCAACCAACCCATCTGCTCTCAAGATTCTTGCTTCGCCACCGAATCTGCAGTGTGGTGGGTTATTCTCCTCGGTCCTTCCCCGTGGCAAAGCCCTCTCTGCGTCTTATCTCCTTTCACTTGATCCCTCATCTCCAATCCAATGATCCCATTCCCCTTTTCTTTGCACGACATTTAGCACTTCTCTGCGTTCAGCCTTCAAGTTACACACCCGGCCCATCTCTGGAATCAACTAAAAATGTCTCCTCCGCATAGGAACCCAACATCCTTAGGAAATGGGCAGGGAAGAGAGATAAATAAGAATTCCAAGTCTTTTAAATGTAAAAACTGCCTCAGATCATCTTGGGTTGAAGTGGGGGGATACATAAATAAGTATCTCATTTACCTGGTTACACATGCTGGCCAGGTTCGCTCTCCAGCATTTATGGCCTCTGGCTCTACTGACCTGCTTCTTCACTTGTTATCAGGATAGCCTCCTGGAAAATGTTTATGAGATTACGTGACTATTAACAGTTATCCTCTTTATTTCCACAGGTATTTATATATCTTTTAGAAATATTTCCTCTGACTCTCCAGGTAGTACATGCTCATTATACATTTTACGGAAAATCCAGGAAAGTATCATGGAAAACATAAAAATGGCTTACAATTCTACTGCCCATAGTGACCCTCTGTTAACATTTGCGTATATTATCTTACAGATGTTTTTTTCTTTTCTGTCTCTCTTTCTGTCTACCTTCAGATCTCTTAAAGAATTAAAGAAGTGTTCAAGAACAGAAAGCTCCCTTTCCTTCACTGTGGAAGATGAAAGGAGAAGAATCAATTCGACAAATGATCTCCAAGATGAGCATCAGAACGACACTTTGCTCTCTGTGATGAGAAGGGGAGGCCACACAAGATTAAAGAGAAAACTACAAGGGCACCTAATTTCTATAAGGACAGTCCCCAAATTCCCACCACTCAGGCAGTAATGGTAAAATACAGAAACACAAGAAATATGTGTGTAATTTTTACATTTTTTAAAATGTTTATTTATCTTTAAGAAAAAGAGAGACACAGAGTCAGCAGGGGAGGGGCAGAGAGAGGGAGACACAGAATCTGAATCAGGCTCCAGGCTCTGAGCTGTCGGCACAGAGACCCACATGGAGCTCGAACCCACAAACCGTGAGATCACGACCTGAGCCGAAGTCGGACGCTTAACCGACTGAGCCACCCAGGTGCCCCAGTAATTTTTTTTCAAATAATTTTAAGAGTTTTATTTATTTACTTTTTTTTAAAAGATAATTTATTGTCAAGTTGGCTAACATACAGTGTATACAGTATGCTCTTGGTTTTGGGGATAGATTCCCGTGATTCATTGCTTACATACAACACCCAGTGTTCATTCCAACAAGTGATCTCCTCAATGCCCATCACCCATTTTCCCCCTCTCCCCCGTGCCCGCCAATCAACCCTCAGTTTGTTCTTTATAGTTAAGAGTCTCTTACAGTTTACCTCCCTCTCTGTTCGAAACTATTTTTTTCCCCTCCCCTTCCTCCATGGTCTTCTGTTAAGTCCCTCAAGTTCCACAAATGAATGAAAACATGGTATCTGTCTTTCTCTGACTGACTTATTTCACTTAGCACATACCCTCCAGCTTCATCCACGTTGTTGCAAATGGCAGGATTTCATTCTCATTGCCAAGTAGTATTTCATTGTATATGTAAGCCACATCTTCTTTTTTTTTTTTTAATTTTTAAATGTTTATTTATTTTTGAGAGAGAGAGAGAGACAGACAGAGCATGTGCAGGGGAGGGGCAGAGAGAGAAGGAGACACAGAACCTGAAGCAGGCTCCAGGCTCTGAGCTGTCAGCACAGAGCCTGACGCGGGGCTCGAACCCACAAGCCGTGAGATCGTGACCTGAGCTGAAGTAGGATGCTTAACCGACTGAGCCACCCAGGTGCCCCTAAACGACATCTTCTTTATCCGTTCAGTGCCCCAGGAATTTTTACATTTTAAGAATATATAAAACAAATATAGCAATCATCCTGAACCTGTGATTTATTTTTATTTTTTATTTTATTTTTTTTAAGTTTACTTGTTTATATTTAGAGAGAGAGAGAGAGAGAGAGAGAATGAGAGAAAGGGTTGAGAGAGAGGGAGAGATAGAATCCCAAGCAGTCTCTGCACTGTCAGCACGGAGCAAGCCCAACATGGGGCTCAAACTTATGAAGTGTGAGACTATGACCTACACTGAAATCAAGAGTTGGATGTTTAACTGACGGAGCCCCCCAGGCCTCCCAAGATCTTAAGTTTTGATAATAAAGGCACAGCAATAATGAACTTCATGAAACCAACAAACGAAATGAACCCCAAATGTCTTGTTTGGTCTCCTATAGGAGAAAAATCTCTTTTATTTCTTCACTAACAAACTCTAAATTCTTTTTTAGTTTGAACTCCAGTTTTGTTTTGTTTTTTTACTGACTTCCATCCCCCCTCTTCAGCCATATCAATGTATCACACATCTTTTATCCATACCTTCCATTTCTGATCATGCCTATCCTATTGCTACCTTACCGGCCTTGTCTTTCCTTCTTTTCTCCTCCTATATAATTCTGAGACTATCTTTTCAGGCTTAGTTCAAATATCTTCTCTTCTGTAAAAATGTCACAGACTAACAGTTCTTGCCATACTCTAAACTCCAGTAGCAACTTTGGTCTAATTTCCCCTCAGTTAGGCATTCATTCAGCAATTATTTATGTTGGACGTGATACCTTAACATTTGACGTGTGTATACACTACTTCTTCAAATGATTGTAAAATTTTCCAGAACTGGGCCTATGCTCTATCCTTCTTTGTCCTCCTAGCCTCTTTCTCCTCCTTGGTGGCCACCTCATCTACCAGCAGGTGGGATAGCACCTTGTAAAAAGTAATCAGCTAGCACTCGATGGATTGATTTATTGACCACAGTGACATTCCAGGAGACAAGACAATAATGACCCTTTTGAAGCAATGCTTTACCTTGGGTGAAGGGGGCTGCATAAAAGCCAGTGTAAACCCCTGGGGTGGTAGTTCATCCATGTTTGGGGCTTGATGTGAAATCAGCAGAAGTTATGCCAGCCCAGGTGGCTCTCAGAGAACAGAGATAATATAGATGCCATCACATGGGACGCTCAGAGCAATCCATTTCTACCGACATTTCTACAGAGTCAGGCAGTTTTTCACTATTTCCAGCTTCAACGACCTGTTCTTATGATTAAATGTGACTCATTACACATATTTAACGAGTTCCAGTCAAGGGGAAAAACACCTCGAACTGGCAGTGGTGCACGATAGATGCTCAGAAATCTTTCCTTTGCCCCCTTAGCTTTGGGTGGCAAATGTTCTGGTTGTTTCCAAAGATGGCCCCTCTTTGCCCAATTCCCCACTCCTGCCTCAGAGATTTCATGGGATGAGTTTTGGGTTGTGGATGACAGTTCTTTATATTATAGTGCTTTATGGTATACTAAACCACTTCCAGGTGCACGATTTCATTTGGGTGTCACATGACTCCAGTCAGATGGAGATTATTAATCCCTACTTTTCAAGTGGGAAAATTGAGGCTCAGAGAACTTACATGGCTTTGCTTTTGGTGAATAACTTGAACTTGGATTTTCCAATTTAATAAAGGAGAAAGAATGAAAAGAGGGAGAGGAAGTTTTGTTTTGTTTTGAATGGTATTACCTTGAGAATACCACTGTGGTGGAGAGACTGCTGATGGTCTCCCGAATACAGGTAGATGCACCATTAAGTGAACGTGTTGAGTGGGGTTGGATGTTAGGGAGCCTCAGAGAGCCTCAAACATTTCATGGTTTTCCATTAGCACAAAGGTAAAGATGTACCTCTGTAACATGGCTCAAATGCTCAACAGGATGTAGCCCAGCTGTCCAGACCCATCAAAAGCTGAAAACCATGAAATGTTTGAGTGTGGGGTGCGAGGAGAGCTATAATCACATAGGCCTTAAAAATTAAACAAAACAAGGGGCGCCTGGGTGGCGCAGTCGGTTAAGCGTCAGACTTCAGCCAGGTCACGATCTCGCGGTCCGTGAGTTCGAGCCCCGCGTCCGGCTCTGGGCTGATGGCTCGGAGCCTGGAGCCTGTTTCCGATTCTGTGTCTCCCTCTCTCTCTGCCCCTCCCCCATTCATGCTCGGTCTCTCTCTGTCCCAAAAATAAATAAAAAACGTTGAAAAAAAAAATTAAACAAAACAAAACAACCCACTCCTTATTGGTGAGTGGTATTCCATGGTGTAGAAATACATACCTTATTTAACCATTTCCTTACAGAAGGACATTATGATTATTGCCAGTTTTTAGCTATTACAAATAAAGCTGTTATGACCAAGCATGTATAGGTTTTTTGGGTGGACATAAGTTTTCGTTTCTTTGAGATAAATGCCCAGGAGTACCATTGCTGAGTCACGTGGTAGCTCTATATTTAACTTTAAAAAAATCGGCTAAACTATTTCCCGGAGGGGTTGTATCATTTTACAATACCATCAGCAATATATGAGAGATTTTGTTTCTCTCCACCCTCGCCAGCATTTGGTATTGTCACTACATTTGATATTAGCCGTTTTTATATCTCATCGTGGTCTTAACTCGTACCTCCCTAGTGGCTAGTGACATTGAAAATCTTTTCATATGCTCAGTTGCCCTCTCTATATCCTCCTCCGGGAAATGTGTCTTCGTGTCTTTTGCCCATTTTCTAATTATATTGTTTGGGTTTTTTGAATGTGAAGTTTTGAGAATTCTTTATCTATTCTAGGTCTGAGTCTTTGTTAGGTATGTGGCTCGTCATTTTTGTCTCCCGCTCTGTGCCTTGTCTTTTCATCACGGTTTTTCACAGAGCACAAGTTTTAAATCTTGATGAAGTCCAATTTATTAACATGTTCTGTTATGGTGTCATGTCAAAGACCTCTTTACTGACCTTTGAGTCTCAAAGATTCTCTTCTGTCTAATCTTCTAAAATTTTTATAGTTGTTGTACATTTAAGCCTACGACCCATTTAGAGTTAAAATTTTTTTTATATATGAGACAAGATGTGGGTCAACCTTTTTATTTTTGTTTGGTCTGTGGATATCAAATTGCCCTAGCGTATTTCTTGGCAATGCTATCCTTCCTCCATCAAACTGCTTTTGCACTTTTGTTAAAAGTCAGGGAGCCATATTTTATGGAGCGATTTCTTGGTTCTCTCTCTTCTGTTGATGGACGTGTCTTATCCTTTTGCTAACACCATACAGTACTGACTACCACAGCTACATAACAACTCTTAAAATCAGGTAGACTGATTCTTCTCACTCTTTTCTTCTTTTCCAGAATTGTTTTAGCCATTCTAGTTCCTTTATCTCTCCATGTAAACTTTACAATAATCTTGCCGTGTCCACAGAAAATCTTGCTGGGATTTAATATGGATAGCGGTGAGCTGTATATCAACTTTGAAAAATGGACATCTTTATTATGTTGAGTCTCTTGATCCAGAAACAAAGAATATCTCACACCATTTATTTTGATCTTTGATTTTTTCCCACCAGTGTTGTGTAGTTTCTGGTGTACGAGTCCTGGACATGTATTTCACTTAAATTTTTTTTAAAGTTTATTTATTTACTTTGAGAGACAGAGAGATAGCAACCCAGGGAGGGGAAGAAAGAGGGAGAGGAAGAGGGAGAGAGAGAGAATCCCAAGCAAGCTCCACACTGCCAGTGCAGAACCTGACGGGGGAGGCTTGAACCCATGAACCGTGAGATCATACTTGAGTTGAAATCTAGAGTCAGACGCTTAACTGATTGAGCCACCCAGGTGTCCCCATGTACTTCACTTTTTAAAGCAGTTGTAAATGGTTTTGTAATTTTTGATTTCAGTTTCCAGATGGTCATTGCTAGTATATAGAAATGGAATTGATTTTTGCATGTTGGTTTTATACTTTGTGACCTTGCTGAACTTGTAAGTTCTGGGAGTTTTGTGTAGATTCCTTGATATTTTGTATGTAGAATATCATGGAATCTTCAGATATGGGCAATTTTATTTCTTCTTTTCCAATCTGATGTGCTTTATTTCCTTTTTTTGCCTTATTGCTCTGGACAGATCTTCCTGTATTTTGTCAGACAACAGTGATAAGATTCTTCATTGTATGAGGAAAGCATTCATTCTTTTATTGTTAACTGTAATGGTAGCTAGAGATTTTTTTGTAGATATCTTTTACTAAGTTGAGGAAGTTCCCCTCCTTTCAGAAAGTTTTTTTAAAATCATGAATGGCTATTGAATTGTTTTCAAAAATTTTTTTTGCATTTATTGATAAGATTATGCAACTTTTCTCTTTTAGCCCGTTAATGTTGTGATTCACATTGATTTAATTTTGAATATTACCAGCCTTGCATTCCTGGAATAAAGCCCACTTGTGCATAGTATATAATTCTTTCTATATATTGCTGAATTCTGCTTGCTAACATTTTGTTAAAATTTTTTGGACAAATACTAATGAAGGCTAATTGGTCTGTACTTTTCTCTTGTTTTGGAACTGTCTTTGTCTCGTTTTGTTATTAGGGTAATACTAGCTTCATAAAGTGAATCGAGAATTTTTCCCTTTATCTTTTATTTTGTACATGAGATTGCATAGAAATCTGTGTTCATTCTCCTCTAAGCATTTGGAAGAATTCTTCAATGAAATGATCTGGGTCTAGAGTTTTTTTTTTTTTTTTTTTTTTTTTGGAGAGTTTTAAAATTACTAAGTCAATTTCCTTAATAGTCATCGGGCTATTCAAATTGTCTGCTTCATATGGGATAAGTTATGGTAGTCTGTGTTTTTGAGGTATTACCCTTTTGATGTGTACAGGTTCTGAGCGGCATTCCATTTCATTCCTGACACTGGTATTTTGTGTCTTCTCCCTTTTTTCTCCTTCTCAGTCTTGCAGGATGTTTGTCAATTTTATTGATCTTTTCAAAGAACCACCTTTTTGTTTCATGAACTTTCTCTATTGCTTTTCTATTTTTAACTTCATTGATTTCTGCTCTTATCTTCCTTCCTTCCTTCCTTCTTTCTTTGGGTTTATGTTGTCCTTGACTGTACGACATCACTGTAAATCAGCATCTCAAAAGACAGGGACCACCCGACTTGTGATTGGGTAACTGGAAGCCCAGGAAAACTGAAAAATATACACACCCCAATCCACTTCTCTCCCCTTGGGTAGAAACCGAGAAAGATAAAACCCTTCAGGTAAAAAATTAAGAGTTCTAGACAATAAACTCAAAACATTGGCAAATCTCTGCATAAAAGGAGTTGTCTTTAAGAGTCACTCAGGGGTGCCTGGGTGGCTCAGTTGGCTGAGCATCCAACTTCAGCTCACGGATCTCGCGGTCCATGAGTTTGAGCCCCGCGTCAGGCTCTGTGCTGACGCCTGGGAGCCTGGAGCCTGCTTTGGATCCTATGTCTCTCTCTCTCTCTGCCCCTTCCCCGCTCACACTCTGTCTCCCTCTTTCCCTCTCTGAAACATAAATACACATCAAAAAAAATTTTTGTAAGAGGCATGCAGTTGGCCCTGAGCTCATTCTTTATTCTGTTAGGGCCCCAGAAAGCACAATTTGAAAACAAGGAATGAAGGAAAGAAACCAATACAGCTCCACGTAATAACGTGACATAGTCATTCCATTGTGACATGCTCGCTGTGAGAGAGGTTCTGCGACATGCAGGCTGTGCGTGTGTTCTCCTTTAGTGTCAGCAGGATGGTACCATCAGAGGAAGAAGAGCTTCAACTCAGTCAACCGACTCTTCTGAGCATCTAGCATGAGCAGGACACTGCGGCAAGTTTCGCGTATGGTACAAAAAAAAAGTTTTAAAAGTCAAGAGGGGGTGCTTATCTTTAGCGAGGCATTAGAATCCTAGGCACTAAAATGGCGAGTCCAGCTCCAAAATCATAGTCCCATGGTCTCTAATCCACCAGCGTATAAAATACCCCAATCCTGGGGCGCCTGGGTGGCGCAGTCGGTTAAGCGTCCGACTTCAGCTCAGGTCACGATCTCGCGGTCCGTGGGTTCGAGCCCCGCGTCGGGCTCTGGGCTGATGGCTCGGAGCCTGGAGCCTGCTTCCGATTCTGTGTCTCCCTCTCTCTCTGCTCCTCCCCCATTCATGCTCTGTCTCTCTCTGTCCCAAAAATAAATAAACGTTGGAAAAAAAAATACCCCAATCCTGGCAGATAACTGAGGCAGGTAGAACACGCCAGTGCTTCTGGATCCTGTGAGGAGTGGGCCCAGGGAGTACCGAATCAGGACTGTGAGAAACTGCTGGTGAATATCTGTCACCTGCTTGGGAAATGGCTGAGGACGAAGTGTGGCTGTCATTGCCTTTCTTTTACTGTTATCGTTCAGCATGCTCCTCCAGAGCCAGCGAGGAGGAGAAAAGGCACAACATCCTGACAACATTTGTTAACACTTGGAGAGCTAGACGCAGCTCCCCGGGGACTTGCTCTCTTCCCACACTAGATGTCATCTCGGATGGGCCTGGGTCCCCCAGCTGGCTTGCAAAAGTCTGGGGGCACATTTCATGGCATTCCCCTCAGAAAACTCTAAAGCCAGTATACACACTGGAGAACCGTCCTTCATTTTGCATTTGTGCTGTCCTTATTCCACAAGAGAGAGACCTGAAAATGTCAGCGGTTGAATATAGAACGGGGTTCTTCAAAATGGGTTTAAAAATGCATAATGGCAAATTTAAGTTCACAATTAAGGA
Organism: Lynx rufus; assembly: GCF_022079265.1. Lineage (NCBI taxonomy): Eukaryota > Metazoa > Chordata > Mammalia > Carnivora > Felidae > Lynx > Lynx rufus. The sequence continues at coordinate 74,361,636 of NW_025814889.1, read as the reverse complement.
AGGTCCAGGATTCTGCACTTAGTAGCAATTAGATCTTCCAGACTCTTTATTTTGAAGTGCATCACCTTGTAAGGACTGTAAGAAAGACGTCCCCTGAGCCGGGGGCATGAAAATATACATCCCCAGGGAATTCACAGAAAACACTGAGGAGGGTGTTTAACTGTCTAGAGTCTGTGGGAAAGGTAAGGTTTTGCACATTTCAGTAAAATCCCAGAGCTAAATAATAGCTACCACCGAGTACTTACCCTGTACCGGCACTGGCATTAAAAAATACCTCAGTCCAATAGGTATTAGTATCATCCCCATTCTCATGACTGTAACGTCGAGGGCTGGAAAGGCTGGGTAACATGCCTAGTGTCAATTAGCTAGTACATGTTTATGCCCAAATGAAGCCCCAATATATTTGATCTCACTGCATCTTCTGACTAGTGCTTCATAGTCAAATAAATAAAAGAGCAAGGAATCCAATTACCAATTTTTTCTATAAGTTGTTACTTGTGGTGCCATATCTGTGCCCCAGCTGTGCCTGAGAACATTAAAAGCGGACCACTCTTGGGGCGCCTGGGTGGCTCAGTCGGTTGAGCATCCGACTTCAGCTCAGGTCCCGATCTCACGGTTCGTGAGTTCGAGCCCCGCATTGGGGTCTGTGCTGACGGCTCAGAGCCTGGAGCCTGCTTCGGATTCTGTGTCTCCGTGTCTCTCTGCCCCTCCCCTACTCATGTTCTGTCTCTCTCTATCTCAGAAATAAATAAACACTTAAAAAAATGTTTAAAAAAGTGGACCACTCTTTCAGACCAACAGTGGTACAAATCTACAATAAATTTTATTTCTACTCTACCCAATACATTAAAATTTTTCCAGGGGCACCTGGTTAGCTCAGTTGGCCGACTCTTGATCTGGCTTAGGACATGATTTCATGGTTCTTGAGTTCAAGCTCCGCATCCAGCTCTGTGTTGATGGTATGGAACCTGCTTGGAATTCTCTCTCTCTCCCTCTCTCTCTCTGCCCCTCTCCTGCTCGTGCTCTCTCTCAAAAATAAATAAATACACGTTAAAAAAAAACAAAAAACTTTTCCAAAGCACAAAGCCTCTTTCAAAATGTCCCTTAAATTAGGCGGGTTTCCTCTTCCTGAGCATCATCTGTGGTATTCTCCTTCATGCACAGTATCAATTGCCATGGTGAACTGCATTCTGGAAGCCCACGGGCCTCCTTCTGACATACAGTCTGAAGGTCAATAGTAGCCTTGGGCTACGTCACAATACCGACATCATTCACCTCACTCATCTCATCATTTTATCCTCTCACATATCATCACAAGAAGAAAGGTAAGTGCAGAACAATAGGATATTTTGAGAGAGAGAGAGAGAGAAACCACATTCCTAAATAACTTTTATCAGCATGTATTATTATACCTGTTCTATTTTATTATTTGTTATTGTTGTTAATCTCTTTCTGTGCCTAATAAATTAAACTTTACCCTAGGAACGTCTGTATAGGAAAAATCATAACATATATAGGGTTCAGTGCTATCTGGTTTCAGGCACCCAGTGGGGGTCTTGGAATGTATCCCCCGCAGATAACGGGGGCCCACGGTACTTAGAACTAAAATATTCGTGTCTGTTGGGGAGTACAACCTCAATTCTTAACTGAATGAGATCAAAAGAGATACCGGAGTGGCTTTGTTCTTTTGCTGTTTTCTAGTTAGTGACACGCCAGCCTCCGGGGCTCATGAGTTAAATTGGAGAATGTTCTCCCACTGCCTCAGGAACTTGTTTTCTAGGGACTTTACTTGTACGGACAAACTTCGTTCATCGATGGCATGAATATCGACAGAAAAATGTATAAACAGACCGGGACGTACTCTGATTTAGAAGGTAGAACAGAATAAAACAAAGTGAATATAAAATTACCTCTGGTAGTTAGTACTATAGTCTTTGAGATGGATTGGGGGCATCTCTGGGGAGAGTGAATTAATAACAATCCCTATTTATGGTAGTGCATAATAAGAATAATTAAGAAAATGAATATGCTGCATGGAGATCCCCCCCCCCCACTTTTTTTCCAGTGGACCCACAACACTGGGTGATTCAGCTCCTGCTGGAGCTGGATTCTTTTCCCAGGATCAACTGTGGGCCTCCCTGATGACACTTTAATAGAACAAGTGGGCACAGAGTGACAGCTGATGATGGGAAGCTCAGGCACAAAGTAGAGCTACCATTGCCTGGAGCTAAGCAAAAATTATACTGTTTAAAAATTCAGAGTCCAATAGCTGATATGTTGTCCACAAAAGGAGGAAAGGCAGAAAGTTTCCACTAAGAGGGGTAAGTTATAAATGCCAGGAAGTCATGAAGTGTGTATGTTTGATTGAGGCAAAAAGAGCCGATATAGAAAAGGAAACAGACTGAGGACAGATGACTTCCTGAAACTCTCACACGTTGTGCCATGGAAACAAATGTGGTTCTGGGGACTCACACGTGCCTGGGGGCCGAGAGGCCTTTGAGGAGGTGACTTTGTCTTTGCAGACCTCAGCCTCCTCACCTTGACAGTGACATCCTCTGATGTCCATGGCGTTGAAAGAGGCCCCTTGGAGAAGCTCCTCTCTACAAAATCACCTGTGCCAAGGAAAGAATTCTCGGGGAAAATGGAGCTGACTTGCTGTTCACTCTAACAAATGGCTTTAAAATGCATCCAGAGAAAGATGGAAAGAGGAAATGCCACTGTGGCAATAACAGGTCTTCATGACGTTCTTCCCCTGATAATTTATTCTAAGTGAAGGGAAAAACCAGGACACGGAACTTTTGTCACAGATGGAAAGAGGAAAATGGAAGCTGGTCATTTTGTTCTAATTCCTGTGCATTAAAGAAAAAAAAAAAAGAAAGAAAAGAAAAAAAACCATCTCCTTCATGGTTTCCATAGCTACCCCACCCCACCAGTTTTCATTTGCAGCCAGCCTAACGCAGAGGTCAGGGACTCGTGGCATCACAGCTTTCTCGCCCTCCCCACAGTGCCACATGCCCTGGGTGACACTGATCAACACCCCCGGATGTCACCCGAGGAGGGCAAAACAAATTCAAACAGCTAAACAATTACCCTTTTCCCTTTTAGCTCTGAAATTCTTATCGAAAAGTGGCTCGAGAACGTCCTTCAAGCTAAATGCAAACTAGAGCACTGAGGTAAACAATGATTGTCTGTAACAAAGTAAAAACAGATTTAAATATTGCCAACAAATATGTTTTGTAGCCACAGTTTGAGGCACAATTTAAGATAATATGTGTTTTAATATTGCAATACAACAATGAAAAAATACTCTGAGTGACAGGATCAATTTTTCTCCTAGGGTTCCCTCCCTGAGTAACCAGGAACATATTCTCTGGTGTTCCCCTGGGCTTCTCACACCTTCTCTGATATTACTCCGCAAGACTGTTTTCTGTCCCATTGTCATTCCAAGTGTCGATAGAGTCCACAGTCTCCATGTTCCCAAGCAGAGTAGGTCCAGACAGGGATGTCAACCACCTTTCCGGAACGTTGGGGAATGTTGGATCTTGGGGCCTTCGGGCCCTGAATAAAACCTCAGGGTCTGTGCCTGGTTCCTAGCAGGCTCCCACGTGACTCACCCTCCCATAGTGAGAAAGCTGTGGAATGAGGGTCCTCAGCCCAAGACGGCTCCTTGCTTCCAGTCCAGGGCAAGAAAATCCACCTGAGCACACTCCCAGTTCTTCGATGAGAAGCTCCTCCTCTGCCCTCCTCCCCCTGAGACATGCAAGAGCAGATGATCTTCCAGGAGCCACACAAGTCTAGACGTACATTTAGAGGTTTCCTGAGTAAGGATGGTTTTCTGATCAAAGACCGAACACACATGCTCATCTTCCTTCCGGAGGTCCACTGGAGAGATATCAGGAAGAAACACCAAAAGTTGCAGCTCCAATGGCGAAGCGAATGGAAGGCAGCCTCAGTAGAAGAGTTATTTGAACAGAAGTCTGAAGGATGTGAAGTCAATGGGGGGTGTGAAATGGACGGAGGAAGCCATAATTTGTATTGTTCACAAAGGGGCATCTAGACAGACTGCCCCATAAGCCAAGCAAGGACCTCCTGCACATTTGAAGGCACCCGCCAACAGGGGCGAGGTGGGGTGTGTGGGCCCAAAAGAAAGAATGAACATTCAGGGAGAAGAACGGAGGTTTCAAATGAAAAAGAAACTATAATAACTACTCATGGTGTAGGAAGGTCTCCTGGAAGAGGGTTGGAGCAGGTCTTGCGTGAGCCAGTCTGAAATCTCTCCGTTCTACAGGCACACAAAATAACTCAATCTGACGTTGAGTAAATTAACAAGTATTGATTATCCATCTTTTGTGTGTTAAGCTCATCCTGGGCATTGATGGTAGCCTATTTTATTTTTAATGGCATGTGATCAATTATATTCGTGGCACTAATCACTTTCATCTGTCCCTTGGCTCTTTTACCGAGTGCAGTCTGTCCAATGGAGAGTGGGAATTATAGGAACAGAAGACCTCCTTCTCCCACACAGACATTGGAAACAGTCCCTGCAAGTGAAATGATGGAAAACGGTAGAACTAAGTACCACCTGACCTACTCCGTGATGCTTTAGAGCTTGCGAAAGCACTTCTTTATCTCACGTTGTCCTATAACGCTGTAAAACAGGGTATTTTTCCAACTGCGCTTTCCCTCCAAACCAGTGTTGAACCTACTGGGAAACGTAAAGATCGGATGACGTGATGCCTGCAAAGAGCTCCACGAGCCTGCGGTACCAGTGCCTGGTAAGAGGCGGCGGCTACAATGAGGCTTGGGACACAGAAAAAAGGAAAGTGGGGCAAAGTTTGCCTTTTCTTGTCATCATTCCCCCCCCCCCCCGTGCTTGCATGACTTCCTCTTTCTCTCTGTACCCCAATGTGTCTAGATTTTTACCCCCGGGGTGCCCAAAGTCCCTTAGGTGCCCCCCACCCAGCCTTTAACCTCTGCTCCTACCTCCCATTCAAAATACATCAGTCTTACATCTTTTCTCTTACTTTTCTCCCCCCCCACCCCCACCCCCAGACTATTTGGTATTTCTGCTCTTAGTTTTGCAATCCCTTTGTGAAGGCAAGGGCTAGACTTGACCGTCCCTGCCAAAGCAGACTGAATCCTTTCTACACAATTCATAATAAAATTTAATCCGAGGCTAATGGCATAGACACCCTTTCAAATGAGTTGGAGGAAAAGAAACAAAGTTCAGAGATAAGGAGCTTCTTTTAATGGTGACAGTGGTTGATCCTGGATCCCGAAGGTTTGTTTCAGAATCACAGAAGAATCTTCAACACAGGACATTTCTGTCTTTTTGCAAATGGAAAGTCGCAATTATTCGGGTATTCAGGAAAGGTCGGGGTCTCTTGGCATTGGAGATTGTACCACCCAGGCAGGTGGGTGCCTGCTCTGTGGGCCCAAAGAGCTTGCCACAGGATTAGCTGAATGGAAGAAGATTCAGACTCTCCTCAGAAATACGTGTTGAGGGTTGGGGGGAAGAAAAGGGCTTTCCCTAGAGATTTAGCCACTGACCTGTGGAATAAATTTCAACTTTCTTCAGAACTTTTTTTTTATGTTTATTTATTTTTGAGAGTGAGAGAGAGAGAGAGAGGGAGCATGAGCAGGGGAGGGGCAGAGAGAGAGAGGGAGACACAGAATCTGAAGCAGGGTCCAGGCTCTGAGCTGTCAGCACAGAGCCCGACGCGGCCCTCGAACCCGCGTCACGCATCGCCAGATCATGACCTGAGTCGAAGTCGGAAGCCCAACTGACTGAGACATCCAGGCTCCCCAAATTCAACTTTCCTCAAATAGAGGAAGCAGCTTTAAGTCTTTTCCACAACAAACTCCACCTCTGAGCCTGGCACCACATCAAATTTCCTAGACTGAATATATAATTTTTACAACTACGTGGTAGAAATTTGGGTGAATATATGGTAGAGACCTGATTCCCATACGAAGACTGCTTGGTGTATAATGTAGGGTGGGTGCTGTTGCTGAGTGATGGAAATGGTGACTCTGAGTGAGTGAGTGTGTGTGTGTGTGTGTGTGCGTGCATCCATCTGCAATGAAAAGAAGAGTGAGACGGTGGAATATTTACCTACAAAATTTGGCTTCAACCCCCCCCCCCCCCGCATTCTATTTTGTTGTATATTATTACAACAATTTTCAGCCAAATAGGGCTTGTCTCACTTGGATTTTACAGGAAATAAACCCAGCATCCCGTAGTGGTGGGTGGTTGTGGAGGGATACTGTGATAGGAATTAACCATCTGCTGAATGGCTAAGCAAGGATCGTTACTGCCCAGATTCTAAGTCAGAGCTTCCTGTGGGGTCAGATGATTTCAGAAGAATTTTTATGGTGAGAATTAACTCTGAATGGCCCATCTGCCCACACTCCCTGGTCCAAATGAGAGCTGCCTCAGCCACACTGATCAACTACCTCTGAGGTGAAGGGGTCCTCCTAAGTTACCAGCACTAACTGGATGTGGACCCTGAGTGCGTCACAGTTACTGTTTTTTGTTTCGTTGTTGTTTTTTTTTTTTAACATTTATTTATTTTTGAGACAGAGAGAGACAGAGCATGAACGGGGGAGGGTCAGAGAGAGGGAGACACAGAATCTGAAACAGGCTCCAGGCTCTGAGCTGTCAGCACAGAGCCCGACGCGGGGCTCAAACCCACGGACCGCGAGATCATGACCTGAGCCAAAGTCGGGCGCCCAACCGACTGAGCCACCCAGGCGCCCCCACAGTTACTGTTTTTATCTCTGTGAGCTATGGTCTGCCTGTGACTATATATTAATAAAAGGAAGAGACAAAATGATTCTGTGCAGATGATCTAATTTTCCCTGAGAAAATCTAAAAGAATTAATTAAAAGGTTAGAACACAGTAGCTGAATACATTAAAATCAACATGCAAGATTGTGATGAGGAAAATAGGACAGACTTGGCGTAACCAGGATGAAGTCTAATGGAGGGATACCATGAGCCATTGCCTGGGGACAGCCTGTCCTCTGAGCTGCCTGATAAACGCTCTTGGTTCAGGGAAGAATCCATAAGCAGTTAAATTCTTTCCTTTGATAACCCTCAGCAGCCTCTTCGGGACAGACTGTCCAGACAGACTCCTTTGCTAGACACGAGCTAATCAGTTTACTAGGAAATGTAAATAAGTTTCCCTCCCCTCTTTCTCCTATAAATTCTGAAATTTTTGCCTTCCTTCCAAGACAATAGTCGATCTATTGTTCTTGCTCTTATGAGTAAATTTGCATGCTTACAACAAACTATTATGCCATATCAATAATCACTTGGAAAATATGATTTTAAAAGAGGAATTGCAGGGGAAAAAGCAATCAATCGAAATTTAAACCTGCTATCAATTTTAACGAAAGAGGATATCTTTTTTTTTTTAATTTTTTTTTTAATGTTTTTTATTTTTGAGACAGAGAGAGACAGAGCATGAACGGGGGAGGGTCACAGAGAGAGGGAGACACAGAATCTGAAACAGGCTCCAGGCTCTGAGCTGTCGGCACAGAGCCCGACGCGGGGCTCGAACTCACGGACCGCGAGATCGTGACCTGAGCCAAAGTCGGACGCTTAACCGACCAAGCCACCCAGGCGCCCCAAGGATATCTTTTTTTAAAGGTGTACATGGTGGCTATGTTTTCATTGCTATGTAACAAGCAAACTACCCCAACTTGATGACTCAAAACAGTGCCATTTTATTTGTTCGTGATTCTGTGGGTTGGTTGGGACTCGGCTGGGTGGCTCTTCTGTTGTCTCACTTGGGGTTCTTCATGCCGCTGCAGTCAGATGGTAAATGGGGCCAAAACATTCAAGATGGCTACACTCATGTGTCTGGAAACATGGAGTTTCCATGTTTCACCAATTCATGGGATTGATGAGGACAGCTAGAAGGCTGGAACCTCTCTGTCTTTCTTTCTCTTCATGTGGCTTTCTCTGTGTGGCTTGCTTGGGCTTCTTTACATGATGGAAAGGCTCCCATGTGCAAAAGCTTGCCAGTCTTCTGCTTACATCATACTTACTGTTCTCTCAATGGATGAAGTCTGTGTGGGTGGGGTCTATACAAGAGTATAAATATGGGAGGAATGGCCAAAGTATAGGTCTACCACAATGGCTCTCTGCTCAGCCTCCAGGGGCATTGGTCAGCGCTGTAATTGCTAGTTTCTTCCCAGACTCTAAGTGCCATGGGTTACAGTCTTGTTTAAATACATTCAGAGCCTAGCATAGTACCTGGTCAGTGATAAACACCCATCGGTTGAATGAATGAAGGGATGAACACGTAGAGTCACATACTCCAGTCCTTGCTGGGAGAACTAAAGATGAAGACATGAAACCAGCTCGTGCTCTCTAATGTCTCTAGTTTCTACCCTGCATCCTTCCTGTGCCCGCTGTGAGGTGGCAACACATACAGAAAGGAGTGCCTTCCGCCAAGTTCTGTCTGCTTTTGTCACAGCTTTACAAATCTCTGCGTCGTATCTCTCCTCAGTGCTTTCAGGAGACAATCGAATCCTGCAAGCTATGGCATCCCGAGCTTAGCAATTTTTCAAAAGACCAGTTGAGAAATGAATTCTAACACCGGCTCAGAATGAGGCTGGCCGGGGCCACCAGGCACACGGCAGCGCAAGCAACGCGATGACTAGCGAAGGATGAGGTGTTTCTCACAAGACGGGGTGGTACTTAGAAGAAGCCCGTTGAGCCTGGCCCGGAGAATTCTCTTTGAATATATTATTCAATCCTTTTGAAAGGTTGCTTTAGTTGAAAGGATGAACCAGTCTCAGGAACCTAGATTTGGGTGTCCGCAACGAGATTGCCTTATTTGCCCTCGTGATACGGGCTGGCGTTTTCCTTGTCACGGCCTGGGAAGTGAGAGGGGAGGCCAGCTCGGGAGCTTTCCCCCTGCGCTCCTGTCTGGGTACCAGGGAGGCGTCCAGGGGGTTGAGGGGCCAACCTGACTTCAAGCAGGCCTCCGCTGCTTTCATCTCTCTCCTGTGTACGAACATGTTCTTTCCGCTTAATACTTTGTTTGAACAAAAGGTCCTGCGACTCAAATCCATCGTTTTTTAAAAAATTCCTCTCATCTCTGGAATTCTGTGGCCCTTCTCAAAATCCACAGACTACTTTGAATAATTGGTTACATAATTTCCTGTTGCTTTTCTTTCAGGGAAAGAGAAAAAAATATGGAAAGAAACCACATTAGAAAAGCAGCCCCCGGCTTTTGATGTTGTTTTGTGTTTATTATGACATCTATAGCAAGGGCTAGGTGGGTGCTGACCCAGCTTCTGGTCTCCAGGACGGAAAAGCAGTTTGCAAACGTCCCTTTACAAGCCCTGTTACAGGGCTTGTACTTTCCAAATAGTTACTTTCCAAATTATCACCAGTTTCAGAGCCTTTGGAATCCGAAGACTACGCTATTTGTGTTTTGTATTCTCACATACTCTCTCCTTCCCAATATTTTGGTTATGTAGGCATATTAAATAGAAGATTTTGTGGTGTCTGAAGGGCCATCTTTTAAAGCATGTCTCATTTTCTGATTGTCAGGATTCCCTCCTGGCCGTCGTGTGCAGAAATGCTTTCATTTATTCAATCAGTTGAACGAGCACCTCCTATGTGACAGATACCGTTCTCAGCACTGGGGATGCAGCTGTGAATGAGTCCCTGCCCTCATGAATAGGAGAGGGAGACAACAAGGAAATAAATCACGTACTTTCAGATATGAAGAAAAAAAAAACCCAGTAAGGGAAAGATCATTAGCATGATATGGTTGTAAAGTAATCAGGGAGGACTCTCTGAAGAGGTGTTCTTTAGTTGAAAGATAAAAAATGAGTTCAAAGAGCTGGGGACATGGAAGGGGACTTGGTGGGGGCGGAATGTTCCAGAAAGGGGAAGCCACGAATCCAAAGCCTGGAATAGAAGTGGAGCTTTATATTTTTGAAGGACAGAAAGAAGGCCAGAACAACTGGTGATTACTGAAGGAGGGACAGAATGGTAGGAAATAAGGTTGGAGGGAGGCCAGATCATGTAGGGCCTTGAAAGACATGAAAAGGAGTTTGGATTTTATTTCAAGTACAACGCAATTGACAGCCGGGGTGTGAAATGAGCCGATACCCATTTTTAAAAGCTCACTTTGGTTGCCGAGTGATGAATGACTCTCTCTATGTCAATGCCCCATTTTATCTTTTTTACAGCATACATCACAATCTTTAAAAAAAATTTTTTTTAATGTTTATGTATTTTTGAGAGAGAGAAAGACAGAGCGTGAGTGGGGGAGGGGCAGAGAGAGAGGGAGACACAGACTCTGAAGCAGGCTCCAGGCTCTGAGCTGTCAGCACAGAGCCCGACGCGGGGCTCGAACTCACGAACCATGAGATCATGACCTGAGCCGACGTCGAATGCTAGACCGACTGAGCCACCCAGGCGCCCCGCATACATCACAATCTTAAATTAACTCGCCTGCTTATGTATTTACTTGTTTAGCGTCCGTCTCCTCTACCTGTACACTAATAAAATGTAAAGCCCAACTGTGATTAGTTTGCCTCTTTTGTTCACTGCTACTCAGCCCAGTGTCTAAAATAGTGCCTGGCACATAGTAGGTGCTAACACTTGCTTGTCGAATGAAAGAGTGACTAGATAACTAAACCTGAGAGGAGCGTTTGTGGTATACGGGTGGGTGATAAAGTAGGAAACGATGTTATTTTGTGACCCTTTCCTAGTTGTACCTGGGGGCAATGATTCCCTGAACACCCCTCACCACTCCTGCATCATATACAGGTGCAGTAGGATCACAGCGGATCTTAAGTCTATTCCCCGGGTGCAGGGACATATGTGTGTGCCTTCTCACAACACTTGAACTATGATGAAGCATGGAGAGAGCAGACACTGGAAACAGGACAGGTGTGGCGTCCAATTTCTCCTCTGGCTCTTGCCGGCTGTAGGGTTTTGAGTCAATTGCTCTAAAGTCACCACCACCCTGACCTCATGACTCTGTCACGGGTGTTTTCTATGAGGCAGTTACCCTGTTCTGTGCTTAGTAACCACACGAACCGGAAACTTACTCAGACAAGTGCCGCTTCCCTTCCCAATGGGAGGAAGGGGCTTGGGTGGGGACAGAGAAGTTGTAAGGCAGTTAGAGGTGGGGGGCAGCCGCCGGGTGGGGCAGTTATGTCGGCACGGCTAAAATTGGGTCCCAGCTGCATCACACCTGCTGCCGTCAACCACCGCACCAGGTCCACCGGGGCATCCCGGAAAGGGTGAACCGGGGCCACAGAACCTGTGGGTTTTGCTTCTTGAAAAACCAAAGCCGGGAATCCTCGGGATACCAAACACGCATCGTGATAACGGATACTCGCTGTGCCAGGTGCGGTTCTAAGCATTGCTTGTAGCGACTCACTTGGTTAGTCCTCATAAGGATCCCCCTTTACTGTGCAGCTGAGGGAACTCAATTACAGGGGTCAAGTAACTCACCCAGTGGCCCAGAGCTGGGATTTGAACCAGAGCATCCTGGCTCCAGAGCCTTACTCTGAGCCACCCTGCTCTCTTCAGACCCCCGGGGAACGAGAGGTGGGCTGACAAGTTGGGAAGATGGAAAGTCTGTAACCCGTGTCTGTGGTCTCCAATGGTATTAGCACCCCCCTCCCCTTAACATCTCCAGGACCCACTGCAGGGCCAGGCTCCTGGACAAGCACACCAGAGACGCTTGTCTGTAGAGTATTTGCTACGTCCCATGGCCAGCCGCTGCAGAACGGTCCCAGTGTGCCACACCCCGCATTTGCATCTAGGTGGGCAGAAAAGCACACGGTTTGCAACGGCTGGTGTCTGCCGCTGTCTGCCACCTCCTCCGCACGGCAGGGGGGCGCCTTCCTCAGGACACCTGTGCTGCCGTCACAAACAGCTGTTAGTCTGTTGCTGTCTTCTTTCACCTCCCATCTGACTCGGATTACCCCGCATGCAGAGTGCCCCGCACACGGTAGGTGCTCAGTAAATAGAAAATGCCAGGGGCGCCTGGGTGGCTCAGTCGGTTAAGCGTCCGACTTCGGCTCAGGTCACGATCTCACGGTCGTGAGTTCGAGCCCCACGTCGGGCTCTGTGCTGACAGCTCAGAGCCTGGAGCCTGTTTTGGATTCTGTGTCCCCCTCTCTCTGAACCTCTCCCGTTCATGCTCTGTCTCTCTCTGTCTCAAAAATAAATAAAAAAAAGAAAAGAAAATGCCAGAAGAAGAGAATTTCGGACCACAGTGCAGAACCGTTTGGGACGCGGCGCTCCTGCCCCCTGTAAGCCCGGGAGCTGCGCCCGGTGAAGGGCTGACGTTCTCCCTTAAAGAGAACCCCCTTAAAGTGCGATGGCAAATTTAAACATTAGAGCATGAGGAATATTTTTATTACCACCCCTTGCCAAATGGAACTCGATATGAAAATTGATAGGAAGCAAAAGGAATGAATAAAAATAGAAAAGAAATCACCGAGCTTTGAAAGGAAGTACATAAGATGAAAATGGAATTAAATCTACCTTGACTAGAGGAGATTACATAAAAATGAAGAAATCGACAGTAAATTAACAGGTAGCACATCTACACTCTGTCTTGAGGGAATAACAGGAGATATTTTTATTATCTCCATGCAGAAGTTCGGTTGATCCCCCCCCCCCCCCCCAGCCATTGGCTCCTGAAATGAGAGGTTTCTTTTTATGTAGAAACAAGTGTTGTGCTTTGCCCGACTGCCGGGGAGTCTGAGATGTGTTTCTGTCTCAACCTCCCTGGATTTTCTTGGATGAAATTTTGTGTGAAGCTGACAGCGATTGCCTAGGGGTTGGAGTGTGTGTACACATGTGTACGTGTGGGTGTGTGTGTTGTTTGGGGTTGTGGGAGAGGAAACATTTCAGAGTTGAAACCCTCAGAAGTCTGATATGGCAGCTGCAGAACCTAATGAGGAAGCGGAAGACCGGGTCCCTTCTCAGAAGCTTACAATAGCTTCTGTCGGGTAAGTCGCCTCATCTCTGGGTCTCAGTTTCGCTAATTATAAAATGAAGATGCTAATTGCTACTTTCCCCATCTCATTTACGAAGATCAAATGAGATAATGGACGTGAAAGTACTTTGAAGAGTCGAAATACGAGGCTAATGCAAGGAATTATTTTATAATTTCATCTCAGTAATAAAATTATTGTAAGTGCAATTTCTAAGACAGCAAAGGTTTATTTTGAAAAAGTAGAGGAATAGAAGTATGTAGTAATTGCTTATATTTATAAATTATCCTGTAATTTGAAAACGCCACAATCCGCATTCACCTACCAGGTTCACCCAATAGTCCTGTGAGAGAAGCAGCTCTTTGGACAGATGGAGAGAGGCAAATTGCACCAAGTGCCCCGGCTCTTGAGCGGTGGAACCAGCCCTAGATACTCACATGCTGCTTGAAGTCGTTGCCATTCTTCCTATGTGTGTGAATAACATTTTTGGATTAATAAAGACACAAAAAAGTGGATGGTTCCATGCTTTCCTTCCAGTGCTTTCTTCTGGACATCTCTCTCTCTCTCTTTTTGACATTTGGTGATATTTTTCAATAAATATGTACCATACCGGAGCCCAAGATGGCTGCATGGTGAAGAGGTCATTGCCTTGGTCTTCAGGAGACTTCTGATCTAGAGGGGAGGAAGGACATATAAACGGGCTGGTGCACCAGGTGACAGATGTTACAACGAGGCAAGATGACTTCTGGGTGCCTGCCCCAATTCTGTGCGGGCCATAGGGGGCCTCCAGAGACGAGTGGTGCCTTGGATGAGACCTGAGGAAGGGCAGTAGCAGGGCAGGTCAAGGAGGAAAAAGCGTCAGGCAGAGGCAGTTTCAAAAGCCTGCAAGGAGAAGCAGGATATTTGGGAGACAATGTATTTGAGAAAGGCTGAGTGTAAAGTGTGGGTTTAGGGGAAGGAAGGGGGGTGCTGCTGGTGAGAGGTGAAGCTGAGACACAAGCCGGGGTGTTGAGATCTTGATCAGTTTGGTCAGGAGAGTGACAGACTATTCCGGAAGTGTGCAGAGAATGGTATGGACAGGATTCAGTGAGGAAACAAGGAGATAAGAACAAACAAAACAAGAAAGGATAAGGGCCTGAACTAGAGTGAAGGCATGGAATGGAGGACATTTGAGAGAGATTGAACCTGTTGGAGAAAGAACGAGAAGTCTTTCAAGGAGTTCTCTTGAAAGAGAAGTCAAGGATGACACCCAAGTCTGCAATCAACACAGGCGGACGGTTCATGTATTTGAAGATATCTCAGCAATGGATTGGCTTTTTCACAAAATGTTATGATTGCCTGGAGCTACAATCCCCCAGAGGCCACTTTACTTTACTTCCGTCCAAACTACTGAGCAAAACATACGAGTGGGAGCGTGATTGCCTCTGCCTTCCCTCTTTTCCTCCTAGGGAGACAAATCCACTGCTCTCTCTCCTTTCCCATCTACCCTTTTCTCCTCCCTGACGTCCCCCCCCCCCCAGTTCTTAAGCTGTAGGAATTTAAGCCAACCCATCATGGACTACTTCTATTTATATTTGGAAGAGGATTTTCACACAAAAAAAATCTGAAGAGAAACGAAAACGTGTGCACGCAAAGACTGGTCGTGAATGTTCATGGAGCCGTATTATTCAGATCTCGAGACAGTGCAAATGTCCATCGACGGGTGAGCGGAGAAGTAAAACACGGGGTATCTGTGCCATAAAAAGGACTGAACCCCTGAAACATCCACGACATGGATAAACCTCAGAAACAGTCCGCTAAGGGACAGAGGCGAGGTGCAAATGACCACATATGATATGATTCTATCTACATAAAACGTCCAGAAAAGGCAAATCTGTAGAGACAGAAAGTAGGTTAGTGGTTGCCTGGGGCTGGGGGTGGGGATAGATTGCAAATGAGGGATCTTTTTGAGGGTGCTGGGAATATTCTAATGCTGGAATGTAGTGATGGGTGCACAACTCTTAATTTACTAAAAAAAATCAGTAAATGTCAATTATTCTTAAATAAAGCTGTAAAAAAAAAACACCACTGGCGGGGGAGGGGGTGACTCAAGGAAATGAATGATAGTGTACATGTGCACTTGAAAGGGCCAGCTGTTGGAGAGGAGGCCTGGGTCTTAAATTAGATTTTCTCACAGGTGTGAAGGTGGAAGGAAGCCAGAGTCTAGGCCAGCTAAGGAGTGCTTCAAGGAGCAGTTAGTCTCTCAGGGTGTGACAAACTCTGCTCCCATACCTGAAGGACCGCGGAACAGAAGGTTTGTCCTAACATGGGCAGCGATCAGTGGATGTCCCTGAAAGGATAGTCAGGCAGGCTGAGGGACTGGGCTGTGCAACCTCAAGGTGCCTCATTCTGGACTGGACTCCAGAGGAGTTTTTAGACTTTGGGGATGGCTACTGTCAAGGACAAGGGCACAACCCTGCCCCCAGGTTTCCAAAACCAGACTAGCTGAAGAAGAGGGAGAAAACAGGCCATAAGCATTGGAGCATCGGGGGAGGATGGGACTCAGAAAGACCATCAGAACCGGTGTTCAGAGTCAGGGCGTTTGAAGATCCAGACGAGTCACAGGGCCGTAGTGGAGGGCTGTGGTCTGTCCACCATCAGGTGGACGCCGATGATCAGAACTGGGACGCAAGGGCCTAGGCGGACAGCGGTGACCACACTGAGCTCAGACTGAGGCTAGTGAGCACACTTAATACCCCTGCCTCAGGTCAGGGACAGGTTAGGGACTCCAGATGCTCACTTTTTCCACCCCTACATGGAATTCAAAATACAACAATACTGAACCTGATCATAAGTGTGTGGAGGTCTGACGAAATTCTGATTTTCCTTATGATGACCACATCAGTACTTTTTAAGAAAAAAATCAGCATTATTTGTGACCATTCTCCAGTTTCTGGCTTCTTCCTACTCTGCTCTCTTCATCCTCTTCCTCATTACATTTCATCACTTTCTTTTTTAAAAAACAAATTGTTTTAATGTTTATTTTTGAAACAGAGAGAGACACAGAGTGTGAGTGGGGGAGGGATGGAGAGGGAGAAACAGAATCTGAAACAGGCTCCAGGCTCCAAGCTGTCAGCACAGAGCCCGACGCGGGGCTCAAGCCTACGGACCACGAGATCGTGACCTGAGCCGAAGTCGGACGCTTCACCGACTGAGCCACCCAGGCGCCCCTCACTTCATCACTTTCTAATATACTATATAATGTGTTTATCTGTTTTGTTTGTTGTCTGTCACTAAAATTTAATGGTATAAACTCACTGCTGTGCTTCTAGGGCCGAGAACAGTGCCTGACGAAGTGGTGCTCCTTAAGTACTTAACTGAGTGAATGAATCAACCATAAAACTCCCCATTTTTTCTCCTCTGCCTTGCAGATGCTTTGAGAATAGTTTAGGTTACA
Source organism: Lynx rufus (assembly GCF_022079265.1). Classification (NCBI taxonomy): domain Eukaryota; kingdom Metazoa; phylum Chordata; class Mammalia; order Carnivora; family Felidae; genus Lynx; species Lynx rufus. The sequence goes on along the minus strand of NW_025814889.1, from coordinate 74,345,210 downwards.
AGTTGGGTAACTTGGCACTGCCTCAGGTCACAATATGTCCTGAGAACTGATAGCCGGGCCCTTCTGAGCCCAGAGTGAAAGATCTAGTGAGTGCTGGCAGAGGGTGGAGTGGAGAGGGGCTGCAGAGGCCAGGAAGTACTGATGATGGGATCTCAGTACCAGTGGCAGGCTGGTGGGGGGCTATTTATGCAGGGCGTTGTCCTGGCCTTTTCAAATGGCACCAGCAGGGGTTCCATTGTTGTCACTGGCAACCCAGACAGGTTCCCACCTTTGGCAGAGGAGCCTAGGGATGTCAGCAGGAGCTGTCTGCAAGGAGGGCAGTGAACATCTGGCCAGAGTTCCTCTGGGTTCCATCCTTCCCATTTTAGACAATCAGGGAAAAAAAAAAAAAAAGGAAGGTAGACATATGGTAAGACACAGTTGCTCTGCTAGGGTCTTTAAAGAAAGAGGACAGTCTGATTCAGTGGGAGTCTCAGGATAATTTTGACAGGCTCAGCGGAGCACTGGCTTCTGTTACATGCATCACGTTATCTATCCCAGACGGTCCCTACCCAAGTTTTTGTAACATTGCTCACATTTCAGATGTTCTAATAAGTCTTTGAAATTTAGCAGTGATTGATTCCTATTTTTTTTTTCTTTTAGTCGAATTAAGAACATAAGTGATTTTGTATTATGGGAGGAAAGGTTCATTTGTTGGCGAACGAGGATGCATTTTGGAATCTCTTTGGGCACCAAGGATTAAGTCATATATCTTCAGTAGGCAGACGCCTTGATGTTTGGCGAACATCTTTGGTTCAGAAGTAATTGTTTAATCTTCTCCAAATGTCTCGATAACATTTTTGTTGAAGTAAACTTTTTATTGAAGTATATCTCTGCTCATTCAGAGAGGAACACAAATGCAAAGAATTTTCCTGAAGTGAACACATTCGTGTTACAGTGTCTGGACCAAGAAACAAAAAGACCAGCTCACTGAAAGCCCCCTGGAAATTCCTTCCAGTCACCATCCCCCTCTGTCCCCCCGCCCCCCATCATGGATCACTACCATGATGGTAGTTTGCCTGCTTGAGAATTGCTAGAGGAATACAGGCATACGGTATGCATTCTTTTGTACCTGGACTCTTGCTCAACAATTTATTTGTAAAGACAAAGTTCTGGACCTGATAGCGAGGCGAGTAGAGGAGAAGAAACGGCAGACAGTCTGGTCTAAAGGCTGGTAGACCTGGGATCAGGCAGACGGTGGCCTCGGGCAGAAACAAACAATGAAAGGAGAACCCAGATTTGCATGAACGCTGTCCCGATTCTACTCCTCCGATGCCACCAACTCCTCCAGTGCCATTTTGATTTATTTGAAGGGACACCTGAGAGGACTCCCTGAAGGAGTGATTACAAGTGTGGACAGGAAAAGGGAGGCATCAAGGATGATCCTTTAGGTCCCACTTGAAAACCGGGTTGCTGCTAATTACTGAGCTGGGGAAGACTGGGGGAGACACAAATTTGGGGGAAATGTTAATCAGCTGTCTTGTTTTGGCTAAGATAGGTTTTGAGATACTTCTTACAATCTAAGTGGGTCTGGAGCTGGGTGGGAGCGGGGGGAGTAGTCAAAGTTCGAGTTGCAAATTTAGGGATCATCAGAATGAGGATGATTTTTAACTCTATGGGCGGTCAGGGGGCAGTGTTGATATCACCTGGGGAGAGACAGAAGAATGGAGTGAACAGCAACATGGTGCCTCAGGATGAAATCCTGTTTCTGTTCTTTCCCATCAGCCTTCTCCGTATACTGTGCTTGCCTTGCAAAGTGCATCCACTCAATCCCCAGGCCCAAAACCTCCCCTGACCTCCTGCTCCTTCAGTTCCTCTCCTCCCCCACCCCTTCCTATGTTTGGTATCACAAAAGTCCAAACAAATGAGGAAGAGGAAATTTTCTTGAGAAAGGGGGAGGGGGGGAGGGGAGGGAAGAGGGTGGTAGGTCTGGCTATTGGAAAACTTTTTGTGACTAGAAGGAGAAAGAAAGCCTTAGTACACATACCAACTCATACTGGTGTCCATATTAATATTTTTATATTATATTAACCATGTTTTTATTATGGTGATTCATATGCACGAGTTGTTCCCGGAATTTTCTTAAAAGTTGTTCCTCCCTGTGTTCCAAGACAATTTTACTATGGTGTAAACCAAATAGTTTAACAAAATATATTTATTGGATAAATTTTCTCCTTGCCAAAAGGACTAAATTGCTTATTTATATATTTATTCCAATACTTACCAGTTCAACTGTAGTAAGGTAAATATTTCCTGGACCAATGTGTACGTGTGTGCGTGTGTGTGTGTGTGTGTGTGTGTAACTTAAGGAATCATAAGTAGACTCCTACATTGTGTAAGCAGTGGTATTTGGGAATAGAAAAAGAATCCTTTCAGATTAGACTTCCTCTTCATTGTTTAAGTGTTGGCATCCATTGCTGGTTGAGTACTTATTTTTCAACCAGGGATAGGACGCTGGAATGAGGCCCTGGCAATCTCTGGTGACTAAACCCAAGAACAATATGTGCCTTCCCCCTCAGATATTTTTGGGGATTAATTCACTTACATGCAACCTCTAACGGATGTAGCACTTGGGGGGGAAACAGAACCCTTCTTCATGCCTAGATTTCTCTTCTTCTCATAATTAAACCATAAAGAAAATAAAAGATGAGATGAAATATGCATCCTTGCCTTAAGAAGACACAGAAATGCTGAGGAAATGACACAATGGGGGGATTGACAGACTCCCTGGGAGTCCGCACCTTGGCCAGCCGCCAGTCTGCTGCTTCTCTGACTACCACCTGCCTCCCTCCTCTTTGGGTCTCCACGCGAAGCCCTGACTTGAGTCCCTGGGCTCTTTGTCATCTCTGCCCTGATGGTTATTTCTCTTTCTCTTGTATAACTAGTATTTTCACATTTCCTCAGGACAGACTGAGAAATAAGATCACATTGAAAAAAGAAATTCTATATTGTGCTAGCAAAATCAGAAATTGACAAGTCGATGAGGGCCCAAGCAAGTTGACTCGTAAAAATGAAGTCATGGACAGTACCTTCCTTTCAGAGAATACACATGCATGTTTTGTTTTCTTTTTTAACATTTTTTTTAACACTAATTTATTATTGAGAGACAGAGAGCATGAGCAGAGAAGGGGCAGAGAGAGAGAGAGAGACACAGAATCTGAAGCGGGCTCCAGGCTGAGCTGTCAGCACAGACCCCGACACGGGGCTCGAACCCATGAACCACGAGATCATGACCTGAGCTGAAGTCGGACGCTCAACCGACTAAGTCACCCAGGCGCCCCAACGCATGCATGTTTTTAACCTTTGAGACTCTGTGGGGACCCAAAGACATAGGATAGGTGGATATAAGATAAGTTTACTCACAGATGGGGACCAAGTGATGCTCCACAGAATGAGAGGTCTAATGAGCTCTAGGAGTCACATACCCTAAAATATGTCTCCCACTTGCTCTGTGACTAAAATTTCTACTTGAGAACAATATTGGTAATGCCTTACACTTTATCAGTGTTGTGAATCCTCCTGTTGTGAATATATTGTGAAGCTTTGCATTTGTACACACCTGTCTGGTTCATTGCTGCTTATGAAGGGCCTTCCTTATGTGGCCCTCACTGAGCTAAAGAATGGTGTGCCCTGTCTTCTCTGGTTCTCAGAACCACCCTAGAAAGGGGGCACGGTTTAACCGATGCCCATTTCACAGATCAGGCAACTGAGGTTTAGAAAGAACTTGTCTAAGTCAGGCCTCTTCCATGTGGTGGGGCCAGGAGTTCTGACTCATGCCTCTGGACCCTCCTTGCCTTCTAACCCAGCCGGGAGCTGGCAGTTTTAGCCATTTGTTGAGGACACGGATGTATGGTTGCCAGGGAGCCCTGACTTGTTCATCAGACTAGCTTTATTAGAGGACCACACCCTCAGAAGGTGGGAGAGGCTGGATGGGAAATAGAAGGGCAATCATGGCAGGCAGGGAGGGAGGAGGAACGGAAGGCCAGATTCACGTCCTGGGTCACCACGATGTACCCAGGACCTCCCTGCACATAGATGAGAGTGAGGAGGAAAGAAAAATGGTATACTTTTGCTGGAATAGGCATCCTTCTTTCAGTCAAGGTGACAGGCATTGTACAGGGGTCCTCTTAGACCTGGGGAAAGCCACAGCCCTTCAGCCTTCTGTGGTTTCAGTCCTCAGTCTGCCTAGAACAGTGGCTGACCTCCTTCACTGTTGCTGGGGAGCACCGTCCGCCAGGGTGTGGGTGTGTAAGGACAGCCCAAAGGAGGAGCCGCACATCAGCAAAGACCCCAGCAGAGGGACCCGTCACCGGCCCAGCTCTGGTCTGATCTTAACTGATCTGCAGCTACCTCTCTGTCAGACCCTCAAATGTGGGAGGAGGGGGCCCCCGCGTCCCCTTTGCCCATCCTTCTCTCTCCCTTGGGGCTCCAGTGTCCGTGATCTCTGATGCTGGCCCCTGTGAATCTGCCCGTAACACCTTTGCACTACAGAGCAGAGAATAGCTTTGTGCTATGTCCTGTTCAAAAGTCCATTTTCTCCCTTTCTTTTTCCTTTTTTCCTTTTCTTTTCCTCTCCTTCCTTCCTTCCTTCCTTCCTTCCTTTCTTTCTCTTTCTTTCTTCTTTCTTTCTTTCTTTCTTTCTTTCTTTCTTTCTTTCTCCCTCCCTCCCTCCCTCCCTCTCTCCCTCTCTCCCTCTTTCTCTTTCTTTCCTGCACATTTTCTCCATTATAAGATCCACTACTATGTAAGCCACATGGAAGAACCCTTGCTTTCTCACACAGACCATCGCTTCCATATACTCTGGTAGGCAATAAAATTTGAATCTCCAAATAAGGGATTTCCCATAACTGCTGCATTTCTAAAGGTTTCTCTTTGTTGTGGATTTTGTGGTATCTATTGCAATGTGTGCTAGGGAGTGGTTTTGTTGCCTGGGTCACGCGTAGATCCGTCTGCGTGATCAAAGGCTTCCTCACATTTACTGCGTGTGTGTGATGATCTGCCCTATGGTTACTGGCGTTGCCATCCTCTTCAAGAAATAAGCTGTTGCTCTGCCATCTAGTCCCTCGTGTTGAGGGTGTGGCTTGTAATTGACCATTTCCCTCATTCACGCTTTTAAATGGATTCTCTGTCCTGAGATTTCTCTGATTTCCAATAAGGTACAGGTTCTGCCTAAAGGGTTTTCCACAGTGATTACATTTAAAGGGCGTCTCCCCAGCTTTTGTTTTTTGATGTTAAGGACTGAGTTCGTGTACAAACTTTCCGGCACTGGTGACACACAGAGGTATGTATTTTCACATGCATTTTACGATGGGATTTTTCTGGCATGAGTTTCCACACTCACTGCGTAAGTAAGATTTCTTCACTTTTCCAAATTTTGAAATAGCAGTGTTATTCGCAATCGCCAAAAGGTGGAAACAACCCTAACGTGCATTGATGGATGAATGGATGAGCAAAATGTGGTATGTACCTCAGCCCTAAAAAGGAAGGAAATTCTGACACGTGCTATAATGGGGTCGAACCTTGAAGATATCATGTTAAGCTAAATGAGCCACACGCCAAAGGACAAATACTGTATGATTCCACTAACATGAGCTTCCTACCACAGTCAAACTCGTAGAGACAGAAAGAGGAATGGTGGTTGGCAGGGGCTGGACGGTGGGAGGAATGGGGAGTTATTGTTCAATGGGAACAGAAGTTCAGCCTGGGATGATTAAAAAGTTCCGGAGATGGATAGTCACGACAATTGTTCACCAAGGTGAATATATTTAATGCCACTGAGCTGTACGCTTGAAAATGGTGGGGGCGCCTGGGAGGCTCAGCCGATTAAGCGTCCGCCTTCCGCTCAGGTCATGATCTCACTGTTCGTGAGTTCGAGCCCCACGTCGGGTTCTGTGCTGACGGCTCAGAGCCTGGAGCCTGCTTCGGATTCTGTGTCTCCCTCTCTCTCTCTCTCTGTCCCTCCCTGCTCACACTCTGCCTCTCTCTCAAAAATAAATAAACAGTAAAGAAATTTTTTTTTAAATGGTTAAGGTGGTAAATTTTATTATATGTAGTTTACCACAATTTAAACAAAGAGTACAAGAGTTTTATAGGATCCTTCTTTGAAAATGCTGGGATTTTTCTCTAATAACGTTTTTTTTATAGACTCTTTCTCTGGTGGGGTTTTCCTTCTCTTCCCCCTCTGCCGTCTTTTAGAGCAGCCCCTGTCTTCAAGGGATCCTCCAGAGGGTGCACATCTTTCTGCACACATTCTGAAGCCGACAACCCCTTGGTCTCAGTGTCGTCGGCCCACTCAGCAGACAGAAAATGCTAGCTCTGTCAGTCTTAGGGACTCTCAGTTCCCTCAGTCAGTCTTAGGAACTCCCTCTTAGCTCTCTCTGTGAGAAAACAGGACTCTGGGTTCTTGCAATTTAGAAATCTCAGCTTCTCTGAAAGGTGAAGAGGCCGGGGAATCTCGGGTTTTGCTATTCTCCAGCCTCTCAAGATACAACCCTTCCTCTCACATCCTCAAACTTTAAGGGATCCCCACACAATTCATGTTCACTGCAGTGGCCAGGTCCCAGAATTCCCAGAACAAGAGCCTGCTGTAGCCTGGCAGAGCGAATGGTGGCTATTACTGGAAATCCTGGACTTTCCCCGAAGCCTGGGGGATCAGGTGCAGCAATTTACCTGAGTCCTAAAATAACCTGTGGGCTCTGGGACTGGAATGAGGCCGGGGGCCCTGCAAAGCTCCCCTCCATGCCATTTGCACTTTGAGAAGGGATCAAGTTCTAACGGAGGCATTTCAAGCTGGAACCAGCAGGTGGGGTTGTATTTCTTCTGGTAGCAGCGCCACTGAATTTTACCTATTGCCACCTGCGTGTTGGTGCCTGCTCCAGAAGTCACAGATGCTAACTAAGCCAGAGCTAGTCATGAGACTTGAGTCTGAGCCCCTAATCTGTCCCTAACTATCAGGCCTCGGGGGTGTCATTTAACCTCATGGATCTGCTGGGGCTACATGCTGTCCACCTGCCTAATGGGACTGCTGGGAAGATAAAGAGCTATTTCGGGAAAAATGGGGAAATCTGTAGAGCTAAGCTTTATAGGGGTGTGTGTGCAAATCGGGAGCTTTTTGTAATGCTGCCCATATTGTATGTGAATCATTTAGCTCTTATAGCTGGGCCACATACTGGCTGGTAAGATTTACGGGAAAATGTAGCTAGGCGTGGCTGGAGATGGAAAATAGGATGGGAAGGCTAGGGCACAGTGTGTCCTTTGGGTCAGATTAATGGAGATAATTTCATAATGTGTTTCGGTGACTTCTTAGGACAACACGAAAACAACATCAATGGCTCTGCACCTTGGTTCCGGGCGGATATACAGGGGCCAGGAAAGCGGTTGGGGGAAAATGGTCTCACAAAGGTCCAGCCAGGGCACTGCTGGTCTTCTCCCTAGAGATGGCCCTGGTGGGCCAAATGTCTGGCTGTAAAACCCCGTGTGGGAACAGGATGAAGAACTAATGAGAGGGGGAGTCAACAGCACCCTGTGTTACTTTCCCATTGCTGCTGTAACAAATTACAACAAATTCTGTGACTTACAACAACATAAATTTGTCCTCTTATAGTTCTGGAGGTCAGAAGTCCTAAGCTGGTTTCACTGGGCCAAAGTCAAGGCATGAGGGGAGAATCTGGAGGCGCCGAGGGGAGAATCTGTTTCCTTGCCCGTCCAGTTTGTGGTGGCCGCCTGGATTCCTTGGCCTGTGGCTCCTTCCTTCATCTTCAAAGTGCATGGCTCCAATCTCTGCTTCCTCATCTCATTGGCTTTTCCTTTGACTCCCCCCTCCTGCCTCCCCGTTATAAGGATATTGTGATGACATCGGGCCCATTCAGATAAACCAGGATTATCTCCCTATCTCAGGGTTCAGAATTTAATCACATCTGTGAAGTCCCATTTGCCAAGGAAGGCAAGATTCACAGCTTCTAGGGATTAGGATGTGGACATATTTGGGATTATCTTCTGTTATTCTGCCTACCCACCCCCTCTTTAATCATTAGTAGAAGAGTGAGAGAAAAAGCTGACTATGGATTAAGAACAGAATGGAGTCCCCAAGACATTTTACGCTAAATTGGCTTAAGACCAATTCACTGCATTTTAATTTCCCAATGACCAATTTATCTAACTTTTAAATTTTATTACTATTCAAAAGATTGTCTTTTTTATTTTTTTTTAAGTTTATTTATTTATTTTGAGAGAGAGAGAGACCGAACATGAGCATAAGCCGAAGAGGGGCAGAGACCGAGAAAGAGAATCCCAAGCAGGCTCTGTGCTGTCAGTACAGAGCCCAACACAGGGGCTCGATCTCATGAACTGTGAAATCATGACCTGAGCCAAGATCAGGAGTTGAATGCCCAACCCACTGAGCCACCCACGTGCCCCAAAAGATTGTCTTTTTTAATGATCTGAATGTCATTTTTCTATTCTTCAATGCTTAGTATTCTTTGTCAATTCCTCAAATAGCACGTGAATGTTAATTTTGAACTTCCAGCAATTAAAACGTAATTATGTTACATTAAGTCAAATTAGATTAAAACTGTAAAGGCTTAAGATAAAGGGATGAAGTTTTAGCTGGGGATTTTCGGGAAGAATCTGCAGATACAGTTGTATTTAAATTTAAATTTGAGAGCAAAAAAATGAGCGGTAGTCCAAACTACCCTACAAAAAAATGATGGCATTTTAAATTTCTAAGAAGAATCAATTGAGACAAAACAAACCAAGGCAGCAGAAAGGAAGTGAGGCAGCCCAGAAGATTGTATCATAATGATTTCTATGACCAGTGCCTCAACTTTGATATTCACTGACTGTAAACACAAAATATAAAATCCTAAAATGCTGGAGAGAAATAAACTGCAAGCTACAGGAACAATCACATCACCCAGTAGACTTGAATTGTTAAATTGTTGGAGAAGTTGGGTTGACAACATACTTGAGAAATTGGCAGAATCATCACAAAACTGCTGAAATGTTTTGCAAAACCAAAATGGCATGAAAGAAATCAGTACAAACTGAAAAATTCTTGCAGGAAGCAAGCACTGATATTTCGGTTACGGGATGATTTCTGAATTTGAAATACAGTTCAAAAACACTTGACGATTTCTTTAAATGCCTCTATGATGACAGAATGAAACCTTGTCAATAAAAACTACAGAAATCCTCCTAAACTACTAAAACTGTTCCATTGGAGACAAATTAATTTCCTACGACGGTTTATAAATAATTAAGAGAAGCAAGTTTTGTTTTTGTTTTTGTTTTTGTTTTTGTTTTGTAGAAAGGTACATTTGATGAACTGATGATTTTACAAATTATTTTTTGGCAGACTAAGCTTCCAGTAATTTGAGTAACCCACCCTGTTTCCCTTGGTTTCTAGGCGGGGGGGGGGGGGTGGGGGGGGTGGGGAGCCAGTAGGGGAGGCCAGAACTGCTCTGAATTCTCTCTTCTCACTTCCTGGGTCTTTCTCCTGGTGCCTGAGTTGACTGGGAGCTTTTCCACTTCCGAGGTCTGGTCCTCTCCTGCCAGTAAATGTCTCCCTCCATGGTACCCGGACCATCACATGCTTCTATCACATCTCTAACACTTGATTACTCTTGTTATTTACATGTCTGTGACCTTCAACCAGACCTTGAAGCTCTTGGGCTATGGTTATATCTCATCCAACGTTTCCTTTCTGGTCCCAAACCTTGTGCCTAGCATATTGTAAGTGCTTAAAGAGTGATTATTGAATGAATGGATAGATGGGGGAAAGACTTTTTATTTTAATAAATGTGTTAGTTCTCCAGGAGTCAATTCCTAACTCCTTGCAGCTGGATTCCATGTCCCTGTCCACCTCCTCCTCACTAAAGCAGGGCAACCCTTTTCAACTGTACTTTTTTTTTTTTTATGTCTATTTATTTTTGAGAGACAGAGAGAGAGACAGAGCGTGAGCAAGGGAGGGGAAGAGAGAGAGGGAGACACAGATCTGAAAAGCAGTCTCCAGGCTCTGAGCCGTCAGCACAGAGCCTGATGCGGGGTTTGAACTCACGGACTGCAAGATCATGACCTGAGCAGAAGTCAGACGCTTAACCGACTGAGCCGCCCAGGTGCCCCCAACTATACTTTCTATAAACAAATACGGGCGCCCGGGTGGCTCAGTCAAGCATCTGACTCTTGATTTCAGCTCAGGTCATGATCGCACAGTGTGTGAGATCGAGTCCCTCCTAGAGCTCTGCACTGATGGTGTGGAACCTGCTTGGGATTCTTTCTCTCTCCCTCTCCCTCTGCCTGAACGCGCACTCTCTCTCTCTTTAAATAAATAAATAAACTTTAAAAACAAACAAACAAATAAAAGCAGGGCAGCCTTTCTCTCACGGGTGCCTCCCCTGACTCAGCAGCGGTGGGCCCTCAACACACGTCAGTCTAAACTAATTATTTAATGATCTGAAGCGAGCCTCCAAAGGTCAGAAGGAAATTCTCTGTGCGTGGTATTTCCAACACGACATTCCAAACTCTTTTTTAATGTAGACATCTTGAAAGCTGACTTTTTCCCACTCATCTTATTATTTATTATCTTTTGACTGATAAGCAACCCACTTACTCAATAGCTTCTTCTGAATCTACTTTGTGCTACAGTCCTAAGCAGTAAGAACAGTTGTGAATAAAACAGATGCTGTCTTTCATAAATATTATACTCAGCAATTTCTTTTGTTCTAAATATTTTCTTACTAAAAGCAACTTTGTTAGAAATAGCTGTCCCTATATTTTCCACTCCTACTGTCTTTGTAACATGAGTGGGATTTCCCAGATTAATCTTTCATTTTTTTATGGCTGAAATGAACACACTACAAATTTTTAATTGCTTAGTTCACCCATGAATATTGGAAATAATTCATCATCATCAAATGAGATGTTTTCTCATTTCTCTCTTCACGGAAACAAACCGTTAATGTTAAAAATGTTCTCTCTCTTCTCTTCTACATTTTTCATTTAATATTTGAAAAACCCTTGTAGTGTTAAAGGGGCATGATTTTGTCATAATAGATTCTAAAAAAGCTGCTGGTGTAAATCCCGAGTTGCATTTGGGTGAATCAACATGATGACTTCAGGTTTCTATAAATATTTTCTGCAAAGGCCTTTGTATTTTCCCGAAGGCCTTTTCCATGAATCTTTCTTCAAGTTCCCATAAAGTGTTATGTATAGTTCTATAATGGCACTTCATGCACAGCCGTTATTATTTACTTGTTTCCCTCCTTTGCTAGATTGCATGGATCTTACCCACATTTGTATGCCCAGTGCCCCGCGCACGGAAAGTGCACCACGGGCATCACGGCGTGAAGGAATGAATTCACAGAGACATTTTCATGTCTTTTAAAAATAATAATTCCAATGTATCAAAAATAATAATACCAATAATACCGATGATGGCCCGGGTACCATGGAAGGAGACATTTACTGGCAGGAAAGGACCAGACCTCTGCAGCTGATGTTCAGTGGCTACATTCTCTGTGCCGGGCATTAAGCTAATCTCACTGGATGCATTATTTCCTTTAATCGCTACTGCAGCTCTATCTGTGGTGCAGATATTCTTATTATCTCCCCCTTTTACCAGGAAGGAAACTGTTGGAGATTTAAAGAGGTTAATTAGCTTTCCAAAGGTTACACAGCAACAATGACCCAGTGGGATGCAAGCCCCCATCTGATTCACTGGAGGCTCATATTTTAACATTGCTCTGTACTGCAAAGGCATTTCAGTTACCTATAACTTGAAACTGTTTCAGAAGGCTTCCTCTACTAGCATTCTTTGTATATAGGACACGGATGGCTGCATTCCATGGGCATCTGACCAGTGGCCTCAAAACCAAAGCCAGTCGAAGGGGAAGAACCCAGAGAAAAAAGGAAAATAGGTGGCAAAATAAAGGGGTCTGTTTGGTGCTAGATGGGGCACGGAAGTGGAGTTTTTACCTAACCATTGTGATGTTTCTACGTATCCATCCCTAAATGCCTGGTGATTATATCCTGATGATAAATGAGAATTCTTATCTTTTTTCTAGGTATGTTATTCCAAAGATTCAGCCAAATTAAGGACAGAGAGGAGAAAAAGCAGGCAGGGAAGGTAAGTCACCATTTACACAAGAGTGTCTCAAACTCAGTGTTGTTGACACTTTAGGCTGCGTTATGGGTTGACTTGCGTCCCCTCCCCCCAAGTCATACGTCGAAGTTCTTCTAACCCTTAGTACCTCAGAAGGCAACCTTATTTAGAGATAGGGACTTTACAGAGGTTATCAAGCTAAAATTAGGTCATTAGGGCCAACCAATCTGATATGACTGGCGGCTTACAAAAAAGGGGAAATTTAAACACAGAGATGCACACGGGGAAGACAACGTGAAGAGACACAGGAAGACGGACATCTGCGAGCCCTGGAGAGAGGCCTGGAACAGATGCTTCCCTCACACCCTTAAGAGGCACTGACGCAGACTCCAGAACTGCGAGACAACACATTTTTGTTGTTCGAGGTGCTCATGCTGTGGTACTTGGTTCTTGCAGTTCCCGCAAACATGTCGATCGGATTCGTCTTTGTTGAGGGGCTGTCCCGTGCGTTGTAGGATGGTTAGCAACATCCCTGGCCTCGACCGGCTAGATGTAGTGGCACCTCTTTCCCCCAGTTGCCACAACCCCAAATGTCCCCAAACACTACCAAATAGCCCCGTGGGGCAACCGGTCTAGACTTTCTCTGGCCTTGAGGCAGACGTTGCTGTCAGACATCCGAGGCAGATCCACGGCTAATTTCACAGGCATTCTGCAGGCCCTGGTGATTTCTCATGCAGAACAATATGCTTAATCTGGAACATTCAACTTCGTCTCAACAGGGACCCCTCACAAATCATGCTGTAAGACCGGAAAAGTTCTCTAATCAACTGGAGGTTGAGATAAGATAGAAAAACCCTGAGTCATGCTCAGGGAAAACTCCTGAAATTTGGACAGCGTTTTGTCTGAAGACCAAGGAATCTGCAGATGTCACTGTTTTGAAAGGGTGTTAGTCTTGCCATTGTACAGGAGCAATTCAAGAAGGGAAGTGATGCTTCTGGGCTTATGTGAAAACACAGACAAGTCACTGCTTCTGCGTAAAAGCTGTGGGAGAAGGATCTGAAGAGAGAGTGGAGTATTATGCAAGTATTTTAATAAACTAGCACAAAGGCTTTGATTAAGTTGCTATTTATTTACGTGTGAGTGGCTAGTTGCAGTGAATGGAGCGGAAGAACAGAGACGAACAGCAGCAGGCACGGCAGTGATGCGGCCAAATCCCTTTTGCAGCCTGTAATTCCAGAGGGATTCTAAGAGGTCCCATCTTCAGAGCTACCATAATTTACGTTCTGTCCAGCGCCAACTCTTCTTCATGGCTATGCTGCAAGCTCTATTCAGGTGGCGAATTTTTTCCCAACAGGCCAATGCATCATTTGTAACAGAAAACGATTTCTCTTTTGCTAATAGTTTAAGCTTGTTGACAAAGTCTAGGTTATAAATCTGTAAGAGATCCTTTTAAGTAGGAACACCTACGAATTTAATTAACTCCAGGATTTACTTGATGGTACTGGTCTGTAATTGATCAGGCATTATTTATCTTTTTTCCCACCTTTTAAGTGCGTGCTTCTTTCTCTTCTCACGCATGCAAATGCACACACGAGTATTTGTCTCTGTGCCTGTACGTTTTATCATGAGCGACTAAAAAGACTGAGACATTCCGATCCCCCCTATCTATTTGACTGGGGAGTTCCCCAATACGACCCCCAGCTCATCACCCTATCACTTCTAGACGTGGTGGAGTGTAAGGGTCACAGAAGCAGGAGACAGATCACATGATTAGGTTTTGGCTCTTCTCCAACCTGGCTGTGTTTCTGAGCTCCTCCTTCTTCGTGTGGAATAGACGCACTGATCCCCATATGCCCACCTTGTATGACCGTGAAAATCAGAGAGGGGCAGTCCAGATAAACACGGTAAACTGTCACATGCTTCCACGTGGAAGATACTATTGTTGTGTTAATGTCCCAGTGAGTAGGGAGGTCACAGGCCTATGAAAGTTGAGTTGGGGAATTACAGACCCAAGTCTCCTAGGAGTCAGTCAAGTGCTGGAAGGAACTAGGGCACCTTGGAGACACGTCTCTCTGGCCCATCAGGGCTGGATTTAGCCTCCCGAAGTAGAAATTTATAACCCTCTACTCGGAAAGAGGAACTTTCCAAAGCTTTGAGATGCACAGTAGAGAAATTGTTAAGACACTGAGATACAAGGCAGGTGGCCCTAAGAGATACCTGTACGCCCATGTTCACTGCAGCCTTGTTCACAATAGCCAAAAGATAAAAGTGCCCTAAGTGACCATCAACAGATGAATTGGTAAATGAGACGTGACACATACATACACTAGAATATTATTCAAAAGGAAAGGAATTCTAACACTTTCTACAGCATTGGACAAACCTCGGAGACCTTAAGCTAAGCGAACTAAACCAATCACGAAAGGACGCATGTTGTATGATTCCATGTCTCCGAGGCGTCTAGAATAGCCCAGTTCATAAAACAGAAAGTAGATGGTGGTTGCCAGGGGCCGCAGGTGGGGAGGTGTAAACGGAGGTGTCATTTAGCAGAGATAGAGTTTTAATTTTTGCAAGCTGAAAATGTTCTGGAGATTGGTTGTACAGCAGGGTGAATATACTTAACATTACTAAACTGCACACTTCAAAATGGTAAAGAGTAAATTTTGCATGACGTGTGTTTTACCACAATTTAACAGAGGAATTAAGAAAAGAAGTTAAGACACCGCTGCAAAGTCAAATAGCCAGAGTTAAAATTATTTGAACTCTACCTATGACTCAACGTCTGTAGAGCTTCGCTGCACTACAGGGAAGTGAAAAAGAAAAAAAAAAACAAAAAAACCAACCAAAGGGGAGTGCAGTGACCCCACCCTCTCCTCTTCCTTTTCATTTTCAAAGTAGTGGAGTTCAGTATCTGGAGAGTTCTAGAACAGAACTCCTTTGAAAGGGGTGGGATCATAATATACCTCCTTCTTTTCCCTTTGTGTTATTGTAGATTTTCTTAGATTTCTGTAATGACGATGGATTACCTTTATAAGTGGAGGTAGAAAGTACCGATCCTCTTCTAGAACAAACCATGGTGCACACCTCTGACATGCTTGAGTGATTACAACTTAACAACGTTCTGCTGGTGTTTCCTGTGTGCCACCAGGCCAACCCCAGGAAGGATCTGGCCTCATCACATGGCTGCTCTCGTTCTAAGGAAGAAAAAGAGACCCAGAGATGGTGAATGACTTTCCTCAAGCTCCAAACCAGTTGTACCAAGTCAGGGCTTGAAGTCAGCTCTTGCAACCTCCACCCAGTACCCTTTGCCCGGCTTCACTATTTCTCTGAATCTGAGGTGCTTGGTGTTATTGACGTCATGTTTACATCTAGGCCTGCTCCATTACCCCTGGGGTTTCTCAGCTTTGACGCTATGGATAGTGGGGGCCAGATAATTCTTTGTGGAGGTGGGTTGCCCTCTGTATTGTAGAAAGCTTAGTAGCACCTTTGGCCTCTCTCCACTCTTTGCCAGTAGCACCCCTGGTCCCACTCATGTGACAATAAAAATGTCCCCAGATATTGCTGAATGTCCCTTGGGGGGCACAGTCATCCCGGGTTGGGAACGAGTGATTTACTCTTGGTGAAAATTCATATTCATTCAGCGGACTTCTCCTTTGGACCTTTGTCCTACCTGTTCATAGTTTACTAGAGTCTGAGAGGTTTATGTCCAAAAAAGAAAATCCTGCACAAACCTCTGGCCTGTTCCTTGGGCTGTTCCTGCTGTGTGGCTGCTAAAGGGATCCTGGGGGGTCAGAGTAGGAGGCTGCACGATGGCTTTGCCACCTTTGCTGCTATTCAGTTCCAGTCTCATCCTTAGCCAAGCTTCCTTGTGTCTCACCTGCTTTTCCAAGGTCTGGGCCCTGCCCACCTGGAGGCAGCCTTTGTCCATTTCTCTCCCCGTGGTGCAGGGACCTTGTCTGGATGGCCCTGGCTTCAGGAGTAGAGGGACACCCCTTGGGTAGCCCTGCGGGGGCAGGGAGCCAGCACTGCATTTGCATCAGAAAACCTGCCTGTGACTCCTAGCCATCTGATGTGTCCTATCTTGTAGGATTGTTGGGAACACAAAACGAGATGATAGATATAAAGGGCTTAGTGCCATATCTGGTCAAGCCACCCTCGTTGTCATCACTGCCACAAAGCCACTTGACCTTTCAGGCCAACATCCTCATCTGAAAAAGGAAGGGATTGGGTTGGGTTAACTTCTAAGGTTTTCTTCAGCGTCAGCTTTCAAAGACTATTTGGTTGCTTCAACTGTAAGACGGAGCAGTTATAACTCCTTACGAGGTTGTGGCACAAATAACTTACTATGGGAAACACTTTGCCAGCAGTAGTCACGTCATCATGCGGTGGATTTGGCCGGTTGGGTGGAAGGACCGTGGTCAGGCGGGACGGACACCAGGTCATGGGGCTGCTGAGCCTCAGGGCCCACGCTCAGGCTATTCAGGCCAGTGGTGAATGAACCTCATCTCCCCCCACCCCTGCCAGTCTCTCTGTGGCTCTGCATATGTGGGCAGCCTCCTGGAACCTCTAGAGCCATGGGAAGTCAAAACGAACTACCAAGATGAAAAAGAACCGAGGAAACGCTTCTCAGTCATTCCTCGACAGAGAACTCGTTTTCCCATTCTCAGAGGGCTGAGGGGGCCAAAGTGGAGGCGATATGTTCCTGGAGGTGATGAGAGGTTGCCCAGTCAACCAGGAGAGGCCAAGTTCTCAGCAAGAGAATGAAGAGATCTGAGTGAAGCAGAGAAGACGCCCAACAGCTCCGACAAATCCTTACAGAAGAATGCTGTTCCGATTGATCATATTCTGGCTGTAATGGCCATCAACCAGGCGGCACCAGTGAAGTCTTTCAGTTTTTATGAGAACAGTAGTACCGCGATTCCTTCTAATAGTACCGGTAAGGGTACCACTTGTAGTGTGGTACTTGTGTCAGTGGTACCGGTAATGGTGATGATATTGATGATAATGGTGATGATGGTGATGATGGTGATAGTGAAGATGATGATGACGATAGACTCCACCAGTGGCTGTTTTAAGGGCTTTACGTATGTTACCATTTGAATCCTAATAAGAGGATTTAGGTGTTTCGGTATAAGCGCTCCCAGTTTATAGAACACAAAGCCAAAGCCCAAAGGGGTTAAACAATGGGCCTCAGTTGTCTGGTGCAGACCAATGGAGTTTATCTTGAAGCCTTCAGCGGGCCTTGGACGAGAAAGGTTACTACCATCTCCCACGTGACATTGACCTTGTGTGGAGCTGCCACCTGTGCTGGGTAGGCCTTCCTTCTCCTCCAGTCTCCTTTTGGGACTTGGGCTTCCAACATTTAGAACTATATTTATATAGATTGCTACGTTTTGGCAATATGAATGTAACTCTCGATTCTGGCACCAGAAGCATATTTCGCCGTGATCAGTCTATTTTCACGAAACCTTTAGTAATGTAGAGGACTGCAAAAACCAGTTGAAGCAGGCATCGTGGACCTAGGCATCTAAACAGGGTCGACTTACGAGCGCTGGCATCCGGGGCCAGACAGCTCCCTCCTCTCCATCTTGGTTTCCTTGTCTGTACGTGGGAGTGAATGGTTTCTCCAGTAGGTCGGTATGAAGTGCCCCTGATATGATGGATCTAAAAGTTATCCATAAAGAGTAAATTCTCATCAAAAGGCAAGGCATTCCTTGTCCTGGGGGGGGGGGCAGATCTTTTATTTTTGCTTTCTTATTACCAAATCAATACTAGTTCACATCATTATTATTCACACACAGAAGGAAAAAAATCTATAATCTCTTCATGCAGAAATAGCAGGTAACATTTTAGGGTACGTGGCTCCTTCCTGACTTCCTATGGAAATGAAAGGTACCCTTGTCTTGTAATTTTAAACAACGGGTGCTGATGAGGTAGAGGAGGAGAGCGTGAGAGGGCAGCAGGTGGCCCTATGGGAGACGAGGCTGTGGGGGAGCCGTGGACATGTGTCCTCGGAAGATCCCAGACCGGCAACTAGTCAGGTAATCAGTTATAGTAGATATTCAGTAAAAGCAGGGAGACAGTAAAGATGAAAAAACAACGTGACTATTTTATTGAAGTAAAACATCTAAATATACCTTCATGTAACAATATTTTGAAAGGACAAAGCCCCTTCTACAAGCGTGTGACAGCTGACTGAAGTTTTGTACAGAGTTAAAAATAATTTTTTTTAATGTTTATTTATTTCTGAGAGGGAGAAAGACAGAGCCTGAGCAGGGGAGGGGCAGAGAGAGAGGGAGACACAGAACCGAATCCAGGTTCCGAGCTGTCACCACAGAGCCTGATGCGAGGCTCAAACCTATGAACTGTGAGAGCATGACATGAGCTGAACTGACTAAGCCACTCAGGTGCCCCTGTACAGACCTTTAAAAAACTAAAAGTTTCTGGTCCTAACAGCTCTTTTTTAGAAAAAACAAACAAACAAACAAACAAACCACTTTTTAAAATATTTATTTATACTTATTTATTTATTTGAGAGAGAACATGACAGAGTGTGAACAGGGGAGGGGCAGAGACAGAAGGAGACACAGAATTCGAAGCAGGCTCCAGGGTCTACACTGTCAGCCCAGAGCCCAGCACAGGGCTCCAACTCATGAACCACAGGATCATGGCCTGAGCCAAAGTCAGAGGCTTAACCGTCTGAGCCACCCAGGCACCCCAGCATCTTTTTTTTCCCTTTTAATCTTTATTTATTTTTGAAGAAGAGAAAGACAGCAGGGGAGGGGTAGAGAGAGGGGGACAGAGGATCCAAAACAGGCTCTGCCCTCACAGCACAGAGCCCAATGCGGGGGTCAAACTGACAAGCCAAACCCGGAGATCATGACATGAGCTGAAGTCTGGCGCTTAACCGATTGAGCCACCCAGGGGCCCCCTGGTCCCAACTGCTTTAAAAAGTAGAGAGACGACTCAAAGATAGTCAGGAAACCATCTGAGTTCAGAATCTTCTAGATTAAACAAAATTTCCCAATTATTGTATACTTGTCTCACCCGTGCCAGTAGTAAAGCTACTTTCCCTCTACTGTTTAGTAAACGCATTCAGTGTGGCTTTTATACAATTATTCTTTTCCTCACGCATCTTTCATTGGTTCACAGAATAACAGAAACAAGTTCAATTGGCAAAACCAGCGTGTAAACAAACATACGTGTCTCTTGGTGATCCCAAACTGTAGGGGCAGAAGTGCCACGGTGACCCTGAGTCCTGCTTCCTGGACACACACATTCATGCTGCCGTTAGACCGTATGTTTAACTGAGCACAAGGCGAGCACTGGCCGCCTGTTTGAAGGTTTCTAATACGGTGTAAATACAGGAAAACAATTGTGTCCATGAAGATGCTTTCGCTGCAAGTAGCAGAAATCCTGACTTAAGCTGGTTTTTTAAAAAAATAAGGAGATTTATTGTCTCAAGTGACAGGAAGTTTAGAAGTAAGATGCGCTTTGAGGCTGGCTGATTCAAGGATTTAACAATGTCATTGGGGTCCCAGATTATTTCCATCTCTCTACACTGCTGTTGATAGCATCAGCTTCGTTTTGCAACTGAGGCCAATACTGGAGCGTTAGGTTTCCTTTTTCTGGTTAAATGGGAGAGAGAAACAATGGGCGTCCACCAATGGGATCAAGTCCTTCCCTTCCATCTGATTGGCCCAACTTGGGCCCCATGCCCCATCCCTGGACTTACTAACCATCATCAGAGAAATGGCGTGTGTGGATTGGTTTCGAATATCAGATATGACCTCACACCTGTCAGAATGGCTAAAACGAACAACTCAGGAAACAACAGATGTTGTCGAGGATGTGGAGAAAGGGGGACCCTTTTGCACTGCTAGTAGGAATGCAAACTGGTGCGGCCACTCTGGAAAACACTATGGAGGTTCCTCAAAAAAATAAAAATAGAACTACCCTACGACTCAGCCATTGTACTACTAGGTATTTATCCAAAGGATACAGAAATGCTGATTCGAAGGAGCACGTGCACCACAATGCTTATAGCAGTGCTATCGACAATAGCTAAATTATGGAAAGAGCCCAAATGTCCATCAACTGGTGAATGGATAAAGCAGATGTGGTATATATATACAATGGAGTATTACTCGGCAATCAAAAAGAATGAAATCTTGCCGTTTGCAACTACATGGATGGAACCAGAGTGAATTACGCGAAGTGAAATGAGTCAGTCCAAGAAAGACAAGTACCATATGATTTCACTCATATGTGGAATTTAAGAAGCAAAACAGATGAACCTAGGGGAAAGGAAACAAAAGTAAGATAAAAACAGAGAGGGCGACAAACCATAAGAGACTCTTAAAGACAGAGAACAAACTGCATGTTCCTGGAGGGGTGCTGGGTGGGGGGGATGGACTAAATGGGTGATGGGCACTTGGTGGGATGAGCACTGGGTGTTATATGTAAGTGATGAATCACTAAATTCTACTCCCGAAACCAGTACTATGTTATATGTTAACTAACTTGGATTTAAATTTTTAAAAATTAAAAAAATATATCAGCATCCATTCTTGGAGCTGGAGACGAGCTCAGTTTCCTATTCCTGTGAATCTCATGAGCTGGGTGAACCCTTGAGCAAACTGGATTCTATTTTGGAAGAGGAAGGGAGGACGGGATGCTGGGAAAGACGTAGTGACTCCTACGATAGGCTTTCCCTAGTTCACAGTATGGCTGGAGGCCAGCTCTGTTCCCTCAGATACCAGAAATGTACATTCCTGAAGACTCTTTGGTCCTGGTCAGAAGTCCTACCATGGAATCACCCACTTTTAGCTATAGCAGCTCAAAGTGGCAACGTCAAAGTATGGAAACTAGTCTCACTTTAATTCATGACCACAAATAGGGATGGGCTCTCCACAGTGCCAGGCGACCCACCCACACGTTCCTTGCTCCTGCAAGGAAGCACCTCACAGCTTCTGTCGCCATCCACTCCAACACCTGTTTTCTTCTCTTCTCACATGCTCTGGCTGACGCCTTTCTGTCAGATCCACTGAGAAAACAGAAGCTGCCAGACTGTTCCGTGACCATCTCTGCCATGCGGCCTTCTGTGTGGGACTGTAGATGGCCTGGCTCCTGGCTCAGGCCCGCCCTCACCCTCCACTTGCACCAGGATCCTCTCCCTCCCCACTCACCTCCTCAGGATCTCGCTCTGGCAAATAGCATCCCCCCCCCCCCCCCAACCCTGTCAGCATACAGAGCTCCGGGAGCTTGCATCTTAAAAACAAAGCAAAACCACTCTTCCTTGACAGTCTTTCCCACTCTTTCCACAACAGAACGTCTTTAAAATGTGGTGTGGAGTCACTTGACTCCACTGTCTCGATCCTTCCCCTCTCAACTCACTGCCTTTGACCCTCTCACCACCCCTCCCCCATGCCACTGAACTGTTCTAGGCACAGTCAGGAGTGACCAGGATTTTACCAGAGCCAGCCGCTTGCTACGTTTGTCAGACGGGATCCCCAGCGCTTTCCTCAGCCTGTCTCTGTCTTCTCTCAGCTTCGACAGCACATGCTCTCCTGGGAAGATTTCCTCACTGTGTTTCCTAAATCACTTCTTGTGTCTCACTCTCCCCTCTGAGCATTCCAAGTTTGACGTGGGGCCTTCTTTTCTCCTTCCTTCCTCTCCCCTCTTGTCCTTCCTCTCTCTTCCCTCTTGTCCTCCTCTCTCTTCCCTCTTTCCCCCTCTTAACTCCCACACTCATTCACCCCAATTTATATGCTCTGCTCCCCTGTTTAAATGCCATTCACTGGCAGGTGATGGGCAGATTCAGAGTTCCAACGCTGAGCTACCCACCAAGCTTCAGGCCTACGGAGCCTACCAGCTCCCGGCACCGTCTTACAGCATCTCCAACCTGCTGTGCCCCGCATGGAACTTCTGGTTCCTCCCCACCCAGTGTTCTTCAAACGTGTTTCTCCTCACCTTCACCACCTCAGTGAATGACACCACAATCTGTCCCCTGCTCCTCCCTTCATATGTTCATCAAGTCCTGTCATCCCCTCCCTAGGAAAAGCCTAAATCCACCTGCTTTTCTCCAGCCCCAGCGCCAAGCCACAGTCACCTCCCTGAACCGCTGTGATAACCTGCCTGTTCTCGCCTTCCGCACAGGGGCCAGAGTGAGCTAAAAATATTAGATCAGATCATCTCACTCCCCAGTGCAAACCCTCCAATGGCTTCCTGTTGTGGGCAGAACAAAATCTAGATACCTTATCATGGCCTGTGAGGCCCTAATGAACCCAGTCATGACCCCTCTCTGCCCTTTTCTGGTGAAACTGGCCTCTGGGCACCTGGACCCTCTTCCAGCCAGACTCGTTCCCATGCAGGGCCTTTCAACTTGTTCTGCTCCCTGACTTACATGACTGGATCTTTCCTGTCACTCAGACCTCAGCTTAAAAGTGACTTCCACAGAGACCTTCCCTGGCCACAGAGTCTAAATTAGCCTCTCACTCCCCATCACTCTTTACCCTTAACCTTGTTCTGTTTTTGTTCTAGAATGTACCAGCATTTAAATGATCTTTTCACTTATTTATTTGTTCTCCATCTCCTTCCCCTTCATATTAGACTACACCCACCAGGGAACAGGATGCTTGATCTTACTTTCTATGTGGTCTCAGCACCTAGAACAACAGTAGGAGCCAATAATAATAATAATTTAGTGAATGAAGAACTCCGTTTGCCCCACTTACATCTGACTTTCCTGGGAATGGTCAACCGAGGTTGTAGGACAAGTAGCTCACTCTTTTTTTCAGTCACCACTTAACCCATGTAGCAAATATCACCAGGCTGTGTGCTTGGACCTGGAGGAAGCCAGGTAGAGAACTTCTAGAACTTGACTTCAAGCCCTCACAAACAAGTGGGTGGCGAGAGACGAAGCATGAGAAAGTCTGAGTGCCATAGTATGGCAAATACCAGGAGAGGGGGAAGCACAGGGCGATACTGGAAACTCAAGGAGGAGCATCGAACACAGGAAGGTGAGGTCAACGGTACGAGTCAGCCAGGTGGAGAAAGGATGGAAGGTGGGAGTGAACACTGTAGCCGAGGGAACAAGGGAGGCTCATAAGCCTCGGGAAGCCATGGAGACACGCAAGGAGGTTAGGAGGACTGGAGACTGAGTTCAAGGAGGACAGGAGGAGGGCACGGAAAGGTAAGAGACGGGACCAGTAGGAAGAGACCATATCATAAAAGGCCTTGTAACAACAGCCACCGCAGCTAACATTGACCGAGAGCACACTATGTGCGAGACACAGAGTTAAGCACATCACATGTGTGTCCCATTTAATCCCCATGACAACCCTGTGAGCTAGGTTCTATCACTATCCTCAATTTACTGGTGGGAAATGTTAAGTTACTTTCCTGACGACACACAGCGTTGTGGAGTCAGCATGTAAGCCCATGGAAGCATACTGCAAATGCTTTGAGACATAAGCCCTGGGTCTCTTATGACATTTCTTAATTTCTCTCTCTAGAGCTTAGTTTTCTCACTGATAAAATGGGGCCGATAGCAGTGCTCCTACCACGCGGAATTTGTGAGAGCAAATTTGTGAGAATTTAATGAGGGCGTTCATATAAAAGTGCTTAGCACTGAATCCATATTAGTCCCTGTTCAATAAATATAAGCTACTACTGTTATTATTAAAAATTTTTCTGGAGGGGTGCCTGGGTGGCTCAGTAGGTTAAGCATCTGACTTCGGCTCAGGTCATGATCTCATGGTTTGTGGGTTTGAGCCCCGCGTGGGGCTCTGTGCTGACAGCTCAGAGCCTGGGGCTTACTTCAGATTCCGTATCTCCCTCTCTCTGCCCCTCCCTTGCTCTCTCTCACTCTCTCAAAAATAAATAAACATTAAAAAATTTTTTTTTAAAAATTTTGGAAATATTGATACAGAAAGACTACTATTTATACCTGGGGATTTTTTTCCTTGCAGTGGAAACAGGACTTGATAGTTCCTAAAGTTTGTGGCTCTCCTCTTTCATTATGATTCAGTTTACTCATCCGTACCATATTGTGAATGTCTAACTTTGGTCACTTTTCTCCTCTTCCTCCTCCTCCTCTTTCCCCTTCATCTTCTTTTCCTTCTCCTTCCCCTCCCCCTCCCTCCTCTTTCTATTTGCTAACATCTTTTTAGATCCAGACTGACAGGTAAAAATGTAGAATTGGTATTTCCATGGAAGGATTAATGGCTTGAATTTTTGTTTTTTAGCATAAAATAATGCATGCACAAGTTTAAAAAATTCTAACAATACAAATGGATAAAATATGAAATGTAAAAGCCAACCTCTTTACCTACACCCTCATACATAATGTAATTGCAGCTGAACATAATCGTAGCTATTATTTCTTTTTTCCCAGAAATTTCTATGTGTGTAAGTACATGTATATAAATATATGTATAAAAATGTGACCCTTGGAGTTTCATTTATAATAATACTGTATTGGGGCGCCTGGGTGGCGCAGTCAGTTAAGCGTCCGACTTCAGCCAGGTCACGATCTCGCGGTCCGTGAGTTCGAGCCCCGCGTCAGGCTCTGGGCTGATGGCTCGGAGCCTGGAGCCTGTTTCCGATTCTGTGTCTCCCTCTCTCTCTGCCCCTCCCCCATTCATGCTCTGTCTCTCTCTGTCCCAAAAATAAATAAACGTTGAAAAAAAAATAATACTGTATTCTGCCTTATTTTTTCACCTTAAATAATTTAGTTTGGATAATTTTTCACATCAATATGGATAAATCTATTGATTCTTCTGAACAGCTATATAGTATTCTATTTTATAAGTTATTGTAGTTCATTTAATCCTCTCTTGATGGGCATTTAAATTTTGTCTAGTTTTTAACTCTTACAAATAACATTATTTGTAATATTATAGAATAATTATATTACAAATGTAATATATTACAAATAATTATATTATTTGTAATTATATATTATATTTATGTATTTGTATATTATATATTATAATATACAAATAATTATATTATTTGTAATACATGCTGCCCCGGTACAGTATATATTTGCCTCCTTGTGCAAGTGTTTCTGTGGGCAAAATTCCTAGACGGGAAATTGCTGAGTTAAAGAAAATGTGCTTTTAAAATGTTAATAGTTATTGCCAAATTGCTTCCCAAAGATGTTGTAGCAATTTGCATTCCATTAACAATATGTGAGAATTCATATGTTTCCCATACCCTTAAGTATGAGCAAAATTAAATTTTTACAAAGATTCTAAGTAAAAAGTGATATCCTGTTTTATCTTTATCTTTTCTTTGACTATTTAAAAAGCTGAAAAAAATCTTTTCATATGTTTATTGTCCATTTGCTTTTTTTTTTGCCACAAACTATCATTTGCCTATTTTTTTCTTGAGTTTTTCCTTTTCTTTTTGCTGAGTGTTAGATCTGTTTTTGTATTAAAGAAATTAATCTCCTTCCTGTTATATAAATTGCAAGCATTTTTTTTTTCTATCCTGTGGTTTGTTTCTTAACTTTGTGTATGGTATTCTCTGTTTTTGCAGAAGTGTTAATTTTTATGTAATTTTGTCAGTCTTGTATTATCTGTCTCCTGACCTTCTCCAGTTCAAAATCTGGAAAAAAAAATTACCTGTGATTTTTTTAGAGTTGTTATAATTTTGTGTTTTATGTTTAACCTATTGATCCATTTAGAAATTATTTGAACCGAAGAAGGGAGGTATTTTAGCATCCTCCCACCGACCCCGTGCCTTGTCTGTCACAACATTTCTAAATTATTCATATTCTTCCATTGGCTTAAAATACCATTTTGTTTATATTCAAATGTATTTGGGTCTATTTCTGGGATCTCTGTTCTCCACTAACATCTTTGTTATTTCCTGTACTTTCTGTGTAATGTCTTTCTGTGTTTCTTGTAATTTCTCTACCTGTAACATGTCTTAATGTTGGGTATAGTTAGTTGTCCTTCATTATTCTGTTTGTTCTCATACTGGCTATTTTCACTCCATTATTATTCCACATGAGCTTTGTATCATTTTATCAGATTCTCAAAGAAATCCTACTGACATTTGCATTGGAATTACGGTTGTTCCAGGGAGAGGAAGCTGTGTTGTTCCATTCACTCCTGTCTTCTTTTATGTTCCCAAACTAATCGGGATAGGATGGGCTATGCTGCAAGAATAATTAAAGCTTTAAATCTCAGCAGATTAATTCAACAAAATTTTGTTTCTCATGCATACAAATTCCAATGTAGCTCAGCAGCTCTCCAGGATAGGAGTCCATTTCTGTAGTAATTTGATCTTTTTTTTTTTTTCTTTTTGAGAGAGAGCAAGCAAACACGTGTGTGAGTGGGGGAGGGACAGAAAGAAAGGGAGAGAGAATCCCAAGCAGGCTCTGTACTGTCAGCACAGAGCCTGACGCGAGGCTCGAACTCACAAACTGTGGGAGATCATGACCCGAGCCGAAATCAAGAGTCAGGTGCTTAACAGACTGAGCCACCCAGATGCCCCAAGGCCGACTTAATCTTATAGCTTTGCTTTCTCAACACGAGGCCTCCATGGACTGTGGAAGAGACATTTACTGTTCAATGACTATCCATGTGCTCCTTTAAATTTCTAGCCCCAGAGTACTTAGGTGGGGACATAAGACTAATTCTGGCCAATGGGTTTTGAGCTAAAGTGATGTGTGTCACTTCTAGGTCAAAACTTAGAAAAACAGATGTAAATTTCTCCTGTGATCTTTTCCCTTGTTGGACAGTTGCTGAGACCATCAGCTGAGATGATTTGGCCAAAGACAGATAGACCCCTTCTCAATAATTGAGTTACTTCATGGAAGGCAGTTGCCCTGGAGAATTACCTGGCTCATAATCAAACCTAGTATGCATATGAAATAACCCTTATTGTATCAAAGCCACTGAAATTCTTGCCATAAGTGTGTATGTATATGTATATATACACACCTATATGCACATATATACACATATACATATATGTATGTATACACACATATACATATATATGCACTCGTATATACCCATGTATGTACACATAAACATAAACATATGTATGTGTATGTAATATATGTATATGTGTGTGTGTATATATATATATACAAAATGAAACCTATCTTGACCAATACAAAAATTAGAACCAAAAGTGATACACTGCTGAAAAATACACTTAAAATATTGACTTAGCAATCAGTTGGTAGCAATGGGAAAACTGATATCAGAGGCTGGGAAGAAGGCAAAACATTTGGTAAAGGTGTTGCTTTTGATTATCTTGAAGGTGGTTCATTTACCAAACTCATAGTTCAGGGGGGAGATGTCAGGAAACAGAACCTTAGAACTTATGCAGTTGCTACTGGTTATGTTTGGAAAAGAATTGAAAGAGAGAGAGAGAGAGAGAGAGACTAAGAGAAACAGAACGAGTTGGAGAGGGTTGGGGCAAAAAAGCAAAGGAATAAAGCTCATTTAAGAAGTCCCTCAAATAGAATATTGATTGTGGTTCCTTGCTCACGGAGATGTCTGGACACAGATAGACAGAGCCTACTGCATTTTTGAGAGAGTTGCAGTGGACTGCCAAAGAGGTCCCAACCTCAATTCCTGGTAAGAAATGGGCTACGAGAGCTGTGTGGCCCTATGGAGGGACTCCTCCAGCCCCCACCCCATGCCCACTTCCGGTTTCACCAGGGAAGGTAATCGAATAGGAAGGACTTCCCAGATGTGGCACCAAGGAGCTCTGAGAACTGCCCCACAGCCCAGGAATGGACCAGGAAGGTTGTGTTTGTACCCATGGTGTGCTGTTTGAACCAGTGTAGGGCAGGTGTCCTGCATTTACCTAATTTGATTCTATCAGAAATTTTGAGACTGGGACCAAAATGTTCCCGTTAATCTGAGAGGCTTTCTTGTTTTGAGGTAATAAGAACTAAGGCTATTGTGGGGGTTGGCCATCTCTTATCCATCAAGCGTGCTGAGAATTCTGTAGAGAAAGCTGATTTTTTCTTTAGAGAAAAGAAAAAAAAAGCTTTTTGTGCAGAAGAAGAGATAAGAAACCATATTTATAAGGGGAGGAGAGAAAGAGATAGAGAAATATGATGTGGGTCCTTGGGAGCTTTCTACTCCCCCGGCTACCCCTAGTTCAAGTCCCCAGCTATATTCCCATGGGTTCCAGGAGACACCCCTGTATCATTATAGTCCATCTCCTTTTCTTGTTTAAGTTTGATTGAGTCAGTTTCTAGTTCTTAAAATTAAAAAAAAAAAAACGTAACAGAGGAAGTTCCCATACCCTATCACTGCAAAACATCTCCAGGAAGGGACCACCCCTTCCTTCCTGCTGCATAGGTTGTGGTCACAGCCATGCCCATGAGATTTCTCAGACTGGTCTGATTTCAAAGTCAGTATGGGGGAAGCTGGAATATTGGCTCATGCTTCCATCCCCACCTACACTGGCCAGTTTTAACGACGGCCTCTTAGTAACAACATTGAGAAAACTAAAAATAAAGCATAATGATTCCAATTTTCCTTGGAGGAAACTCTCTTCTTTATTTCCCTTACGCATTTGCTTTCCTGTCCTCTAGAAAGTTAATTTCCTACCATCTCCTTTCTTCCCATCTTGCAACATCTCCCTCCCCTTCCTTCCTCACTGTCACTTGATGACCTTACTTCTTATTCCACTGAGGAAAAAAAAGAAATAGCCAGAAGATGACATTCTTATCCTTCCAGACCAAATCTGCCAGGCTGCCATCAACTGCACCCGTGTTCTCTGCCCTCCCTCCAGCGCTTATCAGCACTGTCCAAGAGAGCTGTCCTTGATGATAGAGATGTCCCGTACTGTCTCTGTTCAATACACCAGTCCCTTGCCACATGTGGCCATGGAGAACTTGAAATATGGCTGGTGCAACCTAGGAACTGAACTGTACCTTTTATTTGATTGCAATTAATTTAAATTTAAATAGCCACATGTGGCTAACAGCTGCTGTGTAGAACAGC
This sequence comes from Lynx rufus, assembly GCF_022079265.1. Taxonomy (NCBI): domain Eukaryota; kingdom Metazoa; phylum Chordata; class Mammalia; order Carnivora; family Felidae; genus Lynx; species Lynx rufus. The sequence continues at coordinate 74,316,086 of NW_025814889.1, read as the reverse complement.
ACGGGGATAGAGAACTCTTGAGTTCTGCCATGAAGCGAACAAAGAAGTGAATGGGATGGATAGTCACAGAGGGATGGGGTCAGAGCTGCATTTTTTAATAAGATGGATAAATAATATTTTAGCCAAGCTGATGGAAATAATCTAGCAGAGATAGAAAAATAGATGAAGCAGGAGAAAGCAGAGTCAATTATAGAAACAAAGTAGATCCTAGGCAGGAGCAGGTCATTGCCTATGGTGGCACTGTCTCATACGGCAGCTGGTGGCGACCCGTGACTATTTAAATTTACATTAATTCGAACGTAATGAGGGGCACTGGGTGGCTCAGTTGGTTAAGCATCCGACTTCGGCTCAGGTCATGATCTCGCAGTCCATGAGTTCGAGCCCTGCATTGGGCTCTGTGCTGACAGCTCAGAGCCTGGAGTCTGTTTCAGATTCTGTGTCTCCCTCTCTCTCTGCCCCTCTCCCACTCACGCTCCCTCTCGCTCTCTCTCTCAAAAATAGATAGGCTTTCAAAAATTTTTTAAAAAGGACGTAATGACATGTTAAATTTATTTCTCAGTCACACTAGTCACATTTCAAGTAACTTCCATATTGGATATAATTTCCATCATCGAAGAAAGTGCTGTTAGAGACTGCTGCTCTACACTTTCTGTCTTCATTTCATATTACATTTCTCTTTCTTGCATTTTTAAAAAAAGTTTTTAAGGTCAGCTTTATCCATGTTCATAGTTTTGAGAGCCAGAAAGCCTTACAATTTGTTTTTTCATTCCTTTCCCCATTTTCTACTCTCCAAGTAACTACATTCAACTCGTTTAGCTTTTTAAAGAATGTTTGTGTCTCTGATTCTAAATAATTTTCTTGTACTGCTTCTCAATTGTTTTCCAAGGTCTGGGCATTGCTGTGATTTCTTTATGAAATGTATGGATCTAGCCTGCTTACACCTCTCCCCTATGTCACTGCTCAGCAACGCGTGAACACTTCCTGCCCCTAACTCTCAACGGAGTCAAGCAATTTTTATGGTTAGATCAGTATTTAGTGTTTTAACTCTCCAGCAACTTTTAATCACATTGTAAAATCCCAAATCCTTACCCTGATGTGCAAGGCCCTCCCTGATCTGTCCCCTGGGCACCTTTTTCACCCTTGTTCACCACACATCGCCCACACTACAACCTTGAAGTACCTCTGACACGCTTCTATTTCAGGGCTTTCCCACTTACTATTCCCACTGCCTACAATGTTTGACTCACAAGGCTTTCCCCTCAGGCCATTCGACTGTCACCTCCCCAGACAGACTCCCTGAATACCTTACAGGATGGAGGAAACTTTGTCATTCTCTATCCCTTTGTTCTGCTTAATTTTTCTTTTTCTTATGATCTTGAACAATACCTGGCCTTACACTGTTGTGTACCTATTTTTTTATTTTCTCTGTTCTCCACTAAAATGTATGCTTCATGAGAGCAGGATCTTAGACTTCTGTGTCACTCCAGTGTCCCCAGCACCTAGAACATTGTCTAGCTCATAGTTGGTGCTCAAAAATTACTTGTCCAAATAAGTGATGAGTAAATTGATGAACTTAACAGTTTAGAAGCTGAGCCCGTTTTGCATTGGCACTGGTGGGAAAAGGGAGTTCTGTTCAGGCAAACCCAGGGAAACAACTCAAATGTTGGTGCACGTCCATTTCCCACGGGCCAGGATGCTGTCCTGAGCAGCTAGAGGGTGGCGTTCTGACACATGGTCTTGTTGGCTCCTTAAGATGACCTCTTAGAGGAGCACAGAGCAACTTGTTTCTTGGTTCTTTAAAAATAATCCTGTCCTAGGGGCCCCTGGGTCGCTCAGCCCATTAAGTGTCTGACTTGGGTGCAGATCATGATCTCGCGGTTTGCGAGTTTGAGCCCTGAGACAGGTTCTCTGCTGTCAGCGCAGAGCCTGCTTCTGATCCTCTGTCCCTCTCTCTCACTGCCCCTCTCCACTCCCTCCTCTCTCTCAAAAATAAATAAACATTAAAAAAATAGTAATAATCCTGTCTTAATTAGGAGGTAACATGGAAATTCCTTTTTCATCACGGATCATTGGTACTTTGCTAGAAGATCACTTGTGCAGCTACTGCCCATGCTGGTACCAAAGTGTGATAGATGGTGTTCACTTCCTTACTCTCCACTGGGCAGAATTCAATGTTATAACAACATCCTGTCCATCCCTCTCAATAAACCAGAGAATGTATTCAGTGAAGTTAGGACAAGTACCCAGCTGTCCAGAAAGGTAATCCAGCCCCAAGGTTATGGACTTAATAGTTCATAAAATCCCACAGATCCTATAAGTGTACTTAATTATCAAATCTTCTTGGCTAAAATATGTATATAGGTCTTTGTTGACTATATAATTCTAGTGCTCAGTTGGGATACATTCTAAAATCTAGTACATGGGGTGCCTGGGTGGCTCAGTCGGTTAAGCAGCCGACTTCAGCTCAGGTCATGATCTCACGGTCCATGAGTTCGAGCCCTGCATCAGGATCTGTGCTGACAGCTCAGAGCCTGGAGCCCGTTTCAGATTCTGTGTCTCCCTCTCTCTCTAACCCTCCCCTGCTCATGCTCTGTCTCTCTCTGTCTCAAAAATAAATAAAGGTTAAAAAAAATTTTTAAAAAATAAATAAAATCTAGTACAAAACATATTTCAAAGGTAACTTCTATGTATTTTTGCAAATGTAATTTTATTTTTCTTACATAAGTAATACTTTTTATTTTTGAAATCTTAGAAACTATAGTTAAACAATCAGAAGAGAACTGAAAATATCTATAATTACTACTGCACCATTGACATTGATTTGTATAACTTCCAGGTCCTTCTGAGAATACGTTTCGATGTAGGCATAACATTATTAAGTAGATAAGCTTCACATTCTTATACTGAGAAGATCCCCTGGAAAATATGGGGGTTAGAAGAAAAAACAAATGCTTTTGGGTAGATACGTTTCAGCAGCATTAATATCAAACTGACTGTTCACAAAAGTTCTGCCACTTGAATATCGCTTTAGCCATTTTTTGCAAAACAATAAAAAAAAAAAAAAGAAAGAACGAGAAAAAAGAGAAAGTGTGTGCCGTGTGCCAGGCTGCTGTGATGCAAATACCGTCAGTCGACATAAAGTAATGGCCAGAATGAAAACCCCAAACACATATGGCTGGTAGAATATCTGTGGCTAATAATTATTTTTAAGGTTTTTTTTTTTTTGAGAGAGAGAGCGCACACACACGCATAAATAAAACATTGAAAAATAATAGTAAGTCCTTTTGAACTTACTTTGCTTAAGAAGTAGTGGACCAAAGGGAAACATTCAAATATGATCTGGATTGAATCTAAACCAAACTCATAGTCCTTTTGAATTTCTGCTCTGAGGATCTGTGAGACTGAAGCAGGGTTCTCCACATATGCAGAGATAGATGAAGGGTTTCTGGGTCGTGCTGTGAGCGTAACTGGTCATCAGAGGAAGTGGTACAGTCTGTCCGTAGGCTAGAATGCACAGAGCGATCTCTACGTGTACTTTGTATCTGGTGCCGCAAAGGCTTTAGGGATATGGGGTGAACAACACAGAAATGCATTCCACCCTCCTTGAGTTCACTGTCCAGTGAGATGACCATTAAACAAACAAGTACTTAGTCCCAAAGGAGAACAAATGACTTCAGTAGTGAATAACTGAAGAACCAATCTTTGTCTCCAAGCTTTAGATGAAACCTCCCGGAGGATTCAGTGGAATGCCAAAGGTGAAGGAGGAGTTGGTCCCCACCTCAGCCCTTCCCCGGAACTTCTGGCAAGAGGCAACAGAACACCGAAGGCTCAGAGGCAGACATTCACAAAACTATAGGAAGACCTCTGTGGCTAAAGAATAAGTGAAGGAGAGGTAAGTTCTTGGTTTATTCTACTGCTATACACATAAACACCATTATAAATAGGGGGTGGTGGATATTTACGAAGAGAATCATCAAACTGTGGTGTTAAATCGACAGAATACAAAATTCAGCCCCTTCTTTCTATAATTCTGATCGGCCCTCCTCAGTCTCCCTTCTTTGTTCCCACTTTGAAGGTTGATAAGCTGCATAGTTCTGTCTTTGGTCTTGGTCCTCTTTTGTTCTTATGCTGCACACCCTCCTTGAAGATCCCTGGTGTTTCTCAAACAAGTCTGATAGCCTTTGCCCATCCAGGACACTCCTCCCCTCTGTCTTCTCATGGGGTGCTCTCTCTTCCTTTAGGTTTCTGCTTGGATGTAACCTCTTCAGAGAGGCCTTCTGTGATCCCTTACCACTCTCTGTTCCCTTAATGTCCTGTATTTTTCTTGAGAGCACTGATATATCTGGCATTGCATGCTATTGTGTTTCTTATTGTGGGTCTCCTTCCCACTCGAATGTAAGTTCCATGGTGCCAGAACCTTCGTCTTCTGTTCACTGCTGCATAAACATTCAGCTACCCATACCATGTTGCTGGTATAATGTAAACAATAAATATTTGTGGCATGGACAGATTAATGGGTACATGAATCAAGGATAAAATGCATTTCATGCTGTCAATGGATTGAGCTACTACCCACATGCCCACGACTCCAAAACCCAGACTTCCTGCCTTCTCTCTCTTGAGGGCCAGATCCACTTATCCAACTTCCTGTGGGACATCTGTGTTGTCATGATCTAGAGGCACTCAGATTAGCATACCCCAAATAGAACTCATCAACCCCAGTAACCTCATCGTACCCTTCCTCTTGTGCTCCTTTCTTTTGTGATGTGAGTGACTCCACCGTCTGCCCAGTTGCCCAAGCTAGAAGCCTGAGAATCGTGTTCCGTTTCTTCCTCTCCCTTATCCTCTGCATTCGGTCACTAAATCCTGCTGATTCTGTCCTTTTGACTTGATTCCATTCCTGTACAGCCCCACTGACAGCATACGATTCACTTGTTTCTCATTTCTTTCCTGAATTATTGCCCCTGACTAGCTGGCCTATCACAAATCTTGTCTTCACCAAATTCATGCTTTGCCATGCCGTAAGGAAAATCTTTCTACGGTACAACTGCAATCATGCTTAACATTCCCCAGCGGCTCCCCTTTGCTATAAGGTAACAGTCAAGCTGCTACGTATGGCGTGCAAAGCCAATTAAAATTCAGCCCGCATCTAAATTCTAGAGCGTGTCTCTCACTAAGTCTCCTTTTGTCTCCATCTTGCTCCGCCACCACCATTCACACGAGCACAATGACGTGCCAGAAATATTTCCAATAAATATTTCTGGGTCACATTCTCAAAAAAGTATGTTTTTCTTGGTTTCTTGGTTGACCCTCAAGTTTCTGGATAAAGGGAAGGGTCCTTAGAGACAATGGGGCTTACAATGACCTCACTCCCGGCTAAAACCTTTCTGAAAGTCTGCCTCTTTGTGGAAGGTGGAGAGCTATGCTCTTTGAAGGAGCCTGATCAGAATTGTGAAAGGAAGACCAGTCGTGTTCTCAATTTCTTCATTTCCAGGGAAGAGGTAAGCCTTCAATTTGTAATCAGGGGATCGTCCTGACACCGAGAACTTCTCCATCTCACTGACATGCCTCTGTTGATACTGGAATTGTTTCCTTAAAGAAACATCATGCCTATCTCTACATGGGTCCACACAGCTTTCAAGCAGAATAGGGTATCTGGTTAGTCTTTATAAATCTAAATGGAATAACCAGGACCCACGAGTAGAAGCTCCAGTCATGCCTATTCATTCCTTGGATTTAATAAAAGGGATACATCCCTGGAAATTCAAGCTGTCCAACAAATGAATGAGCCGTCTGGCAAGGTAATGGGTGCCCCATCATTGAGGATACGCAAACAGAACATAGATATCCACTCCATGGTTATTAGATGTTTCAAAGGAATCTTACATCTGAACAGGCGTTGAGTCAAATGAGCACAGATGTCCCTTCCTTACTCTGATATTCTTATTTGTCTCTGAGTCAAAGGATAATTACACAGTCCTCCATTTTACTTTGGCTGTAGAGACCTAGACTTTGGTTAACAGATGGGAAAACAGACTTCGAAACTAAAAGCCCAGGAATTATTGTGCCTATTTTTGTCAGTTGGTTTTGTATAATCCTGAGATTAAAAAAAAAATACTCCAAAGAAAGTTGTTTGTAGAATGAATTTCATCATAGCGAGCATGGTCACAGTAAAACATTCCCATGGCCAGTATATTGTCAAATCGCAAATGATGAGGCACTGTGATGAACTGATGAACACTTTTCAATGCATTAAATAATTTGGGCCTGTTTTTGAAGTTTACTGGAGTCTGACAAGAGCACCTTTTTTTTCTTTTTTTTTTTTTTTACATTCTGTTGGTTGATTCTGTGAAATGAGCAGCTGTTTGATACAGACTTTTAAAGTTCCAGGTTTCAAAATTAAAGATCATAGAGAAGCTTTCAATGAGTTTAAGGATTCAAGCTCGGACAAATTATATATAGTATTCGTTAGGATATACTTAGGGAAAGAGAAACCGTTTAGATATTTCAAACAGAGGGAACTTAATATAAAAATTGGTTCCAAGGGCGGGGGAAAGGCTGGAGGAGCAAGAGGGAAAAAAAAAAATCAGGTTACTGAAAAGAGCAACCCCAGGAAAGCAGTTCCTCCCCGAGCCGGGGCCGCTGTGACTCAGGAGTCAGGAGTGGACACCCCAGAGCAGGCCTTGCTGGGAGCTGCCAGACCACTGCTGCAGCCGTGGGACCCCCCTGTCCCCCACCAGGCGCTGGCCCGGCTGCTGTAGCTGCTGCCACTCTTGCTGCTGCCCCTTCCACCCAAACTGACAGCCAAGATGGGAAGAGAGTCGGTTCTCTACTCTTTGTACTTTCCAGGGTCCCTTGGAGCCCGCATCCAACGGGAAGCAGGGGACAAGGGCCCAGGAAAGCACGGCCGGCAGGATCTCAGCCCCTAACTGTCCAGAGCAGTGCACAGAGGAGCGATTGAGCTAAGGGCACAGGGGCAAAGGTCACTAAAGCTTAGAGGCTGGTGACTGATGTGAAAATGTTGGGGTTCAGAGCAAACGGCTGCTAGGAAAGAATTCTTGAGACATCGTCAGTGCAAAAAGGTGGTTTTATTAAAGTGCAGGGACAGGGGCGCCTGGGTGGCTCAGTCGGTTGAGCGGCCGACTTCGGCTCAGGTCACGATCTCACGATCCGTGAGTTCGAGCCCCGCGTCGGGCTCTGTGCTGACAGCTCAGAGCCTGGAGCCCGTTTCAGATTCTGTGTCTCCCTCTCTCTCTGCCCCTCCCCTGTTGGAGCCCGTTTCAGATTTTGTGTCTCCCTCTCTCTCTGCCCCTCCCCTGTTCATGCTCTGTCTCTCTCTGTCTCAAAAATAAATAAACGTTAAAAAAAAAAAAAAAAAGTGCAGGGACAGGACCCGTGGGCAGATAGAGCTGCCCTGGGGTTGTGACAGGTGACTGATTACATACCTTCAAGTTGGGAGGGGGTTAGGGACAGCGTAAGTCTCTGAGGAATTTTGGAAGCAAGGTTTCCAGGGCCTTGAGGGAGTTAGCTATTGTTTGGAAAAGGTCATTTATTACTGTTTAGTAAAACCTCCCTCATGAGACCCTTCAGATGTGTATCAGTGGGCCATATGCTGGGAAGTGATTGCTAATATATATCTTGGAGGTAGAGATAAAGGAAGTTCCCAAAGGAATTTCTATATGTTAAAGAAGACTTACAGCGTCCTGGAGATGGGGATAATGTTAAGCTAACATTGCCTTTTGCCCTTAGCAAAGTATTAACATCGAGGTAGCTGAGTTCCTAGAGGAAGGTCACTCCGCCTATATCAAGGACTTGTCATCGGGCTGTAAGTAGTAAGGAAATTTAATTTTTTCTTTTGCCTTCGTTTCCCACATCAGTGACTATTGTCCTAATTTTCAAAGAGGGGCTAACAGTGATTTCTGTCAAGAGTAAACCAATTAGAATGGCACCAACCTCTAGCAAGATTCTAGGATAGGTGACTAAGTGATTGTGGGGACTGTTATTTTACTGTGTTTAATACCTCTGGAAACCAGAGAATTGCGAGGGCCAAATCTTAGCAATTCCGAAAATGGAAAATATGGGCCATCTCAGGGTACAAGGGTCTGAGAAATTTGTTCCAAATCCGAAAGCAGACATTCTAGATGAGCATAGAGTCCCCCGGTCCATTAAAGTCCATGCATATGTAACATTTCACAGATGGAGAGGGCGTTTGAGATCTGGCAAGACCACCGAGATCTCCTTTATCTCTGTGTCAGTGGCTGGGATGCAGATCACTGAGCGCCTTGTCTGAGGTCACACAGCTGAAGTTGTCGAGGTGGGCGTACAAGTCAGCTTGCTGTCAGGGCTCTACTCCACACCAGTCCCCACAAAGGATGGAGCACTATGCAGCCAGGTGGCATCTCCGCAAGGGGGATTATTGTCTTTGCTGTTGAGATGGAAGTTTTGCAGGGAATCATCCAAACCCTAGTTCTCCAGCCACTGTGTGACCCATGGCAAGCTTTGGCGAAGCATTGCAGGAGTCGGGAATGGGGTTAAAACGTGTCCTTGACATCAGGGACATGCCTGGGCAGGCTCGAGCCTGCTGGGTTCCCTTGGTTCCGTATCCTCTTCCTAGTTGGAACTAGAAACTGTGTTTGGAGACTACTGTTTACACTAAAGGTGTTGCTTCCTAAATTTATTAAAGTTTGCCTGAATAAATTTAAGCATCACTACTGAAAGTAGCACCTAGTTCACCTCTAGGAAAATTTAATTAAGTCAAAAGGAAATTTGAAAGGAAAAATAGCCATGCCCACTGTCTTCGTTCATTGGGGCTGCTATGAAAAATACCACTGACCGGGTAGCTTATAAACAACAAAAATGTACTTCTCACCGTTTTGGAGGCTGGAATCTGAGATCAGGGTGCCAGCGTGGACAGATGAGGGCCCTCTTCTGGGTCACGGACTTCTCCTGTGTCCTTGCATGGTGGCAGGGGCTACAGAACTCTGTGAGGTCTGTTTTATAAGAGCATTAATCCCATTCATGAGGGGTCCAGCCTCATGACCTGAGCACCGCCCAAAGGCCTCACCTCCCAGACCATCACGTAAGATGTTAGAATTTCAGGATATGAATTTGGGGAGATGTAGGGGACACAAACGTTCAGACATATGCAAACCTAGCATCCACTTAACTGTCATTCACTAAACTGCCCCTTGTAGACCTGCTTTGTGCCTGGCTCTGACTCTGCCTTTTATATGCATTGCTTAAAGTCCTTAACCACACTTCTAGGGGCCCCTGGGTGACTCAGTCAGTTGAGCGACCAACTTGGGCTCAGGTCATGATCTTGCAGGTTGTGAGTTTGAGTCCCGCCTCGGTCTCTATGCTAACAGCTCGGAGCCTGTGTCTCTCTCGCGATCTGCCTCTCCCCCACTCTCTCTCTCTCTCAAAAATAAACATTAAAAAAAAATTTAATAAATTCAAATAAAATCCTTACCACTCTCCTGTGTAGGCGTGATGTAAGGATTACCTGTCCTTTAAGGATAAGAAACAGATTCAGAGGGTTATCACACGCCAGTAGTGGTGAGGTTTGGGGGTGATAGGGGGCGGGTCCGGAGCCGATGGCCAAGAAAGAATTCTTGAAAACGTCTTTGGTGCAAAAAGGTGATTTTTATTAAAGCACGGGGACAGGACTTGTGGGCAGAAAGAGATGCACTGGGGTTGTGAGGAATGGCTGGTTCTACACTATGGAGTTGGGGAGGCAAAGTCAAAATGGAGGCCTCCAGAGGGACTTTGATATGCCAAAGAGGACTCCTAAGATACCTGACGCCTTGTTATTGTCAAGCCAGTAAAGCGTCAACAGTAGGAAGGTAGGGGGTTCCCGGGGAAACTCTATACTCTGCATTTGCCCCAAGTGTCTGCCGATGGGCTGCAGGCCATGAGGAAATTCAACTTTACCTGCCATTTGCCTCTTGCCTTTGTTTCCCATATCATTATTGAGGGGTGATGTTGGAGTGTATAGGTTTCTGGAGATCAGGCTATTGACAAGATCACCTTTTTCTTGTAGCTTACTAAGTTATTTGTAAACTGATGGAGACCCATGTCCTGTATGACTGTGATCTCTATCGGCTGGCCATTTGTTTTCTTTCCTTTGTCCTTGAGGAGCCAGGGGTGCCTGGGGAATATCACACCTATCCCACCTGGGGAGGAGGGGTGCGGCAGCTTGCACTGAGCCCTCAGCCCGCCCCACACTGCCTCATCGGTAGAGGAGGAAAGTCTGAGAGCTGAACCGAGTCCCTCTGAGCCCAAAGGGCGCCCTCTTCCCACTCGGATACACCTGGTTTATGTCATTTTTTTTTTCTGGAAAAGTCACAGGAATTGTACCTCAAGTATAGTACTCGAAAATGCATTTGTTAAAGAAATAGAAATCCATTTATAAACACGAGTCGATGTCACGTTCTAATAAAATAAAACGGGCTCTTAGGTGCTTGCAGTGAACTTCTGAAATATTTATGTGGCTCCCAGAGAGAGGTTATTTCGCCACTGATGAGATTCTGGGACTTCATTAACCTTAATAAAATTATGTCTGATTCTTTAAATCAAGCAAGAATAACGTAAAACTGAGGACAACTTCTGGCTTAGAGTAGAACATTGCCCATGGCTGGGGGACATGTCACTGTAATGATACTAAGTATTTGGAAGGGCTGGTGAACATTTGCAATCTGCAGTTAGTGGGAAACCAACCGTAAGGCTAATGTGTTTCTGTGCTAGGAATATATTTTATTGAAGACAAATGATCTCTTTGGGTAGATATTTTAAGAAAGGAGATTACATTTTTTCTTGTTACGTTTGTTTCCAAAGTATCCCCACTAACTGCAGCAGAGGTTGGCTATTTCTGTAGAGGAGCAGGGAGTAAACATTTAGGCTTTGCAGATCACATGCTTCTGTTGCACCTATTCAACGTTACCACTGTAGCGTGAAAGTACCTCAGACAATAGGGAAAAGAATGAAAATGGCTGTGCTCCAATAAAACTTTATTTACAAAGTGGGAGGCCAGGGAGAGGACTATAGTTTGCCCACCTCTGGACTACAGTGTTAGAAGGCACCATCATAAAAGTTACTTCTACCTATATGCCCAAGAGACTATCAAACCAAAGAAGCTTAGTGACATTTATTAATTTTTTATGTCACTGTACATACTGGGACATGCAAAGCCAACACAGAATATGACATTTATGTAATGTGTTACCGTACTTAATTTAAAGGATTTGGATGAAATCTCTGGTGTTAATTTCTCTGTTGTATTTCTTAGTGACTTTGCATAAAAACAAAAGAATCTAGACGCAAGTGATGGAAAGAGGCCAGGATGAGTTTCCAGGTGTTCAGAATCTAACAACTGATGGCAGTGCTAGATCAATATTCAATTAGGAGATAATGAGTATCTTTCCAGCTTCCATATCCTGCCATCTCTGAGACTAGAATTGTGCAGGTTAAGGGTGGGCTGATTTCACTTCAATAAGTTATTAGAATTTTCTGTGACCAAAGTATATGCTAACTCTTCTAAAGTGTTAATCAAGATTAAGCAATTTTGGGGGCACCTGGGTGGCTCAGTCGGTTGAGCATCCGACCTCGGCTCAAGTCATGATCTCATGGCTTGTGAGTTCAAGCCCCACGTCGGGCTCTGTGCTGACAGCTCAGAGCCTGGAGCCTGCTTCATATTCTGGGTCTCCCTCTCTCTCTCTCTCTCTGCCCTCTCCCACTCATGCTGTCTCTCTGTCTCTCAAAAATAAATAAAATAAACATTAAAACAATTTAAAAAAAGATTAAGCAATTTTTCATGAAGTTTCTTGGTTTTCTATGTTTAACCACTGAATGGAAGTATCGTCTTTTAGACAGCCAATAATAACATATTCAATAAGGTTTAGTGACAATAATAAATTAATTCAATTATAGGTCTTTTCCTTAGAGATTTTTTAAGGGTTATGTTTCTTATAAAAAAAAATGACACTCATTTTACATATTTTTCTTAGTTATGATGGAGAATCTCTATGATAATATGAAAAATTCATTATATCATTCCTTGGAACCTTGGTTATCAATCTCATTATGATGTCATAGCAGGTTAGATGTTGGAGCTCAACTGTAGGTAAAGAGAAGAGATAACTTTGAAAATGTAAAAATCATTTTGAAATCAAAGTTATTTTCTAATTGAATTTAGTAATAACAGTTTGACTTCACGCAGTGGATTAGCCTTTGCCTGTTCTTTTCCAACTGTGACCTCTTCCGCTCGGCAATATCCAAGGGCAGCAGGAAGGCTGTGGCCGTCCTTCACCCTGTGTACTCTGGGATGCAAGGCTCACATCTTCCACTTCTCCCTGGGTTCCTTGGCCCTCGAGTCAGACTGTCCTTGGAGGTGGCCAAGCCTAGCTCCTCCAAAGGCTTTCCAGACCATGGCTTGAGAATGAATAAGGCTGATGGGCCCTTCTGATCAGTGTCCTGCTTTGCCTCCTATGCCTACGGTGGCCCCTGCTCTCCTGGAGCAAGGGACCAACACTTCTTACAGAATGTGACAGCTTTACTCACTCGGCCCACAGACCCCTTGCCTATCCTGGCTGGTGGGGATGTGTGAAAGTCAGGCGTGTGATCAGTAGGGACAGGGGTCACTTTCCAAGATTGTGGTGATTTCAGCCTAGAGTTCAAGAGAAGACAGAGTGATCTGGAAGACATGCTGTTCCCTCTTTATGCTATCAAATTCCAAACTGTGAATTTTATATGACCCCCAAATGGAATACTGTTCACATGTTCTGGAATTCCCTATTCTCCCTGTGTGAGACTTGCATTTGTGGCCATTATCAGTGAAGCAAAATGATGACTTTGTGACAATCATTGGAAACCAGTAATCACAGGTCACAGGATGCATGTTCCAGGACCATGCGTAAGTGATATAACAAGGCATTGAATAAGTGCAGAGGTGAGATTCGTATGGTTTCAATATAAACAAGTTCCAAAGGATCGTAACATTGTGAGTAATAACAACATTGCAACCCTTTGCTGTAGTGGAAAATAAAAAATTATCCAGAAGTGGCACATCCAACAATAAAGAACGTGAGTGATGATTCCTGGACCTTTGCAGAAAAAGATGGTCCCTGGACATTGGCCAGACTGAATAGTAAATACACCCCCAAAGTATCTCTTCCACTCCTTCCCATTATTCTGCATCTTTATTGATAAATTCCTATACTTTCCAGGGGCCTACATATTTTGTAAAACTATTTAATCAAAGTCCTTAGTTAGACAGGGCCTTGCAAAAAAATTTTCCCTGGGTGCCATATTCCGCACATAGGGCAGCTCTGCTTAGTTGTGACCTTTTCTTTCAGAGTGAATAAGTATTAATTGACTCACTGCATTGTACCGTGTTCTATGACAAATGCTGTGAGGCCACACCTTATCAAAACCTGTAGGATGCAACCACTGCCCTCAAGAACCATGGTCTTTCTGGCTACACACAATTAAACACATGAAGCGGATCAAGGGAACTAGAAGACCAGACATTAGATGGCACTTACTAAATCTCAAAACACGGCAGAAATGGTTAATGCTTGGGGTTCAGGTAGGGCCAAACTCAGGCTGGGCTGGTATCTTCAGGAAGGCTGGTGGCACTTAACACAGGCCCTAGGCCTAGGCTGGGTGTAGAAGACCTCAGAAAGATACAGGCGACAGGTTGGGCAGCGGCAGCAGTGGGAACCCCTTGAGGAGGGAGCCCCACTTCAAGATTCAGACTTGAAGACATTCTGAACTGAGCAAGGCATGGCCCCTGGCCCTGAAGAGCATTTGACTGGCCTGGAGTGGGGGTGGTGAGCTATTAGGAAAACACTGTGAACAGGAGATATTGATAGAACTCCTTTTGGGGTATAAGTCTCTCATCAGAAATATCTTGGTCGGGGGCATCTGGGTGGCCCAGTCGGTTAAGAGTTTGGCTCAGGTCATGATCTCACGGTTTCGTGAGTTAGAGCCTCACGTCCGGCTCCGTGCTGACAGTGTGGGGCCTGCTTAGGATTCTCTCTCTCCCTCTCTCTCTGCCCCCCTCCCCTCCATTTGTGTATGGTTGTGCTCTCTCTCAAAAATAAAAAAGTAAACATTAAAAAAAAAAAAAGACATCCTCTTGGTGGTTTCTTCAACACCCATTTCTTGGCATAGACCTAGCCCAACAACCACTCTCTTCCCTGTCTCTCTCTCCACCTTGTTCCTATCCTCCCACCCCCTGCTGGCAGGGTGTGATTTCAGTGCTTTTCTGCCTGCCATGTTCTCTAAGCATGAACGCTGGTTTTTCACCTTGCACTCCTAACCAAACCTCATGGAGTGCTCATATGATGGCATGAGCCCCAGATGTGACATCAGAAGACCGGTGGCCGAGACTAGGTCTGTCACTTGCTGGCTCTGTGACCATGGGCAGGTTACTGGATGCCTCTGAACTTCTGTTTCTTTATGCATGGACATGGTGATGCTTTACTACTTACTTTAGAGGGCGTGGTGAGGAGCAAATGACGTTCTTGAGCTTAAGAGAATAGTTTCTAATACTTAAATACAGCTTACTTAGTGCCAGGCAATCGTCTAAGGGCTTTAGATATACTAAGTATTTTAATTCTCACAATAACCTTGTGAAGAAGAAACTATTATGATTACATGTGCACTGGGGAAGCTTAGGCACAGAGAGATTAAGTAATTTCCCAAAGATTACCGCATTCATTCAGGGTAAGCGCTGGGAGCTAAACCCTGGGGAGTCTGGTTCCAAAATCTATTCCCTTAACAAGCCCATTATACTGTTTATCTAATAACAATACGAGAGAACACTTAATTCAAGGCTCACTACTTGTCCGATACTGTACCAAAGGCCCACTTAATTCATTTAATCCTCACGATAGCCCTTTGAGGTATCTATGAGGCGGGGGGCATTACTAACTGTCGGAAAATGATTTGTAAAAACTTCCACATTTAGGAAGGGAGAGTAGATGAAGCCTTCCCTATTCTTCCCGCTGAGTACAACTGAAATCCTGTGCAGTGTATATAAAACAAACACAAGAAGAATTTGAAAGGTGGAGATGAGAAGGCATATCAACTGGGGACCTTGGAATCAGAGGAGCAGGATGCTTTGAGTTACCTGAGTTTTCTGTTTTGCCTCATCTATCCCAGAGCTGGGCTGAAGAAGCTGGCAGCCTGGAAAGGCCAATGAGTGTAGCCCCCCGAAAGCCCCAACGGAAGCCTGCTCTTGGGAGCCAAGGGAGCAGCCTAACAAGACGGAGACCTTTATCGGCAATAGCTGCTCTCCTGCAGCCGAACCCTGCACAGGAATCTGGGAGCCCGCTCTCCCCCATGCCCGTGAGGCCCAGAGGGAAGCCTGGACTTCTACCCTTGTGAGGCTTCAACAAGGAGCCCAAACCTCTCTGCCGGGGCTTTCATCCCCCGAAGGTAACGAGGCCCCCTCTGTGTAGTCGTGTCAATGGAGACCAGTTGGGCACCCTGGACTTCCGTCTCCATCCGGAAGTGCTGAGGTGCCTCTCCCCATCCTGACTGGGATGGTGTCAGAGAAGGCCTCATGCAGAATCAGGACTTTCAGCACTGCCCAGCGGTAGTGAGCCCCCACCCCCGGACATGCCCGCCATGATGTCAGTGGAGACCATGAGAGGAGCGGTAATGAGGCACCCCCTCTTCTGCCCAGCTGGGGCGATATCAGTGGAGGCCCAATCCCCCGCGATCCTCCCATGCCCCGCGAGCTGGGGCATCAACAAAGGCCAAGTGGAAAACCTGAACTTCACCCTCAGCTGGCAGTAATGAAGTTGTCCCCTCATCTTCCCCTGCCAAAGTAGTGTCAGAGGAAACCAGACAATATGAAGGTTTAAACAAGATTCAGAGTCTCATAACAAAATAGTCCAAATGTCCAAGAAAAAGAAATTGCTCATTATACCAAGGGCAGGGAAGAGCTCAGACTAAATGAAAAAAGACAAGCAATAGATACCAACACCAAGATGACAGAGATGCTGGGATTATCTGACAAAAATTTTAAAGCAGTCATCACAAAAATGGGTCTGTGGCTTATTTCACTTAGCATAATGCCCTCTGGGGAGGCCTTCCTTAGGAAGGAGAGTGAAAAGAAGAAAATTAGGTCCACATGTGCTCATTTGCCCTTCTTTTTCCCTCTGATATCTTGAAGAAATGTACGTACTTTGACAGTTTTCTGAAATACAGTGTTCCAAGTGTTCCCTGAACGTAACCGTCAGGATTTCTCTAAATCCATTTAAACTGATCTCTTAATAATTTAAAATGTATGTGACCGGGGCATCGGTTTAAAGATATTTCCAGGTTTCTCATGGATTTGCTTTCATTTTCTTGTCAACAACTCATTTGACACAATTTGCCTCTTTCGTTCCCTCACATTTCTTTTTCTGATGGTTTCAGCCAAAGGTAGAATTTAACAGGGTTGTACCCCTGAGATTTCCAGTCATAGCGTCATGCTGTTCATCCCTGTGGGTTTTGTCTGTTACCTCTACTAGATAAATTAGTAAGAACTCCTGCATCTTTGAAGAATCTTGGCGATCATGAACAATCTCCTGTTTTCCTTGCCGGTTTTATATCTGTCCTCCACATCTTTCTCAAACTATAATCTTGCTTGCCATCCTTTTCTTCTTTATTTCCATCATGGGATTTTGCTGGTAGCCTCTTCCTGTCATCGCACTGGAAACACATTATTATTTTTATTTCTTGTCCTTGAGAATAATAAAAAAAAAGATAAATATATTTCAACACCACAGGACACTTTCTTCTTTTTCCAAATTGCCTTAGAACTAATGTTTCACATCAAATGCCTTATAGAACACAAATCTCAAAATCAATTAAGAAATTTTTTTACTGAAATTAAGGGTGCCAGAATGATTATATAGAATCTTCTTTCCTATTCTCAAGTACTTAGAAAGAAATGCCTTCTAAGCAGGAATGGAATTCAGACATATTTGGGATTAACATGAGGTCCCCGTGGAATCGTATATCGTGGAGGTCTGTGTGTCCCGAGAGTCTTGTAATAGATGATTTCAGTTGCCCAACCAGTGCCAGGCATCCACACTGAAGTGTGTTGGGACAGTGTTGGTTGAAGTCTGAGTGCTCTCATCCTTCATTTTTCTGATGAAGCAGCCTCAGCAGTGAAGCAGTCTTGAGTAACCATCATATCTCAGGCTGCGAGACTCTGAGGTATTTATTCATGAGGTTTGATTTTATTCTCCCAGAGCTGGCTGCTGATTCAGAGAGCAAATTCCACTCCACTCGGCCTGAGCATAAAGAACTTATTTTAAGTTCTAGACAGCTTCTGGTATCCTAGGGAAGTCGGGCCTCCTCTGACAGGAAGTGGGAGCTAGAAATCCAAGGAGCTGTCTCCAGATCTCTCTCTCTCCTGTGGTCTCTCATGTGTCTATCTGCTCTCCCTGTGTCTCACTCTTGCTCTCTCTCCTTCTCCCTGTCATTTCATTCTCTTTCACTGTGAACCTGTACCTCAAAATGTCCACCAGCCCCAACATTGCATCATCTCCTTCCTGCCCAACATCCTCCTGTAGCCTAACTCTGTCTCTCAGAGTTCTGATTCCAAATCCCCGAGGAAGAAATTCAGTCTCGACACTGTCTTTTAGAGCCCTGCTGTAAACTTCTAGAAAGCCTATCGATGTGATTTAATCAGTGACTGCCTGGGATCTAGGGCTTTCTCATTGACTCAAGACAGAAGGAGTGCACAAGATTAGATTATATGAAAAAAGATGGGGCAATTGTTTAAAAAAATTTTTTTGAGAGCACACAAGTGTGGGAAGGGCAGAGAGGGAGGGGGGACAGAGGATCTGAAGCAGGCTCTGTGCTAACAGCAGCGAACCCAATGTGGGGCTTGAACTCACAAACTGTGAAATCATGACCTGAGCTGAAGTCAGTTGGACTGAACCACCCAGGTGCCCCCGGGAAATTGTTTAAAATACTAGTGTGTTCTCTAAGGACACCTACATTTTTTTTTTTTAGGTTTGTTTATTTATTTTGAGAGAGAGAGATAGATCATGCATGCAATGAAGGTGGGGCAGAGAGAGAGGGATGCAGAAAATCCCAAGCAGGCTCAACACTCGCAGTGTGAGCCCGACTTGGGGCTCGATCTCACGAAACAGGAGATCATGACCTGAGCTGAAATCAAGAGTCAGGTGCTTAACCGACAGAGCCACCCAGGCGCCCCACTAAGGATACTTGTTTGTTATATTTTGGTAATACCTTTCAATAAGGCTTAATATTTGCTGTACAGGGAGAAGTTTCTTACAATTCAGTCTGAGCCAGACGAGGACCCTTTATTCTCTCTTACAGTAGAGTCTGTGGGAGCTGCTATGTAATTGAGAGGATCATGGCATTCGGGGGATTGGACTACTGGAGAGAGCAATGGGTTGATAATTGAGAGCCCAAAGATTATGCCCAGGTCCCGACATAATACTAATTTATTAAATTACTAAATTACAAATTTATATTTGTAAATACAATTTATATTTAGTATTACTAAAATACTAAATACAAATCAAGTCATTTTCTGGGCCTCTTTTTCTTTCTTTCTTTCTTTCTTTCTTTCTTTCTTTCTTTCTTTCTTTCCTTCTTTCTTTCTTTCTTTTTTCATTTATAAAATGATGGGGCTTGTGTTAATCAGTGATTCTCCAATTTTTGGAGTATGAAAACTTTTCTTAATTTCAAAAAGTTATGGATAACACGTGATATGGTGTTGATTTTGTTGCCCAGTGAAAGAAATTAAAAAAAAACAAACAAACAACCTGTAAACCCTGGTTCCAATACTTGTAATAATTCCAGAACCTCTGGGAGTCCAAATCTCTGGGGTTCCACAGCCTGGAACCCCCGGTTTAGCTGAGTTTGAGGTCCCTCCAGGCTCTGATATTCTCGTATTCGAGTCAAGCAAATATGGGCTCCTTAGAAAAACATTCATTTATTCAAGAGGAAAGCTGACATTCAATACTACCAGATCTGAGAAAAGCACGAGTTTTTGAGAGAGGTGAATTGAGGCAGATTTCAGGGTGTACGAATCTGAGCTGAGAAGATGGGAGGAAGAATCAATACTAGTCGCAGTGGGAGTGGGGTGACATGATGGCGAACAAGGTTCCAGAATGTGGCTCATGCCAGGAAGAGGGTCAGATGCCATGATCACTAACAGAAAGAGGCAGAGGAGAGGCAATCTCACCCCCAAGGCAAGGTGGATTAACTCTTCCAGCCTTAAGTGAATATATTATATATTAGTATATTAAATATAAAATAATATCTTTTTTGTTTTCAATGTTTATTTTTGAGAGACAGCGAGAAACAGCATGAGTCGGGGAGGGGCAGGGAGAGAGGGAGACGCAGAATCCGAAGCAGGCTCCAGGCTCTGAGCTGTCAGCACAGAGCACGCGGGGCTCAAACTCATGAACTGTGAGATCATGACCTGAGCCCAAGTCAGATGCTTAACTGACTGAGCCACCCAGGCACCCCAATAGAAAATAATATCTTAATGTAATACGATAATATAAGTAATAATATGTACTCATATGTGTTATGTCAATTAATATTCATCTGTAAAAGCACCAGGGCAGTGTATGGTATAGAGTAGGCTGGTCTCCCCGCTCCTCCTTAATCACATCGACAGTTGAAGTGTTAACGAAAGCCTTCTAGTTAGACTTCTCTAAAGACGAACACCAACTGAGTTGACGTCACGACATTACTGGCAATGTCTTAGGGTAATGTCTACAATATATGTACGAGAGAGAGGCTCACGGAAAAATACATTCGTGAAGCGTGCCCCAACACTGTCCCTTTTATGTTTTCAATACTTTGCATGCTTCATATCAAAGAAGAGATTGATTCTGAAAGACATGGTGCCTCACAGCACTCTTCATGAATTTCAAAGGAGATCTGAACCTGACAGTGTACGTTTCCCAGAGTTACATACAGATTTGGGTATTAGGTTGAGGATATCAGGTCAAATTTCTACCCAGATAGTCATCTAACTGCAAGGAGAAGCAAGATGGGCAAGGGAAAATTCTTGAAAAATCTTTGAGGCTATTAATTCTCAGGGTTTTAAAAAGTTACTAATATTTCAATTCCCATGTTCCAATAAACATTCCCTCTCTCTCTATGCTCCAGCAACCTCAACTGTAGAAACTCTAAGAGGGGCACCTGAGTGCCTCAGTTGGTCGTGTCCGACTCTTGATTTCCTGAAGTCGCGATCTCACAGTTTGTGAGTTCGGGTCCTGTGCTGGGCTCTGTGTTGACAACACGGAGCCTGCTTGAGATTCTTTCTCTCCCTCTCCCTCTGCCTCTCCCCTGCTGTCTTTCTCTCTCTCTCTGTCTCTCTCAAAATAAATAAATATGTTTTTTAAAAAAACACAAAGTTTCTAAGAAAGTGTTGGTTCAAATGCGAACCAAACCGAAATGTGGTAATATTCTGAGCAGCCATGGGATGTAGGAAAAGCAGAGCCTCTGAATATTCTATTTCCTTTCTAATATGAATCAAATCATATTACTTCAGCAAAGCGATGAAAAAAATGTTCAGTGAACACTTCCATGAAAAAAGTTTGTATATTCATCTATCACGAGTGTTGTGTTCTGTTTTCAGAATCAACCGATAGGCAAAATATGTTCGAAGAACAGAATGTGTTTTAATCTCATCATCGAAAACTGCAAATTGATGCTATGGCTGATAGAAGTTGAAAGTGGAGAGAGGAGGAAGAAGAAAGGAGAGTTCCAGAGGGAGAGAGACAGAGAGAGAGAACAGAGAGAATAATGGAGAAAGCTTATTAAAGAAACAGAAGAAAATTTCCCCCAAATAAAGGGCATGTCTCCAGCCTGAAAGGTCAGACTGATTGTTTAGCTCAGTGAATAAAAAATATGTCCACCGTAAAGCTACAACACTGTGAAAGTTCGAATCCCCAGGGATGGAGAGAAGATCCCCAGAACTTCCAGATAGAGAAAGAGAAAATCAATGTACATACACAGCCTTGGTTATAAGAGTGGCATTGTTTGTAGCTTATAAATCTCGCTACTCACAGAGAGCTTTTCTTCCACATGAGCTGATACCGTGCTCCTAAAGACCTGTCTTCTAAGTTTTACCTCTGATTGCTTCTCTGACAGTCCTTCTTATTCCCCGCGCCCGTTGAAACTATTGCTACAAGTTTCTATCAAATATTCAACGTGACCTCTTCTCCCTTTGACCCATTTCCAGATCTGACACAAGTGTGAACTGGCCTGTATCCGCCTCCTCTTGGTTAAGGAGCCATCTCTACAGTCATCCTCTGTCCTGGGCAGTGGCAAGTGTGGATTTTCTTAGCCCAGGCCAGCTGACCTCAGACACCAGCGTTATCTGCGGAGACCGACCCCAACCTGCTCTTGGCACGCCGAGATGTTGACAACACCTCTTCTTCTTCTGCTGGAAGCAGATACAGTCTGCAAACACCATCACACAATCATGAGAATTCTCTCGGCCTCTTCCCACACCACGGACCCGTCCACACAGCATTACCATCAGGCAGGCAAGCTGAGGCAGCAAGAATCTGTTTATGCTGACAGCCGACGCGTGGGTGGGTAGGCACCGTGCCCTAGAAGCAAGTACTATTAAGGCTTAAGGATGCAGGCTTGAATTTATATATTTGTATAAGATCAACCCCCCCCCTCCTTTGTTCTGTCTCTGCGGTCCCTCATTTCCCTTGAATCTCTTTCGCGATGGTGGTACAATAGTACCTACTCCAGCGTGCTGTTAGGCAAGGATTTCTACTTCTTCCCATTAGCATTTCATTGTTCCATAGATTTTAGGTGTTCCTGTGCCCTGCTAGCCTGAGGACACCAGAAACTGTTCTAATGGTCACTTCTACCAGTTAGTGTTTACTACATAACAAATTGCCCCTTGATGGCTTAAAATAACAACCAGTTTTTAGCTCACAACTCTGCCGTTTGGCCATTTGGACTGAGTGCATGTAGATAGTTCTGGCTGGGGATTCGCTGGTTGAAGGGCCTCAGTTGAAATGGCTTTTCTCTACTTTGCACGGTTTCTCATCTTCCAGCAGGCTATCCCAGAATGGTCACCTGGTGACTGCAGTTTTCCAAGAACAAAACATCGGAAGTTGCAAGGCCTCTTCCCCCCACCCCTAGTTTTGTTGAGAAATAATTGGCATATATCATTATATAAGTTCAAGGTGTAGCACATGATGGTTTAATTTACATGTGTCATGAAATGAGCACCACAATAGGTTTAGTTAATATCCATCTTCTCAGGGGTGCCTGGGTGGCGCAGTCGGTTAAGCGTCCGACTTCAGCCAGGTCACGATCTCGCGGTCCGTGAGTTCGAGCCCCGCGTCAGGCTCAGGGCTGATGGCTCGGAGCCTGGAGCCTGTTTCCGATTCTGTGTCTCCCTCTCTCTGCACCTCCCCCGTTCATGCTCTGTCTCTCTCTGTCCCAAAAATAAATAAAAACATTGAAAAAAAAATTTTTTTTAAAAAAAATTAAAAAAAAATATCCATCTTCTCATATAGATACAATAAAAAGAAAAAAATTCTGACGACGAGTGCTCTTAGGATTTACCGTCTTAACGATTTTCCTAGATATCATCCAGCAGCGTAGCTAAAGTCATCATGTACATTACATCCCTAGTGCTTATCTATCTTACTACTGGAGGTTTGTACCTTCTGACCACCAATTCCCTCTCCCTTCCCTCTTGCCTCAAGCAGCTACAAGGCTTTTTCCATATCTCTTTTCTTACGAGTTTGATTTTTTTAAATTTTTCATTAGAGTCTACGTATAAGTGAGATCATACAGGATTTGTCTATCTCTGACTTATTTCACTTAGCATAATTTCTTCAAAGTCCATCCGTGTGTTGTAGATGATAAGACTTCCTTTTTTTATGGCTTACTAACCTTCCATTTTACACACACACACACACACACACACACACACACACACGTATGCGTGTAGGCCACCTCTTCTTTATCCATTCATCCATCAGTGGACACTTAGGTTGTTTCCAAGTCTTGGCTATTGCAAATAATGCTGCTAGGAACATGTCGATGCAGATATAGTTTCAAGTTAGTGTTTTCATTTCCTTTGGATATATTCCCAGAAGTGGAATTACTGAATCATACAGTAGGTCTATTTTTAATTTTTTTTTTATTTTTTTTTAACTTTTTAAAATTTATTTTTGGGACAGAGAGAGACAGAGCGTAAACGGGGGAGGGGCAGAGAGAGAGGGAGACACAGAATCGGAAACAGGCTCCAGGCTCCGAGCCATCAGCCCAGAGCCCGACGCGGGGCTCGAACTCACGGACCGCGAGATCGTTACCTGGCTGAAGTCGGACGCTTAACCGACTGCGCCACCCAGGCGCCCACTATTTTTAATTTTTTGAGGAAACTCCATACTGGTTTCCATAGTAGTTGCACCAATTTCCAATTCCACCAACAGTGCACAAGGGTTCCCTTTTCTCCACACCCTCACCAGCACTTGCTAGCTCTTGTCTTTTTGATGATGGTCATTCCATCAGGCATGAGGTAATGACTCAGTGTGGTTTTAATTTGCATTTCCCTAATGACCAGTGATATTGAGCATCTTTTTATGTACCTGTTGGCCTTTTGTAGTTTTTTTATGGAAAAATGCCTCTTCAGGTCCTTTGACCATTTTTTTAAGTTGGATTATTTGTATTTTTTTTTTAATTTTTTTTTCAACGTTTTATTTTATTATTTTTGGGACAGAGAGAGACAGAGCATGAACGGGGGAGGGGCAGAGAGAGAGGGAGACACAGAATCAGAAACAGGCTCCAGGCTCTGAGCCATCAGCCCAGAGCCTGACGCGGGGCTCGAACTCCCGGACCGCGAGATCGTGACCTGGCTGAAGTCGGACGCTTAACCGACTGCGCCACCCAGGTGCCCCGGATTATTTGTATTTGTAACTATTGAGTTGTATGAGTTCTTTGTGTATTTTGGACATTAGCCCCTTAGGTAGTTTGCAAATATTTCCCCCATTCTGTAGGTTATCTTTTCACTTTGTTGATGGTTTCTTTTGCTGTGCAGAAGCTTTTGATGCGGTCTCAATTTGTTTTTGATTTTGTTGCTTGTGCTTTAGGTGTGGTTTCCAAAAACTCACTACCAAGGCCCATGTCAAAGAGTTTTGTTTCTGTTTTCTTTTAGGAGTTTCAAGGTGTCTGGTCTTATGTTTAAGTCTTTAATTCATTTCGACTTAATTTTTGTGAGCAGTGTGAGGTAGGGGTCTGGTTTCATTTTGTTGCATGAGAATATCTAGTTTTCCTAACACCATTTGTTAAAGAGACTATCATTTCTCCATGCTCAACACAGAGCCTGATGCAGGGCTCGATCCTATGACCCTGCAATCATGACCTGAGCTGAAACCAAGAGTTGGATGTTCAACTGACTGAACCACCCAGGCACTTCTTGTCCCAAATATTTTATGTATTACTTAAGTTACACACCAGAATAATAATCTCCTGACATGTTGGAGGATTCATGATTTTGAGTCAAAACACCTAATTCAGGGTATGTCTCCAGACCTCTTTTAACTGTATGTAAGGCCAAGTAATGGCAAGTATTATGAAATCTTCAGCATGGGGCTCAGCACATAAATGCTTAGCAAATGTTTGTTGAATCTGAATGAAAAGATGGGAGCAAAAATGCTATATAAATCAGAGGAAATTAGCCTGAAAACCTATCCCACTAATTCTGTGTTTATGATCAACTTTTATCATGGAAACTTGGAATTTAACAGGTGAGAAAAAAGATTTGATTTAACTTCCATACTTGCAGTATGGGCTGTTGGATGGAACAGCAGCACGTCCATTGCTGTACGTAATAGTTGGGAATTATAATGAAGGGCAGAATGAAGAGGGTCCTTAAACTTTAGTTCACTAAGTCACCAACTGAATTAAGAAATCACGTATCTTTACAAATTCCAGCAATGTTCCTCAGCTATTTCAAGCGGGACCTCGGAGAAGCACCTAAACGAACTATTTTTTAAAAACCTCCTTTCTTTAGAAGTTGCAACACAAATTGGCAAGAAGCAGAAAGTGACCTCTTAATTTTGTTTCATAGGCCCCATATTCAGTTTGGTCTGATGCTCTTTCCAGTCCTGTTTCTCCAAATTAAAAATTGATCAATAGAAACAATACGAATACATTAGAGAAATTTTTGCAGATTCTTAGTCTAAATATATTTTCCTAAGTCCTATTTAGTAAGCAACTGCAAGAGTAGGCTGGCTATTTACTTAATGACCATGAGAAGCCATCCTGACCCTTCCCAGGAAGGTCAAAGAGCAGCTTGTTTTTTGGATGCCTAATTTAATTGGACAAAGGAAATTGCTTTCATCATTTTTGTTTTGCCCTTCCTAATTGGATTGAATGTCAACTTTCCACGCGATGTTCCCCAACATACACTCATGTTCCTAATGCAACCAGATTAGATCAATCTGCATCTGTCTTCATTGTACCCTGGGACTGCATAAACTTTGAATACATATTTATTTTGTGGATTTCATTTCCATGTTAATTAGAATTCAGGTTCCTGGAATTTCCATTCTGAGTATGATAATCTTCTTATAGTCAGCATGATAGAAACAGCTGCATTCGTTTACTTCATGAAAAATGGTGTTTCTGGCTCAGATGAGCATTGGATATGTACTTTCTAGATCAAAGATTGTGCCTCCATTCCTTCCTATAGACTTATCAGAATGTATTAATGTATTGAGAACTTTCAAACTCAATTTTATGAGGTCACTGTGTTTTTTGGAAGACAAAGTGAACAACAAAAATTATTGGGAAATGATACTAAAATGCATCTCATTGCCTTTTCTTCTACTGTAATCACTGCTCTCCAAGTAGACTTTTTAAAAAGATTAACTAGTTTCTTAATTATAAAAGTTGTCTACTACTGTTAACGTTTTGATGGCTTTCTTTTCATATACGTATAGTAGATTTTTGTAAAATGTCATTACTCTAAACAGATAAATATGATCTCTGTCCCAAAATGTGTTTTTCAACAGCCATCTTTCTAATCAAATCAAGAATTTTTTAGACAACCAGGGTGCCTGGCTGGCTCAGTTGGTAGAGCATGTGACTCGATCTCAGGGGAATGAATTCAATCTCCAGGTTGGGCAAAGAGCTCATTATTAAAAGAAAAGTTAAAAACAAAAAAAGAATTTATTAGACAATAAAATAAAGGAGATTATTCAATCCAACATCAACATGTGCTAAAGATTTACTATATTACTATGTCACCCGCCTTCCTCTTTGATGGGGGAGAAGGACACGAAAATAAGTAAGACACATCCTTGCTTTGAAAAAGTTTGTAAACTACAGAAAAAAAAACATGGTAAAGTAATTATGTAAATTATGTAAATTACATAGTAAAGTAACGATATCAACCATTTACTGGGCACTAAGTAGGTACCAATTACCTTTTATTCCTCAGGACATCTCTGTGATGTGGGGACTGTCACACTCCTCATCTTACAGATGAGGAAACTGAGGCTGAGCGATGTGGAGTGTTGTGCCCCAGACCGCACAGCCGGTTGGTGATAGAACTGGGAGTTGAATCCAGCAATAGGGTTTCAGCCAGGCCCTTGATCACTGCATTCCACCATGGGGGAGCACTTCAGTTATAACGTGCCTTCCATATATTGGAATAAATAAAATTCTCTCCGAGTCTTCTTGACGTGAAAGATAGATCCAAGTATTCTACAGGGTCTGTGCACGGTACCTCACTCTCATTTTCTCAAGAGAAGGGACTAGAACATTTATCGTTGAGCCTGTCGGTCTATAGAGGAGATCCCATCCTTGCAGTAATGGAAAGGATAAAAAAGTCAAATGGCCTGGTATTTCGCCACCCTCAGGATCTGGGATAATTTTCCCTGAGCCTGTAGAGAGTGAGCGCAGGGCAGTTTTATTGTCGGTCTGTGCCCAGGGCACACTCTGCCCCACCCTGGGCGCACGATGGTTAAAGGAGATAAGGAGTAATGAGGCCCGCTATTACGTATAGGGCTCCCAGGGACCATCTCTCTCATAAGGTACCATTGGCGCAGAGACCTGAGGCAAGTGAGAGAAGGAGAGAAGGAGCCACCCACTCTCTGGGGAGGAGGATTCCAGTCAGCACCAATGTTCCGAGGCCAGCATGTGGCTGGTGTGTTCAAGAAACAGCGAGAAGCCGGTGGCTGAAGCAGAAGAAGAGAAGGGAATGCAAGAGCTGATGAGGTTAGACAAGCAGCAAGTCAGGAGGTAGGGGAGGAACACAGGAATGCTGGAGGCACCGAGGATCTGTTTGTATCACATTCTTTCACGCGGGTGACGGGAGCCCTGCCCGATGAAATTACACGGAATTCCCTGTTGGAAAACTTTGCTTGAATTAAATAGCTCCCACTCAATAGGACTCCGTTTTTCCAGCATAGAAATTGAGAATAATAAAGCCTGTCTCATGGGGCATTGTGCTTATTAAATGAAATAAGATAATGTTTGTGAAAGTGCTTTGTCATCTGTAAGGCACTGTGATAAAGACTACTCTTGTTTTTGCTGTTAAGAGAAGACGATGGTTAAGTTGCTCAAGAAGCAAGGGAGTGGAGACAGTTCTAAGCTGAGTGCCCTGGATCCTGTGGTCCTCTTCCTTAACTGTTCCATCCGTTAATTTCCAGTGCCTTTCCCAGTCTCCCCTTCAGCAGGAGGACTTGGTGAGCACAGGCAGATAAGCAAGCTTCTCATCGGCATGATAAGAGGTGCATAACCACCCCCAGTGATAACCAAGCCACACGGTGTTAAGATCACCTTTGTTTGCGAATTTGACCGGCAAAATTACAGTGCGGTGCTCGTGGTGGGGGTGGGGGGCCTCAATGAAGCTCAAGATCGTTATTTCCACATCTAATATCAGCCTCTGGAAAACACAGTACATCTGTATAATGACAATGTCAAAGATCCCTGTTTTTGTGTGTGACACCAGCACCCACACGGAACAGGAATCACTCCAGAGTAGAAAGGTAGACATCGTTCTCTGAGTGGTCATGTCAGATGGACATATCTGAGTGTTCAGCACATATCAGACCAGACTACTGTGACGTCATTTGTTGCAATTACTGATAGAAGTCTGCCGAGGTCCAGCCCCAGCGGGTCCAGGGGTTCCCGAAGGATGAACGGCGTGGGCGAGAGTGCAAACAGACACAGACAACAGCAGTGTGTTAGACTGGCCGCTTTATTGTGGCAAACGTGGCATTGTATTTGTTAGCCATTTCCTTGTAGCGGGCGTCATCTATGTTTCTCCGCATTACCTAATTCTAAAAATGTTCCTTTGTGTAATCACCCATTAAGGAACATCATGGTTATTTCTTTGTAACGTTCCCTCCTGCCTTTTTGTTTGTTGATTAATTTCTTCTTACTACTTTCATTATGCATCTACGTTTATTTATAGTTTATAAAGAGTTTGCTTCGCTATTGTCATAAAAGGTCAACTAGCTCTCAACACCTCAAGTGGAACAGTTACAGGGACATGACTTCTTAATTGTTCCTTTGAACCGTTTGCGGCATAAGGAACAAAAGTATTCTCTTTGGTCTGGGGTGCCCCGAGGGAGCCAAAAGGGCCCTGGGAACCCACGCCTTACGTGTTCCCAGAGAGACAATGTATACCTAGGAACTAATGAACCATTCTGTAGCCTAACCCACCAGGTCCAGTTACCATCTGGAATGCCTCCTGGGGGCCAAGTGAGCCTAGGAGTTGGAGCAACTTGTATCCATAGATACATTCCTTTGTTGCAGGAGTGGGGATTTCGAACCCATTTGTCCCCCTCCTTGGCTGGGAAATATATGGGGCTATCCTTCCTTTAGGTAGGGGACGGGCAGGCAGGGGTGGCACCGTCTGGATATAAGGTTTCATTATTCATCTTCGGAGTCTCAAGGTTTTTCCCTCATCCCCAGAATATATCCCCGAGTTTGCCCCCATGGGTTTATTTTGAATCAGTGCCAGTTAGACCATGGGGATGGCCATGATGAGTAACAGGAGGGATACCAGTAGCTTCCCATTTGGAGGGTTGCTGTGCTTTGCCCTTGTGCCAACCACCTGGGCTGTGCCATCAGGAAGGCTGGGTGGATCGGCTCCCGGCAAAAGTCATTGGAAAATATTCGCTAAAACTGAAGGAAAGCATGAGTTGTCTTTCCATTCTTTTTCTTTTTCATAGGTCAGAAGAAAGTGTTCTTCGCTTGAAGAAATACTCCCTTACGTAAATCAAGTAGGGAAGATGGGGATGGGAGGAATCAGTGTAGGAGTAAGAATTTGTCCCAGGAGAACTTGGACGGCATCTCCCTTACATCTCCTATTTATTTCTGCCTCCTACGAATTTACTAAGGGGTCTTGGCTTCCAACAGACCTGGGTTTGAATCCTTGTGCACCACGGATTTGTGAGGCCTGAGGCAAGCTATTTAACATTTCTAAGTTTCTGTTTTCTCCAGC
This sequence comes from Lynx rufus, assembly GCF_022079265.1. NCBI lineage: Eukaryota > Metazoa > Chordata > Mammalia > Carnivora > Felidae > Lynx > Lynx rufus. The sequence goes on along the minus strand of NW_025814889.1, from coordinate 74,286,598 downwards.
GTTAACAAGAGGTCTGTAGGTAAGGATTCAGGACCTACCTAACAAGAGGTAGGTCTGTGGTAAGGATCAAATAAGGAAACGTATGTTAAGTACACCGTGGTGTTGGGCATATGGCAGGTATTTAATAAATACATGTTAGCCATTTGTGTTATTATTGGGAAGAAATTACTGACAAAGGTTTATCAGAGGGAAAAAGCATAAGAGTGAGGGAAAAATAGTCAACTTGAAGAATCACCGCTCGTTTCCTAGGATTTATCTAACATACGTGTATCCGTTATAATGCTTAGTCTAGGTGAACTTTTTTTTTTTTAATGAGCATATTTAATATAGAGCGTTTTGGAATACATTTGGTTTTCAATTTCGTAATACAATAAGATTCAGGATAATGTGAACTATTATTTAAGAAAAGCACACGTCATAAAATTTAAATGATGGCATTAAGATTTCTAAAGCAAACATTTCTTTTTATACTACCAATAGAAATAACATTTCTCAAAATCTTATTTGTATGGAACCATGAGTAAATGAGGAACATACCACATAAGTAAAATTTCCAAGTTACTAAAACCAAACCCTTAACATAAAGAAACTTTAAAAGTATATTTTATGTTATAATAGCTATCATTTATGATGACACATACAGATATATAATATTTTAGATAGCCATTTGGACAATAGCCCTTCTTGTTAGCATTTTCTCACGGACTGTGGTTCATTGATCTAGACATCAATTATTGCACAATGTGGAAATAGGCATTGCCCTCAGGAGCTAGTAGAACTCAGAAGATAGAAACTCACCAATCCAAATAGCCTTGCACTGAAGAATTTTTCAAGAAATACAATTCAGGGGCGCCTGGGTGGCTCAGTCGGTTAAGCGGCCGACTTTGGCTCAGGTCATGATCTCGCAGTCCGTGGGTTCGAGCCCCGCGTCGGGCTCTGTGCTGACAGCTCAGAGGCTCCAGGCTTCTGTGTCTCCCTCTTTCTCTGACCCTCCCCTGTTCATGCTCTCTCTCTGTCTCAAAAATAAATAAATGTTAAAAAAAATTAAAAAAAAAAAGAAATACAATTCACATTGCTTTGTAATCATTTCAGGAAGGCAGGAAGGAAAACCTTTTCCCCTTCGGGTCCATAGCTGTGCCTGAAAATTAAATTGGCCAAGATAGATTAACAGGACAAACGCATGCAAATAATGCTGTAAGTTTCACACGACACAGGAGGCTTCATAAGGAAACGAAGACACAAGGAAAAGGTTAAGCCTGGACATCGTTTATACTAGATTTAGTAAAGAGGAGAAAGTTATGGAAAAAAGTAATAGGACAAAGGAGCGTGAGTTCAGGACAGTAAACTGGGAGAAATGAGCAAAGTCTGTTCATTTGGATTTCCTCCATCTTTGGAGATGAGGGCGCTCCTTTCTTCCAGGTACAGGGAGGAGACCTCTCACAAGTGGGTCCTACACCCTGCTTCAGGGGAGAAGGGGAGGGGTCAGAGAGCTTTTCCTGCACCTGCTGCTCTCAAATTCCTTTAGCTGAAAATATCCAATATGCCAAGGTGCCATATTTGAGAGTAGCATGTTTTGAACCCCATCAACATCCTTTTCCTCTAGCGGAAAGAAGAGAAAAATAACCTTTTTTGAAAGACAAATAGGACAGGTGAGCTGCACGGTGGCCCCATCTGTGTCCTTCAGAGTCACCACACTGCCACACCATCTTCTAGGCTCCAGAATTCAAGGGTGATTCTATGCCTTCCTGAGCACCCCCAGTTCTCATTTCTGAGCTTTCTCTAACCCAGCTATTTAGAGAGTCCTTGTCCTAGGCATAGGATTCACCAACACAGAATGCAGCTGGGTGAGGGAGGGTTCCGACTTTCTTTCCACGTCTTAGAATATTCTGCCAATGTGGAACTCTGAGCTGATCATTATAGGCCAGCACATATCATTTCCGTGACCATAAGCTACTACTACCATTAGTAAAGTGCTTGTGGCTTTTTTAAAAAATGCTTATTTATTTATTTATTTACTTATTTATTTTGAGGGGGTGTGGGGAGGGACAGAGAGAGGGGGAAAGAGAGAATCCCAAGCAGGCTCCACACTGCCAGTACACAGCCTGATGTGGGGCTCAATCCCACGAACTGTGAGATCATGACCTGGGCTGAAACCAAGAGTTTGATGCTGAACTGACTGAGCCACCCCGGTGCCCCAAAGTGCCTGTGGCTTTTTAACGCCAGCAACGTAGCAGATAGTCAATGTGTCTTAGTTGAATTAGGTTAGAGGGTGATCTTTCTTTTCATAAAAGCGTCCATAAGAGAATACTGGGAAAACTGTATTATAAATATTCAACAATTGAAATAAAATAGACTAATTCCTTGAAGAATACAAACTATCAAAAGCCAGTCAGGATGAAATATATGTTATCTTATAGTTATTAAAGAAATTAAATTTACAGTTTAAAAACCTCTGGGGGCGGGGGGAAGTCTCCCAGCCTAGATGTTTTCACTGGAGAATTTTACTAAACATTTAAAGAAGAAATGACACCGTTGTACATATCTTTTCTAGCAAGTAAAAAAGGGGAAAACATTTCTTAACTTATTTTTTGAGGCCTGCATCACGTGGGTACCCAAATCAGACAATGATAGTACAACAAAAGAAAACAACAGACCAGTGTTCCTTATAAACATAGATACAAAATCCTAAAAAAAAAAAAAAATGTGAACAAGTTAAATCCAACGTTATTTAAAAAGAATAACACACCATGAGTTGGGATTTCTCTCAAGAATGCAAAGCTGGCTCAATATTCAAAATCAGTCGATCTAATTCACCATATTTTTATTTCGAGCTGTCTCTGCATTTTAAACATAGCACCCAGCATGTTACAGAAACACCATTCATAAACCCCAGTCACGGGTGTCGGATGAGAGCAGGGTACATGTATAAATAGCCTGTGTATGTCAAACAGAAGAAAAGAAAGGAAGCTTGGGGAATAAGGTGGAAATCATCGTGCCCAATTTAAACCATATTTACAACCTAATTTACAACCCTCCTGGAACGACTCCTCCCCCAAAAGGAGAGAACATCAAATAGAAAATTCTAAATAAGCTAACATCCTCAGGTTGAACTAAACAGAACAAATGAGGCTCTAAGTATGTTGTTTCACTTCCTGGACCCTGGATGTGCAAGATACAGAGCAGGCACTGCAGCGTTTTTGGGACTCGGAACCATTTGGGGTCCTGAGGAGAAGGCAGCTTTGACACTGTGGACCAATTGATTTGCATCCATTGATTCCGTGATGCTTTGGGATTGATAGAAGGACACTTCCCCAGCCTGATAAAGGGTGCCCATAAAAATTCCCCGGCTAACATCATACTGAATGGGGAAGGTCTGAATGGGGAAGATCAGTGACAAGACAAGTGTAATTTTTTTAGGGGTGCATACTTAGGCGGTGGAACTCTAGAGCAAACTCTTCAAGCCAGGCTAGCGGCTCCCTCTGGGAAGGGAAGAAGAGAGGCACTTGGAACTGAGAAGGGACACTCAGGGGTTTTCTGGGCGCTGGCAGAGGTCTATGTGGTTTCATGGGTGTTTACATTACAACAGTCTGTGAGTTGTGTATCTGTTTTATGTACCTTCTACATTTGCATTATATTTCTCAGTAAAATGCTATAGAAGAAATAATTTTTTTTAGAAATTTTAAATGTTAGTTTCTTTAGAAAAATAGTTTAGCCCCTTATTCCTCCTAACTCCCTATGTTTTTAATATTAACACTAACAGTTAATAAATAGTTGAAATAAAGAATTGCTCTCTGGAGCTTTTATGGCAATCAAACCAAAATCATGTTTGTTTGTTTATTTTTTAATTTTAGAGAGAATGCTCATGAGCAGGGGAGAGGAGCAGACAGAGACAGAGACGGAGAGACAGAGAGAATCTTAAGCAGGCTACATGCTTAGTGCAGAGCACGATGTGGGCCTTTATCCCACCACCCTGGTATCATGATCTGAGCTGAAATCAGGACTCAGACACTCAACCTATGGAACCACCCAAGTGTCCCCCAGATCATAGTTTTAACTACTCAGCTTGGAACCTGCTTAACTTAGTTTTGGTTTCACGTCCTGCACAGTGAGGGGTGGGTTGGGATGTCTCCCCTGGGTAGGGGTAGCTCCCCTACTGGGCAGACCACAAGAATGTTAGCTTTAGACAGCAGTCTCTGTTCTCAGCTTCAATCCAAACCTTCTGACTGAAAAACAATGTCAAAAATTAGCCTTAATTACCTAAAAGGTTTTTATGTAAGTTCCTTAGCAGATTATTTATAGCAAAGCCATTTAATATCATTAAGATAATTCCATGTGCATTAAAAAAACCTTATTTTAAGTTTTAGTGATGGCTCAAACTGTCTTTCCTAATTTTTTAGTTTTCCCTTGCTTAAAATAGTGCTTAGAAATAAAAATGTGGAGCAAGGGGCTAACGGGAATTTTGAAACACAAGCATGTATAGAAAAGAATGGGTATAAGTCCCATAACGACATCCTCACTTATATCACTACTATGGAGAAAAACACAAAGCAATGTAGGTAGGCTTCAGCAAAAGTGCGTGATAACTTCAGCTCTTTTTTTTTCCAGAACTGGAAAAAATGATGTAAAACTTGAATTTTTATTATGAGCCCTCATTTACTCTAAAATTTAAAAAGTTCTTACTTTGAGAGAGATCTGGGGGTTTTCTTAAGTATATGATATAGTAGCCTATCTTTGTGTTTTACCTGTGGTTAAGATTTAAACGCGTATGCAGTAAAAAGTGGAATCCCCTTCTTTGTGATTCCTTTTTATCTTTTCTGTGCCTAGAAAGTGGTTCCTCATCTTTTTCTCATCCACCCAATTAATCTCATTCATTTACTTAATAAATATTGAGCATCTAACATGTGAGTGTTCTGGGTATAAATCAGAAAACAAAACAGGCACTCTTTCCTGCCCTCATGGAGCGTATCTATAGAGGAAGGAGACAAAGAGAAAAATTAGTATGTTGCATATTAGAAGGCAGTTAAGGGTGATGGGGAAAAACCAGAGCAGGCTATGAAGATGAGTGCCAGGACAGGGGCTGGGAGGTGGGGACTTCTGGCAATTATAAACAAGGTGGTCAGAGTAGAACACATTTGAGGAGATGACTGTTTTTTTGAGGAATGAGTAAGCCATGTCGATATTTGGGGGAAAGTCATTCCAGGTGAAGGAAACAGCATGTGCAGGCCATCTGAGACCAGAGGGCGGCTGGAGCATTGAAGGAACAGCATGGAGTCCACTATGGCTGGACCAGAGGGGGCCAGTGAGACAGTGGTCAGAGATGTAAAAGGGATCTTGTGGGGCATTGTAAGGACTCTGACATCTACTCTGAATAAAATAGGAGCCATTGGAAGGTTCGTGATCTACTTGGGTGTTGACAGAATCACCCTGGCTGCTCTGTTGAAAACAGATTGTAGGACACAAGGGTAGAGGCAGAGGGGCTGTTAAGGGGCTATTACAATAATCCTGGTGAGATGTGATGATAGTTGGACCACAGTGTAACAGTGAAAGTGGTAACAAGCAGTCAGACGTTGGATCTATGCTGAAGGTAGAATTCCCAATGGAAGGATGGAGTTGTTGCCAACTGAGATGAGGAAGACTGTGACTAGAGAAGGAATGGAGAATATTAGCTCAGTTTCTGACATGTCAAATTAGATGCTTATTTGACGTTAATGACAATGTCCAGAGGTGTAGTGGGTTGACTAGCATTCCCTCAAAATCATGTCAACCGTGAACGTCACAGTGTAACCTTGTCTGGACATAGGATCTTCGCAGATGTGATCGTTTAAATTAAAATGAGGTCATACTGGATTAGGAGGTGCTCTAAGTCCACTGACTGGGGTCCCTAAAGGAAGGCCATGTGAGCACACAAAGACCCACAGGGGAGAGAGCGCAATGTGAGGACAGAGGCAGAGATCAGAGAGATGTGTCTACAATACAAGTCACTCCAAGGATTGCCTGTAAGCACCAGATGCTGTGGGAGAGGCAGGGAACGGCTTCTCCCTCCAAGCCTCCAGAAAGAATCAACACTGCTGACACCTGGATTGGGGATTTTTGAAGGAATAAATTTCTGTTTGGGGTAATACGTTGCAGCAGTCCTCGGACACTAAGCCAAGTAGGTGTTTGAAGACAAGAGGGTGAAGTTTAGGGAAAAGGTTGGATTGGGGGTATACATTTGTGATCTGGAACAATTGCAAATTGTTCCAGGGCCCTCAATATTAAGAGTCAGGGAAGACGAGGAGGAGTCAGGCAAGGAGAGGGACGAAGCAGGTAGGAGGAAAAGCATGAGTGTGATATGCTACAAGTCAAGTGAAGAAAATCTTACGGGTGCCGGTGTATGTACATACGCATAAAGAATGGAATATTAGTCAGCCATGAAAAAGAATGAAGTCTTGCCATTTGCAACAATATGGACAGATCTAGAGAGTGTAACGCTAAGCAAAATCAGTCAGTCAGGGAGAGACAAATCCCATATGATCTCACTCATATGTGGAACTTAAGAAACAAAACAAATGAGCAAGGAAAAGGAAAAAAAGAGAGAAGGAGAAGACAAACCAAGAAACAGACTCTTAACTATAGAGAACAAACTGGTGGTTACCAGAGGGGAGGTGGGTGGGGGGGATGGGCGAACCAGGGGATGGGGATTAAGGAGGGCACTGGTCGTGATGAGCACTGGGTGATATATGGAAGTGTTGAGTCACTGTATTGCACACCTGAAACTAATATAACACTGTATGTAGACTCTACTGGCATTAAAATTAAAAACTCAGGGGTGCCTGGGTGGCTCAGTCGGTTAAGCTCTGACTCTTGATTTCAGCTCAGGTCATGATCTCACAGTTCATGAGATTGAGACCCACGTTGGGCTCCATGCTGACAGAGTGGGGCCTGCTTGCGATTCTCTCTCTCTCTGTCTCTCTTTCTCTCTCCCTCTGCTCACACACACTCTCTCTCTCAAAATGAATAAAGTAAACTAAAAAAAAAAGTCTTTTCAGTTGGCGAATCAGCTAAATCATCAAGCAAGATGGAAAGTCAGACTGTAGCAGTGAACTGATTAATAGAATGGACCCTGGAGAAAAAGCATTTTGGAATGCTAAAGGACAAAGCCTGATCGGGCGGATTTAGGGGAGATTGTGAGGGAAGGAACTGTAAACAATGACTAGAGATGTCATTTTTCTTTAAAAGGAGCAGCCCAAATAGGGTTTCTCAAGAAATAAGTGGGGTCAGGAGAGGGCTATTTGAAAATGGAGAAAATTATAGCACACTTCTATGACAAAGGCAGTGACCCAGGAGAGAGGTGAAAATTGGTCCACGCGGGGGAGTCAGGGAACGGGACATGTCCTTGCGCAGTGGAGAAGGAATGGGATCCGGGGCTGTATGCCCGATACGGGAATGAGGAGCCACCGGTGGCTGCTGAGTATTTGAAATGTGGAATCTAACTGAGATGTGCTGTAAGCATGAAATACACATGAAACCTCACAGATTTAGTAAGGGCAAAAGAATGTAGTTTATTGATAATTTTTATGTTGATTACATGTTGAAATGATATTTGAAATATATTGAGTTAAATAAAAGATATTATTAAAATTATTTTCACCTATGGGCACCTGGGTGGCTCAGTAGGTTAAGCGACCGACTTTGGCTCAGATCACGATCTCACAGTTCGTGAGTTCGAGCCCTGCATTGGGCTCTGTGCTGACAGCTCAGAGACTGGAGCCTGCTTCAGATTCTGCATCTCCCTCTCTCTCTGCCCCTCCCCTGCTCTTGCTCTGTCTCTCTCTGTCTCTCAAAATTAAATTTAAAAAATTAAAAAAGTTTTTCACCTATTTCTTTTTACCTTTTTTATGTGGCTACTGAAAATTTTGAAATTCCACATGTCATTTTCTATTGGACAGAATGGCTCTAGGGCCCAAGTTAAAAAAATGATAGAAGATAGAAGCAAAGACAGTTTGTCTAAAAGAATAAAAGGAAAAGCAGAGCATAAGGGCAGAAATGCTAGTGGATAAGTAGAGGGGGTGATGGGTGTCTGAAATGGCTTCAGTTTCCTCAGTGAATGAGGGAGGAAGATGATCCCTAAGTTGAGTCCAATTAATTTGTGTTGGATTTATTTCGGTATAGAATCTAAAGGTAAGAATTGAAATCGATTTTTCCCCAAATAAAAGACCCTTTGTCCCAGTACCACTTACTAAGGTTTCTCTCTTTCTCCCCCTATGCTTGTTTGTTTTGTTTCTTAAATTCCACATATGAGTGAGATCATATGGGATTTGTCTTCCTCTGACATATTTCACTTAGCGTTATATTCTCTAGCTCCATCCATATTGTTGTAAATGGCAAGATTTCATTCCTTTTTATGGCTGAGTAATGTTCCATTACATATACCCAACATCTTCTTTATCTATTCATCAGTCAATGCACACTTGGGCTGCTTCCATAATTTGACTACTGTAAATAGTAATGCTATAAATATAGGGGTGCCTGTATCCCTTTGAATTAGAGAGGAACATTCTTACCCCAGGAGACTAGAAGTCAACATCAAAATGGATCTGTACAAACAAACCTCCTAAAGTGACTCTGATCTTCTGTTAGTTTCCCCCATATATTTCCTAGTCACTCTCCCACAGTTTGCTGCCCCTAGCACAAACCTCTTTGTCTTGTCACTTCTCCACAAATTTATTGTTTCTTTGTTTAAAACGTATGTAAATTCTCAGTCCTAGATGCTTCTTTGGGTCCTCAATTTCCTATAAAACTCCCATGTGCATGTAAAAATAGTAAATAAAATGTACATGTTTTTCTCCTGTTCTCTTGTCTTATGTCAACTTAATTCTCAGGGCCAGGTACAGAACCTAAGAGGGTGGAGGAAAGATTTTCCTCCCCTACATTATGTAATATACTGTGTATGTTAGGACCATCCCTACCCTCTCTTTTCACAAATATTCTTCACTATACTTGCTTATTGTGATTCCAGATGAAATCTTAAGATACTTTTGCCAAGTCCCCAAGATTGTAAGCTAGAGATTTTGCCTGGAATGACCCTAACTATATAAGTTGATTTGGAAAAAAGTGACATCTCTACAATACTCTGTTTTGCCATTTACTATCTTAGTATACTTTTCCATTTGTTGAAGTCATTTTTCTCTCTCTATAACTTTCTAATCTCCCTCATATAGGAGGCTCAGATTTCTTTTTCTTCCTTGGGATTTTTGATTTGAGGCTTGTTATTTTTATTTCAAATGTAATCCTTTTCCCCCCACTATAATTTATTTTCTTTTTAATTAATTTTTTTAAGTTTAATTATTTATTTTGAGAGAGAGAGAGAGAGAGAGCACATGCGCGAGTAGGGGAGGGGCACAGAGAGAGGGAGAGACAGGATCTCAGGCAGGCTCCGAGCTGTCAGCGTAGAGCCCAGCGTGGGGCCCGAACTCATGAACTGTGAGATCATGACCTGAGCCAAGATCAAGAGTTGGACGCTTAACCAACTGAGCCACCCAGGCACACTCCCCTTCCCCCATTATAATTTCTAATTGGTAAGTTCTGGTGTGCTGGAAAATTCTGGACTTTTCTATATGAAACTTGTATTTATTCTCTGCCACTTGTCAAGGACCTACCATGTTCCAGACCACGTGCAAGTGCTAACTCACGACTACTTTGAGGAAACTGAGATGAGTCAATACATTATTGTAGTCGTTTTCCACTTGATTCTCTGAAGTTTTCTCTACATGTAATTACATCATCTGTACCAGATGTAACCACATCTCTTTCTTTTCAATAATTATACTTTTCATTTCCTTTCTTTGCCTTCTTTCAGGGCAAACTGAACAGCACTTAAGCCTCTTTTTAATGACTCGGGCACGTGGCTACAGAGACTGGCAATGTCAACAGATTATGGGCTGTTTCGTCGCTGGGCTTGAAATTGTTGCCACTGGCGGTATTCTCCCGGATACTACATCTGGTTACTAGCCTCTCGCTGCTCTACCCCACCTACTCTGTAGCTTTTGATCTGACAAATAGTAAACTGCTACATCGGTACACTTCATTTTAGATTAACTTCCAGGCTGTGTGGTTGGAGGCTCCTGTTGGAAAGTGGTAGCTGATAGCTGTTCTATGTCCTGACACTTCCCTGCTTTCTCTAAACAGTCGAGGTCATGGAAAGCTTGCCCTCTGGACAAGGGAATACTCTCGTACAACTGAGTGTTATTAAAAAATCGCCAGCAGGGAAGTTAGGAGATGTGGATTCCCCAGTTTTATTGACTTGCAATATTTGTCACTTCTGCCCTCTGGCTCTCATCTATAACATGGCTGGGGGGTAGGACAACAATATTAATAGTTTCTGGTTCTAGAAGTGTCGCGTCACAGGTTTCTCAACTTTTAACACACGTTATTTCATCCGTTCTTTCAAATAACCTTTGGAAGTGATCAAGCCAAAGGCCATCATTCCCACTTTACAGATGAGAAAACTGAAGCCCAGGAAACTGAGTTGTACAGACTAACAGAGGTTTCTAGAGGTTGTGCGTGAGCTAGAGACTTGGTTTCGTGTTTTCCAGTTCAGGGCTCTCTCTTCTACCCCATGCTTTTGTTACGCATGGGTGCCTTAAAAATCTATCCAAGCATATTCCCTTAATATTTCTCGTTAGCTGATAAACCTACTGTTGATAGATTTTAGTCTGATTTGCAGGGATGGATATGGAGCACAGTGCCCCTCATCCCCCACCACCAATGCTCTAAACTGGGATACTCCCAATCTCAGTATAGATTCTCCCCCGAGAGCAAACTAATTCCTTATTCCCAGGGTCTGGGGTCTGATCTTACTGACGGAGTGCATGTGAGGGCTTTAGGAGCAATTGCAAAGGTAGAGGGCATAGTCCCCGAGACTGTCCTCCCTTCTGACACCAACCGCAGTTCAAGGGGTTCCCAAATCATCGTCTGGTTTGGTATTCTCCAGAAAGACTTACAGGACTCACTGAAAGCTGGTAGATTCACAGTTATGGTTTATTACAAGGAACAGATACAGATACAGATCAGCCAAAGGAAGAGACAAATAGGACAGAGTCCAGGAAGGTTCCAAATATAGAGCTTCTGTGGGCTTTCATCCAGGGAGGCGAGATATGTTGTGTGATGCCAATGCGTATGTATGCACAGGGTATTGCCAACCAGGGAAACTCACCCTAAACCTCAGTGTTCAATTTTTATTGGGGCCCCATTACACAGGTATGGTGGAGAGATTAACTGATTGCATGTTGCTGATATCAGTCTCTAGGCCACTGATACTGGGAGACTCAAAGCCTCTGCCCTAGGTCATGTTGTTGATCTTTCTGGGGTGGCCAATCCCCCAATCTCAATCACAATGGCGGTCTCTCCACTGCACCAGAAGAATGAAACCAGAGATAACCCCCCCCCCGTTCCCCCCCCCCCCCGCCCCCGGAGTTGAGAACAAAGGTCAGACCTCTTTAGAGGGTGGTTCATTCTTCACCCCGCGGTGTAGCTGACATTTCTTTGCTTCCTGTGTAGTTAAGAACCCAATGCAAGAGCTTCGGCTCAGAGCAGCAGACTTTTGGAAGAGGGTTCACCTTGGCTGTGCCTGAAAGGCACGTTCTCTAAGGGAGAATGAACCCACCCTGCATTGGAAAACAGCCCTTAACCAATCAGCAGCACAAACAGAATACTCCAGGAGGCCCTCAAACCTCTAATCAGCAACCTGAGTCACGCTGAGGACATTGCTCTTAATGTGTCATCCAAATTTTATGCAGCCCCAAATGTTTCATTGAAATGTAAAACGAAGATAACAGAGTGTATCCTAGTGAAATGCGCCTCTCCTTCGATCAGGCTGCTCTTTCCCAAGCACTCAAAATTCCAACCCTGCTGAGAGGTTACCCTGCATCACCTTCCAGATAGCAAAACCCCATTAGGGGAAGCCAACCATTTTTTTTTTTTTTAAGTTTATTTATTTTCTTCTGAGAGAGAGAGAACGTGGGAAGGAGGAGCAGAGAGAGAGAGAATCCCAAGCAGGCTCTGTGCTGTCAGCACAGAGCCAGATGTGGGCCTTGAACTCACGAACTGTGAGATCATGACCTGAACCGAAATCAAGAGCCAGAGGCCTAACTAACTGAGGCACCCAGGCGCCCTGCAAGCCAGCTATTTTTAAAATCTTTCCTCAGTGCATTTCAGATACAATGTCAGTCAGTCAACAACCAAGAACCCACTTGGGGACAGGCACTAGATTCATTGTGGAGACTAGAGAGGCGAATCAGGGGTGCAGCCTGCCCTCTGGGATCTGACAGTCCAGAAGGGCAAGGAAACACCTGTGCAAATACTCCAAGGACGGTGGGAGACATGGGGCCACATAGACTAACAGGGAAGAAATGGGAAGTTTCTTCCTCAGAGCCTGGGACACGGGCCCACATCTTGTCCTTTCCGAGGCCGGGAAGCCTTTCTCCATGACCATTTAGTCTTGGAACAGCGGCTTTACTTGGAAATCAGGCCTCTGGTTTCCAATATGGAGCAATTCTATCCACAGGAATGCATTTCCACCAAGGGGTCAGATTTTCTTAGCCATCCCTTTCCTCTAGACTTCTCAGGATGTCACCGTTGCCTGTGGAGGAAGGCACCAGCAGAAAGGCAATGGGATTAGGGGTTGAATGATTGGAGCCTTGTCAGTGGAGCTGCCTCAGAGCCCTAGTCTTTGAAGAGTCGTCAGAGACAAAGAAATTTGTGTGTCTGGGAAAAGAGGAGCAAGCGCTGAGCTAAGACGCTCCCTTCTTCACTGGCTTAATGGATGATAAAATTAAGTTCAAGGGTAGAGAATGAATTGTTTTATTTATTCCATTTTTCCCAGGCATTTCCATATTAGATGACCTTTTAATGTTTGTTTACTTTTGAGAGAGAGAGAGAGAGAGAGAGAGAGACAGAGACAGAGACAGAGTACAAGTGGGGTGGGGGGTAGAGAGGGAGGGAGACCCAGAATCCGAAGCAGGCTCCAGGCTCTGAGCTGTCCGCACAGAGCCTGACGCAAGGCTTCAACCCACGAACCGTGAGATCATGACCTGAGCTGAAGTTGGATGCTTAACTGACTGAGCCACTCAGGCGCCCCTTAGATGACCTTTTTAAGAAGCCCAGAAATGGTTTCATTTTTCTGGTAGGACTACATGTGGTTAGGGTGGGGAGTAGGATGGGACCACGAGGAGCTGCCCCTCATGTTAAAAACAAGAGACTCAGAAGGCCAGTGTTAGTCCGCATGCAAAATTCGAGAAGTCACTTAGCTGCTACCTCAGTTTTCCTATCTGTGAAAAACAACCCGTAGCTCAGGCCACCCACCCCACCCCCACATTACCCACATCAACTTTCCACTACCATCATTTCCACTGGGGCCAGTCTTCGTTCCTAAAGGGCTGACAGGGAGTTTCCTTCCCATGGCCTCTGGCTTCCAAGGCCGAGCCCTCCTACGTGCTCAACCTCGTAAACCAACCCAGGCCTACTGCCTAACCCTGTTCCCTTCCACGTCTCAGCAACCCTCCTCACCTCAGCAAGACGCATGCTCACCTATGTCAGTGCCCTCTAGCGAAGACCACCAGACGCACCCCTGTACAAACCATGGGGGTCCCAGTGTGTGGATGTTAGGAAAGCCTATAGGGCTTAGGCTCGCATTTGCTGATTTGGGGGAGTGTCTGAGGAAGAAGGGCTGGGCTCTAGATCGGGCATTGTCAGGAATCTGGCTCCTTCTCTGATTGGCGTATTGATAAATGTCAGGTATGGGGAAAGTACGCTAGGGGGGGAGACCAGGAGGGTTAACTGATAAAGAAATAACCATCCTCCGTTATCAGCTGGGAGAGAAGTTTGGTAGTGTGGCCTGGACAAGATTTGAGTCTTATCTGTGTTCAGACAGGACTGTGGAGTGGTTTTGTTTCTATCTTGATCCGTCACAATCACAGAGTGGCCCTGGCCGATGCTGATGGTCGTGGATATTGTGTGCCTTCAGTAAAAGAGCGCCAAGGCCCAGCTGACCACACCAGACCGGCCCTCCGCTGTCGGGGCTGCGGTTTGCCTCTTCAACCAGTAGGTCTCCTTGCTCTCTGCTGACCGCGTCAAATTATGCCCATCCTTAGTGCTGGGACTAGGGTGAGGCCGGAGAGGCAAGAAGTGCACACAATTTAAGGAGGCACCCACTCTCAGGTACTGACCTTGCCCTGGCGACCCTGACAGGGAGCGCTTCCTTACATTTCATGCCTGACCCCCCTACATCGCCTCACCTCTGTCCTGCTCTGTGAGATCCCTTGCCCTTCCTTCTTCTTTCACCCTAAATCCTACCCAGACCAGATGTAGACGTGATGAAATTTTGAGGTGATGGTGGGGTGGCCCGGAGCCGATGGCCAAGAAAGAATTCTTGAAGACTCCTTTGGTGCAAAAAGGTGATTTTATTAAAGCAGGGGGACAGGACCAGTGGGCAGAAAGAGATGCACTGGGGTCGTGGCGGGTAACTGATTATACACCCTCAGATTGGGAGGGGGTTAGGGATAGAGTCAGTCTCTAAGGAATTTTGGAAGCAAGGTTTCTAGGACCTTGAGGGGTTAGCTGTTGCTGGGGAAACACCATTTATCACCATTTAATAAAACCTCAGTCATGAGGCCCTTCATGTATATCAGGGGTCCATAAGCTTGGAGTATGATTGCCAGCATCTATCTTGGGGTAGTTCAGATAAAGGAAGTAGACCTACAGGATCCTCGAATTTGGGACAACGTCAAGCTAAGATTCTCTTTTGCCCCCAGCAAAGTGTCATGCTTGAGGCAGCTGAGCTCCTAGAGGGAGGTCACTCTGCTGGCTTTAAGGACTATGTGTGGGCTGTAGGCAGTAAGGGGATTTAATTTTTCATTTGCCTTAGTTTCCCACATCGCCATGGCAAGCACTTAAACCCCTTTCCTTTGTTCTTGGGTAGCCAGGAGTGTCCGAGGAATATCACACGTATTCCACTGGGGCGGGGGGTGCCAGCCTGTATTTTGCCCTCAGCTTGCCCCATGCTCCCTCATCAGACATACGGAGACCACAGATGGAGTTCAGAGCCAGTCCCCCAAAATACGGCACGCGACCATATTGCATATTTTAAGCTGAAGGAATTTGAGAAAATGGTGAAAACAGGAAGATTACTCTGACCTCCTCTCTGTCTCAGCCTCCTTCCCTGAAACAGGTCATAAAATCTTCCTGTGAGATGTGTGTCCTCACTACATCCAGATACCTGGAGGAAAGGGGGCAAGCTTATCTGTGATGACAAAGGGATGCCAAGAAGAAGCCTAACAAACTGAACTTTCTAGGTTTCCCCCAGTTTGCCCCACTTACGTCATACTCCTCACTCGATCATATTCCTCCGCGACGGTCCAACCCCCCATCAAACCTGGCATAAAAGTACAAGGTCTGACTGTTTCTTCCTTTCCTTACGAAGGCTCCTGTGTCACGTAAGACTTACCAGTGAATAAATGTGTAGGCTTTTCTCTTATCAATTTGTCTTTGTCCGTTTAATTTTCAGACCCAGCCAGGGACGCTAAGAGGACGGAGGACAAGTGTTTCTTTCCCTATCCCAGATACAGCTTTCACCCCCTGACCGTTAATGTCCTCGTGGCCATCACCCCTCATTGTAGCCCCCAATTATTTGCTAATTGCTTCAGGTGGATTTGTTTTCTCCAATTGTACTATAGACCTTAGCCTGACTGGTTCTTTCCCATCATTCATGTCTCAACTTAAATGAGCCCCTGAGAGAGGACTTCCCAGGGCATCTGAACTAAAATACACCCAGCTCCAGTCAATCTCTCCCTTTGCCTTAGTTTGCTCTCTTCATTCATTGATCACCATCTGAGATGATTTTAATGTTAATGTTATTTTCTGTCTCCACCAACCGCTCCGGTGTTAGTAGTACGAGGGCAAGTCTGTCTTACTCATTCCTGTATCTGCAGGGCCTTGCCTTGTTTGTTTTTGACAGTCAATGTGCATTTATTGTAAGTGCACGTACGGGATATAGTGAGTGCGCTGTGTATACGTGTGTGCAGGGGGCAAGGGAGGGATGTTGGAATAGAACAATAGAATCCTTGCCTTCCTGTGGTTTGCAATCCAAGTTCATCAGTGCTTGAATTGTGCTGGATTCAGCAAATAGGTGTCAGCAGATGTTCATATATCAATACTGCTCATTGATTCCCTGATTGCCAATCATTTAAAAAAAAAACTAATGATCCTAATTAGACTAGTTAAGTTGCTACATACAATCAGCAATTAAACTGCACTTCGGAAAAGGGAGTTTTGAAAATGAGACTTTTCCAATTTTTCGAAATTCATGAATGTCTAAATTATAAACCACTGAGGATTCCATGTGGTGTAAAATTCCTGATTCAACCCTCCCCTGAAGAGTTTTAGGTGATGGGGCCAGAATGGAAAGAACAATAATTGTTGGGGCCAGGAGGGCTGTCGAATCCAATTTTTCATTTGTTTGTTTAGGTCTTCACTTTCCTACTATTGTCTTGTGTGACTTTTTATAGTTGTTTGTGGTGAGGGAACTTCCATTGTCATCAGCTGACCCTGACCTCTATACTGGTTCAGTTCAGCTGCTATTTATCAGCCAACGTGTACAGAGTTCACAGCACCAAACCAGGCTGCAGCCAAGCCATAGATCATGTCTGCTTCCAGAATAAGGGGTAACACCATCCAAGTGCCTCTTTATCCTTTGGCCAAATGATTTTTTTTTTTTTTGGCCTTTGAATTATCTGCTAAATTCTTAACCCTTAATGGCCTTCGGCATTCTGCGTGTGGAAATTGGATGCCCGTATTTCTGAGATGTGAAGAATCTCACCTACCTACTTTGGTTTAAGTGGTTCCAGGTTGCTAAGTGCTGGATAGGGCTGTTCATTTATACAAAACTATCAAATGGAACGCCCCATATGCATAGAAACAGATCTGGAAGACTACCCAGAATGCCCTCTGGGTAAGAAGCAGGATTTGGGAAATAGAGTCAAGGCAGACTTTGGCTTTACCTGGACTGTTTGCATTTTTCATAGTGAGAATACATTTGTATGTTAGTTATATAATAAAGTAATTTTTGGCAGAGCTATTAGGCAAGAAAAGGAAATAAAAACAATCCAAATTGGAAAGCAAGAGACAAAACTGTAGCAGATAACATGATATTATATACAGAACTCTCTAAAGGCTGCACCAAAAAGCATGTTAGAACCAAAAATGAATTCAGTAAGGTTGCAGGATACAAAACCAATATACAAAAATGTGTTACATTTCTATACACTAATAACTATCAGAAAGATACATTTTTTAAAAAAAATCACATTTATAAATGCACCAAAAAGAATAAAATACCTAGGAATAATCTTAATGAAGGAAGTAATAGACTCATACATCGAAAAGCATAAGATATTAATGAAAGAAACTGAAGATGACACAAATAAGTGGAAAGATATTCTGTGCTCATGGACTGGAAGAATTAATATTGTTAAAATGTCCATACTACCCAAAGCAATCTACAGATGCAGTGTAATTCCTATCAAAATCCCAACAGCCTTTTTCACAGAACTGGAACCAACACTCCTAAAATTTGTATGGAGCCACAAAAGACCCCAAATAGCAAAAGCAATTTTGAGAGAGAAGAACAAAACCGGAGGCCTCATGGTCCCTGATTTCAAACTATATTACAAAGCTATAGCAGCCAAAACAATATGGGATTGGCCTTAAAACGGACACATAGATCCATGAACAGAACAGAGTCCAGAAATAAACCCACGCCATATATGGTCAATTAATTTATGACAAAGAAGCCAACAATATACAGTGGGGAAAGGACGGTCTCCTCAATAGATAAATGGTGTTGGGAAAACTGAACAGCCACATGCAAAAGAATGAAACTAGACCACCATCTTATACCACACACAAAAATGAACTCAAAGTGGATTAACGACTTGAATGTAAGACATGAAACAATGACCCTCCTAGAAGAAAACATAGGAACAAAGCTCTTTGACATCAGTGTTGGTGATGAGTTTTTCGATCTGACTCCAAAAGCAAGGGCAACCAAAGGAAAAAAAAAACAAAAAAACCAGTGTGACTCCATTAAACTAAAAAGCTTCTGCACAGTAAACGAATCCATCAACAAAATGAAAACACAGCCTACTGAGTGGGAGAAAATATTAGCAAATCATGTATCTGCTAGGTAGTTAATATCCAAAATGCGCTAAGAACTCCTACAACTCAATAGCAGAAACCAAAACCAAAAACAATCCAACTAAAATGGGCAGAGGATCTGTGTAGATGTTTTTCCAAAGAAGACAAACAGATGGCCAACAAATGCATGTAAAGATGCTCAACATCACTAATCGTCAGAGAAATGCAAATCAAAACCAGAATGAGCTATCGCTTTACACCTGTCAGAATGGCAAGTATCAAAAAGAAAAGAAATCACAAGTGTTGGTGCAGATTCGGAGAAAAGGGAACCCTTGTGCACCATGGGTGGGAATGTAAACTGGTACAGCCACTGTGGAAAACAGTATGGAGGTTCCTCAAAAGATTAAAAATAGAACTACCCAGGACGCCTGGGTGGCTCAGTCGGTTTAAGCATCCGACTTGGGCTCAGGTCATGATCTCACGGTTCGTGAGTTCATGCCCCGTGTCAGGCTCTGTGCCGACAGCTCAGAGCCTGGAGCCTGCTTCCGATTCTGTGTCTCCCTGTCTCTCTGCCCCTCCCCCGCTTATGCTCTGTCTGTCTGTCTCTCTCAAAAAGAAATAAACATTAAAAAAAAATAAAAAACAATAGAACTACCCTATGATCCAGCAATTCCACTTCTGGGTATTTATCCCAGGAAAACAAAAAACACTAACTTGAAAAGATATATGGATGCCCATGCTCGTTGAAATATCATTTACAACAGGCAAGATAAGGAAGCAGCCCAAGTGTCCACAGAAGGATGAGTGGACAAACTAGTTGTGGTATATACATACAATGGAACACTATTCAGCCGTACCAAAAAAATAAAAGCAATCTTGGCATTTGTGACAGCATGGATGGGCCTTGAGGGCATTATACCGAATGAAATAAGTCAGATAGAGAAAGACAGACACCACATGACCTCACTTATATGTGGAATCTAAAAACCGCAACAAGAATGACAACAAACCAAGTTTATAGATATAGAGACCAGGTGGTGAGGGATGGGTGTTGGGCAAAATGAGTTAAGGGGGTCAAAAGGCACAAATTTCCAGGTCTAAAATAAATAAGTCACGGGGATATAATGTACAGCTTGGTGACTGTAGTTAATAATACTGCTAAGTTGCTAAGAGAGTCAATCTTAAAAGTCCGCACAACACAAGAAAAAATGTTGTAACTATGTACGGAGATGGATTTTAACTAGACTTGTTGTAAAGATCACTTTGCAATCTATATCTATATCATCTATATCTATATCTATATCTATATCTATATCTATATCAAATTGTGGTTTATACCTGAAATAAATACAATGTTTTATATCAATTATTAAAGACAAAATAATTTCACAAAATAAGTTTGAGAGAGAAAATACACCATGAATGTCGTATTCTCAAATTCTATACCAGGGAAGTAAGAAAATCTCTACTGTCGGTGAGATCATACACATTTTCACGAAATTCAGAAGTAAGAGAAGGAGTGTTCCTGGACGTCTGTGGTGATTCCTTCGTGTGAAGCTGGCTGTTCCCAGCAGGTGTCTCATTGATGGCTCTTGGTCTGCAGCTCATTCCTCAAACGCTCTCAATTCCCAACTGGCTGTGTTTCCATCTCTTCCTGGTGCGGCTTCTCGTCCCCCACACCCTACGCAGCTACCACCTTGTGTCACTGCATTTCGTGATCTTCCCCTTCCACTGCTGATAATGAGGGGAGATTAATTGCCACTCTTGTCAGTCACTGCCAACATTCCAGCCACCCTGCCCACATGTCCCTAGGCACTCCTGAAGGAACCGGGTGTTCCTGAGCTCTCTTGGGATGACTAGATCCAGCTGGATCCCTAACAGGGGCAGTCAAAGTCTGTAGGCTGGTAACGGCCCATGAGGTATTCTGATATGAAAAGCCTTTCCAAACAAGGATAAATTGGCTCTGGCCGTCTAGCTTTCAGCAGTTAGAATTGAGAAACAAAAGAATGGGGCAGTTTGCAGTGCGAATTGTACAGAATATGCAAAAGAAAGAGCCTTGAAGAAGAAAGGGGACCATGAGGACCCATGAGCAAGTTGAAGTTGTGAAAAGGCAGAATCCATGGGCACAGAGATACTGTATGAAAAGATGGTGAGTGAAAGGTGGGGAAACCAGTTGACAGTGAAAGAAAATCAGAGAAGCCCAGAGAAGCAAAGTGCAGAGAATAAATTGGTCACATTACTGGTGGGGGCCTCCCAGAAGACCAAGCAATTCCACCACCTGAGCTCCCAGAATGGTCTCGGCATCTGTATGACTTTCTCATTTCAGTCTCCTCGAGCCTAATTCTGATGTCGCTTCTATGCTTCCTGAAACTTGGTTCTTCTGCTTTTCCTGGGTTCTCTGGGACTTGGCCATGAGGCTGAGATCCCTGCTTCCTCATTTCTCCACATTCTCCATTGTTTGAGTGACCTGAGTCTTATTCTTAAAACAGAAAGAGCCTAACTCAAATGGTTAGCTTGCCACTCAGGTGTCCCCTCACCACAGAAGGTAGGATGGACACAGCTGAGCCGAGTGGAAAAGGCATGGTCCTCCAAGCATACTGGCCTGAACAGCAGTCCAGAATCTACGAAAGGTGAGTTGTGAGGATTTAGGCAATTTACTTAACTACCTCTGAGACTCATCCTTTCTCCCTTGAAATGCCTATGGCTCAGGACTGCTATGAGACCCAAGCATGGTGCATGCAAGCAGCTGGCATGGTGCCTGATGAGAGTTAGCACTTGACACAAGTCCGTGCCCTTTCTTCTCTCTGGATGCTTCCTGTCTTGCACAGTAAAGCCCAAACCACCCATCCCCCCCTCAGCAGCTATGGTTAAAATTGTCTGCTTCCTGTTTCCATGGGCTCTACTATTTTAACTGTTTTGTGCTTAAACACTTAAAGAGTGATAGTCAATCTGGCCAAAGCTATAAACACGGATTTGGGGTGCGCTAGGGCCCATTTCTTTGGTATCTACTGAGAGTTCCTTAGAAGAAAATATTAAGAAGCCCCATGATGGTGCAATCAACTGGGCAGGCCATTGGGGCGTGGGGTGGGGTATTAACCTTTTTTATGCCTACACCCAGTCAGTCTGCCATCTGCAAATATTTATTGCGTGGCTACTACGTGCAAAGTTACTGTCAAGATAGAAGGACCACAACGTTGAACGTGATGAAATTGCTGTACAGAAAGATTAAATTACGGTAAGATTATTTCGAGTTCACTTATTTAGGAATTGCAGATGTATGCTAGACGTTAGAACAATGTAATAAACATCATAAGGGTAGGGCCTAACTCTCTTTATTAGCTCTTAACTAGGACCAACTAAGATTTGATATAAAAGTGTCTCTTGCATAGTGCTGAAGTGTCTTGCTCCTAGATAGGGCTCATTAAGTATTTATGAATGACTCTAGATGCTGCAGGAATCTGCAAACATCTGTAAATCTTGCTGAGCTAAAGTATGGTGTTACTATGTCGAAAAATCTACGGTCATATTGTGATTATGGTCGTACCAAATTATCCTAAAATCATAAGTCCTAGAGGCATCCAAACACATATTCTTCCTCAGAAACTAATCTGCCTCTTTTCCCTGTTTGGACCTCTTTTTCCTACGAGCCTACAGATGGTAATTTTTGAAAAGGGATAGGTATAAATCTTTCTGAAGCTGTTTGCTCTAAATTCTATTTTCTAACAATCTCAGGGAAGGGACTTTCTGTGCCCCACTGACCTCCATCTCACAACAAACACAACGACAACAACAACAAAAACCCCATAGACCAAAAAACTGAGCATCCCCAATAATCAAATTAGTCAATGTGAAATATGGATATTCCACAAGTTCTGTCAATTTTTTTTTAGGCATAAAAGACAAATGCAAGTATCATTATTCTGCCAACTTAAGGATCTGCTTTGAAAAATACAAATCACAGCATGAACAATTCTCTGAGGATAATGAGATGAGGAAGAATCTTTCATGAAAAATCAGTGAGAAAACTTGTAGCTAATTCACCCTTCCTACCAGAAACAAACGTTTCCCAAAAATATATGTCTTAAGTCAGTATAAATCTTAAGCCGGTAATCAGAAAAACCAATATCTCATCAGCAAGAAGATCGCTACGATTCTCAGGTAAGTAATGAAAAATTAGGCAAGGGAAAGATGTAGAACTTAATTATATTCACATTCTCCGGAAGCTTTGTTATTTGTCATGTAATAGCCACATACGTTCTATGCCTTGATCTAGTGGTTGGGCAGAACCTGTTTCAATCAGCCAAAATGGTAATTTTTAAAAAATGAAATGTCTGAGTTTTCACATTGAAACCCTCCATGTGAGAAATTCTGCTGCAAGGAACAACCTAAAATAGCTTGGCTAGGTGACATCACATGCCAGTACCCAAGGGGAGAAAACACCTCATCAAGAAAAGGTCAAGTTAAACCAGGAGAATAGATGTGGCATCTAATTACCATTTCCTAACTCAACACTTAGTCATTAGGTAAGTGCCATCAGACAAGATAACAGACGGAAAGGAACATCTTAAAGGGAAGAATCAAAATGACCAAAATC
The DNA here is from genome assembly GCF_022079265.1 of Lynx rufus. NCBI lineage: Eukaryota > Metazoa > Chordata > Mammalia > Carnivora > Felidae > Lynx > Lynx rufus. Next base: position 74,263,836 of record NW_025814889.1, on the reverse strand, counting down.
GTTCAAGAAAGACAATGACTAGGATATTGCTTTCAGGATTCATACCATGAATCCCGTGTCCCTATAATGCTTCATTCAATGAAATCCAGTTATTTCTCCTGATTAAATAATGTGGGGTGGGGACCAAAACACACCATTTCCTCCTATTTCATTTCATTTTATTTTTGAGATACTTTCTTTCCTTCGTCATCGGCATTGTCGTCAATATTTAAGGAATTACTGTGTGCCTCGTAAGAAGAGAGGTCATAATGTCTACCTGCTAGCATAGTAAAGCTCCTTCTTGCTACTTCAACTACCATTGCTATTTATTTTCTCTCCAAAAAGACCCTTTCTGTTCCATCTGGCAATGGTCCTGGACTGCCTTGGGTGTAGCGTGCTTCATATGACTGCATCATGCCGAAAGCCATTCTGGGTCTTACGCTTGCCACCTACTTTTCTCAACTCCTCCAGGTCGGTGCTGAGCAACGCCGTTGGCTTTCAAAAGATACTGACAGAAGTGAAATCAATCAAACACCTTGGTTACACAGGTCTCTTGTCAGCATTTTTTTAATGTTTATTCACATTTGAGAGAGAGAGAGAGAGGGAGAGAGTGTGACAGAGGGAGGGACACAGAGAGGGAGACACAGAATCCGAAGCAGGCTCCAGGCTCTGAGCTGTCAGCACAGAGCCCGATGCGGCGCTTGAACTCATGAAACGCGAGATCATGACCTGAGCCGAAGTCAGACGCTTAACTGACTCAGCCATATAATTAGGGATGTTTTCCTTCCAGAATCCTCACTTTCATTTTCTGTGTCTCAGGAGTAGGAATGCCTTCTCTTACATCAAGAATTCATCGAATGACCTTTACAGACTTTTTGTTCAAACAAGTCACCCTGAGTTTTTCTCTGAAGTGCCCTTGTTTTCTCAGAATTCTTCTGTTTTATGTTCCTTGGAGTAGCCTTAAATAGCTGAGCAGTGTTTGTGTGCCTGTTTATTGAGCTGTCTCTATGGCTCCCACCTCTCTTCTCCTAGAAGTCCAAGAGAGAGTCTCTGTGCAGAAAGAATCACTGTGTGTGAACAAATACACTGCCTGGCACAATGAAGAGCTCTGTGAAAAGGCAGCCTTTCTTTTTATTCAGTGAGATTAATCTGATTAATTAGAACGCTATCGTTTTTTTTTTTAATTTTTTTTTAACATTTATTTATTTTTGAGACAGAGAGAGAGTATGAACAGGGGAGGGGCAGAGAAAGAGGGAGACACAGAATCCGAAACAGGCTCCAGGCTCTGAGCTGTCAGCACAGAGCCCGACGCGGGGCTCGAACCCACGGACCGTGAGATCATGACCTGAGCTGAAGTCAGATGCTCAACCGACTGAGCCACCCAGGCGCCCCATGCTATCGTTTTTAAAACAGCACGTCAAGAAGACAGGCAGAATGAGATGTAACACTTTATGGGGTTTTAGAGTTGCCAGACATATTCCCAATACTCCTGATTATCATCTCCAGAAAACTGAAGTTCAGCAAGCAGTTCTTTGCCTCCAAATTGCTGTATTTTACCCCACGTTGGACGGTATAGAACATGCCCTTTCCTCCTTAGAGAGCTCCCAGTGAGCCAGCCCTCTTGTTCATTTCTGTCTGCCTAGATGTGGTTATTAATAACTAATTAGTTCAATGACTTGTTAATATAATCACTCAATACCTACTCCCAAATGCTGCTGCTCACCCCAGAAAGCATTTAAGGCAGATTGTCATTATTCATGGGGATAAACAAAGGGACAGTCTTGTTCCTCCGCGTTTCTTCGCAAAGCCCTTTGTCCCCCAAGCTGGGCTTCTGTTCCTTGTCTAAGCCAGCAAGCAAGGCCTGTTCTCTAGAGACGGGCCACATCTTTCTCTACTAGGGCTGCTGTGGAGTACTGCCCCAAGCCCCTCCTCTAGTGCTGCACTTTGAAGATACAAGGTTTCTAAATGTCTCTTTTGAGCTTGAAATCCACATACACAAAACATCTGATCCAGAAAAAGACACTTCAAGCAGCTTCCCAGGAGCCTTCCCTTAGAAATATTTTCCAGCCTGTACAATGAATCCAACCCAAGACAAGCTACATCATGGGCTCTACCTGTCAGAGTTTGTTCACTGAAACTAAAACTGATAAGTAGAAATTCACCTATACAATTTCCATATATGCTTGTTCATTTCATGCGTGATATCTCTAGAATGCTCGCTCTTACAGAAATACGGCTGTTTTGTTTTGTTTTGTTTTGTTTTGTTTTGTTTTTACTTCACCCAGTGAGTCTGAGTTCCTCCTGCCCAGGATCAAACATTATTTTCATGTCTTCCCGTCCATGTTAGGAATATGCCTCTAGTGTTCCCAGGGATATTTTTCCAATGGGAAGAATTCAAAGAAAGAAAATAGCTCAGTTGATCAACGTGATCATCTTTCACTTCAAAATGGACATACTCTTTCCCATATGTTGGGAATTACGGACAGATTCTTTATCATCCCATTATACTCAGCTGTTGTTTACTTTTTGTGAGTCGAATGTTGACAATTATAGTTTGAGAAGTTTTTTTTTTTTAACAGCATATGCTGAACAAGATAAAATATTTAGAACAACTTACTTTGGACTTAGTAATTATGCTACATTCTTTCAGCCCATTTATGACTAAATTAGAACATTTAGTAATGTTTGGCAACAACTCCCACGCTTCGTAAGCACCAAGGGGAAAAAATATAATTTATTTAATTGGTTTTCGTTTGGAAGGGAAATAATCCCATTTCAGGCATCTCGGTGCTAGAAAAGACGCTATATTCTCCATGAAAATACACAGATGCTCATACATTTGGGAAATTAACATATATCTTCCTCGGGGAAACTTGGAAAGACTGTTCCATTACATTATACCCATTCTTTCACCCATATATTTTTGTAGGATCACTCTCTGTCACCTCATACTCACCTCACATATTCTTTACAGAAACCCTGAACGTCAGGAGGCAGGAATGAAGCTATTAAGTTATTGTGGACTTTTGTGCCGTCACAGACAGAGGCGGATTAGGTGGCATCATACATTCAATAGGCACACAAGGAAGGCCCACTCTACTGTGGCAGGCCTGTGCTGGGCACTGGGATGCTGAACTAAATGTGGGCCCTTCTTCAAAGACCTCATGACTTAAAGGCGGAGACCACGAGGAAAATGCACAATAACAGTTCTGGAGTGCAGAGGGGGCACAGAGGGGCTTCTCAATCAGCCAGAATGGGAAGGGGGTCGGCAGCAGAGAAGCTGAGAAATATTAACCAAGAGCAGACAATGTTTGAGTGAGTCAGGGAGCGAGGGCACGGCATGAAGCATCCCTCTCAGAGGCCCGGAGGCAGGAGAGTGCACCCCCGATCAGTGATGGCTACTGTCTCAGTGGTGACCTGAGGCGAAAGGGGATTCAGACGGAAAAGTTATGCGCAGGGTGGATGGCGCTGGGCTTTGCACTTGGACTTTGCTCTGAAGGCAGTGGGGAGCCCATGAAGGATTCTGCATTTTTTTCCCGGTATACGAGAGGGTGGAAGGAAGGTAGACAGAAGGCAGTCTATGCTATATGAACCTAAACCAGGACTGTGGCAAAGGGATGCCGAGGAGGGGACAGACTTGAGTGAACTTTCAGGGTGGAATTGGATATGCTTTAAATGTGCAAAAGCTGGTGTGTAGGGAAGCCTAGATAGAAAAACTGAGGAAAAGACAAAACTGCTTCTTCCCTTTTCCATGCTGCCCTGCCATGCTGGGCTCCAGAACTGCGCATTCGACTCAAATGATAGGTGACTATCCAGGACTGACCACACCTGTACTAAGCACATTACACCGACAGGGATCAGAATACGCCACCTGAAAATGTGCCACATTGGCATAAGGTTACTCTGAATTGAAGGCCAACTGAGAATCAACAGATCCAGGAAGAGTTCTCTGCTCTCCACTTGTCTGTCTCAAAGTGTGGCATAAGTTTTCCTTTATGAACTTGTCCCCTCCCCCCCATCCCTAGCCTGTAATCTCTGGAAATGGAAAATCAACACCGAGACGAATCTGCGTAAACAGACCTTGCTAAAATAACCCTCATCTTCCATCAGTTCCCCTACATATCTCCTAGTTCCTTTCCCCCAGTTTATCATTCTTTGAAGCCCAAACTTCCTTTCCTTAGTTAAAATGGTGGGTAAGCCCCCGAGTCTGACCACTTCTCTGAGCTTCACTCCTTTTCTAAGAACTCCCATGCATGTAAATATTAATAAAAATGATGTGCCTCTTCTCTTGTTAATCTACCTTTTGTTAGCTTAATTCGCAGTTCCCCAAATATAAAACAGAAGAGTGTAGACAGAAAGTTTTTCTTCCCGGACAACATACATCATCTCACTGAACCCTCATCCCTCTCGGTGGGGAAGGTACTGCTCTTATCTCATTACACTGATGCCAAAACTAAACCGAGAGATGTTAAGGAGCTGGTCCAAGGTCAAGTAGCTAATAGGTAGCAGATCTGGGATTTGGATCCATGGGTCTATGGCTATACAGCCTGATCATCTAATAACTGCACTGTAATCCCTGCAGGATGGAAAGACACTCTAACAGAGCCAGGAAGGATGGATTAGGGTGCCAGGAAATCCATAATCTAATCCTGGTCTTGTCACTACCAACAATAAAGTTAACCATGTAAATATTCATGTTGTCCTCTGTGGTTCAGATAATAAGATAATACTAGCCATCTATTGCATGAGATGCAGTATAACTTTGAGCAACTCTCGTCCCCCAAACTTCATATGTTGAAGCCCTAACACCTGCTACCTCAGAATGGGGCCTTGTTTGGACATCGGCTATATTAGAGTGAGCCCTAATCCACTGTGACTCTTGTCCCCAAAGAAGAGGAAGTCAGGATGCAGATTTACATGGAGGGAAGAACGCATGAAGACACAGGGAGAAGACAGCCATCAACACAACAAAGACCTCAGAAGAAACTAACCCTGGCCAGAAAAAAAAAAAGTCTTGATCTCAGACTTCTAGCCTCCAGAATTGTGAGAAAATAAATTTCTGTTGTTTAAGCCACCCAGGGTGTGGTACTTTTTACGGCAGCCATGGCAAACTAATGCAATCATATATAATCTAGCTATGTGCTGGCAAAACACGGTTTTCAAATTCCTATTATGTCCCAGGCCCCATTCTAATCCTTTTCATCCACCTTGAAATAGCAGTGATCACCACCCTCCAACAGTGACCCCATGAGCTACACCACAGATGTCTAAATTCTGTGGTTGCAGGAAAATGAAACAGAGAGAGGTCCTTCCAGTTCTGTTAAATCCAAAGCAAACACCTATGTGGGCCAGGTGGGGGCTTCAGGGGCTGCGTTTGGACTTAGGCGTTAGCCAGGGTAACTAAGTGGTCACTTGCTCTCAACTGAGAGGGGAAAGGGAGGCAGCAGGGTTCCTGCTGATGACCTTATTTTGAGCAGGTGAATAGCCCCTCCTTAGCTGGGTAATTTCACTGCCTTGACTAAACTGTGATGACCGGGTTGGTCGCATTAATGCCATTTAGCCAGTCTTGAGGCCCGGAGTGGTCACCAGGAGAGCCCCAAGGAGAGCCAGCTTTGATAGGGAAGGTGAAGTCCCCATGACTTTTGGACAAGGCTTTTGTGGAGGGGACTCAGAAAAAGGGGTGGGGGAGCAGAGCACAGCCAGTGAGGTAGAGAGAAAGCTCAGCAGGGAGGAGAGATAGGGAGCGTCATGGCTATGGCGACTGCTGCAGGAGAGAAATTTGAAGAAATAAAGAGAACGTAGAAAGGTTTTGTTGTGTGATAGGTATACGAATCCCTCTTTAATCTATGGACAAAAATGTGAATCAAATTCCTCCTTTTTAAAGATTGTGCTGGCAAGTTGCCTGTTTGTACTCAGACCCATTCCCTGCCTGTGTTTCATCCGTCTGACTGTCACAAGCTCTGATTCTCAGGCCCTCTTGACCACCAGCTCTAGACTAGGGGACAGACTTGAGTCTAGACTAGGTTTGCCAGCTCTAGACTAGGTTTGCCAGCCAGAGGTGTGGCTGGAGATTGGAACTGGGGAGGAAAGGAGAAGCCGGGGTATCTCTCGCCCTTCTCCTCTGCCTCCTGAGGCCTATCCAGCAATAACTGTAACTCCTGTGTGGCTCCAGCTCCTGCCTAAATAGGTCCCTATGATGCTAAGGGTCTACCAGGTGGCCCCAGCTCCTGGGCTCAAATAATACCACCTTCTTCATTTGTCCCTCCAGCCCTAACGATGGGTAATGGCTTCCCAGTTGTTAGTCTTTGGGATGCTTCCTTCCTCCAGGATATTCTTTCAGCCACTCTAACACCTTTGTAACCAATTCCCTGCGTTTCCTACCCTGCGTTAAGAACCCTGACATGGATTTTGCTTTCCTGGAAGAACCGTGATTGATACAGGAGAGAGGAACCTTTCTCCTCTCCCAGATTCTATAATGAGGAGTTCCCTAAACAGAGGCCTTGTCTCTCTTTACCCTTTTACTCATTCCACCCTTGGGGCACTGGAGTGGGTAATCTGATCATAATTTTGGAAGAATTACTGGGCCTCTTGGTTCAGCTCTGCTTCCTCCTTTTTGGAGCAAACCTTCCAAAAGAGTACAATATCTCTTTGTACTGTCTGTCTTGCCTGGGCCTGTCCTGGTCCAGCAAATGCTTGCCTATGGGCAAGTCTGTCTAATTTCAGCCCACTTGACCATCAGACCTGAAGCCTAGTCGTCCAGCCTGGTCTCCAGCAGTAACAAAGTCGATCCCCATTTGTTCTACCTGTATTTTACTTCCTCAGCTTGTTCAGAACGCAGGTGGGGAAGAGGAGTGCTATGTATTGAGGCTCCTTCAAATCTTAACATTATTCACCAACTTTTTTGGGAACTGCATTTATGATTTTTTGTGCTTTTTGTTTTTAGCTGTTAAAATAGCTGAGAAAGGCTAATGGCAGGGGAATCTGGTCTTAGCTGATTAGACAGTGTTCCCTTCCTCAGCAATTTCTGGATCACTCTAGTTGGGCTCACGCGTGTCCGTGGATCAGCCCTGCTTACTGCTGACTTCCTGATTTCTCAGTTTCTCACCTGACATGTCTACAGTGGCGCCATGGAGCTAGAATATTGTTCCTAAAGCCAAGTTGATGGGACCAAAATTGACATCTGCCTTTGAGGTTGGAATCCCACCATATATTTTTGCTGTTAGAGATAGAGTCCTGCTATACTTGGGTTTCAGTAATACTGACAAGTAGGAAGTATAAGGCTCCTTGTGATTCCTAGAATCACCAGTGCCCTGAGCTCCCAAGGCCAAAGACTTTCCTTCCTCATGGAGTGTTCTCCCTCAGTGGTCCCCATCGTTCTCCTTGTAATCTGGCTGCTTTGGAACTACTGGCATGCTTTGAATACACAAATATGCACGTGTGCACGCATGCACATGTGTGCACGTGTGCGTGTGTGTGTGTGTGTGTGTGTGTGTGTGTGTGTAATCCCCTTGGGTATACATGACTCAAATCTTCTTCCTAGGAAGCTCCCATGTAAATCAAGGATTCAAATATACATATTAAACTTTCTCCAGAAGCATCTGAGCCTCAGCCAAATGACCTTGTGCCAACGTGTATTTTAAAAGTTGAACCCAGGGTTGAAGAGTCTTGCCTTCTAGACACCACCTGGGCTGTTTTTCCATCCTCCATTCTCTTTGGTCAATTTGTGTGAGTGCAGTGGAGGAAATTTGAGCCCTTGGAATGAAGTCAGATAAGAATATCTTACGAAAGAGCATATTTCTTCACCATTCTCTTTGAATCCCATGATGGGGCCAGGATTCCAGGACAAGAGGTAACTTAGCCGAGACACAGATTGGAACTCTGTTGCAGTGGAGTTCTTGGCCCCCATCCTGATGAGTGAGGTCATTTGTGACTGTTCTACAGAGAGGCCGTGCAGACTGAGTAGAAGCATCTTACGCTTACAACAAAATTCCAGAGATAGGGAAAGATCTGGAATGTAGACTCACTTCCTTATGCACCTGTAAGCCCAGCCCTAGTGTAGGGGGCACCCCTTAGGGGAGCAATTGATGAAGAATGAATGAGTGATGTTTAAAAGGATCTGCAGACGGAGCATAGACACCAAGTCTGGTGCAGCAACCCAAGACCACCTGCTAAAAATGCTGAGTTAGCCTTTTCCTCCTATTTCTCAAACCCAGATTTTTCTTCCCCCTTCTTTAATCTCTGTCCTCTTATTTTACTTCGTTCTCCCTTTAGACTCTTTTCCATAGGCAGCAAACTTCTTGGTATGTGATATGACCGGAGAAGAGGGAATTCTTTTCTGGTGCATGGACTCCAGAAAGAGTGGCACAACCCTTTCCACCACCACCATCCTGCCTGCTGTTGGGCAAGGTGCTTAGCCGAACTGGAACTCAAAGTGAGATCAGCAAGCGCAATTCTATGAATCTCCTGGTGGAGCATGAGTGGATGATAGTGGATCGTGAACTTTCTCGAATGTTGAAAGGTAAAGGCCCTGTGGCTCGTGTGCTGATCGTTGTTTCCACGTAACCAAAAAAGGCCAAGCGTGCACAGTGGAGCACGGTGAGAACCCGCTAAAGTAAGGCTTCTTTGTCTGAGGTCCCAGGGCTCCCAGAGGCCCTGTGTGTATGCGTTTGCCATCCTTTCCCGTGGAAGCATTTCATCCTTTCCCGTGGAAGAGATGGGAAAACGTGTGGTTCTGAGGAAGGTTCAGGAAGGGAATGCCTTTCTCCAATGTAAGCGGGGATTACCTGGGAGCTGGGAAGAGATGTCCCTGCATGGCTCTGGGCAACGTTGTGTGGTGTGGCCACATCCTTCTGCCGATAGAGGAGAAAAAACCCACTGAGAAAGAAAATTGGAAAGTATTTGTGAAAGTGGGGAAGATCGACGGTGTGCGACAATGATAGCGGCAACCGCTGTCATCAAGTGTCTGCCACACGCCAGGGGTTTTACTCAGCTTTGGGCTCTGTTTACTTTTCATCGTCCCCCAGCGCTATGGCTTAGGTGCCCTTACTCTTACTCTGCAGATCAGGACACAAGCTTGGAGAAGATCTTTGCTCCACGTTGTGTAACTACTACGTGATAGAATCATGATTTGAGCCTGGATCAGTTTTAACTCTTAAGCCTGGTGGGGGGGTGGGGGGTTGTTTTTGTTTTTATTTTCTACTTGGCGAGACTAAGTTTTCCAAGGGAAAGCCATTGGTCTTTGGAAGGCAGAGAGGAGGAAGAGATGGTAAACATACCGAGAAATGTTCCAACAGTCTCTGCGTATCCATGGGGAAGGAACTGTGTCTTTTCACCGTTGTATCCTCACGCCTACTCTTGGCACAACATAGGAGCTCACTAAGCACGTCTGAATAAGCGAGTGAACGAGTAAGTGAGTGAAAACGTAGGTAAAATGGCACAGAGACTTCCTGAAGAGTACAGAGGGGAAAAAAAGGAGCTTTCTAAAAATAAGAATTGCGTCTTGAGAGGAGGTGTGGGAGATCGTAAACAGTAGCTAAGACGCAGAACAGCCACCTGGGGAATGTGATAGAGAAGCCAACAAGAGGTCAAGTCAAGATGGCTGAGCAGTGAGGACAACTCTCCAGAAGCGTGTATGAGTTTGACATTTATTTCTGAGTTGCACTCTCTTAGGGGGCTTTAGAAAAGGATTTGGTGTTGTACTCTAATCCCGCATCATCTGTTATTGCTATCATTAATTTAAGAAAAGAAAACACTAATTAAGAACCGGCTGCACGCAGGATATTTTATAAAACGATGACGATGAGAATTATGATTTCAATTAAGTCATGGAGGAAGTTAATAAAAGTGCTGGATAGAACTTAGAGTCAAATCAGTTCCACTTCAAACACACACCTTTAAATATCTATTTAAGTAGTAATTATTGCTCTATACTTTCCATTGCACCCGTAACTATTTCAGTGTGTATCTAAAAACATAGCCACAAGACAATTATCACACGAAAAAGAAATTAATAATTATTTTAATAGCATCAAATATCTATTCAACGTTCAAAAGTCCCCCAATTTTATTTTTTACACGCATTTGATAAAACCGGGATCCAAACGTGATGCATTCATACGTTGCAATTAGTTTATATGAATCTTTCAATCCATAGGTTCCGTCCCTCTTTGTCTCTTTCCCAACTTACATGTAAAGAAAATTAAATGTATTGTCTGTTAAGTTCTCCACAGGCTGAATTTTGCTGATTGTGCTCCCACAATGTCATGTGACATGTTCCTCTGGTCTCTTGTTTTATCCCCAAATGGTATTTAGTTATAGAAGCTTGAAGAGTCTTGGTTTTTCTAGCAAGAACACTTCGTAGGAGGTGAAGTGTGCTTCTATATGGAAGGATCTGGACATCTCTTTATGAGAAATCGGCATCTGTTGATGATCATGGCATACACTCATTATTTTGTTGAGGAGTGCAAAATGATGATATTCTAATTTTATTACTCATTCATTTGTTCTTCGAAGTTCTCCTACGAAGAGAGGTTACATCTCAATCTACTGGTTATGGGAAGGTACAGTTTATACATATAAAGGCGGGATAAAAGCCTAATTCTACCTGTTTATCTTCCATTTTAAATAATAGTGGGTTGGTTCTCTAGCTTCCTTCAGAGGTTACCAGTGAGGGATTTTGTTGTGGTTGTTGAATTCGTTTTATTTCTGTTTGCTGAGCACAGACTCTGAAGCCAGACTGCCTGTGATCAGGAGCTCAGTTTTGTCACATGACTTGGGGCTAAGCAGTTACTCTTTCGGGGGCCTCGCCTTCCTCACTTATAAATTGAGGCTACTTCAGGATATCTTCACCACAGCGTTGTTTGGGGGACTTCAATGAGAATATTCGTAGCACTTGGCAAAAGGTGTGGCACGTTGTAAGCCCAATGTAAGTTTTGCTACCATGAGTGCTACTGTTGTTGTTTTTAAGTCCTGAAAGGATTCCAGGCAATGGGATTTTGTGAAAGGTCCCCAAGTGATTCTAATGCCAAGCCAACGTGGAGAACCACAAGATTGTGAGTTTTTTTGTTTTTTTTTTTTTTAATTTTTTTTTTTCAACGTTTATTTATTTTTGGGACAGAGAGAGACAGAGCGTGAACGGGGGAGGGGCAGAGAGAGAGGGAGACACAGAATCGGAAACAGGCTCCAGGCTCCGAGCCATCAGCCCAGAGCCTGACGCAGGGCTCGAACTCTCGGACCGCGAGATCGTGACCTGGCTGAAGTCGGACGCTTAACCGACTGCGCCACCCAGGCGCCCCAAGATTGTGAGTTTTAAGGAGACAATGCTTACAAAGCGGAAGAATAAAATGACTACATTTGTGTTTTTAGGCGATCGCCCAGGGATGGGGGTCCCACTCCTTCCCTCGTTAACAGTGGCAAGCAAATTAACCTCTCTAAGCCTTGGTTTCTTTACAAGATTACTAGTAGCGCAGGAATAAGATCAATAATAGTGCAGTGCTCACGGAGTGGCTATGAGGGTCAGGAATTCTGCACAGCCCCTTGCGCATAGTAAGTGCTCAAGTCTGTGTGCCCACCTGGCACCCCTTTCCCTGCCTAGATGTGTCTTTCACAGAACTAGTTTGTTCTGCCTTTTCACCACTTCTAATTCAGATCAAAAAGGCAAGCTCTAGGAATTGGAAATCTATGCCACACAAACAGCTGGAATAGAAAGGAATCCGTGGTCAGGGCCATGAACAGGCTCTAGCAGTTCACGGTAGAACGTTTGAACTGAAATGGTATTTTTTTAATTTTATTTTAAAATTTTTATTAAGTTTATTTATTTTGAGAGAGAGAGGGAGAGAGAGAGAGAGCAAGCAGGGAGAGAGAGAGGGAGAGAGAGAGAGAAACCCAAGCAGGTTCCACACCATCAGCAAGCACAGAGCCTGACGTGGGGCTTGAACCCACAAACCATGAGATCATGACCTGAGCCGAAACCAAGAGTTGGGTGTTTAACCGACCGAGCAACCCAAGCACCCTGAAATGGTATTTTAAAAGGAAGAAACTTCAAATTGGCTAAGCAAATAAGGGCCATTTGAACAGCTCCATACCCAAACCCAGATGGATTTTCTGTTTTCTTATTTGTGCTTCCTGCTTTATCAGAATTTCTTCCCTCTTCCTGTCGTACAGCTTCATGCCATTTGTTTCTGTTACCTACACACTATACATTTGGGGCATTTCATTTGAGATGCTGTGTGCTTTAAAAAGAAGGTGTTTTGTTTTTTCAATCTCCTAATCTGTCGTCCATAAAGACAACAGATGAGATAGTCTTTAAGAAACAGATGCTAAGGGATGAATTATTGATCAATCCATCAACAAGTTGGAAGGTGACGTGCATTTGCCAAATCTATTTTTGTTAATCTTCTCCAAACGTTTCATCCTGCGATCCTAGAGATGTGTCAATAATAGAGCAAAATGCTAATATACTACAGGTAGAACCAACTGGAATAATCAGAGGCTATATATTTTAAGGCAGTTGTTCCCAACGTTTCCAATACTGAGATCCTCTTTTATGATTTCCTCTCCCTCTGGGCCCTGTGTTTTGGAAAACTGAACATACCAACCTGCATTTATCAATATTTAATTTATTTCCCCATATTTTATTAATCAAAGTAATCTATAACTGCCAACTGGAACATTCAATCAGTATGAGAAAACGTGGGTGACTATACTGAATTGCTGCAATTCCGGCTAAAAGCAAGAAAATATTTGCTCTAAAGAAACCATCTTTAATCTGAAAACAGACCCTGTGTTTTCTGCCCCAGCTTGAGAAACGGGGATGACAAACCCAACATTCAGGGCTCTTTCATCCGTGGTTCCAGTTTACGGTAGGCAGAACAATTCCTCCCCCACGCCCCACCCAAAGATGTTCATGTCCTATCTCCCAGAACCTAGGAACATGTTAGGTTTTGTGGCAAAGGGGAATTAAGTTTGCAGATGGAAATAAGGTTGCTAATTGCTGATTTTGAGATGAGGAGATTATCTTGAATTATCTGGGTGGGCCCAGGGTAAACAGAAAGATCCTTAAATGTGGAAGCAGGAGGCAGACGAGGCAGCGTCGGAGTGATGTGATTAAGTGTGGTGCGACAAAGACTCAACCGGGCCGTTGCTGGCTTTGAAGAGGGACGGGGCCAGGCGCCAAGGAATGGGAACAGCTTCCACCTGGAAATGGCAAGGGAATGAACGGGTTCTCCCTAAATCCTCCAGAAAGGAAAACAGCCATGCGGACACTTTGATTTGAGCCCAGTGAGCCCCCGATTGGACTTCTGGCCTCAGCACTGTAAGATAATGTATTTGTGTTATCTTAATCCGCCAGCGGGTGGCAATTTTTTACAGCGGCCAAGACAACTACTGCATAACCTCTTTCCCCGAATTCTCAACCTCTCTCTCTCTCTCTCTCTCTCTCTCTCTGGTGGGCTCTGTGCTGTGGCCAAAGTGACTTCCTCAATGGCCCCTGGGCACTTTCCTACGTACTTTTGGATCCTCCTTTATGGCCTCCCTCATGGGGACGACCATGCCACCTTATGTCAGCAGAGGTGAGCCCTGGCCGTCTTTCAGGATGCTGCTGGGATGCTTCCTCGGCCACAGACTCTACTGCTCCCGCGTCTGCTGGATGCCTGCAATCGCTCCCTTCCAACCCCCCGCAGTGCTGTCCTGTCTCTTCTGGACTTACCGCATTTTCTCCTGGCTGGAGTTATTTGTGCACCCGTCCTATCTTCTCTACTGGATTATAAGCTCCTTGATGACAGGGCTGGTCTTTATATATCTCTAAATCTTCTACAATGCCTAGCTCAATACATTTATGTCCTACAAACTTAGACATTCGTGGTCCTTTTTATGCGTGTAAACGTACATACATGCGTGTGTATGTACGTATGCATATGTATGTATGTGCCCATATGCAAATGACATTATAGACCATCCATACGCCTTACGGGAATAAGAGAAAAGAACAGTCAGGAATTTTACCAGCCGCCATACAAATGTTAATATCCCAGGCACGTCTACTTTTTAGGACCGGATGAGCTCCTGTCTCTTCACAAAAGGGAGGCTGAAGCACGGGTGAGTATGACGGGGTTTTATTTCTTGGTTGAGGAGGTGCATATTAAAAGTGGAGAGCTGTACCTGAGACACGTCTGTGTTCATGCAAAGGATCTGAGCAGCACGTGAGGCCCATGAGCAACTGTAGGGAGGTTTGGGTCCATCAGCCTAATTTTTCATTTTATTTGGGATCCAGCTACCAGAAACAAATGCAAAGCATTTTTTTTTTTTTTTGCCTGCCAACGCTGAATAATATCTTTCTAGAAAGAAAGAAGCTAAGGATGAAACTAAAGTTATGACATCACATAGTTGAGGTACATCTATAAGACAAGGAGTTCTTGACAAAAAAATTGGAATGTTTTGCCTCCAAGATAAACAGTCATCTTTGGGATACCGTGATTTCCAGTTCTGTGAAAATAGAAAATTGTTCTTGTTAATTTTTTGCCTGTTGAAGCAATCACTTCAGCTATTTTTTAAACTTTTGTTTTTTCTAAAATAAACAGGCCGAAGAACACACATCCCTCCAAATACCATCCTAATGCTGGTACATTAAAAAAAATTTTTTTTTAATTTTTTTTTTAACGTTTTAATTATTATTGAGAGACAGAAAGAGACAAAAGCATGAGCATGGGAGGGGCAGAGAGAGGTGGGGACACAGAATCCGAAGCAGGCTCCAGGCTCCAGGCTCGAACTCACGAACCGTGAGATCATGACCTGGGCCAAAGTCGGTTGCCCAACCGACTAAGCCACCCAGGTGCCACCCCCCCCAAATTTTTTTTTCAACTTTTTTTTTTTTTGGGGGGGGGGACAGAGCGAGACAGAGCATGAACAGGGGAGGGGCAGAGAGAGAGGGAGACACAGAATCGGAAACAGGCTCCAGGCTCTGAGCCATCAGCCCAGACCCCGACGCAGGGCTCGAACCCACGGACCGTGAGATCGTGACCTGGCTGAAGTCGGACGCTTGCTTAACCGACTGCGCCACCCAGGCGCCCCTCCCCCAATTTTTTTTAACGTCTATTTATTTTTGAGAGGGTGGGGAGGGGCAGAGAGAGAAAAAGACACAGAATCCGAAGGAGGCTCCAGGCACTGGGCTGACAGTACAGAGCCTGACAACGGGCTCAAACTCACAAACTGGGAGATCATGACCTGAGCCGAAGTTGAATCCTTAACCTACTGAGCCACCCAGGAGCCCCCCTCGTCCATTTTTAGGTCATTTCGTCTCAGAGTCTGGAAATGCTAGGTCATGAATGCCTTTTTAGTTCTATGTATTTATTGACAATTTACTCTATGCCAGACGCTGTGCTAAATGCTTTCTAGGCATTGTGCTATTTAAAGCTAACATTTCTATGAGGTGGGTTTCATTTTAAAGTTTAGGCAGCTGAGCCCTAAAGAGTCTGCTTCTTGCACATGTTTTCATCATCAATAAGGGTGACAGACTCAGTTTATCTGGAGGTATTTGCACCCCCAAGCATGTGCTCTTGACCTAATGACATCAGACCCTCTCTGTGGGCTACTCGATGGGCAGAGGAGGCAGCTTTACCCCTCCTGTACACAGATGAAAGCTTCTATCCTCAGATATTAGAATTGTAAGTCCAGAGCAGGACTTTCCAACTTTTTTGGACAACAACCGAAAGTGAGAATCACGTCTAACATCTAGTCGCAGAACAAACACCATGAAATAATACCATTACTGCTTGATAAGTCTTCTGATATCTTCTACTTCATTTTTAAAGACTTCTGGTCGGGATGCACTAGTTTGTTTTCACCGTCCACTATTGGGTCATTGCCTTTATTTTGAAGAACCCTGCACTCGCACACAGCAAGTGTCTCTTACGCAATTACCTTTGGAAAGACAGTTCTACCATCTCAGGCAAGCCATTTAATTTCCAAAGTCCTCAGGGGCGCCTGGGTGGCTCAGTCGGTTAAGCGACCGACTTCAGCTCAGGTCACGATCTCACGGTCTGTGAGTTCGAGCCCCGCGTCAGGCTCTGGGCTGATGGCTCAGAGCCTGGAGCCTGCTTCCGATTCTGTGTCTCCCTCTCTCTGTCCCTCCCCCGTTCATGCTCTGTCTCTCTCTGTCTCAAAAATAAATAAACGTTAAAAAAATTAAAAAAAAAAAAATAATTTCCGAAGTCCTCAGTTTCCTCATCTGCAAGATGAGGCTGGACCAGATTAGTGATTCTTAGTCCTGGCTGCCCATTACGAGCATTTAGAGAGCTTTTAAGTACACTTATGTCCAGGTTTTTGCCCCAGAATTTCTGATTGAATTGTTTTGGGGTAGGGCCTGTGGATTGTTTCATTTGTTTGTTTGTTTGTTTTTAACTGCCCAGGTTACTAAACCATGCCACTAGAGTTAGGAATTACTGAACTACCTGATTGCTACGTTGTCCTCTGGCCAACAGTTCCAGGCTATTCTGACATGGTGCACAAATTATACTTTTTAAATGATTTTTTTAAGTTAGTCTTTGTAAAGAGAAAAGGGCATTGCCCTTGGGAAATATCACTGACAACAATGGTTTTCACATTCTAGCTACATAAGGAATTGGTGTTTGTTTAAAAATCCTGATACCTCTGGATACCCCCATTGATTCTGATTGTATACATCCAGGCTGGGGCCGCAGACAATTTTTAACAGGCACCTTAGGTGATTCTGATGCAAGTGGTCTAAGAAACCCTGCATTACATCATCTCAACAACTATTGGTAGTTCCCATAGTCCTCAGTGCCTGGCCCTCAGCCTGGGGCCGGTGCTCTGAAACATTTGCTAAAAGCTATACCACCAACCTGCCTGGACACCAACACTCTCTGCCACGGCCATGGCCACGGCTTCATGTCTATTTCCTTCGGTTCTTTGATTCCTTTTCTAACTTAGCCCAAATAAACAATCACATTCTCCGTGTTCACTTACTCCAACCATAATTATGGCCTTACATGTTAAAATCACGCTCAAACTGGGTTCCTAATATTCTGGGAGCTATGGTGGTAGGTAAAACAACAGGATGAACTTGGACAAAAATCCTTAATTTTTTTAAACAAATATTTTTGGTAGAGCCAACTATGTGCCAATCACAGCTGCAAGGACTTTGTAAATATTTCCTCAATTGATATCTGTAATAATCCTATGAGATGGTGCCCTCACCCCCCAGTTCTATAGATTAGGACCCTGAATCCCCAGTATTTTTGTAGCATTGATTCTACTTAGCATTTTGAAGGGCATTGTTACTATTTTTTTTAATATAAGGGGCGCCTGGGTGGCTCAGTCGGCTAAGCGTCCGACTTCGGCTCAGGTCACGATCTCACTGTCTGTGGGTTTGAGCCCTGCGTCGGGCTCTGTGCTGACGGCTCAGAGCCTGGAGCCTGTTTCAGATTCTGTGTCTCCCTCTCTCTGACCCTCCCCCATTCATGCTCTGTCTCTCTCTGTCTCAAAAATAAATAAATGTTAAAAAAAAATTAAAAAACAAAAACAAATTATGATGCTGTATGGACTTGAACACAGAATTTCAGCTAATATTTCAATATGAGGTGTAAAATACATTTGATCTGTGGGGTCAGTTGCTACAGACAGACAGAGGTAGAGGTTCAATCTTCTCCAATATGAGGTGTAAAATACATTTGATCTGTGGGGTCAGTTGCTACAGACAGACAGAAGCAGAGGTTCAATCTCCTCCACCATTAGAGGAATTTCAGCGAAAAACTGCGAATTTGGTAGTAAGTTCTTACAACTATGATTGGCACATGGTTGGCACTGTAAAAAAAACACTCAGTAAAGCATTCTTAAGTTAATCCACCCAAGTAGCAAGTTTCTGGAATAATATTATATAATTTCTCTTTCTCATTTAAAGTTTATCTCTAGCCATGAAAATGGAATGTATTGCCTAATACAAAACAAACATTTTTTTTAAGAAATATGTATTTGCCAATAAACCATAGGAGACTAGTATATCATTTGCCAATTGACACGGGTACATAAATACCCCCACTCTGATATGCAATAATTTATTTATTGGTCAACTAGGAAAGATACAGTCCCCAAATGAAGACGACTCACAGGCAAAGACAATTTTCCCACTTTGAACATTCATTTATTAACCGGCCCATTGGTTGTTTTTCTAGAGTCTTTCTAGAATTTTCTAGGAGACTTCGCCTCCTTCCCTTCTGCAAAACCAAGCACACTTGTGTTCTATCTGTAGTCATCTCCACCTGGTCTATCTCCTTGCCGTTAGTCTAGCTCTGAGCTTATTTCCTCATGTCAAAATTGGGGTTCTTGGTTTGTTTCAAAGACCTGGCTTCTTACCAGAACCACATTTCAGATGGCCGTGTCATTTCTTTTTCTCTGTATCTGGGTCCTTGCCAGTGAAGCCCCGGCTGACTGGGAGGGGGAATCTGAGAGTAGAACCCATTTGTACCCATTGTCATATCTTATGGTAGCCAGGCTTTTCTGTAGGAGGCGTGTCTCAGAGAACCAAGTAGCTCTGGTTGGTGAAAATATTTCTCTTTTACAAAAGAATGTTGGCTAAGAATTGTACCAGGAATGGCGAAACCAGAAAATCAGTGTTTCTCCATTGCTGGGGTCCAGCTCCAGCAGGCCCAGGGGTTCCCGAAGGATGGAGGGCGTCGGCGAAAAAGTGAAAATACAATACAACAAAAATAAAACGGACACAGGCAAGAGCAGTGTGTTGAACTGGCCGATTTATTGTGGCAAACGTGGCATTATATTTGTTAGCAATTTCCTTGCATCGTGCGTCATCTATGTTTCTTGGCATTACCTAATTCTAAAAATGTTCCTTTGTATAATCACCCATTAAGGAACAACATGGTTATTTTCTCATAACGTTCCCTCCTGCCCTTTGCTCATTGATTAATTTCTTACATTATTTTCGTTATGTATCTACGTTTATCTATAATCTATAAAGCATTTGCTTTGCTATTTTCATGAAAGGTCATCTATCTCTCAACACCTCAAGTGGAACAGTTACAGGGACATGACCTCTTAGTTGTTTCCCCGAGCCATTTGTGGTTTGAGGAACAAAAGTATTCGCCTCGGTCCGAGGTGCCAGGAGGGGGCCAAGAGGGTCTTAGGAACCCACGCTTTATGCATTCCCAGAGAGACAATGCACCTAGGAACTAATGAACCATTCTGTACCTTAACTGACTAGGTTCAGTCATCATCTGGAATGCCTCCTGGGGGCCCAGTGGGCCTAGGGGTTGGAGTAACTTGTGCCCATAGATACACTCCTTTGTTGCCGGAGTGGGGCTCTCAAATCCATTTGTTCCTTCCTTGGCTGGGAAAAATATGGGGCTATCCTTCCTTTAGGTAGAGGAGTCTTTATAGGGGGTGGCAAGGGCTAGATGTAAGGCCACACAATTTCCTTGTGGAACCTTATTTGTTTCCCCAATGGTTCTTTTCCCAGGGGGCCTATCGAAGGCAATTCCCCAAAAGACAATTCCCCAGGTACTTTGATTGGTCGCGGGGCTGCCCTGACCAACGTTAAGGCCAAATCACTTAAAAGCGGGAGTACAAGAAGCTTCACTGTCGTGGGCCACCCTACAGTCCCGACCCGTCCACCGCCCGGGCCCTGCCATCAGGCTGGTTGGATAGCTTGGTTTCCAGCACTCTATCCCTAATGAAATCACCATTTCAAGCAAGAATCATCAGTGGTTGCTAAAACTGTCTAGTTGAAAGATTGATGAGGAACTGGAATACTGGCAATGGTACCAGCATATCAGCCACAGGACACTTGCTGACTACAAGCAGAAAAATATAACTTTCAAACTGGAGGCTTAGGCTGTCAACTTTTATCTGGCGATCAATCTTCATACTGAATACTAGGAAACCAGTTCATATGCTTCTTGTTGTGAGACGATGTGAACACATGGCCTTGCCTGTGAAATATTCTAGCAAAAATGTTTAGCTCGCGTCTGATCAAAACTTTGAAGCTAATGTTTGAAGCTAATGTTTGCTTTATAGGAAACACAGGGGATAAAGTAAAAATGAAATGGCGTCAGGCAGAAATCAGAGTAAAACACTCTATCGGATATGTCTTTTCAATGAGTCAATGTCATATAAAAAAATGTGTTTGGGTTCTCTTCTAGACTCAAAAAGATTCAAGAGACATAATAATCAATGCAGTGTGTGATTCTTCAGTGGATCCAAGTCTCGATATCTATAGACAACATTTTTGGGAATGGGCATCTGTCTTAATTCAGGCTCGTATAACAAAGTACCATAGACTTTGGTATATAAACCAGTGGCTTACAAACAATAGAAATTTATTACAACAATAAAACAAAGGAAATGTATAAACAACAGAAATTTATAAATGTAGAGACAGAAATTTAGAATTGATAAACAAATTTTTCTAGATGTTCAAGAGCAAAACGCCAGCATGGTTGGATTCTGGTGAGAACACTCTTTTTCTACCTCTCATTGTATTTTTTTTTAATGTTTTTTTAATTTATTTTGAGAGAGAGCGCGCTTGTGCAGTGCGAGCAGGGGAGGACAGAGAGGGAGAGAGAGAGAATCCCAAGCAGGCCCCATGCTCAGCACGGAGCCCTACGGGGGCTTGATCTCATGAGCATGAGATCATGACCTGAGCCAAAACCAAGAGTCCAACCCTTAACCGACTGAGCCACGCAGGTGCTCTTTCTTATTGCATTCTTATATAGCCAAGAGCAGAGAGAGGAAGCAGGCTCTCTTGTGACTCTTATCAGGGCCCTAATCCCATTCATGAGGGCTCCAACTTCAGGATCGCATTTCATCCCAATTGTCTTCCAAAGGCCCCACACATTCAGTCCCTAACAGTATCACATGATATAAGCAAGTTATTGTCAGCTTTGTTAGATGTAATATTTATGGTTATGTAGGAAAATGTCCTTTTTTCCCACATACGAAATATTTAGGGGTGAAATATTATGAAGCGGTATAATATGAAGCAACATAATATTAATTAAGAAGCCAACTTTAAAATACTTCAGAAAAAAGATAATATACAACAAAATGTTAACAATGGTTATAAATTTAGGTTATGGCTACATCAGAGGGATTACATGCTTCTTTCTACATTTTTTGTTTCTTTGGTGGTTTTCCAAGTGTGGAACTTACTAGAAATGCAGATCCTAGGGCTCTACTCTGCCAAGGAGATGGCGGCAGTGATGTTTTCACGAGCCCTCCAGGATATTCTGACAGACTCCAAATAAAGTTTGAGAACCAGTGCCTTGGGGCACTGTGTGGTTAGGGACAAATGAATGATAGGGAAAGGATCCATCTGGCAGCGTGATAGAATCACGGAGATGAAAGATAAGATCAAATGCTAGTTCATGTGACGTAGACATGGGAGCAGGAAGTAAAGATGAGAAACCAGGTACCACCCAGGTCGGAGAGGCATCACTGCAGCATGATGCAGGGGAACCTGTTCAGGGCCCAGACTACGTGCCACAGACCACATGACGTGGCCACAGCAGCTTCTGTGGGTGCTCTCATTCTTCCAAGAAAGGCTCTTTCTTAGAGAGTTGGGGCCTGCCTCTTACCCTGTTGTTAAGTGCTGACAGAGGGTGCTGTGTTGAATGACTATTACCTCCGCTGCGTGCCCTGCTGTGTCGTCTGGACTGGCCACACAGCCCCCTTCTCACCCCAGCCTCCCACCTTAGAACAAGATGAAGGCCATCATTCCTGGTCCATTTCATCCCACTTCCCTCAACTAGCCAATCTCAGACTTGTCACAGGCCTACCTAATGAATATTATCTCATACTTGGCCCAGATTATTATAATGCTCCATTGAAAAGGGGCTTCGTGTGTAAAATGTCAGTAACGAGCCTTCTTTGCACTTACACCGCCTATTTTACGTGGCATTCTCTAGAACAATATTTCCCAAAACATGTTTTTAGGAGATCATACGTATGAAAAGGTATTTTCATATGCGGTTGAATACATCTGGAAACCACTAGGTTGAACATGTTTAATCCAGTTCATTTCACGCAGAACCTCTCAGAGCCTCTAATCCATTAAAAGTCATTGTGAGTTTCCACATGGGGCAATTACAGAACAAATCCTTACAAGTATCCTTGCCTACAGCATGCATGTAAAGATTAGGGCTCAGAGAGACGTGTTTTAGGAAAGCTTTCTTTAAAGTTTAATGGGTAGAGTCAAGTCTTTTGAAAAACCGTATCTATGAATTAAGGGTGCAGTGACAAGAAGCCTTTTTTTAAAGTGGTAAGAATGAGATACTGATCCTAGAGTTTTAAAGACAAGCATCTAATAGTTTAAAATAATGGCAAATCCCTTAGATATGAGCCTTAATGATCCAAATAACTTACCTTTGCAGAATTCATGAACATAAAGCTGTCAGAGATGGGGCTGCAGCCACGTATAGCTCAGAGGAAGTAACATGCAATGCAGGGCGGGGGCGGGCAGGTGTGGAAACAAGAGCTCTGTGGCTGACCTGGGGAGAGCGGGCTGATCCCCATCCTATGAAAGGCTATAAGATTCCATTTGATTTCCAATGCTGGGCCTTGCATTGTGCTTATGGAAAAATAGTTATAGCTTTGAAATTTTGTCCTTTGATATAACAGTATACCTGATTCTAGAATAAGGTGAGAACCATAGGCTGCTTGGATAATGTCAATTTAATCATTGATTTTACTCCTTTTTTTTTTTTTTTCCTTTTCCCAGAAGACAAGAGTCAAGTATGAAAAGCTTCGAGCGCTGTCATTTCTTGAGGCTGGAGACTAGGCCGAATGGACCCTGCATTGTTAATTCTTAACAATGAAACAATAATTTTTCTCGTAACCGTTGAATAATTTAGGCTCTTCTTCCCAGACAATGGCTTGATTGCACTGCTAGGTTTCTTGACTTAAGGAGCAAGGTAGCAAGTAAAAATAGGCAAAGAAGAAAGCTTGACGTTATGTATGAAATTCGCACTGAAGGTGCTGTCAGGCTAATCCCATGGGGGTGAAGAAGTTCAAGGATGCCAGCCACCCAGAATGACTTAGATAAAGGGAGAATTCTATAGACATTTTCTAAAGAAAAGTGGTCATCTACAGCTCAATTTTAATATAAGTTGCATTCTCATGAGTACACAATGTGAATTAACGATGTTCTTGAACTTTTATCTAAAGTAAATATACTTGAACACCTTCCTTGCCAGGCACTGTGCTACTAGACATTGGTGATTCAATAGTGAACAAGACTTAACAGAGCTTACTTTCTAATGGGAGCGGCCAACACACAGCCAGCTACCAAAGCCACTGCTGGGGGGGGGGGTAAGCAATTCAAGGAAAGAACGAGTGCCAGGGGAGATCCTAATGGTACTTTTAGATGGCATGATCCTAAAAGGCCTTTGGAGGTTACTTGGAAAATGTGGATGGAAGGATGAAGAGTCAGATATCCAAAGAAACCAGGGGCAGGGGATATGGAATATTCCAGGCAGAGGAAATAGCAAGGGCAAAGACTCAACTTCTGATAGAGCTTGGCATGTCGAACATGAACAGAAGGAAGCCCAGTGTGAACAGCAAAGAAGAGAGTTCCAGAAGATGACATGGCAGGGGTAGGCAGAGGCCTGATCCTGTGGGATGGTACGGGACCCTGGATAGATTCTGCTTGGACTTTTGAGCTCCTGAACTGTTAAAAGCATAAATATGTGTTGTTTTAGGTCGCCAAGTTTGTGGTTTTCATTACAGCAGCCCCAGGAAATTAATACACCCGGGCAGGAAAAGATCGCCCCTGCTTGAGTCTACCTGCACTCCTATTCCTCTGAGAGAAACAGGACCGTTAAGTGCTTGGTGCAGTTTAATCCATGTCGTATTATAGTGGATTCATCATTGATTCAGTGTCTGGTCTCTGGTCCTCAGCACTGTGTATGTCTGGTCCTCTCACATATATGTATATGTGAGAACTCATTCCCCTTGCCTCGTCAGGTATGATCAGATCAAAGAGGAATAGTACACACTGGCCTGACTCCTAAGAGATATAAACCACACCACTGATTTGTTTGTTTATCCATGGAAACATACATACTAAATGAGTGAGCTTACTCAAATCACTAAGCACTGCTTTGTCTTTCTTGGGGAATGTGAAGCCAGAAGAAGGCAACTGACTCGTATCGATGGCTAATTTCACCAAATCTTACAGCCCAGTGCATTAATCTCCTCCTTGGGATTAGCACATTTACATTGGTTGGACAGGTACTCTCTGTCCTGAGTTTGCTGGTATGTTCTGGCAAATTCTGACATGCAGACTCCACCTTTCTAGAGTCCTGGAATGTCGTCATCGTGTTTGTTTCAGCAATATTCCTTCAGATGTGCTATGGTGATTAGATGTCAGAGACTTGGGTGAGTTTCACCAGGAAGACTTATACACCCCGTATTCATTCACTAATTTATTTAAGAAACAGTATTCAGTACTTACTAAGTGCTATACATTTGCGCTGGGATTTAAGACACAAAGTAAGTAAGACGAAGGTCTTATTCCCCACAAATTTCATGGTTTTTTAGTAGATTAAAAGTTGCTGTGTATTTCTTCTATAGAGAGCTGATCTCATCTATTTTTGTGTATGTGTGATTTCACAAATTTCATTTTTTGTGGGATAACATTTTCTGACACTTGAACTTGTCAAGTTCAGGAATGGTCCAGGGGAGGGCTCATAAACCAGTCAAATCAACCCAATGAAATAATCTATCATTCAATGTTAGTCATGACCTGTTTGGGCTATTTTATCTAAGTGCTAACACTTCACTAGTCTAGGGTGATAAAGGGCCTAGAACATAAAGTCTTGGTGATGTTAACATTCCCACAAAACAGAGAAGAGCTGGCCATGGCCATCTGTCCAAGTCGTGTCCTGCGTGTTCCCTTCCCACTGGTAGTTTTATTCTATGATGGCGATAGACATTGCCATTGAATGCAACTTACTTTTTTCTAATTTTCTCAAGTCGCAAACTCAAGACTGTCCAAAAAATCATAAAGTCACAAGCATGCCATCCCCTCTAGTGTACGTATGTAATTCATTGCACACCTAACCAATAAACTTCTGGAGTTATGGAGCTATGAGGGGTTTTCACCATCATTTTCATAGAAGGACCATGTTTGGTAACCTGTCCTTCTTGGTTTGGTATTAGTTGGTATAAATTAGTCCTGTGGTTTGAAAGTTATACCATAAAGTAGGAAAGACTGGTGGATGAGGGCTCTTGCGTGACCTAGAACAAGTTACTCACCATGCTTAGCTGCAGTTACCTTGTTTGCGTTAAATATTATATATTCAGTCTTCCCAGTTTTATTTTTTATTTAAAAAAAATTTTTTTAACGTTTATTTATTTTTGCAACAGAGAGAGACAGAGCATGAACAGGGGAGGATCAGAGAGAGGGAGACAGAATCTGAAACAGGCTCCAGGCTCTGAGCTGTCAGCACAGAGCCCCACACAGGGCTCGAACTCATGGACTGCGAGATCATGACCTGAGCCGGTCGGCCGCTTAACGGACTGAGCCACCAGGCGCCCCCAGTCTTCCCAGTTTTAAAATTCAATGAGTCTTTGAGAATCTCTGGAAAAGACCACAAAAAATTAAAGTTCTGCTTATTCGTAAGGAATCAGGTGTATTTTATGGAAAGCCTCAGAATGATTTTAGACAAATTCCACTTTGAATAGTTTGTCAAGTAGATGCCATAAACACTCAAGTCAACAGATACCGTCCTTGCTTTTTAAGCTAATTATTTAATGGAAAGGGGAGGCACCATTACGTACAGACACACGCAAAATCTACAACTACTTTTGTGAAACTACTTCTTTATTTCAATTTTAGGTTTACAAAAAGACAAAGAGGACAGGGAGTGGAGAGGCAGGAATAATGCTTGGTCACCGCCAGCGATTGGAGGAAAAGGCCACAGCCAACAAAAATGGTTGAAGGGCTCTTCTAGGCCATTATTAGTAACAGCAATGACCAAAAAGAAGTCCAAGCAGGGACCAAAGGCTTCTGTTAACAAGGTCAGGCTGTTTCAGGAGAGTCAGATGATCTGCCCAGTCCATGTCCACCATGAGGAGTAAGGCCCCCAAGTCAGTTTATTGAGGCCTTGGCTGTGGGTGGGATGGGGCCTGTCTCTTGGAAGATCTGGGCCGCCGACCCCAGGGCACATAGGGGCCACGAGGTAGATGCCGGGGAAACCCCCTATGAACCACAGGGGCCCGCTGCAGGTAGGGTGTGGGGAAAGGGGGCCTGGGTGGCTGGGGATCATCTTCAAAGGAAAATCCTGTCTGGGTAGGTGAGGGGACATCTGAATGGAAATGGTTTGAGGAGAACTGATCGGACTGGAAAGGATGGTCTGAGGCAGAAAAGTGATCTCGGGGACCGAACAGGAATCTGGTCATCACAGGGTGAAAGGGAAAAGGGCGAGGATGTGGGGGCAAGGGCAGGAGGGGAGGCGGGGGCGGGGGTGGATGGGGAAGTGGGAGCAGGGGGCGGTACCCGGCAGGAGGCATGGACGGTTGATCTGGGCTGGCCTGGGGCTGCCGCTCAACTCCCCGGCCGGGTCCGGTCCTCGCGGGGCCATCCCGGATCCAGGGGCCCACCGGGTCCCGCCGGGGCAGATCCACGCCCCAGGCGTCGGCCACGTGGGCCAGCAGCAGCTGGGAGAGGTGGCGGTGCGCGAGCTCGTCCCAGTGCACTCCGTCCCGCTGCAGGTGGCGCCCCGCGTGGCGGAAGTGGAAGTGCAAGTCCAGCACATCGAAGCCGTGTTTCTTCGCTTCCACAGAGCTGTGGAAGTTGGCCGCGATGACTTTGTCTCTCAGGGAGGAATCCTCAGGCCGGTGCTCCGGCGGGAGGAAGCCCGCGGTGATCTTCTTGCCCACGGGCATGGCTGTGTTCCACACCAGGAGGCACGACTCGGGCAGAACCTGGCCCAGGCGCTCGAACAGGCTCTCCAGGTTCTCCAGGTAGCTCTTCCAGGAGTCCGGACCGTACCTGGAGAGGTCCCAGAGGCAGGAGTTCATGATGATCACGTCCGGGGGGCCGTGCTGGCTGGACTGCAGCTCTTGCAGGATGGCCTCGAGGTAGCTGGAGTACACGCGCGTCAGGAAGTAGAAGCGCACCAGGTGGTGGTCGGAGCAGAACTGGCGGACCTCCCGGTACTGGGTGCCGTTGTGCATGGGGCCCCGCTGGCCTCCGTCCACCAGCTTGTCCCGTTCAAAGCTCTCCTCCCCCTTGGCCTTGAGCTGGGTGGGAGTGAGCAGGAGATCCTTCTGCAGCAGGAGCACCAGGTCCTTGTACACGGCCCTTTGGACAGAGTCTCCCAGGATGACCACGAACTTGTTGTGGAGCAGCTGCTGCACGTCGGCGGCCAGCAGGTGGGCCGAGACGGCCATGGTGGGCCGCCTAGGTCTTTCCTCTCCACGCGGGAGGTCTTCAGGTTGCTAGGACAGAAGGAGAGAGTGGCTGGGAGGGACCCACCCTGGGCGGGCCCTCATGTGGCAAGACTCAGGCAAGGGGATGGAGGGTTGGCCTGGGAAGTCCACTCCCCTCAGCCTGGCAGTGGGAAGAGAGCAAGAAGGGAGCCCGGAGCCATAAGCCCATCGGCCAGGCTTCACCTTAATCTGTGAGCCTCTGCAGCGGCTCTTGGAGGCCCAGGTTCCACCGGGCCAGAAGCGGCCAACCCCACAGGCCCTCGTCCCCTGGCTAGAAGTCAGACAGCCCCTGGGCAGGCAGCTCAGGTGTCTGAGGACTGAAGAGTGCTGAGGTCAACCCTGCAGCTGCTCAGTAATGAGCACGGTGAGCGAGCAACAGCACAGAGCCTGTGGTGATATGTTACATGCCCTGCCTCACTCCAACTATAGCATGTAGATAACACTGAAAGAAAATATGCAAAAGCATAGTTCGTAATAGAAAAGATCCGGCTATGGATGACTTGCCTTCTCCCCTTTTTTGTAAATAGACTTTATATAATTGTACCTTACTTTTAATAATTTAAAAAGAACTCACGGAAATGCCACAAACAACAGAAAAGTACAGGTGCCAGGTCAGAAAACATATGAAAACAGATTTCCTTAACAAGGAAGCTGCTGGATTTTTGTTTGTGTGTGTGTGTGGTTTTTTTGTTTTTGTTTTTGTTTTGCAAATAGGACTTGTGAAAAAGGCAGTAACATTGGAAGTAATGCACACATTTCAGCTGTAATATTCTTTATTTTCCGTAGGAAGCAGATCAGAATACACCATCCCCAAAGATGCCATTTTGGTGTAAGGATTATTTTGAGCTGAAAGCAACTAAGAATCAACAGACATAGGAAGTGTTCTCAGAACTTCCCTTATTTGCTTAAAAGCAGTGTACAAATTTCCCTTTGGCGCAGGTGATCCTTCCCCCACCAGGGAGAGAAGAGTCAAGGAAGAAGACAGGGAGTTGTCAACACCAAGATGAGTTTGCATAAACTTTACTAAAATAGCCCCGATTTTCCATTAGTCCCCCTATATATTTCTGAGTTCTTCCCCACAATTCATCATCCCATGAAGCCCAAGCCCCTTTGCCTTTGTTAAAATAATATGTAAGCCCCCGAATCTGCTTCTTTGAGTTTCATTTCTTTTTGGTGAACTCTTGCGCACATAAATATGAACAAAAATGGTGTGCTTTTTCTCCTTTTAACCTGTCTCTGTTTAATTCACAGGGCCCCAGATACTGAACCTAAGAGGGTAGAAGAAAAGTTTTTCCTCCTCAGCACATTGAATAAAATGTTAAGAGTTGTGAAACTCATCTTCAAAACTTCAGTTTATGTTTATTTTTTTTTTAACGTTTATTTATTTTTCAGACAGAGAGAGACACAGCATGAATGGGGGAGGGGCAGAGAGAGAGGGAAACACAGAATCGGAAGCAGGCTCCAGGCTCCGAGCCATCAGCCCAGAGCCCTACGCGGGGCTCGAACCCGCGGACCGCGAGATCGTGACCTGAGCCGAAGTCGGACGCTTAACCGACTGAGCCACCCAGGCGCCCCAGTTTACGTTTATTTTAAAGCTGCCATTTACAACCATGCCCATTAATGATTACAAGGGAGAAACACAGTCCAATATTACCAACACATCTCAGATGGAGAGGAACATGGCATCCACTTCATACACTTACACAGAAGTCAATAAAATCCATTGTGGCTTGATATTTGTAGGCTTTTATGCATTAGGAAGCATTTTAATAGGTGGGGGTGGATGCTTATTATTAAATCACACATTCAGTTTCTAAAAGTCATACTATTTGTGGTTTTAAATGGGTAATGTACAAACATAAAAACATGAAAATGGGTAGAATATAAAAGAGTTGCCCTAAGAGAAGAGTTGAAAATATTGGCTTATTTGTCCCCAAAGAATCTTCATTTAAATGTTTTTGCTATCAGAAAAAAAAAGCTTAAAAATGAGATGTAGTTCATTGCGGTGCAACAAAATAAAACATAAAGCAAACCCCAAATCCCTTTGGGGCTCAGGGATGTTCCTTGGTTTGCAACCGTTTATTCATCCAGCTCACACTTGTTAAGTACCTACTATGGGCTCCACATGGAGGGTAGAAAAATGAGTAAAACCTGGTCACGCCCTTCAGGAGCCCTTCAGAAATACTCACGGCTAAGTACAATACAAAGAGCGCTAAGTACCATTGAATGAACAGGTGCTGTGGACCTTCAGGGTCTCTGTGAACAAATAGTCCTCCTTTGCCCTAGACCCCAGTCTCTAAAGGGCAAAGTGAAGAGGGAAATCTCCTCCCGGGGCGTCTCAGCTTCTCATGCTGCTCGGCTGTGTGCACCTTCCCTGGGCTGGCTCTCTGGTCCTACTGTGTGCCTAGTCCCGGCTGGCAGATCGGATAACCTGGTGCTGTCTCCAGGAGGGTATTTTGTTTACTGGACCTAATGCATTCCTCCTCTGAGTCTGAAGTGTGCTCTAGACTTGGGACTCACAGATGGGAATCCAATCTACCAGTTAAAAACCGTGGGAAAGAGGGGCACTGAAGTATACTGGTGAAGAACACTTCTTTCGGAGCAACACTACTTGGGTTTGAATCTCAACTATTCTATTGGTCAGCTCTTTGTCCTTGGGCAATGACGTAGCCTTTCACTGCCTTAATGGTCCTCATCTGTGAAATGGGACTTAGCGCTCACTTCATAGACTTGTGAGGACTAAATGTAAAATGGTTAGAACAATGCCTGACAAGTAGCAAGCATAGATAAGAGTTTGTTGTTGTTGTTATTATTATTACTGAGCAAGTTTCAAAGCACCAGGTTAATCATCTATGAAAAGGGTGGGGGGTGCTTACAGAACGTGTGCCGTTTGCCCAGCAGGGTTCTGTGAAGAGCAAATGATATGACCTAAGTGAAAGATTTTGAAGAAAAGCAAAAATCTGTGTTTGTTGAGTGGCTACTGGATGCCAGTAGCTTTACAAATGTAATCCCATTTATGAGATAATTTTTATTAGTTCCGTTTTACAGGGAAGGATATTCCTATGTGATCTGATGGAGCTAAAATTTAAAGCCATGAACGCCAAAGTCGGTCTCTGGTCTCTCGGTAGGAGACATCCTTTACAACAGAATGCCCTGCGGACTGGTGCGAATACAAGATCTTGGCCCATGTCCTGGAGATATTTGAAGACAGGAGAGAAGAGTGCCTTGGTAGGTCTTTATGTAAAGGCAGGCAACTATTTCCTCTGCGAGCCTGGAGAAAGGTGGTTTATGCGTACTCAGGGGCTGGGGGGCTGTGAGTGAGAGTATACATATTTCAACGTTTATTTATTTTTGGGACAGAGAGAGACAGAGCATGAACGGGGGAGGGGCAGAGAGAGAGGGAGACACAGAATCGGAAACAGGCTCCAGGCTCTGAGCCATCAGCCCAGAGCCCGACGCGGGGCTCGAACTCACGGACCGCGAGATCGTGACCTGGCTGAAGTCGGACGCTTAACCGACTGCGCCACCCAGGCGCCCCGAGTATACATATTTCATCCCATCCCTTGACCTCAACCAAAAGACACGCAAAAATTTAAGTGACTTGGATTTCAGAACAACCAAAACAAAATTCTGCAGACTCCCAGGCCTCTCACAGTGTTTGAGGAATTCTGGCTGCCCTCTGTCCCCACCAGTGAACTTAACCCACCCAAATGCAGCTACAAGGGTTCAGCGTCAACACTGGGCAAAACGTCTCCCTGGGAATTTCTCATCGTCCTTCTGCAAATGGAGGCTGTGAGCAGATCAGACTGTGGAAAAGAAGGGGGGGAGAAAATGACTGGGAAAGAGCACGCCAGTCAGAAGCTAAACTGAAAGGAAATTCATGAAATTCTTGATCAAGAACGCCACCCCTGTAACAGGAGTAGCAAATCAGACACCTTTCGGATTCTCGCCCTGGGAAAGAATCATTTAAACTAAGATACCAAGCATTAAAAACAAAACCTAACAAAAACAAAAGTGACTTCTGGGGGGTGGAGGTAGTGAAGGAAGAAAACTTGAGAGTTAAATCTTCTCTGTTCTAAAAAAAAAAAAAAAAAAAAAAAGGCTGGTACGTTCCAATTTCAAAGTTTTTATTTATAAAAAAAAAAATGAAACAAAAAAGGGAGTTGAAAACAGATTTTGGGGCTTTTTAGCCTAGGCTAAAAATGTGCTTCAAATGTGCTCAACTCCCTTATTAGTTTTGGTAGCTGTTTTATAGATAGATTCATTCACTCATTCATTCATTCAGTGAAGGTCACTGAGAACCAGCTATTGTGCTAGATGGAAGGACTCAATATAAAAAGGCGGTCTCTTCTCTCAAGAGGAGCGGAAAGGAAATGGACTCAGAAAGGCAAGTATTGTAGAAGGTGCCAGTGGCTACAGTGGATATACGTAAATGAAGCGCCAAAGCCAGATGGAAGAGTCAGGAGGGGGAGAGGAGGTATTTGGGTGATCCTTGCAAGGTGTGATTCCAATGTCAAATTAAAACTTTTTTTTTTTTTAAAGAGTTTGATGATGATTCCTCAAATCATAAGTTAGTGCCATGCTTTCTTTTTTAAAATTTTTT
This sequence comes from Lynx rufus, assembly GCF_022079265.1. NCBI lineage: Eukaryota > Metazoa > Chordata > Mammalia > Carnivora > Felidae > Lynx > Lynx rufus. The sequence goes on along the minus strand of NW_025814889.1, from coordinate 74,231,798 downwards.
GAATGTTTATTTATTTTTGAGACAGAGAGGGAGAGAGTGAGAGAGAGAATGAGCGGGGGAGGGGCAGAGAGAGAGGGGACACTGAATCTGAAGCAGGCTCCAGGCTCCGAGCTGTCAGCACAGAGCCTGACGCAGGCTCCAACTCACGAACCGTGAGATCATGACCTGAGCCGAAGTCGGACGCTTAACTGACTGAGCCACCCAGGCGCCCCTAATTCCGTGCTTTCTATTTGGACGTTGACTAACACTCTTACAGAAATATGCATTAATAATGGCTACTACTACAATAAATTACTTTCAAGTATTTTGCTTAGACTTCTGTTTGGGGGTAATTAATTTTTTAATACCTTCATAAGCACCATGACTTATAAATCACTGACTATTGCTTGTATAACTATCATGAGCCAAACACATAACATTTGTTTTTCATTCATCAACGTGTTGTAGAACTTAGGTTAATTTCTTTTCTTATTGATCTTTAGTTACAGGAAGACAGACACAGATATAGGTCAGTTGCTCTAGAGACCCTGCAGAGAAGCCTTAAATCAGAGGTAAACACTAACAATTAGGATGTTGTTTTGATTAGTTATAGGAAGTACTTGCAACTAGTTAAAAAATTTCTTGCAGAAGACTAACCATCTTAATGCAACATTATGTTGGGAATATAAATAGTTCATTTTCTTCTACCTGCATTTTTCGTAATCAAATCAATGTGTGGAACTTTCCAAGATCCCCTTACATCTATTTAAACGGAACAGACAGTACAAATAAGATTATTATTTTTCACGAATTTACCGCTGTGTCTTGGCATTTGCTGAATTTTCTAAGTGGGATTTAAACTTGTCAAAAATTAAATTGCGTGTCACAGTAAGTTTTCTAAGAAGAAAAACAAACAATTCAAACTTCTCTTTGGGAAAGCTTAATGAATGGCCTGAGCATTGCTGATTCTCAAGAGACTGCTCTTTTGATCTGGGGCAAGTCCGTTAACACACACTCTTTTCCATATAACACAAAAAAGGGGAAAATAATGCCCGCCTACTATGTTTAAAAGTGGTTCTGAGAGCAAATTTTATTTATTTATTTATTTATTTATTTATTTATTTATTTATGAAGGAGAGAGAGAGAGCATGAGCAGGGGAGGAGCAGAGAGAGAGAGGAGACACAGAATTCGAAGCAGGCTCCAGGCAGGCTCCAGGCTCTAAACTGTCAGCACAGAGCCCGATGCGGGGCTCGAACCCACAAACCGTGAGATCATGACCTGAGCTGAAGCCGACTGAGACACCCAGGTGCCCCTGAGAGCAAATTTTTAAAAAATACATAAAATACCGTGAAATATTACGGTAAATAATTTACTATGGTAAAGAACGCAAATTCTTTGCAAATATCAGCCCCTAGAAAGTTGGGATTCTAATCCCCCACTCCAGGTAACTTCCCCTCTAAAATAGGCCTCAGCTCTGCAGCCCATTAATTAATTCAGTACAAATTGGAGATCACCTGTGTCTATCTGGGAGCTGTGACAGTTGTCATTCTGCAAAGTGACTCACATCCCCCAACTACTGTCAAGGTTCCTCTACCCCATCCCTATATGGCCCATATTTCTTACTTGGCTATCCAGGGAATGAATCCTTATGCACCACATCTAAAATCTCAAACACAAGTGATGGAAATGGAAAACTGAAACCTAGAATAGTGATCTTCAAAGTGGGCTCCACGTGGAGCGCTGGGTGGCTCAGTCGGTTAAGTGTCCGACTTCAGCTCAGGTCATGATCTCGGGGTCCGTGAGTTTGGGCCCCGCGTTGGGCTCTGTGCTGACAGCTTGGAGCCTGGGGGCTGATTCTGTGTCTCCCTCTCTCTTTGCCTCTCCCCCGCTCACACTCTGTCTCTCAAAAATAAATAAAGGTGAACGGTGAAAGGAAGGAAGGAAGAAGGAAGGAAGGCAACGAAGTGGGCTGCAGGTTTTCCTGGTGGAGGCAGGACTCACCGCGGACATAATCAAGGTGTATCAGCACCATCCCCCTGGGGCCACAATCTTAAATTTGGGATTCTTTTGCTATAAAGTATCCACAGAAGAATTTCACACACTTTTAGAGTGTAAAAATGGCCAAGTGTAAAAATCCGCCAGGCAGCGTATTTTTCCTGTGGGAACAGTCTAATATAAAATTTTCTTATGGATTTTAGAACGAAATGCAGGTAGCATCCTTGACAAATGAAGGGTGGCTTCATAATACCTGATATGCAGGTGACTTCTATAAAAACGAAACGAACTATGGAGCTTTTATTCAATAGCCCCATAAAAAAAAGAAAAGAAAAAGAAACAACTCCTGTTTTACGAAAGGATCTCCTAGGGTAAAAATATCAAAGCAATCCCTATAAACAAACATACTATTTCAATCATGTACAGTCTATGACAAACTTCCACATTCCGGTCTCCAATCAGTATTTAAACTGTATTCGCTAACTTCCTACCTCTTATTACCCTGAGACCGAAAGATAACGGAAAGACAGGCAGCCGGCCTTCCCTTCCCTGGAGACACTCAAGTCAGGCGTGGACTCTGGCCCCAAGCAGCCGTGTGCGCTTGGGCCGACTGCTTACCGTTCTGAGCCACCGCCTCCTCTGGAGGTAAAGTGAGGTAGATAGCCTACCGATCACCGATCCGCCGTGAAGACGAAAAGAGATCACGTCACTGTTTGTCAAGGGCCTAGTACAGCGCCTGGCGCGCACAACAACCCCTCCCCGCTGGGACGGCAGAAAAAACCCGAGCCCGCAGACCGCACCTCGCTCCCGCTCCCCTGCATCAAGCCCTCCAGCCCCCGGTGCCCCCTTCCTCCCGCAGAGGCACAGCTGTACCTGCTCAGGTGTAAAGGTAATCCCTCAGCTCTGGCGGCTCAGGAACTTTGCTCCACGCTGTCCCCTGGAGAGGGGGTCATTACGCATTCTACTTTTTCTTCCCTCTCCTGTGGCCGGTTCCTTCCCTTAAGCACTAAACGCATTCTGGTTTCTTGCTTTCAAAAAGAAAGGAAACTTCTTTGACTCCACCTCCAGGACAGTCCTATCTTTTGCTTCCCCTCCAAGGCCACTTTGGAAACGGGTTATTTGCACGGGCTGTGGCTGGGGCCTCACCTCCCACTCACTCCTGTTACTTTCATTTGGCTTCCAACTCCACCAAACCCAAGAAATGTTGGTCAGTAAATCACCAGTGATTTCCCGGCCGCTCCTGTTAAAGGCCACCTCGTGGGCCTTATCACTCAAAGCATTCCCAGCTCCTGGGGTCTTGGGGGCGCCCCAGGTGACTCCCTGAGGAAAACTGCCCCAGGCTGACACTCCAGTATCCCGGCTCACCTCCCCCAAGATCCGGTGTGAGTTTCTCTTTCTCGGGCAACTCCTCTACTGTTGGTCTTTCTCAAGACCTACTAATGGGCTCCTTTCTTCTTTTCTTCAACACTCTTTCCCTGGGTAAATCCCTCCACTCTCACATTTCTGTTTGCCCCAAACTGTTCAGGTTTGCCCCCTGTTTTTCCAGCGCAGTTATTCACAGCACCCTTCCCCCCACCAGAAAAAGTCCCACTTCGGATGGAAACAAATTATCCAAGTCCCCTTATCAATCACCATTTGTATGCAGATGCCTCCTGAATTGCGGCAAAGCCCAGTGGCTCAGAGGGGGGCTCGGAATCAGCTCCCTGGGTTTATATCCGGTTCCACCGCTTACGAGCCTCTGAGACCCAGGGCCGTTTAAGTCATTTTTTTGCACTCCAGAACCTTCATCAGCAAAACGAGAATAATACCACGAATCTCTTTAGAAGTGAGGGTTAAATGAACGAAGTCACTAGCGTGAGGTCCACCGCGTTCTTAAGTGCTCAATAAATTAAGCCAGCCCAAACTTGTCTCCTGAGTTCCAGACGCATTCAGGTGAGTGGAATGAAGTTCCCAGGGGGTGGGGAAGGGGAGGGGGCAACGAGTAACCTTCTGTGTGGGCCTCTTATCACTTTCAAATTCTCTAGACGCCAATTTATCCTACCATCAAACCATGGCTGAATTCCTAAGATAATTCTCTTGTGACCTTTGGACAATCTTCCTAAAGGTAAATATCAGATCCTTTGTGGGAATGACGGCAGCATATTCTTGCTGTGCATTTTCAGAGAGCTGATGTATCATTGAGGCTTGCCACTTTGGTTGGGGATAACCAGGTGGAAATCACCTCTGCCTCTGAGTATGGCTGTCTCCACTCTTCCTGAAACCTCAAAATCCTTGAATGAGAGCCTGGATGGAGAACCGTTCAACTATTTCCTGGCATTAAAAAATAAGATGGGATTCTTGAGGATATGCTTTAGGGAGAAGGGTGTTGCAATATATTTTGGGAAGCTGAGCACAGCGATCGAGCTCACCTCTGTTTTAGATTTTATGATTACCTCTTGTACTTTCCGTAAATTATTCTTAATTCTTAAGAAAGTGTGTCTTTGGGGCGCCTGGGTGGCTCAGTCGGTTGAGCGTCCAACTTCAGCTCAGGCCATGATCTCATGGTTCGTGAGTTCGAGCCCCACATCTGGCTCACTGCTGTCTGCCCTTCAGATCCTCTGTCCCCTCTCTCTCTGCCCCTCCCTCCCTCCCTCCCTCCCTCTCTCTCTCCTCAAAAATGAATAAACATAAGAAATAAAGAAAGTGTGTCTTTTTACTTTTGAAGACTTCTAAAATGGCATGGTTTTTAGTTTCCGTGTTGAATTTTGTATCTTTTGAATTTTGTATCTTCACTTTCATTTGATATGCTAGCATAAGCCCAACATGTTGTATTTATAAACTTTGTTTTTTAACCCAAGATAGGATCCTTCCTTCTGTGCCGCTCCCCAATGCCTGTGGATGAATTTTAGAGCCTGTGTATACTCTGAGCTTTTTCTCACCTCTTCATGTTTGCTCTGTGGCTCAGCATCAGTGCTCCCTAACCCCCTCCTCTATTGAAATTCTTTTTTTTTTAATTTTTTAATGTTTATTATTATTTATTTTTGAGCGAAAGAGAGAGCACAAGAGGGGGAGGGGCAGAGAGAGAGTGAGGGAGACATAGGATACAAAGCAGGCTCCAGGCTCTGAACTGTCAGCACAGAGCCCTATGTGGGGCTCGAACCCAGGAACCTTGAGGTCATGACCTGAGCTGAAGTCAGAATCTTAAACCACTGAGCCCCCCAGGCACCCCTTCTACTGAAATTCTGTTTCTGTCTTAAGATCCAGTTTCAAATGAAGTTCTGTCTGAAAGCCTCCCTTTTTTCCCCAGACAGGAAAGTCCCTCCTCCTTCTGATAGATGCCCTGACTTAGTCCTTGGTTCTATTTTGTACTATAATTAACTACCCCAGTATATCCTAGTCCTGGAGGGTGGGTCTCACCCCACCGTTCTACCCCTCTGCATAATGGTTAGCATTCATTGAGCAGTTACTGCCTGCTGGGCCCACTCTTGAGGTAAGGACTATTATTATCTTCACTCTATGAATAAGGAAACTGAGGCTTGGAGAGGTTATGTAAATCACCCAAGATGGTGCAGCTAGGAAAAGGCATAACTAGTCTGTCATTGCCAATGAATCTTCTGATTGATGAGATAAGCCAAAGATATTGTTTTGTTTCTTTAAGAGGAATTATGGCTCCAAAACCTGAGCTTTTAACCCCAGCTATAAATATTTGTTGAAATTAAGAGGAAAAAATAGTCTTATCTAGAAAAATAATATTTGCATACCGTTTTCCTTTTTATTCTCTGTTGAAAAACAAATCAAAGCAATGTTTTGTACACAGCTTTAAATTTTTCCATGAGGAAACAGCAGGGATGAAGTTAACTCAGTTCAGCTTTCATTCACTGATAGTTAATTCCTCCTCCTAATGGGTCAGTGGAAAACTCAGTGCTGTGCTAAGCTCTGTTTGTACTTAGAAATTCTTTATACTTATGCTGACTACTCCAGATTCTAACCAGTATTTGAATAAAAATTTCCCATGGTTGGAAAGGAAGGGTGATGGGGAGCCAATAAAGACTAAGTTGCTTTCAACAGATGAACAGCTTGGATTCTGAAAGTTCTGTCTCCAGGAATGGCCACAAGAGCCATTTTAAGCAGTGATGTGAACGTTAGGCTGAGTCAGCAGGCTGGGGTTTCCCACCTCTGAACTCACTTCATCTCCTGTGTTTTCAGCATTCAGATGGGAGAAGTGGCCTCCAGTTCTCCTCCAAGGAGATCACAGGAAAGAGCTTTTAATTTTTTTTTTTTTTGTCCTTTGAGAGAGAGATAGAGACCAAGTGAAGAAGGGGCAGAGAGAGAGAGAGAGAGAGAGAGAGAGGGAGGGAGAGAATCCCAAGCAGGCTCCCAATGCAGCGTTTGATCTTACAAACCATGAGATCATGACCTGAGCTGAAAGCAAGAGTTAGATGGTTAACCGACTGAGCCACCCCAGGGCCCTATAAAGAGCTTTTAAGTTGGATGTTCTTTTATTATTGCTGTTATGATTAACAATGTGGTGTCTGATTACTAAGTGCAATAGTGTTTCTATGGGAAAAAAAGGTGTTGAATTAAATGGGATTCTAAGAGTCAGTCTCTCGTCCGCCTTGCTCCCTAGCTACACTATGCTATAGACGGATCTGGAAGACCTGCGTTCCCACTGCTCCGTGTGTTGGCAGCAGTGGGACCAAGGACTTTGCCAGTTTTAAGCTGCAGGGCTTGGAACCAGAAGAGAGACAAGGTCCAAGAGGAGAGAAGCTCGCCTGGAGAATGGAACGGGCAAACTCACTCTGACACTGGCTTTTTTCAAGTCCTGTTTTCCTCCCTTCAGCTCCGAGTTTGGACCCGTGAGCTTCCCTTCCTGCTGCCAGGTTCAGCCGGGCTTTTGGCTTCTCTATCCCTCAGTGACAAAATCATGTCAACGGCTCTGCACTCACCAGGGTTAACTGTGGAAATCAGATGCAATGCTCTGTAAACTTTGCACATGTTCGTTGTTGTTATTCTCGAGCCACGTCTGCATGTTCAAGGGTTGGGATGTTGCTCGTTAAGAGAGCTTTCCAGTCAAATGAAGGACTTAATTTATTACTGAGAAATGCTAATTTCACTTGTTATTCAGTAACATTTGGTGTCCACTCCACCAGTATACTAAGTGTTTTACCTGGTTATCTGTGACATTGGTATTTTATTTTTCTCCATTTTACACATTCAAAAATTAAGTTTGGAAGATGAAGTCGTCTGCCCAAGGTCGTCTATTTTATGAAAAGCAGAGCTGGGAGTCAAAACTGATGCCAAGCCTTTGTGGTCAACCACAACATACAAGATTGCACAGACAGCCGATGCTTCACATCCTTTCTCCTGTTCACAACTGGCTGTCTCTTTTTACTGTACGTTTTTAGAGATAGGGTAGTGTATCGATCATAAATCTTTCTTATTACAAAATAACAGTTGTCTCTTCAGGGCTGTCCAGTTAAGTGGGGGTAGGGTGAAGGGGGTTAGGACGGTGATTCCTCTCTACAGTAAGTGCCCAAGAAATGAGGATCCTAATTAATGCTTAAAATAAAATGGGAAAACTGAAAAGTACTTACTCATTACAGTAACTGGTGATTTGAAAATGTACCTCTCAGTTGATCCGAGATCTCTTCCCTAGACAGGCTCCTTTCTTGGCTGTAGATCAGAAGGCCAGGCCTGGGCTGGAAGGCAGATAAGTTCACCCCTGGGTGCTTCTATGCTTATGAGCCAGCGGCTGGGGAGAAGATGCCATTTCCGGTGGTATCTGAGGCCAATGACACGAGTCAGCATTTACTTTTTTGTATTAGGAACCGGAAGACTAATGACCAAAGCTTCAAGGCAACAAATGTGAAAACGCGAAGTCAGTCCAACATACAGCATCTTCCCGGAATTTGGCTCTGAGCTGGTTTTTATTTCACTTTTCTCAGTAATCTGGGTGTAGCTTGTATTTACTGACTCTTAAACTTTGTTTTGTTTTCACAACTCAGACCCTCGGTTCTTCCTGCCTTGTAGCTTGTGCCCCGCCGAAAAGGCAGAGTGGGGAAGGACAGACAGAGGGGAGAGGAAGGGGAAGTGAGAAAAGAGAACAGGAGGGGATGATAAGAAGCAGACGGTTCCCTCTGCAAATGAATTTGTGATGCACATTCGTGTGCTGCATTAGTTGACATAACGCCTCCAAATCCTCTCCTTTCACCCTCCTGCCGCCCTGTGTGTGGAAGAGCCCATCCCAGAACTATGGAGAACTACAGGCCTCCAGTAAGCTCAGACAGTGGCCGACCCACAAGGACCTGCCGATTTCTCCTCTGCTGTTCCGCCGGGAAACCGGCAGGGACCTGGAGAGCGGTCTTTAGATTGGTTAGATACACGTAGTGCTTTGTTGTCTGTGATCTGAAGGCCGAGGAATATTCCCTTCCCTACAGGTACCAAGATGAAAGAGAAGGAGGAAACGAATCGGAAAAGAAGAAGAAGAAGGACACGAAGCTCTAAAAAAGTTTTTCCCCAAACCGGGAACCCTTTATCAGCGTATTAAGCACTTTAGGATAGAGCGTTTCTCCATGGCATAAAATAACTAATGAACAAGAGTAATGGGCTCCCGAACAGTCCAGAAATATGTGCCCTGTGCACTTAGTTTGTGTTAGTTTTTTAATTTTTTTTTTTCAACGTTTATTTATTTTTGGGACAGAGAGAGACAGAACATGAACGGGCGAGGGGCAGAGAGAGAGGGAGACACAGAATCGGAAACAGGCTCCAGGCTCTGAGCCATCAGCCCAGAGCCCGACGCGGGGCTCGAACTCACAGACCGCAAGATCGTGACCTGGCTGAAGTCGGACGCTTAACCGACTGCGCCACCCAGGCGCCCCTGTGTTAGTTTTTTAAATACTATGCTAGTTAGAGGCGCCTAGGTGGCTCAGTCAGTTAGGCGTCCGACTCTTGATTTTGGCTCAGGTCATGCTCTCACGGTTCATGAGTTCGAGTTCCACGTCTGCACGGTCAGTGCAGAGCCTGCTTGGGCTTCTCTCTCTCTCTCTCTCTCTCTCTCTCCCTCCCTTTCTTTCTGCCCCTCCCCTGCTCGCTCTCGTGTGCTCTCTTTCTCAAATAAGTAAACTTAAAACAATTAAAAATCAATACCGTTCTATTTAGGTAAATTGGCCTATAAAACAACCTAGCAGCCTTTTCTTGAGAAATGCCATTTTCCTTCACTTCATTGACGACCCAAAGCGTGGCTCAAAAACTTCATCCATTACGCATTGTTTTTATTCTCTTATCAGTAGCCATAAAGCAAGTTATCTTGCATTTTTTCCATGACTTTTACTACAATCGTTATTGTGTCTCAAGGCAAGGCTGCATCTAGATATTTACAATTCAGGCTAGTATGTCCTATAACTGAAAGTTTGCCGTTGTTTATTTCTATAAATGAGTTTTCAACCGCTCCGGTTCTCTGAAGTGCAGGTAGTCTGTGTACCGTGAGGGTGAAAAGCCCTTGTGAGGTTTCGAGGGAGGATGACCCAAACTGGCCTAATTCCAAGACTAGAGCCGGCACCGTGCAAATGATAATCTCGTTTTACTCTTTGAATTTAACATAACACTGTTTGAGACCACACAACAGCTCTTCTACAGATTTTCCCACTTCCAAGAACTTATCTATGGAGACAGTTACTATTGCTATTCTGGCCCCATTCCGTGTTCCGTAGCTCAGTGAGCTGGCTTGCGTTCTTCTCCACCACACTTTTCCTAAACAGCCGTGATCACTTACACGTGTATAAGGTTTTACACTTGGAATCTCACAACAGACCCCGCTAGTAAAGCAAGGCAAACTTTAATTATGATGGTCACCTTGCAGATGGTGAAGCCGAGACCCGGAGAGAGCTTGAATGACTGTCACCTTGACGGGGTGCTCAGAGCCTGGGGGCACGATGATGACAGTGTGTCCTCTTCGCTGCCCTCTCAGCGGGAGGCCAGAAAGGGCGCCCTGCTGTTATTATTTGGCCTATTTTTGGATGGTATTTAAATGGCACAGAACTTGAAAAGGTACAAGTGGTATGAGCAAGAAGTCCCTCCCCCTTTCTGGTTTCCTAATCCCTCATTCTTCCTTCCAGAAGCAATATGGTCACTGGCTTATCTATTCTACCAGAAATATTCTATACAGATAACCTATATCTCTCGGAAGTATTTTATTCTCTCTTCCTTCCTTCTTTCTTGAAGAGTCAACTTCCCTTTTTACTTAAGGCAGACGTCTGGAACGAATACGAAACCCATTCGGAGCAGATGCTAAACTGCAGAAAGACTTTGGTAAACCGATCACCCAGATTGTTCCAAACATCCAGATGTTTGAAATGGTACGGAAAACTTGTGACTCACAACAGCTTCTAAAGGAGTTAGGCGAAGCCCTCCCTGTGGTGTCGCACTATAATTGACTTGGGCCCTCGTGCCCTGCCTGGGGACCACTTAAACCTTGATACGGATTTGGAATACGGCAACTGCATGTGTATTGACAGTGTGAATTGAAACCAGAGCTACGATACTGTGAATGAAGTGACTCTGAGGCCCACACAGACTTGAGTTGGAAAACTAATTCTGTCATTTATGGCTGCATGACATCGGTAGTCACTGAACTCCTTGTGGCTTGATCTTGTCATCTACAAAATAGCGACAATACTAACTGCTACATAGGGGCACCAGCGTGGCTCAGTCGGTTGAGGGCCGACTTCGGCACAGGTCATGATCTCGCGGTTTGTGAGTTCAAGCCCCGCGTCAGGCTCTGTGCTGACAGCTCAGAGCTCAGAGCCCTGAGCCCGCTTCGGATTCTGTGCCTGCCTCTCTCTTTCTGCCCCTCCCCCACTCATGCTGTCTCTCTCTCTCTCTCTCCCCAAAATAAAACATTAAAAAAAACATTAACACATGAAATGTCTTTCTCTCTCTACCCAAAATAAAACATTAAAAAACATTAACACACTAAAAAAATGTTAATAACCACTATATAGATGTGATGGTTAAATGAGAAAATGCACCCAGAGCACCAAGGATATAGTAGTGTATAATAAAATATGTCCACATCATTAACCGTAGCCCATGGTTAATTTTGTAGACTTTGTAAATTTTGTAAATTTTTCTTCCCCAACAAGGGGGAAAGTTGGTTAAGAGATTTTTAATTTTCTTTTAAGATGGGAGCAGTGATAGTATGTTTGTATGCTTATAGAAATAAGTCAGTAAATGGGGAAAACTAGATGATGCAGGAGGAATACCGTGGTAGACCCCGTTCTCGGTGCTAGAGATACAGCTGTGAATAATGCATTAAAAAAAATAATAAAAGCCTTGCCCCTATAGAGTTGACATTTGGGATGGGGGGAGGCAGACAACTAAAAAACATAAGTAAAATAATATGTTAGGTAGAATAGGAACGTGATTGTTGGATGGGGAAGATTCAGGGGCTGTGGGTTGGAATTTTAAACAGGGTAGTGACAGGGTTCCAGATACATCACCTCAGAATGGCACTCCCTCATACGGAATAGTGTAAGCTGAAGGAATTTGTGAAATGGCAGGTGCTGGAAGGACTCTATGACCCCCCCCCCCCCCCCCCCCCCCCGCTGAAGCAGGTTATAAAGCCTGCTTGGGAGAGGTGCCCTCCCCTTACCTGGAAGAAAGTAACATCCTTATCTCTGAAGACACCAGGACTCAGCAAGGAATCCAAACAAACAGCTGTGGGTAAGTTCCCCCAGTTCACCACCCTTAGCTGGTACCCTTTGTCCTACCGGTCTTCATCGAACCCAGAGTAAAAAAACACTCCGGCTTAACCTTGTTTGGGGGCGTCATTTGTTTATGAAGGCTAATTTGTGTGCTCTTCTCTTGTCAATCTGCCTTTTGTTACAGAGACCCAGCTGAGCACCTGGAAAGGGCAGAAGGGACCAGCAGTGGTCTGGAGAAGGCCTCCCAGAGAAGATGAGATTTGAGCAAAGTCTGGAGGGAGGTGATGGAAACCCCACGTAGAAATCTGGGGGAAGGCAGCTCCAAGCAGAGAGAACAATAAAGAGGTGAGTGTGACTAGCTTAGAGTGAACAAGTGAGTCAGACACAAGAGATCGAGTCAGAGAAGAAAGGGAGGTAGATGGTGGGCCATGGAAAGGACTTGGGTGTTTACTCTGGGAGCCGTCACGAAGGGTTTGAGCAGAAAATGTCCACCACCTTATTATGGGTTGTGTGGAGCAGGAGTGGAAGCAGAGAGACCAATTCAGAGGTCATCAAATAATCCAGGAGGTGAGGCTTGAACCAGAGTGACATCAGCTGAGCAGTGAGAAGTGGTCAGACTCCAGATCTATTTCGAAGGTGGAGATGCTAAGATTTGCTGTGGAGAGAAGATGGGGTGTGAGAAAAAAGGACAGAAGGCAAGTCTAGCCCTGTGGTTTTTGGCCTGAGCAACAGGAAAGACGAGTTGCTGTTTACTGAAACGGAGAAAATTTAGGAGAAACAGGTTTGGGGGTGGAGGTCCAGTGTTCGATTTGGGGCTTGTTTGGCATTCCTTATACACATCTAAATCGAGATGTTGAATGGGGATGTGAATATACTAGTCTGGAGTTGAGGGGAGAGGGCCAGGCCGGAGATATATCAGTTTGGCCTGGATGCTGTCACCAGTGTCAAAGGTGAAGATAGGGAAGAAAAGAGGTCTGAGAATTGAACCCTGGGGCACTTTAGGTGTAGACGGTCAGGAAGCTGAGGAGGAACTCACACAGGACACAGAGAAGGAAGAGTCAGTGAAACGGGAAGAAAACTAGGAGAGTATGAGGTTCTGGAAGCCAAGGGGAAAACGTATTTCAAGGGAGGACTCAAGAGAGAGTGTGTCAGAGACAGCCAATAAGTCAAGCGGGACAGTTGACAGTTGGCTATAGCGTATGGACAGTGTAGGACATTGGTGACTTGACTGAGTAGTATGGACAAAGGTTGATTGGAGTGGGTAAGAAAGAATAAGAGAAGAATCGGAGACAGTACCACCCTGGAGGAGTTTTACTGTAAATAAAGGGAAGCAAAGAATGAGAAGTCAGCGGGAGAGTGTGGGAGCCCAGGGCAGGTTGCCCCCAAATATGCCACAATGGCATGATGTTTTTTTAAATTAAGATTATTTAAGACACAGCCAGTGTAACAAAAACAGTCTGACCCTCCTCCGTCTCTACAAAGCAGGTCGTAAATCTCCCATGTGAAAGGTACGCTCCCTACACCAGGAGGAAGAGAGACATCCTTATCATGAGAGACAGGGAACTCAAGGTTGAAGAAGCCTACACAAACAAACCTTGTTACTTTTGCTAATTTACTACCTCGGCCCAATTCTGTTTAGATTCCTTACTAACTGACAATTCCCAAACAGAAGTTTTCTTTGTCCTGTCCATTCTTTGTAAATTTATGTTTCTTTGTCTAGGAAGTATAAAGCTGCCTGTCTCGGTAACTTCTTAGGTCCCATATCTATGACACCTCTGTACGTAGGAACTAATTCCCCCAGACCCCGTTAATCTGTCTCATGTTCATTTAACATTCTTATACCACCCAGGAGAATCTTAACGGGTAGAGTAAAATTTTTCTTCCCCAAGAAGGGGGAAGGATGGTTAAGAGATTTTTAACTTTCTTTTTGAGATGTGAACAGTAATAGTACGTGTATATCCTTATAGAAATAAGTCAGTAAATGGGGAAAACTAGGTGATGCAGGAGGAATACTGGAGCAATGTTGGTGAAAGGGTTGGGATCTAGTGCCTAAGTGGACGGGTTGGCCTTGGATAGGAGCACACATTAGATATCAGGCTGAGTACAGGAGCGTGATGCCGGAGTACGGGTAGGTGTGGGGGCGCCAGCTTGGGAAATTTTCCTGACTGCTATTTTCTCAGTGAAATAGGCAGCAAAGTCTAGGTCACCAGCTGAGCGTGAACCCGAGGCAGTGCTATGAGAGGTTTGCGCATCGAGGAGAAGATACGAAATCATCATCTGGGAGATGACGGAGGCTGTAATTACCGCACAGAATGGAGGCTCACTTGGGGCTGCGAGCCTCTATTTGAACCGAGAGTGCTCAGCATGGATGCTTGGTTTTCTCTAGTCTGTTTTAGCCCCATGGGCTGCAGGTAGCAGAGGAGACAAAAATTGTATTTAGTCGGGAATGAGGTTTTGCCTTTTGGTTTCTATTAATGTATGTTAATCGGCCATTACAGGTTTATAATGTATTTTAAACTATGATTTATTTAGAAGCAAACCCATGAAAGCCAAGTATTTTAGACAGTGAAAAATACTATGAATATCAGGACAGAAATAATGTTCTTTTAATATTAACAGCTCTTTCACAGTTCCGGCCATAGATTAATTTAAACTGATCTTTTGGGGCACCTGGGTCACTCAGTGGGTTAAGGGACTGACTCTTGATTTCAGCTCAGGTCATAATCTCGTGGTTTGTGAGTTCGAGCCTGCATCTGGCTCTGTGCTGATGGTGTGGAGCCTGCTTGGGATTCCCTCTCTACCCCTCCCCCACTCATGCTGTCTCTCTCTCAAAAAATATATAAACATTAAAAACAATTTTTAAAAGTAAACTAATCTTGGGGCGCCTGGGTGGCTCAGTTGGTTAAGCGTCCGACTTCAGCTCAGGTCACGATCTCGCGGTCCGTGAGTTCGAGCCCCGCGTTGGGCTCTGGGCTGATGGCTCAGAGCCTGGAGCCTGCTTCCAATTCTGTGTCTCCCTCTCTCTCTGCCCCTCCCCCGTTCATGCTCTGTCTCTCTCTGTCTCAAAAATATATAAACATTAAAAAAAATTTTTTTTAAGTAAACTAATCTTTCTATGAGCTGATATCATTTTATTCACATTTTCTATTTCCAGGAACACTGTAGTTTTTCTTATCTTCTTGGAATGGAGTGCTTCAAGCAGGCCCGAAATCAACCCACTGAATATGTACTTATAAATACACGTATTTCAACAAACTGCTGTGTGTTTATGCTCAAATCTATGAGTGGCTACCTTAAAAAAGGATCACATTTGGCAAACCACAAAACAGTATGCGTTTTCTTTGTATGACTTGCAACAGTCTGCATATTCTCGATAATTTCTCTTCAAGGCACTTGCATTTAGCACTTTCAGGCACATACGAATAATTTGTTTCTATTGAGGTGCAAAGTTTTCTCTGATCGTGTACTAAGAATTCTGAGACTGGATTAAAACTTGTAACAAATTCACTTTAGTAACCGAATTCAGTTCTGCACTAAGTCAGTACCTGCAAATCTCTGTGTTGTTGAGGAGTGAGGCTAGAATTGGAGTTTGGGAGGTTATAGGTCGAGAAGAGCCACCTTGGTGGTTTCAGCAGGACGGATGGAATGAGAAGCGAATTTATAAAAGACCTCTTTCTGTGAGGACTTCTTAAAATTGTCTGCAAATTTTCTGGGAATTCTTATGTTTTGTGCAAGTTTTCTACTCTGCTCCAGCGTGTAGCTTAGTGGTTTCAGAGCAGGGCCTTTGTAGGCAGAAAGGTTGAGTTCAAGTCTGAAACCTGGGAGCTGTGTGATTTGGGGAAAGTTACTTAGCCTCTCTGGCCCAAATCCAGCAGAGGAGATTGAATAAGCAAAGTGCTAAGCAAATGCTCAGTTTACTCTAGAAATTAGTATACATGTATCCATGCTTTAGTAATATAAAATAATTAGTAAATTATGTTAGTAATTTAGTTATAAAAAATAGGCTTTAAATGACATTGAATAAAATGTAAATACTGACAAATACCCCATTTGATGGCACAGCTCTGTGAACCGGTGTGCCCCTATCCCTGCAGGAACAGACCTGAGAAGTGGGGAAGATGGCAGGGCCTTAGGCCAAGTTGAGGCTCCGGGAGGTCAAGCAACTGCCTGAATCACAGCCAGGCTAACCACTGAGCTTGGACTAAGGATCAGGCCTCTTGAGTCTCGGTCTCCTAGTCCCAGAGTCACAGTTCATGAATTTCAGGGGGGCAAAAAAAAAGGTTGTAAACCTTTTTTACAAAGAATAATGTAATATCCTAGGAGAATGGGGCTTTGAATTCATTTAACAGTGTCCCTTACCTCTAAATAATATCAAATTTAATTAGAAGACTCCAAACCACTGGCTTAGTTTTCTGATTCCAGTTTTCTGTCTGTCTTTTTTATTACCATCTTAACCACTTGTAAGTGTGCAGTTCGGTAGTGTTCAGTATATTCACAACACTGTTGTGCAACGGATCGCACGAGCATTTTCATGTTGCACATCTGAAACTCTATATCCATTAAAGCAGGACTCTACTTTGCTGATCTCCACAGTCCCTGGCAACCAACCACCTTTGGATTTTCTCTTTCTATGAATGTGACTGCTTTGGATACCTCACCCAAGTGGAATCACACAGTATTTGTCTATCGTGACTGCCTCATTTCACTTAACGTGATGTCCTCAAGGTTCATCCATGTTGTTGTAGGTGACAAGATTTCCTTCTTTCTAAAGGCTGAATAATGTCCCATTGCCAAGTTCACCACAGTTCACCCAGTTACCATGTGTAAGAACATAGCTATGTCAAATCCCAGGCGAGAAGCTCTCAAAAACTCTATTTGAGATGTTTCATGTTCCGGGTTAGTTGACTTAGTTATTTAGGAGGGACAACACTTCTTTTCCTCGATCTGTGTTGGCATAAACTGTGCAAATAAAGAAGCTCCATCCTAGACTCCAAAAATGCTGGGAGCATCATCTCTTTCCCACTCAGAAGGATCTGAGTGGATCTTCCTTTCACATTCATGATTTGCATTTTATTTTTTAATTAATTAATTTTTCAAAATTCTTTAAAATTTTATTTTGAGAGAGAATGTGCATGCACGAGTTGGGGAGAGACGGGGACAGAGGGAGAGAGAGAATCCCAAGCAGGGCTCCACACTCAGCACGGAGCCCAATGCAGGGCTCGATCTCAAGACCATGAGATCATAACCTGGGCCAATATCAAGAGTTGGACGCTTAACCAACTAAGCCACCCAGGCGCACCATCGTATGGGGCTATCCACAACAGAGTCAATTAAAGAAAACACCCGGATATTTCAAAAAGATGCATGCTTTTAAGTGCATTATAGATTAATTCTAACTGCTAGTTCTATTTTTTTTCTAAATCAAAATGCTAACCCTATATTTGCATGGTGGGATTGTGGATGCAATAATTTTCTTTATTTTCAAGGCTGTCTGAAACCTGGTCATACTCTATTTATAAAGAAAAAGTTCCAATATTTTAAGAGATATTAACTGCTAAATTGCTAAACATGAAGTTTCTTTGCCCAGGAAGGCAGACGTTGCTTAATATTTTTGATGCATGCTAATTTCCCTTTCTTCCTTCGCTTAGATACACCCAGGCAGAGTGCTTGGCATCCAGCTACAAGGTCGACTGAGGCATGTTCTCTGTGCTCAGAAGCTCACAGTCAGTGAGGGAAAAACAGAAGCCGATGACTACAATTCATTGTTGGAAATGCAATTATGGCCTTATGTTGGGATATTACTTGTATTACTGAAAAGGGATTTTAAAAATTTTACTAAAAATAAAATAATTGAAAATAGCTCTGGAAAAAGTGGCCTCTGGTCAGATTCTTTTCAAATGAATATTTACTTTATAATTATAACAATTGACCTGAATTGCATTGTTTTTATTTTATTTTATTTTATTTTTTTAAAAAAATTTTAATGTTTATTTGGTTTTGAGAGAGACAGAGACAGGGGCGCCTGGGTGGCTCAGTTGGTTAAGCATCCGACTTCGGCTTAGGTCATGATCTCACAGTCTGTGGGTTCAAGCCCTGCATCGGGCTCTGTGCCGACAGCTCAGAGCCTGGAGCCTGCTTCGGATTCTGTGTCTCCCTCTCTCTCTGTCCCTCCCCTGCTCATGTTCTGTCTCTCTCTGTCGCAAAAATAAAATAAAAACATTAAAAAAAAAAAAAAGAAAAGACAGAGACAGAGACAGAGACAGCGTGAGTGGGGGAAGGGCAGAGAGAGAGGGAGACACAGAAGCTGAAGCAAGCTCCAGGCTCTGAGCTGTCAGTAAAGAGCCCGATGCGGGACTGGAATTTATAGACTGCGACATCATGACCTGAGCCGAAGTGGGTCACTCAACCCGCTGAGTCACCAAGGCACCCTGCATTGTTTGTTTTATAAATCAGTTGTTGATCACTAGTCCAGTCTACCAGTGAAATAGTAGACTTTTTGACATTTTTCCAAATTATTATTTACAAAACTAGTGTTACTGCTTACTTCTTGTTACCTTCCTCTTTCTCCTTTAGGACATTATTTTGCTTAACAGTCGGTTGTGGAATCTCTGAAATATATTCAAACAAATGAAAAGGGAGAACTCTAAATGACTTTCACTTCTCTGAATCTGATGATTACCAGTTTTATTGACCCCTGATCATAAATCTTTGAATTCTATGTCAATGTTCTAGTTTCTTAGTCATGATTTCTAGGTGTTGCATAGCTGTGGACTCAGTCACCCTATATATTTGTATTAGAACAAAAGACCGTGTTTATTTTCTATATACGCGTTTATTCTTGGTGATGCATGCTAGTTAAATCACGGGGCAGTCTTAAAACACATGACAAAAATAGCTAAGAAAGAAACGGCTCTTTGTTCCTGGTTGAATAAACTCCGCGATGACGTAAGTATCCAATTTAAAGTAAATTCTAAACTAATTATATTAGTCCCCAAGCTTGTTCCTCCTCTCAGTAAGTGAAGTCAATATTTACTTAATCGCTCCATGACAGAAATTGCAAGATCGTCTGTGATTCCCTCCTTGCCTTCAGCCGCCAGGCGTGGAGTCCATTCTCCTTTCTGGACCACTCTGTGATCTGTCCACTTCTCTCCCTATGCCGCTACCTGGGTTCGAATCTGAAACCCGGGCGTGCCTTCCTGATTTATCTTCCCACAGGTGTTCCTTTCTTCCTCCATCCCCTTCTCTGTCTGCAGTCTATGCTCTTTTTAAGATGTGTATCTTGGGGCTCCTGGGTGGCTCAGTCGGTTGGGCGTCCGACTTCGGCTCGGGTCATGATCTCGCGGTCCGTGGGTTCGAGCCCCACATCGGGCTCTGTGCTGACACCTCAGAGCCTGGAGCCTGTTTCAGATTCTGTGTCTCCCTCTCTCTCTCTGCCCCTCCCCTGCTCGCGCTCTGTCTCCCTCTGTCTCAAAAATAAACATTAAAAAAAAAAAAAAAAGATGTGTAGCTTACAATTTCATTTCCCTTTCAGAGGCTGCGTTTAACCGGCTACATCCTGTTAGAATTTTTCTGAAAATACTCAACGTTTTGCCTTTTCTTCATCAGGCATGTTAGGCAAATACCTACGCGGCGGTGCCCCGGTGAGGTCTGAGGCTCCCCAATTGACAAGGCATCTGGGTTCCCGTAGATCACGATAATACATCACAAGCGCATACCGAGTAGATCCTTCTGAACGCACACTGAGCGCATCATCAACCGCTCAGAATGTTAACAATTTATACTAACCCTTTTTACAAAATCAGCAACAATGATTACTGGCGCCATGGACTGGGCGGCTCCTTTACATTCCAGACATATGTGTCCATTAGCTGTTACTTTTTAAACCACCCTGCAGGGCGTCAGGCCACGCTAGTCAGCTAGGAAGTAGCACTTTGCAGACCCAGCCTGCCTCAGCCTACCCCCAGTCTGTCCTCCCCCAAACTGGGCCCTTCACACCTCCCGATCCCTGCGGCTTCCACGCCTATGGGGTGCCACACAGGGAATGGAGACATACAGGGGAATTAAAACGTTGTGGTGAAGTAAAGCAGGCTGTTTTATTATCAGGGGAAGAGAGAGGTTGGAGCTGAGGACGCAGCACCCAGTTCACCACCGAACATGTCACTGCTTTGGTTTCAGGCATATGTTTGGGGACAGCAGGCTCAGAAGTCCTTGACGTTGGGTGGAATTGCAGATGTGAGGTCCTGGGGGAAATTCCTTATACCTTATTTATTTACAATCTTATTCGGATTGTTGGCACTCCTCGGGAAAACAGCAACAGCAAAACGTGGGGTATGCTTCACAGAGCTGTGTTAGCCCGCACTCTCTTGCAGTTTAGTGTGGCTAACTGCGGGCTTAAATTTTAGGAGGAAATAGGCGAAGAAAAAAAATCGGAGACCTCGCCTGTCACGTGCTTGGTCTGTTGAAAACTAGAGAGGGAGTTTATTAGTTCTTCAAATGGGAAAGCCCCCAAGCGTGAGGGGAGGGGAACGCAAAAGCCTCTGGTCTAAGGGAGCGCTCAGCGGATGTTTAAAGAGTGCGTGGGTATGTCGTTGACTGCCAGGGCCAGGACCCAGCCCAGAAGGCTGATGCGGTTTCTTTACCTTGTGGTTGTGTCTGATGAGGAATGCATACTTCCGTGTTCGCACAAGGAAGAGTTTCTGATTGTCCTGTCCCTTCATCATTCGGTACAGAGGAGGAAGAGAGGTCAGGAAGCACGCCACATTGTCACCCCTGCAGAAAAAGGCAGCCGGGAGCTCCTGTTGGCCACTTGCTGATGTGCTGGGCCGTCACTTCTGCCAGCCGGCTTGGACGGAGGCAGCAGCCTCAGCCAGCCAGAGGGCATGTCCCCAAAGCCTCAGACTGCCCTGGAGAGGTGGAGGCTCTCCTCTTTTAGGAAGTCAGGGGTTCCTCTTTTATGGCCCTAATTGTGTCTAGCCTTGACTCATCTGTGCTAACAGACGAGCCTGCTTCATCTGAATGAATCCAATGTGCCTATTCAGACCAGCCCTGACTATCCTAATCATTTATTTTACATTTTGGGGACAGAGACTTAAACCCATTTAGCCCTCGGTCTGTCATCTTCAGGCTAAGGTCCCTTTATGTACTTGATGCTTTGACCACGGGATGCCACCTAGGACCTGAGAAGCTTTTTCCCTGAAGGCCACCAGGGTAACCTTGGTCTGCACCTTCTAAGGAGATTTTGGGGTATCTGGTGGTCTGCTGCCATCCCATGACCGCATGCAGGTCTGTTTCCTCGCTTTCCTTTCCAACAAATAAGGTCCTTAAAAACCTAGGATTAAAACAATTTTTCTAAATGTTTATTTATTTTTGAGAGAGAGAGAGCATGAATGGGGGAGGGACAGAGAGAGAGGAAGACACAGAATCGGAAGCAGACTCCAGGTTTCACACTGTCAGTACAGAGCCCCACACACGGCTCAAACTCACGGATCGGGAGATCATGACTTGAGCCAAGGTTGGACTCTTAATCTACTGAGCCATCCAGGCGACCCTAGGATTTTTTAAATGATTGGGGCGTCTGGGTGGCTCGGTCAGTTAAGCGTCTGACTTCGGCTCAGGTCATGATCTCGCGGTCCGTGAGTTCTAGCCTCGCGTCGGGCTCTGTGCTGACCGCTCAGAGCCTGGAGCCTGTTTCGGATTCTGTGTCTCCCTCTCTCTCTGCCCCTTCCCCGTTCATGTCTCTCTGTCTCAAAAATAAATAAATGTTAAAAAAAAATTTTTTTTAAATGATCAATTCATTAGAGAGCACAGAAAACTGCAGTAAACTTTTGCCTTGTCTCCAGTAGGCTGAAGTAATTACCAAGAAGAGAGGAAAATACCCTAATCCTGATGCTAAGGGTACTCGGCATCGATATAATACGCATAATATTACGGTTAACATTTGTTGAGTGCTATTTGTGTTCCTTTTCCTTTCTTCTCTCTCCTTCCTTCCCTTCCCTTCTCTTTAGCTAAAAACTATCAGCTAAAGTCGTTGACTGTTCTAGCATAATCTACACACAACCACGATTACAAAGATTAAATGATTAGGGGGTCAGTGAGCTAGGACGTCCAGATTCGTTTATGCTAAGAATCATTGACTGTATAGCATTTATTGCTAAATTAGAAGGAAACGCTATGGCCCATGTGTGGAAATCAGCTTCTTTGTAGACAATGAGTAGGAGCAATTAGAGCCACCCAGAACCTTTACTTGTAGATGTATGACTTACTTCTCCTGGTCTGTAGGCAAATTGAGGAAATGAGGCAGCAAGCTAGGATTGGGGATACATCCAGAGCATGATACCACTTTAAGAAAACCCGGATGTCTGAGAACTATACCAGGAGCCACAAACTCCAATAGCTGTAGGTGTTAGACGTGAGATATAAGACAGTACGTGAAGCAGGATCTGTTCTTGGAGGTATACTGATTTTCCATATCAAACATGTAGAAATAGTCTTTGTATCCTCCGAGGATGTATTGTATATTTTTTTCTTGAAATTCTTAAACCTCTCCTATCTCATTTTGCCGCTTCTTACGAATAAATGGAAGAGAAAAATACCTCTCGATCATGAAGACAAAAAAAGAAAAAGCGCGAAAGTAGAGTGGTAAATGAAAACTTAACATGCAGTCTCATTGTCGGGGACAATAGGGAATAGTGGGGATTGTGGTGAAATGGAGAACACGTGCCATTTAAGTAGGCACTAGCCCTTCTGTTCTAACAGACTGCTCTGTGAGAGAAAATAGTTTCAGTTATTGCCAGGTACTCCAATTTTTCAAAAAGCAAAGCCGTAAAGGTTTTTATGAGATATATCCTGATTTTTAAACATCGGTCAAAATAAATAAATAAATAAATAAATAAATAAAAACACCATGTGGGTAAAACCAAACAGCTTTGCAATCATTAGGTTTTTGCTTCTGTCTAGAGAGTGAGAGAGTCAAATTCAAGCAAACATCTGGGAATCAGGAATCACATAAAATCAGGTCAGATGGGAGCTGTGGACAGGGGACAGATAAGCCATGAGGATTGCAGAAACGACAGAAGGGCCAGAGAGAATTCTGATGCCATTCTTGCCTCAGGAACAGACATTTTCCCTTCTAGCTGTAGCAGAAGCCAGTAACGGTTTCCCAGGCAACATCCAGTCTGCCTAGCCTGGAAACTCACGTGCTTCTGCAGTGTAGCAACATTTCTTGATAGGCAACTTTGGCACAATTTCGGAGTCTTACAAACCCAAGAAAGGAAGCTGAGACGGTGCTTTAGAGCAGTAACTCCCTGCCGTGGAAAATGTTAACTCCCCTCCCCCCCCCTTTTTTTTCAAGTGTGCTTGTTTATTTATTTTGAGAGAGACAGCACAAGTGGGGGAGGGACAGAGAGAGGGGAGAGAGAGAATCCCAAGCAGGCTCTGCTCTGACAGCACAGAAGCCAATGCAGGGCTTGAACTCATGAACTGCGAGATCGTGCCATGAGCTAAAGTCTGACACTTAATGAACTGAGCCACCCAGGCATCCCAGATTTCAACCTTTCTGTGAAGTATGGAGTTTTTAATGAATGCTCATTTCTTTGTCTTTGTGGATCCTTGAAATCGGGTTCTCAAAGCCTGAATGCTTCCTAAGTATCTTCTAGGTATAGTTTTTATTTTGTTTGTGGTGCTTACAATGAATATAGATAATCAGATATTTGTAACACTGGTATATTGATATTGTAGTTGATCCAAATGTTTTTTAATATTTCTTCAAAATTGGGCAGAGCTCCATGGCCCATTTTCAGATGGAAGTTCGGGTTTACTCAAAGACGAACTTAAGAATACGTGTTTTCTTTGTTAAGGAACAATAATAACACATATGTAATAGTATATGTATGTAATTTGTAAGAATAGTAATACTGTTAGGGCAGTATTAATAACCATACTACCGAGAAGTTTAAAAAACCTTCCAAATAACTTCCAGCAATTCTCTATTTTGTTTTTAAGAAACTGGAGAAATAGAATTTAAATGAGCAACTCTGCCTTTTAATCCATATGTCATATATCCTTTACTGTTTACCTGTCCTTATTATTTTTCTACCTACTCTAACAAGCTAAGCTGAGATTAGATATACCAGGGGAATGCTATAGGTACATTGTGTCCTGATATCAGCAAGGCAGTTGGAAATGGCTGTCAGTATAACCTTATAAATAAGATGGAGAAATATGTAGGTGATGCATGATAGCACAGTTTAGTGCATCCATAGTCATCTACATCCAATATTCAACATATCATTCAACAAACATTGAGTTAGCAAATATTAATGGGTATCTGCTATGAGCTAGGCACCGTGCCGGATTCTATAAGCTTAGGAGTGAATACGGATTGTTTTGTAGAGGGCACTGAGAAGGAAATAAAGGTTTTAAAGCAGGACACACACACACACACACACACACACGCAAATTGTATATATAAATGTATAAGTATCAATGTATATTTGAGTGGAGAATAGATTTCATCCTCACAGTGGATATTGCAATATAAAAGTAATTTTGAAGTGTCCTAGGTGAAACATGTTGTATCACTATACATAAATGATATATATAAAATGTATCTTGACTAATAGGCTATTTTTAGAGCAGTTTCAGGTTTATAGAAAAATTGAATAAGAAAGTACACGTTCCTATACATATTCCTCTCCTACCTCCAAAGTTTCCCTTATTACTACATTTTGCATTAGTGTAGCACATTTGTTACAATTGATGAATCAATGTTGATACATCATTTAACTAAAGTTCTTAGTTTGCATTAGGGTTCCCTCTGTATTGTACATTCTATGGGTTCGGACAAATGTTCATTTGTATCCACCATGTTTCATGGCGTCACATATCATCCTGTATCCACCATTAGAGCATCATCGGGAAAAGTTTCACTGCCCTAAAAATCCTCTGTGCTTCACCTGCTCACCCTCTCTTCCCCCAGAAACCTTGGCAACCACTGCTTTTTCTATTGTCTCCTTAGTTTGCCTTTTCCAGAATGTCTATGGTTGGAATCACACAGGATATATAGCCTTTCCTTCCTGGCTGGCCTCTTTCACTTAGCAATATGCCTTTTACGTTCAAAAACAAAAACAAAAAAAAACAAAATAGAGATTTGGCAGAACTCTTAGCTTTGTAAGAAACTGCCAAACTGTCTTCAGTGGCTGTACCCTTTTGCCTTCCCACACGCCCTGAAGAGTTCCCGTTGCTGTACATCCTCACCAGCATGTGGTGTCATAATTGTTTTTGGATTTTGGCCATTCTAATAGGTGTGCCATTTTTGTTTTAGTTTGCAGCTCCCTAATGAAATGTAGTGTTGAGCATCTTTTCCCATATCTTCTTTGGTGAGGTTCAGATCCTTTGCTCATTTTAAAACTTAGGGTGTTTTCTTATTATTGACTTTTGAGAGTTCTTTGTACCTTGTGGATGTAAGTTCTTAATCACCTGTGTGTTTCATAAATATTTTCTCCTAGTCTGTGGCTTGTCTTTTCATTCTCTTAACTGTGTCTTTTGTAGAGCGGAAGTTTGTAATTTTAATGAAGTCCCACTTACGGATCTTTCTTTCATGGATTATGCTTTTGATACTGAATCTAAAAACTCGTCGCCAGATGCAAAGTCACCTAGGTTTTCTCCTATTTTATCTTCTAAGAGTTTTATTGTTTCGTATTTTTAGGTCTGTGATCCGTTTTGAGTTAATTTTTGTGAAAGGCTAATTTTTGTGTCAATTCTTTTTTTTCTTTTCTTTTCCCATGTGGATGTACGTTGTTTCAACAACATTTATTGAAAAGACTATCCTTATTTTACTGAATTGCCTTTGCTCCTGTGTCAAAGAGAAGTTGATTATATTTATGGGGGTCTATTTCTGGGTTCTTTATTTTGTTCCATCAATCTATTTGTCTGTTTTTTCACCAATACCGCATCACTACAGCTTTATAGAAAGAATTAAAGTCAGATAGTGTCAGTCCTCTGAATTTCTTCTTTTTATTATTATTATTATTATTATTATTAGGTTGTCTATTCTGGGTGTTTTTCATCTCCATATAAACTTTAGAATCAATTTGTTGATAGCCAAACATAACTTGCTGGGATTTTTATTAGGATTGAGTGGAATCTGCTGATCGAATTAGAAAGAAGTGATATCTTGATAATATTGAGTCTTCTTATCCATGCAACACCTCCCCCATTTACTTAGATCATTGATTTCTTTCATCAGAGTGTTGCGGTTTTCATCATATAGATCTTGCACATTTGTTTTAAAATTTATCATTGGATTTTTATTTTCTTGTCAGTACTAATGTAAATGGTATTGTGTTTTAAATGTCAAACTCCAAATGTTCATTGCTGGTGTTAGGAAAGCAATCACTCTGGTATATTAACTTATGTCTTGCAACCTTGCTATTATCACAAGAGGTTTTTTTGTTGATTCTGTGGGATTTTCTACACAGAGAGTCATGTTATTTGTAAGCAAACACAGCTTATTTTTTCCTTCTTAGTCTGTATAACTTTTATTTCCTTGATAAAAAATCTTATTGCATTACTTAGGACTTCCAGTGCAATATTGAAAAGGAGTGGTAAGAGGGGATATCCTTGCCTTATTTCTAATCTTCAGGAGAACACATCTAGTTTCCGTTAAGTATGATGTTAGATGCGGACTTTTTGTCAACATTCATTCATTCATTTTAATTCCAGTATAATTAATGTACAGAATTATATTAGTCTCAGATATACATGCATAAACTTTAAATAAAGTCTTGATTTTGTTTAACTTTCTTCCTTTGTTATTGTGGTAGATAATACCTCACATGTGCTGATAATTTACTATGTGTCAGGCATCCTATAAAGAGACTTACATACATTATTTAAGTTAAACTTGAAACAATCCTTGTGGTAGGTACTATTATCTCCATTTTATGGATGAGGAAACTGAGGCACAAACAGGTGAGTAACTTGTTTCAGGTGGGCAGAGCCAGGATTTGAAGAGTGGCACTCTGATGCCAGAAACTTAGCCCCTGAGCTCTACTGACCCCTAATGAAGTGCTCCCACTTGCAGATGGCCTGCTCTACCTATATTTTTTGTGGTTTGCATATTTTTAATTTTTTTTATTTATTTAAAAAAAATTTTTTTAATGTTTATTTATTTTTGAGACAGAGCATGAGCAGGGAAGGGGCAGAGAGAGAGGGAGACACAGAATGTGAAGCAGGTTCCAGGCTCTGAGCTGTCAGCACAGAGCCCGACGTGGGGCTCGAACCCACGAACTGTGAGATCATGACCTCAGCCAAAGTCGACCTGAGCGCCCCTTGCATATTTTTTAAAAAAGACACTCGTACAGACTCCATTTCAAAAATGGCAGGATTTTCAAATTTCCTTGCAAACTTAAAAGAATTCATTTATTTTGGAACCGGAATTGATACATTCCCCGGTTTGACTAATCTTGTGGAAAACCGGTCTGATAGAATATTGGAAGGTGTGGGAAGAAGTGTAATGGGGAAAGAAATCGAAGAAGTTTTTTTTTAAGACAATTATTAACTACAGGGAACAAGCAAATGATAAGGAAATTTAATAGTAATCATAGTGCACTCAATATTAAATTATGAATGCTATTTGCATGAGTATAGTAAAGTGCATAATAAGTATTTAACGACACACACAAAAAAGTGAATGGAAGTTGAAGACGTGGAGAATAGGAAAAGTGGGTGAGACAACTCGGACGGACTCAGGTGCCACTTTCTTTGATCTGCCTGACTCGCCTCCATGTCTGATATTACACTGGACTGAGCTGCCCTGAGCAATCGTCTTTCTGACTCTCACTGCATCGTGTTGCTTACAAGAACTACACCTCTAGTATAATGCTCAACTCTCCTCTACCTACGACCATGTAGTTTTTGGGGGGGATTTTCTGCCTCTAAATGAATTTAGAAAGACCATCAGAGAGGAAGAAGCATAGGTAGAGGGAAAGGAATAACCTTATAGCCACCAATTACGAGACAGAATTGAAATGTAAACGTAATGAATACGGAGAGAGATCATTTCCTATCCTCATCATCCTCATTTTCTCTCTTGAGGCACAGCTCCAACTTTTACGAATACTCCTGAAGACTAATTCCCAAAGACTAAAGCAGGCTTCTTTTATCTCATACAAGTACACATTTCTTCATAGAACAGGTTAAATATATAATGCTAATAATGCACAATACTCCCAATGAAGACAATAAGTTTAAATGGAATCACAAAACAGAATAAATGGCCAGTGTGAAGGTCGAAGGGAATTTTCATTCGCTACCTCATTTTGCCACATCCCACCTTTCCCTGCCTCATTAAAATCCTGGCCATATATTGCTGTTCTCCCATCTAAGGAACGTCTGTTCTTTAAATAGTATATGGAACTCCTACCGGTGTGCCCTTCCTTCTTGGCAGGTCAGCTGAGAATATTAACTAGAGTACTTTGTTCCATGGTTCCCAGAAGAGCAGGAGACCGTAATATTCGGAGAAGCTTCATTGTTGAAACAGCCTGAGCACTCTGCCAAAAATGACCAGCTCCCTTTGCCCTGAAGAAGTTTCTCTTGTGTTTGCAATAAGTAGATATCAAAGGGACACTTATGGGTCTAAACTAGTTCCCACGCTTGTGAGGAGACCCACCTCTGAGATGAGGAAGGCAGTGGCGAGGCAGATCTGTTTGAGGGGCAATAGAGAAAGTTATCTGAAGGACGCTGGCAGCAAAGGGCAGGCAGTTAGTGGTGCAGAGAGGTCTTAAGGTAGCCTGACCAAATGCCCCTACAGGTGGCAAAGTACAGCAAAAAAAACCACTTCAGTATCACGGCATGGGATATTTATTCAGTGATAGGTAGGCAGGAAACCCGGGAATTCAGGTTAGTGAGGTCAAGAGCAACACAAGGCCCCAGCCATGGAGAAACCGAGGGATGAAGTGGGTTAAGAGCAACCACAACTCAAGACACCAAATGCAGTCATCACAGTTAGGTCCTAAATGGCGGACAATGAAATACACTGGTGAAATGCAATCAGCAAACAAGACTAGAATCTCGGAGACTATCTGGTTGCCTCAATGGGATGTATAGGACTAGAGCAGGTGCGCTGACCCTCACACCAAAATTTATGTCAGTGGGTGAAAAGACAATTGTAACTTCCCAGTGGACCATGATTTAAGCCATTCAGGACTACATGTACGGAAGTAGGTCTGTGTCTCTAAAAGAGATTAGAAGAAATGCTCACAGTTTATAAAAGTCATTCCCAATGTTTAATCTTTTTGTTTTGGAGGTCAGCCAATATTCCAAATCTTCGACTCTAGCTACCGGGGTAATCTGGGCGTGCGAAGGCAGTAATCTGAATTACGGTGGTGATCGAGAGGGGTGGGGGCAAACTGATGAACCAAATGGCGAGCGGAATTGGAGGAGGGTACAAGAGTCATGGCCAGAGAAGTATTGTAGAGAATGGTTCCCAGTGTTAGAAGATAAACTGAGACATATTAAAATTGTTCAGAGTTTATTTGAGCAAAAAATCAGTTCTGATGGGGTAGCACCAAGTCAGAAGTGGTCAGGAGAATTCCACCAACAGGAGCTCCCAGAGAGACTTTCTTTGTAGAGAAAAGGTGAAAGTAAAGCAAGGAAGTCATTGATTGGCTCTAGCTTAAAGCCTAGTTGGCCGGTTGTGATTGGTTACCCTTAGGTTTCAATTTTGTAATCTTGAGGCATTTACAGGCTTAGATTTTAGTTTGCTTACACAGGTTGCCATGGCATTAAAGCTATTTCAATCTAATGGCCTCCTTGTCCGGTTAACTTAACACGGGTTTCTGAAGTGGTTTGGACAACTGGATGGATGGTGATGCCAACACAGAATAGGGACAGTCTAATGCCTGTTTGCAAAACGGACTCCACTTTTTACTTTCTGTGCACATTTGAGCCAATTACTTAACCTCTCTGAGCCTTTATCTGTATCTGCTTCCTGGACATCTTCTGGTTTTGTCCAGGCTACATATTTCTCTTATTTCAGCCTCTAAACACCCTGTTCCCTGCAGCTTATTTAATTGCCTTTCATATCAAAGGGAAATGAAAGCAAAAAGAATAGGTTTTCTTATCATCATCATTCATTTACTGTCTATTGTGGTTTCGAAGCTATTTGTGGGCCCTGTGGAAAGAAGCAAAGATTATAAAGCAGAGTCTACATCTTTGAGATAGTTGTCAGTTTGTTTAAGTAAAGCAAATCTATATGCAACGAGAAAACAGTAGTTCTATGACAATGGATAGACATTCCACAATGATATTAGATAGATTGGATATATTCACAGGAGGAGACAGAGCGAATGGATGTTCTATTGGTCAGGAGCTAATGAGGAGATAAGGAGAGCGAACTGTCACCTCTTTGGCAAGTGCTAGGTGCCCCATGTATCAACTGAAGGTTCTGAGTCAGCTATAGAAAATGGTAACGAGGGGCGCCTGGTGGCTCAGTTGGTTGTCTGACTTTGGCTCAGGTCACGATCTCACGGTTTGTGGGTTTGAGCCCTACCTCAGGCTCTGCACTGACATTGCTGAGCCTGCTTGGGATACCCTCTCTCTCTCTCTCTCTCTCTCTCTCTGCCCCTCTCTGATTCACACTTTGTCTCTCTGTCAAAATAAATAAAATAAACTTTAAAAAAGGAAAATGTAATGAATATGGATCACAAAGAGAAGGGCATGTAGGTTTCTCATTAGAATTACGTGGTAGTAAAAACAAACAAACGAAAAATCCACCTGCACCCTGGCCCCGCCCCCAGAGATCCTGCATCAGTTGCCCTGGGCCTGGGAACCCAAGGATCCATGCTTTAGGAAAGCTTCCTGTGATTCTAATGTGCATCCAGGGCTGAAAACCTCTGCCTTAGAGCAAAGACTAGATGATGAATGTTTTCACGTCTTTTTTTTTTTTTTTTAATGTTTCTTTATTTTTAAAAGCGAGAGAGAGCAGGGGAGGGGCAGAGAGAGAGGAAGACACAGAATCCATAGCAGGTTCCAAGCTCTGAGCTGTCAGTGCAGAGCCTGACGTGGGGCTCAAACCCATGAACTGTGAGATCATGACCTGAGCCGAAGTCAGACGCCTAACCAACTGAGCCATCCAGGCGCCCCGAATATTTCCACGTCGTTTGTGGAGAGCTGCAGGCCTGGGGGTGAATATTTCTTCTTCTGGGTTGTAATGAAAATGTGGCTTCCTCCACGTTGCCTAGGATGAGAGTAAGGTAGATGCCTTGGGCTGTGAACATGCTAGTTTGTCTGGGGAAGTGCAAGCTGAAGGTTTGGGGAAGGCGCCCCCCTGAGATCTGGTAGATCGTTGAATGGTAATGCTGGGGTATGGCATTAAGGAGAAACCTGGGGATTTCAAGCAGACCTTTATCAGAAGATAAGGAGGTAAAGTGAGTCTGAACACAGACAGCACATGGCTGTGAAGCCAGCTGGGTCCTTTTGGGAAAGCGGCTTAAATTCAGCCTCAGCTTCCTCATTTGTAAATGAGCATACTCTTCGTAGCCCCGTTACGTGTTTGTTGTAAGAATGAGATGGGAGAATACGCATAAAGCACAGAATGCCGTGGCTATCATACAGACAGGAATAGGCATCAGTTAATGTAACTGTTGTTTCAAAGAGATAAGGGTTCTGTGTGAATGAATCCTGTATCCCAGCCTCAGGATTTAGGTGGCGGCTCGTAAAGATTTGCCTTGGAAACTGGTGGAGACCTAAAGGTTTCTAGTTGAAGAAGGTGAAGGGCATTGAGAGAAAGCCTGTCACCCTTAGCCTGCAGGGAGCTGGAAGGAAGAAAAGGAGCCAGAGGGAAGGTGTCGAGGCCACAGGCTCGGGGTTCAGGGCGAGGAAGAAGTGGGTCAGAACAAATGGAACTGGGGGGACATCTGCACCCATTTTGGAGACTGAGACCCAGAGAATGGGGCCCCATGGAGCAGGGCTCTCGCTCGTGCCTTCTCATGAGCCAACCTGAACCACAGAAAAGGACAGACTGGGATAGACAGCTTTCGTTAATCTGAGTTTAGGCGTTCCTGCTTGTTGGGCGAGAAGTCCAACTCAAGATTGCACGAACTCATGCGTATGACAATACTGTTCCGAAACAAAATACTGTGTGCATGAGGTCTTGTCATTGTGTTTCTGTGTGGAGTTTCAGAGATTCCTGCAAATGACATTGAACCAGTCTGTGCACTTCAAGCACCTTTCTGAGCACATTGTGTTGAAGTGGGTATGTGGGTGGGGAACAGCTGAGACAAGTGCCAGCTGGGGCTGAAGGAGCCAACCCAAGAGCTCTCTTCTGTGGCTCTCAGGCCTGGAGCAGCAGAGAGTTATGCGGAGGGCCTGCCAAACACCTCGGGGAACTTTCTGTTTGGAAATTTCAAGGACTCCCATTTCGTCATAAGGCTAGTTGAAGGGAAAATGCCAGGCTGGAGAGAAACAAAAGATGGCTGGCTTTTAGAGTCTGACTCAGCGTCCCTGCTCATCAGTTGTTTGCTGAAATGAAGGCAATATGTGCGGTGGCGATACGGCGCTAGAAAGGGATGGCTAAGTCCATGGTGTTTGCACCTGATGCTAGGGCAGCAGAAAGCCACTGTGTAGCCTCAACACCACTCAAGGACCTGTAAACTACCAAAGATTGAAGAAATAAATGTGTGTTCGAGGTCACTCATCCATTAAAAGGACTTTAAAGAAGAATATCTTCGTTATGAGAAGAATGGTCACAATAACAATTTAAGGACGATTACGGACTGTTCTTTTCTGAACAGGACTCCACCTGTTCAGTTGGGCAGGTTGTTCATGGCACAATAGAGTTGGTCCTGAAATCAGTCTGCTTCTCTGCTCACTAAACCTGTACCTTGCTGTGGGGCTGCATCGGCCCAGAAGGAATGCCTTCTTCCAGTTCCAGTTCACACAAAGGCATCCCATGAAGTAGTGTGGATCCTCTCAAGGTCTGAAAACGATGCGTGTCTTCTGCTTAGATCACTTCTTAAAGTCACTTCCAGATTCAGGTAGGAAACAAATGATGGAAGAAAAAAGAGAAGATAAAAACGATCGGAATATAAGGTATAGGAAATTTTTAAAAAGTAGCTCAGTGAGGTCAATCATGAGGAACAGTGGGAGGTCTCAAGACAGGTGAAGGCACTCCCTCCTACCCCCGTAGACTCTGGTACTGTGAGTAAACCTGGAGAGAGAGTTCACAGTGACCTAATAAATGGAAGAAAGGAAAACAGGGCAAAATGCAATGCAGAGCCGTTTCACAGTAAGAAGCTACATGAGTGTAGCAGCTAAACCCAGCAATTGTTTAACTGGGGCTGGAAACATTTCATTTGCCAGCAACAGGCCTGTTTTTAGGGAGACCATGTAAAATGAGTGTGTTTCTGACAGCCCCTGAGCTTTTCACTTTCGTCCAAACTCCCTTCGCCCCCTGCCCGCCCCACCACCGCCGTGTGGCCGACGGCTACAGCTGACGTCTCACATCTCCACTTGGATGATGAAAGCTTCCATATCACGTTCACATCTGCAGGGCTCTGCCGCTCTCAGTTCTGACCGCTAACTGCTCAGTTGCACATTTCACAAAAGGAAGTCCTGAACTCGGAGAAGTTTGGACTTGAAACGAGGTAAGTAATTGCGCAGGTCCCTTTCAATGTCTTAGGACAGCAGAATTTACACATTAAAAACAGATCACCACATTGGGGCGCCTGGGTGGCTCAGTCGGTTGAGCGTCCGACTTCGGCTCAGGTCATGATCTCGCGGTCCGTGAGTTCGAGCCCTGCATCCGGCTCTGTGCTGACAGCTCAGAGCCTGGAGCCTGCTTCAGATTCTGTCTCTCCCTCTCTCTGACCCTCCCCTGCTCATGCTCTGTCTCTCTCTGTCTCAAAAATAAATAAAACATGAAAAAAATTAAAAAAGTAAACATTAAAAAGAAAATTTAAAAAACAGATCGCCACAACTGAGCATTGAATTTGGTAAAAATAAATCAGACTACCTCAAAGGACTTTTGCCCAATGCTCACTGTGTATATCTCTTACTTTTCCACAGACCGGGAAGACCTGTGGCCAACACGCTTGTTGGATTCTTGTGACTTACGGCTTCTGTGTGGGAACATCACTGAACCCAGCTGAGGAATTTACAACATGATCTGCTTCCCTTGGGATTAACCTTTAATTATTCATCCATCCATCCATCCATCCATCCATCTTGGTCCATGATCTCACATAGACCCTCAACTGTGTTAGATGCTGGGAATACAAAGATAACTGAGGCATGGTGACTGCCTCCAAAGTCTTCAGTAAGGTGAGACAGACACGTAACAAATGCCATACTCTGCCTTAGTGCTATGACACATGTATGTCTGGGGAACAGAGGGGTCACCAAGAAGGAGGAGGTGCTCCCAGGCAGAGCAAACTGTGGGAATAAAGCAGCCATGGTCAAAGACCTGGTGTGGTTGGGAAAAGACAGATAGATCAGTTGGCCTCTTGGAACCCTATCTTTGGAGCGGTTGGAGTAAAGGCCAGGTCTAGGGAGTAGATGTGGCAGAATGGGGCTTGGCTGGCACACATCGGAAGATTCCAGTGGAAGTGTAATTATCTTTTTTTTATTTAAATTTTTTATTGTTTATTTGTTTTTGAGAGAGAGAGAAAGACACAGCACAAGTAGGGGAGGAGCAGAGAGAGAGAGACACAGAATCCAAAGCAGGGTCCAGGCTCCGAGCTGTCAGCATAGAGCCCTATGTAGGGCTCGAATTCACGGACCGCGAGATTATGACCTGAGCCGAAGTTGGACGCTTAACCGACCGAGCCACCCAGGGGCCCCAAGGAAGTGTAACAGTCTCTACAAGACTTGGCCTCCAGACAATGTCTATAGTTCCCAGATATGCACTCAACAGATTTAATGTTTGAGAGGAATTCCAGAATGTGTAGAGCTGGGAGTTGCCTAGTGGATGGAATGCTTGGACAGCTACTCTATCACCTCTGGTCCTTAGAGCTAAATTCATGAGTCTCTGTTTTAGCTCTGAAAAAAAAAAAAAAAACAAAAAAAACGTTTAACAACACTGATGCTTTTATCACTTGGTGCCAGGTTTAACTGTTTAAGCCTGTTACTGAGTGAAGATTAAAAACGCATGTCTTACTATATGTTGCAGCTATAGTTAAACGAGGGTAGTAATTCCCTTGGAGTAAGGATGGGGGGTTTTCATCTGCACCAGATCATTTCACCTTCCTTGGATTTCCAGTTTCCTGACACTTCATTTTCTCTCATTTACCATCTCTCTCTTGGTTTTCTCTCCTTTTTTTTTTTTTTTTATTTAACTGATGGCTCCATACTTCAGTTTTCTCATCTGTACAATGGGGATAACAATAGTGCCCACTGCAAAGAATTGGAAGATGAAATGAAAAAAAATGCAAGTAAAATGCTTAGCATATGTTCATTTGAAAATGTTAAATATCATTATTATCCATGCTCACTGTAGAAAAATTTAAAAATACAGAAAAATATAACAGAGAAAATTATAACAATATAAAAAAAATCTCACTCCCCAGGGATAATCATTATTAACATTTTGCTGTTTTCTTCCCTCTTTTTTTTTTTTTTTTTTGGCTAAGAAATGCTAGGTCATACTGAATGTGGAGTTTGATATACCCCACCTCCATTTTAGTAAGTATTCTTGCAAAGGTTTGTTACCTAATTTGTTACCTAATTTATTATTAGCTGTCTAAGTAAAACTTTTTAAAATGTTTATTTATTTATTTTGAGAGAGAGAACACATGCGAGTGAACATGAGCAGGGAAGGGGCAGGGAGAGAGAGAGAGAGAGAGAGAGGAAGTGCAGAGCCCCATGTGGGGCTCGATCTCATGAACTGTGAGATCGTGACCTCAGCCAAAATAGAGTTGGACGCTTGGGGCGTCTGATGGCTCAGTTGGTTAGGCATCCAACTTCAACTTGGTTCATGATCTCACCTTTCGTGGGGTCAAGCCCCGTGTCAGGCTCTGTGCTAACAGCTCAGAGCGTGGAGCCTGCCTCAGATTCTGTGTCTCCCTCTCTCTCTGCCCCTCCCTGACTCACTCTCTGTCCTTCCCCGTTCTCTCAAAAATAAATAAATAAATAAGAGTTGGACGCTTAACCAACTGAGACACCCAGGTACCCCAAGTAAAACTTTTTTTAAATTAAGTTTTTAATTTCAATTCCAGGTGAATTAACATACAGTGTTATATTAGTTTCAGGTGCACAATATAGGGATTCAACGATTCCATACCTCACCCTGTGCTCATCACAACAAGTGCACTCCTTCATCCCCCTCACCTATTTCACCCATCCCTCCACCCGCTTCCTTTCTGGTAACTGTCAGTTTGTTTTCTGTAGTTAAGAGTCTATTTTTTGCCTTGCCTCTCTGTCTCTTTTCTCCCCCTATGCTTGTTTGTTTTGTTTCTTAAATTCCACATATGAGAGGATAATATGGTTTTTGTCTTCTTCTGACTTATTCTCTCTAGCTCCATCCATGTCATTGCAAATGGCAAGATTTTATTCTTTTTTATGCCTAAATAATATTCCATTATGGCTAAAGATATTCCACATCTTCTTTATCCATTCATCTATTGATGGGTACTGGGGCTGCTTCCATAATTTCTCTCTTAGTTTTAGATGAGATCCCATGGTTTCTCCTTGTGGACACTACCTCTCAGATACCCTCACCTTTCTAACTTCTTACCCTGGAACTACCTACCTTGATCCTTAACCTAAATTTCTGAGTGATTCTGGAGAATGTAAAGATCTGTTTGGGGGTGAATCTCAAACGCTGGTAAATAGGGCAGCATGTCTAACATGCAAAGTGGTAAAACGACCCATCTTCGCATACGACAGTCATTGCCTATTGCTTCCTCAAGGCCATTTCCCCTTCTTCCAATGTGTTCAGGTGGTGCGGAGAGATCCCTTGATCACAGGGAGAGCAGACCCTACCCCAGGCCCAAGAATGAATCAGTATAGATCTAAACCAGTTATGGAAATCTCCTTCCCCTGGGCCGTTGATGCTTCTAAGTTTGGGTATCTGACCCAGTTCTCACCAACAGGCTATAAAGAGTAATCTGGAGACTTCCCAAGACAAGGCTTTGCGATGAAGAGGCTTGTGTTGGTTTCCTAGGACTGCTATAACAAATACCACAAACTGGGCCTAAAACAACATAAATTATTTCCTCACGGTTCTGAAGGTTATATATCTGACCTCAGGTATTGCTCCCTCCGAAGGCTCTGAGGAAGAATCCTTTGCCTTTTCTTCAGCTCTAATGGCTGCCAGCAGTCCTGATGTTCTTGGCTTACACTTTATCTCTCCAATTTCTGCCTCTGTCTTCATGTGTCCCTTTGTGGCTTCTCTGTGTATTCTCTATGCTATCTGTCTGTTTTCTCTTATAAGGATACCAGCTACTGGATTAGAGCCCATCTTAATTCAGCATGACTTCATCTTAACTAATTACATTGGCCAAGACTATTTCCAAATATGGTCACGTTTACAGGTACCTGGGGTTAGGACTTCATCATACCTTTTGGGGGGACAAAATTCAACTTATAGTGAGGGCTTATGCCCTTTTCCTTTCATCTTCTTGGAAGTACAGCAGCCATCTAATGACCATGAAGCTACACTCTTGAGAAAAAGGTAAATAGGCTAAAGACAATGGAAAAGAGAGCTGGGGTAAGGGAGGTATCTGATAGAATCACAGGACAAGTAACTATTGTTGGCAACCACGAACCTCTAGACCTCTTCATATGTAAGGAAATGACCTGAAGTATTATTTAAGCCACTTCCATGTTCTTCATCACTTGTAGCCAAAACACATCCTAATGAATATACCAAAATTCCACAGGTATATAATAACAAGATTAGAAAAAGAAGGTAATAAAATTTTCTTGATCTAGATTCCTTAAATTTAAAGGGCTGTTCTTTATTCTAAAATTATGTGGTTTTCACTTTTTGTTGTTAAAATGTCCTTTTTTTAAAGAAATGATGGTGGTTATAGATTGTCTTTTTTTTTTTTTTTTTTTTTTTAGCACTTGCAAAGGAAGGAGGGAGAGACGGAGAAGGGAAGGAAGACATTTGGGGTTACTCTTCTTCTAATTTTCAAAAATCTTTATATTTGCTTGCGAAATCCAAAAGTCTACGACAAGAAGAACGTCGGCTGAACTTGCCTTGAGGGCCTAGAAGCAATAATCTGCCGGAGGCTCTGGCACGGGCTTGATGGCTTTTCAACTTGTTGGCTTGAAATCCAACGTGGTGGGAGTATTTGTATCGTGGGAATCTGCAAATAATAAATCAAAACCCTTCCCCCTCAGTTGTTTACTGGCACACGCCTGTCTCTTGCAAGTGTCCAGGAGGTCAGGAATTTCTTTGGGAAGCTAGCAGGTCATATTTTCTAGGGTAAGGTAAGCTATCAAAAACTGGGTTGGAGGACTGTAACTGTCGTATGCTCAATTTCCTTGACAGGTGTTTTCCATAAGTACAGGCTGACTTAGGTTTAGATTTGTGACATGGGCTCGGCCACTGAAGTGGCCCCCATTTTCTAAGTCCCCGACATACAAATTAACTTTTTCACAGGAAACACAAGCACATTTTCTGCCACCTTAGATTTCTTGAAAGATTTATGCCAATTTCTTTAAGGTTTTTTCTCTAAGGCCTTAAAGCAAAATATAACATATTTAGGAATTTCACCCTCAGACAGACAGAGCAGAGATAGTTCAGGCATTTTCTACGTGCTTTCTGCCCACCCCTTTACCTGTACAGAACCACCAAGACATGAACGCTTACTTGACATTATAATGTTAGATACCTGAATTGCAAGTACTCCAGGTTTCCCTAACGGACAAAAGTTCACTCTCTAATTGGATATTTAACATTCCAAGGACATCACATATGTTATGTAATTCGATGTTAATTTTCTTTATGTCACCTGTGTTTTCCAGATGGCAAAATGTGTAAAAACCATCTTTTAAATCATTACCAGGAACAAGGAGACACCCAAAGCCATTTTAATTTAGCTTTTAGCTTTCAGGCAGACCTGAATCTCATTCATCTCAATAAGACATTCTATTCTGTGGACAATCTTGGGAGTGACGAGTATTGGATTCTTGCGCGTTTACATGCCTTCACTTATCTACATCTTACGGACAGCTGGGCGTTTCTCCTCTTCAGGCTGTATGGTGTAGCGATTAAAGTCTGGGGCTCTGGAGCCCGCTTGGCTTACATCCCAATTGTTCCATTATTAACTGCGTGGCCTTGTGCAAGTTACATAAGCCTCCATTTTCCTCAACCATGCAATGGGAAGAATAGCGATAATATCTGCCTCCTGAGTTACTGAAAGGCTTAAAAACAAGATGAGACATGTAAAGCACTCCCTGTAGTATTAGTGTAAGTTTAGCTCTCTCAGCATTTAGGTCGATGGCTTGCAGTGCCTCACTGCCATGTACCTTGGAATTCCTCGGAGTCCTCTCTGTTACCCAAGCAATCGCGGGGATACGTTCAGTTCTAGCATCTCTTCACCAGGAGCACCCGCCCCCCCCCCCCCCGCCCCCAACCACAAGCTTTCAGCCATTTTAGTTGCTCTTTTCTGGACTACCTTCAAGCCTCACTGGCCCTCTCTGGTTTTCAGATTTCTAACTGAGTTCAGCCCTCTGGGAAAAAAAAAAAAACAAAAAAAAAAAACGCCTGCTTAGAGACACAGAACCATTTGTGACTTTAAAGTTACATCAAACTGTTCTTTGGAGAGGTTTGCGAAGACCTCAGCCTGTTATCAGTAGGACTGGACTGTTATTAGCACCCGGTTCTGCACTGATCTTGGATTCAGTTCCGATTCTGAAGGGGGGAAATTACAGGATGTTCCTTGACAGGACTAAGATTGCAGAAGGGTTGTGATGGTTGGTGATGATGTTCTGTCCTCTGTTTAGCAGTGGAAAAAAAAAATTGAGTTGTTTTACTTAAAAAAAAAATTTTTTTTTTCCAGTAGAGGCGATAACTTAGACTGAGGGGGTAAAAACAGTTCTAGATTTAAAAGACTTTAGAGATTCAGCATTCGTTCTATTATACATGGTTTTTCTCTCTCCTTGTCTGTAATTAAGAGAGATACAATGGAGAATACCTTCACTAGCCAGAACTCAACTCCCTGAAACTATATTTAAATATATTAGAAATATATATTTTCAGGAGGTAACATCAGGCTAGCTGACCTCAGTGATTAATCAAACATCAAGTTCCAGGGTAGGTACTAGTAAAACTTAAGTCAGCCCAGCCTTTCATTCTTGATACACAGAACATTGTACTAAAAGCGAATCTCCACAGAAGTGATTTTTGTCTGTTTTGTTCTGTGCTTCTGGAAGACCACTTGGCACATAGTGGGCTTTTGGTAAATATTTATCACATTGATTGATAAATGAACGAATGCATGGTCCCGGAAAAATGAGAAGCGAGATTCAGAATTACAAGGCAGAGGCATTGTAAGGTCTGTAATCATCAACACTATATTGGTTTTATGGAAGGGAACCAGGCCTCTTAACGCGGAGCAGTTGGCTTATAGTGTTTAGAAAGATGCTGACAGAGTACTGGCTTTTTTCTTTTTTTTTTTTTTATAAAAGGCCGATTAACCAGAAATATTATTTCATCAAAATGGTCCACCGATTGCAACTAATTGAGGCTTTAAGTTAAAGAATAAAAGTGCTGACTCTAAGGTTATGAATTATTGCCATCAGCACAAACCTTGTGTTTGATAATAAAACTTTATGGAAATGTCTCCCTCAG
This sequence comes from Lynx rufus, assembly GCF_022079265.1. Lineage (NCBI taxonomy): Eukaryota > Metazoa > Chordata > Mammalia > Carnivora > Felidae > Lynx > Lynx rufus. Next base: position 74,191,345 of record NW_025814889.1, on the reverse strand, counting down.
CTGGCATTGCCAGATGTTCTGGTGAACTTTGATGGTCCCTTGTTTCATCTCGGAGAAGAGGTCACCCCAGTTTAAACTCCATACTCATTTTCTTGCTCTTAATTGAGGCTAACTAACATTGTGAGCCTTTCAGAGATGTGGAAGATCAGAAGCAGAGAAGGGAAGCTGGAGATTAGCTGTCAGGGTCTAAATTGTGGTTGTGACCTTATGGTGGGTAAGTGGGCACTTGATAAAGCAAATTATGGCAGTGCTTCCATTTGTAATTTGTGTCATCTAGATAGTATATCCTTATCCAAATTTGTGTCCTTAAGCCTTGTTGACTTGTCAAAACTAAAAATGATAGGCAATTGCCTCACGAGCTTTTTTTTTTTTTTAGTGTTTATTCTTGAGAGACAGAGACAGAGCGCAAGCAAGGGAGGGGCAGAGAGAGAGAGAGAGAGAGAGACAGAATCTAAAGCAGGCTCCAAGCTCTGAGCTGTCAGCACAGAGTCTGACACTGGGCTTGAACTCACAAACCACGAGATCATGACCTGAGCTGAAGTCGAACGCTTAACCGACTGAGCCACCAAGGCGCCCTGCCTCACGAGCTTTTGTAAACATTTTGTAAAAAATGTAATGCGTTTTTCTATCACTCGGCATGAAGAGGTTCAATCTCATACCAAATCTATGACCCCGGTACCCTTGACGTGCTTTCACTTTTTTCTATTTTTCTTCTTCGCTTTATTTTTTGAGATGCTGACAAGAGCTCTATGGCCTATTTGACTGTTGCCTTTGCAATGTTTGGAAGTGTTAACTCGATCTTATCAGGCCTCAGCAGCCTATGAAATTTCTTGTGGCACCACTCCATTTTCTCAAAGGGTAACTTAGTATCTCCCCAACCCACCACCAGCCCGTTCCTATTTATTTGGGGGACTCCCCAAAGAAGTGCTTCACATTTGCTCCCAGGCCTGTCTGTTAGACAGTTACCACATGGCGTCCACCATATCTTTCTGCTGGCTGCCGTTTGACTTAACCTTCCACTGCCAACTGCTACTGCCTGAGCGAAGAATATCAGTGTTCATGCAAGAAGGGTGTGAGTGTGGTGCTGGGGTTAGTGCGGAGGAGGGCAGAAAGGCCATTTCTCTAATTTTCCCTGCTACACTGGCTTACATGAGTCTTTAAGCCGATCTGACTACATCTGGGGTCCTTTGTATTCCTCTAGCTTCTGTCCTTTACCCTCACTCAGAATCTTACAAATTCTCTCCTGGAAATAATTCTGTCAGGATCTGGCACTCATTCCCCAGCTAGAGTCTCAAACATTCTTTTGGAAACATTCCCTGGGTTTCCTGTTGCTATGTCCCACCCTCCCCTACCCCTCTGAGGCGGGCTAAGGCACCATTCGGGGCAAAGATGACGTAATCATCATCTCTGCCCTCACCTTTGGCACTCCCTCTCCAGCTAGACTCAGTCACGAAGCAGAAGCTCCACACGCACATGAGAATTTAATGCGAGGGTGACGAGCATGCAGTGACAAGACAGGGGAAGTGTGCACGTTAGTAGTCAGTTGGCCAAATTGTCTCCTACGGAAGGAAATCTTTTTCTCCTGTTTCTGCAGGGATGAAACCAAATCTAACAACCTTGGGTTCTGCACACAATATAATCTCCTTCAGTGCCTCATTTAGGTGGGCACTACCAGGGTCTTGGGGGTTCGTCATCCCTCCGTTGAATCTAAAGGGTCTTTGTGGAAATTTTTCTTAGGGACACAGAGTTTCCTCACATGCCCCCGGATGAGTACTTGTGAGTATTTGTGTTTGGTAGGTGTCCCCCACCCAGTAGCATCCCTTTTCCTCTCCTCCAGGGCCATGGAGAACATGCAGTCTAAGCCTCTCCACAGGCTTCTCTGAGTTGATAGCTCCATCTGGGACTGCTCAGCCTGCCCCAGGGGGACGGTCTTATTTGTTCCCTCTCCTCCATTTCCTTCTTTACTCAGTATCCTCTTGCTATCCCATGCAGATAGCTCTGACTTCTCTTCCTTAAGTTTTCCTGACTTCAGCGAGTTTGAGACCCGGATGCTTTTCACACATGTTTATTCATGTATTTAGTTTGAGAGAGAGAATGAGAACGGGGGCGGGGGAGGGGCAGAGAGTGAAGGAGAGAGAATCCTAAGCAGGCTCCGAGCTGTTAGCGCAGGGCCCGACATGGGGCTCGAACTCGTGAACTGTGAGATCATGATCGGAGCCGAAATCAAGAGTCAGACGCTTGACCTACTGAGCTACCCAGGTGCCCCTGAAACCCAGAGGCTTTTAAGAAGAAAGAGTCCTGAGCAATAATATTTAAAGAACCATCGGACAGGACACACCTATATTAAAAGGAGCAAATAGATAGGTTTCTGAATTCCCAAATGGGATTTCCATACATTAGAAATGTCTGACCCGACATCTAAAAATTATGATAATACCCTAGATAATGACCCAATAAAATTAATTATGAGGTTTTGGCTCCTTTGGAAAAAAGCTTTGAACGAATTTAATTCATGGATATGAGCATACTGTGCAAGTTAATATTGATTTACCAACTCAAATAATTGGAGCGCCCCAGAGTGAATAAGTACTTTGACATTGAACTTGGTTTTGCTGCCCGGATATTATGGGCACTTGGCCACTTTGCTTCTAGGATAATGTAGTGTTAAAAAAATAAAATAAAAAACAAAGAAAGAAAAGGAAAAGAAAATTAAATTTCTAAGATCAGATTCCTGAGATAAAGCCAGTACCATATGTTAAACTGGAAAGATTCTACTCAACTGGCAATTCAGTTTTTCCATAATTTGTAATTCAGTAGTAGAGGTACTAAACATCAAAAATACAGAATAGGAGATGTTAAATGGATCAGGGATGTTAAATGGATATTTTAAGATAATTAAAAGTGTTATAGTATCTAGTTATATAAGATTGCATAGTTTTATAAATAAGGTATAAAAAGGTATATAGTTAGAAGTGTTATAAATAACAGTAAATGTCATTTGTTTGGGCTTACTATGTACCAGAAACTTTGCCAGAACTTTACTGACATATCTCATTTAATCGATGCATTAGCTAGTTGCAATTCCCATTTTACAGATGAGGAAACTAATGCTCAACAATGTCAAGCGACTTGCCCAAGTTAATAGTCTGTTAGTGGCAGGCCCAGGATTTGAACCTGCCCATGTCTGACCCCAGAGAGTATGCACTTAACCAACATGCTATGAGACAGGACAGGAAGCCACTAGAAAAAAATAAAATTAAAAAAAAAAAAAAAAAAAGGATTACATCTCAGGTTTGCAAAGTGTCCAAGAATGACTTTCCTATATCTTTTTAAAATTGTCGCATTCACACAGATGAGCTAAGGCTCTGAAAAAGTAAATGCTCGAGAAGAGGAGGAGCTGAGAGCAAATGGGTCTGATGTGTGCCAAGACCAGGGGGTGAAGTATACCAATGAGCAGTCTACTAGAACAGGGAGGAAGTAGAAGTCTCAGGGAGTTAAGGTTGTTAGCCCAAGGTAAGTACGTGGCTCTGAATAATTTGTGATCCGCTGAATTCAGCGAGAGGGGCTCTGTTATTTATAATGTAGCCAGGAAAATGTTTTCTTTATGGGATCGGACTGGACAGTCTCTGCAAAAGGGTCAAGGGGGCAGAGAGATGCTACTACAGGGAAGTCACACACAGGACCAGGGGGAGTGGGGTTTCAAGAGAAGGCAGGGTACCAGGAGTACCCACAGCAGAAACCTGATGTGGCCTGCTCTTGTCCCCGCATCCACGTTGTCTGGGAATTCCCCACATCAGTAGCCGGTCCCAGCAGAATCTAGGCTGCTGCCACTGGAGTGGAAACAGGTAGTTTGAGGCACGAAGCTGAGGCAGAACAGGGATCCTCAGCATCTGTGCCTGAGAAAATCCTGGCTACAGCCTGCGATTACAAGGCACCAGGTAGATAAGTACCAGGAAGTCGGATGTTTGATGTGCTTTGTTCTTCAACTCCCTCCTCCCCATTTTCCCTGCTCCCAACAGAACTCTACTGGATTATGTCCCTGTGTGTCCAGAGGGCAAAAATCAGATCTCAGAGACAGTCCAGTCCGATCCCATAAAGAAAACATTTTCCTGGCTACATTATAAATTACAGGGCCCCTCTCACTGAATTCAGCGGATCACAAATTATTCAGAGCCATGTACCTACCTTGGGCTAACCCTCAATCTGTTCCCATCTTGCAGAACATGCTCCAATGACCAATTCTCCCCTTCGAATGCGGTCCTGGAAATGTTTCATCCCACCTGTGGCTTGACCAGCAGGGAATACAGTGAATGTGCTGCTTCCCTGAATTGCATCTCAAGCTTTCAGTACTTGTCACTTAAATCGCCTCAGTGTCGCAAACGGCCACATCATGCCTGAAATGAGTGTGTGGCCATTGAACACCGGCTAGATCTTTCTCACTTAAACAGCAGCTATCCCACCAGACATCCATCCTATGCCTATGAACACCCAGTTACAAATAAATTGTACGTGGGTAAAATTAATTTCTTTGAGGCGTTCGTGGCTTAACATTCCAAACTGCTGAAATCAGGTTGAATTCCAGCCAGTTGATGGTGTCATCGACACCAAGGGTGTCAAATTCTTTGTGCTCTGTGATCCCTGCGGATAAGGTAAACTGCCTTCTGTGTCTTCAGTAAATTAAGCAAAATTCAACTACAGCCAGCAAACATTTATGGAACACATATCGTGAATTAGTCACTCTTCTTAATGCAAGGATGATTGAGATGTGTTCATGATGTATGGATTGACTAGACATAACTAGGTAGCAAGGGGCTGGTGGCATGTGGGGAAAACAGGCATGAATATGGCTAAGTAGGAGGTGATATGAGTAAACTCTTACGAAAGCCTAGAAAATTTAGCAACTCACCAAGTTGTTCTAGCAGTGGTGTCGTTTCCTGTATACGTAATCTTCACAAAACCTCTGTTTTCACATTGCCATCTGGTTGCTGTGGTATCCCGTTCAGCCCGAAGCTAGGTCTGCCCAGCGCAACTAGGCCGGCCGATTGACTGAGGACTTTGGACCACGTGTGCTCGTCACAGCAGAATGTGTAAATTCGATTTGTTTAAGGGTGTTGATGGCCGGGACTAATACATGAGAAATGTACAAGTATCTCATCCTACCAGCACCGTGTGTGACTTTAAGACAACAACAATGTGAAAGACGGTGCACGAGAAGGAGGCATCTCACACGCTGCCTCTTCTAGAATGCAAAGATAACTAGGAAGTAACAGGGAACAAAGGGACCTCCGTCTGCAAGGGTGACTATAATAATGGCGGGGTGTCCACTTAACCATTCGACGATCTGAGTGACAGTGCAGATGGGCCACATGTCTGCATTTTGTTGCCAGCCACCAGGCACGACGACACAATTTTTGGTAGCCGAAGCTAAAGTAATTATTTGGGCCATTGACTAATAGTTCCTTTATGTTGCCTTCCTGTAGAGGGAGGAGGAGAACGAGGAGGAGGAGGAGGAAACCTTTCTGCCCACGGTTTTTACTAGGCTGCCAGATTGACATCCGTGGGCCTGGTTCACATTTACTAATCTGAGTCTTAGCAAGAACAAGAGATTACCCACTCAGGTATGGAGGTTCTTGGTATTTTACACTGAAAACAATGACTCAACCCTGGATATAACTGAAAAGGGGGAGAGGTTTCTTTCATAGCTGCTAACGCCCATTCAGAGCCTTCTTTTCTCTCTCGACACTCTTTGTCCTAAGAGAGCCTTATGCAGTCCTAACAGGAGTTGGCCACAGGCCCTAGTCCTGAGGCAGACACCTAATTACGCCTTCTCCAGGCAGGATCCCAGGCTCAGACCTTTCCTTGAGCCTGGTTGTGTGTAAGGTTTGTGCTCTCTTGGTGAGGCAGCCCAAAGATTTTCAATGGACTTTCTGTTTTGCTTTTTATTTCCTTTCCTCCCTCTCATTCGTCCCTCCTAAATTATTCAAATATTGTATTACTAAAGCTCAAAACACAGTTCTCAGCCAAAGTGAGGATGACATAAAATTCTCAAAAGATGTAATAAAGATGAAATCAACTGTTAATAGAGAATCAATAGGGCACATGGAGTCAGGGAGTCAAAAAATGGTGTTGGAACAGTTGGACATTCATATGCAAGAAAAAAGAGAGAACTTTGACTGTACCTTGAACCATATATTAAAATGAATTCAAAATCTCTCGTAGACCTAAGTGTAGAATGTAAAACTGTAAAAGTTCTAGAATAAAACATAGGAAAAATTATTTGTGACCTTGGGTTAGTCAAAGATTTCTGAGATATGACAGAAAAGCACAAACCAGAAAACAGGAAATAATAAATTAGACTTTATCATAACTGAAAGCTTCTCTTTAAAAGACACTGTTAAGGGGCGCCTGGGTGGCTCAGTCGGTTAAGTGTCTCACTTCGGCTCAGGTCATGATCTCACAGTTTGTGAGTTCGAGCCCCACGTCAGGCTCTGTGCTGACAGTTCAGAGCCTGGAGCCTGCTTCAGATTCTGTGTCTCTCCTTTTCTCTGCCCCTCCCATGATCATGCTCTGTCTCTCGCTGTCTCTCAATAATAAATAAACGTTAAAAAAAAATTTAAAAGACACTGTTAAGAAAATAAAGACTAGCTACAGACTGAGAGAAAATGTTTGCAGAACGACACATATCTAGCCAAAGACTTGTAGCCAGAATATATAAAGAACTTTCAAAGCTCTGCAATAAGGAAACAACCTAGGAAAAAAAATGGAAAAAAGATGTGAAGACCCTTCACCGAAGGGGATATATAGATGGTAAATGATCACATGAAAAGATGTTCAGCGTTGTTAGTGATTAAGAAAATGCCAATTAAAACCATAATGAGATATCACCTATTAGAACGGTTAAAATAAAATGAAACTGGGGGGTGCTTGGGTAGCTCAGTCAGCTGAGTATCCAACTCTTGGTTTCTACTCGAGTTATGATCCCAGGGTTGTGGGATCATGACCCGAGTTGGTTTCTGAGCAGAGTTTGGAGCCTGCTTAAGATTCTCTCCCTGTCTCTCTTCCCCTCCACTGCTTATGCTCTCCCTCTCTCTCTCAAAAAAAAATTTTTTTAAGTAAATAAATAAAATGAAACTGGTAAGAGCAAGTGCTAGGGAGGTTACAAAGCAACCAAAACTCATACTATTTTGGGTGGAAATATAAAATGTCATAGTACTTTGCAAAACAGTTTGGCAGTGTCTTATAGTATTAAACATACACTTACTTTATAACTCAGCCATCATCCATTGAACTCAGATAATCGAAAATCATATTCATACAAAAACTTGTTTCCTAATGTTACAGCAGCTCGATCCAAAATTGCCAGAAACTGAAAACAAGCCAGGTATCCTTAGGGGTAAATGGATCAACACACTGTGGTACATCCATACAATGGAACACTACTCAGCAACGAAAAGAAACGAACTCCTTATATAGGCAATGATTTAGATAAATCTCAAATGCATTGTGCCAAGTGAAAAAAGGGTACATATTTGTACCTTGAAAGGGTACATATTTGACGAGTCTATTTACACAAAGTTTTGGAAAAGGCAAAACTATAGTGACTGAGAACAGACTAATGATTACCAAGTCTGGGGTATAGGGAAGGGGACTGACTACAGGGAGGTACTGGGGAAGTTTTGGGGTGGCAGAAACGTTTTCATCTTTATTGGGATGGTAGCTACATGAATATACACCTACACAAAAATTCATCAAGCTGTACATTGAAATGTGTGCATTTAACTGAAGGTAAATTATTTCTCGATTAGAACACTTAAAAAATAACAGTGAGTCAAAACCATTTTCAGATACGTGGAAATTAAGAGAAGTGGTTGCCCGAAGACTAAGAAATGCTGCCAGATGGGAACTTGGATCTTCAGGAAGGAAACAAGCATCCCGGAAATGGTAAATATGGTACAACTGTATGGGTTTATTCAGTTTTCCCTTCATGTATCTTCTGGTGGACGCAGGTAGGATACAGAACACCTGCGTCATGGAGGGGGATGGTGATGGGAGGGGATTTTGTAAGAAGCAAAGAGAAAGTTGCTAAATCCATTTTTAGCTCCTAAAAATTTAGCTCTAGCTCGGTGCCACGGTGCAGGGGAAATCCAAACTAAGTCTTCACAATGCTGAACAACCTGGTAAATAAAACAAATTTGAGTGAGCTATTCCCAAACCTTGCTTGTTGGGCATTGGGTGTCCACGACTTGCCGTTAGCAGTTATTAAAAAATATTTGTCAGATAATTATGACCTCAATTTCCAATGTGAGTCTTCTAAGAATTATTCTAGCAAAGCTGCAATTAGTAAATGGAGGCCCATGACAGGTAGGAAATGCCAAAGTCTTGGGTCAAGATTTAAACTGAGGTCAATCCGATTTCCTGTTCTGCTGACCGACCAACACTACCCTGGTTTTACCTCAGACTGTGTTTTCCCATATATAAGTGGAGATGATAATAATGCCTATATCATAGGGTTGTTCCAAGGATTGAAGGAGAAAATGTCTGCCAGTACCTGGGCTATAATGAGAACTCAATTAATAGGACTATACACACACACACACACACACACACACACACGATCTCCAGTTAATACATCTGATAGCCAGTCAACGCTTAAAAGAGAAGGTGTGTAGAACCTTCTCTTTTGTGGATCCCCGCAGTGTTCTATGACCAGAAATCCCAACTTTTTAAAAAGTTCATTTAATTATTTTGAAAGAAGAGAGAGAGGGGCGCCCGGGTGTCTCAGTCAGATAAGCATCCGACTTCGGCTCAGGTCATGATCTTGCGGCCCGTGAGTTCGGCCCTGCGTCGGGCTCTGTGCTGACAGCTCAGAGCCTGGAGCCTGTTTTGGATTCTGTGTCTCCCTCTCTCTGACCCTCCCCTGTTCATGCTCTGTCTCTCCCTGTCTCAAAAATAAATAAATGTTAAAAAAAAAATTAAAAAAAAAAGAGAGAGAGAGGGAGACAGAGAGAACGTGAATGGGGGAGGAGCAGAGAGAGAGATACAGAGTGAGAGAATCCCAAATAGGCTCCTTGCTGTCAGGACAGAGCCTGATGTGGGGCTCGATCTCAGGCACTGTAAGATCATGACCTGTACTGAAATCAAGAGTCAGAAGCCTAACCAACTGAGCCATCCAGGTGCCCCGGGCAGAAACCTCATCTTAATCCCAACAGCCGGCCAATCAACAATGCGTTTAGGTTATCATGGACCTCTTAAAGGCACAATAGCAATTTTCTCCTTGAAACGCACTAAACTACACATGGAAAAATTGTGTGAATTTCAACCAATCCTCAGGCTGTCTCCGAGAGCTTCAAATTAGCAGTGGTTACCTTTGAGGCTTACTCCAGCTGCATTTTTGGCCCCAAACCTGCTCCAGAGCAAAGGGCTGTCTGATTGCATTTGGAGCTAAATTTGGATTCAAGGATTTAAGCGGATTCCCCTAACATTTACTGAGCTCGTCTTATTTGCTGGACATCACGCTAGACACTTTTGCATATATATTTATTTTAATTTGTTTCAATGAGAATACTTTTTAGCACATCTGCTGCATTTCCCGCAGATGGTTTCCTCAGTGTTTCAAAACATATGAAAAACCTGAGAAGTATTTGTGAGATTCTTACGATCATTTTTCTAAGATCTGAAATCTTTCCTTTTAGATGAATAATATTTAAACAACTGATAAAAAATAGTGTCTTTTATCTGGGAATTATATTTTTCTTCTAGTATTTCAGAGATTAATCATATTCATCCTAAAATTAGTATTTGTGGATCTTCTTTGGCAGGATGGCTCAAATAGCATTATAAATATCATGGACATTATGTCCCTCTCCTCCTCCCACCCCATGTTCAAAGGGAAAAAAAAATTATGTGTTTGTATACAAAGCTAAAAAAAACATATAATTCCAAACTTTCCAAAGAGCACTGTAAGTTGTATATTAGCTTTGGGGGAAAATTATTGACAACTCTGACAAAAACACGGCCTCGGAACAAACCCACAGGTACAGTTGGGTATCTTCTCAGCCTTGTCCGTTTCAAATTGATTTCTTCTTGCCACGCCTCAACATGGTTCCCTCAGGGACATTTCTGTTTCCTTTGGGGTCTCAGGAGACCCTATCTTCCTTCCTCAATACTGCCAGAAGAGAAAAGAGAGCTCACAACATGCCAGTCCTTATCTTTTACAGACGTGATCTCCTAGCAAGAGTTCTGGAAGAAGGTATTGTCATCTCCATTTTACAGGAGGAGGGTCAGAGACTTTAAGCAATTTGCCCAAGTTCACAAAGCCAGCAATGAAGATCTGAGACTTACACCCAGGTCTTTCTGGCCACAAAGTTCATGCTGTTTCACTATATTATCCTGCTCTGCCACATCCAGAATCAAATTCAAAATTTATCAGCCTAGCACTCATAGATTTCCTTGATCAGGATCCAATTTTGTACAACCAGTTTTATATTATCCTCAAACTTCATCCAAGCCAACCACCATACAGCTTTCCTGATTTTCTGTCTCAAAGTCGGATGTATCTACTGGTCTGGAATACCTTTCTCTTCTCCTGTCCCAAGCTTGCAAATTCTTCAAGGCTGACTATGTTTATCTTCCACAGGACCCATCTGACTCCTCCAGCTTTTCTCTTCCTAAACATTTGATGAGTTTGGAAGTTGATATCCCTTGTCCCTCTGCCACACCACTCCAGCTGCCTTTCTTCCAGAGATGAATGGTTCCCATTGCTAGCAGGCAGGCTGAACCTGGAAGATGGGAGCATGGCCTTGGTCTGAGCAGGGCTGGATGGAGAAATCTGGCAACTGACATAGGACTTCTGCCCTCTAGTCTGAATCAGAGCCTGGAGACCTGCTGCAAACAGCCTTGGGACTAGTATCAATTGGCGCAAAGGAGTGTATGGGCCTCTGAAGGGAAAGAGATGGCACCAGCACAGGCAGGTGCTCCTGGGATGCCTACTGGGCTCCTTGGTCTTTCAAGAGAGCTGAATAAACGGGCCAAGTCTTCTCCATCCCTGAGGCTGAAAGACCAGGGGGCATTTGCAGCCAAGGAGGCCATCAGGATGGAGGTGGCTTCCTTTTGGTGTTCCGTTTAAAAGATCTATTATCAAACACAAAAATCACCAGGACCAGATGGATTCAGAAATAAGTTCTAAGTGATCTTTAAAAATAAGCAAATAAGCCAGGTAATCCAAAAGTAATAACATACTTTTTCAGAAAAGTGAAAAACAAATCTTTAGTATCCTCTTACATATTTGTCTTCATTTTTTTCACCTCTGTTTAATGTTCATCTCCTCCTCCAGCTCACCCGAAGCTACCTCATCCCCCAACCCCGACACATACACATTTAGCTGCCTTCACGGACTTGCTGCTTTCAAACTTATTTCTCCTTGCCTTGTCCCTAACCACCCCCTGTCATCAAAATGTCTGTTGCTGTAGCCGCTGGTCAGGCTGAGCTTTAGGAGACCCACCTTCCCCTGCTCAGACCAAACAGACAGTTTTGCCCCTGGGGGGCTCCCTTGAGCTGGACAGCTCCTCGTTCCTCCTTGGGCTCTGCTACTGTGGGTAGAGAGAAAACCCAACAGAACATTATGCAGATTCCTGTCTCAATTAAGATGTCTCTGGTTTCCAGTAAAAGAATACCAACTCAAACTGTCACAAACAATGCATTCTCTTCTACAACTTTCAGTAGAGGCAGGCCGTAGGGGTGGTTGATTCAGGGGCTCGGCAACATCATCTGGAATCCAGCTTCCTTCTTTTTCTGCCCTCTATTTATGGTACTAACTTCATCCTCATCCATGTACAGGATGCAAAGACGATTGGCTTCTTCCCCAGGCAACTCCAGCAAACCCCACCTGACGTCTCAGCTCATTCACAGGGAAGCGGCATGGTTGCCTTTGACGAGTCGTCTGAGGGGCGACAGTTAGAAAGCCAGCCCAAGGTCCACTTCAGCTCCACCTCCCAGAAGGTCAGTAAGGAAATCTAGCACAAGTGCCTCAGGAACGCCCAACAGAAATGAAAGTCGTCACCAACAGAAAAACCTTTTGGATAAGGGTGATGCTTTCGATTTTGACTACAGTTCATCCCGACTAGTTTTTGTTTTGTTTTGTTTTGTTTCTGTAAAAAGACTTCCCTCTTGGATTGAGGGAATCCATTTTATGGAAGGAATGATTGAGATGAGCAGAACATTATTTTAAATTCTCTTCACAGAATGGATTGTGAATCACCTGTTGTCCTGACTCTGGCCAGTTATACTCTACTATGGTCAATTCATAGACTAGTGCTATTGACGTGTTTTTGAGGTAAGCTAAATGTTTTTGTGCATCTACATTTTGATTGGTTTAGTTTAAATTTTCAGATGGATTATTTAAAAAAAAAAGCCAGACATTCGTTAAAGCCAGTAAAAACAGGCTTTCTTCAGTAACTAGTACAGTAGAGAAAAAGGAATCGAGCATAGAACCGAGTTCAACGTTTACTTGTGTAGAGATGTAGAGACCGAGTGAGAGTCAGAGAAGTGGAAAATTACAAAAAGCAAATCGGGGGATTGGTCAACATGATTAGGCCGTTGAGGTTTGTTAACTGGCTGTTATGGAAACAGGACTTCTACTGCCTGAAGATTGGATAACAGGTGTCCTATCTTCAGGTGTTGACTAGAACAAACAAATTATTTTGTCAACCTTGAATTTTCCTAGGCAGAAGCTTAAGGGGGGATGTGTTTTTCTACAGATGTGGCTTTGACCTACTAGAAGCCTTGATAGTGTTTGTTTAAGATGTGTGTGTGTGTGTGTGTGTGTGTGTGTGTGTGTGTGTGTCTGTGTGTGAGAAGGGGTTGATGAAATCATTTGAGATGAGAATAAAGGACAGTTTTCAGATGTAACCTAAAGAGATCATGCTACAATAATTATCTTGTACAGCTGTTAACATACGATTTCTCTTTGTCACTGAACCTACAATTTTGTTTACTAATATAAAGTCCAATTAATACTACACATTGAGCTTTTTAATTGAAGCAGAGGACCAATAGAACATTATGCCTCAGTCACCCCTGAAGACATTGCTTAGTAGTAGCATAATATGCACATAACCGGCTCCAAGGGATAGCCTTGAGTCAGCTATCTGGAACTTTTTTTTTAAAGAAGGGAGGTTTTGTGGATGCATAACTCAAATAAGTCAGGCTTTGCCCACCAACTTTAAGTGCTGATAGGAAATCAAGGAGTTAGTCATAAAGGTTTATAAATAGGCACTCGAACAAGTACATATAGGATGGATCTCTTTAACCACATGAATCCTTTCATTGTAGAAAAATTATTGAAACAACTAACAATAAATGATCTGTGTTCTCTCTGGGGTTGTTAAAAGAATATGTGTCAGATTAGTTATCAAAACGTTTTCCCAATACACGCACACTCTTTGGAGCTACATATGTGGAAATGTGAAAACCTTCATAAAGCTGACAAAGATGAAAAGCAATTCTAGAAAAATTGCCCATCATTCATTTATTATTGTTTGTAAAATTTTTTTATCTTGGCAATCACAAGAAACATTATATGGGATAATACGCTATAGAGAAATGGGGTAAATGTTACACTAAATCAGATATTCCTCTGGTGAATCTGGTTCTATACTGTATGCTAAAGCTTCCATAGGAAAAAAAATCATCTTATTACAGATCACATTGGGGCTTAGGTATGCCAGTACATCTGGGTGAAAATTAATTAAAAACAATTCTAGTTAGGAATTTGCAAACCGGTAGTGAAATATTTAGTGCCTGGCACACAGTAAGCATTCAGGAAATATAGGTTAGGCCAAGTTTTATGTTTTAATTTTTTTAACGTTTATATATTTTTGAGACAGAGAGAGAGAGAACACGAGCAGGGGAGGGGCAGAGAGAGAGAGAGACACAGAATCCAAAGCAGGCTCCAGGCTCTGAGCTGTCAGCACAGAGCCCAATGCAGGGCTGGAACTCACGAACTGCGAGATCATCACCTGAGCTGAAGTCGGATGCTTAACTGACTGAGCCACCCAGGTGCCCCAAGTTTTCAAGATGGGTATTTTTCCCACACATATATAAAATAGATACTGAGTAATATTTACATTTGAACTGGTTGGATCACCCCTGAATAAGCATCTTTTTCAAAGGCACGACAAAAGGAAAGAAGCTCAGATTGTTCAGTTACAAAGAAATCATACCATTAATGTCACCCTTTCTCACTATTTCTTACTATTATACAGAAACATTTAACTGGAATATCCTGGCACCACCCCCCCCCAAAAAAAAAAAAAAACATAGCTGGGACCAAAGAAAGAAGCAAGAATGTCTTCTGAGGAGCCAGCTGACATTTTTGTAGCCAGAGCCAGCAGGGTTTAGAGCCCTTATCACAGAAGAAGCACACCGAGCCCCAAATCAAGCTTATTTAATCTCATTTAGCACAGGATTGAAATAATTTTATCTAGTTTCCATGCCAACAGTTTAGAAGGATTTTATTCAATGATAATTTCCTATGGTAGAACTTTAAAGCATTTTCTTTAGTTCATTTATTTATTTTTTTGAGAGAGAGAGGGAGAAAGCAAACGTAGGGGAGGAGCAGAGACAGAGGAAGAGAGGGAATCCCAAGCAGGCTCTGCACTGGCAGTGCAAAGCCGCATGCAGGGCTCAAACTCATGAAGCACGAGCTCATGACCTGGGCTGAAATCAAGAGTCAGATGCTTAACTGATGGAGTCACCCAGGCACCCTTCTGGTAGAATTTTAAAGCATGTTTTAAGAAACACTAGATCCCTGGGGGCCCCACTGGTTAAGTATCCGCTTCAGCTCAGGTCATGATCCCACAGTTCATGGGTTCAAGCCCTGCGTTAGGCTCTGAGCTGTCAGCATTGGATTCTGCTTTGGATTCTGTGTCTCCCTCTCCCTCTGCTCCTCCCCCTTTTGCGCTCTGTCTCTCTCTCTCAAAAATAAACACTTAAAAAAAAAATAAATACTAGATCCCACTGAGGAATCTTGTTTCATTTTGCCCTCAGTCCTAGTTTTAGGACTCTTCCCTCTATCTCTAGTTGACTCCATTATATAATTGTTTACAACTCTATTTCCTCGTTTAGAGTAGGTACTTAATATACTCTATTACCATTTGTATTCTTTTCTCCTTCAAAGTCTTTCCAAAAACCTTGTACACTGTAAGCACACAAGGAACAACTTGTTAAACACAATGAATCAAAAATAGAGAATTAGAAGAGTTGATGTCCCATTGGAAGCAGCAAGAAGCCACATATGGTAGTTACAGTGTAGGAAGAAACTAAAATCAAAGAAGAAAAGCCCAGCCATCTGGGGCCATTCAATGTAGGGACAAAGAGCTTCACACACCTCATTAGCCCCTGTGAATTGCAAGAAGATTCAGAGAATAAGTACTTGATGCTCAAAACGACCACACTGAGTCATCAGAAGACTTAAGTGAGGAGCTATGTAATCAATTTATATAAGGAGGAGGGAAATGAGATACTGTTTTTCATCTATCAAATTGGCAAAGATTTTTTTAAAATTTTTTTAACGTTTATTTATTCTCGAGAGAAGGAGACAGAGCATGAAGGGGACAGGAACAGAGAGAGAGGGAGACACGGAATTGGAAGCAGGCTCCAGGCTCTGAGCCGTCAGCACAGAGCCCCATGCGGTGCTCGAACTCACGAACCATGAGATCATGACCTGAGCTGAAGTCGGACGCTCAACCAACTGAGCCACCCAGGCACCCCAAAGATGTTTTTTTTTAAGATAAAGCCCAGTGCTGATAAGGACACAGTGATGTGGCTATACTTATAAACTGCTGGATGGCGCAAAGAGTTCAAGAAAATGATTTTAAGAACAATGTTATATGTTTGCAAAGACATGTGACATGAGGCTGTCCATCACAGTATTAACACTGAGAAATTGTCCATCAATAAAGAAATATCCAATAAATATTTTAAAAATTAAATTACAATATTTCAATATCATATAAATGTATACATGTGCAGTAAAAAGAATGCGTGCTTGTGTGAATGGGTGTATGCCAACGTGTTAACAGTGGAGGGGAGGTTCACAGATAGTTTTTATTTTGTTTCTTACAATTCTGTGTTTTCCAATTTTTCACCAATATATATGGATTAATTTAATAAGCAGAAATAAGAAGAGATTTTCTTTGTGTTTGTTCAGGGGTAACCTTTAGTTATATGAAAAATTCATTTATGTGGAGAAACCCGTACCTTGACCATACAGTGTTAGACCTTTAGGAAATGTCCACCAAATGCTTCATGTGTCAGGTCCTGAATATTCAAGAATAAAAGACAAGGTCCCCGGTCTCATGGAGCTTACATGGAGGAGACAAGATTTTACTCTAATGTTTATTGAACTTTCACTGGGGTTAGGCATTTTGCTTAGATTATCTCATTTAACCCCCACCATTATTCTGTGAAGTAAATATTAATCTCATTCTCCTTTCACATAGTGAGTGGCTGAGGCTTAGGGAGACCCAGTGACTTGGCCAAGATCACAGCCAAGTAGTGGCTCGTGAAGGAGAGCTCCGAACACAAGCACACTAGCTCGGGATGCCCTTCACCAAGACTATCTCAAAAAACTATACTCAAGGTGATGTGTGCTGAGGTGGAATGTCACTGGAACACATAGGACGCCTTCATAACCTACAGCGAGTGGAGGAAAGGATGGGAAGTCTACCTGGAGGAGGTGCTGACTTCAGAAGAGATCACGAATAGGAGCTGGGGCGAGGACAGGTGCAAATGGGTGTTCCGGTCAGAGGAAGCCATGCGTGCCTGCCTGTGCTCAGAGGCCCAGGGGATGGCTGCCCACCCAGGCAATGTTGGAGCCAGGGGGTGAAGGAGAATGATGACCCAGGCAGCAAGGCTGAGACACCATGACAAAGGGGCATATCTGCTTCACCCAAGAGTACTGCACGAAATGAAAGTCTCTTTCAGCTTGGCACTAATGGGTAAGAAAAAGGGTTAAGCAGGCTTTGCAAATCCCATCCCTGCTTGACTGATTGGTGCCATGGCAACCCAGCAGCAGCCAACACTTGTCAAGGCCTCTTCTTTGGATACAATAATAAACAGTGATAAAACATTACCTCAAGGCTTTATATTTTTGCCATCAGTTAAAATTCTGTTCTTGGCTGTGCTTAAGACTTCTTCACATCACAGCTGAGAGAGAGAGGGAGGGAGAGAGAAAGGTATATTCTCAATAATGTACTGGGAATGCTGCAGGCATCTGCTTTAAGACTTCAACGCCTTCAGCGTTTCAACCCCTTGAAAGGGGCCAAAAACCGTATGGAGGCAGAGTTCGGAAAGGGCTTTTTCCTTAAAAATAAAGACTTGACAGGAGGTGAACAATGACGCTGCATTCTGTTGCTTCCTGAAGCATCAGCCCCATGAGGTCTCTAGTAATGGCTGCCGTGGGGCGATCGCCATCCCCTCACCCCTCCTTTCACTTTTAACTCGCGCTTCAAGAGAGGAGCGCAGACTCACAATCATTGCTGTGTGACAGCTGTGTGGCGGGTGGGAATTGTTTCTCAAACAAATCCACAAATATTTAGATTTGGTGTCCTCCTCAGAGCCACTCTCAACCGGTACAGCCTCGTCAAAGTGACAGTTCCTCACAGGAACCAAGAGCTTCTCAGCGTGGAGAGGTGACTGGGCTGGGTTTGAATCTTGGCTCCCCCTCCTCCTAGCAGCTCCCCCTTCACCTCACCTGACCTCTAAGAGCTTAGTTTCCTGCTTTGTAAAATGGGATTTATACCCCTTCTTTTGCAGCATGGCCGACAGGGCTGGAGATAATGAATGTCAGTGCGAGGGGCGCGTATTATGTGTTCAAACACTGAAGTGGCCTAGGCCCAGAGCCTGCCACCCGTGTTGCCATGTGTCATGAATCCTTAGATACACATTGTTTTTCAAGTTTTAACCCTTCTGAAATTGGGAGGTGTCCTTTTTTTTAAAAAAACTTTTTTTTTTTTTAATTTAAGGGATGTGTCTTATAATATGCAATGTGTCATAGTTAATTAGCAGGGATTTTTCTGTCTCAGTAGATCACAAAGTAATGGAGCATCCTACAGGGGGCGATATCGTACATTAAATGATATAGGGTAGTAGTCCCTCCCAGCAAATGGAGCGTTTCAGTTTGGTTACAGGGCAACAGATAAAAAGAAAGAGCCAAACCCTACTCCTCTTCAGGAAATCTCTGACAGAAAAGATAAGATTGATGGCAAGTACCCATCTCATCTTTCTGAGCTGTTGCAACCTGGCAACACATCTGTTCCTAAGAAAAGACCCATCACAACCATCCACCTACTCAGTCTCCTATGTGATCCATACCATCTGGTGCCACCTTTCCACGTCTCCTCAACTGTCCTTCCCGGCACCACACGTGATGCTCTAAAACGAACAAAAAAACAAAAGAGACTTAGAGATTTTCAGAGCTGTTTCTAAAACGGACCCAGAAATGTAATGAATATAATTTTCTGGGCTTGCAGAAACATGTTGATCACAGCAGCAAGGCTTACAGCGGGGAGGGGCGGAAGCAGGAAGATGCTCCTGCACACACACACACACACACACACACACACGCACACGCACACACGCACACACGCACACACAGACATGCACACGTTTGCTCTTGTAAGTAACAGAACCAGATTATGGAGCAAGTTAGGAGACACTTGCCTGGGGAACCAATCTATAAGGGGGCTAAAATGTCATTGGCATGAATTAGAACCATGATCCCAGCTAAGTCAGGTTTGTTTGTTTGTTTGTTTGTTTGTTTAATATATGAAATTTATTGTCAAATTAGTTTCCATACAACACCCAGTGCTCATCCCAAAAGATGCCCTCTTCAATGCCCATCACCTATCCTCCCCTCCCTCCCACCCCCCCATCAACCCTCAGTTTGTTCTCAGTTTTTAAGAGTCTCTTATGCTTTGGCTCTCTCCCACTCTAACCTCTTTTTTTTTTCCTTCCCCTCCCCCATGGGTTTCTGTTAAGTTTCTCAAGATCCACATAAAAGTGAACACATATGGTATCTGTCTTTCTCTGGATGGCTTATTTCTAAGTCACGTTTTTGAAACCAGCTCTACCTGGGGCTGAAAGAAACACAGGTTGGTCCCATTCCCACTAAAGGAGACACTGACTTCTGGGAAAAATAGTTAAAAACACGCAAATAAAGAAACAAAACCAAACTCCCTTATAGGTGCTAAACCTGTCTCAAGTGAATATTTTTGTGGTGCTTATTAGCAAATCATATAACACAGTTACAGGATTGAGCACCAATCCTAAAATCTCATTCCTGAAATTAGTACTTGTGATCAACAAGTTAAAACAACTGTCAAAACCTGTCAAGGATGTAAGATTTTGCTCTCCTTGCATGCGAGCAAGTTTGTCTGCCACTGTTTCATTGGGTGCTAGTAGGGGACACAAGTTTCCGGATCAGATAGTTTGGAACAAGGAGCAGTTAGTATCTTGCTTACAAGATGTGTGGCTATACAAGAGACCCTGGAGAATTGTCTCCCAACAATGGCATAGTGATGTGACCTAGTGGAATACAGTATAGTAACGTTCACCCCACTAAACAAACTTCTTGAAAAAGACAATGAAACATACTTATTGAACAGTATGTTGAAACAAACATATTGAAACATACTGAAAGAATACCAATGCGAAGAGGCAGATTAGACTGTGTAGGAAGTTCACATGGTCCAGCTCCTGTCTGGAGCAATTCGGGGTTAGTTTTCTCATGGAAATCAACTTGAATAAAAAGATCAACTCGTAGAGAAGGAAACAGGACAAAGCAAGCAAAGAATAGTTATTTTTCCTCTTTATTCAGAGACATACATATCATGCATTTCATAATTCAGGGAAAAGCATAAAACTGGATGCTTTAAATTAGTTGGAAAAATTTTGGCCTAAAGACAACTCAAGGGTCAAAGCTCAGTTATGGAGTGCTAATCTTGTTCCTTTTCCAGCATACATGGCTTTTCCTTTCTTTGGGTTGGCTCTAACAGTTCCTTGTCCTTATACTTCAGGGATTTGAACTGGGAGAGAAAGTTACCAGATTTGAGATGAATGGAACTTGAATCATTTCGAAGTTCTATTTCAAACTGATTGGAACATTTTGCATAATTTTAAAGTGTGTAATTCAGCTGTAACTCTAATTTCTAAACTCTAAGCACTTTTTCCCTTTCCTAGAACTAATACATTTGATTACTGTCTTTCATGTATTAGTCATTTTCTTAATAACTTTGACTAACTGGGAGCCTAATGCTATTTTGGAAGATAATATCTATATACTACTAGTAACCAATCTGCAGACCTTATTCAGTTTTCTTCAATTGTTCTTTCAGTCCAAAATTCAATCTAAGTTCCATATTGCATGTAGTTCTTAAGTTTTTTAAATCTCCTCCAATCTGAAACAATTCCTTATTTTCTGTGCCTTACTATTTTAGAGTTCTTCAGTTTGAATTGGTTTGATGTTTTTTCATGATTATATGGAGATTGTGCATTGTTGGCAAGGAGATTAAAGAAGTGATATTATGCCCTTCTTGATGCAGTATGTCAGGAAATAAATGAAATCAGTATGTCTCCTCATTGGTGATGTTGTCTTTGATCATTTGGTTAAGGTGGTCTGCCAGGACTCTCCACTGTGAAGTTATGTTTTTTTCTCATTGTAACCAGTAACTGTCTGGTGGAGAGATACGTTGAGACTATGCAAATATCCTATTTCTCATCATAGTTGCCCGTTAATTTTGGCAATCTCGCTAGCTTGTGACAATTATTACTGTGATGTTTATAAAAGAATAATTTTTCTATCATTCCTTCACCATTCATTAATTGGCATTCTGTTAAGTCCAGGCTTATCCTTTGACTTTCCCTTTCCAGTCTTGGAATCGGCCATTTCTCCAAGTAGCCCTAGTTCCTTTGATTGGAGAATAATGCTTAGAAATCAGGATGCAGGGGTACAAGGTGTGCTCATCATTACTGGGGTGTCATCACTTCTAGTCCCTTTCAGTGAAGGATCTAAGAAATATTTGTATGCGTGTGCACGCACACACACACACACACACACACATCTCTATTTAACACCATGATTTGCATTTATATATCTGATTCCAATTCAACACCACAAGGCTCCTTGTAGTCTCCCCTTTTTCCTCATTTGTATCTCCTTTCTCTTTTATTAAGATACCTCGTTCGGGGCTCCTGGGTGGCGCAGTCGGTTAAGCGTCCGACTTCAGCCAGGTCACGATCTCGCGGTCCGTGAGTTCGAACCCCGCGTCAGGCTCTGGGCTGATGGCTCAGAGCCTGGAGCCTGTTTCCGATTCTGTGTCTCCCTCTCTCTCTGCCCCTCCCCCGTTCATGCTCTGTCTCTCTCTGTCCCAAAAATAAATAAAAACGTTGAAAAAAAAATTAAAAAAAAAAAAAAAAAGATACCTCGTTCTTGTTATCTACAATCTATTTATTTATTTGCACAATCCTATAATGGGACATAAAGTAGTTTCAGAGTTGCTAACTCATACCTCTGTGAAAAACAAATTTATCAATTCAAATAAAATATTTCTGTAAGTTCATTTTGTTTTTAACCTTACAGTATGTAATGAGTAGTTTTATGTTTCAACTCGAATGGGCCATGGGATGCCCAGATATTTAGATAACCATTATTTCTAGATGTGTTTGTGAGGGTGTTTCTGAATGAGATTAACATTTGAATCAGTAAACTGAGTAAAGCAGATGGTCCTCCCCAATGTGAAGGCCAAATATAGTCTTTTGAATGGCTGAATAGAATAAAAAGCTGAGTAAGAAATAATTTTTTTCTCTCTGTTTATCTTCCAGCAGGGGCATTGGTTTTCTTCTGCCTTTGGTCTCAGACTCACACTAGAGCTTATACCATCAGCTATCCTAATTCATAGGCCATCAGACTCAGACTGGAACCATTAACTCTCTTGGGTGAGGAATTTGTTGACTGCAGATCCTGGGGCTTCTCATCCTCCATAACTGTGTGATTTTATTTCTTTTAATATATCACAGATAGGTATGATATAGAACACATGATATCTCTCTGTATCTATCTATCTATCTATCTATCTATCTAATCTATCTAATCTGTGTGTATCTCCTACTGGTTCTGTTTCTCTTGAGAACCTAGACTACGAATACACAATAGATAGCCAAAATACCATTTTCCAAAATTACTTAGATTAATGCTTTTCTTCTGTATTCTCTTCATCACGGTCATAGTGTTCTTTGCAATGGTCCATTTGTTACCATTTATATTCCTTTAAAAAATTAAGTCAGGTCGTCTCTGCCCAAAACCCTCTTAGGACTTTCCATCTCTAAGTCAAATTAGAAGTCCTTCCAAGGTCTAAGCCCTGCATGATCTAGCCTCCTCGTGCTTCTCTGGCCTCATCTCCTCACCACACAACATCTTGCTCACCCCAAGCCAGTCATACTGGCCTCCTTGCTGTCCCTGCAGCATCCCACATGTGCTTCCGAGTTAGTGCTTTTTAACTTGCTCTCCCTCAGGTATCAACATAGGCGAGGCTCTCACTTCCTTCAGGGCTTCTGTGCAAGAGGCCCTTATATATTTATTTTTGTTTGTCTGTGTTAGTCACAAAAATGTAAGTTCCGTGAGGGCTTTGTGAAGGCTGTGTTCTGCTCACTGCCACACTCCCTGACCTAGAACAGTACCCGGAACTTAATAGGAACTTAAATATATTTGTTGTTGACTGTTTGTTGAATTGACCCGCACCATATTTCTTTAAGAAAATATCTTAAATGTTTTAGATGTGAGTGATCAGTATTCATTTGATAACAAATTGCCAGCATAAGGTCTGACAATCTGGACTTATGCCTCGAATGCATATTACAGTAACTGTGCAAGTACAGTATGTGATTCAGTCTTATTCATTAGATGTTTGCCTTAAATATACTCCTCCACATCTCTTCTGATAGCTGTCTGTCCATATAAAGGAAATATGGGTTTGTTTTTTTTTTTGCCTAAATTCTCTACAATGAACCTGTATTGTTTTTATAATCAGGAAAAAAAAAAAAGCAAAACCTCTGCAAACAAGCTCATATGTTAAAGTGTGAGTTCCCGTCAAAGGAATACTGCGATAACCTCCCTCACTCCTCATGCTCCTCGGGAATCTTTCACGTTAACAGCCTCCAGAATCAACTTTTAAGGCATCTGTCTGAAAAAAGGATCGTGAAGCATATTTTCACCTACAGATAGCCCATC
Organism: Lynx rufus; assembly: GCF_022079265.1. Classification (NCBI taxonomy): domain Eukaryota; kingdom Metazoa; phylum Chordata; class Mammalia; order Carnivora; family Felidae; genus Lynx; species Lynx rufus. The sequence continues at coordinate 74,168,061 of NW_025814889.1, read as the reverse complement.
CACTATCGTGTAAGCCAGCCTGTGAAAAGACAGTTCTCCCAAATCATTTAATGGGAAGAGGCTGAATGAGGAAATAATGACAGATCACCAAAAGTGTGAGGTAACTATTGAGCTGGTTCTCAGGGAACTTGACAACAGGAGACAGAAGTGCAAAGAAAAGGGAATTGAGCTCTAATAGAGGGTCAGGATGTCAATGTCTCCTCCTGCATTTAAACACAATAAGGAGGGTGGGTGGATGGCTCTGGAGGGGAAGCACTTAAGATAAGTGAAATGTATTATCAATTCTAGGATAGAGTGTTTGGAAGCCAGATACAAAATACCAAATTATAAAAGCCATTGAATGGTTTTTAAGCTGAGAAATAATAGCTGGAAAGTTGTTTCCACCAGTGGAGAGCACAAATTTATTTCTGTAAATTGAAAAGACTGGGAATGGCCAAAGGGATTGTTAGATTAATGTAATCTTACACTGAGTTTCACTGGGGAAAGTTCTCAGCCATCCCATTTCCTGATGGAAGGTTACCAAACCTGAGGGTATGTGGACAAAGGAAGATGCTTAACCGACTGAGCCACCCAGGCGCCCCATGGACAGTGGAAGATGAAATGGGCAAGGGGAAGAGAAAAAGAGGACAGAAAGTCTTAATTTTGTAAAATCTCATGGGATAAGGGAAAGACTGTTAAAGTTGACAAATGTGGAAAACCTCTGTGGTCCCTCTGGTGGCAGAGATCTGTCCAAGATTTAAGGGACTTTAGTCAGAAGCACCAGCATTGGGACCAGTGGGGCGGGTACATCTGAATTACCGATCAAGACATTGGTGAAACAAAAGGTGTGCTTCCTTAGTAAAGTCAAGGGCTCTCCTTTGGACAAAGAGTAGGAAAATAAAGCTTATAGGAATATCCAACATGGCTCTTTAAGTTTTTGTACTCTTCTCCTAGGAATCATTTCAAGAAACTAAGGCAACACAGATGACCCCTGGGATTCCCCCATGAGGACTGGAGGTTTCAGAAGCTGTGGAGAATTGCCTCTGCTGTGCTGATCTCCCTGCGAGTTTGCTGGAGGACACAACTTTGGCTGCCTATCCAATAGCAATCACTCACTCTTTTCTAGTGGACCCTGAGTTTTTTCTAGTATCCACACTTTCCCAAGGCACCATGGGTTTTAGGGAATGCTGATCCCATTCCCAGTCTCAGGCGTTGAAGTTTGGTTACACTAAGCCAATGGAGCAAATTTCATTCCTTGCCAGCAATTGGCTTAAGAAGAAGAGGATTTGGCCAGGGGCACATCAAGGAAGTTGGTGGGGGAGGCTTCTGGAAAAAGTTTCTTAGCTCTTTGAAAAAATACAAACAGAAGTCCCCTTTTTTGTGTTCAGATAATGGACTGTGAAGATGTGATACCTGGACCGCTATGGCCACTTTTTTGTTGCTGTTTTTTTGTTGTTGTTTTTTTTTTCTTTTGCCATGAAGAAGCTAACCAACATGATCAGAATGGAAGAGCAGAAGAATTTAGGCTCTTGATGATGTTGTCAAGGTGCTGAATCAAACAACACTGAAGTTGTACTACCTCAGAACTTCTTGTTATGTGAAATAACAAATCCCTTAGCTGTTTCAGCCATTCTGAGTTTTCTGTTGCCTGAGTTTTGCCTATGTCATTATCTTACTCTTATAATGCAATGTTGAATGTGCCTGCAATAAAACCCTTCCTTTCGAGTCAGTTATTGAGTAACAGTAAGGCTTCTCTCCCTCTCCCTCCTCTGGGAAACGTGTGATACTCCCAGAATGCCAATGGGTCCAAAATAGAGACAGGAGTGCCCAATCACAGCTGGGATCAAAGGCAGCTTTTCCAGGTTCTGGTAGCCCACCGCAATAGCTGAAAATGCCCATTGGTGTGGAGGATCGATGCATGGACCAAACTTAGAAATTGGTTCTTAGGCTCACCTTTGGGCTGGTTCTGCCTCTGAGCTACCCCTTGCTGTGCTCTGGTATCCTCCGGATTCCCAGACACTATACCTCTGACGTATCATCCCTTTACAAGATTAGCTCTGCAAACTTGGAGTACTCAAACCTCACACATTCTAAAGAAAGGACTGGCCTTAACTGTCAGACAACCTCCAGGCCCTTGGAATATCTTTCCTGATGATAGTGTCTTTGTATAATTGATTCTTTGGGCCAAGTCTGATCATTTATGCTAACAACGTAATTTCTGGTGAACATCTGTTGTGTTTGCCTAGGGTCCTGGGCCACACTATATTCGTTTGACCTCTGGAGACCTGGAGATTGAGTAGTTAAGGTCAGTCACTCAGGTGTTCCATGCTTATGTGACAGATCCCGAATAACGAGCCTGGACACGAAGGCTCAGGTGCATTCCCCGGTTGGCAATAAAACTTTGTACGTGTCATCACATATTGTTGCTGGAAGAATTAAGCACGACCTGTACAATCTTCTGGGAGAAGATAACTAGAAGCTCATGCCTGGTTTCTCCTCCTCTATGCATCTTTACCTTTACTGATTTTAACCTGTGTTCTTTACTGTAAAAACAATTAGCACATGTTTACCGGCTTTTCTTAGGTCTGTAAGTCCTCCTAGTGAGTCACTGAGGCTGAGGGTGGTCTGGGGGGATCCCCGACACAACCACTGCACAGAAACCTAGAACTTGTATTGGAATCTCTTATAATCTTTCTAGTCGTGTATCAGCTGGGTCAGTTGATCACTGGAAAGAGCACTGGGAACATGGAAGATTTGGATTCACATTCAGGTTCCATGACATGGCAGAGGCAAGGTTTTGGGGAAGTCAGAGATCTCTAATCCGTCCTCTTTTGCCCAGTGGAACAGTATCTGCTCTGCTACAACGGGTTGTTGTGGGGAGCGCCTCAGAGAATGCACTTGACAAACTGGAAAATTTGGAAAATTGTAAAGATATTGCCTATACTTTAAATACTTGACACAGAAGTGGAATATTGATAGCTAACACCGAATGCTGAATTTTTCCAGAGACCTGGACATGTGCTGGCTCATTTAATCCCCACTCTAGAAGCAACTTTGTATTCTATCTTAAATGGAAACTTTGTGAGGAGGAGATTTAACAAACTTCTCATGGCTCCATCTCTAATAAAAAGCAAAACCAGAACTCAAACCACAGCCATCTGGTTGAAGAGCTCAGGCAATCAACCATTTTGTAATGCAATTCCATCCTTTTAAGTACCTCCACAGAGTTCAGTCTCTTGAGTATAAAACCTGTTAGAGATGTGTAGTGTGTCATCTGAAAATACCAACAGTGACTAGAAACTATCTCTAGACCAAGACCACTGGAGTAAATACACCAGTCTTACCTTAGAAGATTCTCTTTTGTTTTGGGTCAAGGTATTCAGCAAGTAAACATATCTTGGGACACTTAGGGACACTAACACTAGTAACACTAACAAAAGGAGGGGGATTCCCTGCCCTTGTTCCCTTTTCCAGTTTACCCAGTGTATTTTGGATAGATCTTCCTTTCGGCATAGAGCTGCCACAATCATGACTAGGGGGAAAATCTGTCACGTCATCTGTCAGATGTGTGAAGTATTTCCCAGTGTCTTCTGACATAACGGAAAGCTTGGTCGTGAAGAACATCTTTAGTACTTCAATCTTGGTTGTGTTTTCCACGTGGGTTGAGATGGAGACAGGATATCATTTCATTTCATTGATTAAACGAAGAGAGAGGTTTGGGGTACAGATATTAAAACATAAAACAGAGTTGAGAGTGACAACATATTTTGCTGTCCCTGACGCTTTGATATACATTTCTTGGCAGCTCGAGCTGCCAGGGGCATAAGAGACTAGAGACTATAGGTCAAGAATCCTTGGGCTTTCAAACTCACATTCGAACCAGAATTAAAAACAAATGAATCTTAAAACTCTGTACTTTCGTGAGATGTATTATGGCTTTGGGAACATGTGACTTGCTGCGTTATATATTTACAACGTTATAAGGAATTAGATTTCAATGATCATGATGATGTAGCAGAAGCAAAACAGTGTTCTTTCTCAGGAAGCATCAACGCATTATTGAAAATCTGGGTTATTCGATACGCAAGTTTCCTTATTAGTATGCAGTAACATATACAATCCAGTGGGCTTGTTCAGAAAGAGATGATCAGAAATGAAATATTTCTTTTCTTTTCTTTTCTTTTCTTTTCTTTTCTTTCCTTTCCTTTCCTTTCCTTCCCTTTTCTTTTCTTTTCTTTTTTCTTTTCTATTCTTTCCTTTCCTTCCTTTCCCTTCCCTTCCCTCCTCTTCTCTTCATTTTTCTCTTTTCTTTTCTTTTCTTTTCTTTTCTTTTCTTTTCTTTTCTTTTCAAGCTGAGGTTTTGAAACACCCTGGCAGCATGAGTTTTGACAAGCTTTTGTTATAACTATAATAGCAACTTCAATACACATATACACAAACACACACGCACCTGCCCTCTCACACCAAGCGTCATACATCCCTTTCCTCACCCACCCCCAACACAATCGGGCCCGCTGGCAACTTCCTCACCTAATTTCCAACCTTCTCCCCCTGCTTACTGTACTTCAGCCACACCCACCTCCCTGCTGTTTCTTGAACACTCCAAACACACTCCTGTTTGTGCTTGCAGTTTCCTCCGCTGAATATCTTCTCTCTTGGATATGCGGGTGACTTTGCTTTCCTCAGAAGGCCCTGCCCTGACTGCTGTACCCACGGAGGCACACAGATCACTCTCTGTCTGTGTGTCTGCCCCTTCCTCGCACTCTCTGAATCGGCGTTAGTTATTTGTACTCTCAGTCCCAACCACGATATGTGAATGGTCCTTAGAAATCAACTAGTCTCATCTAACAGTCCCGTTTTGCAGACAACAAAATGGAAACCTGCAAAAGAAGAAGTGACTTGTACACAAATCTTTCATTCATCCATTCAGCAAATATTCAGTCAGCTTCTATGTGTCAGACTGTAGCTCCGTACCAGGTATTGGGGGGGTAAAAAAAAGACCAAGGAAACTTACGTTCTATTTAGGAAGACAGGTAATAAACAAGTAAATGTACAGTGAAAGTTAGGGAGTGATTACTGCTTCAAAATAAAGCTAAGCAAAACAAAAAGCAGAGAGGTAAAAAAAAAAAAAAAAAAAGCCAGAAGTAAGAAATAGCCAGGAATAGTTGAAAAACATAATCTCAAAGGCACATGACACTAAGTCTGTTGAAAGTTCTCCAGATGTTAAAACAGCTGTTCATTCAAGATGGTAGCCAAGTGGCAGGCTAACTTATGAGTGCAGAAGGTTTAGCAAGGGGTTCCTTTGGATTTAAAAAAGAAGTATAGTTTCTGACACTAGGCTCAAGGCAAGTGGGGCGTAAAACACCCTTAAATGATATGATGACTTTCACTGTAGCAATAACTGCAGTTAAAGTAATGGTGAAATCTGGACTGGATCCATTCGAAACACTGTGCATAATGAACCATCACAGAGTTTAGATACTGTAGTTAATGTCAATTACCAATAGTGACTAGAGCTGACCTGAAATCCAGGAACACACAGAATCTTCTGAGGAAATAATCAACTCTCTAAAAGTGGGAGCCAGGCTACCGAACGCTAGGAATTCAAACGTGACCATGCACAAAGCAAGAGCAAAATCAGACTACTCATCTAGGAATGTCCCAACCTACACTTATTTCAGAATGACAGCAGTCCACTGATGCCATCATGAGATCAGACCAAGTAATATAAAAGCTAAGAAAGGTAGCCCAGATCTGAAAAAAAAAGAGAGGGATCAAAAAGCAATGGCTCCTGAGAAAATAGCCAACCAGGAACTGAGAGACTCCATTTATCTCCTCATGCTTGAGTTTCTATCTAGGATCCAGGCACCAAAGGGAAACATCTGTGTGTGTGTGTGTGTGTGTGTGTGTGTGTGTGTGTGTGTGTGTATAAGAGTAGGCATATTTGGGAGCGGTCTCTACATGCTAATGAAATGTCCTGTCTCCTCTGGTACAATGAATTCAACGCATCATCTTTTTAAAGAAAGAATTCTCTTACAAATGGTAGCTTGGGCTTTTATGCTACTCAAATCTCCAGAATGAGGGCTGCTTCTTAGAGCCTCACAGCTGTTCACTGGCAATTTCCACACAATAGGTCATTTGCACTTAAATAATAAGGCCCTCCTCAATGACAAGGCTGAGTGTTCCTGAATAAAGTTCCAAATCTCTAAAGTGGCTCAAACATCTCAGCTTCAGTATTAACATCTCTGGCTACACTGTAGATTTTAGGACTACATAATGCTCATAATTTCAAGCATTAAAAAGTTTCCTTTTTTGAAAGACAAAAAAAGCTTTCCTTAAATGTTTAGAAATTAGAAACATTTTAGAAATACTTCTTACATAGACATCTCTCTAATAGCATTCTTGTAGGTCTTACTTTATATTCCTTAAATATTTTATTTCCTCCAATGGATAAATCATCTTTGTAAAGGACTGCTTTGGATTTGTCAGTGATTCTGATTCTAATCATTCCTACATTTGAATACATATATATTAAACATGATAAGATAAGTTATAATGTGCACATTTAATCAAAATACACCATTGTTTAAATATGAATAAATAAAATAAAATTAAGGCTCTGTTTATACGTACATCATGGGAACATTTTATATTAGGTTTTGTGATCAGTACCACAATTTTTCACAAGTTGGAGCAAATCACGAAGCCAAGGAGACATTGCTGAATGTGCTTTATCGATATGTTACTTTCCAACAATTAAAGTAACTGAGAGTGCTATATGGCTTTCAAAAATGCTTTACCACGAGATCTTTTAATTTGCAAAGCAACCTCTTCGATAGCTGGAAAAGTTATTATTTTAGTTTCATAGATAAGGAAATTGAGACACAGAGGCCTGAAGGGAGTTACCTAATGTTAGGTGACAAGAAAGTGACAGAGGCAAGGCTACAATCCAAGTCCACTGATGCTAATCATAACGGCCACTCTACAACATAGTCCTCTTGCAAGACTATGCCTTGTCTTCTATTATACGTTGATATCATTTTATTTTATTTTATTTTATTTTATTTTATTTTATTTTTGTTTAATGTTTATTTATTTTTGAGAGAGACAGAGACAGAATGCGAGTGGGGGGTGCATAGAGAGAGAGGGAGATGCAGAATCCGAAGCAGGCTCCAGGCCCCCAGCTGTCGGCACAGAGCCCCACGTGGGCCTAGAACTCAGGAGCTGTGAGATCATGACCCCAGCCGAAGTCGGACGCTCAACCGACTGAGCCACGCAGGCGCCCCAATATCATTTTAATTTAAAGATTTGCTTAATACTATTTTGTGACGATGCTGAGCTGCTCAAAACAGAAATTAACATTTGTCAGCAGCATCACTTAACATTTGAAAGATCCAGGATTCTGAAAGGTATTGAAGAACTACATGAAAGAGTCAGCTCTTTGAAGTTCCGGTGTGCAAGTTTTATGCAGATTATAAAGGCATGAATATGTGGTTGCTTTCCCACCTCTTATTGATCAAATTTCCCTTGAGTACATCATGCTGACTTCTTACTGTTCACTTATCCTTTAAAGTACGTGATGGTTTGGCTTTTCTCATCTCCAATATCTCATTTTAAAATGGGATCAGGCTGAAATTCTTTTTACAAGAGGGCTTAATAATTCCATCTGCTAAAATGAAGGAAGATAACTTATTTTTACCATTAGAAACTTTTTGACAGATGGACAGGCTAATTTTCTTGATTTACAAAGAGCTCATTGCAATAAATGAAAAGGTGAGCAAGCCAATAGAAAAATGGGTAAAAGATATGATCATGAACCCTATAGTGCAAACATACAAATGGCCAATAAATACATGCAAGATGCTTATAATAAAAGTAATGAGTAGCAAAGTAATGAAATACCTATTGCATGGGGGGAAAAAGTTGAATGGTACTCACTCCTGGTGAAGGTTTGGGAGAATAAAGGCCCTTGTATCCTATTGGTGGAAGTGTAAATATGAATACCCTTCTGGAGGACAATTTGTCATTATCTATAGAAATTTTAATTGCATGTATCCTTGAGGGAACAATCCCATCGCATGGATCTTACTACATAGATATATTGATGGAAGTTCACCTACATCTATGGACATCAAATTTTAATAATTACAGCATTATCTGTAATGGCAAAAAACTATAAACAATCAATTTCTATCAGTAGGAAATTGGCAAAATAAAAGGTAAATCTATAGATACAAATACTGGTACATAAAAGATAATATCAATCTGTATATGGAATATTTTTCAATATTTGGTAATAAGTTTAAAAAACAAGATATATATATGTATATATATATGTACTATATATATATGTATTACATATATATGTATACATATATGTATACATATACATATATATGTATTACGTATATATACATATATATGTATTACGTATATATACATATATATATACATATATATATCTTGTTTTTTAAACTTATTATCATACTATATATACACTTATACTATATATATGTACTATATATATATGTATTACATATGTATATGTATACATATGTATATAGTACATATATATAGTATATACAGTGTACAGTATATACTATAGTATATATAGTATACAGTATGTAGTATATATAGTATACAGTATATAGTATATATAGTATACAGTATATAGTATATATATGCTATATGTATAGTATATATAGTATATATATAGTACATATATATATAGTATGATCCCTATTCAATAGAAGAAATAAAAAAGTATATAGTATATATAGTATACAGTATATAGTATATATATACTATATGTATAGTATATATAGTATATATATAGTACATATATATATATAGTATGATCCCTATTCAATAGAAGAAATAAAAAAGAAGAAAAATAAATAGGGTGTGGAGGTTCCTCAGAAAATTAAAAATAGACCTACCCTATGACCCAGCAATAGCACTGCTAGGAATTTATCCAAGGGATACAGGAGTACCGATGCATAGGGGCACTTGTACCCCAATGTTTATAGCAGCACTCTCAACAATAGCCAAATTATGGAAAGCCTAAATGCCCATCAACTGATGAATGGATAAAAAAATTGTGGTTTATATACACAATGGAATACTACATGGCAATGAGAAAAAATGAAATATGGCCTTTTGTAGCAACGTGGATGGAACTGGAGAGTGTGATGCTAAGTGAAATAAGCCATACAGAGAAAGACAGATACCATATGGTTTCACTCTTATGTGGATCCTGAGAAAATTAACAGAAACCCATGGGGGAGGGGAAGGAAAAAAAAAAAAAGAGGTTAGAGTGGGAGAGAGCCAAAGCATAAGACACTGTTAAAAACTGAGAACAAACTGAGGGTTGATGGGGGGTGGGAGGGAGGGGAGGGTAGGTGATGGGTATTGAGGAGGGCACCTTTTGGGATGAGCACTGGGTGTTGTATGGAAACCAATTTGACAATAAATTTCATATATTAAAAAAATAACAATAAATAAATAGGAAATATACATGAACACACATACATGCATATATGCTTATACATATCCTTTTGTGTCATGAGTGAATCACAAAACACTATTGAGTAGCAGTTACCTCTGATATGAAATATTGGAGAGAAGGGGTCAATTTAGGAGGGGAGACACGGCTTATAATTTCATTTTGTTGTGTTTTTGCCTTGTTGAATTTTCCATTTGCTAACCAAATATGTGTATTATTTTCTGTTTATGTTTTAGGAAGGCATGCTTTTTCTCCATTTCACTAAATTGGAAAAAAATAAAAAGGAAGAAAAGGACAAAGAAATGGGTTTCATGTTGATTAGGAAAATGAACACATGAAGAGTCCTATGTACAAAGTAACTTCCCAGTATCTCCTGTCCTAATCTAATAAAGGCCTTGCATTTCCAAATCCCCTCCTTATTCTTCCCTGTGTTATCAAATGTCCATCATGCCACGGAATACATCTTTGAGCATCTGCAGACGCCCACATCTGGATTGACCATTTACATCAAGAAGCAGTCAGGGATCTTGGTCACTGGAAATTGTATCTTTCTTTTGTCCTGGCAAATAACACACCTGCGGTGAGGCATCTTATGCTTGCACCATGATATTGGTCTTCAAGGAGTGGGGAAGTATTTCATATCCAACACGATTATATTACTGCAAACTGAGCCATGACGAAGGCTGTCTCCTTGACCAAGCTATGGTCAGGCTCCTCTGAGCCCCCTTCTCAGCTAGACCTCAACTTTGGCCTATAAAAACTGCAGAATCTCAACACAAATGCTTTCATCCATTCCCATCCTGCTTGAACCAATTCTAGCACAGTTTCTGACAGCTCAAGGTTGTTCTCCTAGGTTTACTTCAGCCCCTTTTAAAGGAACTTTTTGAAAAAGTTCAGTGCTTCCAAGAGAAATTACTCTTTGTTCCAGGGCAAAACCTGGTGATATATCAGACCCAGAACCCCATTTTTAAGACGATTCCTTAGAGAGCTTGCAATTATAATTTTTTTCTCTGCCCTTTGAGATATAATTCTACCACCCAAACCGTTTTCTCAGGGACCTGAGAGTCTTTGCAATGTGAACAGTCAGGGAGATGACTCTGCTACAGACTCCGCAGGAGGGTCAAGGCCTAAGTTGGGGAGCTGTGCACCTCTGCCCCCTGTCGGCCATGAAGATAGGACACACTCACTTCTTTTCCAGATAAGCACTAATTAAGAAGCCCAGATGATCTAGTCTCATGGACCAACACCCCTTAACACCCTTCAGTGCCTTTTCCCTAGCACACCCCAGCCTTTACAAACTCTTCTGCCTTTTGGAAGAGTTGCGTTCAGTTCACACTGGATTCTCTTCCCTATTGCAATAGTCTGTGACTGAATAAAATCAGCCCTCATAGTTTTAACTACCGCCCGGCTTTGTTTATCTTTAACAACAGATCTCAGGGAATATCAGGTGATCAGGTCTGGACCCCAGAAATTCCACAGGCATCTTCCAAATCTCCCTGTGGCCCCAACCAGTCCACTCCCATAATTAAACCTAAGCCATTATTATCAAATTTAAAAATTATATAACTGGGGCACCTGGGTGGCTCAGTCGGTTAAGCATCCAACTTTGGCTCCGGTCATGATCTCATGGTTTGTGGGTTTGAGTTCCGTATCGGGCTCTGTGCTGACAGCTTGGAGCCTGGAGCCTGCTTCGGATTCTGTGTCTGCCTCTTGCTCTCTCCCGCTCATGCTCTGTCTCTGTCTCTCTCTGTCTCAAAAATAAAAACCTTAAAAAATTTTTTTCTTTTAATTATATAACTGCTTTTGTTCCAGTTATCTTCCCATTTTGTTTCTGTTCTTTCAGAGCCCCATATGAGGGGTACCACATCAAGGCATCCATCAAGGCAAATCCTTTTAGGACAGGGACAGGGCCTTCTTTCTTTTCTCAGTACAATTCCTGCTACAGAAATCACAGACTTTGAGGCACTTGGAAAGTGTGTTTGCTGACCTCATCTCACCTTATTTGGTTTGGGTTTTCAAGGATTAAATTCCAAAACTTGTGCAGATTTAGAAACATGCAAAACAGTCAGCAAATAATATTTGTGTCTCACTGATTTAAATTAACTTTGTATTGTTTTATGGGACTACATGTAAAAAAATATTCCCTAGAGTCTCTTTTATGAGAAAGTGGGGGGGGGTTACTTTTTAAGCTGTGTTTTAAATCTCCAAATATGAAATGTTTTAAACATACATAAAGGTAGAATCGTGTATTGCATTATTCTCTACTCATCAGTATTAGAGATTACCACAGTGTCCTATTTCTTTCATTTTTTCCCCCTGGAATGTACTATATTTCTAATGATAATCTTTATGAACAAAGCTATTTTTTTTCTTTTTTGTGCATTTTTATTGAAATTCCAGTTAACATACAGTGTAATATTAGTTTCAGGTGTACAATATAGTGATTCAACACTTCCCTACATCACCCAGTGCTCATCAGAAGTACCCTCTTGGGATACCTGGGTGGCTTAGTCGGTTAAGGCTCAAGTCATGATCTCATGGTTCATGGGTTCAGACCCCACATAGGGCTTTGTGCTGATGGTGTGGAGCCTGCTTGGGATTCTTTTTCTCTCCCTCTCTCTCTGCCCCTCCTCTGAACTCTCTCTCTCTCTCTCTCTCTCTCTCAAAATAAATAAATAAACTTAAAATAAAAAAAAGCCACAAGTGCCCTCTTTAATACCCATCATCCTTTGTTTATTATTTTTCATTAAAATTTTTTTAATGTTTATTTATTTTTGAGAGAGAGAGATGGAAAGAGACAACACAAGTGGATGAGGGGCAGAGAGAGAGGGAGACACAGAATGCAAAGCAGGCTCCAGGCTCTGAGCTGTCAGCTCAGAGCCTGATGCAGGGCTCGAACTCAGGAACTGTGAGATCATGACCTGAGCCGAAGTCGGTTGCTTAACTGACTGAGCCACCCAGGTACCCCACCTATTTATTCATTATATTATTTTAAGTTTTTATTTAAATTCTAGTTAGTTAACATAGAGTGCAATGTTGGTTTCAGGAGTAGAACCCAGTGATTCATCTCTTACATATGACACTCAGTGCTCATCCCAACAAGTGCCATTCTTAATGCCCGTCACCCATTTAGCCCATCCCCCACCCAGTAATCCTCAGTTTGCTGTCTACAGTTAAGAGTCTCCTATGGTTTGCCTCCCTCTCTCAACAAGAGCTAACTTTTAAATTCCACAGATGCTGGCTGTGCACGGTGGGTGTCAGTTCTCCTGTGATACTGAGGCTGTTGTTCAACGTTAAGATATTACTGGCCAGCCCCAGAAGGGCCAAGCCATGATGTGGGTTTCATTCCAGGAACAGCGATGCATTTGGGCTGAGTCATGTGCTGTGTCCCCTTCAGTCTCCTTTCCAACTGACACCACAGTTTCTTAGGTCTTGGGTAGGGCTAAGAATGTAGTTAGGGCCATCTGAAAATTGACTTACAACACAGCACAGTGGCTAACCTGGCCTCATTGTCAGAAGAAGCCTGCCCCTTGGCCTTGCAGTTTCACATAGGCCATGCTGGGTGTGATGTGATTTCCTTGATAATATAAAGATAGCATTCAAGTTGGAACTATAAATCCATCTGTAAGCCATTTAATTCCTCCATAGCACTGGGACATTTATACAGGGACATTTGTTTCAGAGGAAAATCTTACTAAGATTATATTAGGGCCTTATTTTTGTTTTGAATGAACTGTATCAATGCTCCAGACTACAGGCTTAAGTATACACAGGAATAAAAATTAATTAGTGCAATGTGTTCATGGCATCCTTATTTTTTCCCCCATAACTATACTGATGCATAGCCACTTATATAAATCAAGGGTCTGTCTTAACTGACTTATTTGCAAGAAGTTTATTTGCAAATGAGAGAGTTCACAAAAAGGGAAAGGGAGATTTACTATTTATTAATATGAGTACTGGCAGCCAGCTATTTTATTAAAAAATCAAAGGCATTGGGGTGCCTCGGTGGCTCAGTCGGTTAGGCGTCTGACTTCAGCTCAGATCATGATCTCACGGTTCATGGGTTTGAGCCCCGCATCGGGTTCTGTGCGGACACATTCTGGGTTTCCCTCTCTCTCTGCCCCTCCCCCACTCGCCATCTGTCTCTCTCTCTCTCTCTCTGTCAAAAATAAATAAACGTTAAAAAAATCAAAGGCATTGGAAAAGTTGCAGTTTCCACTGGTGTCAGTTGTCCTTGATGCAAATGACTTTCTATGTAAAGCCCAGGACACCTGCTTTCACCCCAGCCTTCTCATGTTTTATGTAAACATGAAGCATAACATGACAACCCAGTCAGACTGTCAGGTTGTTGGATAAAACTGGAGATGATCCATGCCCGTGTTGTTCCCTCCAACCTTCCTTCTCTTTCCCCTCTGCTCTCAGCAGCATCAACCGTCCTGGAATCTGCTGGTATAATCCCAGCCGGGACTGGGGAAGCATCGAACAACAGTGTGCACATCTGGGTGTTCTGTCGGACAAGGAGCTGAAACTTTTTACATGTTCACTCTAACAAGTGTCGAGGAAATATAACCAGTTGAATAATTTTCTGCTTAAGCCAGATACTAAGAGTCTGAAAGGAGGCAAAGGAAGGCTGCTGTCTTGTGTTTGTTAAAGAGGCATTTGGGGAGCACTCTGAAGAGAAGGATCTGGGGGTATTTTTGTTCAACCTAAGGAATGTTGAGAAGAGAGCTGCAGACAGTTTTATTTGCCGTTTCAATAAGTCACAGTGGCTTGACATTTTTACTGGATGAGTCATCTTTTAAGTATGTGACAGGTATTGGGATGTCCTGAGTCATAGGATAAGAATATGTTTCCTCAAGTAATCTATACTTATAAATACCATCAGTATGCCTTCAGTTTTTAAAAAATTCTATGCGAAAGACTGAGCATAACCAATATGATTATTATCATAAAACATAATATATGCATTGATCTAACATATAAGTGATATGAGTGATTGCTGTGTTGTATCCCAGTTCATCATAAACAGTTGACTGTTAATGTAATTGGCAATTGATATAAAGCTTTACCCTGATGTGGCAGTTGTATCTGTAAACAAAATCAAATAAAACTGTTAGAACAATGTGTTATTTTAACTCATGGGGCGCCTGGGTGGGTGAATCAGTTAAGCACCTGACACTCGGTTTCAGCTGAGGTCATGATCTCACGGTTTGTGGGTTCACACTCCACACTGGGCTCTGTGCTGATGGTGTGGCACCTGCTTGGAATTCTCTCTTTCCCTCTGTCTCTGCCCCTCCCTTGCACATGCTCTCTCTCTCTCAAAATAAATTAAAAAAATTTAACTCTTTGAATGGGTAATCTTCTCATGGTCATCAACATTTTTATCCTCAAATACATATTGACGGTCACGATTAAGCAATTCCCATGATAACACCCAAGACATAAAAACAACTGGGATAAAAAAATATGATGTTAAGTAACCCTATTCCATTTTCCTGTTTACCCTTCCCAGAAGTATTTTACAGAAAACTGAGCAAAATACATTAAGTGATCTCTTGACTTTCAGCGTATTATCTTAGTAACTCTATTCTTTAAGGTGAAAACTTCACTCCCTAAAAAACATTATCCAAACAAAGGTATTTCTACTCCTATCACTCGATGGCTCTCAATTCAGTATTTGTCAATAGCAGAATCTTATCTTCAAGTGAAAGGTTGTTTGCAAATCCAATATGTACAAGTGGACAATATGAAACTGCTCTGGCTGAAAAAGGGCATAGGGAGCTCAGAGTCCTACCTACTAAGTTTCTCCTTTGGGCAGAACTCAAGACTTCCTACCCAGCACAGTCTGAAAACCACTGTGTTAGCCTATCATAAGGAAATGTGTTCTTCATCTGGTACCAAGCAAGTCAGTCAATGTCCACCACATTGTTGGTGATGGTGGTCGTGGATCGGCCCTGATCCATGCCTGCCAGGTACGCTGCCCTCTTCTGGGATTCTTTAGAGTTCCTGCCAGAAGCATGGTCCCTCCTCCATCCTTTGATTCTGCCACCTTAGCCACAGGTGATTGGACCAGTAGGGGCACCTGACGTAAGGACAGTTATCTACAGGCTGCCCAGGGACATTTAAGTAACTTGGCATGAGACTTCTGCCCAAAGGGGCACTGCATGCTGGAGGGTCACTCATTGACCTTTCACCATCTATGGGGAATTTGAACTCGAGATGTACATCCAGGAACGTAGTAGGGAGATGTATAGAAAGAAGGGAGAAAGGAGAAGACTTGAGACAATGTGAACTGGAGTTAGTTACGGCGGGACAAGTGAAAGAAAAGAAGAGAGCCGGTAGGTCATAATGACACAGTGCCCTGGGGAAGGAAGCAGCTGTCCTCACTTCACCTTCCTTTTCAGACCGTTGGGACCACTGGCATTCCATGAAGGACATTCTGGGATGGCTTCCTGCAGTTCCTCACTTTTCTGTATATCCTAGGGAAATCTCTATCCTGCAAGGCTACCTAAGCATGCTCTGTGGATTTCAAATTGCAAAAGGTGTAACTAACCCCATTGGGTAGCTTTCCTACTTTAATAAACATATAATTCAACTCAGGAGATAATGTGTGGTGCAACCCAGTTTAGACACCAGATGTGTCTATATCTCAGGACCAAGAATATCAAATGTAAGGCACTGTGCCCTTCCAGTTCCACACCTGTACCCTTAGCAGATATCAATAATTGAACACAATCCTTTATTTCACTATTCGGACAGGAATCAATTTCAGAAACTTTTGCAAGCAGTTCACTAAGCAGTTTATCTATCCATATTATTGATTCAGGAGTTGAAATCTATTTCTCTTGCTTTGGTAAGTGTTTTGAGTGGAATTATTTCTCTTTTCTTGTTTAGCAGGGTATTTAGGTAGATCTATGGTTTTCATTACTTTCTGTGGTATCTGAAAGCTTCGGCTGGGGTGCCTCAGGGGGTTGCCTCTGGGGGAAGGAGAGTAAGGCTCAGATTAAGGCTGAGTAATCGAAGTCCAGAAAAAACCTGAATATCTCCATTTATATCTGATATATGTATTGAAATTCTTGGTAAAATTTTATTTAAGGAAAAGACTCTGCAACCAACAGTTTTTTTTTTTTAATAATTAAATTTTTTTAACATTTATTTATTTTTGAGACAGAGAGAGATAGAGCATAAATGGGGGAGGGGCAGAGAGAGAGGTAGACACAGAATCGGAAGCAGGCTCCAGGCTCTGAGCCATCAGCCCAGAGCCTGACGCGGGGCTCGAACTCATGGACTGCGAGATCGTGACCTGAGCTGAAGTCGGACGCTCAACCGACTGAGCCACCCAGGCGCCCCGCAACAGTTGTTTTTTGAAATCGCTAAATTATTGTATCATCGGTAATTGGGTCGTGGCGTTTATACAATCGTATCATTTCATAGATTGGTTTTACTGAAACCATCAACCGGCATGATCAGCCAACTATTTCAACCTGTCATTTCAAGACCTAAATTGGCAGAACAACATTTCTAAGTACCGTTTTCAGGTTTTTTATTAATAAAATATGCTTTCATACATCAATGACCTGGACATCACTATCAGCCCATTTGATCTAATGGCAACTTACAGAACACTTCACCCAGCAGAATACATATTTCTTTTCAGGTACACATGAAACATCCACCAAGACAGACAATATTCTGAACCATAAAACATGATTAAATAAATTTAAAAGGATTTAAATCATGCAGAGTATGTTCTTTGACCACAGTAGAATTAAATTATAAATCAATAACAGAGAGAGAACTAGAAAGTCTCCAAATATCTGGAAACTAACACACTTCTAAATTTCCCCTGCATGATAAAGTAAATTAAAGGGAAATTAGAAAATATTTTGTACTGAATGCAAATGCAATGAAAACATATCAAAATTTGTGGAATGCTGTGGGATAGCTGACACAGTTATTAAAATCATTGATTTCAGCTTCCACTTTAGGTATTAGGAAATAAAGAGCAAATGAAATCCAAAGTAAACAGAAGAAGTGAAGTAATACAGATCAGATTGAGAATCAGTGAAAGAGAGAACAGAAAAACAACATAAAATGAATGACAAAAAATTAGTTCTTTGAGAAAATCATTAAAAAACAAAAACAAAAACAAAAACACAACAACTCCAGCCAGACCAATCAGGGAAAAAAGAGAAAGAAAGAAGGGGTGGGGCAATGGGGTGGACAGTAAACAAGTTAAACAATAAACAATATCAGGAATGAGAGAGGTAATAACACTGTAGACTCAACAGATAGTAAAAAGGATAATAAGGGAATTTTTTCTTAATTATGCCAATAAATTTGACAACTGAGATGAAATGGATGAATTCTTTGAAAGACATAAACTATGAAAGCCCATACTACGAAAAATAAATAACCCAAATAATCCTATATCTATTAAAGAAATTGAATCTGAAGTTAAAACTTTCCCACAAAGAAAACTTCAGGCTCAGATGACTTCTCTAATGATTCTTACTAGATATTTAAGGAAGAAATAATACAAACTTTAAACAAAAATTCTTCAAGAGAATTGCAGAGGAATGAAAACTTCCCAACTCGGTCTAGCAGGCCAACATTATCCCAATACCAAAAGAAGACATTATAAGACAAGAAATTTAGGGGCGCCTGGGTGGCGCAGTCGGTTAAGCGTCCGACTTCAGCCAGGTCACGATCTCGTGGTCTGTGAGTTCGAGCCCCGCGTCAGACTCTGGGCTGATGGCTCAGAGCCTGGAGCCTGTTTCCGATTCTGTGTCTCCCTCTCTCTCTGCCCCTCCCCCGCTCATGCTCTGTCTCTCTCTGTCCCAAAAATAAATAAAAACGTTGAAAAAAAATTTAAAAAAAAAAAATAAGACAAGAAATTTATACACCAATATTCTTCATAAAACTTATGCAAAAATTTGTAATGAAAGTTTAGCAAATTGAATCCAATATTACCTAAATAGGATAATACATCATGGTGAATAAAATTTGTCCCAGGAATGCAAAGTTTTTTTTTTAATTTTTTTTTAAAGTTTATTTTTGAGACAAAGAAAGACAAAGCATGAACGGGGGAGGGTCAGAGAGAGGGAGACACAGAATCTGAAACAGGCTCCAGGCTCTGAGCTGTCAGCACAGAGCCCGACGCAGGGCTTGAACTCACGGACTGCGAGATCATGACCTGAGCCGAAGTCGGATGCTTAACCGACTGAGCCACCCAGGTGCCCCGCAAAGTTTTTTTTTTAAGTTCATTTATTTATTTTGAGAGAGAGAGAGAGAACAGGGGAGGGGCGGGGGGGGGGGGAAGAGAGAGAATCCTAAGCAGGCTCTGCACTGTCAGCACAGAGCCTGATGCAGAGCTGAAACCCAGAAACCGTGAGATCATGACCTGCGCCGAAACCAAGAGTCGGACACTTAACTAACTGAGCCACCCAGGTGCCCCAAAGTTATTTTAACATTAGAAAACTAATCAGTATAATCCACCATATTAGCAGATTAATATAAAAAATTTATTATCTCAGTAGATACATTTGGCAAAATCCAACACATATTCCTTATAAAAAACTCACAGTATACTAGGAATAGAAAGGAAAATTCTCAACCTAAAAAAAATAGCTTTCAGTTAAATATAAAACATATTAAGGAAAGGGGAATATAAAACTTTTCTATATCCTGGTAAACTTAATAGAATTTTGGTACATCATTTTGTTATTTTAATGGAAGTATATATCTTAGCTGTAGATCAAATAGAATCTTTAAACTGCAATGTTTTTGCTATCTCTGTTCATCAAAGGTAACTGATGTCATAAGAAATTAAGCACCTTTATCTGACCTCTGCATGGAAGACTTGGATATATACGAGGCTGTGTTGATACACTGTTTAGAAGGGGTCATTCTAGAACTCAAGTAATACTGCTATATCTTGTACAATAATTTTTAGCGTTCAGAAACACGAAAGCATCTTTTTGCCGAATAAAAGTTGTAGCAAAGTTTTTTTGACCACTAATGGTAACTGCATATGGATCTCTTTAATGTGACTGCTATCAAAGGGAACACCTGATTTTGTGAAAAAACAACAAGTTCCAGGGCGCCTGGGTGGCTCAGTCGGTTAAGCATCCAACTTTGGCTCAGGTCATGATCTCACAGTTCGTGAGTTTGAGCCCCGCGTCGGGCTCTGTGCTGACAGCTCAGAGCCTGGAGCCTGCTTCAGATTCTGTGTCGCCCTCTCTCTCTGTCCCTCCCCCGCCTCGCACTCTGTCTCTGTCTCAAAAATAAATAAACATTAAAAAAAAAAGCTTAAAAAACCCCAATAAGCTCCATATTTGATCAAATAATTTAGGCTATGACATAACTGTATAGTGACCCTAGAAAGTAAGATTTCTCACTCAGCAAATGTTAAAGTCTTCATTCTAATCTAATAAACTTATTTTCCAAAATCTGCTTCCTATATTATGGTATGCTTACCATGAAGCTCAGATGTTCCCCACTCTAATGAGAAAATAGAAAAAGAAAATGGGCCTGTGATATTTGGTTTTGATTTAGGGAGTTATAATCTGCAGGAGCTCACTGACTAATTCCTTTGTGACTTTTCAAAAATGCACAGGTCATTGCAATGCTCTTAATAAATCTTTAATCATTGAACAGGTTTTTGACAAGATTTGCACTGTACGACCAAGCTCTACAAATGAAAGCAAGATAAACTTGTAAATCACTTGTCATCCAGGTCCCAAGGACAGTGCCCCCATCTCCGATTTCTCATTTTCCAGATTTGAGGGACTTAACGAGAGCCTACAGAGAAGGTGCTCGATGGCTTGGGGAAAATGTTCATTTTCTAAAGAAGAATGGTAGATGTTGAGAGCAGAGGTTGGGAGGAGAGAGGCACATCAATCTAGTTTCCCATACCATATATCCTGACAAAAAGATTAAGCAGCAGCAAGATGTATAATGGCTTTCTATTACTGAGGACATAAGGAAAGCGTTTGTTTTTCGCACTTAACAAAATACGGTTTGAGCAATTACGATGTAAGTCACACCCTGACAAAGTGAAATACCAAGTTCTGCATCCAAGTGTGTGTGGCTGGCTTCCTGCCCATCTTCAGGGAAACATCATGCTGGCTCCAATTACAAGTGCAGCACATTTTCTGTGGTATAAACACTGAAGTCAGTGGCAAATCCGCCATGATGCTTGAAAGAAAAAAAAGGAGGGCCAGAGCCAGTCGCTGGATTCTGTATATTCCTCCGAGAGAATACTTCGTAGGCCAAGTGATGAATGCCTAATTGAAAGTAATAATGATGAAAAGCATTCCGTGTGATTACTGTATATAAAATGTCCCCATTTTATTAATCCAATTAATGTGTTTATAACTTCATGAAGACTGAACTATGATTATACCCATTTTAAAGTTCAGGAAAGGGAAGGTGACATCATCTTTTTATAGCTTGCTTTGACAGAGGCAGGACAGAAGCCAAAGTCCATGCTGTTTTTACCATTCCTCTACTGTTCCCCATCCCTTCACGAGGCAGGTTAGCCAACTTACCCACAATATTCTCCTTGGCCATTTAATTAGAGTAGGGTATTGTTTAATTAGAAAGTGTATTAGCACATCTCAACCAGGCATGCATATTCTTGCATATTGAAGAAAACTGACAAAAGAAATTTTCCTTAAAAAACTCTGTTTTTTAGGGGCGCCTGGGTGGCTCAGTCGGTTGAGCGTCCGACTTCAGCTCAGGTCACGATCTCGCGGTCCGTGAGTTCGAGCCCCGCGTCGGGCTCTGGGCTGATGGCTCGGAGCCTGGAGCCTGCTTCCGATTCTGTGTCTCCCTCTCTCTCTGCCCCTCCCCCGTTCATGCTCTGTCTCTCTCTGTCTCAAAAATAAAAAAAATAAAACGTTAAAAAAAATTAAAAAAAAACTCTGTTTTTTAGTAATTCAGAAACTCACTTAACTATGGGCTTCGATTTACTTTAAATTTTGTAAAATCTGGAAGTGGTTTCCTTTATAAAGAGTCAGTGGTTTTAAAGCATGTTTTATCTTACAGGGCAATGAGCACCCATTAGTGACATAAATTTGTAGCCATGAAAGGAAATTGGGAGAAACCAGGCGGAGGCCTCTGCCTTCTGTCAAAGCCTCATCTATAAACCCTCCCCCACAAAGTACCACCACAATGGTGTCTTTCCCGGTGTATAAAGAATGAAATTTCTAATTCACTTTTTCCATTGCTTTATTGAGATATAATTCACAAAATCTAAAGCTTATCCACTTAAAATGTACAATTCAATGGGTTTTTAGTATCATGAATGGTGAAACCAGATATATGATGGTGAAACCCGTCACCACTATGCCTAGAACATAGTCATTACCTCAAAAAGAAACCTTGTATTCTTTAGCTTCAAAAAGAAATCATGCCCCTGGGGCTCCTGGGTGGCTCAGCCAGTTAAGGGTCTGACTTCAGTTCAGGTCATGACCTCACTGCCTGTGAGTTGGAGCCCTGCATCCGGGGCTGCAGCTCGAAGCCTGGAGCCTGCTTCTGATTCTGTCTCCTTCTCTCTGCCCCTCCTTGCTAATGCTCTGTCTTTCAAATATAAAATAAAAAAAAATATTTAAAAAATTAAAAACAGAGAGAAACCGTGCCCCATTTTCTCCAGCCCTAAGCAACTATTAATTTACTTCCTGTCTTTATAGGTTTGCCTAACATGATGGAATCATAATATGTTGGGTTTTGCGACTGGCTCCCTTCACATAGCGTATTGTTTTCAAGATTCAGCCGTGTTGTAACATGTGCTGGTACTTCCTTCCCTTTTCATGGCTGCATAATAATCCACTGTATGTATATATATCACTTTTTGTTTATCCGTTCATCAGTTGATAAGCATTTGGGCTGTTTCCACCTTTTGACTATTATGAATAATGCTGCTATAAACATTCATCTGCAAGCTTTTGTGTGGACGTATGTTTTTACTCTTCTTGGGTATATACCCAGGAGAAAAATTACTGGGCCATATGGTAAGTCTACATTTTTTTTTTTTTAATTTTTTTTTTTTCAACGTTTATTCATTTTTGGGACAGAGAGAGACAGAGCATGAACGGGGGAGGGGCAGAGAGAGAGGGAGACACAGAATCGGAAACAGGCTCCAGGCTCTGAGCCATCAGCCCAGAGCCTGACGCGGGGCTCGAACTCCCGGACCGTGAGATCGTGACCTGGCTGAAGTCGGAAGCTTAACCGACTGCGCCACCCAGGCGCCCCTGGTAAGTCTACATTTAAATGTTTGAGGAATTGCTAGACTGTTTTCGAAAGTGGCTGTACTGTTACAAATTCCCATTGGAAGTGTGTGAGGGTTCTGATTTCTCCCTATCCTTGCTAACACTTATTATCTGACCTATTTACTCTAGCCATTCTAGTGCATGCAAAGTAGTATCTTATTGTGGTTTTGATTTGCATTTCCCTCATGACTGACTAATAATGTCGAACATCTCTCCATGTGCTTACTGGCCACTTGTCTACCTTCACTGGAGAGCTGTTTATCCAGATCCTTTGCCCATTTTGTAATTGAGTTGTCTTTTTTTATTAGTCAGTCGTTAGAGTTCTTTATAAATTCTGGGCACAAGTCCCTTATTAGAGAAGTGATTTTCAATTTCCTCCCATTCTGTGGGTTGTCTTTTCACTTTCTCGAATGGTGTCCATTGATGCACAGATGTTTTTAGTTTCGACGCAATACAACTTATCTCTTTTTCCTTTTGTTGCTTGTGCTTCTGTTGCTATATCTGAGAATCCATTGCCAAACGGGAGGTCATGAAAATTTAACCCTAAGTTTTCTTCTGTGAGTTTTTAGAACTTTGATCCATTTTGAATTAATTTTTACATATGATTTAAGGTCAAGGTCCAACTTCATTCTTTTTCATGTGGCTATCAAACTGTCCCAGTACCATTTGTTGAAATGGGTGCCTGGGTGGCTCAGTTGGTTAAGTGTCCAAGTCTTGATTTCAGCTGTGGTCATGATCTCGTGGTTCATGAGATGGAGCCCCGTGTCAGGCTCTAAGATGACAGCAGGGAGTCTGCTTGGGATTCTCTCTCTCCCTCTTTCTCTCTCGAAATACATAAACTTTTTTTTTTTAAAGAAAAGATTTTTCTTTCTCCTTAAATGGTCTTGGCATTCCCCCCCTTTTTTTTTAAAGTTGACCATAGACACATTGTTTTTTTCTAGACTTTTAATTCTATTCTATGTATCTATATTCTATATACAGCTATCCTTATTCCCATGTCAGTACTGTTGTTTTACACAGAATAAGATTTTACAAATATTCATGGTTGACGCAATCCAGGACCTCATAACCCCCGTATTCTCAATAAATGATTAACTGGCATTTAGTCTGCCAAATAATCTGGCTCAAATGATCCAATCACTTTTTGAACACTTACACTGTACCAGTGGCGAACTGCTATAAAGTTGCATGCTATCTTTCATGCTTAGGATGAAATTTGCATGACAAAAATAAGTCACATTTCCTTATTTGATCATGCTTTCTGAAAATCAAAATCTCAAAATAAAATAAATTGTACAATTGTGGAAGAAGGAGAAAACTTAGACATTATCTAGGCCAATCTATTTTGTTGTTGTTGTTTTGTTTTTACAGATTAGAAATCAGACCTTGAACTCTTTTCATAAAAACGGTGTCACCTTCTCCCAAAGTGTGACCTAAAAAACATTTGCTCCATTAAAGTTATTTGCAGACTAGACATAATTCAGGTATTTTGACAGACTATGAACCTCTCTAAAGGGAACAAACAATCATTGGTGTGGATAGAGTTTATCAACATCTCTTTTGTACCCAAGACCCATCACACAGAGGGTGTGTCAGCAAATATTTAGATGATAGAATTTTGTATTTGTCTTCTGGATACTTGGCCCCATGTAGACCCCAGAAAGAAAAAACCTTATTAGTAAAGATCATTGTAAAAGAGAGACATACTGAGAAAATAACTGTCGTATTTTGAAACAAAACACTAAAGACATAAACTAATAGAAATCATGGAATGATTGGTTTGGGAATATTTTTTGTTCTGTATACCTGGTATATATTAATTTTTCGTTAGTCTGATTAACAGAGATTTCTAGTGTGTTAATTTCAAGGAACATGGTTTTATCGATATTGGACAAAAGCTCTGGTATTCTGTTATGAACTGAATTGTGTCTTCCTCAAATCCACATTTTGCAGCCCTAACCCCCAATGTGACTATATTTGGATACAGGGCCTGTGAAGAGATGATAAAGGTTGAATGAAATCATTAGGGTGGATCCCTGATCCCATAGGGCTGGTGCTCTTATAGGAAGAGGAATAGATATGAGAACTCTCTCTCTCCACCATGTAAGACCACAGCAAGGAAGCAGCTATCAACACGCCTGCAAGGGAGTTCTCACCAGAAGCTAAATTGATCAGTAATGAGATATAGACTTTCTAGCCTCCAGAATTATAGAAGTAAATTTCTGTTGTTTAAGCCACCCAGTCTATGGTATTTTATTATGGCAATCCAAGTTGACTGATACATGCTTTAGATGCCAAAAACCAACAAGGGCAATTTCTCAGAATCAGATTCTAGCTAGCAGTTCACATTGTTGTATGTTATTGTTTTTCATTGTAGTTACACATTAAAAGGATTATATGGAAATGTAAGAGGTATAAATCTGAGAAAATGCCTCCAATTTCTTATACTCATCACATCACTTAGAGAAAAGATGGTTGCACATTTGATGAGTCCAAAACCTGATCTCTAAGACGAATAAAGAGATGCAACCCATACTACATTTCTTAACAGCAAGGAAACAGATCGTTTTTTAATTGAAAACCTTTCTAGAAGAAGAAGAAGGAGAGGAAGAAAGGGAGGAGGAGGGAGTGGAAGGGGAGGGAGAGGAGGCAGAGATTTTTTTTAAAAAGGGAGAAAACAAATAGAGCAAAGAACTTTTTTTTTTAACTTGTTTGCTTGTTTGTAGGCATCAGATGGCCATGCCTTTGAAAAAAGTTTAAAAGTACATTACACAATTTAAATACCAACATAGGAAAGCTGACTCAATTATAGAAATGCTATGTATACTTAGGCTGAGAACTTAAATGTTCCACATGAGCTCATGCGTGGTTGAAACAAAAGAACCCCAAAGTTGAATATTTTTAAAGAAATCTAATCAAGACTAAGAAAAGAATTTTCATCTTAAAAAACATAAGCTATTTCTGGAACTACGACGTTGTACGTGAACTAATGTAAACCAAGGAAGAATTTTAATAATCAAATTCTGAGAGCTAAAACATCATTGAAAAATTCTGTAAAATATTAAAGATTTAACATTCCCAGGCAAGATTGGTCAAAGGAGGTCCAAAACTATGGGCCAGTTGAATAAAGCCATCCTATACGATTTACTTAACTGCTTAATTCATTCACCTGTTAATCCGTCCCTTTATCAATTGTTCTGAGAGACTCAGTCAAATTCCCCTTTATTTATTTATTTATTTATTTATTTTTTCAACGTTTATTTATTTTTGGGACAGAGAGAGACAGAGCATGAACGGGCGAGGGGCAGAGAGAGAGGGAGACACAGAATCGGAAACAGGCTCCAGGCTCTGAGCCATCAGCCCAGAGCCCGACGCGGGGCTCGAACTCACGGACCGCGAGATCGTGACCTGGCTGAAGTCGGACGCTTAACCGACTGCGCCACCCAGGCGCCCCTCAAATTCCCCTTTATGTGTCCGATTCTCCTAACACAGATGACCCAATGAGTGATTATCTTAACAAACGGGACCACTGTAATGGCACTGAAATGCCACTAACACATTTGCAGAGGACATTAACACTTACTGCGACAGAACTTGTGACATCTTTAAAATTCCTGTGAGAACTCTCCTAGTGTCCAAGAAAAGGACCTGCTCATTGAATCATCTCCAATGAGGTAAGAGAATTATGCCCAAGGAAAGGTAATTCAACATTCACAACATCTTCCTTTTTTGAAACAGTTTGCAATTGTATCTCATGACTGTGACTATAGCTTTAAGACAAAACCTTCTGTGTTTGCTTCCTGAAAAGTGCAAAATGGGGGGCCCATATTATCATAGACATTGGAAGAGGAGCTTATATTTAGACCACAGTGAATTGGACTAGAATTGATTTAATTTGCCATATTTGTTCTTTATTACTTTTGAAAAAGGTACCAACCTTGGAGCATTTTAGACAAAGGTTATAGTCTTAATTTGTACATAGTCTAACATCCCCAAACTTTTCCCACCTGAATCTCTAGACCATGTTGTTAAACCTTGCTTAATGGACAGCAGGAAACATGTAAGTAAAACCTCTTAAAAAATCACGTGCCTTGGGGTAGAATGATCACGAAAGAAAGCAAGCCAGATCCTGGCATCCTTTAGTTCTTTTTTCTTTTAAAATTGTTCAATGTTTATTTATTTTTGAGAGAGAGAGACAGAGAGAGAACAGGGGAGGTACAGGAAGTGAGAGAGACACAGAATCCAAAGCAGGCTCCAGGCTCTGAGTTGTCAGTACAGAGTCCAACACGGGGCTCAGACTCACGAACTGTGAGCTCATGACCTGAGCCAAAGTCAGACGCTTAACCTACTGAGCCACCCGGGGAACCCCTGGCATCCTTTAGTTCTTAAAGGCTTACCCTGAGGCCTGTGCCTTGGGGACAGTCCCTGGTAATAGTGGCCTCCACTCCTGCTCTAGCTGGAGGGCTTAATGGCAGCAACCTTAAGGCTTCTGAGATCAGAATATTTGCTTTTTTTTTTTTTTTTTGAGCGGAGGAAAGCTTTATAGTCAAGCTGTAGGAGGAGCATCAAGGAGGCAGCCTCTGCTAACCCAGGGCAACCTAATTTTTTTTTAAGTTTATTTATTTATTTTTGAGAGAGAGAGAATGAGCATGTGAGTAGGGGAGGAGCAGAGAGAGAGAGAGAGAGAGAGAGAAAATCCCAAGCAGGCACCCCACTGTCAACGCAGAACCCCAGCAGGGGCTCAGTCCCACGAACCAGAAGATCATGACCTAAGCGGAAAGCAAGAATCAGACGCTTAACCAACTGAGCCACTCAGGCGCCCCTAATTTTGAACTAGAATCGAAGTGTGTGCGGATATGCTCTGAGTCAGACAGAGATCTGTTTCCAGGGGGCAATGTCTTCTGTCTGTTGCCCAGTGTGGTAAGGGGACAAACCAGAACGTGGGGAGAGCTGCGTTTCCAGCTTTGATGAGCCAGATAATAATTAGCTAAAAGCTTCTGCCCAGATCTCAAACATGGCTGTTTGTAAGTCATAAACTGCACTTGGAGGCAGAGGACCTGAGTTTGAACATAAGCTCCATCATTCCTGTTTATCTGGGCCTCAGTTTCCTCATGTGTCACCCGGGAGAGATTAGCATCCAGGTTTGCTGTGAAGAGAACAACTCAAGAAGGTGTGCCGAGCCTGACTTTCGAGAGTTGCTCTCGCTGCACGGGTGCCTCTCTGTTTACTTTGGCTTTGGATCTTTTCCTGTTCTCGGCGAATCTTTAGTGAATGACCCAAGTCCCAAGCTTAGTTCTTCCCCTTCTAAATGGAACAAGAGAGAATGATGCAGTATGTTCCTCTAAATAAAATACATGACTCTCAAAACCGTGTTCTGTTTTTAAAAAAAAAAAAAAATCACATTTTTGGCCACTCTTTGGGCATGTATATTTCTCTGCATACATGTCCCACATATTTCTGATGCAAACTAGAAGGCAGTTCAAATCTGGGAAAAGCTGATTTTCTGAAGCCGCCCAATCTCTCCCTTCTTTTTTGAGGGGTGGGAATCAGGATCAACGATGGACAGAAAGCAGGAAGCTACCAGCATGAAATGATGCAGTCAAAAGCATCAAAGCGAGCAAACGATCATACTCGGACGGGCCTCCGTGTCCTCATTTCTAAATTGGGGGTAAAATGCCTGATTATGTCATGGTCGTGAGGTTTGGACTAGATAACATATGTAAGCCGCCCGACACATTGCCTGATACATGGTACGTGTTCATGAAAAGCTGATTGTTTTTACTCCTTGCCCGTGACTCCCGAATTCAGAGAATCGCCCATTTTCTTAGTTCCCACAGCCTTCTCTTACATCATGCATTACGTCTCACATGTATTATAGTAAACAATTGCAATTCCTCTCCCTACCCTTCAGGACAAGGACTCCGTCTGCTTTATCTTAGTACCTCTTGGAGACTCAGCCCCGTGCCCAGCATTCATTTGTGGAACGGATAAGACATCCTATGGAATTGGGAAGGGACTGTGTGCGATTATAAAGAAAGCAAGATCTAGTTGGCAGTTTTTGCTGATAGACTCTACGGACAAACGTATCAAGAGTGGGGGAATATTAATTAAGAGGAAAGAGAAGGAATCTCCATTCGGTTTTGCACCCAGTGAGGCATGAGGATGTGTCGGAGGGGGGGGCAGATCAATGACAATCTATTGCGTGCCCAAGATGCTTGCTGCAGGTCGAGGTTCTTTACTGTAGAAATGGAACCTCAGTCTCCTAGTTGAAGGAAGGAAGCACTTGAATACCCCAACATTCCCTGGAGCCCGGGGCAGAATGGGGAGTCTTTTAAAAGTCCTAAGAGAAAGGCAAGTATTATGTCTGCTAAGAACATTTACAAACAGTGTGATTCTGCAAAGTTTTTGTTAAACAGTTACAACACCAGAAGCCATTATGGAAAATGACATGTCTTGGGAGTGGCTTTCCTGTGGAAGAAAACACAAATTTCTATTTGCTGAGGTCAAATACCTCGATTGTGATTAAAATCACAAATCTTCAGCTAAAATTACTGCTTTGTGAAATAGAAGCAGCGAGGGAGAGTGGGTGGAAACGCTTGCTTCATTTTCTGCACTAACTTCACAGAATATGGAGGGATTTATTTTTCTCCAAGACAGAAACCTAATGAAGTAGAGTGAAATTTGCCTAGAGACTCTTGTTGGAGTGGCACTTACTGAAAAAAAAAATATTTCTGCAGCACAGCTTTTAGAGTTTAAACAATCGGGACTCTGCATTTGAAAGGCATTAGGAAATGAGGCTACTTTTCAGGGGCCTGGAGGAATCCGTTCCCCTGAAGCACATTTGGCCAAACTGCACCTTGTATAATAGAGACCGTACTGAAGAATCCGGGGCGTATGCTGTGCTGGGTGCAGTGTTGGCCATATAACAAGCGTTAAATAAAATAATAGCAACATGTGACACGGAGAGCCTGATCCTCTCATTCTTACTGCTAAACCCACATACCAGATGGTTATACACACCCGTAATCAAACGCAGAGCTGTGTGGGCCGGGGGCTGGCGTGGTCGTTCTGAGTCAGGCCACAGCCTTCTCTCTCCCTCTTGTGGAAGAGCTACCCTACCTCCACAGACAGTTACGAAAAGCCGCGCTGGTGGTTTGGAGAGCCCCCAGAGCCCCGGATCGGTCCAGACGATTCATGAATGACACCGATTTCCCTCAAGTCCGGGCAAAATGACATCGGCTCCCTTTACCCCCTAGAGAAGGGACTTTCTACTAAGATCTGTACATAAACCGGGGTACCTCAGCTCGAACAGATACAGGTGGTGGTTCATGAGACGCTTGATGGGCCGGTACTTAGCTCCTTAAAAAAAAAAAAAATACTCTTCCTTGAGAGTGCAGAGCTGAGGGAAATAAGTTCATGGTGAAAGAGCCCGTACTGCGTGACTTCGCTTCAAGGAGGTCTCTAGAACAGCCACGTGCACAGCGACAGAAAGTAGAAGGGTGGGTGGCCGCTGGCTAGGGAAAGGCAGTGGGGAGGTACTGTTTAAAGGGTGGAGAGTTTCAGTTTTGCAAGGCGAAGAGCTCTGTGGGCGGATGGCGGCCATGGCTTGTACAAAAGTGTGAATGTACATAATGCCGCTAAACGGTACACTGAAGAAAATGGCGCTGATGGTAAATTTTGTACTACGCGTATTTTACCACAATTAAAACATAGGCAGGGCACCGGGGTGGCTCAGTCGGTTCAGTGTCTGACTTCCGATTTCAGGGCCGGTCATTATCTCGCGGTTTGTGGGTTCGAGCCCCGTGTCGGGCTCTGCGCTCACGGCGCAGAGACCGCTGGAGATTCGCTCTCTCCTCGCTCTACGCCCCTCTCTATGCCCCTTGGTGTATTTAACCGAGTGTTAAATAAACACTTAACTATACATACGTAATAAAATATAATTAAAAAATTTTTTTAATGTTTATATATTTTTTGAGACATGGGGAGAGAGACAGACCATGATCTGGGGAGGGGCAGAGAGAGAGAGAGAGACACACACACACACACACACAGAATCTGAAGCAGGCTCCAGGCTCTGAGCTGTCAGCACAGAGCCCGATGCGGGGCTCGAACTCGTGAACCGGGTCAGTGAAAACTACCCAGGTGTTCTTGTTATGGCAAAATGAGAGCAGATGCATTCTGGAGATTTTAAAGGCGCTTTTCCATCAGACTCTTTTCACGTTAGCGTTGGTGCCCCCTAGAGCGTGAGCTACTCTGGGCGATGTCTTTGGCGATGTCTCCTTATGGCTCAAAATATGAGGTCCACAATGTCCCTGGGCTCGTTAACACAACCCAAATGTCAAATGGGCTCTTCCATTTAACCGAAAATTAATTTTTAAAAAATCAGACTGCTTCTAAAGCGGCTGAATTCAGTGGGAGGAGTAAGGTCCTTCTC
Source organism: Lynx rufus (assembly GCF_022079265.1). NCBI lineage: Eukaryota > Metazoa > Chordata > Mammalia > Carnivora > Felidae > Lynx > Lynx rufus. The sequence continues at coordinate 74,136,866 of NW_025814889.1, read as the reverse complement.
TTTGAAATTGGAAGTTATATAAGTGAAACTTCAAAGAACCCCAGCACGTTGTCCCACAGCCTATGGTTTTTGAATTGAGTCGCTCAAACCTCTGGTGCTCTGACCTCATGTGTCCTCGTATCTGTAGCCTAGGAAATAGAACTTCGCACTGCACCGAACTCTGTCATGTGTCAGTTATTGACTCAGCACAGAAGGGCCTGATCAATAATGACCCAGAAGAAAATGCTAGTTTGATCTAAAAATGACGCTCATGTTTTTATGATCAAAGCACCTTCTCAGGGAGGCTCTTACCCTTTCACTGATTATGCCCCCAGCTGAGGTACAGAAGGCTCTCAAAACATTTCTCACAGGAAGTTCAAGGTGAGGCTGCTTCTCTTGTACTTGTGGTCTGTGCCATGCAATAAAAAAAGGGTGTTATGGAGTATCTTTGTGTCTTAAGGGTTTTGTCTCCCAGTGATATCCCAAGTTCCTTGTGCAGCAGAATTATCATATTTTATTAGTAAAGTTGGCCCAGACCCTACACTGGACACATTGCCCTTGTCAACTGCAAATTTACTAAACACTTCCTGGGTGAAATATGCTTGCAATTTACAATTAACTGATTGGTCGAATGGCTGTTGGTTGAATAAAAAATTGTTGATTGAAGTGGGTCCTATTGCAACCATTGTACTTTTCATTGACAACCACGTTTGCAAAACTTCCTTCACATATTTTAAATCCATTGTTTCTGTTTTTCATCTCAAAGTGAGGACAGAAGAGGTCATTTGGCTAGTCTCTAGATGAGTGATTTACATGACTTCATTCGTTTATCCCTCCCATCTCTGTTCCTCTGCTTTGAAAAAAATTGCTCTTATTATGGTAACACGCACATAAACATAAAATTTACTATCTTAACCATTTTTCAGTGTATTGTTGAGAGGCATTAGACACATCCATAATGTGCTACCACCCATCTCCATAACTGTTTTCATCTTATGAAACTGAAGTTCTATATCCATTGAACAATTATTCCCCAACACCCCCTTCCCCATCCCCAGTGCCTGGAGACCACAATTCTACTTTCTGTCTCTATGATTTTGACTGTTCTAAATACCTCATGCAGTATTTGACTTTTTGTGACTGGCTTATTTCACTTGGCATAATGTCCTCAAAGTTCATTCATGCTGTAGCATGTATGGGAATTGCCTTCTTTTTTACGTATGTACCCTGTTTTGCTTACCCATGGGTCAATGGGTTGCTTCCATGTTTTAGCTACTGTGAATAACACTGCTATGAACAGAAGTGTTATGTTCATCTATTTTGCTGAACAAAAGACCATAATGTTTCCTTTAGAGTCAGGAACACTATGGGAGGAGTGGAAAAAGCAAGAGGATTCATGAATGATTTCAGCCATGAGCAAGCCTCCTCCAAGCCACCTGTGTGAGCCAGTTCTACACTCCATTGCGGTATGCAGAACAATAGAGTAGACTCTCCATTTTATGAGCTTAAAAATCACTGAAGGGATTGATACACTGCCCAAATCTCAGTGTATTTCAAAGCCACAGAGATGTTGCTAGAAGTGATATTAGAGATCATCAAGTTTAGTGATTCCCCATTCTTGAGTGCACATCAAAACCACGAGGACTTTTGGAAAAAAAATGCTTATGCATAGATCCCACTCCCAAATATTCTGATTTAGCTGGGCTGAGAGGTGGGCATCAGTATTTTTTAAAAAGTTTTTTTCAGGGGCGCCTGGGTGGTTCAGTTGGTTAAGGGCTTGACTCTTGATCTCTGCTCAGGTCGTGATCTCCATGGTTCGTGAGTTCCAGCCCCGCATCAAGCTCTGTGCTGATAGTGCGAAGCCTGCTTGGAATTCTCTCTTCTCTCTCTCTGCCCTCCCCCACTCACTATCTCTCTCGCTCTCTTTCTTTCTCTCAAAACAAACTTAAAACAATTCTAATGTGTAGCTGAGGTTAAGAATTGCTGACACAGCTTAACCCCCACTCCTCACTGGATTTAGAGAAAGAAAAAGGGAATGACAAGCCAAAAGTGACACAGACATTGGTAGAAAGATGTAATCAGGGACTTTAAAATTCCAAATCTAGTACTCTAAACCTCTTGAAAAATTCTTATACTGTATTGTGTTCCTTAGGAAGTACAAAAAAAAATAAGTAAACTATTATCAAGTAGGTAATTTTTATTCAACATAGAAAGATTTAAATTGAGATTAAATGCATGCTGGAAGGTTTATTTTAGTTTTCATTTTAATATCTGAATTGCAATGAATCCAAAAGATGAAAAAATTCTACCTATTATCAGAAATCTGACAAAGGAAGACAAACATCATCTTGATATATTATACACTTGATATTATACACTAATATATCATCTTGAGATATTATACACTTCTCAAATTAAATAGATTAACCCGGGGCATGAAGTTTAAAGAAGAGAAGAAAACAGAAATGAAGTAACAGGACTGATTCTAAAGATGAGCCCGTTCTGCTGTAAAAGCCAAGTAACGGAAAACCAAGAGGAAATGCAAATGACCAATAAACATGTGAAAAGATGCTCAGTCTCACTGTGGTCAGGAAAATGGAAATGAAACCATAGTTTATTTATCAGATGAGGGAAAAGCAAGAAAATGATAACATCCAGACCTGGCAAAGATGTGGGGAAAAGGGCAATCCAATTCACATTTGCCACTTGCCTCTTTCCCACTTGCCTCTCGTTCTCACCCCGAGCCCACTCCAGAGGTGAATCTCAGTGTTCTCGACCGGAAAAAGCAATGCTCACTCAGCCCACTGCATCTTGGAAAACCTCATCCTTGTGCAAGTCTGAAAGTCCTATACCCCTGGGTAGTAACCTTCTCGCCAGCTCAGTTGCTGGATGTGTATCTCCCCACCCTTTACTGAGCTCTTGCTGGTGTCAGGCAAAGCACTGCATTTTGTCATCTTGTCATTTTGTCCTCCAATCGTCCTATAAGGTAATTACTATTTTTATTCATACTTACACAGGAGAAAACTGAGACTTAGAAAGTTTAAATGTCTTTCGTGAGGAACACCCAGCTTGTGATTGGCGGTAAAGTCTCTATTTTTCTGGTTCAGGAGTGTCACCTGCATGTCAAATTTGGGGGTAATGAAAAAATACTTTTCTACCAATTTCTTCTTTCGGAGGCCACGGTACCTGAATAAGTCCTTGCAGAACTGGCTAATGTCTGGGATGCTAACCCCAAGCTGTTGACTCCAATGCCTAAGGCTTAAGCCCTAGGATCTGCTTCCTTTCATCCTTGAGCCACTGTATCCATCGCAGAGACTGGCTCCCACCCTGCCAGAGCCAATGCCAGCCCTGTGTGCGCATGTCAGTCCCTCCGCCACCCCCTCTACTGCACATTCATTGGATGAAGAGGCCGCTGTTGTCACTGCTGCCACCTGCTGGCACCTGGCCTCTCTGCCCAAGCTGACGTCCAGGGCCATGCCATGGCCCTCGCCAGGGCTCTAACTTCGATCCATCGCACGCTTTGCGTCTGGGAAAATGGCCAAAGCCTCGACAAGTTTGCCTCAATTCACCCTCTCGAATCTGAGCGCTGAGGGCTACCACCTTGGTGTTCCCTCCCTGTGTGCCACCGGGAAGAAGAGAGAACAGCCTCCTTCTTTCTAGAGCAGAGAATATGCTGCTTTGTCCCTTAGACCTGCCTGGCAAAGCAAGACAATGATCCATGGATGTGGGCAAGACTCTCCCTACCAAGATCTCCAGCCTCTTCATGTGGGTGCAGCGCGGTGAGTCTTGATTTGCAATGCCTGGTGCAGGCGTTCACCAACCAGAACTTTAGAAATCTTTCACGGGCGTGCATCAACAGTGAAGGCCATCAAGGCTGACATCATCCCACTCACCCCACAGACTTTGAACAAAGAATTAGGGGGCTTGGTATAAAGAAGTCTGCCTCAAGGAGATTAAGCAAGAAAATTAGAACTTCAGTGGACTCATTTGAAGATACGCCCAGACAGCCCAGCCACATGTAATTATCCATCCTAAGACAGATTTACAACATAAAGGGCTTGCTTTCTGTATTAATATGGACCCATCATTAGTGAGAGACAGAAATGGACTCAAACTCACTTGAGCTGGAAATAGGAGCTTAAAGTCTCCTATATGTGAACCATGGAAAAAGTCATGGAAGACTGGACTTCGGTATGTCTGAAGCTAGGAACTCCCACTGTGGGGTTTCCTTTGTCTCCGATCTCTGCCTCTCTGCGTGCTAGCTTCACTCTGTGTTCAGAGGTACCGTGGAGGGGTTTGGAGGGAGGATGGGCACGGACAACAGCAGCCCAGGCTCACACCTCCTCCACTACCCACCCCCCCACCAACAAGGGGAAAACCTTTCCAGCTCCACTGAAAAAAAAAATCCCAAAGCAAGATTCAAATAGTCCTCTTTTGGGTCATGCAACCATCCTGGATAACTGGAATGGGCTTTGTTATCATGAGAAAGGGAAAGGAATGCTGGGCAAAAAATGAAAACTGACCATTATAGTTCTATACAACGAAACAGTGTTTGCAAAACATACATTTATTTTATTTCACCCCATCACCATTTTTTTTTCCTTTAATAGTTTAAATAGGTTCCTGCAGAGAGAATTCCAGCTGATAAGATTGCAACCGTTGGAAATTAGCTCTACTTATTATCCACATTTTTCCTTTATCCTGTTAATAACAATTTTAATTGTTTACTTATTGTATGATCATTTGCTCCTTGTTTGTCCGCTCAGCTGGAGTGTGAACTCCACGAGGGCAGGGGTCACAAGTATTTTTGTTTACCGTTATTTCCTCTGCACCTAGAACGTTCCTGGCATGATCTGATCAACCATCCTTGAATGATCGATGCTAGATTCAATCTAAGTCAGCACTGGATGATTCCAAAGTTACTTAAAGAATCCTAAGTAAAGGGGCACCTGGCTCAGTAGGTTAAGCGTTGACTTCAGCTCAAGTCATTATCTCTGTTTGTGAGTTCGGGCCCCACGTCCAGCTCTGTGCTGACAGCTCTGAGCCTGGAATCTGCTTTGGATTCTGCGTCTCCCTCTCTCTCTGCCCCTCTCCCTCCCCTCTCAAATAAATAAACATTAAAAAAAAAAAAGAATCCTAAATTAAGAAACACTGACAGAAAGAAAGAGGAAATGAAATCAATACTTAGAATTAGAAGGTCCAACCAGTTTCACCATCTGTGGCCTGACAGGGAATCCACAGAACAGAGACACGGACATAGCAAAAAATAGTGTCTGATGAGCTAAACGTCAAAAACTTAAGATGGTTATAAAGGAAAGAGGTTCAAAACAGAAAAAAAAAGTTCAAAGTCATGGCCAATTCTGAACGTTTTAAAGTTTACCAAAAAAGTTGACATTTATATTATGTGAGCACAGAACCGAGCTTCAGAAACTTCCCTCCTGTCACTATATTTCTATGTGACCCAATTGTAAAATGGAAATATCATCAAGCCAGACATCCGGAAGGATCTCTCCATCAGTCTGTGTTTAATGGAATAACACCTTAATGAAAACACACTACTTGGGTACTTCACTGGGCTGTGCTAAAAATTATGGCCTTTCAAAGACTCTCCGTTGCCCAGGTTCTTGCCCTCTGTACACTTTAATAAAATACAACTGTTTGAGTTTCTGTTAATTAAGACTGCAGCTTGCTGTGACCAGGACTTCCTGGTGAGCTCCGGCAGATCACCGAGAAAGACGTTGGTAGAGAGTCAGCAACAGTTACCTGCGGAGGTTACTGGGGCATCCCCTCCCAGCACGGGTTCTTAATCTGCCCAGAGAAACAGGTCTGGGGGAGAAGGTGCCCCAGAGAGGAGGCCACAGGCCCTGGAGGCAGAGGAAGCGAGGCCCTGCTGTGTGTACTGCCCTGTGGTGGAGAAATGCAATTTCAGCCGAGAGGCAGGGCCCGAGAAACATAAAAGGTTGAGGCCGAAGAGAAGGGGCAAGCTCTGACAGAATGAATTTAGTTTCCTTTAAACTTTTTCTGGGAAAAGTGGATAACAGGGAATTGAGGCTGACCGGTGCCCTGGGAGAAGCCCAAGACTTCCGTGACGCCGGAGGAGGGGCCCTGTGATGTGAGATAAAAAGAAAGATATGTTTGATCTTGATCCCCAGTCCCCGATACAGGGCACCTAAAACCCACGTTAATTCCCAAGTGATAAGAGCACCAGGGGCATGTTTGGTTCTACTGAAGCTGGATGAGCGCTGGCCACCAAAAAGACCAAGCTGTGATTCGAAGCTTGGCGTTTTCAGCGCCCCCCCCCCCTTCTGGAGAAGAAAGAGGGGCTGGAAATGGAGTAAATAACTGATCATGCCTACGTGAGGAAACCTCCGGAAACTGCCAATAGCAGGGGGTTCAGAGAGCTTCTGGGCGGGCGAACACACAGAGATGCAGGGAGGGGGTGCTCTGGGAGGGGGCACGGAAGTTCTGGGCCCTTTCCCCACACCTTGCCCTGTGCCTCTCTTCCGTCCGGCGCTTGCCGAGTTCTATCATTTTGCAATAAACTGATAATCTAGTCAGTAAAACCTTTCTCTGAGTTTTGTGAGCTGCTCTAGCAAATCGATCAACTCAAGGAGAGGGTAGTTGGAACCTCCAATCTACAGCGGTGGGTCGAAGCCCAGGGGACAGCCTGGACTTGTGATTGGCGTCCGGAGTGGAGGCAGGAAGGCTAAGGAGGGATGAACCCTTAACCTGGGGGATCTGACGCTGTCCGCAGGTGGATAGTGTCAGAAATGAGTTGAAATGCAGGACACCCAGCTGGAGAGGGAGAATTGCTTTGCGGTGTCCCCGGTGTCAGAACTGGTACTAGAATCTCTTAGGCCTTCTCTGAGAACAAAGAGACTCGCACAGAGGGGAAGAGGCAGCCAGTGACTCCTTTGACTTCCTGGCAGGAGGCTCCATGGCTCGGAGGCCTGGGATGGCAGTGTGGGCCCATGTGAGCTCAGAGCTGATGCTTTGTGATGCTTTGTGCTGATGCTTTGGTGCTGATGCTTTTGTGCTGATGCTTTGTGAATTTGCCTGGCCCTCAATACCATCTGAGTGGGCTGGCCAGAGTACTTTTCCGTATGCACTCCCTTACCTTCCCTCTACACCACTTGTCCCCTGGGTTATGCTATCGTCTACACAAAGAGCACCTCGCAGTTAATCATTTAATTCCATAAACAGAAAAAAAAAATCAAGCCGTATGGGGAAACTGAGAAATGTATCCAACAAAACAGTTGCTGATTTAAAAAAAAAAAAAAAAGAAAGAAAATGGAGGGCGCCAGGATGGCCCAGTGGGTTGAGCATCCAACTCCTGATTTCGGCTCAGGTCATGATCTCGCGGTTTGTGAGTCTGAGCCCTGAGTCAGTCTCCACGCTGACAGCACAGAGCCTGCTTGGGATTCTCTGTCCCTCTCTCTCTGCCCCTCCCCTGTGCGCACATACTCACTCTGTCTGTCTTTCTCTCTCTCTCTCAATTAAATAAATAAATAAATAACTTAAAAAAAAGAAAGAAAATGGCAAGCACCGACTCTTCTACGTGAGCAATAGAATGGTCCTTGGGGATTCTCATGGCAAAACAGAAAGAGTGTCAGACCAAGAGTCAAAGCAATGACCCCCCAGCAATGTGTCTGGCACACAGTGGCTGGATGGGTGACTCTCCGTGAGTTGTTTCCTCTCCTGTCCCATTTCCCCTCCTGTAAAAGGATGAAAGGCATCTAAGTTCTCTTCCAGATTTAATTCTCTGACTCTCATATAAGTTTTTTAATTAGAAATGATAACACTGGCCCGCTGCACCATTATTGGGATATTTTTCTACTCTCAATAGGAAGATATAGAAAGTATTTTCCAATTCATTTTTAAGGTTTACTTATTTATTCTGAGAGAGTGTGAGTGGGGGAGGGGCAGAGAGAGAGGAAAGAGAGAATCCCAAGCAGGCTCCACACCTGCTTGGCCAGCGTGGAGCCTGGCTAGGGGCTCACACTCACCCACCGTGAGCTCAAGACCTGAGCTGAAACCAAAGGTAAGACGCTTAACTGACTGAGCCACCCAGGCGCCCCAGAAAGTATTTCCCAATATATTAACGAGGAAATGAAATTGTACTTGTCACAGTAAGCATCAACTCACAGGGTGTTCTTTCAGAAAACACTGCCACTTTGTCACCCTCACTCATTCGAGCTCCCCCCGACTCTCTTGTGACTTTTATTCTTCCAGAAGCAGTTTTAAACTGCTTCACACGGTAACTTTTTTGAAGGGGCAAAATATTTCCTCTATGAAAATCTAATCGGGATTTATGGGCATACCTCGTTTTATTGCACGTCACTTTATTGAGCTTCGCAGATAATTGCGTTTTTTATACATTAAAGGTTTGCAGCAACCCTGAGTCGAGCAAGTCTATCGGTGCCCATTTTCCAACATGCTCTTTTCATGTCTCTGTGTCATGTTTTTCCATTCCTGCAATATTTCCAACTTTATCATTATTATAATATTTGCTATGCTGTTACTTTAGCAATAAAGTACTTTTAATTAAGATGCGGACCTTGTTTTCTTAGACATAATGTTATTGTACACTTAATAGACTACTGTGTAAGTGTAAACAATACTTTTATGTGCCTGGGAAGCCAGAAAATTCACCCGACTCACTTAACTGCAGTGGTCTGGACCCGAACCCACAAGATCTTTGAAGTATGGCTGTCCAGTTTGGGGTAAAGCACGGACAAAATAAATCTTAAGATTCAGTTTTGAGCAATGGCCTCAACCCCCTTTGCGTATAATCAATGCATTTAATCACATAAGCAGCCCAGTCCACTGCATTTCCCTTTTTCATTCCCAGGTCTCCATTACCGCAGGCCCTAGCCCCTTCTACGCCATCTCTTCCCACCGAATTCACATGCATGGCACTAGACACTTGTCCCCCCTGAAACACTGCTTCCGTCCTCCAATGTCTGTTTGGGCTGCAGGATAGCCCGAGTACTTGGCCCAAGCCTTAGACTGTTCCTCGCTGGTTAATGTCTATCTGAGCAGTCCAGTGACCATTACTTCCTTACACAGTCTATGGTACAGTCTCTGGGAAGATTCTCTATTCTAGGGACATCCCAGACCCTTCCCACTCTGCTTGCCCCCCTCACTGATTTGGAACATCACTCCTTCTTTCCGGCAACCTGGATTCTACTGATCTCTCAAAACCCAGACGAGATCCCCCTCCCTCTACAGAGCTTTCCCAGAACCGTACATCTCGAAGGGTACCATCCCCACTTTGTACAGTCCGCTGCCCGGCACAGCCGAAGAAATGAGCGCATGAGCCCAAGAGGCATTCTCTCACGGAGCTGGGATGTCCTTCACAGGGCTGAGTCTCCTTCTAGGCAGCACAAGCTTAAGGTCCCCCCCTGCAACACAGTCGGGTGAGACGAGAGTCAATATACAAAGCTGGCCCTCTGATTAGTCTCAACAGAAGAGAACTGGGAGCCGGCTTCACAGAGACCCCCAGGTAAGGGCCACGAACACCTTCCCTCCCCAGGTGTATGGTCTTTTGGGTCCCCTCTGTTGTGTCCTTCTACCTTCTACCACCTCCACCCTTCAAAAAATATTTTTAGAATAATTAGAAGAGGACGGGTAAAAGCTGGGCTCCCTAAGGCCACAGAGGCATAGCTACCTGGGTTTTTCTCCAGGGCCCAACAAAATTTAACTTTAATCTTTGCCCCACTGGGTCAAAGTGACCCCGACCCAGTCGTAAGCAAGGACTCTGCTAGTGGATGTTTGGCTGACACCTGATACCCACGGCATTTGACTTGCCCAGGGTGATAATGAAAGTGATCTTACGATTAATCAGCATTGATTGCGCCCTTAGTCTGTGGCAGGCACTCTTTTAAGAACTTTTCACTGATGCGTGTATTCAATGCTCACAGCAATCCTCCAAGCTGGTTATTATCGTGTCCACTTTACAGTTGAGGATGTCTTTTATGTCAAAAGGTAAGCTGCCTTTCCCCAAGCCACACAGCCAAAGCTGAGCCAGTAACTGTTTTCATTTTCGTTGTGTTTTGTTTGAATTTAGGGAAAGAGCCTTGGCGGAACCTCCTTTACCAGGAGACCAGAGGAGAGAAAGGCACATGTTCGCAGGAAGTCCTGACTTCTCATTTGGTACCTCTGGGATCTTAGAGCCTCTCATTACCTGAAATATGAAAATGGCACACGTTTAATTATTCATTTTCCATCACCCTTAATGAGAGGATGAACTGCCATGTGGAACAAAAGGAAATGGTTTGACCTTCAGGCTGTCAGAAAGTGATAATTAACTAAAACCCGGAGTCCGTTTAAACGGACAAATGAAGGTGTTTTACAGATCTTGACGCAAATGAGCTATCAGGGTCACTAATTGATGAAGTCGCCTACTGGAGCAATGACAATGAGAAAATAAACACGTGCTAAAAATAAACATGTTTCCTTAATTACGGTCACAGGTGCTCTTCAGGAGTCTCTAAAGCTCCCTTGGCTTGCCTGAGTCTTAGGGTTTTGAGTGTGAACGGAGAGAGGGCTACAGGGCTGCGGCGCAGCGAGGGGAGGCACAGGGGGGAGGGTGTGCACCGGGTGGGCGTGGGGGGGTGGGCAGGAGCCATTCCGTCTCAGCTGCGGAAGAGCATCCGGAAGGTGGAGGCTAACGCGGGGACCTGTTCCTCGCAGCTTCAGGACCAACTGTTTGGTTTTTCATCACTTGGTTGATTGGTTTGACCACAAGTCACAGTGGGAGTGATTTCTGGAACCATGCTGCTGCTTGGCATGTAAACACAGACTCCTAATCTAGAGCTTCGCTATGAAAATGGTCATAAATAGCTGCGAATTACTACAGTTGTGCAACTCATGACTTCATCGTGGCTTCTGGCAGAGCAGATGGGAGCCGCGTTCCCGGGGCTGCTCACCACCCCCCACCCCTGCCCCGCAACCTTTTCCTTCTCAGCTAATGAGCGCGGGGCGGGAGGTGCTGCGCAGATGCCAGCGTGGCGTCCTCCTGGCCCCGCTCTAGTCCCGAGTAACACATTTTTCAAAAGGCCATCGAGCCCTGAAAGCCTCGCACACGCTGCATGATATATAAATATATAACTGCCAAAAATATGGCAAAATGAGTCACTATTAATAACTCAAAGAGTCATGGGGATCCAGGCAGTCCGATTCCTCTGCCAAAAGTTCAGAATGTTTGCTTAGCGCTTTGATTTCTTTTTTTTTTTTTTAAACTCTGTTCTTGATTTGCTTCAGTACATTTCCTATTTAGATACTCCACCGAGTGTGTGTCAAACTGTATCTGTAACCTTACTAGGACATACGGGAGCCTACAGGACAGGAATAGAAGGCCTTTAAAGCTAAAGGGGCTTTAAAAATTATGCTTGCCTCGCAAACATTTTCCATTTCTCTTTAGCAACTGTCACCTTTGACATACATGCAGAAATTGCTAGAGGGAAAGTGAAGAAACTCCCTCAGTCACTTACGTTGGTAACAATATTGTATTATCAACGATTTTTTGAACATTTACTATCGCCAAGCACATTTACTACTGCTAAGCCTCACGTCAATCATACAAGGTAGGTGTGATTTCCGTCTCACAAACCGAGGCTCCGAAGTTAATAACCGCCATGAGCTGACATGGTGACTCTCAAGGCTGGAATTCAAACTTAAGGCTCTTTAGCTTGAGTCCTATGAAACTGCCAGTAGTCCATCGTTTCTAACCAATAATGTCAATTTTATGCTTCGAGCTACTTCTACAATGCAGTGGCCCTAAAAGGAAACCTAGAATCTCTTCCTGACATCACAAAGACGCCTCACAGACTGGCAGTGTGTGGACTGGAAAATTGTATGAGGCAGTACTGTGGGGTGAGGCAGAATGACAATGTAATTTACTATCTTTGCATAATAATAATAATTAGTAGTAGTAGTTGTAAAGGCATGATGTGCAACTGTACCATAAATGGCAAAGCATATCAAAACTCTTTAATCTCCTGATACTCTCTGATCCATTCTATCTGAAAATCTTCACATGTAATCATGCTCACCAGACTTTTCCAAGCATTGAAATGATTTCTAGTATTTAAAAGTTAATGATGTTAACGTATGGTTTGGGCAGACCATGTATTTTAATGAGCAGGTAGGCAGTGAGTCTGTAACACAGATATATTAAAAAGACAATTTGGTAAGAGCAATTTAGTTTCTTGAGACCTGCCTGGGAGTCAATAGCATAGTGGTTTAGATAGAAGCTATGACAGTATTATTTCTATGACAAATTATTTCCCTGAGGTCTTCCTCTAGAAATAATGCATAGTAAACCCAACTTTTCTTTTTAATTCAGTTTTCTCCACTGTTATAGGTTAGAATGGGAAATATCAAGGTGGCTAATAACAATTATTGCATTTAATATGTGATGGCTACTGAACAGTGGGCTGTTAAATGCACAATAATTAGGAAGATAGAGCATCACAAGTTTGAAAAGATAAACTGTAAGAAAAGGATCAGTGAGTTTTAGAATATTTCAGTCAGGGGAAGAATCTCATTTTACTAAAGGGAAAACTGAGTTACAAGAAAGACAAATAAACAAGAGAGCCCTTCAACTCATTGGTAATACCACAGTGACTACCATTCAGTGACTGGAAAAGTCAGCACACTAAGCATTTGATCTCATGGAAGTTTTTCAGATCGCCTTCTTTCCTTCGAGGAAAGAGAAGTGCTGCACCAAAGCACTGGGTGCCAGGGGGAGAAAGGAAACCCATTAGTCAAGAGATTGCTGGTTGCTAGGAATCGTCCCAATGAACTCAAATTACAAAGAAGGGTTAACTGTAAAGATAAAGCCAGCAATCTTACAGACACACAGAAGCAGGAAACAAAGTCCAGCTTTGTTGACTTCACAACAACCTACGCTGCAACTCCAGTTGGCCCATCTCTGTTCTCTGACTCTGATTCCTTCTTTCTCCCCTCTGTGTATTGACGCTTTCTCTTTTGACTCTTTTTGGTTTTCAAAGCACATCTGATATCTTCTCCCTGTAAACTTAGCTTCCTCTGATTACTTATAAGTTTGCTCTCTAGTGACTTTGGTCGTGCTCAACTTTGGTGTGCACGGATACCAACTTCAGCCCTGCCTGGATGTGAGCTCTCAGACTAAGTCTACAACCATTGAGTAGTTTCTGTGACTGGACTCAAATTCTTGAGAGAGTCTGATTGTTGTTGTCTGTGAGTCTGTTCCTGGTCTATTCAGAATGGGGTGAGGGGGACATGGGTTGGGGTCAGGCCACTTGGGCCTGTCTTTCACAGCTGAGACTAAACAGCAGGAATTCTGAGATAGGAACGGGGAGGGGGCAGCACAAGTGTCCCAACATGTGACAACTACTACCCCAAACTCAATGTTTTCTTCTCACAGTGTGGCAGTGGGCAAGTCTTACTTGGGGAGGGCACGACCCTGATGGTTATGGCACAGGACCAAGTCAGATAGTGTTTGAAGCATGGATAAAAATTTGATTTCTGATTCTCCATCTTTTTTCTCCCTCTACTACAAACTTAACAGAAAGTTAACTGCTCCTCCAATGGTGACACAGCCATCATTGTTAACAGGGTTAAGAGAATCTTTGGGTAAACTGAGAGCTAGACACTTATGTACTTTTAATTCATTTATTTGCTCATTCAATTAATTAACCTTAGTAAGCACCTATTCTGCCTGTGGTAGATGAGCAGCAGAGTCTCATATACTCTGAAAGTTTATCTTATTAATGGCTCTTTGGGATACATGTTTGTTGGGCTTTCCAAAGAATGCAATCTAGATTTTACCAGTGAGAAGTTCCAAAATAGTCCTGGAATCTATTGTACCTAAAAATTTCCAAAAGCAGAGTATTAATAAATTTAGATACTCAAACAATAATCATTTCTGGCTCTGAAAACCAAGTTCAGTCCAGTGCCTGGAAAGAAAAACTAAGCAGAAAGGCTAAAGCAAACATAATATTATCAGCCTCGCTTTCCCTTCCCCATGAATGCATAGCTTTAATGTGAGCTTCCAGTTGCAAGGAAACTTACTATATTTATTATAGGCAGATATGAATGGTGTTTTGATGTTTTAAAATCTACTGAGAAGGAACTATGAAAAGAAGGAAGAGGGTGATCATTTAAGAAGTTATAATTAAACTGTGTATTTTGAAGGATGTATTTTCTATAGACACACTTATCTTTATAGACATGCGAGTTATTTTAGGTATTTTTAGTTGATACAGATAGAGGACTGAACTAGGTAAAAGGGGACTTGAGTTCAATGTAAGATGTGTAAATGTGGGCAAGTCTCTTTCTCCCTGTGATCTTTACTTCTTTCTCTTTATGACATATCCATCAACTTATTAGTGGGGTCAACTGAGAACTGAGAAAGTTAATGCTCTTTGAAAACTGAAAAATCTCATTCGGTAAGTGTTTGAATTTGACTAAATTCATTAGTTTATTGCCTGACCTCAATAGTGAAGTTCTCTTGTGCAAACTTACAATCTATTTTTGGTGACTATTTACCCAAAATTCCATCTCAAATATATTTAAACTAACAAACTTAACTTGCGTTGTGTGCAAAGTTTACTTTCTAAAAATATGTAGGAAGAAATAAAAAACATTGGAAGGAGTAAGTTACAGATATTTATAAATTATGATTGACTGTACAAAACAATAATTATAATTTCCTTTGTAGTATAAAATGTAGAACTAAGATGCAAAGCAAGAACACGGAAGTCAGGAGGGGTAAATAGTTTAAAAGATTTAAGGCTCTAATAATATCATAGGACTGGTAAAAATAATGATTTGTATAATTCTTTAATAAATCAAGGATATATGTTGTAAACTCTAGGATAACTACTATCAGAATAAGAAAGTAATGTATAATTTGCCAAGTTATTAGAATGAGGACATTAAATACTAAGAATTTTTGAATAATTTAAAAGAGGAAAAAAAGCAAGAAAGGAGGAACATAAAACAAAAGGAAGAAAGGAGCATGAAACAGAAGAGCCTAACTGAAAATTTAAAATAAGATGGTGCCCAGAAACCCAATTGGGTCAGTGGTTACACTGCATATAAGTGAAATAAATTTGAAGTAAAAGATATGATTGTTAGACTAGGTAAAAAACAAAAACAAAAACAAACCCCACCCAACTGTATGCTTTAAACATAATGATCAAGAAATGTTTAATGTATAAGGAAAGACAAACCATGCAAACAAAAACCACAATGAAAAAGCTCGGATAGTTCTACCAATATCAGGCAATATGAATTTTAAGGCAATAAATATTATCAGAGATAAGGAGAGATGGTTTGTAATTATAAATGGGTCGATCCAATAGGAGAATACTACAATCCTATATCTCTATGCACCCAATAGCATTACTTTGAAATAATTCAAGCAAAAAAATGGACAGAAAAAGGAACTATGTCCAAATCAACACTCACAGTGGGAGGGATTAATATATCTTTTGCAATAGCTGATAGAACAAGCTAAAAATTTAAAAAATCAGTAAGAATTGAATAACGGCACAATTTGCAAACCAAATGGTAAAACTGAACCTACTAATGACCAGTTACATATATTTCCAGTGTACATAAAACATTTATTAAAATCACTGTAATGTAATATAAAGAAAATTTCGGGGCACCTAGGTGGCTCAGTTGGTTGAGTGTCCCACTCTTGATTTCCACTCAGGTCATGATCTCACATTTCACGGGTTCAAGCCCCACATCAGGCTTTACATTGACAGCGTGGAGCCTGCTTTAGATTCTCTGTCTCTCTGTCTCTCTCTCTCTCTGTCTCTTCCCCCCGCCTCTCTCTCTCTGCCCCTCCCCTGCTCGTGCTCTTTCTCTCTCAAAAATTAACGTTAAAAAAAATTAAAGTCTCAAGAATTTCAAATTATTTAAATCTTTCAGAATATCTTCTCTGGGTAGGAGGAGCTAAGATGGCAGAGTCATAGGAGGAGCCTAGGCTTGTCTCTTCCCTTCAGCACAGCTAGATGAATATCAAATCATTCTGAATACCCAAGAAATTGATCTGAGGACTGACAGACTAAACCGCACAATTAAAGGGAGAGACGAGGCAATGTCATAGAAGGTAGGAGGTATGGAGATGTGATTTGGGGGAGAAATGGATCATGGGTGCTGTAGAGGGGAGGGAACCCTAGTCCCGAAGAAAGGTAAGAGAGAGTAGAGTGCACAGGGGATCACACGAAGAAACCACTTCCTCGAAGCCATTGGCTAGGAAAACAAGAGGGGCTGATTTTCGTGAGTTTTTACAACCAGCAGGGATCAAAGACTGGAGTTGTAGAGGTCTGGGGTGTGGCTGGTGTGGAGCTCTGAGGGCACTGCAGTGCTGCTGTGAAGGCAGCAGATAGCCTGGGAGCAGGTGGTGCATTTGGGGACCCCCTGGCATGCAATGGGAGAGACAGTTCCCCCTTCTTTGAGTGCATTTGGGAGAAGTGGCATTGCCTCTTCAGGGACAAAGGAGCCAGCAGTCACCATTACACTTCCCCACCCCTTAGCATAGGCACAGAGACACCTACTGAGGGCAGCTAACCTGAACACAGGCTTTTTGCTATGCTTTACTCCAAATGCCATGCCCCTGTGCTTTGGTGCCACTGTCCTTCCAGGGCAAAACTGCATCAATCCCAGCATGGTGAAACTCACCTCCAGAGGACCAGTGCAGATCCACCATGCCATGCCAGGATCCTAACAATTGGGTTTTTTAAGACTCAGCTGGCCTGCCTTGGATAGGACACAGGTGCACCGTGCTGCCAGGCAGGCAGACGGCACAGACACAGACAGAGTGAAGACAGAGAACTGAGGGATGCCTGGGACACATGAGGGGAGATTGTTCACTCTTCTGGAAGGGCTTCTTGGACAGTGGCAAGCACAAACTCCCCTCTCTGGGGATGTGGGAGAGGGCTGGTACCTTTTTCTCCCCCACCCCTCAGCATAAACTGACTTCAGAGAGCAGCACGGTACCAATAGTAAATTGCTTACACGAAGCCCCATCCCCTGTGCTCTGCAGGTGCTACTTTTCTTGGAAAAGAAAAAAAAAGTGCCTGAGAACCAGAGCAGTGGGCCCATGCCCCAGATGGCCAGAACAAAACCCCTGCATGCACCACAACTACTGACCATACAGTCGTGCAAAGCTTCAGCTGCAGTGGAAATAGCATCAGGTCTCTTTTAACAAGCAGACTAGAGCACACCTAGTTAAAACTTACCACACTCTGGCCTACGTCCAAACACTCTCCACTGCAGGCAAGGAGAAACTCTGCAGAGGACTGACCTGAGGGAAAGAGCAGCCAAAATACAGCTGTGGAGTGCACATAGCACACACCAGCAATACTTGCTTGAAGTACCAGGCCCAGGATAGTAAGTAACCTCTTCTTTATAAAGCCATTACTCTCAGGAGCAGGAAACATAACAGGCTTTCCTAACACATAGAAGAGGGCAGAGACCTAGATAAAATGCTAAGATGGAGGAATTCATCCCAAAAGAAAGAACAAGAAAAGGTCATGCCCAGGGATGTAATTGAAACAGATATAAGTAATATGCCTGATCGAGAATTTAAAGCAACAACCGTAAGGACACTACCTGGGCTTTAGAAAAGCATAGAAGACACCAGGGAGTTCCTTATTGCAGAGATAAAAGACCTAAAAACTAGTCAGGCCAAAATGAAAAATGCAACAACTGAGATTCAAAGCTAACTGGATGTAATGAGCATAAGGATGGAAGAAGAACAAGAATGAATAAGTGATATAGAAGATAAAATTATGGAAAATAATGAAACTGAAAAGAAGAGAGAAAGAAAAATATTATATCACAAATGTAGACTTAGGGAACTCAGTGATTTCATAAATCATAATAACATTCATATCATAAGAGTCCCAGAAAAAGAAGAGAGGGTAAAGGAGGCAGAAGGTTTATTTGAGAAAATAATAGCTGAAAACTTTCTTAATCTGAGGAAGGTAACAGACATCCAAATCCAGGAGGTACAGAGAACTCCCATCAAAATCATCAAAAGCAGGCCAACACTAAGACATAACATAGTTAAATTTGCAAAATATAGAGATAAAGAAAAAAATCCTAAATGCAGCAAGACAAAAGAAGTCCTTAACTTACAAGGGAAGACAAATAAGGTTAGCAGCAGATTTCACCACAAAAACTTGGCAAGCCAGAAGAAAATGGCATGATATATTCAATGTGAGGAATGGGAAAAATATGTAGCCAAGAATGCTCTATCCAGCAAGACTGCTATTGAGAATAGAAGGAGAGATAAAGAGTTTCCCAGACAAACAAAAACTAAAGGAGTCTGTGATCACTAAACCAGCCCTGCAAGAAATATTAAAAGGGACTCTTTGAGTGGGAAAGAAAGACCAAAAGCAACAAAGACTAGAAAGGAACAGAGACAAACTACAGGAACAGCAACTATACAAGTAATACAATGGCACTAAATTCATATCTATCAATACTTATTGTGAATGTAAATGGACTAAATGCTCCAATCAAAAGACTGGTGTGTCAGAATGGATTAAAAAATAAGATCCAACTATATGCTGCCACAAGAGACATATTTTAATCCTAAAGACACCTGCAAATTGAAAGTGAGGGGATGGAGAACGATTTACCATGCAAATGGACATCAAAAGAAAGTCAGAGTATCAATACTTATAGCAGACAAACTAGATTTTTTTAGATGTTTATTTATTTTTATTTATTTTTAACAGAGAGAGAGAGAGAGGCAGAGAGAGACAGAGACACAGAATCAGAAGCAGGCTCCAGGCTCTGAGCTGTCAGCACAGAGCCTGATGTGGGGCTCAAACTTATGAACTGTGAGATCATGACCTTCACTGAAGTTGGACACTTAACTAAGACACTTAGGTGTCCCCAGACAAACTAGATTTTAAGCCAAAGACTGTAATAAGAGAGGAAGAAGGGCACTATACCATAATAAAAAGGTCTATTCAACAAGAAGACCTACAAATGTAAATATGTGTGCCACAACATGGAGGCACCCAGATATATAAAACAATTATTAACAAACATAAAGGAACTCATTGATAATAACACAATAAGAGTAGGGGACTTTAACACCCAATTTATATCAATGGACAGATCATCTAAGCAGAAAATAATCAAGGAAACAATGGCTTTGAATGACAGACTGGACTGGATGCACTTAACAGATCTATTTAGAACATTTCATCCTAAAGCAGCAGACTACACATTCTTTTCGAAGGCACATGTGGCATTCTCCAGAGTAGATCACATACTAGGTTGTAAATCAGGCCTCAACAAGTACAAAAAGATTGAGATCATACCATGCATATTCTCTGACCACAATGCTATGAAACTTGAAGACAACCACAAGAAAAAATTGGAAATACCACAAATACATGGCGATTAAAGAACATCTTCCTAAAGTTTGAATGGGTCAACCAGGAAATTAAATATAGGCCAATATCCCTGATGAACGTGGATGCAAAAATTGTCAACAAAATACTCGCAAATGGAAACCAACAGTATGTTAAAAGAATCATTCACCACAATCAAGTAGGATTTATTCTTGGGTGGCAAGGGTGGTTCAATATTTGCAAACCAATTAACATGATAGACCACATAATAAAAGAAAGGATATTAAAAGAACCACATGATCTTCTCAATAGATGCAGAAAAGTATTTGACAAAGTACAGCATCTATTCTCGATAAAAACCCTCAACAAAGTAGAGATAGAAAGAATATACCTCAACATCATGTAGGTCATATATGAAAGACCCACAGCTAATATCATACTCAATGGGAAAAAACTGCAAGCTTAAATAACCATTGTTATTTAATATTTAATATAATACTGGAAGACCTAGCTTCAGCAATTAGGCAGCAAAAAGAAATAAAAGGCATCCAAATCAGCAAGGAAGTCAAACTTTCACTATTTGCACACAACATGATACTCTATGTAGAAAACCTGAAAGACTACACCAAGAAATTGTCAGAGCTGATACACAAGTTCAGCCAAATCTCAAGATATAAAATCAATGTTCAGAAATCTGTGAGATTTCTATACACCACTAATGAAGCAGCAGAAAGAGAAATCAAGGAATCAATCCAATTTACAAGTGTACCAAAAACCATAAGATACCTAGGAATAAATATAGCCAAAGAGGTAAAAGATCTATACTCTGAAAACTATAAAACACTTCTGAAAAAACTTGAAGACGACACAAAGAAACAGAAAAACATTCCATGCTCAGGAATTGGGAGAACAAATATTGTTAAAATGTCTATACTACCCAAAGCAATCTATACATTTATTGCAGTCTCTATCAAAATACCACCAGCATTTTCACAGAGCTAGAACAAACAATCCTAAAATTTGTATGGAACCACAAAAGAGCCCAAATAGTGAAAGCAATCCTGAAAAAGAAAAGCAAAGCTGGAGGCATCACAATTCTGGACTTCAAGCTATATTACAAAGCTATAGTCACCAAGAGAGTACTGGCACAAAAATAGACACATAGATCATTGGAACAGAATAGAAAACCCAGAAATGGACCCACAACTCTATGGTCAACTAATCTTTGAATAAGCAGGAAAGAATATCCAATGGATAAAGACAGTCTCCTCAACAAATCGTGGTGGGAAAACTGGACAGTGAAATGCAAAAGAATGAAACTGGACCACTTATACTACACACGAAAATTTATTCAAAATGGATGAAAGACATAAATGTGAGGTAGGAAATCATCAAAATCCCGGAAGAGAACACAGGCGGCAACCTCTTTGACTTTGGCTGTAGCAACTTCTTACTAGACATGTCTTTGGAAGCAAGGGAAACAAAACTAAAAATACACTATTGGGACTTCATCAAGATAAAAAGCTTCTGCACAATGAAGGAAACAACAAAACTAAAAAGGTAGACCACAAAATGGGAGAAGATATTTTCAAATGACATATCTGATATAGGATTAGTTTTCAAAATCTATAACTAACTTATAAAACTCAACACCTAAAAAGCAAATAATCCAGTGAAGAAATGGTCAGAAGACATGAATAGACATTTTTCCAAGGAAGATATCTAAATGGCTAGCAGACACATGGAAAGATGCTCAACATCACTCATCATCAAAGAAATATAAATCAAAACTACAATGAGATATCACCTCACACCTATCAGATGGCTACAATTAACACAGGAAACAACAGATGTGGAGAAAGGGGAACCCTCTTACACTGCTGGTGGGAATGCAAACTGGTGCAGCCAGTCTAGAATATAGTGTGTAGGTTCCTCAAAAAGTTAAAAATAGAACTACCCTATGATTCAGCAATTGCACTACTAGGTATTTACCCAAAGGATACAAAAACACTAATTTGAAAGAATACACGCACCCCTATGTCTATAGCAGCATTATCAACAATAACCAAATTATGGAAGGAGCCCAAATGTCCATGGACCGGTGAATGGATAAGAAGATGTGGTATATATACATAATGGAATATTACTCAGTTATGAAAAAATAAAATTGTGCCATTTGTGCACATGGAACTAGAGTGTATTATGCTAAGTGAAATAAGTCAGAAAAAGATGAAAACCATATGATTTAACTCATATGTGGAATTTAAGAAACAAAACAGATGAACATAGGGGGAAAAAAGAAAGAGGGAAACCATAAAACAGACCCTTAACTACAGAGAATAAACTGAGGGATGCTGGAGGGGGGATGGGTGGTGAGATGGACTAAATGGGTGATGGGTATTAAGGAGGGCACTTATTGTGATGAACACTGCATGTTGGTGTCATACATAAGCAATGAATCACTAAATTCTACTCCTGAAACTAATATCACACCATATGTTAACCATCTGGAATTTAAATAAAAACTTAAAAGGAAAAACAAAAAAGAGAGAGAGAGAATATCCTCTCCAACCAACATGGAATTAATCTAGAGGTCTATAATAAAAATAGAAAAACCCAACTGTCAAAAAATTAAATGATACACTCAAAATAATCCATGAAGTAAAGAAAAAACAAATTAGGGAATATTTTAAACTGAATAATTAAAAAACACATTTCAAAACTTGTAGGAAGAAGCTAAAATTATGCTTAGCAGTAAATATATAGTCTTAAATGCATATATAAAGGTCTAAAAAATCTAAAACTCAACAATTTAAGTATTAATCTCAAGAAGCTAGAAAAAAGAGCAGCAACTAAACCTAAGGAAATAAATCATAAAGACAGAAGCTGAAACCAAGGAAATAAAAATTGATCATATTATAGAGAAAATTAACAAACCCAAAAGTTGGTTCTTTCAAAAGATTAGCAAAATTGATAAAGCCCTAACAAGACCCGTACTTAAAAAGTAGGCAAAACAGAAATTAGCAACAACAGCAGTGAAAAAGAGGATATCTCTATAGATTGCACAATAAAACTATTCTAAAAACAAGTCTTCAGATAAATTTGATTATCTGGATGGAATGGATGAATGACTTGAAAAAACACATTTTACCAAAGCTGATAGAAGAAGAAATGGAAAATATGAATAGTCCTGTATGTATGAAAATCATGAAACTATTTTTAAAAACCTTTCACCAAAGAAAACCCCAACCCAGAGAGCTTATCAGTGACTTCTTTCAAACACTTTAGGAAAAATAACACTTTTCCTGTATAATTCTTCAAGAAGGCAGAAACAGAATCATATCTTCCAAGACTTTTCAAACAATGAAAAGAGCAGAGACTTGACTTTGAAACTCTGATATTCTGAGAAAAAAAATTGCAAACCCACTTTTCTCATAAACATTATTAAGAATATTCTTAACAAAGTATTAGGAAATCAGATCCAAAATCCAGTGATGCAGTAAACTGAGTGCAGTCTAGTCTAGGTGTGCACGGATGGTTTGATTTAAAAATCATAACGTTTACCACCCTCACAGAAAAAGGAGTAAATTCCATGGTTATTTAAAATGCAGAAAAAACATTTGATGAATTCAATATTCACTTGTGATGACAGCTTTTAGCTAACTAAGAATAGAACTCCCTTAATGTGATGAAGAAGAACTACAGAATACCCATAGCAAACATCAATCTCAATGGTAGAATACTGAAAACTAAGTCATGACTAAGTCATGAATAGCCACCGTGACCACTTCTAGTCAACACTGTAACTGGAGGTCTAGCCAGTGCAAAAAACAAGAGAAAGAAAAATCATGGAGATTGAAAAGGAAGCAATAACCTGTCATTTCCAGACAATAAGATCATGCACGTAGAAAATTTCTAAAGAATCTATAGACAAACTCTTAGAATTAAAAAAAGAATATAGAAAGGACACCAGATATAGTCAAAATACTAAAATTGTTATAAATTGAATAAGTGTATCCCCTCCAAAATTTATATTTTTAAATGCCAACCCCCAAGGTGATGATATTAAGAGATGGTTTATTTGGGAGGTGATTAGGTCATGAGAACAGAGTCTTCATGAACAGGATTAGTGCTCTTATAAAAGGGACTTCAGAGAAAGCCCTCACCCCAAGGCGAAAAGCCACTATCTATGAATGAAGAAGATTCTCACCATACACCAAATCTTCCAGGACCTTGATCTTGGACTTTCCAGCCTCTGGAACTGTGAGATACAAATGTATGTTGTCTGTAACCCATCCAGTTTATGGTATTTTGTTATAGCAGTCCAAGCTATTACATGAATCATATTTGTACATACTGATAATAAGCAAATAGAACATAAAACATATTTATAATAGCATCCAAAAATTCAAACACTTGGAAATAAATCTAATTTAAAATATGCAAGATTTTTAACTGAAAATTACAAAATACTATTCAGAAAAACATAAAGGAGAGTCAAATAAATGGAAGTCTATACATTGTTATGAATTGGATGATTCAATATTGTAAAAATGCAAGTTTTTCCCAAATTAATACACACTTCTATGCACTCGCAACCAAAATCTAAGCTGTGGGTTTTTTCCCCCAGGAATTTATAAGACAACTTCAAAATTCATGTGGAAATGCAAAAGGCCAGAGCATGCCTGAAGAACAAATATGGAAGACCAACACTATGAGATATCAGGAAATACTGTTATAAAGTTATGGTAATTGGGGCTGGCTCAGTTGAAGGAGCATGTGACTTCGAACCTCATGTCAGGTGTTGAGATTACTTCAATAAATTAATAAACTTAAAAAAATTAACCAGTAATAAATAAAGCTATGGTAATCAGAACTCTGTGGTCCTGGTACAAGAACAGTAACTGTCCAATGGAAGAGACCCACACGTGACCACGTGGTCTGTGACAAAAGTGACCATGCAGTATAGCAGGGGAAAGGATGTTCTTTTTAATAAATCATGCTGGAACAACTGGATATCCATGAAGGAAAAAATATGTATTGCCTCCTACCTCACATTATACACAAGAATCAATTCCAGGTGTGTCTTAATCTGTCTGGGCTCCTATAAAAAAAAAAAATACCATAAACTTTGGTGCCTGGTGAGGGTCTGCTTTCTCATTCACAGATGGCATCTTTTTTACAGTGTTCCCATGGCAGAAGGTGATGAAGGCTCTCTCTGTAGCCTAATCCCATTCATAAGGGCTCAACCCTTATGAACTAATCATATCCCAAATGCACTACCTCCTAATTCCACCATCTTAGTTAGGGGTTAGAATTTCAGCTTAAGAATTTCAGCAGACCACAAATTCAGATCGTAGCGAGATGGATTGGAGAAATAAATTGAAAGGTAGAACAATAAAGCTTTTGCTTTTTAAAAAATGTATTTGTTCATATTTTGAGAGAGATAGAGTGTGAGCAGGGGAGGGGCAGAGAGAGTGAGGGAGAGAGAGAATCCAAAGCAGGCTCCACACTGCCAGCCAGCGTGGAGCCTGATGTGGGGCTCAAACTCACGAACCCTGAGATCATGACCTGAGTGGAAACCAAGAGAGCTGGTCACTTAACCACCTGAGCCACCCGGGCACCCCGATAAAACAATAAAGCTGTTAGAGGAAAACATCTTTATGACTTTGGAGTAGGCAATGCTTTCTTAAGCGGAAATAAAAAGGAACAAACATAAAAGAAAAAAAAAACGTGATAAACTTGACTATATTGAAACTAAGAACTTCTGCTCATCAAAGTGAACAAAATGGCTACCCACAGGGTGGCATAAAATATTAAATATGTATATTTATGTACACTTACATAATATATATGATGCAAAGAACCACAAATCCAGAATATATAAAGCATCAATAAGGAAAAGACAGCTTAACAGCACAATTGGCCAAAGATTTATAAAGAAGGATATGTAAATGGAGAATAACCATATGGAAAATTGCCCAAATTCATTAGTCCTCAGGCAAATGCAAATTAAAAGCTCAGTGGAATACCACTATCTACCCGCCCCCCCCAAATGGTCAAGATGAAAAATATGGAAAATAATAAGTGCTGATGAGAATACGGAGGTATAGGTATTCTCATATAGTTGTGGGAGAATATATTTGTACATCCACTTTGGAAAACTGGTGTCACTACCTAGTTGAGTATGTGCATAACCTGTGGCCAAGCAAATACATTCTGAGGTATATAACCAATAGAAATGTGTACATTATGCTCATTAAAAGACATGTATTAGAATGTTCATGGCAACAGTACTTGTAACAGAAAAAACTGGAAATCGCCCATATGTTCATCAGTAATAAAATAGTGAAATCAATTGTGAGTGAGTGACACAATAGAACACTACATAGCTATGAAAATGGTCTACAACTACATGCAACAATATGGACGAATCTCAAACTTAAGTTGAGCAACCAGTGCCAGACACAAAAAGCATATATTTCATTTATATAAGTATAAAAACAATCAGAACTCATCCATGTTGATAGAAGTCAGGAGAGTGGATACCACCAGGAGGTTAGTGCCTAGAGGGGAGCATGGGATCTTTAGAGTGCTGGTAACTGTTCTGTTCCTTGATTTGGGTTTCATTGACCTTATTTGGCTAACGTCTTCTGTGCATGCTCCCTGATTCTTGTCTCATGACTGCCTTTGCTGGAACTTGTCATTTTTTTTCTTCGAATGGTTGGACAGAACTCAATTTCTGTTTATGTCATTATTCATTTTACTTTCAATGTACATATTTACCATTACGTTTTCTTGAGGTTCTGCAAAATGCCTGAGTCTCAGGACTTAGTTCTGGGCACTGGCTTTTTGTCTCCAGGTAGCTCGACTGCTTTCTTTTATCTTTTTCTTTTCTTTTTTTTTTTTTTAATTTTTTAAAGGTTTATTTTTGAGAGAGGGAGAGACAGAGCACAAGTTGGGGAGGGGCACAGAGAGAAGGAGACACAGAATCCGAAGCAGGCTCCAGGCTCTGAGCTGTCAGCACAGAGCCCTGACGCGGGGCTCAAACCCACAAACTGTGAGATCGTGACTTGAGCCAAAGTTGGACGCTTAACCAACTGAGTCCTCTAGGAGCCCAATCTGATATCTCTATCTGATAAGAGTTCTGTATTCTTTATTCATCTGCCTCTTTTCTGTGTGACCACCAATGGATGGTGTTCTGCCTTATTTATTGATGATGTTATTTATGATGTTCTGCCTCTGCACAATCTGTTATTGTAGTGATGAAAAAAGAGGGAGAGGTTGCCTTTAATAAAAAGGGTAATTTTCTTATTGGGGAAGAAACACGAGGACATTGTTTTTCCTGTGTAACTTAGAAGTTCACCGCTTAACTGCATGGTACCTTCTGCCCAAGGATGACAGTGCCATATTCGGCCAATCTGAATATGTGGTCTTATTGGCAGACACACCTCTTTTGTGGCAATGGATTTATCATGCTATAATAGTCGATACAACTAAACATTAAATTCATCAAACGACCTACTCGTCTTCATTATTTTACACTCACATATATACACTCATGAATATAAACTTGGCTTCCCAAATCTTTTTTACAGGCAGAGACTATGATTAGGCCATATCAAGGCAAACACATTCTGACACTTAATGGGGAAATGCGTATTCTGCTTGTGCAAATAGAGCTAAGGTCCTCAGGGCCTTCCCAGGCAAGGGGATTTGGAAGAGAGGAATTTACAAGTCCAATTGTTTTAATAACTATAATTGAGTAAATGAAAAATCCTACTTTTAGATAAGTGTGGACAACTGCCACAAGAGCATGTTTTCCAACATCCAGCTATTTCTGTAAAGTAGGAAACGTCAGTGAGCAGACTCCTCCTTCAGCAACTTGTTCGGATTTGCCCCTGACCTCTTCTACACTACAGTAGCTCCCAAGGAAATCTTCCCTGGTTTCCTACCATGCATTTCTATCACAGTGCAAGTAACAGCATGTCAGAACTGTTCTCTGGAGAGAGGGATGATTGTTATGATTTTGTTTTCCCCTATCGTTCAAAACTCCTTCGAGTACTCTCCAGTGTATACAGAGATCGCCAATCATCACTCCTAGCTAAAGGTCTCCACCTAGGAGGTTCCCCACCGCATGCCAGCTTCAAGTCCCACGGGGCTTTGAGACGCCCAGGCCTGCAGACTGGCAGCTCATTCCAGTCTGCAGCAGCTGAGATAGTACCAAGAAGAACAAGGGAGGGCTGATCCATTTAGATTCTCTAAATGAGGACCTGCCGTACTCTGGTACAGCTCAGGGGAGCCACATAATTAGTACAAACATCACTGTGGCGAGGTACCTTTCCAGCTCTGTTTATTTTGTACACAAACCTAGCTTCAGTTCCATTGGGTCCAACAGACATTTGTTAAACATCTGTGCTGTGTCAGATCATGGCCGAGGCACCAGGGCAACAAGGATGAATAGGGCATGATGGGGACTCGCTGTAATACTCTTTTCCAGCCTTATCGTTCCCAAAGCAACTTTCTATGTCTCATCTCGGTCCTTGTGCATATCCCAGGGCTAGATTTCCATCTTCCAAGTGAGGAAGTTGAGTCTGAAAGACGAAGTCGCTTACCTAAGATGATACAGTTAATAAATGGAAGTTAGGTTCTGGCACCATAGCCCAGAAAGTTGATTCATTATTCAATGCCCTATTTTACGACATAACTTTTTTTTTTTTAACACATTGCCATTTGATTAGAAGGCATATGATTAGAAGATGTTTAAGACCTTTTATCCGTGCCAGGAGACAGACTCTACTTTCCTTCCTTGTAATTCTTCCTTGTGAATGCCATGGATAAAAGGAACCATATTATTGTTTCTTAATTCTAAGAGATAATTGTCATCCCTGACCATTCAAATGGTTTCTCCCAAATAATATTTTTATTTACATCCAATTCTCTTTGTTGAATCAGCTATTTGGTCAACAAGAAATGAGGAAGATCTAAAAATCTGCTTGTATTGGAATTTTCAATGCCCAAAATACCTATTCTGTTGCAAATATTTTGGCTCTTTGCTATATCCAATTTGAAATTGAATTATATACTGTCTCATATCCTATAATTATGTCAAATAACGCTACAAATTCCTAGAGAAGAACAACCATATGATGGCTCCGGGAGTGTGGCCAGGACTAAGATGTTTGCTGAATGGAATTTAAATTAGGGCTGACCCCTCTACTCCCTAATGGGAGGCATTAGAGCTAATGGTAGAGCATGAGATCAGAGTGACACAGAGTGGGGTGAGAGATCTGGTTCTACCACTAATCTTGGGCAACTTACATAAACCAACTCATTCCCACTGCCCTCATTAGAAAACGGGGATGTTAATGACCATCTCTTAGGGCCCTTGTAAGAATTAAATGAGAAGTCTGGTGTATAGTGGTAAAAACGCTGTAAGTGTTAGGTCTCATTGTCAAGCCCACTTCTTGGGTCTTTCCAGAGGTCTTTCTGCCTTCCCCTGTATGAATGCAATATTGCTTTTCACTCTCACAAACTGAAAGGTCAGAGTTCCAGAGTAAAGTACCCATGGAGCTTCCACCACACAGAGCCTTGTATTTGCTGAAAATAACTGAATGAGTATTTGCAACGGTGCTGGCCATATGCTAGAGTTTATTATCTTTTCTCTCAACTTTATTTTACTTTATTTTGTGTTAATTTTGTCATCGCTTCTCAGCCTTTTGGCTAAGATCAAGTGTGTTAATTTTGCCTAGCAAATACTTATTGCTCCAAATCAGATATTTCTTTGAGGAATCAGATACTACCTTTGGGAAAAGCGATCAAGTAATTAGTGCTACCGGAAATCATATTTTTTAAAGAACATAAAGTAGGAGCCTGAGTATTTCATATGGTTCTCCAAAGTGGGTTTGTTAAACATTATCCATACTTATCAGACACATAATATCAGCCCCCGTTTTGAGGGATAGAATAGCATTTGGGAATTCAGTTAGATGATTCCCTTCAGGCTAATAAAGAGCAAAATGGAAATTAGAGCAGCTACCATTTATGACCAAAATTGCAAGAGGTAACCATAATGCTAGGAGCATGGCTTCGACACACTGAATTTTGTGAAGCAAATTTTCCTCTGTTTATTTCATTCCCAAAGCTGAGAATTTCAGGGCATTCAAACACACACACACACACACACACACACACACACACACACACACACACACGTCTGCCTGTTTCTTTTCTCATTACATAACTACGACAAGCCATGCTCTTCCACCGTCTCGGTTCCTCACTACAATGGACTTATTCTTTGACTAGAAACATAATTTGCCAGTAAGATCATGAATGGCATTCTCCGATTCTTTACATTTTTTTCCTGTATTTCCAATTTTTCTACAATAAGCACATAGTACTTTAGGGCTTAAGAAAAAAAAGGGTTTTAGGTTAAAAAAAAAAAGGAAAGAAAGAAAGTAAAGAAAAAAGGGTTTCAGTTGTCCTTTTTGTTTTGCCTTCTCATTGGAAAGCACACGGCAGCGTGGGGCCGGGGGTCATGCCACCTTCACAAAGGGTGGTCTGACAATGTGCTGAGAGAGAAGGATTCACAGCTGTTGGGAGTTGATCTCAACTAGTTGGGATGGGATGTTGATCTGACGATGAGCCCTAAATCTGGGAATGTGGACAATTGGTCAAGAAATGCATGAGTGACCAGTATGTCTCTCCTTCTAGTCAGGCTTGCATGGTTCTGGCAGCATTTATGCGTCGCTATAATCCTTAGACTAAAGAGTAGTGCCTGGCACATAGTAGATGCTCAGTAAATATTAGCTAAATAAAGGATTGGCGTGCTAACACAGAACAGCCATGATGGTTTCTCACATCAGGGGAGTCACTTCGTACCTCAGAAATCAGAGGAGGGTTCTGCTCTCCGAAACTACAGTCCCTGAATATTAAGTAGGAATCATGAGAAAACAGAAGCATTGAGGCACATACTTAGTCATACGTAACTCTGAACAATCGCAAGCACTCATTGCACTTTGTCTTATCACAAAAGCATGTAGAAAGAAAGAAAGAAAGAAAGAAAGAAAAGAAGGAAGGAAGAAAGAAACTGCAGATAAGGAAAGAAGAAAGTTTTTAAGAAACTACTGTTATGACATAAGTATGTACCCTTCGCAGATGATCTTCAAAGGTGAAAAAAGGTGAATTTTGTTTATGTGAATTCTATCTCAACTAAACTAAAAAACAAAAGAAAGAATCTTTTCAGTCTATGTCCATGAAGACAAGAGATAGAAAGAGCAGATGACTGAGTGAGAATTGCTTAAAGAGTTGCCCCATTCTGGGCTCTCCTTGGATACTGGGTACTGACCAGCCCCCATTTCTAGCCAAGGCAGCTTCCAGAGAACCAACCCACCAGCTGACACAGGCCCGCCTGGAGCTCAGAGAGCACGGGGGTGGGAGTAGGGGCTGGCGCTCAAATCCCCATACGGCAAGTGACATAATCCTGGGTGTGAGGTCTGGTTCTACTACAAGTCCTGGGCAATTCACAAAAACCAACTGGATGAGGCCAAAAGAACAGGCTGTTACAAGGGTGGTATATTTCCAGGGCTGGTGGGCAAAGGTATGTGTTTTCCGTGGGCCAAGGCTCCAGCTACAGCGTAAAAACCCTACGAAGAGCACTGCCCCCAAAGCAAGGTGACCTCAGTAGAAAGCTCCTGTGCGTGACATTCAGGTGCCTGGAGAGCTACAGACCCCGGTGAGCTGTCTCTGAAGAACACTGGATGTGTTCCCAGTTTTAAAAAGGAGGCAATGTTAGGTATCTGCTCCTACACCTTGTCACAGGATGTGTGTTAGGAACAAAGGAGACACAGAATGGGAAGGCCCTTCATAGGATATAAAGTGGTATAAAAGTGTTCATTCTTTTTTTAAACACTTTTGTTTTCAACGTTTATTTATTTTTTGGGGGACAGAGAGAGACAGAGCATGAACGGGGGAGGGGCAGAGAGAGAGGGAGACTCAGAATCGGAAACAGGCTCCAGGCTCTGAGCCATCAGCCCAGAGCCCGACACGGGGCTCGAACTCACGGACCGCGAGATCGTGACCTGGCTGAAGTCGGACGCTTAACCGACTGCGCCACCCAGGTGCCCCTAAAAGTGTTCATTCTTAATAAAAATGACTCTAAATCATAAACTAGTGTTGTAACAATTTCTTGTCTCCTACCTCGGATTCCTTAAGTCTTTGATGACAACAGGACACATTCTGGAAATCACAGGGCTAACAGAAGCCTTGAGATTTCATCTACCTAGATCCCTGGTCCCAGGTAGGGGTTACTTCCAAGCCCAGCTGAGCACTCACATGTCCACACCTGCCTCGGCACACTAGATTCAGAATCAATCCACTTTCTACTATCCATTGGAGTCACTGAATGGCCCAAAATACCAAAAGATTGTGCCATGTGGAAAAGACCAGAAGAATATCTATCTGTCCTATTTTAAACTCCTGAGAAGGCAATTCAACCATCTGTCTTGGCAACCATTCCAGGCTGGAGCCACCCCGTCAGAAACATCTCTCTTCTGTTTAATCTAAATCCTTCAAATGGAGCTTCAAGCTAATTTCATCCCATTCCCTTTTCAAATAATTTGGAACACAGTTGTTTACCATCTGGATTATAGGATTATATAATGTTGCAGGGTTATGGTAAGCAGTAAATGAAATAATTCATGTCAACCACAGAGCTCAGTATCTAGCACATAATAATACATATTTATTATTACCACCATTATAGGTGCAAGGACTCTTTCAGTCACAAGTTACATGACTACAACTCGAAATGATTGAAGCAGAAAGGAGGGGGGATGGGGTGCAAAACCTAACTAGAAAAGAAGTAAAAGCGTGTAGTGGCCTTCAGGTGCTGCTGGATCTAGGACTCAAGTCATGTTTGCTCTGCTCCTCTTTCTCTCTCTTCTCCTCTGTCTTTTTGACAAGCTTTTTTTTTTAATATTCATATATTTCTTTTGCAGAGAGTGAGAGAGAGCGAGTAGGGGAAGGGCAGAGAGAGAGAGAGAGAGAGAGAGAGAGAGAGAGGCAGAGGGAGACAGAGAATCCAAAGCAGGCTCTGAGCTCACAACCCCCGACGCCGGGGCTTGAACTCAGGAACCGCGAGGTCATGACCTGAGCTGAAAACCAAGCGTCAGAGGCTCAACCGACTGAGCCACCCAGGCGCCCCTCTGACAAACCTTTTGAAGTATAGAGAGTAGAATGCCAGTCAGCAGACTCAACTCAAATAAGCCTAGAATAGGTTTCTCATTCCTCAGTTTATTTATCAAAAATTTACTGAATGCCAAGCACGTGTCAAGCAGAGTTTTAGGAGCTAAGAATAGAGCACTAAGACATTAAATTTCTGCCCTTGTGGAATTTCCCTTCTAATTGAAAGAGGGGACCTGGTAGGAGATATGAAATTATGTAGAAAAAGTTCCCCCCACAACGTAGGGTCACACTTTACACCTACAATTAGGATAAATGCTTAGTTTTTTCTTCTCAAAGCCAAGGAAACCCAACCCTTAGAAAACTCCTTCCCTCTTGCCAAATGGCAGAATCTCAAGAATCAGGCCTTCAAATAGATAAATGTGTGTGGATTTTGAGTGCATTTGGTTTATTTATGCTGTGTAATCTTAGCACGATGTTTCTATGCCTGAAGCTATAGTGACATGTCTTTCGCTTCCATGGTTGAGTCCTTTTTCTTCTGAGACCACCTTCCCAAGAAGTACGGGACTTTCTTCCACCTTCATGGCTTCCTTTGAGTAGGATGCTAGTTCCTTAGTAAAACGTTACCAAAACCTGGTCATTTGTTAGTCATTTAGAAAGTATTCATCTGAGTAACTTTAATTCCATTTCTCTGTGTTAACCATTCCAACTATAAAAATGAAGGCCTGGACACCAGGGTTTTTCAAGAACCCCAGGACGTACGGCCTAACTTTCAAAACGTTCAACCCCAGCCTCTCCTGGGAGCTCATAGCAAGGAAGCTTTCCTGAAGCATTTCAGGCTGTATTCTTCTTGGGATGAAATTCCACTTTTCATGAAACTGAAAGTAATCGGAACCAAGCTGCTCTCACCTGAAAACATCTTGATTTACCAGTGCTACTCCAGATTTACTCCACAAACAGGCTGACTAAATTAACAATGCACACAATTCCGCTTAAGTTTGGCACTGGCCTAGCAGATCTGTGCTACCACACGAATCCACTCATGACAACGTAGGGACCAATTCTCACGAAATTCAAGGTTGCTAAACTGTGTGTGTGTGGGGGGGGGGCGGGGGGAGTTGGTTATCCTGACATCAGTTTTGTTTCTTAATTTACAAGTTATGTGCCCTGCTCCTGTTTTCTCAACTTGGTCTGCTTTTCAGTCTTCCTATCCCTTCTGCTTTAGTTAGTTATCTCTTGTCAGGACAGTAATTTATTTCCTTTAATCCACATATAATGGACAAATGGGCCATCTGGCTCAGTCAAATCCCATCGTTAAAACTGATCTCGGAATTAAACAAAAACGGATTTCATCGAAAAGCTCATCAGCCCCACGCTCTCCACCTCTTATTTGTCCACCTGGCATTTTTTTTTCTTTTTTCTTTCTTTTTTTTTTTGCGGGGGTGAGTGGGGGGTGCTGTCCACCCTGTGTTGCACCTTTCCTAGCCTAGCATGCTTGAGCCAGGCATCCGCCCTGCCCTGCCTCTTAGGAGGTATGAAGAATCTCGGCGCAGACACCCCTTCCAGGATCAGTCCCTGTTCGGCGTGAGCACATTTGCTCTCACCACCTCCCTACCCCAGCCCCCTAAAAGAAAGAAAGAAAGAAAGAAAGAAAGAAAGAAAGAAAGAAAGAAAGAAAGAAAGAAAGAAAGAAAGAAAAAAGAAAAAATCTGGCTCCAGGATTTTTTTTTAAAGCTTAATGCCCTCATCTTTGCATTCCAGCGGGGGGGTCGGCCCCAAGCCTTCTTTTCTGCTCTTCTCCTTCACAGATTGGGCACCATCCCTGACTCCAACTCCTGAGTTGTGAACGGGATAGAACTTTCCCAGGGAGATGTGGCCTGTCCCCGCTGCGCCTTCCCGGCTCCTTTCCCCCAAGAGATCCTTGTCGCACCAGACGGAAAGTACCCGTCCCCCCAGATGTGGGCGGAGACGGAAGGTCACGTCTGTGTTTATTTTGTGAACCTGTAAAACCACCAGCACTGAGCCCTGCGGAAGCCCCCTCGGCCCTGGCCCAAAAGAACAAGCTACAAGAGCTCAGGGGACCCGGGCGGCCGCGACAAGTGGGTTCTTCAAGAGAGACAGAGACCTCTCCTTCCCTGGCCGGGCGTGCCCCCTTAACCTCTCCCCTCCCACCCCGTTCGGAGCTGGACTGGCGCACACAACGGGTGGGAACGGAGGGGCCCCGGCCTCGGGGGTGCCGCCCGCTCCGCCCCGTCCCTCCCCGGGGTCCGGGCTGAACCTGGAGGCGGGGCGGGAGGGGGGGGGGGATGTGGCGGAGAGGCCGCGGCGTGGGGGGGGGGGAGGGGGGCGCCGGCCGCCGCTCCGATTGGCTGCGCCGCCGCCCCCTCCCCGCGCCGCGTGCCCCCCGCCACGCGCCCAGCTTGCTCCCGCCCGCGGCCTCCGAGCTGCTTCCAGCCGGAGGGAGGACGCGCAGGGGCGGGGCCGTCTCCCCGCCCCGCATGCGACCCGGCGCGCGGGGATAAAACCCTGGCGGCGGCGCGCGGGAACCCTCGGTCCCGCTGGCTCCGGAGCGCGGGGAGGCGGGGCCGGGGCCGATCCGCTGCCGGCGCCCCCGCCCCTCGGACCCGGCTCCCGGAGTGGGGCTCCCCGCGCGCGGACACACGACGGCCAGGGCGCCGAGGCGGTACCTTTAGCCGAGCGATGAAGAGAGCCCGGGAGACCCGACCGCAGCCGGCCGAGACGTTTCCTGCGCCCCGGGTGGCTGCCGCCGCCGCCGCCGCCGCGTGAAACTCCCCAAAGTTGAGAGCCAGCGAGAGGCTGCCGCCCGCCGGGAGCAGGAGGGAAAGGAACTCGGAAGATGCAGGAGTGACGGACAGAGACAGACAGACTCACGGACCAGCAGACACCACCGTTCGGCGGCCTAGCCCCAGAGCCAGTGAGGCTTTTCGGCTCTGTGAGTTGTTTTCTGGATGTTGCTCTGCTTCCTATGTATTTCCGTTCAGTTGTTTGTAGGATGCGTTTGTGTATTTTTGTGTCTGTCGGAGGGAGTTTAAAAAACGACGCAGGATGCACGTTAACAAAAATCCCGAATTTCTGATGCTGAGACGGTTGTGTTGACAGATTGTAACTGTAAATGTCTGTAAGCAGGGGTAATAACCCGGGGCGGGGGAAATTGCATTTCACGGTAAAAAGGCATCAGAGGCTCCCCAGCGTGAAACAAGCCTGCATTTCAAAAGTTATTGGGGAGAAAGCAAGGTATGACTCTGAAGGGTTAACTGGTGGTAGTTAACTTTGCTTTCTTGCCCCCCTTTCGAATATTGATTGTTTACCAGGTTCACTGGTGGGAAGCTGAGTTGGCGGAAAGACGCCAGGAAGAGACTTGGAGGCGACCATAATGTCTGTACGTTTACACACACTGCCCACCCTGCCTGGAGTTGTCAGACCGGGTTGCAGGGAGCTGCTGTGTTTGTTGGTGATCACGGTGACTGTGAGCCGCGGCGCCTCCGGGGTGTGCCCCACCGCTTGCATCTGTGCCACTGACATCGTGAGCTGCACCAACAAAAACCTGTCCAAGGTGCCTGGCAACCTGTTCAGACTGATGAAGAGACTGGATCTGAGTTACAACAGGATCGGGCTTCTGGATTCCGAGTGGATTCCCGTATCCTTTGTTAAGCTGAACACTCTAATAATTCGTCATAACAACATCACCAGCATTTCCACGGGCAGTTTTTCCACAACTCCAAATTTGAAGTGTCTTGACTTATCATCCAATAGGCTGAAGACCGTGAAAAGTGCAGTGTTCCAGGAGTTGAAGGTTCTGGAGGTGCTCCTGCTGTACAACAATCACATCTCCTATCTCGACCCTTCTGCTTTTGGAGGGCTCTCCCAGTTGCAAAAACTCTACTTAAGTGGAAACTTTCTGACGCAGTTTCCCATGGATTTGTATGTTGGGAGGTTCAAGCTGGCAGAACTGATGTTTCTAGATGTTTCTTATAATCAAATCCCCTCCCTGCCAATGCACCATATTAATTTAGTGCCAGGAAAACAGCTGAGAGGCATCTATCTTCATGGCAACCCATTTGTCTGTGACTGTTCCCTTTATTCATTGCTCATCTTTTGGTATCGTAGGCACTTTAGCTCAGTGATGGATTTTAAGAATGACTATACCTGCCGCCTGTGGTCTGACTCTAGGCACTCCCACCAGGTGCTTCTGCTCCAGGATAGCTTTATGAATTGCTCGGACAGTATCATCAACGGCTCCTTCCGTGCACTTGGCTTTATTCATGACGCTCAAGTCGGGGAAAGGCTGATTGTCCCCTGTGACAGCAAGACTGGTAATGCAAATACTGATTTCATTTGGGTTGGTCCAGATAACAGACTGCTGGAGCCAGATAAAGATCTGGAAAACTTTCACGTGTTTCGCAATGGAAGTCTGGTTATAGAAAGTCCTCGTTTTGAGGACGCTGGAGTGTATTCCTGTATTGCGATGAACAGGCAACGCCTGTTAAATGAGACTGTGGATGTCACAATAAACGTGAGCAACTTCACCGTGAACAGATCCCATGCCCATGAGGCATTTAACACAGCTTTTACCACTCTCGCAGCCTGCGTGGCCAGTATCGTGTTGGTACTTTTGTATCTCTATCTGACGCCCTGTCCCTGCAAGTGTAAAAGCAAGAGACAAAAAAACGTTCTCAACCAAAGCAATGCCCATTCGTCTATCCTCAATCCTGGTCCTGCTAGTGATGCCCCCGCTGATGAACGGAAGGCAGGTGCCGGTAAAAGAGTGGTGTTTTTGGAACCCTTGAAGGATACTGCAGCAGGGCAGAATGGGAAAGTCAGGCTCTTTCCCAGTGAGACGGTTATAGCTGAGGGCATCCTAAAGTCCGCGAGGGTGAAATCCGACTCAGATTCAGTCAATTCTGTGTTTTCAGACACACCCTTTGTGGCATCCACTTAATTTTGTGCCTGTATCTGTATGGTATAGTAATTTAACTCTCCATACTTAACTTTCTGCGCAGTCTGCAAAATAAACAGCAGGACCGAAATGGTGTCGTTTTGCGTTTTGAAATGCAACCCAGTGGTCTCTTTAACTGGTTAAGAGGAAATGTGGTAACGCACTTTTGGTTTCTCAATGTGCCAGAGAAAGGTGGGGTTGTTTTCCAAAGTGTAAGTTCTAGATGACAATAGCTTGGTCTCTAGCACCACTGATCATTTCAGAGCTGGTGTGGAGGTGACATTGTCTTTTTATTCAGGATTCTTGCCAGAAAAAATAAATTTTCAGTGAATTAGTGTTCCTTAAGAAGAGACTTTACTAGCTTATTTAGGACCAAAGTTATTTTAAAGACAAGCATCCGTGTCCTATTTCATTTTTAAAAGCTGTAGAAGGAAGAACAGTACTTATAAAACACAAAGTAAGGTTAGATTAGGGAATAATTCAGCTAATTTCATACTTGAGACCACGGTGAACAGACGACACTGATAAAATGTGCCGGATAATGCCACATCCCATATGGTGTTAGATAAATAGTGCAATAAAGGTACATTTGTTTGACTGTCTTCTTTCCATTCTGTACATTCCTTATCCTTGAACAAAAGACATTATTGAAAGTTGAAAGTCATCATTCGTTGTTGCCATAAATATGTAGGCATCAATACCAAAATGTCTGAGTAACTTCTTAAGCCTTTGTCCTAGCCGACTGGTATTTGTTTATATGCTCGTGTATATGTAAATCAAATTATATGAACTATTAAATAGATTCTCCTGTATTGTGCGCTGGACATTTGAATTAATGTAAATACATGTATTGTGTGAGTTGACGTTCTGTTTTATTGGGCTACTTAAAAACATAAATCTAAGATGTTCTATGTGATTACGCTGTTCTACTTTGTCTCGAGCACCCTCTCAAGCAGATATCTCTCCACATTTTTTGGAGTTACGGTATACGTTTATTTTGTCAAAGGGGGAGAAAGGCTCTAAAGTGTTCTACCCAATTTATACCTTCCATATGACATTTTACTCTGATACCATGATTCACTTCAGTCGGGTTTAGAAGACCAGCTCCAATTTTACGACACAGTGAGGGCCTAGGTGACCTCGTCCTTGTTTCCATGTCTGCTGTAAGGTGACCGAGTGTACTCGTTCTCTACCCAGGTTTCCTCAGCGGTAACATGAAGGTTTCAGACAAGGTGATGTTTTAGGTTCCTTCTCACACTGGAAGGGATGATTTCTGGGTGTCCTTAGCTCCATCACAGACTTGTACTGGCTCTCAGAAACTATCCTACATGGTGATGAAACACAGGAGTGGGATTAGGACAGACTAGCATAGCGCTGCATAGCCCAAAGGCACATTTTAGACCATCAAGCCCAGCTCTTTCCCTTCCTTAGAGATAAGTGAAGCCCAGAGAAGATTGTGGGTTATCTAAGACCACGCAGTGAATTAGTGACCAGGATGGAAACAGCGCTCGGGTACAGAATTCTTCCTGGCGAAGAATGCTTACTTTTAGCAGTAGGCATGGAGAATGAGCCAAAGAACGAGACAAAAGAGCGGTCAGAAAATGGCAAAGGAGAGTCAGGGCTGCATGGTCCCCGGGACTAAGAGAGAAGAGAGTTTTTAAAAGGTGGAAATGGGCAACAGTGACAAAAACACAAAGAAGGAGTTGAGGAGGGAAGACTGACTTTGGCGATGGGGGTTTTGGGGAAACCGTGTGCATTTGGTGACAGCTCTGTATGTGCCAAGCCAGGCATCCAGTGGCAGACACGGGTCAGGGATTTGAGGAGGGAGTGAGTGGCCGGGATATGGACCCCAGGGAATAGATACAGAGCCGCTACTCAACAGTGTTGAAAATTCTTTGTTGCGTGATGTGAAAAAACTTAACCATCTCTGCCTTTAAAACACAGACCTCACCAGTTAGATAAGATCCCTTTAGACCCAAAGATGTTACTGGCAAACGTTTTATTCCTGTTCTTGCCATTTAAGTAATTAGGAAGAATACTGTGATTTGTATGGCCTTTGAAGTCCTCATTCTTTCTTCCTTCATACTTGGAGAAACTCACTCAAAGATGCTGTGATTTGTTCAGCTTCACAGTCTGGACACAAGGAAAAACTCTTGAGCCACTGATGCTTTGCAGCAATGGGTGGGGCTGCCTCTAGGGGCCGTGATCCCCGTGACTTTGAGAGTGCCAAAGAACAGGGCCAGACGCTGGCAGGGAAGTTACAGAGAGGGTCTCTGAATTGCACCCTTTCTGGACAGGATCCCTACAGACCTTGATCCCTCAAAACCCTTGATCCTAGGAAACATGTGTTGCATTTGGCAGGAGGACACGGGCGGTGCTTGGAGTGGGGCGTTTGTGGAGCCCGATCTTGGTTGGTCCTAATACACTTCAGGTAAAAGAGAGGCTGAGCTGAGACCAAAACTAACATATGTACGATCAAAATGAAAACAAACAAAAATCCTGAATACTGAAAAACAAAGCTGTATTTTGAACAAAAGTAGGATGGCATGGTGATGACGAAGCAGGTTGCTGAATGTTATGATGTGGAATTCTAAGTTCTTAGGTATAACTGTTTTTTTTTTTTTTTTTCTGGTAGCAGCCTGATCACATGTATTTTAAATATAGGAACAGAACTAATTTGTACCTTAAGTTTGTCCCACTCAAAATTTTATATAATTTTCCTTCCAAGTAATAATCTGGATTATGTAACTAGGTTATTCTTTTAAGATACTTAGTATTTTTTATTACACAGTTTTGAGAGAAATGGATATGCATTGGAGAAATCAAGCAGAGACCAAAGATAAGATTTCCTGGGTTTTGGGGTGCCTGGGTGGCGCAGTCGGTTAAGCGTCCGACTTCAGCCAGGTCACGATCTCGCGGTCCGTGAGTTCGAGCCCCGCGTCGGGCTCTGGGCTGATGGCTCAGAGCCTGGAGCCTGTTTCCGATTCTGTGTCTCCCTCTCTCTCTGCCCCTCCCCCGTTCATGCTCTGTCTCTCTCTGTCCCAAAAATAAATAAACATTCAAAAAAAAATTAAAAAAAAAAAAAAGATTTCCTGGGCTTAGAGTATTTTTTCACTATAATTAGATGATACTAGTTTTATGGCAAACGGACCCTATAGGTAATCATGAGTTAAATTTCTTAACTATACTTTTTCTTAAGGTTTATAATCTGAAAGAATGGCCTAAAACATTTTCTTATTTATAATCAACTTCTACATTAACTTTCACTGTCTGGCCTGAAGAGAT
This sequence comes from Lynx rufus, assembly GCF_022079265.1. Lineage (NCBI taxonomy): Eukaryota > Metazoa > Chordata > Mammalia > Carnivora > Felidae > Lynx > Lynx rufus. Next base: position 74,096,084 of record NW_025814889.1, on the reverse strand, counting down.
GTAAATATACTTACTTTTGGCTTTTTAAAAATTATTCATCTTGAGAGAGAGACAGAGAGAAAGAGAAGCAGAGAGAGGGAGAGAGACAATCCCAAGTAGGCTCCATGCTGTCAGCACTGAGCCCAACTCGGGGCTCGATCTCACAAACCATGAGATCATGACCTGAGCTGCAATCGAGCTGGATGTTTAACCGACTGAGACACCTAAGTGCCCCTATTTTTGGCTTTAGTTGCTTGACTTATATGCCCAGAAAAAAAACAGCTTTTCATTTTTCCAAATAAACATTTTTCTAAAATGTTCATCACAAGGGATATAGGTAAAACTTACTGGGGTGGAAACAAAGAGAGACAGGAAGATACATTGTCAGTCCAACTTCCAAAGAGATGTCTGATTTTGGGTTACCCTGCTCAGTACTGTTAAAACAGGATACAGCCTAAACATCCTCACACATCGTTGGCTTTTCCTTGGCCATAAATGCTGCTTGATTATTGCCCACTTTTCTGGTGTCCTCTAGTGTTTACCAGCTGATCTAGTAATAGGTCTGACACCAGGCTTCTCGATAGAATCGTAAGGGAAAGGTAGATAAACAAGGGTTTCCAGCAGCTACACACTCCCTCTCCACACTCCCCAACCAGAGATTCTGCCTGAAAAGGTTTGGGGTAAGGCCCATGCATTGTACTCAAAAAAGTTTTTTCAATTTTCAATTTCATTTTCCATTCTGATTCTCCCTATTTTGATGAAATATATTCTAAACTGGGATCACGGCAAATGTTGTGGTTAGGACTCTGTCAGAATACACTATTATTACTCGCTAATGGATTTGTTAATAAAAAGAATTGTAGTGCTCTCTTAAAAAAATTCTAATGTAGGGGCACTGGGTGGCTCAGTTGGTTAAGCATCCAACTTCGGCTCAGGTCATGATCTCACAGTTCATGGATTCAAGCTCCCGCATCAGATCTGTGCTGACAACTCAGAGCCTGGAGCCTGCTTCAGGTTCTGTCTCTCCCTCTCTCTCTCTGCCCCTTCCCTGCTCGTACTCTCTCCCTCTCAAAAATAAATAAAATATTAAAAATATTCTAATATTCTAGAATATAGAATAACTACTTTGAGATGACTAAATCTCTGATTCTCTCACTTTAAAAATATTTTTTATTTGAACAGATCTGGTGGATAACAATAAACTTACAAGCTTTCAGATTTGATTATATCATAGTAAAGTGAAGCCATGTTCCATGGATGTTGGAGTATAGATTTCATCTGCAGAAAACCAAACTCCTTTGTTTTTCCAATATAATAGAATGATAGGGTTTTTTTTAGGTTATTTATTTATTTTGAGAGAGTGTGTACATGAGCAGGAGAGGAGCAGAGAGAGAATCCCAAGCAGGCTCTGCACAGTTAGTGCAAGGAGCCCAATGCAGGGCTCAAACCCATGAACTGGGAGATCATGACCTGAGCCAATATCAAAAGTCAGATGCTCAGCTGACTGAGCCACCCAGGTACCCCGAATAATAGTTTTTAAAGAGAATATTAAGGTTCCTTTCACTGGGGGCTTCCTGGGTAGTTTAGTCTGTTGAGCATCTGACTCTTGATTTAGACTCAGGTCATAATCCCAGGGTCATGGGATTGAGCCCCGTGACATGCTGAGCATGAAGCTTGCTTGAGATTCTCTCTTTCTCTCCCTCTGCCTCTCCCCCCCTAAATTAAAAATAAAAGTTTTCTTTCATGGTTCTCTTATGACTCTCTGCCCAAGAGCCGGTCCCCAAAGCCCTGTTTTTTATTTATAAAAAAATTGTTTATTTATGTATTATTTTTATTTATTATAAAAATAAGGAAGTTAGTGTGGATAGATGATTAGTTTGCCCTTGCAAGCATTATTGCATAGTAATATATTAAAAAGTAGAACTAAAAACTCATGTAATAACTTCTTGAATAATTTAGAGGACTCTATAAAGGACCATGTTTCTTGTGGATAGATTCCAGGGAGGGGAGCCCTTCAATAGTGAGGACCAGAGCAAACAGAGTGTGGAAACACAGGCCCTTTGTAAATTATAAAATGTGATATATACAGTATTTATACTGGGTTTAATTTTTTAAGTACCTACTAAGTGCCAGACACACTGTGAGGGGTGATGGTTATTATCATTCCCTATCACAGAAGCCCTGAAAAAATGGGCAAGATTCCACCCCACTACAGACAGGAAAAAGAAGCTCAAAAGGATAAATGATTTTCCCAGATAACTTGACTAATCAGCCTTTTTTTTTTAATGTTTATTTATTTTTGAGAGAGAGACAGAGACAGAGAGAGACAGGGGCAAGTGGGAGAGGGGCAGAGAGAGAAGAAGACACAGAATTTGAAGCAGGCTCCAGGCTCTGAGCTGTCAGCACAGAGCCTGATGCAGGGCTCGAACTCATGAACCGTGAGCTAGTCAGCCATTTTTACCACGAGAGTCATTTAAAAGATAACTCTGCACAACAGTCCTATAGGTGTTCTACCAATAGAACTACTTTGTAAAGCATGGGTCATAGGTAAACTTTCCATAAATGTAATAGTGAATGGATTAGTGCCCAAAGTCAATCTGGAAGAAGAGGAATTCAAGGGCAGAAGATCATAAATCCTTTAGACATAATGAAGGTAGAAAAGTTTTTTTCCCCCTGCAAAACACAATGTGTCACAAGTAGCAAAATTGGAAATCTATTTAAGATACAGGTTTAATAGACAAGGCTTCCTCTGGTCTACTGACTCTTTTCAGTCTGGTTGTCCTTCACACATGAAATTGCTTCATATGTAAAAAAGAAAAATATCCATTTTATCATTATAAATGACATATTTAAGATATTTACATGAATAAATGATTCAATTCAATTTTTTAAATTAAAAATGACCCAAATTTACAAAGTAAATAGTCCAATTGGAGAAGATATCTGAGAGTTTGTTTTAAATTTCTAGAAGAGTGGTAGGGACAATTCAAAGCCAGGGATACTTTTCCAACTAATTTTAAAATTAGGTTAAGCGTCTGACTTCAGCTCAGGTCATGATCTCATAGTCTGTGAGTTCGAGCCCCGCATCAGGCTCTGGGCTGACAGCTTGGAGCCTGGAGCCTCCTTCAGATTCTGTGTTTCCCTCTCTCTCTGCCCCTCTTCTGCTCATGCCCTTTCTCTCTCTCTCTCTCTCTCTCTCTCAACAACAAATAAAAATATTCAAAAAAAAATTTTTTAATTAGATTTCTCAAAATAATTTTTGAAATTATTTCACAAGACAGCCTCAGTAGCTTATCTGATTAAACATCCATATTAGGTAATATGTCAGCAGAGCATCAAATATATTCTCAGAGAATTTCGTAGTGTCTGTATCTTAATGTCATAGAATCAAGTATAATGGGATTAAGGGTCAAATCCTTGTTGACAATTGGCCAGTTACGGCCAAGAAAAGACAATTGAGCATCGCTAGATATTATGGAGACCATAAATGTTGTGTAATAACTACTCTCTCCCCTTATAGGAGATTACAGTACAACTGAGAGAAGAAACATTATTAAACTAATTCAAGGGTAAGAGCTGATGGGGCGCCTGGTTGGCTCAGTTGAGCATCTGACTTTTGATTTCAGCTCAGGTCATGATCCCTGAAGCTGAAACTGAGCCCTGAGTCGGGTTCCCACGCGTGGAGCCTGCTTAGGACACTCTCAGGATTCTTGCTGTCTCTCCCTCTGCCCCTGTCCCCTCCTTGCACGATTTCTCTCTCTCTGTCTGTAAAATTAAAAAAAAAAAAAGTAAGAGTTGATTTGTCTACTCGAGACTATTCTGTCAAATAAGAGGTGAGAAAAGGAAGATAATTGGCAGAGACCTTGCTTTGGCCAACTGGACTAATGCAGCCGGGCATGAACACTAGAAAACTATACCATAGATACCCCAGCCTTGTGCTGGCAGAGACCCTTACTTTCAAAAAGCCCGTATGGTAAGAAGATGGTGCAAGCTAGCCAATAGCACTCTAAAGTGAATGTCAGTGAATAGATATAAATAGATCCTGCCAATCTATTATCATTTTAAACCAAATCCATAGGAGAAAGAGACCTCAACGTTTCACACTGGTTCTCTCTCTACACTTGCAGCTCCACACCTTGCCCCCACCACAGTTAGGATGAACATATCCCAGCCCCAACATGAGGAATGAAAATAACAGCAACAACGATAATAGTAACAATAATAACCTTTTTACATGTGAGCTCCGTGCTTAGGGCTTTACATATTTTTTCTCATTCTTGTGAAGAAGGTATTATTTTTATGTCCATTTTACAGGTGGAGAACGGAGGCTTAGGAATGGTTGGTGATTTGCCTAAAGAACATATAGTAAAGAAGTCAGGATTTAAATCTAGTTTTGTGTGGATCCATCCAGAACCCAGGCTCTTAATGTCTACACTGTACTACTGTCTACACTATACCACGACTATATTGCTGCTCCCAAGTTTTGAAAAGAGACAGAAATATGGTTTCATCACGAGGCAAGTGTGCTGATACAGAAATGCCCAAAGACAGGAAGGTCAGGGCAAGTTTCCCAGAAAAAGTAATGGCTGAGTGGAGGCTTCAAGGAGGTCTGTATGTTTAGAGAAATCCAGTTTGTTTCTCACAGCTGGACATGTGGACCTGATGGAAGGTGAGACTGTGAATGTACCCCGGTCCCTGGGGATTCGACTAAAGCAGTTGTCGGAAACAAGCACACCGGTGCCCTGGGAACTGCCTTAAAACGGGGCCCTTCAGCAGCTGGATCTGAGGCTTTAGGTTGGGGTCCAGTATGAACCCGCCTCATTTCACATTCCACTCTGCACTGAAAATGTAGTCCTTTTTCATAGGTCTTCAAGGAGAAAACATACTAAATTGGCTCATGTAAATGCTTATGGCATGTTTTGCTAGGTGAAAAAGAGTTAGAAATATTAGCTTCTTTTGTGTAACAATGTAGGCTTAACACGGTAATGATGAAATAATCCTACTTAATTCAGTTATCACTCTATAGACCAAGGAATGTCTTAGAGCTAATGTTTATCCAAGCCTCCCTGTAATTAAATTTATACTGCTAGCCTAGATATTGATTTGACTAAGCTGGTTTTGTAAGAGTGAATGATTTGGGTGGGAAGAGACAGAAAGATGTGATTTTCAAGCGGGGCCGGGGAAGAACCCACATCAGACCGGCCTGCAGAATTAAATTACAACAATTCAGGCTGCTTGTTGAGCATTTGTGTGCATTTTTGCCCCAACTCTGCCTGGTTAAATACTTCTTGAAAGCATTCATGCTTGAGTGAATCTTTCTTAAAGTCTAGATTGTATAGAGCTATTGCGCTAAGTTTTTTTGATTTTTTTTTCAACTGTATTCCTTTCCTGAAGAAAAGCATCTTGCCTGAGGAGGAAACATAATGAAAGACCTGTGATGTGAAAGTCTAAAAGAAGTTGTTTACTTTTTTATTTGTTCTCCGTTTTTAAAATATTCATACTTAATTACAACCTTAGGGAAGCCTTCAGCTCTCAGTCTGACCTACTTCAAATCAGTGGAAAACAACAAATATCTCCCCTCTGCAACCATTTATAATAACCTTGACTTTTCCCTAAAACCCAGAGGAAATGTAGTTCTTGACTCTGGGCCAAGTTTGTCGGGAGCTATCAATATTAATAAATCTTATTCACATAAGGATTCACTTGAAAATCACATCACTAATTATTATATATAATTTGTAATAAGGACCTTAAAATGACCTTCATTAGTTACATAGAATATAGTGATTTGATTGACAAATATGCTGTTACTTTTTTTTTTTTTTGGTCTTGTTTAACTGGTTAACATTAAGCATCTTAGGAATCTGGCAGGGGATTTGAAAATGAAATCCTATGCAGCCTCGCACGGGGTCTGAGATTTTCCTGAAGAAGTAGACGCAAGCATTGCTCTTTAGGGACTTTTCTACATCTAATGACGAGGGGGCTGACTGACTCCCCTGCTATTTGTCATTTCAGATATTCTCAAATTCTGCTTAGGTTTTAAGTACAGCACACTCGGGGAGACAGGAGAGTCATCTACCGATGGCACACATCCCATACATCTCTTGGATCTTGGCGCTTGCCAGGATTCCTGCCAGGCAGTGAAGCCTCTTCCCACAGGGTCTAAAGATTTAGAGGCGATGGAGGCAGAGGCATTTATAGGAGGTTTCTCCTGACTACGTCTTCACCTCCTCTACTTATTTCTGGAAAATGCTTGGAACATGTGTTTATTATTTGCTATCAACCACTTTAAAGCTATGCAGCTATACACACTGGCCCTTTAGCCCCACGCCACGCTCTCTCTCTTGAAGGCACTGTTGACCCTGGGCAAGAGCCAGGCACTGAGCACTTTACTATCTATGGACATTCCCATGCAACGTGTTTATATTTGATCTAGAAATGCCTTCGGGGTTGTTGCATAAACGTGGTTCTTCCCATGGTCTTTCTCATTTCCATCAAATGGCAACCCCGTCCTTCCAATTGCTCAGGCCCAAAACATTGGTGTCATCTTTGACTTTTCTCTTGCTGTCACCCTCTAGCTAATCTGTTGGAAAATTCTCTTGGCTCTACCTTCAAACTATATCTGGAGTCTGACCTCTTCTTACAACTTCCACCCCAGCCCCATCCAAGCCACTGGATTTATTGCAATGGGGCTGGCTGGTCTCCTTGTTCCACACTTGCCGTCCCAGCGTCTGTTCTTAGAACTGCAGCCACCATGACTTCTCTGAAGAGTAGGCCAGTTCATGGCCTTTCTGCTCAGAACCTTAGCACTTGCTGTCTCAACCCCTGATTACTCCCTGGAGGCGCATGTGGAGATATCAAAAATCACTCCCAGGCCTGGCTCCATCCCTGGACATTTGGGTTCACTTGATTTTTACAGTTCCACAGGTAATTCTAAAATGTAGCCACGGCTGAGTCCCTCCAGGGGGTCTGCAGGCCCTTACCACCCCAAGAGTTCTCGGACCTCATTTCCCATGTCTCTGTCCCATGCTCTGCTCTGGCCCCATTGGCCTCTGCATACACCAGGCATGCTCCTTCCTTGTGCTTCTGCCCCCTCTGTGTGGAATTTTCTTCCCTATTCCTGCCTGACTGGCGTTGCCTCTTTCAGGTCTTTGCTCAAATGTTGTCTCAGTGAGGCCTCTGACCAGGCTATTTGACTCTGAATTCCCTACCCCACCCCAACCCAGCCTCCCTATTCCCTTTCCTGTTTTATTTTTCTCCAACGCCTTCATCAGCATCTGACACCCTGTATATTTTACTTACTATGTGAGTTCCATGAGGGCAGGAATTTTTATGAGTTTTGTTTGGTGTTGTGTTCCCAGTGCCAAGAACAGAACAAATAAATATTTGCAAATAAATATTCCTCCAATGAACAAAGCGGGCCTAGGAAGGGGCTGTAAGGCTGCCCGCTGCAACGAGCTCAGGGGTGGCCATGACAGTTACTGCTGTTGACAACATGATCGTTTCCATGTGGTACATTTTCTACTTTGTCCCAGTTTCTGATGCTCTTCTTCATCTCCCAAAAGAGCACAAGAGGGGTTTTGCCATATTCGGTGATGAATAAACTATCAAAATACAGATTAGTACCCATTTTGCATATATTTCCCACTTGTTTAAGGCACCCCATTTGGTATTTATGAAAAGATGTCATGCTGAGTACATGAGAAGCAGGAAGCCAGTGTCTGTCTCCTCTCAGCATCTGCTAACAGAGTGACGCCAATTAACGTGTGTCAAGGGCCTGAAAGGACTCAGATTGGGCTTGATGGCACCAGGCAGTAGGCCTGACACAAATTTAAGAAGCTGTCTCCTACCTTTGGAGCAGGATTTTTTGGAATCCAGTTCTGCCATGAGGAATTCTGACTGCTTTAGTGAATAAACAGCAGAGATGTTGTGTGTGCCCGGTGATAGTGAGTGCAGTGAAAGATGACCTTTCTGGAGGTCATGTGGTCTGGCAGACCAATGAACTGCCCTCCTTGTCAACATGTGGAAACTTCCAGCAACTTCCGTGGCAATGTGTTTTCTAAATTAGCTCCTGGTATGATGAGAAAGCTACATTACCACAAGGAAAACCAGGCAAAAGAAGAGACCTGAAGGAGGTGGGGTGCAATACCATGAGTGTTGGCCGCTCAGAATATCCACCTACTCTAAGTGAGGGTCAAGTATGTGATAGTGGATTGTGAACTGTGGAATGCAAGACGATAATTGTCAAAGTTGGCAACCAGTCCAATTTTAGTGGCTCGTAGGTGGTCACCACTGCTGAGTGGCCCTCTCTCCTCCATCAGTGTTTCCAAGAACAGCTATGCTTTCCTTCACCTAAGCCCCTCTTTCCGTTCCACTGAAAGTCCATATATTACTAAACCCAAGAGAACAGGGGTCAACACACTGCTTTTGGTAGGTCACTCCTCCTGCCATATTATGCTCTATATTGTAAAAACCTTTTTGTTTTTTCTGGTCTACGCCACTGTCACCTCATCAACCTAGATGACCCTTCTGGCTATTCCAATAACATCTACAAATAAGAAGAGATAATGGAAAATGAATAGCTAACATTTCTTGAGCACTCACCATGTGCCAGCCGCTGTTTTAAGTGCTTGCCATGAGCCAACCCACGTAATCCTTAGAAGAGCCTCTGGGTCAGGCATTACTGAGAGAAGCCACGTGACCTGTGAGCAAACTGAAGCACAGGAAGACTTAGAAGTTTGCCCAAGGTCACTCAGCTGGTCAATGACAGAGCCAGGAATCACACACATTTCACTTAATCTAGACACCATGCTGAAGTAAATACTCCTGCTCTATTTTACATAGGAGAAAACTGCAAGAAATTACCTAAGGGCCATGTGATTGTTAAGCAGTAGCAAGATCAGAATCCAAGTTTATCTGGTTTTCAAAGCCCTGGTTATGCTTTAATTGGCTTTTTGGGGAAACCCCACTTTTTTTTTTATTCATTGTTAATATTCTAAATTTGGTATTACCATAAATCTTGCTGGAAGCAAAATCCTATAATTTTTAGCTTCATTTTTTTAAAAAAATTTTTTTTTCCAACGTTTATTTATTTTTAAGACAGAGAGAGACAGAGCATGAACGGGGGAGGGGCAGAGAGAGAGGGAGACACAGAATCAGAAGCAGGCTCCAGGCTCTGAGCCATCAGCCCAGAGCCGGACGCGGGGCTCGAACTCACGGACCGCGAGATCGTGACCTGGCTGAAGTCAGACGCTTAACCGACTGCGCCACCCAGGCGCCCCAGCTTCATTTTTTAAAAACAGCCAATCATCAAAACCTGAGCAGCAGCATGTTAGAGTGGCAGAGAATTACTGCTGTGGGCACCATAAGTGTGGTCTGTGTACTTCGCACAGTGCCGGGTTCTTGCTGACATAATTGCACGGAGGTATGCCATCCCTTTGAGGTATGCATCAATAGACCCATTTTCAAATGGGGGAACTTGCCTGAGGTTACGTATCATAGCTAGTAGGTAGCTGAGATGGGATGCGATTCTATGTCCCTTGACTCTGAAGTCTGTGCTTGACTTACAGTCCTCTCTCTACCAGTGGTCAGCGCAAAGGTCATGTGCTGCCCGATACCTAGCCAACTTAGGGATGCCATTTTCTCCCCTTTGTAATAGAAAAATTAAGAATGCTTGTCATCGCATTGGGAAACCTTTGAGTGTGTGCTCAAGGACCAGATCCCCACCTGAGCTGGTCTGAGCCCATCTACAACAGGCAGCAGACTGGTTCTCTGGTCCCAGCCAGGCATCTCAGGAAGAGATGCTGTTACTGGCCATTAGGAAGATGCTTTAAGATCGAAGATATTCATGATAAATGTAACATTTCTGTTGGAAAGATAATTCTGAGAGCATAGTTTACACATAGCGGGCCCCGTAGCATCTTGATAGCTGTGCCAAAAAGGAGATATCAAAGCCATTTGGCCCACACGCTCTTCTTCATGCTCGTAGATGTATTGTGATTATTTGTTCATCATTGTAAATATTCACATTCAATTCATTTTCTGGCAACTTTCAGAAAGTATTTACTGACAGCTGGATAAAATTAACTGAACGTGTCCAATAAAAACATTGCTGAAAATAGGAACGGCATTATCATTTTGACAACAAGTGTAGAATTTGTGTTCATGTTTCTAGTCTTATGTTTGGTTTTGTCTCAAGGGGAAAAAAATCCCACTGAATTCAGCTCCAAATATGAAGTAAGTTCTTTGTAATTTTCTCTCTTCCTTTCTAAGTTTTGCCTTCCTTCCTTCCTCTCTTTCCCCTATTTGTGTGTGTCTCTCTCTCTGTTTTTTCTATTTGTTTGTTTGTTTATTTATAATTTTTTTAAATGTTTATTTATTTTTGAGAGAGAGTGACAGAGTGTAAGGCAGAGAGAGAGGAAGGCTCAGAATTTGAGGCAAGCCCCAGGCTCTGAGCTGTCAGTACAGAGCCCCACGTGTGGCTCAAACTCATGAACCGCAAGATCATGACCTGAGCCAAAGTCAGACGCTTAACCGACTGAGTCACCCAGGCGCCCCTCTTTCTCTTTATTTTTTATTAAATCACTACTAATTTCATAATAATTTTAGTTTTAGTCTAGAAAAGATTTTTTACTACCGTCCTAGACTCATACATTCTCTAGAATCTCACAGTTGGGAGTCTGTTAATATATGCCATTTATAGTCTGAAAACACATTATGTTTTATCAATTCAGGGCAATTTCTAACATTAAAGTTAAACCAATGCTAGCACCAGTCTTTCTTAAATGATACATAACCAGTAGAGATTACCTTTCTCTATTCCTGCTAAGATTGCTGCCATTCCAGTAAATGTCATTCTAATGGAGAAGAGGATGGAGATAATCACATTCACTTCCCTGAACCTCCATTTTACCTAACCTTACATGTTCCTTTAGCAGCCATAAAATATCCCATATTATTGCCAGAACTCACATTCAGAATCATAGCTAATATTTAGTATTTTCCTGACAAATAGTTATATGACCTTAATCTAGGTTTACAAAATAGGTAGATCATTAGCGCACTGTTACTCGGGTTTTCTTTTTTTTTTTTTTTAATTTTTTTAACATTTATTTATTTTTGAGACAGAGAGAGACAGAGCATGAACGGGGGAGGGTCAGAGAGAGAGGGAGACACAGAATCCGAAACAGGCTCCAGGCTCTGAGCTGTCAGCACAGAGCCTGATGCAGGGGTCGAACTCACAGACTGTGAGATCATGACCTGAGCTGAGGTCGGACGCTTAACCGACTGAGCCACCCAGGTGCCCCTCTTTTTCTTTTGTAAGCCATATTTGCTGGCTGATTGACATAATGCAACAGCATGAAGTTCTTCAGTCATTGTAGGTCTGGGAATTTCATCCAGGTGTTCTCATTCTCAGTCCATTGTTTTTAAAAAAGGTTTGAAAAATAATAACAGAACAACATTAATTCAAACTTTTGTATTCTTCAAATAGCTTTAACAAATTGAAAATCACTAGTTTAATTATTAGCCTCAAAGATAGGTCACACCATTAGGGAGAATCTATGGAGAAGTATTTTTTTTTGTGGCACACGGAATAGGAGCCTTTCCTTGAAGGACCTGAATTTGATAAACAAGCTTTTACATAACAGGTCATTATCTTAAACAATCTATCATTTTCACTAGAGACCTTTTTTTTTTTTTAATTTATTTTCTTTATAGAGAGGGAGGGAGAACAGGAGGCAGGGCAGAGAGAGAGAGGGAGAGAGAGAATTCCAAGCAGCCTCCATGCTGTCAGTGCAGAGCCTGATGCAGGGCTCGATCTCAGGAACTGTCAGATTGTGATCTCAACCAAATCAAGAGTCAGACGTTTAAATGACTGAGCCACCCAGACACCCCTGGGGACAGATTTTTGTAGCACCTTTTTTCTTTTTAAATAATGGTACTCTTGGAGCTCCTGGGTGGCTCAGTTGGTTAAGCCTCAGATTTCTGCTCAGGTCATGATCTCATGGTTCATGGGTTCAAGCCCTGCATCGGGCTCTGTGGTGACAGCTCAGAGCCTGCAGCCTGTTTTGGATTCTGTGTCTCCCTCTCTTTCTGCCCCTCCCCACTCACACTCTGTCTCTCTCTCTCTCTCTCAGAAATAAATAAACATTAAAATAATAATAATAACTTAAATAATGGTACTCTTTTTCCTAATTTTTTTTCATATTCTTAATGGTTAAATCATTTTTGAAAATAAGATGATCTTAGAAAAACCTCTAAAATTAAACATTTAAAACAAGGACTAGCTTTGGTGAAATATTACAGTGCTAATGGTTTTCTTTCTAAAATATTTTTCCAGGTCAGGGGCACCTGGGTGGTTCAGTTTGTTAAGCGTCTGATTTTGGCTCAGGTCATGATCTCGTGGTTTGTGAGTTCGAGCCCCGTGTTGAGCTCTGTACTGACAGCTCAGAGCCTGGAGCCTGCTTCAGACTCTGTCTTTCTCTCTCCCTCTCTCTCTGCCCCTCCCCCACATGTGTTCTGTCTCTCCCTCTCTCTCTTTCTCAATTAAAAACAAACATTAACAATTTTTTTAAAAAATATTTTTCCAGGTCAATCTATATCTGTGATTTTCATATCAGGATATTAAAATTGCAGCCTTTAAAATGATTTCTATCTGCCCCTTCAGCTCTTTCCCTCCCAACATCTCTCCTGGCTTCTCTTCTGACATTGTTATGACATTGAGTTTTCAGTCTTCTGAAATATTGTGTATGGCCTTTCACCTAATAATAATAATTAAAATAATTCCTTTCACTGCCCATTTAACTTTACTAAATTGTGTTTAGTTTCAAGTAGGGAAATGAGATACAGAACTCAATTTTCATCTTGCATAAAATACATTTAATGATACAACTCTTCAGAACTACATTTAAAATTCTCCTTAGAGGGGTGCCTGGGTGGCGCAGTCGGTTAAGCGTCCGACTTCAGCCAGGTCACGATCTCGCGGTCCGTGAGTTCGAGCCCCGCGTCAGGCTCTGGGCTGATGGCTCGGAGCCTGGAGCCTGTTTCCGATTCTGTGTCTCCCTCTCTCTCTGCCCCTCCCCCATTCATGCTCTGTCTCTCTCTGTCCCAAAAATAAATAAACGTTGAAAAAAAAAATTTTTTTTAAATTCTCCTTAGATTGGCTCCAGGCAATTTTTCAAGTGCTCACCCCACAATTCCTCTATCTAAAGAATGCATTCTAATGTGGTCTACTCATGGTCCTTAATGAGGCACCAAGAATATACTCCCTAGTATGTTCCACTGATTGATAGTTTATTCGTCCTAAATGACCTGGCAAAAATCCCACTTCTATGAAGTCATCTTTCACCTCATTCATTTATTCATAGGTGAAAGCAACATTTTCTGAACTAATTCTGATCTAAGCCCTCCTTAAAAGATCCTTTTGGAGCAGGGGAAGGATATTCAATTTGCATCTGGAAAAAAACCCAAACCCTATGGTAGTGATGTTGATATGAGTTAAGTGTGGAGAAGGCAGGATAGGAAGAAGGGAAACCAAATGGAGTCCTTTACAGTGGCCCAGGAGCAAGAGTAGGGCAGGTTTGTAGAGAGATTAAAGGTGCACAATTTTTAGGACTTCACTGATTGAAACTAGACAAGTCATTTCGAGCTCACATAAGGATAATAATGAAGATATGCACAAAGCATTACAGGAGAACAAAGAAGGGTGGCAGAGCTGAGTGTCCAGAAAAGTTTTCCTAAGGATAGAATAACCCAAGACAAGCCATGAAGAATGAGTTTGTACGTGAAGTGGAGAGGGAGGGAGGGGATTCTATCCTGTTGGAGGGAGTAGCATGGGTAAAGGCTGAGAGGCTAGAGAGAATGTGATGCATCCAGTGAGTTGTAAATACAGTAGTTTGGTTTTGCCAGAACTACAGTTAGGAATGGATAGAAGTAGGAACTCTACCGAAGGGAAGTTGACAAGGTAGGCAAAAGTGAGATTATGAAGGGTCCTGTATACCACTCCAAGTCATTTCACTCTTATTCTGAAAGCTAGGAGGTCAGCCTGTAAATGAATTTAGCAGCTACAGTGATATGGTTTGTAAGTGAAGGGTAGCAAAATATGTCCCCCAAAATGCCACTATGGCATAAGAATTATTTTGCGCTGAAGGCAATTAAGAAGCAGATATGAGAAAAGCTCTCTGCCCTCCTCTTATTTGCCTAAAAGCAAGACATGAATTTGTAAAGATGGTTGCCTTCCTCTCTCTACCAGGAAGGACAGAAGTTAATTACAAGAGATAGCTCTAGACTCTTATCAGCCCAAGATGCCACTGACAAACTTTACTAAAATTTACATCACAAATTTACTAATCAGCCTTTATCTTCCATTAGTTGTCCCATATATTTACCTTCCCACTATTTGCTGCCCTAGAAACTCAGTCCTTTTCCTCTATCTTGTTACTTCTCTAAAAATTATTGTTCTTCTGTTAAGATGCTATGTAAGACAAAATTCTAACCATTCTTTTGAGTTAGTCATCACTGAATACTCCCATGTGTATGCATGATGCACTTGTTAATGTGCTTTTGTTTTTCTCTTGTTAACCTGTCTTTTGTCACTCTAATTTGTAGGATCTCAGGAATGAACCTAAGTTAGGTAGGAGGGAAATGATTCTTCTTCTGTGTAATTACAAAAAGCTTTCTGATTGCAGTGAGGAGTGAGTAACAGACTAGTTAGGATACTGTAAGAGTAAGTAAGAGATCCAAGTAAGAGATGATCATCCTCCAAGTAAGAGATGGTGAAGGCGTGAATTGAGATATGGTGATGGAGATGGAGAAGGGGATGAAGTTGGGAGATATTAAGATGCTGAGATTGATGAGATTAGTGTCTGATTTAATGGCGGAAGGTGGAAAGAAGCATCAAGACTTACCTTCTGACTTATATATTGGGTGTTACAGTAAAGGATGGTGCCATTTTCCATGATGGGGACTATGTTGAAGGGAGAAAAAAATGGATTTCATCTTGGACATGTTGAGATGGAGTACCTTGTGGGGCATCAAAGAAGGAATGTCCAGTACAAAGATGGATGAAGATGCCTGGAGCTCAGAAGAAAGAGCTGAGCCAGACATTTAAATGCTGGTGGTCATTCAGCATTTAGTTAGTAGTTCAAACCATGGAAGTAGATCACAAAAATCAGAGACCGTGTATCAAGAGAAGAGAAGTGAAGAGGATAGAACAATGGAGATAGCAACATTTCAGTAGTTGGAAGAGGAGGAACTAAGGGAAGAGCCACAGTAGAGAAGGAGGGTAGAATCACTGATGCCAAATGAGAAAAAGGAGATGGTGTCCAGCAGGGTCAAATGCGTTATAGAGATTTAGGAAGAGAAAGCCTGGAAATGTTCATTGTATTTAGAAACAGGTGACCTTGGCAGGAGTAGTTAAGTGGAAGAGGAAGACATATGGCAGTGGGTTGAGGAACGCATAAGAAATGAGTAAGTGCAGACATCTCTTTCAAGAAGTGTGGATACGAGGGAAGGAGAACAAAAGATAGAGGCTGAACTATGTAGGGGGAGTGCAGAATCAAGAGAGGGCTGTTGAAATTCAGAAGGCGTGGGCATATTTAAATGTTGGTATGGAAAAGTCAAGAGAGGAGAGAAGGAAGCTCTAGCTAAGACATGGCATAAAGAATGAAATAAAGGCATGAGACAGTAGAAGGGAAAGAGGTTAGGGCAGGAAGAGGGAAAGGAGGAAGAAGGGAAAGAAGGAAGACAGACAGGTAGGCAATGAGTACACAAGGGAAACAGAGAAGAGAGAAGAAGAAGATAGGTATGAACACAAACAGGATTTGGAGCACTGGCTAGGAAGTTGAGAGACTCTTTGCCTAAGGGTCTTGAGTTCTCTATAAAGAGAAAAATAGAAAAGGAGGTCATTTGATGAGATTGAGAGGAAACAATATATTGGGAAGGAGCTTAAAGAAAGTGAAGATCTGAAGTAATTGTTGTGGGTGTCAGGGAGGAAAAATTTTTTCTCTACCCTCTTAGGTTCTATCTCTTGGGTCCTGAGGATTAAACTGACAAATGACAGATTCACAGGAGAAAACACAGATGTTTATTCACATACACACAGTAGTCCTTCTTGTTTGCAGTTTCCCTTTCTAAGGTTTAAGTTCCCCATGGTCAACCACAGTCTGGAAGCAGATGATCCTCCCTAGTGGCCTAATCCTGCATCAGAGTGCCAGTATCATTCATCTCACTTTATGTCATCATGTAGGCATTTTATTCTCTCACATCACAAGAAGGGTGAGTAGAATACAATAAGATTTTAAGAGAAAGACCACATTCATTTTATTACAGTATGTTATAATTATTTGTTTTACTATTATTGTTGTGAATCTCTTACTGTGACTAATTTATAAATTAAACTTTATCATAAGTATGTATGTGTGGAAAAAACCTAGCATATCTGAGGTTCAGTACTATCATGGTTTCAGGCACATACTGGGGATCTTGGAACATCTCCCCTGTGCAAAAGGGGGCCTTTTGTACACAGAAGTTTACAGAAAATGTGACTTAAGGAGATGGTTAGAATTGGGGGCTTATATACGATCTTAATAGGGGAAGAAAAGGGTGAGAAGGGTACTTGGGAAAACAAATGACTTTTAAGAAAGACAAATGGGCACCCAGCAGAACAGATGGAAGAGATGATAGTTCTGTGACAATGTCTGTTTAGGTGATGGGTTGTCCTGGTGCTGACTTCTTGTCTGCAGTGATAGGAGTCGATCCTGCTCCCAGTAAGTAGATTTATGACAGATGAGTTCTTCTGGAAGACTCTGCTTTCAGGCAGATAAGGAGAGTTCAGAAAACACACACACACAACACACATACACACACACCTTTTTTTGTATCTGGTGATTCTCAAATGCCTTCAGCTCAAAATAATTTTTATGCCACAGTGGCATATTCTGGATCCCTTCGTGGGAAATAAGAGACAAAAATGACTAGGGAAATGTAAAGGGTTTTCAAGTTGAAGACAATGACATGTGTATACATTTGTGTGATTTTTTTCCAGTGGTACCCAGCAGGGTAGGTGTGGGAGTAAAGGAAGTGGATGCTAGGATTGATCCATGTTTAGTTTGTCTAAACTGGGGTGATGGAAGGACAGTGCTCAAGGCAGTCGAGGTATTAGTTACCCCAAGAATGATTGAGAATAGGCATCATTCAGAATAAGCGGGTGTTATGGACTGAATGTTTGTGTTCCCCTAAAATTTATACGTGGAAGCCCTAATTCATATGTGGAATCTCCTATATTTGGAGATGGGACATCTAAGGAAGTGAGTGAGGTTTAACGAGGTCATAGGGGTGGGCCCCTGTCCAATAAGATTAGTGTCCTTATAGGAAGAGACACCAGAGAGCTCTCTCTCTCTCCATACACACACACAAAGGAAAGGCCATATGAGGACATAGCAAGAAGGTCACTGTCCACAAGCCAGAATGAGAGTTCTCACCAGAAACTGAATCAGCCAAAACCTTAATCTTGGACTTCTGGTCCCTGAACTGTAAGAAATAAATTCCTGTTGTTTAAGACACCTAGTCCTTGGAATTTTGTTATGGCAGCTTGGGCTGACTAATGCAGATGAATAGGGAAGGAAGTACAGTCAGATAGACCATAACAGAAAAGCGGTAAGAGTTCTTAAGGGTGTTGAAGAACACGGAAGTGACTGCATTGCAGCTAAAGGAAGCCGTGGGCCAGAGTGGCTGTTGGAGCTTATGACTGCCAAGGAAAAGAAGCTCTAGGGGATGACAAGCTCTAGGATTGTCATTAAATGTCACTAAAAGGAAAGCGGTTATGAAGGTTAATGAACTTAAGAGTAATTGTGAGGCTAAGGCTTTTGAAGGGTCATCCATGCATAGGAGACATCTGGGGTGATGGAGGGACCTGAGATGAGAAGGATGCATGAGTCAGGAAAAGCAATGCTTGCTGCTGTAACAAGAACTCCCCCCCCCACCCAGATTTCTGTGACTTACCCAAATAAAACTTTGTTTCTCTTTCATGTCATGGACAATTTGGCCAAGCAGTTGTCCTGGGATCTGTTCTCCAAGCAGAACCTTAGAGATTGGGATGCCTGTGTGTGTAGTTCTGCCATCTGGGGTTATTAATTTCCAAATAGTATAACCCTGATACAAAACATGAGAAGAAAAGCACAAGAAAAGGACTACCATCCCATTTATGAATATGGATTAAAAAATTTAAATAAAATGCCAGCAGTAATAAAAGAAAAATACAGCATGACCCAGTAGAGTTTATTTTAGGAATGAAAGAGAGAGGTTATGTCTATGTGGGCCTGGCTTAATTGGATGGAATGGAAACATTTGCTTTGCTCAACTTTCTGCAGCTCATCCAAACATTCGTATATCATCAAGTCAGAAAAACTGGTCCTCCACTTCAGCAATCAACAGTGAGATAAATCTGTGAAGACACTCTGTAAATTGAAATGCACTCTGTAGGAGTGAGGAATTTTTTGAGCACACTGGGCCCCATGCTGGGTGCTGTTTAGGACAAGAAGTTTAAGGCATGATTTCTCTTCTCCTGGATCTTACCATCTGATTGGGAAAGATAAGACACAAAAATATGCACATAACATCAGGTGACAAAAGCCTAAAAGATGGACACACTATGTTTAGAGTTGAGAGGAGACAAGAGAATCTTCCAGGCATTGTCAGTTGCAGAGAAAGCAAATCATTTCATTTTTTTCCCCTGGGCACAGGAAGAATGCCTGTCCCAGATCCCCCAGCTTCCAGGAAGGGTCAGCTCAGATAATACCTTAGGTAGAAGTGATGTATGCCACCATCAGTCTTGGACTTAAATATCCCACTGGTTTCCATTCTCTCTCTTTCCCCTATTCATGTAAAGAATAAGCAAAAGACAGGGCGCCTGGGTGGCTCAGTCGGTTGAGCATCCGACTTCAGCTCAGGTCATGATCTCACAGTCTGTGAGTTCGAGCCCCGCATCGGGCTCTGTGCTGACATCTCGGAGCCTGGAGCCTGCTTTGCATTCTGTGTCTCCCTCTCTCTCTGCCCCTCCCCTGCTCATGCTCTGTCTCTCTCTGTCTCAAAAATAAAAACATTAAAAAATTAAAAAAAAAAGAATAAGCAAAAGAGCCAAAGTGTTTTTTAATCTATTTTCTTAATCTATCCATTCATTTAAACAATACTTATTATGTGGCCATTATACCAGGTATTGTATCCTTATGGGGCTTACACTCTAGTTGATTGGTGAGCTATAGGAATTTTTCCTTTTTTTTTTTTTTTTTTTTACATTTACGGTACCACACTATATTTACTGAAAAAAAAAAAAAATCTCATTTGTGCAGTTCAAAGCCATCTTGTCCAACTGTATCTTCTAAAAATTTTTACTTCCAGTACAATTAACATATGGTTATATTAGTTTCAGATGTACAATAGTGTTTCCACAACGCTGTACATTACTCCGTGCTCATCACCATGAGGGAACACTTAATCCCCTTCACCTATTTCACGCCTCTTCCTACCTGCCTGCCCTCTGGTAACCACGAGTTTGTTCTCTCTATTTCAGAGTGTTTTTTTGTTTGTGTCTTTTTTTCTGTTGTTCTTTCTTTGTTTTGTTTCTTAAATTACATGTATGAGTGAAAACAGGGTATTTGCCTTTCTCCGACCGACTTATTCACTTAACATTATATTTTCTAGTTCCATCCATGTCAGTGCAAATGGGAAGACTTCATTCTTTTTTATGACTGAGTAATATTCCAGTGTGTGTGTGTGTGTGTGTGTGTGTGTGTGTGTGTGCTACTTCTTTATCCATTCATCGATCCATGGACACTTGAATTGCTTCCATAATTTGACTGTTGTAAATAATTCTGCAATAAATATAAGAGTGCATATATTTTTAAAATTAGTGTTTTCACATTCTACGGGTAAGTAGCCAGTAGTGGAATTAATAGATCGTATGGTAATTCTATTTTTAATTTTTTGAGGAATCTCCGTACTGTTTTCCATAGTGGCTGTACCAGTTTGTATTTCTACCAATAGTGCAGGAGGGTTCTTTTTTTCTCTATATCCTCACCAACACTTGTTGTTTCTTGCGTTGTTGATTTTAGACCTTCTGACAGATGTGAGATGATATCTCCTTGTGGCTTTGATTTGCATTTACCTGATAATGAATGATGTTGACCATCTTGTGTCTTCTTTGGAGATATGTCCGTTCATGTCTTCTGCTCTTTTTTTAACTGGATTATTTGGTTTTTTTGGTTTTGAGTTGTGTAAGTTCTTTATATATTTTGGATACTAACCCGTTATTGGATATGCCATTTGCACATATCCTCTCCCATTCAGTAGGTTGACTTTTTGTTTTATTGATTGTTTCTTTTGCTGTGCAGAAGCAGCTTTTTATTTTGATGTAGTCCCAATAGCATATTTTTGCTTTTGTTTCCCTTGCTTCAGGGGACATATCCAGAAAAATGTTGCTTGGCCAATGTCAGAGAAATTACTACCTTTGCTCTCTTCTAGAATGTTTATGGTTTCCTGTCTCACATTTAGGTCTTTAATCCATTTTGAGTTTACTTTTGTGTATGGTGTAAAAACGTGGTCCAGTTTGTTGTTGCTGTCCAGTTGGCCCAACACCATTTTTTGAAGAGACCATCTTTTTTCCATTGCGTGGTCTTGCCTCCTTTGTTGAAGATTAATTGAACATATAATCCTGGGTTTGTTTCTGGGATATCTATTCTGTTCTATTGATCTATGTGTCTATTTTTGTGCCAGTACCATATTGTTTTTAATTACTATAGCTTTGTGGTATATCTTAAAATCCAAGAGTGTGATACCTCCAGTTTTGCTGTTCTTTTTCAGCATTGCTTTGGCTATTCATGGTCTTTTGTGATTTCATACAAATTTCAAGATTATTTGTCCTGGTTCCATGAAAAATGCTATTGGTATTTTGATGGAGATTGTATTAAATCTGTAGATTGTTTTGGGTAGTATGGACATCTTAATAATGTTTGCTCTCTCAATCCATGAGCATGGACCATTTTGTTTTAGAATTTCAAAAGCCACCTATTGGATTTATTCATTCAACCAATTTTATGTTTTTGAATTTATGAATATCTCTCTTTGGCTTTACTGTTTTCTTGTTCTGCCTTTTCTTAATTTGTTTTGTCACTTTTTTTTTAATTTTTTTTTTCAACGTTTATTTATTTTGGGACAGAGAGAGACAGAGCATGAACGGGGGAGGGGCAGAGAGAGAGGGAGACACAGAATCAGAAACAGGCTCCAGGCTCCGAGCCATCAGCCCAGAGCCTGACGCGGGGCTCGAACTCACGGACCGCGAGATCGTGACCTGGGTGAAGTCGGACGCTTAACCGACTGCGCCACCCAGGCGCCCCAATTTGTTTTGTCACTTTTTAAAATTCCATCCATTGGCTTATTTCTCATTTTCTCTCGTTGAATGATGGGAGTATTGAAAGGTACAGTGAAATCATGTCATACGTACATCTAAAGTTTGTTAAGCTAACTGAAAATTCCTATGTGAGCATTCTTCAGTATCAGCAATCCCATGACTTGCATAGTGGATGCAACCAAATCAGAAAACCATCTGCAGGAGTTCCAGAACCCAAAGATAGAAGAGTGAGTGATTTTAAAGTTTTCTCAATCATTGACAAAGACATGAAATTAATTATTTGTTTCAAAGAGTCAGTATGATCAGAATACTGTGTGAATAATTATAAGGTATTTCCAAGACACATTTTTACTATACATGATTTTCACCTTATTTACTTATTTTAGAGCCAATCTATGTTATTTGTTTGCTTTTAGCTATTATTGTCTCTTGTGTGTTTGCAAGTATAACATTCTGATTAGTATTAGCCTAAATATAATTTACCACGGTTTTGACTTCTTTGACTTTATGAGTTGATATAAAATGTCACTTCACTTGAAACCTTGTTTGAGGAAAATTACACATTCTAGGAAGTGTTAAGCACTCCTCTGGTTTCTAAAAATATATAATTGATTACACACACACACACACACACACGACTTTATAAATTGTCACATTTGCTCCTTACTAGTCTGCTCTAGGCATGCTAGAATATGAGTCACTGACTTACGCATTTTATCCCCTCAGACTGCTAATATAAATGTCCAGCAGGAAAGCATGATAATCAGAATGCTACAGAAATCCCCTGTCCCATCCATGCTTACAGCAACTTAATCCTCATTCCCCTCTTAATCAAAGCACTTTGGCCCCCCAAAAAGGGTTAGAAATAAGAGTGGGCTTGCTTATGATGAGGCTTAACTAAAAGCCAAAGAGCTGAGGCCACTGGGAAATCAGGGCAGTGGCCTGACACATGGTAGGCAATTAGCACATTTTTTTGTAAATTACCCAACAAGTGAACTCTGATTTCAGATCATGTGTTATTCCTCTCCCAGTGTTGTTGTGAGGTTCAAATGAGAACCATGTGAAAGAGCTTTGCACACTGCCATGCTAGTTATCACAGCTAGTATTTTGTCACACTGCGGTGGGTATGGGGAGGGGGGGGTGGTGGTGCTCCATATCCCATGTGACCCTAGGCACAATGGTTCACAGAACCATGAGAGGTAGAAAGCCCCACTCTGTTACTCTGCAAAACCTCTTGGTAGATACATTTTAGATGGGAAAAAAGGGCTCCTGCTGAATCTCTCAATCCATCCAAATCTCATTAAAAGGTTTTGTTCTTGGTACTCCGTAAGATTCCCCAGATTTAACCTTTCCTTTACTTACCTAAGGTGGCTGAGAAAGTGGGAAAGGAAGAAGTCAGATTTGAGTAGCATCAGGGTCTCACCCATCTTCCTGCCCCCACCACCCCCACCAGCTACAGGTGGGGCTGCAGAAAATGTTTATTTCCTCATCCCCTTACTCTAATCAGGTTTTCAGAAAGCAATCAGTGGATCAATGGTCTACCATGGGAGAATTATTGTTTGTGCCTTTGTTTCTCTTAACATTTTAGGACTAAAATGTTTCTTAACATTTTAGGACTAATTATCTCCTGTGACATGATCTCATGAAAATAACTGACACCAATTCAGCAATTACCTTTACCAAGCCCCGTTCTTGTTGCTTTATGTGAGGTAGGTATGATATTTATCTCCACTTTCTACAGGAGGAAATTGAAGCATACGGAGGCTTAGGTAATTTGCTCAAGACTGCCGAGCTAGTAAGTGGCAAAGCCAAGTTAGGAAGCCTCATGGTTTGGCTTTAAGATGTGTCCTTTTAACCACTGAACTATCCCACCCTTCAGGAACGAAGGCATTTTTTCCAAATCTCACCATTGCAGCTAGATTACTTGTGGAGTTTCACACCTAATTCTGTATGTGGCTTCATACTGAAGGCACTGACTGTTTTCAAATCACCAAAAGGGTTCCTAGCAATTGACGTTGTGTAAGCAGTGAAGTCTGATATGCAATAGAGTCAATCTAATGACTTGTGTGCCATAACTGCAACTAACTGAGGCATGGCTTTCCACACAGCTGAAATTGTGTAGCCAAAGTTTCGTTTAAAGGAATCATGGCAATTTTCAGAGTAGATGATCATAGTCTTTAGAACTTGAAAAGGGGCCTTACAATGACCTTTCTCAACCTCTGAGAGGCTCAGTGACTTGCCCAAGGCTTTACTAGCGGAGCTAGAATTTGAATCCAAGGGTTTGCAATTCCCAGCTCCAGGCACAGAGCTCTTTATAACAAAGATTTTCCTACTTTAGGACAAATTTGACTTTCTTTTCAGCCCTCTTCCAGGGCCTTCAGTAGTAAAGAGTTATAAATAACTGAGATATTTCTCTCGCTGTGAGCATAGCAAAATGAATAAAAGAACTTCCCCGGGTCCTCACTTACTTTATTAGACTATGTACCTTTTCTGAGTTCCTTCTGTTAGGGATCAAATAAAAATTTCAGGTGTGTGTCAAGAAGGCAAAGGATGTAAGATTTACCAACGTGCCAGCTAACTAGTTCACCTGCTACTGTCTCATGGATGCTGGTAGAAGACACAAGACTCCCATGTCAGAGACAAAGAACAGTTTATTATTCACAGCACCAGTAGTAGCCAGAATAGTAGCATTTGTGGACCGGTTACCTAAACCCCAACCTCCAAAGGACAACAGAAGAAGGCCTGATACCTTCACACCCAGCAGGTTGTGTTGTAGGAGGGGAACTTAAACTTGAATCTTTTATAATGGGTAGTAAGCACACCTGTTCTTCACTCCAGAGACATTATATTTATTATACTGGGCAGGAAATATGCCGGTCCCTTTCTCCAGAGAGAAACACTGTCTCTGTCAAGGTGGTTCTCTCTATAAACATCCTTGAAAAGTAGTTCATAACAAAGGTAGCCAGTGTCTCTGTTTGCAAGATGTGAAAAGTCGCTGAGAGACTACAGGCCTGAGATCCACGGAGAATTTCTCCCAACAGCCTGAGTCTATGAAAACCAGCCATATTCAAGTCACTGAATGTTATGTAAAAGTACCTAACCTCACTGAATTACTTGATAATCAGACATCAACTTCAATATTGTTTCAGTAAAGCTCTGCAGCAAGAAAGCTGATTTTTGACCCGCTCCAGCAAAAATGACTCCGTACTGATGAGAGCATTCTGATCCTTTTTTAAATTATGGAAATATATTTTTTTCCTAAGTATCTCATTCTTTCAAAGAAAGAAAAAATATTTTCTTCCCCACAAAAGTACACACAAAATATTTTCTTGTTTGGGAAGTGAAATGAGGGGGACCAGCCCGTGATAACCCAATGCTTTAGCAGCAGCACCAGCAGCATATATTTTCAGGTCCAGGATGGCATGGGCATGGTGCTGACATGCTGAAATGTGCAAGTAACCCCCATCCTATACTTCTTTATGTCGATACAATTTTTCTTAATGATAAAAGAAAAGACACTATGGTAAGTATTAAAAGTTTATGCACACTATGTTGGGGCGCCTGGGTGGCTCGGTCGGTTAAGCGTCCGACTTCGGCTCAGGTCACGATCTTGCGGTCCGTGAGTTCGAGCCCCGCGTCGGGCTCTGTGCTGACCGCTCAGAGCCTGGAGCCTGTTTCCGATTCTGTGTCTCCCTCTCTCTCTGCCCCTCCCCCGTTCATGCTCTGTCTCTCTCTGTCTCAAAAGTAAATAAAACGTTAAAAAAAAATTTTTTTTTTAAAGTTTATGCACACTATGTAAACGGTTTTATGGCGAGAATTTTTGCCATTTATGCAACTATTTCCTTCCTCTTTCCTAGTTATGAAGAATACCAGTGACCATTTGTTGTGTTCCTAATATTCAGACACTTTGCATATTTTATCTCATTTGAATTTTTCTTTTTTTTTTTTTTTAAGTTTATTTATTTTTGAGAGGGAGAGATAGAGCGTGAGCGAGGGAGGGGCAGAGAGAGAATGGGAGACACAGAATCTGAAGCAGGCTCCAGGCTCTGAGCTGTCAGCACAGAGCCTGATGTGGGGCTCAAACCCATAAACTATGAGATCAAAACTTGAGCTGAAGTCAGGCAGTTAACTGACTGAGCCACCCAGGCACACCTATCTCATTTGAATGTTAATTGAGGTATGTAAAGGAACACAGACACACACAGCTACAGATAGAAGGGCCAAGATTCGGATCCACCTGCTTGGAAAGCTGGTATATTTCTATTACATTACTCTGCCTTGCTATTACCTAGGCCACCACTTGGCTTGGGGTATGGATTTCCAATGAGACCTTGAAGCCATGCCCTCCATGCTGCTAAGTCACTTGCCTTAGTCCCCTTCACTCAGGCATGTTGGCGTTTTCAGCAGTGCTCGCTTCTCCACAACTCAGGAATATCATAGACTCTTAGAGGTAGAAGGGATCCCAAGAGTCTCCATTCTATAGCATCCCCAATGGATGCCCATCTGTTTTCTGCTTTAGGGCTTCCTGGGTTGGAAGCACATATAATTAGAATTTTTAAAGATCTTGCTCTATTCTGTCACTTTGTATTTTGTACCCATTGTTCTTAGTCTGCTCTTTAGTTTACCTCATTTTCTAGAATGACCTCTCATGAATTCCAAGAAAAGTGTTTCCAGAGAAGCATGCTGAAGAAAGGGCAATAATCTAGGAGGTTTACATAGTTATATCTTTAAATATATTGTTAAATATTAAGAGATTGTCACTCAGTTCTCAAGCACTGATTAAGGCTAAATCATGCCAATAAATCACTCTAAATCATTTGCCACTGGAAGGATTTGGAGCGAACTTAATGAAATGCTTACTGGTGCTAATCCATTTTCTATTATGTATCTAACAAAGTTATTAAAGTTCGTATTTCAGCAGAAACCCAGTATTGAATAAATGTTGGATAAGCATTTTTAAACACTTCATGGAGACATTGTCATTCTTATTTACATTTACGCATTAAAACTATCCACAGGCTTGATAGATGCTCTGATAAGTGATTGTTCTCCCCCCCCAAAGACTCCAGCAATAGCTGTTAACAATTCTTTTTGTGGCCTTTAGCCTCCGACCCCATCCCCTCTTTCCAATTGAGTGTTTTTTAAAGCAATGCCACCGCAAATATCCTTTATTTCCTCAGATCCAGGACAAAGTATTAAGACATTCAAAAGTCTCATTTAGGAAAGTTCTTTTTTCTTTCATGCTTCAGAATTATATCAGGTGTTGTTGCTGTTGTTGTTGTTGTTGTTTTGTTTTTTTGTTTTTTGTATTTCAGGCAATTGTAGTGGATTGAGTAGTGTCCCTTAAAAATTCACGTCCACTCAAAGCCTCAGGATGTGACCATTTGGAAAATTTGTAGATGCGATGAGTTGAGGATCTCAGCCTGAATGTAGTCTGGGCCCTGAATCCTATGACTGGTGTTTTTATAAGAAGAGGAGAGGATGCCGGGAGTCAGAAAAAAGGAAATGTGAAGACAGGGGAGACATCAGACATAAACGTCTACAAGCAAAGAAACACCAAGGATTGCCAGCAATCATCAGAAACTAGTAGAGAAGCATGGGATAATTCTTCCCTCAACACCAACCTTGCCGACACCTTATTTCAGACTTCTGGCCTCCAGAACTCTGAAAGAGTAAACATCTACTATTTTAAATCACCAAGTTTGTAGTAATTGCAGTCCTAGGAAACTGAGGCAGCAGTGGTGTGATAATCAAATACATTAAGAAAGTACATCAAGAAAAGTCAAATAGATCGGATGCAAGATGTTACAGGTCTGGAAATATGCTGCTGCTAGCATGGCTTTACTTTAAAAACATTATTCTTCATAAAGAGCCTGTGAAGACAGAGGGGCTGCCTGGCTTGTTCTCCGTTATCCTCAACAGCTCTGATCACATTGTATGGAAGGGATTTGTCTTTCCCAAGGCCCTTCTTTTTTCTCAGTTGAAGCTCCGTGTCCTCCTAGGGGAACTGGCACACTGTAAGTCACAGGAAGGGCTCAGTAGATAGGCAAACCTGGTTACATGGTCACCCTAGCACAGTCCTTGCAATCTTCTGTTTCTCTTGCATGATTATGAATAGTGTCCTCCATGTTCAGAAGTGCCCCTTTGGACAAAAGGTTACATAGTCTTCCTATCAATAAATACTTGTTACGTGTATGGAGCCGATGATTTTGAAAACTCTGTTATGAGTCTATTTGACAAAATGGCAGAGCTAATTCTTTTTCCCTATCTTTACTGGTTTTTATTGTAAAATTCATATTTGCAGTTAATACATCCAGAGTGATCATATTAAAGTGAGTCAGATCATGTGTTTTCACTGTTCAAAATCTTTCCACGACTTCTCATCTTACTCAGAATAACAGCCAAATGATCTGACCCATTTCCTCCCCAATCCATTGCCTGGGGTCTGGCCCAACTGTCTTCCATATGGATACATAAACAAATACATACGTTTCTGAGTCAGGGGATTTGCACTTGCTCCTGATAAACATGTGTCAACATTTGTGGAATACAGCTAAAGCAGTATTAGGAATAGACTCAAAGAATAGACTCATAAATATCTATGACAGAAATAAGAAGATAGAAAATGAATGACCTAAGATTAAAAGTCAGCAGGAACAAACTCCCAAATCATCCCACAGAGAGTAAAATAAAGAAAATAATAATGATAATTCATAAATTAATGAAATAAATTCTATAAAGATGATCAACACAAAAGTGGTTATTTGAGCCGACTAAAAATTCTGGCAGTTTTGATCAAGAAAAAAACAGAAGGTATAAGTAATTAGTACTAGGCATGAAGAAGAGTAAGTTCTATTAGGGATTTTTGAATAAAATATGCAAGTCATGACAATAATTTTGAAAACATGGATAAAATAGTTATTTTAAGAAAAATACAACCACTATAGGACTCAAGAAAGATTTTTTTAAAAAAAGATATTTTTAAATGCAAAAATACCAGCATTCGTTAATGATAAATTGGTGGTCAAAATTATCCCTCCCCAAAAGGCATCAGGTCTAGAAGGTTCGGTAAGTGAATTATACCAAAACTTTAAGGAACAGACTATCTCTACTTTATTTAAACTTTTAAAGAAAAAGAAATTAATTCATTTTATACATTTAGTATCATCTTGATAATAACAGAAGAGTAATTCAAGACAAAAATTGTAGGCCAATTATACTTATGAACACTATTTTAGAAAAATATTTGCAAATCAAATCCAGCAACATACAAAACTAAAAACTGCTAAATGTTCAACACCAGAAACCTATCATTACAATTCACAACATTCACATCGTAAAGAAAAAAATCACATGCTAATCTTAGTAGATATAAGAAAAAAGCATTACATGAAATTCAACACTTATTTTTTTAGGTTAAAAAAAAAACCTTAACACATTCTAACAAGTATTAAAGCATAAATTCTACCAAACATTTATTAAATAATAATTCCAATTGGATAAAACCCCTTGTTAATTCTAAAAAAAAAAAAAAAAAAAGCGGGAACGTCCCCCAACTCATTTCGTGAAATTAGCATAATTCTGATATCCAAACTAGACAAAGACAGTGAAGGGGGGCAGAAGATGCCACCCCAAAATATACTACTTTGACTCAAGGATTATTTTGAGCTCAAGACGCTTGAAAAACAGCAAATGCACGAAGGACACTCTGACATTTCTTTTTCTTCTTAAAAGCATGAGATAAAAATTCCCATGTGAAAGATGTCTCTCTGCACCAAGAGGAAGAAACATTCTTGTCATCGGAGAGGAAGAGTCAAGGCAGAGAGAAGTCTGCACAGACATTGTTACAATAATTCTTATCTTTCTTTAGTCTCTCCACATATTTTAGTTACTTTTCCATGATGGTTACTCTCTGTTCAACGCAGTATCTAAACACAGGCCTGGTCACTTCTTTGGGTCTCCATTTTCCTATGGGGGCTCCCATATACATGTAAACCTGTGTGGGCTTTTCCTGCTTTTCCCTTTTCATTCTGTTTCATGTCAATTTAATTTTCAGCCCAGCCAGAACCCTAAGTGGGTAGAGGTAAAGTTCTGCCTCCCCTATAGCAATAATCAATAGAAAATTTACAGTCTCATCTCATTCAGGAACATAGGTGTAAAAATCCTACACAAAATCCTAAAAAAAACCAAGTTCCATAATCTAAAAAAGAAAATAATTTATGATCAAGTTGAATTCATTCTAGGAATACAAAGTTGATTGAATGTGAGAAGGTAAACTTACATTATTCATCTCATTCATATGCAGTAAAGATTTCGAACTTGCCTCAAAAGAGGTCTGGCCTTTGTCCTGTCATCTCTAAGCCTTTGCACTGCCGCGCCCGATAGGAGTGCCTTTGTTTGCCCTGGAGCTTTGGGTAACTGGATAATCTAGCAGAATGATTTAGAGTGGTGGCTGGCTACATCAAAAAGAACAACAATGTGATTTGGGGTGGGGGCTTTGGGTCATGCCTGGAAGAACTGGTGACTAGAGATTAAAATCAGCCACGTGAGCAGTCAATCACGCCTGTGTAGTGGAGTCGTGGTAAAAACTCTGGACGCTGGGCTCAGGTGAACTTCCCTAGTTGACAATAGTTTGTCCGTCATTGAAACTGGAAGAGAAATGCATGCCTGTCTCCATGGGAAGAGAAGGACAGAGGCTCCGTGTTTGGTAGCTCCTGGACTCTGCCCTACGTACTTCTCTCCTTGACCGATTTTAATCTATCCTAAAACCATCAAGTCAATCAAATGATTTTAATTCTTCTGAAATCCCAATAATATAACAAGCTGATTTTAGAATTTATCTAGAAGAGTGAAGGGCCCGGAATAACCATGACACTTCTGAAGAAGCTAAGGTCTTGTATAACCATATGTCAAGATTTATCATAAAGCTGGAGTAGTTGAAACATTGTGTTATGGCACAGGGATAGTCAATGGAATGGACTAGAGAGTCCGGTAATAATAGGCCTACATACATGTGGACAACAGTCAGCGTCAAGGAGGGAAGATCCAAGGATGAAGAGAGAGAAAGGATGGGAAAATGGTTGAAAGACCACTGGGGAAATCGCTGACCTCTGTATACATTTGACCGAGGCCAAAGCGACTTCCCTTAATAAGGAATGGGGTCATCAAGTGTGGCCCAAGTCACAATTCAGTTTTCACACCAAAGAAGAGGATCAGTAATATAATACGTGGGGTCCACTACAAAATGAAATCGCAGGTCCTTTCTCTAAAAATTATTAATCATTTCAAGGAGGTGACCAGAATATTAAATCAAGTGCAAGGCCCTTTTAAGCTTGGGGTCTTGTGTGACTGCACATGTCACATGCCCAGGAAGTCAGCCCTACCAGGGACCATTCTACAGGTCTCTCTGCAGTGCAAGTTCTGGATAATAGATTATTAGGAATCGCCTATATGTTGTTATCAACTTTGTGGGCGTCAGCTAATGTGAAAAAAGTGGTTTCACTTAACAACCATACACAATATTCTCTGCAATTAGTGGCAAGGAATTTTCTACATTTTCTCCTGTTACATGAACTCAAACACACTTGTAATTCAATACTTCACTTAAACGTTTTACCCAAAGACAGTTGCAGGGGTATACCCTAGCTCTGAGCATTGAGGAGAGTACATTTTCTTCCATTACCCTAATAAACTTTCTATTGCTTGACATTTTCCTGGGGCTTTCATTTTCAAACTTGAAAGATTACTAGAACATTTCACCAAGGCAATGCTGATTTTATTTTACGTTGCTCTATTTTTTACTGTCAAAAAAATGAATAAGTCAGTGTCTAAAGTTATAGAGATTATGACATATTAATGTGAATAATTGGTAATGCATAAAAATTGATTTTTGAGAATTGAGTACAGTTGAACCATGCTGCAAATTAGTCTTTATAAAATGTAAAAAACCTAATCTACTTTAAGAAAGATATTTTGAAATATATAAATGTATAGAAACTTTCACTACACTATATAAATCTTCCAAAGACTGACCGGTTGCATTTTTATTTAATATAATGCTTCCACTTTGTCAATGGGCCCTGTATATAAAGTTATGGTTGAAGTTAAAATATTTATAGGTGTGTGGTAGTTTGTTATGCCCAGATAGTGCTTCTGGGGACATTTGGAGTAAAATCTATTGTAGAGTCAAATTTCACATCAAATGAAGAATTCAGCTCACTTTCAGAGAAGTGTTTAATTAAAAAAAATTTTTTTTACTGTTTATTTATTTTTGAGAGAGAGAGAGAAACAGAGCACGAGCAGAGGAGGGACAGAGACAGAGGAAGACACAGAATCCGAAGCAGGCTCCAGGCTCTGAGCTGTCAGCACAGAGCCCTCCTTGGGGCTGGAACCCACGAACCATGAGATCATGACCTGAGCCAAAGTCGAACGCTTCACCGACTGAGCCACCCAAGCACCTCGAGAAGTGTTTAGAAGAAAGACTATACTTGTTTTCTTCTTGCACAGTTACTCGTAAAATGCTACAGATTCCATCATCAAATCGTTTGATTTCAGGTCAAATCTTACTGCAAGGTTTTCTCACAAGAGATGTACCTGAAGCCACAAGCATTTTTAAGGAGTTAGTGTGAGGTCATCCGCATTTGCTATTATTAGTCGGCCCCTGTTGTGAGTGACTTTATTTGACAGCATCATAACTGATTATCTGAAAATGTGAGCCAATGGCTGTCCCTTCAAGAAAAATTCAAGTTGCAATTTACATTTTCCGCACTCCCTTTCTGCCAGCTGACAAATCAACTGTAGATCTCTGTTCAGCCCCAAAAGACACTCCTAATGAAAAAAGAAACAGCCTTAAGCCTCCTTCAGAATGATCATATTTAGCAGCCAATAGAGAAAAATTGGGCTCCATGACTGAGGGCAGAGTTGGTGTGTGGGGCTAGGGAAAGACTCCATGAAAACCCAAAGACCCACAGAAAACTGGTAAGCTTTCCAATGGCAGAGGCTGGTCCCAAGCATCCCAGCTAAACATAGTGTTGCTTTACTATCAACCAAGTCTTTCAGCCGAAGAGCTGGCCTACCCTGCTCCCTTCTGCCTCAAATTCCATGTCTGCCAATCAGCCACTGTTCTGTGTCACGTTTCTCTTTCACTTTGTGTGATGTCATAAAAGACTTAACTGGCCATTTGAATAGCCTCTTTTGTGATTTGCTCTTATTCATTTTTGTATTGGATGATCTTTTTTTTCTTACTAATCTGTAGACAGTATTTGCCTTCTTGCGATAACCTGTTAGCTGTAGTTTGTGTTGTAACTGTCTTCTTCTACTCTGAGCTTCCCTCTTCACTCTTTAAGGTATCTTTTGGTGGGCAGAGGTTACTAACTTCAATGTAACCAAATACGTGATTTGTGCTTTTATGGTTTGCATTTCTTATGTTGCATTTTAAAAGTCTTTCCCTACTCTAAAATTGAGGAGGGGCGCCTGGGTGGCTCAGTCGGTTAAGCGTCCAACTTCGGCTCAGGTCATGATCTCACGGTTCGTGGGTTCGAGTCCCGCATCGGGCTCTGTGCTGACAGCTCGGAGCCCGGAGTCTGCTTCCTTGTCTCCCTCCCTCTCTCTGCCTCTCCCCTGCTCACATCCGTCTGTCCCTCTCTTTCAAAAATAAAATAAACATGCAAGCTGCGGAAATATTCTACTATATCTTCTTGAAGTTCTTTCATTTTTTTCACATTATGACTAAAAAGAAATCTCAAATAAATATCTGTCTATGGCACACGGTAGGAGTTAAGTTTCTTTTTATAGGAATATTTAATTGTCCCAATGTTATTTATTGAAGAGATTCTCCATACCCCCACACCTTGCTCACAAATCAAGTGTCCACATGTGGCCGTCTCCTGTGACTCTCTTCCTATGTCATTGTTCAGTGTTTCTCTCCTGCACCGTTCTGTGCCGGTATCATAACAAGTGTAGCTTCATAATCTTGCTCATCGGAAATCCAGTTTTGCTCTTCTTTAAAAAAAAAATTGTCTTGGGGAGCCTGGCTGACTCTTGAGTTCAGCTCAGGGCATGATCCCAGGGTGGTGAGATCAACCCTGCGACCCTGCATTGGGTTCCATGCTGAGCGTGAAGCCTGCTTATGATTCCCTCTCTCCCTCTGCCCCCCTCCCCTGCTCCTGTGCTTTCTCTCTAAAGAAATAAATACATTGTCTTAACTATTCTTAGTCCTTGGCTTTCTAAATTTAAAAGCAGCTTGTCATGTTTCATTAAAAAAAAACCCCAGCAGAGGGAGTTTGCATTAAGTATACTGATCCATCTGGGAAGAATTATTCTTTACAGTTCTGATTCCTATAGTCCATGAATACGGTATTTCTCATCAATTATTTAGACATTATTTTATGTTTATTAATAATATTTTATAGCTGTTTGCATTGAGGGCTTACATAGCTATCCTTTCTTAGATTTATTCTGTGATATTTAATATTTTTGAAGTTAATTTTATTTTTTTGAAGTTATTTTTTTACTTTGTTTTTTTGAGAGACAGACAGAGAGAGAGAGAGAGAGAGAGAGAGAGAGAGAGAGAGAATCTTAAGCAGGCACCATGCATGCTCAGTGTGAGGACTGATGGGGGGAGAGGGGCACAGTCTCGCAACTGTGAGATCGCGACCTGAGCCGAAATCAAGAATTGGACGCTTAACCAACTGAACCATACAGGTGCCCCTGAAGTTATTTTAAGTGGTATAGTTTGGATTGTTTTGTTGTTTGCGTATAGAAATTTAAATAGATTTTAAAATATTGTTTGTAGTGACTTAACTCACTTATTAATTCTTTTATTTTAGTTGTAGTTTCTTTCCATTTTCTACATACATAGTCATATCATCTGTGAATAATGATGTCTTACTTCTTCATTTCCAGTAATTATGCAATTTTTAAATTTTTCATTTCATAATGCACTGGCTAAGACCTTTGCGTCCTTCAATGGTATATGTTGAATAAAAGTGGTAATAAAATCCTTGTGTTGCTATGAATCTCAAAAAGAAAACTTTCAACAATCTACCATTAAGTATGACATTCATCAAAGGTTGTTTTGTAAATGTCCTTTATTAGGTTAAGAAAGGTCCCCTTGTAGTCCTTGTAGTGTTTGTTTTCTAAAGTTATGAATGGGTATTGAATTTTCTAAACGTTTTTTCTCCAACTATTAATATGATATGTGATTTTTCTCTTTCATCCTATTAATGTGATGACTTACATTGATTGATTTTTCCCACGTAAGACCAAAATTCAAAATTGCATTTTTGGAACAAACCCAATTTAGTCATAAAATATTCCTTTTTTACACTAGAATATAAGGTTCATGAATGCAGGTCTGTTTTACTCACTGCTGTGTTCCCATGGCATGTTTGTTGAATGGATGAATCCCTCAGAATTTTGACACTCTTTACTCTGTGAATAGAGAGCCCTGAGCCCCCGGATTACCTGGGCTGGGGCTATTTCTCCTTGCTGCAGAGGGGTCACACTCCCCAGGACTGGGCACCGTCTTCACCCCCATTTTCTAAAGAGCATATACCAAACAACTCATATCTCCTCCTCTCTTGGTTCCTCACAAAGGCAGCTCTGCCTCCTTCCCTGTCTCCCCACTCCCTCCGTGTAGTATTGGGACTCCTTACATTCTCCATCCAGGGTTTAGCAGACCCATGAGTCCCTTGCTCACTGGCCTCCAGGACACTCTCGCAATTGGCACAGATGCTTCAGGGACAGACAAGGGACAAGGAGAAAAGGTGAACAGACTGTGCTCAATCTTGGTTATCTTCTTGAAAATAATGCTGAAAATCCTACACTCTGGGAAGAGCTCTAATCTGTGGTGTGAAAGTCACCCTTGAAAGTGGCCTCTGAGTACAATGGAAGATCTGAGGCATATATGTCTTTCATCAGGAATCATGAAACAAGAAGAGCCAAAACCAAAATGTGTTGTCAGATAACACAAACACATAAATACCTATTTCCTTTATTATAAAGCATAAGAAATGATTTCAAATGCTAGGCAATTCATTTCCAAACATCTTAAAGTTAATGAGAAAAAAATCTCATTTTTAAAGGATCAATGTACCATGAAGTTAACGAGCTAATTTGGAACAAAAATGACATGAGCTGTATTATAGTTTCTTTACTGGTGACATTGTGATTCTAACTGTAAAAAACTAAAGTCCATAAATAAAACACTTGACCTTAAGTTGGTTTAGAAGGTTATATAGCTCTTCATGACTTGACTTCTGCCCACTCCTCTCTTCCCCTTGAACTTTTGCCCTAGAAGTTTTGTGATTCGTTCCAATTCTCCAATAAGTCAGGTTTCTGTGACCCTAGATGCACACACACACACATACACACACACCCTCTACCTGGAACACTCTTTCCCATCAAGTTCTTTGTCTGGCTAACTTCAACCCTTCAAAGGACTTAAATATCACTTCCTCCTGGAAGTGACAGCTCCCCTCTTCCACCCCCAAAATGGGAACCATGACTAGAATGTACTTTTAAAGTACCGTAAATTTTTCCTATCATATCTTCATCAAATTTTATGTATTTGCTTGTCTTCCTTAGAAACTATAAACCCTTAGGGGAGGGACCATGCTATCTTGTTCATAGTTGAGTCCTCAGCCCAGGAGTAGTACCTAGCATATATCAGGGGTTCAATTAATATTTATTGAATAAATGAATGAACAATTAAAATCTTAAACTTTCTTACATTTCTGAATCATTAGTGCTAATCATGTATCTTTCTAAGCTGACTTAGAGCGGGCTACAAGGTCCTAGTGTCTGTGGTCAAAAGAGTTCCTAAGAATATAATTTTCCCTAAGCTATAACTTAGATTAAGAATATAATATAGATGAGGAGAGGTGATTTACTAGTAAGAGCCCCTGTCCAGTGCCCACTGAGAGGCAGACTGCCTAGGTTTGAATTCCCACTCTACTACTAACTATCCTTGTGACCTTGGACAAGTGACTTAATTTTTGTGTCCCTTAACACCTCTCACAAGGTGGTGGTTGAAGGATTAAAGGAATTGAATATAGTGCCTGGCACATAATGAGTGCCTAATGAATGCCATTCCCTTATTTGACAGTAGGTGAGGGGATATTTGGAGTGCCTGAGATTCCCAGGAGGCTGGGGAAGAGGATCCCCTTGGGAGGGAACATTCAGTTCTCTTGTAAAGACATGGTGGGGATACCAGTGAAAGAGTGAAGTTTCAGTCACCTCAACTGAAAATGGAGTTGGGGCTGCTAACTCTCCTGTAGTCTAGATGCTGAACTCCACATTGGGGAAGGGTAAACGTATTTAGGGAGATACAGTGACTCTTCTTTAAATGTCTAGTTCCACCCTGAACGACTGAATGTAAAGAGGAAGTTCTCCAAAAGATGAACTTCCTTGTTCATCATCTCACTCCAGGGAAATGTTTTGGAGGAGCAATAACTATAGGCGTTATTGCAGATCCTCTGCCAGTCTTTCCCTGCCAGTGTTCAGATTAGCTAGAGGAGACAGTGGTTCCTCGAGTGGGTGAGAAAGAACAACGGGGAACTTTGAAATGCGTTAGTGTGCTCTGTACTGTGGGCCGGCTAGCCTATTTCCTACTCCAAGCCCCCTTCTTATCAGCCACCTTCCCGCCAGGGGTGGGCCTGTGCTGCAGTTCTGCTGGATGAGACACAAGAGAACATTCATCTGCTGGGGTCTCTGGAAAAGTTTTGTTTGTTTGTTTTGTTTTGTTTTGTTTTGTTTTTGCTCTTCTAAGGATCAGGGACAGGCCGCTACAAAATATGCCACTTTGGCATATTGATTCTCTTGAATTAAAAGTTAACTCAAGAAAGAGCCAATGCAAGAATACTCTGACCCCACCCCCACGTTTGTCACCAGAAAAGCAGGAAATAAATCTCCCATTTGAAACATACCCTCCCTGTACCAGGAGATAAAGAGACACCCTTACCACCTGAGATAGGAAATTCAGAGCTGAGAAGGCTGTGTAAACAAACCTTGTACTTTTACTAATTAACTACCACAGCCTAAATCCTGCTTGGAATTTCATACTAGGTGAAGCTCCCCAACATGAGTTTTCTCTGTCCTGTCAATTCCTCACCGATTTATTGTCTCTTTGCCCAAAAAGTATTTAAAAGTGCCTGCCTTGGTCATTTCTTTGAGTCTTAATTGCATTATTGGGTCTCCATGCATACATCATTGAAACTTTGGTTTTTCTCATATTAATCTGTCTGC
The DNA here is from genome assembly GCF_022079265.1 of Lynx rufus. Taxonomy (NCBI): domain Eukaryota; kingdom Metazoa; phylum Chordata; class Mammalia; order Carnivora; family Felidae; genus Lynx; species Lynx rufus. The sequence goes on along the minus strand of NW_025814889.1, from coordinate 74,058,457 downwards.
CAATTTGATTGTTAGACCAGCTAGAAGAACCTTGAAGGGTAGAATAAAATTTTTCCTCCTCAATACTTTCCAGATAGAAGAAGAGACAGAATGGACTGGCATGCCTCATTCTGCCCTTTGTTCCCGCCCTCCCCACCTTTGCCTTAAAGGCAAATGCCTCCAAGCTAAGGATGGTAAAGGGAAAGATAGAAGAGGCTGATGGCATCACGGAGCCCCCGTTTCAGCCCTGGAGTGCTCACCTCTGACCTCGTTATCTGAGACAAATGGACCCCTTTTTGTTCAGGTCAGTGTTGGCTGGGTTTTCTTGCCTTTGAACGTACTCCTAACTGACAAATTAGCTGCAGTCCAAAGTTTCAGACCATGTAAGCCTCCACTGCAATGCTTACTTCAGTGTCTTGTAATCACTAGTCTTCATTCACTTCTGCTAGACCTGAGTTCCTTGAGAGCAGGGATCTGGGCTTATTTATTTCTTTATCTGCAGCATATGGTAAACACTTAGTAGATGTTTGATGAGTGAATCCATTTCATTTGCTGTATTATGATTGGTGAGCTTGCTACTCAGGAACCGGTGCTGTGGACGGATTTCTCCAGGTTTCTGGTCCAGCCAGGAGCAGGGTGGTGCTTCGGTAAAGAAATCAGGGTTAGCTTGAGAGAAATGAGGGGTCACGAGCCATCAAAAACAAAAAACTTCTGTGGTTTCCTTTATTTCTGGATGCATTGACAAAAACAAATGTGTGCTAATACACATAAAAATTCAGACATTTTTTTTACCAGATAATGAAAACATATGCTCTTCTCAGACATAGAATGAACCTTAATAGGAGAAGGAGCGACAGGAACAACAAAACAGAGAAAAGGGCAAAATAATTTTTCTCCCCTTATTAACGTGGCTGCTCACTCATGACACGAACCTTTCTTTTGCCAGGAAAAATCTAGGCATTTGTATTTTAAAGACTCTGGAGCCACGACTGCTTCGGAAATGCCCACTCTTGACCTTATCGGCTTCATTTAGGGAATGTTCAGGCCCTGCCTCACCACGCCGATGTGCTTGCAAAAGGTTATTTCTCTGGGCTCCGTCTTTCCCCTTTTGCCTTCTCCTGTCCCCGAGGCTGATTTAATTTCCTTCAGCAACATGAGGCTCCTAAGCCAATTTCTCCAGAGCCTTTCTGTCATTTGCATTTCAGCTGCCCACTTCTCAGGGTAGTTTCTATTTTAAAATGCTTACATAACAACTTCGGGTCTGCTGGGGTCTTTTGATTCCTGAAGATTTTCATCAGACTGGCTTGAATGCCCATTTCGTGCCCTGTGGAAAATCTAATATCTTCTCCAAGATTTCTCATCATTCCCAGGAGGCTCACGGCCAGCTTCGCGGACACTGCTGGCTCCCACTTACTAGCACTGAGGAATTAGTGCTTTCCAGCCTATACTTGTGCTGACTCCTTATCTCTGCTGTGGCAGCCACACACAGTGGACCTCAGGACCGTTACTTAACTTGTATTTCTGTTTTGAATAAGCCAACTAATTTGTAGCACTAAATGTGACTTCTTCCTTCTAAGGAACGTGTAAGACTTCCTTAGTGAATGTATATTAAGCGCTATCCTATGCCTGGGACACTTTGATGACCGATTGAGTAAAGTAGGTTATTGCAAGGTATCGTGACCAAGGGCCAGCAGGGCAGCAGCCAGGCCAGCAGGAATAGCAATGCAGGGTAGAATACTGTGGAACAGGAGAGCCAGGAACACTCTGTGGACCCTGCACAGGCACACGTTTGCAAAAGATTCTGTGTAGCTTCTTGTCTCTTGGGCTGATCAACTGAGTTGCGCCCTCACTGAAATTCACTCGTTCTTATAAATTGATTTCCTTAGTGTAAAATTCCTGCCTAGAAGTTCGAACAATAACGCTGAGACACAAGACCCTCATATATTAGGACCTGTAAAAATGTCTTACATGGAAGATAGGTTGGTTATTATGGTATGGACCTATATGTTCTCAGAAACAAATGCTACTGTGCTAGGGAAAAAAAACTTGATGCTCGTGAACAGTTAAGTTGACACAGGGTAGATATGATGCATTTCTATGAATTATTATCGTCTCCGGTTTTTACTCATGAGCAAATGACTAGATTTTTTTTCTTCCGCTTCTTGCCAACGTATACATAACGGTGTGTGTTGATCGCTCCCTTTGAAACAGACATCTTCTGGATTTAAGGTGGGCTTTAGGGCCCTCTAGTGGCTTCTTGAATATTAAATACTAAACATTACCATTAAATTGAATACAAGGGGAAAAAATCCTTTAGATTTGTTACATATTAGCTCTTAGAAGCTTTAAAGACAGACATTGGAAAACTTGTAGCTCATACATATCCTGTTTCTTCTTCCAAAATGAAATATGTTATCAGATCTGCATTCCCAGAATAGCTACATATGAAAATCATTCCCCATTTAAGAATTATAACGTAGAGATCTAATATTTTTATATTTAGAATTAACATGTCTCACTTGCGCAACAGCACTTCGTTAAGACCTATTTTGCCTTTTTAACTGGCACATTCGAATAATATGGACATGGCAATGACCCATATGAGTCCTGGGACTTTTGAGGAAATGACAAAATTTTGGCATCCTGTGGACTGTTTATTGGGTTTTAATCTATCCTGACAACTAAAATAATTTTCTGGCACCAACTTTTGTGTCTTTCTATACTGTCCATCTTGAAAGAAATCAGCCGAGGGTCATCCTCACATTTAAGTGGTGTTGATGATTTAATGGTGTTGCTATAGACTTCTCTCAATGCAAAATTCCTGAACTGTCAGAAGCTGCCTCCCCAAATATCACCAACGCAAACCGGTGATAAGACAAATTTGAGTTTATCATTTACCTCAGTAAGGATAAACATCACCTTGCAAAACTTTGATGTTGTCTCGGAGTGGGGAAAGACTAGGACAGAATTTACTGAGACCTGGAAGTACGATTTAAGGTGGGTCTTTCAAAATAGGGCTCAGAACTGGGTACGGATCAGGACACAGCAGTCCAGGATTGGTGGAGACATCAAGGCCAGGGGTTCAAAGAATCTTCAGTTCAAACTCTCCATTGATATTTTTCGCTGAAGAGATGATGGGTCTCTGGGGAGGTTCCTGTAATAAACAATGAAGCCCTTTGCCTGAACAGAACACTCCTGGAACTACAAAGCCTTGCTGATTAAGACAGGGAAAGAGCAAAGTCATGCTAATGTAGATAGTAGGTGTGATTTAGGTTCTTGGTGTCCAGGCTGAGTATGAGAGGAGATAGTTTCAGTTTTTAGCAACCTTCAGCAATTAAGAAGTCTTTACGTGGCAAAGCAATATTGCCTGTTAAACAAACGAACACTGAGAGGAACAATACATAAATTTGGAGTGTTTCACTCTTTAGAATGGCTCTATTTTAGGATTTTGAAGGAGAGCAGAATATGCCACTCCGAAATATGCCACTTTGGCATATTGATTAGTTTAGGTTTTTTTTGGTTTGGTTTCAACCGAGGTGTAATTGACAGATACCATTACGTTGGTTTCAAGGGTACAACATAATAATTAGATATTTGTATCTGTTGTGGAATGGTCATGGCAGTAAGTCTAGTTACCATCTGTTACCACACATAGTTGCATATTGATTATTCTGAAGTAAAGTTACTTGAGAAACACAACAGCCAACCATCCATTGTGTCCCTGAAAGCAGCAGATGAATCTCCCCTGTCAAATTCACCCGCCCCTGTGAAAGCACCGGGAGGGCAGAAGGCACCCTTATCGCCAGAAACAGGGAATTTAGGGCAAAGAAAGCTGTATAAACAAACTTGTTCCTTCACTAATTACTACACTGAGTCCAAACCCCTTTATCTTGTCAATTCATTGCAAATTTATTGTTTCCTTGCCTAAAAGGTATAATGCTTTTGTCACTTCTTTAAATCTCAATTTTTATGGGGCTCTCATACATATGAAATTTGTTGTTCTGTTACTCTGTCTTATGTCAATTTAACTATTAGACCAGCCAAAGAACCTAGAAGGGGAAAAAAAGAAAATTTACCCTCCCCTACCATTGCTTTCTATCAGCACATTTAAATAGAAACAATTCCCTGAAGGAGCAGACACAGTTTTGATAGGCTTTGAACATGGTGTCAGCTAGAAAGAAAATCTTAAGTGTAGAAAATTGGCAGGTAGGTAGGATGCCACGATTCAGGATTATGGGGCTGCCATGCAGACACAATGGACTCCCCAACCTGGTATTTTGTGCACGGTAAACAATATTATGAAGGAGGCAGTAAGCAGAAGACAAAATATTGACTCCAGTGTTGTTTGGGGTTTACCCTCATCCTCTCACCAAATCAGAATTCAGTGTCCACCATGAAGTATATGGTGCTAAGAACTCTCATGACTCCCCCTCCCCCACCCCCCCACCCCCCCCCCCCCCGCCGGCCGACATCTAACATGATGACCTCATTCTAGTCTATCAACTGCTTTTCTGAAGTTAGCGTGCTTCTTCCAGTCTTAAGCAGGCCATGGTTTTAAAAGAGAAAAAAGTGTAAGGTGTCAAAGAAAAATTACATCAGACACTTGTTACAAATCCAAGAGAGATTTATTCAAGCCACTGCAGTAGAGGAGAGGGACTTCAGTACAGAACTGAGATCAACTCCAGAGACAGCAAGGGCTCCTGGGGATTGATAGCCAAGGGGGAGGGGGAGGGGATCTGGGGATGGAAAATGAATGAGACTTGATTAGATATCAAAGGTGGAGGAAGAGGAGCGTGATTAGATATCACAAATTGCGGGATTCTCTTCATAAGTATTTGCATTTCTGTGATCCTTGTAGTAGGGGAAGCCTATGGTCAAGCTGGCCAAGCAGACCAAGGCCAAACCCAGCCAAGAAGATAATCAGAAGAGCCTGATTACAATTTGGTCAAGGTTATAGTCCTTGTCAAAGATGGGAATATTTGAAGATAATAACACTAGGGGTCAGTGGATGAGTTGTGGTGAGCCCAACTCCATTTCCCTTTGTTCCAAGGAAGAACAACCTCTGATCTAAGTGCTCCTCACCTCCCCAAAGCCCTGCTTGGTATTAGCAGCTCACGTGGCTACAGGGCCACTGGCAGGAAGGAGCAAGAGGCCATGCCAAATGAGTCTGTCAGCAGCGTCATTGTATTTGTATTCAATAAATGAATGCCTTTAAAGCACTAACTTCTTGAATAAACATTTGAAATACATCCCAATTTCGTAACATTGTTTTGTCTTTTTTTCTGTTATTAAACATGCTAAGAGACTCAGTGTAATGTGAGTAGATTATACCTCTCAATCTCAGAAAGGCCTATTGTGAATGATTTCTAGAAGACTTTGTTCCTCAGTCATATGGATTTTCAAAGAATCTGAATAGTAGTCAATTACCCACCCCTCCCGACAGTCCTCTCCCTAACCCATCCATGAACAAAGTAACCACGGGGTGAACTGGAAAAAGTCTTACCTGAGGACTTACAGCCATCATCGTAATCATGTCATTTAAAGTTATATGACCAGATGAGATCATTTAAGGAATGAGTATAGGTGCAGAGAGAAGTTCAAAGTGTGGGCCTTCAGATACTTCAACATTCGGAGGTCTGCAAAGTTAGCATCTGGCAGAGGAGATGATGAAGGGTGAGAAGGAGAGAACTACTAATGATTATAAGAAACACCATTTCATTAATGATCCTCCATTAACGCAGAGGCCACTCCTTCCACAGACTTCCACAGGAATCCAGATTCCTGTTTTACCCACCAACTCCTCAGTTTCTGCTTCACGCACTTCGAAACCACAGGATGCATATGGAAGCACTACACTCATAAACAGACGTTCAGTAAACTTACCCCCAGTTTGGGGATCTATCTGCCAACATAGGATCGTGGGGTATGATGGAGTTAGTCAGAGGGGTTGAATTATATGTGCTTTCTTTAATAAATCAAGCTGCTTCTGCTCGCTGTTCAGCTATTATGTTCAAGTTCAGTGCGTGAACTAGAAACCAATTTAGCTGTTCCGATGAGAAGGGAATTTAATGTAGGCCATTAGGCACTTACAAATCCATTGGAAAGTCATGGGGCTACCATTGCACCGTCGGTTTCATGGTCTAGCCTCCCCTGCCGCTAATGTGTCACTTTCACAGCTGCCACCGCAGCCACTCACATCTGGGAAGCTGAGGCCTCACCACGAGAGCATGAAGACCAGCTCTCACAGTTTGGGGAACCTGCTTGCCAGCTTACACACCCAGACGGGGGTTTCCCCACAATCCTACTCTCTATATTTATATGAGGATATATCATTATTTGGGCCTAAATCACGTTTAAAACTTCAGCTCCAAGTGATTTTGACAAATGCGGTCTTCGACTTCTGGCTCTTAAGATACAACAGGCATACGAAAGAAGCTGGAACTAAAGGCCAAGCAGGAACAGCTAATATCCAGACCGAATGTGTGCAAATGTTGCAAGTCTTATGAAAGGTCATGAGACTTTTTAGCCATTTTCTAAAACCTGCAACTTCTCTGTCACTCCATACGTATTTGTATTTCTGGCATCCTAGAGTAGCGAGAGGCCAATGGTTTGCCAGTTTGCTATCTGCTCCTATTCACTGCTTAGCTTCCAGAGAATTCCCATACCTTTGTCAATTATCAGGTCTTTTAGTCGGCACTCTCTTAATGTGCTTTATATAAAAATATTTTAGGGGTGCCTGGGTGGCTCAGTCGGTTGAGCGACCGACTTCAGCTCAGGTCATGATCTCACGGTTTGTGGGTTCGAGCCCCGCGTCGGGCTCTGTGCTGACAGCTCGGAGCCTGGAGCCTGTTTCCCATTCTGTGTCTCCCTCTCTCTCTGCCCCTCCCCCACTCATGCTCTGTCTCTCTCTGTCTCAGAAATAAACATTAAAAAAAAATTTTTTTTTAATTAAAAAAGAATAAAAACATTTTGGATGATCTACATCTAGGTGGCCTCCAAACTCAGCTCTGGTATGAGTGCACACTCTCTCTGGGCCTTTCATCTGCATGAGCATTAGTCAGCTGCACGCACAAAAATGTTAAATACCAAAATGGCTTTTGAGGGAGGGGAGTATGAGAGGCGTTTGAGGGGCAGGAAGAGGTTCATAATCTGCTAGAGTCTAGCTTAAAAGCACAGACTGACCTCACACACAGTTTCCGGGTTGATCTCTTACTCCTCATTTAATTATCGACTCATCTTACTTCAGCACTGCCAACCCCACAAAATGCACTTGCCTCTTCCACGGTTGGCCAACGTCCTCTTCCTACTTCATGTCCAGAGTCAAAGCTCAATAAAACTTACCGATGATAGGTAGTGGCTGAGTTTGTTTCAAAAATAAAATGTCTTTTGAGATTTCCTTTCTAAACTTTTTTTTTTTTATCTCCGGCCTTTTTAGGAAATTAAAGGACACCGAGAAATAAATAAGCCAGAGAGCCACGATTGCCAAGGGAAATAAAGACGTGAAATTAATTCTGCCATAAAAATACTTTAGAGTTCTCCTCCTAGTAGACTTGACGAATGAGGAAAGGCGCACAGGTGCACCTAGGCACAAGAGTCATGGTAAAGACTCCTTGGCTAGTCAAGTATCATACACCTGTAAAGCACAGCAACCCAAAGGATGATGTTTCCCTTTGTGAATATCATGAGACTGTGCACTGTGAGATAGTAAGACCTGTGACTTAAAAACAGGAATTGTCTATTACTTGGTTCAGTTGTCCTGAACCTCCTGAACTGACTAGAAGCTCCCCGAAGACAGCTGCAATGTGGGCCGTGCCCAGGATACTGCAATAGACAGATGTGGCCCGACTAGACGATTGGAAGGACTATTCGAAATTAGCTACACAGAAAAAAGAGTCAGCATATGCCAGGCAGAAAGAAAAGTAGGCTCAAAGGCAAAGACATGCAAAAGCATGGCATCTTTGGGAAAATTCAGGTGGTTTCCTAGAACTGGAGTGTCAGATGGGCAGGGGAGTGGGAATAGAGGAAGGCAGCGTTCACAACCCACACAGCCAGAGTTACTGAGAGATGAAGAATCAGATTTCTCATGTGAGCCATAGGGAGGAGGATGATATGACTGACAGTTTGGAAAACATACTAATGGCGGGGTAAAGAAGGCAAGAGGGAGTGGGGAAAAGATCAGAAACAGGGAGAACAGTTAGGAGGTTATTACAGTAAATCTAGGCAAGAACAGACGAGGAAATAAAATAGCATTAACTTAGTACGTATATCAAAGAAGGGATGAATGCCTTTGGGAGGTAATTAAGCAGGAGAATGATTTGTAATTCTACAAACATAGTGAAGTGTGGCAGTAAACATGGTAAGCATTGGAGGCAGACCGCCAGGGTTCAAATGCTGCAGGTTCGGCTACTGTGGCAGGACTTGGGCAAGTTGCTCAACTTCTTTGATTCTCAGTTGGTTCTTCTGTGAAGTGAGGGTAGTAACTGCACACACTGGAATATTGTGGGTATTTAAGAGGACAATACATGAAGACCACTTAGCTCTTTGCCTTTTCCACTCCTTACTGGGACTTGAGATCCTATGACCAAGAGTATTAGGGAGGGATGTACCTTCCACTTGAACCTCAAGAGGACATAACAAAAGAAAGGTCTGGATGGAAGTGACTCCAGAACCTCGGTCTCCATCCAAGATTTGAAGGCTTGATATTACCCTCGTGTAAGAGAAATTTTGCTAACTCTTTCTGAAACAGAAGGTACATTATTATATTTTGAATAATATATTACCTTAAAAGACAGAAAATCAAAGGTTGTTCCTGTTTGTAAGCAGTATTTAAGCAGAAGAAAAAGAGATACTTAATATATGAGAGGCGATTTGGAGAAAGACACCTGATGGGCCCATATACCCACAGCATTCCTGGAACAGGCAATCACACCCGATGGTTCCTCATTCTCAAGGTCATTGGCACAATAAATGGTTTCAGAGATTAGAATCCTAAGTCATGGCTACAAACAACAGGAAAGATGGATGGGTTTTAGAAGTTGTTTTGGTGTACCTTTCTTGAAATGGATGATGCTTCTGAGATACAGAAAGCCACTGGGAGAAAACATGGCCTGTCTGTTACCTCCCTTTCTCCTCTCCTCACACCCCTTTGCTTCTCCAATCTTTAAATCGCTCCCCATCCTTCAAAGCCTTGATCAGATAGCTTCATCTCTATAAAACGTCTCAGCCACAAACCCATGTTAATTCTGCTCCTCTCTAATTGATTAACTTTCTTCTTTTATAAGTGTGTCTGATCATATCAATTGGTATCAGATGTTTTTCTCAAGAAAACAAATAATTTGATTTACGGCACAAGTGTACTTAGCTCTAACATAAAATAAACACATTAAAAAATAAATAAAACAAAACCACTTTCAGGACGGAAGGCATTTTGTTTTATGCCCAGGTAGACTAGGCACCCTGCAACATCTGAAGGGCCAGTGTGAATTAACTGAGAGGAAGCCTTTGTTGCATCATTTTTCAGTTTCATGGCCCCTATAGGGATAAAGCTTCTGTTCCTCCACTCCTCAAGTCAGGCCTCTTGAGTCTAAAGGGAAAGCCAAGGCAGTAAAATAATTCTGTAATCACTCAGTCTCCGAAGAAGCCTCGAATAATAAGGAATGCAAAGAGTTTGCATTTGATACTGGTGGTCTTTTGGAGCACCTTAGGCTGTGGACGGGCTTAACCTGAGAAGCATTTTAATCATTCCTTGGATCCGTCACCTGAAACTAATGAAAAATTCAGTGTCTGAAAACTACATAGTTACTTGGCATTTAGCAGCTAGAGGAGACGAGTTTTGTTGTAGCTTAATAAAGGCCACTGCCCCAAAAGGAAGCCAAATGCTTCATCCTCTTTCACAGCCACAAAAATACTGCTGTTAAAAAAAAGTGAATGACCAAAGGAGAGATGTCTTCTTTCACTTTCTTACCTATTTGATTAGAGACAATTAATGGATTTGGGCAATAGAAATGCTAGTTGGTAAAAAAAATAAATAAATAAAAATGGAGTTAACTAAGTAGTATTTTATGTTTCCCTGGTGGCTATTATCTTCTTTAGCTACGTATTTTTTCCTTTTTTTTTTTTTTTGAATGTTTATTTATTTGTTTTAAGAGAGAAAGCGTGCACACACAAGCAGGCAGGGGCAGAGAAAAAGGGAGACAGAGAATCCCAAGCAGTCTCCATGCTGTCAGCGCACAGCCTGATGCAGGGTTCGAACTCACTAACCATGAGATCATGACCTGAGCTGAAATCCGGAGTCAGACACTTAACCCACCGAGCCACCCAGGCGCCCCTACATATTTTCTTTATTCTTTCTCACAAGAGCTAAACGAATCGAAGGGTAAAGACATTTCTTTCCACTGTCCAATTTCCCCAAGTCCTAATTATATCCTATTCCTCATACGTTTGTCTCAACCCTACGAAGAAAAATGACATTAGGGATAATCAATCTCTTTGCAACAACGTTAGCACATTTCAGCAGAGAGCTGCCGCCAGCGTGCAGGAGGTGGCGCTGTCGTCAGCTGTGGCTCCAGCTCCGGAGGGCTGATGGTGCACATCTCTTTTCCTTGTTCAAAGGGCCTCAAGCTGGTAGGGCCACGGTGGGAGCATTTACACCACAGAGGTCAGTAAAGGCTACGCATCAGGGCTTTTCTCCTTCCACCTCCCCCCCCCCCCCCCCGGGCCAACCAGTTTACCAGCTCACCACAGATTAAATACCAGAGATATTGAAGCAAAGCTGTATTTCCAGGGGGCAGGACAGAAGGAAAGGAGACGTTTCGATTATCGAAGCAGTGAAACGATCTTGAATTCTACCTCAATGCATTGTCTTGGTTGAACCACATGAAACTTCTGATCTTCAACAATTTTTAAATTACGAAAATGGAATTTCATATGGCTCAGCCTAATACACAGGCTGCAGGTAACAGAAAACCCATCAAATGGCAACCCAAATAAGTAAAATCTCTCGCACGTACCAACCCATCCTGGGATGATACAGCCGTTTAATGATGCTCTCAGAGACCAAGGATCTTTCTATTTTTCTTCCCTGTTTCCCTTGGAAAATGGGTTTTTGTTCTCACACTTGTCATCTCCTGGTCACCTGTCTGCTGTGCTTCCAGGCATCTTACCTGCATTCCAGGCAGAAGAACAGGGAAGGCGAAAGGCGAGGTCAGTCGGGGTGACTGGTGTTACTCAGGAAGACAAAAGCTTCCCTGGTGCCCCATTCAAAAACTTCCATTTGTAACTCATTGACCAAAATCTGTCACGTGGTCACCCCCAGACAGAGAAGAATGAGATCACTGAAACAGATTGAGACCAACTGTGATTCACCCCTGGCCCTGGGGTAGGAGCCTACTCTCTGGGAGGGGAAGAGCTCCCAGCCACCCCCTGAGTGTGCTGCGGGGCCATTGTCTGGGAACAGTAGAGGGGGTGGGGGTGGCTATAGGGAGGACAAGTGGTGGCCCTCACAATTCCCTTCTGGTTATGAACCCAGACATCTTCAGGCTTTTTTCAGAGGCTCTGATGAGATTTTCCATTTCTGGGTATAAATGTGTAAAATACTACATGTTATATATAATTTTTTACGCATGTTGCTTAGCGCTGTGTCTAGTCAGCATGCAGCTCAAAAAACTGTGCAGTAATACACATCAGTTTTGCAAGGTTTGGGTGATCCTAATACTGTAATCCATCCCTGCAAGCTTAGTTAGCCCTCATACTATGATGTGTATGTGGCACAGTGGTCTGTTTACAGCTTTAGGCGGGGAGCTTTCAAAAAAAAAAAACATGAAGAGGGACCCTGACTTCAGGTGAAATCAGTGACCTGGTACCTTAACCAAACAGACAGTTGAAAGAAGATAATATATATTATATTATAATTTTTTTTCTGAATAAAATGCCTAATGCTGGTTATTTTGAGGAAGCCAGAAAAACAAACAAGTACATTCCTCTGTGGCGATGACTGTATCCTTAAAAAAATCAGATGTGTCGGGGAGCCTGTGTGGCTCCATCGGTTGAGCATCTGACTTCAGTTCAGGTCATGATCTTGTGGTTTGTGAATTCAAGCCCCACGTTGGGCTCCAGCTTGGAGCCTGGAGTCTGCTTTGGATTCTGTGTCTCCCTCTCTCTCTGCCCTCCCCCCCACTTGTGCTCTCTCTCTCTCTCTCTCTCAAAAATAAATAAACATTAAAAAAAACTTTTTTAAATTAAAAAAAAATCCGATGTGACACTTACCTACTTTGGTAGTTAACAATCATGTTACTCAAATGATTGGTAGCCTTGCTTCAGCAATAATGGCAGGCGGGCCACCTTATAGCTCTCAGTAATGGAGTCGTCTGGGTTAACTACTGTTTATGCCTCGCTGTCCCCTTGGTTTGCTTATGGCCACTAGGCGAATGCATGGCTCCTCTGCACTTGGCCGGGGTTTGTTGAGAAGCGGGGACAAGGCAGGCTTTGAGAACATGGTTATAAAATACTTTCGGTCGCACTTATGAGCACAAGACCCAGAATCAGACACACTCAGGTTCTATCCAGAGGAGGCCCTTTACTGGCAATGTGATCTTGAACAGGTCTCTTGATGACTCAGCCCCAATTTCCTCATCTGTAAAATGATACTTTGTCAGGTCATGGTAGGGATTAAATGACACAAGTAAGTAAAGCAGTCCGCATATAGTAAGAACTTAGTAAGCAAGTCACTATTGTGGTTTAGCCACGTCTGATTCAAAGAAAGTTCTGAAATGATTGTATTTGGGATAACTCTCCCTTTAATAATAACAAATAATAATATGTGTCTCATTGTAATAACTGCTGTTTCCAAGGGCCCATGTGCTATCGTGAACTCTTCCCAAACTTCTTTTTAATTACGCTTCTTTCCAATATTATCTGGGTATGTTTGGAGAGTATGATTTTGCTTTTTGTCCTTTTATCTTCGACAGCAAAAACACTCCCTCTCTCATCAGTTATAACTCTCCTAACCTTGAAAATGTATGTGGCATGAGAAGCATCTCTTTTTTTTTTTTTTCAACGTTTATTTATTTTTGGGACAGAGAGAGACAGAGCATGAACGGGGAAGGGGCAGAGAGAGAGGGAGACACAGAATCGGAAACAGGCTCCAGGCTCTGAGCCATCAGCCCAGAGCCTGATGTGGGGCTCGAACTCACGGACCGCGAGATCGTGACCTGGCTGAAGTCGGACGCTCAACCGACTGCGCCACCCAGGCGCCCCAGAGAAGCATCTCTTTTATCACGTTGAGATGGTCGGAAAACACGGCATTTCTAGAATTAAATCATAAAAATCATTATCATTACCTCTCAACCCTTATTTAATACTCATTAGGCATAATGCAATATATAAGGTCATGTGGCTGTAATTCTACAAAGGATCAACTAAAATGGTGGATTCTCCACCAATCACACTATTCTCATGGGTTTGGCTCTTTATAAATAGGGAATCACCTTTAACTTTTGATCCAAGCAAATAAAAAGCTGAGACATGTACTTTTTAATATTCAAAGTATAGACCTATAGGAGTCTAAAGAATCATATGAATAAAAAACAGTGAAATTAAAGCTAATTTAAATTTCGGGTCAAGCATTCTGGTTGTTGGTACATTGCCAACGTGCATATGGTTTGTGTATCTTGAAACAAGAAGTTAACAAATATATTCAATGTTCTGAAAGGTTCATTTATTTTTTTTATTGTGCTATAATTGACATATCAGTTTTATGTGTACAATATAATGATTCAATATTTGTATATATTGTAAAATGATCAGCACAATAAGTCTAGTTAACATCCCACACCATCCATGGTTACATATTTTTTTCATTTCTTAATTATAAAGGCTAAATTAAAATTTACACATAATCTCCTATAAATTTTTGGATGACTCAACATTTTGCTCCTGGTTATTTTATGTAATAGTCTTATCCCTCTGTTGTACCTTTCTTACTGGACCTTTCCATATATCATTTAAAGTGGCTTTACCCTCAACAAAGAATAGGAAATATCACAATATGAGCCACAAGATGGCACACTAATAGCAGTAATACTCAGCATTAAGGAGGATAAAAAAGTAAAATAAAACCTTTCTTAAATCTACAGAGTTAAAACAGATTCTATGGATATACATTATATTATTGGATAAATGCAAACATCAAAAAGTTGACCGTAAATATGAATTACGTACACAATAAATCTTCTTTTCCCACTGACTTCTATTATAAAATCAAAGATGTGTTTCTCTCGATAATGTGTTCTTTATTTTTATTTTTATTATATATTTTTTTTTCCAACGTTTATTTATTTTTTTTGGGACAGAGAGAGACAGAGCATGAACGGGGGAGGGGCAGAGAGAGAGGGAGACACAGAATCGGAAACAGGCTTCAGGCTCTGAGCCATCAGCCCAGAGCCTGACGCGGGGCTCGAACTCACGGACCGCGAGATCGTGACCTGGCTGAAGTCGGACGCCCAACCGACTGCGCCACCCAGGCGCCCCTTATTATATTTTTAAAAAATATTTTTTTATTTTGAGAGAGAGAGAGAGAGACAGAGCATGAGTTGGGGAGGGGCAGAGAGAGAAGGAGTGTGTCACAGAATCCAAAGCAGGGTCCAGGTTCTGAGCTGCCACCACAAAGCCCGGTGCAGGGCTCGAACCCACAAACCATGAGATTGTGACCTGAGCCGAAGTCAGATGCTTAATGGACTGAGCCACCCAGGTACCCCGATAATGTGTTTCTTTTAGATAAAAGTTGATGTGGGTGATATAATAAATTATCATGTAGGAAAACAAAGTCTCTTGTATCAATGTGTTCAAAGGAAAATTCTATTTTAATACTTTTATTAAATGTTAAAAACGTAATAAAGCTATTAAAATGTCAAAATTCGAAGGTTGCATAGTTAAGGTTAATTTCATGTTTGACGTAACATCGTACAAGTCTAGAAAACTAAACTGCACTAAATACGTGGGGCTAAAAATCACCCAGACATAATTCCTTTGCATTTCTCTGAAGGGGTTCCCAATAGTCCCTGAATGCTGAGAGGTTTTAGAAATAAACAGTCTGGACCGAATTGAAGGAGGAGAACGAAACACAGCAGAGGCAGCAATGAAAGCAGGACACCAGATGTACAAACGCAGCAGATCCTGGAAGTCCACAGAAGCTGTTGGGGCAGTGGGAAAGCACACTGATGGAAACAGAGAGTTGGAAGGGATGTGGAATTCTGTGCAAGAGTCCTTAGTGATCCAATGATTTTTTTTTTTGAGTTATGAAGGTATGCCTGAATGAAAACCACATTCGTGTTAAAATGAAATAAACACGTCTCTTTTACGAAGACCTAAAGCTACGGTATTTTATTTAGACATCATTGTTTATCAAATAACTCTTCTTCAAGGCCTGATTTACAGCTGTTTCTTAAGTGAAAATAAAACTCACACTGATGGGGTCCTAGGTGCCCCACCATCTGGCTCTCTGCTCTCGCCTAGCTACTCTCACGGGCCATGAGGCTCCAGCCAGCAAGCCTGCTTGCTGTTCTGAGTATTAGCTCCATCTTCTCTCACCCCTTGTGCTCTGCTGTGCCAAAGATGGCAAAGGCCCTTTTCATAGTGTAGGCCTGTTGCTGGGAAACCTTGACCAGCCCCCACACTTCCTTGCATCCAGGTGGGACGATGTGACTGGTTCTTGCCAGTGGAATGTGAGAAGTAATCACGTGTGTCACTTCGTGGCCAAGATGATTAAGGAGTAGTGTCTTTGTGCTTTCTCTCTCCCCGTGTGCCGAGTGGATATTAACACTGGATGATGGTGGAAGCCGCATATGGAAGGTGACAGAGACTCCATCAGCTCAGGGTTCCAAATGAGGATGTAAAGCAGAGCATTCCTCCACTCCTCCACCCTACCCTGCCTTCCACACCTGCTACTCAACCAGGAATATCTGGTTTGGATTTATAGGAGTAAGAAATAAGTTGCTATTATGCTAAGTCGTGAAGCTGTTGCTTCTTCTTCTTCTTTTTAAAATACAGCCAGTAGCCTTAACGAATTTATTTGCAAAGCCATTTTACTATTTGAAATGGTTTTTCCATTAGAAGGGGATACAGAGACTGGTTGTTTATTAGGTACCTATATGTTAGGGATATCATAATGGTAACACCCTTACGGTGATTTATACATGATATCATTTTACAAATCTTCCCAACCCCAAGAGCTAGTCATTATCATGTTATTAACCTTGACTTTTATTATCGGGTAACTCTGTTTAAGTATAGACAGTCTCTGCCTTGAGAACACTTCATATTAGAAGGTCCAGCTGAAGACTTAATTCACCACCAGGGATGGGGTTGAGTAAGCCAAAGATTGATGGGGAAAATATGGGAGATGGCCACACGGCATTCTAAAGTATTTAAGTCTGGCTGTACCATAGATACAAGCTTCAGGCTGCATAAAGAGGTAACAGAGAAAAAATGAAATTGATAGACAGTAGGCTCCAGATCAAAAATGTTATTGAATGTTGACAATACTGTATGGTATATATGAAAGTTGTTAAGAGAGTAGATCCTAAGCATGCTCATCATAAGGAAAAAATAGTTTTCTTTCTCTCTCTCTCTTTTTATCTATAGGGGATGATAGATGTTAGCTAAACTCATTGTGGTAATCATTTCATGATATGTAGAAGTCAAGTAATTATGATATATAGAAGTCAAATATACCTTCAACTTACATAGTGCTGTATGTCAATTATATCTCAGTAAAACTTGGGGTGGGGGGAGAGGATGATATTGAATCCCAAGCCAAGAAATTTGGACTTTGGTCTATAGACAGTTGGAGGGAGGGGTGTTATTAAGTCTTTTGTGCAGTCAAGTGACATGAGCCAATCCCTGCTTTCAGAAATTTTATTTGGCAATAATATTATATATAGCCAACTTACAAATTAACTTTTAGAGAAGGGTTATTCTTTGCATTGCAGGATATTTAACAGCAGCCTTGGTCTCTGTCAGCTAAGTAACAGAGGCAAACCCCACCCTCCTCAAATTGTGATAACCAAAAATATCTCCAAACATTGACAAGTAGCCTGTGAGGAACAAAATCAGCACTGGTTGAGAGCCACTGTTTTAGAGAAACAAATAGTTCACCAAGTGAGATTTGTCTTTGTTTTTGTTTGAAAACATACCACTGCCTCATCCCCTTAAATCAGGATAATGGAAGTCCTTGGCCTCAGCCCCCACCCCCTACCCCTTTCTTTTATCAGTAGGCCCAGCTGAAAGTGGCCATACCTCTCCCATAATGCAAGGGGTCTTAGGACCACAGGGATATGGCCACCTGTAGCCCATGCTCTCTCTTCTACCATATTATAGGTACCATGACCCTGGAATTCTTTGCCCAAGTAGCCTCATCTTCCAAATGACGGTGCTTGGGGGTGGCTATAGACTGAGTTTGGACATGTAGGCTAGGGTATCCACATGCCCGTGCCTAAGGTTTCTATGGTGGTAGATAGACCCAGTGTGGGAAACGGGGAGTGGCTCTTCAAAATTCCTGTGTGGAAGCCTAATTCTAAATTTGAGTCTGACCTACCAGACTTGGGCCCTTTTGAGAAACTTAGAAAGACAATGGCAGAGGTGGTGGGGATCATGAGTGGCACCTTGTGGCCAGAGTTTTTTGTGCTAGCTGGACAAAGTGGGGTAAAGAGGAACTGAGCCACATGGAACACAACTTCTATTCGCCCCTTGCCTCAGAGTCAGAACTTGGATTCCACAATCCAATGGGGGTAGGTGGCATACTGGGAACATCTTGGGATCTGGAATGCAGAACGCTTAAGCATTTGGGAGTTGTGTAGGACTTCACACAAAGGCACTGCAGGCTACTCAAAGGAGATGAGCAGTACAGAGCTTTGGGGGTTGCTAAGCAGAGCAGAGGATCTGGTTTAGCTCTGGATGGAAATGGAGAGAAAGTAGAGGCTGGGAGATCTGAAAGTTGTTTCTAAAATTCTAACAAGAGATGTTATGCTGAACAAAGACTGGGCTTAGGAGATAAGAGGGGGGGATGGAGAGATTTCATGAAGGCTGTATTGCTCATAAGAATGGTAGATATTAATATAACCCTGGGCA
The DNA here is from genome assembly GCF_022079265.1 of Lynx rufus. Classification (NCBI taxonomy): domain Eukaryota; kingdom Metazoa; phylum Chordata; class Mammalia; order Carnivora; family Felidae; genus Lynx; species Lynx rufus. The sequence continues at coordinate 74,040,355 of NW_025814889.1, read as the reverse complement.
AACAGAAATATAAAGACATGCTTTGGTTCTTAAGATTTTGGGCAGAAAAGATTTAGGGGTTTACATGGGGACAAACCAAATGAAAATTTTAAACAGGATTTTAGAAGTTTACTTTCTTCTTCTTTTTCAGGACTATTTGTCTACTTCCATAACTTTTTAAATTTTGCATTGCACTTCTGTATGTGTATGTGCATGTATATATGTGTATGCATGTTTATTTTAAATCGATGCATAAAACATCAAAACTACTATCAAATAAATACTGTCAAAACGTGGAAACTTAGGGCTGAGTGAAGACCAGAAGAGGTTATATTTGGAAACAACAGGGATTTGGATGTCCCCGAAATCACTCAGCCTCTGTGCCTCCCAGCGTTGCCAACATGGACTTCTCTCCATGTCACTGTCCCACAAAGGCATTAACTTCTCATATATGGAGCCAATGTATGGAAAGGAGAATTGAAGAAGTATAATGTTCAAGTTTGAATCAAGAAAGAAGATTCTTTGGGCTTCATTTTTTGGTTAAGATCATCTAAATTGAACATTAATTTGAGACTGTATACAACAACCTTGAGGTATCCTCAAAAAAAGGTAACCATTCTATAGTTGGAAAATTTCGACAGGCAATTGCATTCACATTAACTTTTTGTTGGGACATATACAGGAGTGAGATGTCTCTGAATCGTTAGCATTTTCCACAACTGGAAAATTCCACCATTTTCAACAAGTTTTCAGACTGGCTCCTTTGGGTCCAATGACTATAAAGTGCCAGTTAGAAAACTGCAAACAATGGGCTCACAAGGCCTGGACAAATTCCAAATCATTTTAGTGGGCTTATCAAGCCTTCTTCTAGACAATGGGAAAAATGTGGGAAATGCAGTAGCTACTTTAAAGAACATTATTGTTCAACACTGAGACGCCTCTGTGCACTGTGTTTTGATGCACTTCAAAGTTCATAGAATCAGGGCATCTCAAGTCAGAAGAGGCCTTACAAGGTCATTTAAAGCTGTCATTCTTTTTCCCATTTACCTTTATGTAGACAGATATATTTATATCAACATTTTTTTAATGTTAACCCTGTGCAAAATGCTGGGATTGGTGTGACACGGGAAGGAAAAAAAAAAAAAAACCCAATATGAGTCAATGAAGACATATCTTTCCTGGATATGCGGAAAGGTGCCATTGGAGATGTGGCAATACTGAGTATAACAGAAAGTTCCTAAGCAAAGTGACAAGTTCTTTGAGTGTAGCTGAAGCAGCAGAGGTGATTCTACCTGAGGACATTATCAAGTAGCACCAAGAAAAAGTGTCCCTGATAACCATCACCACCCCTGGTAAGCATCCCCATATGCTCTTGAGCTCTGGACCAGTTTACAACCAAGTTGTGTTTGACCCACCTTGACCTCTTAAAGGAGACTGTGGAATCTAACTTTATCTTTGGCTCTTATATCCTTTAAATGTTTATTTGTTTATTTATGAGAGGGAGAACAAAGAGGAGAGGGGCAGAGAGAGAGAGAGAGAGGGAAAGAGAGAATCCCAAGCAGGCTCTGACACAGGGCTCCATCTCATAAACCTTGAGATCATAACCTGTGCTGAAATCAAGAGTCAGATGCTTAACCAGTTGAGCCACACAGGTACCCCAGGCCCTTATATCCTTAATTTTGGACATTTAACTGATCTTCTATTTGAACACAGGTCTAATTTATTTGCCATTTCATTTTCCATTGAATTCAGTTGATTTAAAAGTTCTCATCTCACACTGTGTATCAAAATAAAAACTTGAACAATTACTTAGTTCTTACATGTCTTCGTATTTTGTACCCTTTTTAATTCTGCTTAATGGTACTGAATGGTTGCACTTTCAGTACAGAGTTGTGACAGCTTAACATTATACATTTATGAAATAAAGTTATCTTGATTAATATAAAAAAGTGGAGTGATCAGCAAAACCTTTTCAGAAAGGGTAGGAGGTGAATTCAGAAGTGCTGTTTAGATTAGATCTGTGTGACTGGGCTAGAAGAGCATGTGAAGTAGAGGGAATGAGATGCAAAAATGTGTGGAGGTAGGAAGAACAAAACGGGCCAGTAGGACATCAGTGCACCAGTTGACCTGATGGAAAGTTCACGTAAAAAAGAGTAGGAGCCAAGGTTAAGGTAGGCCTTTGTAACCATGAATTGATGAGTCTTTATACTATTCTGAAAACAATGATGTATCTTGAAGCTTCTAGAACAGGGGATGAACAATAAACCCACCTGTTGATAGAGGAATTCACTCATGGAAAAAGAAAAAAAAAAAACTACTCAAGGAAAAAAGTATTGATTCTGATTTAAGAGAAACTAATGGATCTGATATTCCCATTAAAGAAATCTATAATAATGACTTCAATTTATGCTTGATGAGCTGGGCTTCTTCCACACTCATCTCTAGGAAATAGGTCCTGTTGCCTGCCCCTTAGTCCTTTATTGCTGCCACCTATTAGAATAAGGAGAAGTATCAGGCCTGGAGAATATTCATCAAAACTCTGAGGACATAGCCTTTCAGGATAGTGCTAAAAAAGGGTGTAGGCAGAATGGGGGCTGAATTAGTCTTCTCCGGCTACCATAACAAAATGCCAATGACTAGATGGCTTAACCAACAGAAATTTATTTCTTATGGTTCTGGAGGCTGGGAAGTCCAAAATCAAGGTATTAGCCACTTCCATTTCTGGTGAGATCTTTCTTCCTAGCTTGTAGACACCTTCCTTCTTGATGTGTCCTCAAATGTCAGAGAGAGAGAGAGAGAGAGAACAAGAAAGCAAGATAACTCCCTTCCTCTGCTAAGGCTACAGTCTTATTACAGCTCACCATTATGACTTCATTTATCATTTAATCCCCTGATACAGTCACAATGGGGGGTTAGGCCTTAAATATATGGTTTGTTGTTGTTGTTGGGGGGTCAGCCACAGTTTAGTCCATAGCAGGGAGTTAGGGGCAATCACTGAATCAAATGAACATAGAAGATTTTTCATTTACTCAGGATTTGGGAAATAGTGTGGTAGTTGCCAAATCATCATTGTGGCAGGTAAAAACATCATATTTTCTACTACATTCTCTCACTATTTTAACAATCCTAAAACTGATAAAGACTATTCTTTTATATATTAAAGTTGTGTAAAACATGATACATGATTAATAAGTTATTTTAGGTAAATATATTATAACCGTATGGAATCAAGTAGACTGCCAAATCTATCTTTTGATAATAATAGTTTTCACTTAGTTGATCACTAAGCATGTGTTGGAGTTTTATATAAATTATCTCATAAATCCTATTAATGCTCTGATGTAAATAAAGATTTCCACTCCATAGATGAGAAAATTGAAACTTGGAGAATTTAGGTAGTAGGACAAGACAGAGCCAGATTTCAAACTCAGGCTTCTATGATTCCTAAGCCCAGAAATTCCCCTCTTCTTGGTATTCTTGATATCACATTGTTTTTCACTGCATTGATGATATAACATATAAAAATGACATTTTCAAAAATCAAACTATTGAAAGGATTGGGGAATGACAACCATCAAAATTACCCAGAGAATTGTGGTTTTTTAACCCTAATTAGTTCTCATCTTCCATTATAAACTCAAACATGCACACAAATTGGGTCCATGGAATCAGAATCTTTAAGGATGGGACCTAGGGATCTGCATTTTATAAAGTTACCTAGGTGGTGCTAGTGATTGGTCTAGATTTAAGATTGTAGTGGGTTGAATGGTGGCTTTCCAAAAGATATGTCTTGGTCCCCAGAAACTATGAATGTGACCTTGTTTGGAAAGAGTCTTTATAGATACAGTTAACCTAAGGATTTCTAGATGGGATCATCCTGGAGTATTTGGGTGAGCCCTAAATTCAGTGACAGTATCCTTATAAGAGACACAGAGATGCGAAGACAGAGGCAGAGATTAGAATTAGGCAACCACACTTCACTGAATGCGTGGAGCTACCAGAAGCTGGAAGAGGCAAGGAAAGATTCTCCCCTAGAGCCTTCATAGTAAGTGCAGCCATGCCAAAACCTTGATTTCTGGCCTCTAGAATAAGGAGAGAATCCATTTCTGTTGTTTAAGCGACGACATGTGTGGTAATTTGTTACAGCTTCCCTAGGAAGCTGTATCCAAGGACCTACGGATTTAGATGATATCAAGTAGCAAAAGAAATTAAGGCAGGATTGAATATGGGAGACAGAAAATAATTGGAAATAATATAGGTCTTCTTTTTTGCCACTCAGGAATGCTCACAATTTAATAGTCTATTTTGATTTTGGTCTTGCACCATTCAAAACTCCATCTTTGCATCATTAGCCATTTCAAAAATATTGAGCAGACTTGTAAATTTCTATTTACATTAACTGGGAAAGGTCATTCAAGTCTATATAGTTAAACCCATTGTGCACATAGGTTTTATGAGTCCCAGAGCCTTGGGAAAACATACAATTCAATGCCTTGTGGAAAGTTTAGGCAGTTAGTGGTGAGGTTAATAAAAACAGAGTCAATAGATCATAATTACCCAGAGAATACGAATCCACTGAGAGAACGGGAGATGGAGGAGGAGAGGTATCGCTTTTACTTTGTGCCCTTGGAGGTGCAAATGCCATTTCCTTCTGTTCTTTAGCAAGAATAGCTCCCAGTAGTAAAGGCTTTTCTCCTCTTTGGGAGACTGTGCAAGACAGACAGTAACACTTCCATAGTTAACATGATTAAAAATCAGTAAAAGATAATTATCTATGGTCTTCTTGGGTATCAGGCCAATAATTCTTTTCCCTCTCTAGTTGCTTTAAAATAGTATGCCATCTCTTCAAGGACTCAGAGCTGAGTACCAATTACCTACATGTCAATTAAAAATAAGTAAAAATAGGGGTGCCTGGGTGGCTCAGTCGGTTGAGCTCCCGACTTCGGCTCAGGTCATGATCTCACGGTTCATGGTTCCAGCCCCGCCTCGGGCTCTGTGCTGACAGCTCGGAGCCTGGAGCCTGCTTCCCATTCTGTGTCTCCCTCTCTTTGGCCCTCCCCGGCTCATGCTCTGTCTCACTCTCTCTCTCAAAAATAAATAAACATGAAAAAAAAATATTAAAAATAAATAATTAAAAATACTTAAGTGTTAAGTCCTATTTTACTGCCAGTTAAGAAAATATCCAACGTTACGTTGGGCTAACCTCCCACGGTTGTATTTTACCTGTATTCTGGACTCTAGACGGACCTCTTGAGATTACACTATTACATTGTGTTAGAAACGCATTAAGTTGCATTTATGTTTCTAGGACTAACATCTTCCCTAAACCCCAGACTGGATGCTCCTAAACTCACTTGGCATCTCCCCTTGGATAAGTAGCCAAAAAAGAACTTTCAATTCCCCTCCCAACCCCCCAGTCTTACTTCTTCCTTAATGTTCCCTATTTCACCACCATTCACACAATTGCTCAACACAGAAACCATGGAGTCATTCTCTCCTCTTCTCTTTCTGGCAACCACCTTACCTCACATCTGTATCAGATAAAATTGCTTCAATCTTGCAAAACATCCTGAACCCCATCACTTCCCTCAGCCTGCTCCATCATCTTACCTAGATCAGTGCAATCGCCTTCAACTGGTCTCCCTGCTTCTATGCTGGCCCCCACAGTTTGTTTTTACCCAGAAACCAGAGTTTTCAAATATAAACCAGATTATATTTAATTATGTCTTCCCTACATTAAACCTTCTAGTGACTCTGGATTATTTAGCATATAGGTAACTGTCGACATTGAGACTCCCAAATAACTGTAGTTTAACGAGACTAAAGGGCTGTTAATGAGGACTCCACAGGTCAGAGACCCTGGTGACCCATATCTTATTGTTCTTCTATACATAACGTGTCCCCCTCATCCATGTGGTTCAAGATGCATCAGTATTACCACATCTGCTTTCAGGTCAGTAGGAAGTGGGAAAGAGGCGGGCATGTTCCTTTCTATAAAGCTATAACTTTGAAAATAAGCATATTACTTACACTCACATCCTATTGGCCAGTAATTGGTTGTGTTGCCACATTTAACTGCAAGCGAGGCTTAGAAATATCTTTGAGATATATTACTGAGCAGGAAAGTATGGATTCTATCAAAATAGCAAAAAGGGAGAATGGATATTCAGGGGTGTTATGGTAGACTAGGTTGTCGTAATAAAATGACCCAAATATGTTATGGCTCAACAAAATGGAAGTTCTTTTTTTTTTTTTTTTTTTTTTTTTTTTTTTACATAAGCATTTTGGGAGAGTGAACGGGTTGTTGGCCAGAATTTTCTCAACATGGTCATTAGGGTTCCAGGTGATGGTGGCTCTGTCTTCTTTAACATATATATTTAAGGTTTGTCATCAACATTTCCATCCCAGAGAACAAGAAGGGAGAAATTGCGCAAAGATGCATGTGTGGGTGATTTTTATTGGCCAGTCCTGGAAGTAGGGCACATCACTTCCACTCATGTTCCCTTGCCCGGTTCTCATTCATAGGACACATCTAAGGGCAATACATACTGTGACATTTGTTCTGGCTCTGTGCCCAGGAGAAAGAGAACAGAGATTTGGATGACTACCTAGCAAGCTTACCATCCCACACAGAATAAAATCCAAAGTCCTTATCAGACTTAAACTCCAAACTTTCTTCAGCCTTCCTCCTGCTAAATTAGATCCAGCCTCAGTGGCCCTCTTTCTGGTCCTTGAACTTATCAAGTCTGTTTTCACCCCTGGGTCTTTGCAATTGCTCTTTGTTCTGTCTGGAATCCTTTGCCTCACATTTTCACTTGCCTGGTTCCCTCACTTCATTGAGTTCTCAGCTTAAAAAATATCTCCTCAGAGAAACCATTGCAGCCACCATTTCTGCACCCTCCATATCTCTTATCACTTTACATCACCATCAAATCCCTTATCGTATTTTATTTCTACTTACAGAAACTACAACTTGTTCACTGCTTATTTATGGCCTGTGTCTACTCATCACTCACATTTATTGTGATGGCATTATTTGTTTTGTTCATTGCCATACCCCTGATTGCATAGAAAATTGTCATGGTAGGCACACAATAAATATTTGTTTATTTTAATTCATTAATTAATTAAACATAGAAACTCTCTGATCACATATAAGATTTAATTTACCATAACGTTCTATGAAACAATACCTTTGTACTCTTACAGATTTTCTTTCTCAAAGAACATTCTCCAGGATGTTTGATATTGGCATCTATTATGTATAGAATCGAGATTATCACATACCTATTTCCTAGGATTATCATGGGAGGCAAACCATGAGAGACCCTTAACTGCAGAGAACAAACTGAGCATTGCTGGGGAGAAGGGGAGTGAAATGGGCTAAATGGGTGATGGGTGTTGAGGAGGGCACTTGTGACGAGCACTGGGTTATATGTAAGTGATGAATCACTAAATTCTACTCCCGAAATCGGTATTACATTGTATGTTAACTAACTTCAATGTGGATAAAATCTTGGAAGAAGAAACAAGATTATATGAGAAAATGCATGTGAAAAGCTGAGCACAGTGCATGCCACATGGTCGAATGAGCAGTGTGTGTTCAACCAGGGCTAGCTATGACCACTGTTGCTGCAACCTCTGGATTCCTACAGGGAAAGCATTCAAAGGACAGGAAAGGGGGAAGTCTCTTAATCATTAACATTCCTGAAACATTATGTTATCTGAATTTAGGCGGAGAAATAAAAGATCTAAAATATAGCTATCTGCTGTCTTGATAGGAAAGTGTAAAATGTGAGAGTTCTGAATTGCCTTTCGTTTATTCGTGTTGTTATTTGGTAAGAAACTATGTAGATTCTAAACTTTTCTAGCACTGGCTCGATTGCGATGATATTTAACAGCTTAGACTATTGCAGTCATTCTTTCAACAGGACCCGTTGAAGAAAAGGCAGAACAAAATCCTTCCAGTAACATTCTGTACTGTGTCTAATGCATTATTGAACGCGTCAGAAATCTCCATTGGTTTTTACTTTCAAATTAAGAATACATTCAATCACAGAGTTGACGAATTACAACGGCTATATTCCAACTGACAGAACCATTAAAGGTGAAATGGTTATGCTAGTAAAACCAGTAACTGGATAATTCTTGCAAAAAAGCTATGCTCGAAACAACCCGTGTGAGCAGGGTCACGAGGACATGGCTCCCAAACACTAAAAAAGCCCGTGAATATTTATCTAGTAAAAACATGGACGCCATTGGTTTAAAATAAAGAGTTACTCTATTTGGTTTCCTAGCAATAATTTTTAAAAATACGCTCTCCCTTGACTCTTTAGTATAAATAGTTTTCCGCTGTTGTTCCTGAATAATTTCATAGACGTCAGTGTTGGGTTACCAGCAGGCAGGGTGAATGAACTGCTCTTAGTTTCCCTCACTGCTCACTCTGGAACTGGCAGTTTCTCCTTCCCCTCTCTAGCCAAAGAGGAGTAAAGGTCCTGCACATGATACCTTATCAGCACAGCATACATCTGCTGGGAGGAGCTGGGATTTCTGACAGTGAATGAAGCATGATTCCTCTGAGAGTGTCCATGAAAAGCAGCTCTCCTACCCCTGCCCAAGACTCACACACACAATTTTCTATATGATTCTTGTCCCCACCCCTACCTGGTTTTAATCACCCTGAGACTCAACCTCCTCTGCTTCAGGCTGAGCAGCACACTGGGTAATGTAGTTTCTACACGGATATCAAAATGGAATTGCTGATTGGGGAAAAAGAGAGGTGATGACTTTGCCTGGCTCAGATAACAACTCTCCTTTTTCTGACCAGTGCCTCCCCTTGTCCTGGAGTTAAGGGCAGGCAGTGGGGGAGAGTCAAAGTCTTCCTCTTGCTTTGGGGTTGTTCTTGCTGCTCTGGTTCAAAGGGTAGTGTTTGTGCCATCCAAGAATATGTTTCTCAATGCCTCCCCATCAACGATGCAGTTAGCGGGAAGTCCCTCTGACCTTTGACATGTCTCCTTCTCTTATTTTTACTTTACAAAGCTGGTGTCAGATCTGTATCTTTTTGTATATTTTCATGGGTATTTTAACAAGAAATTGAGAGGAGGTCACTTAGGTATTGTTGAAACTTAACCTGGAAATTTGTCTGAGTTGTTTGGTCTTATTATTAAGAAAGACCAATTGAGTGAAATAATTGAATCGGAAGGCTGAATGGGATCATAATGACCCTCTACGGATCAATCTCAAATACTCAGTGTCTCTGACTGTTGGAGATCGAAGGGAAATGGGACACCATCTACTCTAAATCCTCACTTTATCTTAGGAATCTGCTGGTTGGGGAAGATCAATGGCTTGCTGAAGGACACAGCTCTTTAGGGATAGATATAACCGAGCTGTGGAAAGTATTCCCTAACTCCAAAGACACTTGTGAAGATCTGAGAGGCAGTGTTTTGTTTTGTTTTGTTTTGTTTTGTTTTGTTTTGTTTTTACCATGTCTTATTAACTTAAAAATGGCTGAGTGCTTGCTTGGTTGGGACGAAATACTCTTTTAGCACCAACCAAAAAATTACCTTGGTAGTCTTCTGAGGTGGTGAAGGGAAACAAGAAAAGTGAGTGTTATCAGGTGTGAAGAAGGCATTTCCCTTTTGCATCTCACTTTGACCTCTGGTCACAGCAGCCACACAGACCAAGGTTTTCAATCAGTAGCTTATCAAACCAGGGTACGTGGAATGCCTCACTAGGACATCGAGTTCACCAGCAGCTGTGGGAACTTCCTTCTATCTGTTGCCTGTTTACTCAAGTGTCACATGTATAGACTCACTGATAAATGTGTTGTCAGTCCAAGATAGATTCTCCAAAACCTGATATTACATTGATCCTACAAGCAAAGGGACACCAGCAACCTTGAACTTAGCCTGTCTGCCATTTCTTTGAGGATTGTGTTAATTTGGGGCTTTTACAATCTCTATTTAAGAACCCTTCTTTCTTACCCAAAAGAGTCAAATCTACACTGGACTGAGGTTTAATTTTTAAAAGTTGGAGAAGACACTGTGTCAGGAAACAATTCTTTGTAAAGGTGTACATCTCCCAGGTGAACCAGGATGGAAATAATGATTAATATCTAGAGCATTTTCCATGGGCTTATATTTTCAAGGGAGGATACCTTCTCTTCAAATACAGATCTGCTCAAGTTCATATACACCGCTTAATACTTCTGAGCTTAAGACAGTTAAAAAAATAATTTTATCTCTGTATATGTAAGTAGAAAACACTCACTGTAAAAGCTTTGTAAAATACAGACACTTATGCAAGAGAAAATGGAATCCTCTAGTCAAGATTCAATCAGTGAGAACCACTGTTAACATTTCAGTATTTCCTGCCAGTCCTTTTTCCATGTATTTTTTAAACACAGTTAATATTAGACTGTGTATAATGTAATAGGGAATGGCATTTTGCAAATATTAAACCACCATTCCGCTGGTCCGTGGGTGGGTTTTCAACTAAAAATTCAATTTCTTTTTTTTTTTTAAGTTCATTTTTATTTATTTTGAGAGAGAGACAGAGAGAGAGAGAGAGAGAGAGAGTGAGCAGGGGCAAGGCAGTGAGACAGGGAGACAGAATCCCAAGCAGCCTTCACACTGCCATTACAGAGCCCAGCTCGGGGCTCAAACTCATAAACTGTGAGAACGTGACCTGAGCCAAAATCAGGAGTCGGACGCTTAACCTACTGAGCCACCCAGGCACCCCAAAATTCAATTTCTTTAATAGATATAGAAATCTTCAGGCTATCTAATTCTTAAGTGAGTTTTGGTAGTTTGTGTCATTTCATCTAAGTTATCATACTTATTGACAAAGTTTTTCATAATATTTTCTTTGGTAATGTCTATATATGTAGTATCCATAGTGATGTAGTGTCTATAGTGATGTCACCTCTTGACTAATATAGGTAATTTATGGCTCAGTTTTTTGTTTTCCTGATTAGTCTAGAGGTTTATTAGTTTTGTCAATCTTCTTGAATAACTAATTTTTGGTTTTGTTGATGTTTTTCTACTGTTTTCTATTTCATTGGCTTTCACCCTGATCTTTATTATTTCTTCTGCTTACTTCAAGTTTAGCTTACACTTGTTTTCTTTTTTAAGGTGAAAACCGAAGCCATTTGTTTGAGATCTCTCTTCTTTTCTCCTATGGACATTTAATGCTGTTAACTTCTTTTTAAGTACTATGTTAGCTGCCTCCCACAAATTTAAAATGCTGTGCTTTCATTTGCATTCGGCTCAAAATACTTTCTAATTTTCCTTTTGACTTTCTATTTAATCCATGGCCATTTAGAATTATGTCACTTAGCCTCCAAATATTTGAGGATTTTCCCAGATAGGTTTCAGCTATTTATTTATAATTTAATTTTACCACGAATGGAACATACTCTATGCAATGTGAATGATTTAAAGTCTATTAAGCCTTGATTTACAGTCCAAAATACAGCATATCTTGGTAAATATTTTGTGTAAATATTCTTCACTTGAAAAGAATGTTTACTATGCTGATCCTGGGTGCAGTGTTACACAAGTTGTCAATTAGGTCAGGTTGGTGTATACTATTGTTTAAATCTTTGACCGTAATTGTGGATTACTCTGGTACTCTCATTTTGCGTGTGTGTCATATATTTTGAAGCTCTGTTATTAGTACGTAATTGTTTAGGATTATTATTCCCTCCTAATAAATTGTCTCCTTGATCAGTATGAAATGACCTTCTTTATCCCAGATAATATGCTTTATCTGGTATTAGCACAGCCACCTTAGCTGTCCTTTGACTTTTGTTAGCATAATACATGTATCTTTTCCCATCCTTTTTTTTTTAAAAACATAATTTATTGTCAAATTGGCTTACATACAACACCCAGTGCTCATCCCAACAAGTGCCCTCCCCCATCCTTTTCTATTAGCCTATTTTTGTCTCTGTATTTTGAAGTATGTTTCTTGGGGTGCCTGGGCGGCTCAGTCAGTTAAGCATTTGACTCTGGGTTTTGGCTCAGGTCATGATTTCACGGTTCGTGAGTTCCAGCCCTACATCAGGTTCTGCACTGCAGAGGCTGCTTGGGATTCCTCCCCCCGCCCCCGCCCCCACCCCCCCCATCTCTCAGTCTCAAAATAAATAATAAATTTTAAAGTGTGTTTCTTGTAGGCAGTATATAATTGGGTTTGGGGTTTTGTTTTTTTCAATGCAATCTGACAATCTCTGACTTTCATTTGGGATGTGTATATCATTTAAATTTAATAGGTTGTGGATGTGGTTGTGTCTAAACCTGTCATCTTGCTTTTACTATTTGTTCCATCTGTTCTTTTTCCTGTTTCTCTTTCTTCTCTGCCTTCTTCTGGATTAATTTTTTATTGATTCCATTTGATCTCTTTTGTGAACTTATTAGATATAACTATTTATTGTGTTTTTAGTGGTTGCTTTAGGGCTTACAGTATACAACTTTAACGTATCACAGTCTACCTTACAGTGACATCATACCATAACACGTAAAGTATAAGAACAATGTATCTATGTACCTCTATTTCTCCCCTCCCTTTTCTTTATGCTATTATTATCATATATTTTATTTCTACATATTTTATACCCCTACAATATATTATGATTTTTCTTTAAACAGTCATGTATCTTTCAATAAGATTTAATTAATAAGAAAATTATTATTTAATAGTATTATTTCCAGGACTCTGGAATCTACACAAAATTCTTTTGTGTAGATTCAGACTTCAATTTGGTATCGTTTTTCATTTGCCTGAAGGACTTCTTTTAACATTTCTTGTAGCGCAGCTCTCTTGGTGATAAATTATTTCAGCTCTTATATGTCTGAAAATATATTTTGCCTTCATTTTTGAAAGATATTTCCGCTGGATATAGAATTATACTCAGTAGGCAGGTGTTTTGCCCCCAGTATTTACTTTTTTTTTAATATTTATTTTTGAGATAGAAAGATACAGAGAGGGAGGGGCAGAAAGAGAGGGAGGCTCCAGGCTCTGAGCTGTCAGCTCAGAGCCCAAGACGGGGCTCAAACTCACAAACCGTGAGATCATGACCTGAGGAAGTCAGATGCCTAACCGACTGAGCCCAGGCACCCCTTCCCCAATATTTTAAAGATGTTGTTCCACAGTCTGCTTGCTTGCACTGTCTCTGACTACCAATTTGCTGTCTTCCTTAGCTCTGTATGTAATGTCGTTCCGGGACCCCCACTATTTTTAGGTTTCTCCCTTTTTTATTGCTTTATTGAAAACTTTGATTATGAGGTGTCTTGTGTAGTTTCATCTATGTTTCTTGTGCTTGTGATTTGTTGAATGTCTCGAATCTGTGTGTTTATAGCTTCATCAAATTTGGTTAAGAAAAATCTGCCATTATGTCTTCAAATATTTTCTATGTCTCCCTTTCTTTTTCAGGGACTCCAGTTAGATGTAGGTTAGGGCGTTGTGGTTGCCCACACTTCCCTGATGCCTCTTCCTTCATGCCAACCACATCTGGATCACCCACACACTTTCGTGTAACTGATTGAGTTCTTTAATGTCAGGGTAGACAATCAGGCTTGTGAGACAGAAATGACACATGTTGTGCACACATCTTCAAGTCTAGCATCTAGTTCTGTGCCCTCCCATAAAAGGCACTCAATAAATACTTGCATAAGGACTCATTTGAATATCCATTTTGGTGGCTTCACGGTCTTCTAGCTCCTGATTCATTAAAAATATTAGTTCGCTAAAACCTACAATTTAGGTTAAATTGTGTTTGCTGCAAAGAGAGAGGAGTGGCCCCCATAGTGCTTGGCAGTGGTGTTTTAGAGCAAAATTTTATGCATGTTGTTCACTGCAGTGGGAATATTAAATCCATGACTTCATCACAGATGTTTCTTTCATTGACTTCGTGTTAATACTTCAAATCAACTAGGTTAGGTTAGTATTAAGTTGCAAGTTGACCAAAGTAAACATTTCCTTAGATTACTTCAGATCACTAGCATTCCAGGGAAATTATGAATCAGTGTTCTAATAAGATTATTTTTTTTTAAACTTTTTAAATGTTTTTTTTATTTTTGAAAGAGAGAGAGAGAGAGACAGAGTGTGAGCAGGGGAGGGGCAGAGAAAGAGAAGGAGACACAGAATCTGAAACAGGCTCCAGGCTCCAAGCTGTCAGCACAGAGCCCGACGAGGGGCTCGAACTCACAAACTGTGAGATCATGACCTGAGCCCAAGTCGGATACTTAACTGACTGAGCCACCCAGGTGCCCCCTAATAATTATTCTTTCTGCTTTTACGTCTTATTTGTTTTCTTCAGACTTTATGCATTATTTTAATAAGTCTCTGCCTGGGTTAGACCTGACCATCTGGGAATTTGCAGTTTTATTTAAAATCAAATAACACGCAACTCTCTGAAGTAGGCTTTTTATCTTATTTTATATTAAATAGGCAGTATTGGCTTTTTGTAGGCATTTGAGCTACGATGTCTGGATGACAGGAAAATAGGTAGGTACAAATCAATATCAAAAGAAATACAGAGTCTGATTTTTCTGTTTTTGCATGTGTATTGGAAGAATATTTTCAATCTTAAAATACATTTAATTTTGGACACCTGGCTGGCTCAGCCAGTTGGGTGCCTGACCTCCACTCGGCTCATGATCTCAGGGTCCATGAGTTCGAGCCTCACGTCGGGCTCTGTGCTGACAGCTCACAGCCTGGAGCCTGCTTCCGAGTCTGTGTCTACCTCTCTCTCTGCCCCTCCCCCGCTCGCGCTCTATCTCTCAAAAATGAATAAACATTTAAAGAAAGAAAGAAAAGAGAAAAGAAAATACATTTAATTCTTTAAGAATCTGAGTATCAATTGTTCTTGCCCAAATGTTTATAATTAGCATTTCAGTCACAACAGAGAAGAAATGAAAATAAGATTGTATCTAGCAAAATACTTGCCCCTTTATAGGAATCGGAACGGCCAGCTTTTCCCTTTAAGGTCTAAGAGAAAGATGTGCAGTGGTCCTCCAGAGTCAGCAATACCACGGTCTTTTCTCTTCTGGCCATTCATTCTTCCCTGGGTGTCTCGCATTTCCCCACCACCCTTAGCCTTTCAAGGTTAACTTTTCCTTTAATACCCATTATTGAATCCAAGCTCCCGACTTGAACAACTGCGTGCAGTCCAGGTTATCCAGTGGCCCTCACCAAGTATCTCTGATGCCTCAAAGGAGGCACACATGTCCCACAAAGATGTTTCTGCCGCATTTGTCTCTTTAGCCAGACATTTTTTTCCCCAGACCATTGCTCCCCTCTCGTGTAATGCGTTGTCCAGGAGGCAGGGGCTTCTACCTTACACCTGCACCCCACACGTGGGTGCAGGCATCTTTTATATTTCTCCACAGCATAGCTAAATAAGGTCAGGGTGTTTTTCTTTTTTCACTTCATCAAAGGTTTGCAGACTACTGCATGGGCTGCAGTATGGTCAAAAAGGATCCAAATATCACTACTCTTAAGTCCTTAGCCATACCCTTCTATAGATCATCCTCTAATGGTATTCTTCCTCCTGGAGCCTGCGACTGGCGCCACCTTGCTAAGATCTTTGCCCGTGTCTTCTGGCCTGAAATCCCCCCATGGGGCCCAATTTCTATGTGAGTGTCTGCCATGGCTCCGATTCCGCCAAGACTTCATTCTGTTAAAAATACATACCAAGGTACGCCACTAAGGAAAGTGCTCAACACATCATTCTGAAACATCTGCATTAGTATCACTTTATTGTTTTCAGGCTTTCTGTGGGAATTTCCCCCAAAACAATGGAAAGTCTTATAGATCTATAATCAAACTGCCCCACAGAACTGGTTTCCTATAGAATAAAAGGAGGGTCTGCTCCCGGATATATTCCGGGTCTCACTCTAGAACGCAAAAAATACTCTCAAAGTACAGATTCCAACTCTAGCAGGAAGAACTTTTTATCGGAAAAGATATTTTTAAAAGGATTTTTGAAAACTGTTTTTAACTTTACAAGTCTTTTTTTTTTTTTGAGGCAAAGCCCATGAGGCCACCTGGCTTCCCTGACTCTTATTGTCTTGCAATGGAACTTTTTGAACTTGGTCCATTTTGAGGGGTTTTCAGGATGAAAATCTCATTTTTCTATCGAGTGAAAGCAAAAACCAAGAATATGCAAAGAAAAACAAAGAGCATTTTACTTTTCCACAACTATACGATTTGAGGGAACATGCCAATAACTACCCTCCAACAACCAGGCTTATGCATGGTTCCCCCTCTCCAGGTCATCAGGGACCTTGGACCCTGTGTCTGGCAAAGTGGGGGAATGAAAAAGGCTTCCTGGGGCAAACAATGCCTCAGTTAAGCCTTGCGGGAAGAGGAGATCCCCAGGCCAGACCCTCACCATCTCTTCAAAATCTCTGGTAGTGCATGTGTAAGCCCATTTTACAGAGCAGACACTGAGACCCAGGGCCTTTCAGATCCCCCTCTGCCGCCCTGGTTTTTTCCCGTTGGTTCACTCATTCAACAAACGTTTGGGCATTCTGTGTGCTTCCAGTTGCAAACTGAGGTCCAAGAGCAGGTAATGGGGAGGGGACAGACCTCCAATCACAGAGAGGGTGAGGTTTCAGTCAGTTCCTCAGGCATCTGTGTTGGGTTCTCCTTGCCTCCTCGGCCAGCTGCCCACACATTCCCTTGTGGTATCCTCTATCTCTACTGGGGGAGCTATATGTCCTCTACATTTCACAGAAATGACACAGGTGTTAGGTCATCCATCACAGAGCAGCTCTACTGGAGCAGGGCATCAGGGAGGGCTTCCCAGAGGAGGCAGCCCAACCCTGGAAGGCAGAGATACGAGCCAGACATAGCTTAGGCACTGCTCCCAGACTGTGCCAGGACATGGAGAGCTGGAAGTGGGGACATGGGTGGGGATTGAGGAGCAGGTGGGAGAAGAGGAAGCATGGAAGTGAGGGGGGGTGGTAGAAATGGGGGGCAAGTCCCCAAATGCTGATGGGGACTGCAGGGCACAGCTTCCAGGCAATGCTCTACCCATGATAGTGAGTATCACAGTCTCTCCCTTGACTCTGGAGGGAGTTACGACCTTCTCTACACAAAGTCCTTCATTTTTCCCCCCTCCATCCTGGTTCTTGCTCTAGTCTTCAAATGTATAGGTTGCAGTTTTTCTACCAGAGAGAAGTAAATAAATATTAAATAAATAAATAAATAGTTACAAAAGAAGAAGCAAGCTTTGCCAACACTTCAGCGTTTATATCTGTTTGTGTTATTTGCCTGTTTTGAAAAGCAAAGCACTTCTAAAACTCAGTTTTTAAAAACAGGAAATGTGGTGCTTCTGATTCAGTCACATTTGCATTCTTTTAGTCTCTGTGAATGTATTTTAACTCAAGTGAAATTTCACTGGTTATATGTTGGTAAGTTTCCAAAAAAGCCTCAGTAACACCCAGGAATTATCCCCGCGATAGGATGTTGGTCAGGTTTTATTGTCCGGCAAAGGCCTTTTAAAAACCCATGAAACAAGAATATATTTATCTAAGGTTTAAAAAAAATGAGTTATTGAGTACTCCGTGGGGATGTAATTTTATCAGCTATTATTTAGCAATCTTAGGGAGGGTGTTAGAGATGAAGTTTTTCTGGTGCTCTTTCTAAAGAAAACGACAATAGCATCATACGTCATATGCCTGGTCACTGAAGGTATTGGAGATACCATTTATACGAGGCCATCTATTCGACTGGAGTTCATTTTGTTACTGTCTTTTTTATAAAACTGTTAAATTGGATATTGACTAATAGTGTCCTTGGATATCCATTTAAGTAGACGGAAGAGTTGTACAGACATGGAAATATGAAGGTGTTCCTATCATGGGGATTAAAATAATTGCCCCAATCCAGTGATGCATCTGACAGGATGAGCAATCTACCTTCTCTCTCCTTGCTCCCCTGGACACTGCCCAGAGACTGGGTTCATTCAAGGGTAACGATAGAGCTGTAAATCTGTGATGACATGGTTTTCCAGAGTGTTCGTGTGTGTGTGTGTGTGTGTGTGTGTGTGAGAGACCTTGGTCATCCTAGGATTGGTGAATGCCTTTGAAGTGTGGAAGATTACACTAACTCCTTACCCCTCTCCACCACCACCATTGTATTCCTGCAATAAATCAAGCCCTTGAGAAAGTGAATGACCACACGTTTTGTGTTTGAGAATCTAAAAAAGGAGGAAGGCCTGCAAATGAGAAGACACTGGTTCCTTGAGCGATGAGTTCTGAGACCACCTTGATCCCGAAAGATAAGTGTGTATGAGCGGAAGCAGGGGAATCCTTGTCTAAATGGGCATCAGGTCAGTGTGTAGGGAGGCAGTGGAGTAGAGGATGCCCTCTGCTAGAACAGACCAGGCATCCATTTTCTCGTAGTTCGCCAGACCCCCTGCTGACTTTTCTCGCTTCCCTCTCTCACCAGCTTCTAGGATCCAACCGCTTGCCAATATCCTCAAGGATCCTTCCCTTATCTCCACTGCAGATCTGTGGTCTCCGAACTCAGCTAAACCCTGCCCATCCTTTTACACGTCCCCAGTTAATTTTCACTTCTATTTTCCACAGCAAAAAAAACACAAAGTAATAAATCCCTCCACTCACCAATATTTTGCACTGGAGTTTTTGTGCCTACATTTGCTAATTTATCATCCAAACATACATGTACAAATATATTCATAATGTATCTTTACAGAGTGGAATCATACTATGTGTACCTTTTTGTTACCTGGAATTCTCACTTAACAATGGAGGTCTTTCCAGATCAATAAATACAAATCAGATCATCATTAGTAATGGCTGTATGGTATTCTATATTTGGATGAACTACAATACTTTTAGCCCAAATCTTGCCATTTACTTATTCCTATATATTTAGAACACCTGTATGTTTTTCTATTAAAACATTATTGCAGACACATCCTGTGCTTTGTGCACTTGTTTGATTAATATTGAGGATAAATTCCTAGGAGGTGAATTACTGCACCAAAGATATGTACTTTCTAAGGACTTTGATACGTATTGCTGAATTTTCTCTACAAAGTTTATACCAGTTTAGTTCCATAGTAGTCTGAGTAATGGTCCTCGCCCTCAAAGATGTCCATATTCCAATCCCCAGAACCGGTGAATGTGTTATCTTACTAGCCAAAAGGGAGTTTACAGATGTGATTAAATTAAGGATTTTTGAGATGGGGAGATTATTCTATAATGTCTGGGTGGGCCCCATGTAATCACAAGTGTCCTTATAAAAGGGAAGCCAGAGGGTCGGAGTTAGAGAAGGGGAAGTGGCGAAGGAAGCAGAGGGTGCAGTGACAAGGGGCCATCAGCCAAGAATCAGGGAAGACTCTAGGAGTTGGAAAAGGCCTAGAAAGAGATTCTCCCTTGGAGCCTCCATAAGGAGCACAGCTCTATGGACCCATTTCAGATTTCTGATCATCAGAACCGTAAGAAAATAAATCTGGGTTGTTTTAGGCCCCACTAAGTTTGGGGTAAACTGTTTTAATGTTTATTTATCTTGAGAGAGAGAAAGAGAGTGCGCACACGTGTGTGCGCATGTGGGCTGGAGAGGGGCAGAGAGAGAGGGAGAGAGACAATCCCAAGCAGGTTCCGCACACGTGGGGCTCAATCTTATGAACTGTGAGATCCTGACCTGAGCCGAAATTAAGCATCAGCCGTTTAACCAACTGGGCCACCCAGGCACTCCAGGGCAAACTGTTTTAGCAGTAATAGAAAATTAATACAGTCCCCAAAAGAGTACTTGTTATTATTTGTCCACATTCACACCAACACAGTGTTATCATTCTTTCCACCTACTTTTTGGTCTGATGAGTCAAAAGGGGTAGCTCATATCTTCAATTTTCATTAAAATTTTTTTTAACATTTATTTATTTTTGAGAGAGGGAGAGGAAGACAAGAATCTGAGCCATCAGCACAGAGCCCAACATGGGGCTTGAACCCACAAACTGTGAGATCATGACCTGAGCCGAAGTCAGACACTTAACAGTCTGAGGCACTGAGGAGCCCCTCTTTAAGTTTCATTTTATTTTTTTATTTTTTATTAAATTTTTTTAACGTTTATTTATTATTGTGAGACGGAGAGAGACAGAACATGAGCCGGGGAGGGGCAGAGAGAGGGGGAGACACAAAATCCGAAGCAGGCTCCAGGCTCTGGGCTGTCAGCACAGAGCCCGACGCGGGTCTTGAACCCACAAACCGTGTGAGGTCATGACCTGAGCTGAAGTCAGATGCTTAACTGACTTGTCACCCAGACACCCCTTTAATTTTCATTTTCAAGAATATAGTACTCAATTTGAAATTGTTCATACGTTTCTTTGCCATTTGAATTCCTTCTTTAGTCAGTTGCCTAGTCATATCCTTTATCTAAAAGCTTTCCATTTGTCATGCTTGGGAAGCCCTTCCTTAAATTTCACAAAATATTTATTGTTATAAGTGCTGCACTTATGAGTTTTCGTTTTAAAGATAGACCACAGGATTTTAAAATAGATATAAAATATTCATTGATATAATTCAATGTTCCATATTACAACTAATCTTTCAAAACATACCACTTGGCAAGGTGCCTGGTGGCTCAGTCAGTTAAGCATCCGACTCAATTTTGGCTCAGATCATGATCTCGTGGTTCGTGAGTTCAAGCCCCACACAGGGCTCTGTGCGGACAGCTCGGAGCCTGCTTGGGATTCTCTCCCTCTCCCTCTCTCTCTCTGCCCACCCCCCTCTCTCAAAATAAATTAAAAAAAAATGCCATTTGCCAAGTTTTGTTATAGTATCAGAGTAGAATACCCACAATTATCTGGAAGGCTATAAAAATACTCCTCCCTTTTCAGCTACATAGCTGTGTGATCATGGTTTATTTTACATTTCAGTCTTCAATGGAAAATACTGTAATTGGCTTCCAGCCTGTCTCCTTTCACGATCTTTTCCTTCTCTACCCCAATTTTTTGTGTGAGTTTTTTTAAGTTTATTTATTTATTTTGAGAGAGGGAGAGTAAAGGGCAGAGGGTTAGGGAGAGAGAGAGAGAGAGGGAGAGAGAGAATCCCAAACAGGCACCACATTGTCAGCACAGAGCCCGATGTGGGGCTTGAACCCATGAACCATGAGATGACGATCTGCGCCACCCAGGCACCCGCCACCCCCCCCCCCCACCAACCTGAATTTTGTGGGCCTCAGATTGCCTCTTCCTACTTTACGATCTTGCTTTTTTGATTACAGTTGATCAGATTAGGAGAACAATGACAACGGACTCTCCTGGGAATTTGTAACATGATGGAACACAGGGAGTGTGCCATGGGTAGATGGGACCTATATTCTGGGGAACTATGGAGTGGCCATAGTCCACACCAGTTCATGGCAAGAATGAAGCATGTGTTTAAAGACTCACAGAGACAAAGGACAGAACAACGTGGGTGCAGTTCCTGGCTTGGACCCTTTTTGACACTCAGGGTGCATCTCTCTTGCCAATTTCCACACAGCAGCCATGGAGTCCCGGGGTAAAGTATCTTTTGCATAAATTATTGCAAGTCAGTTCTGATATTACCAAACAGACACATGTAACACAAAATTCTCACGTGTGGTGTAAAGCCCACAGCAGCTCTCTCAGGTACTTACCAGGGTTTTCAAACCCCGAGCCTTTCACTCTCCCTTCTTCTGGTCTCCTCTGTGATGTCACTCCATGCCCTACATGTCTCTACTTGGACCACCTCTGCCAGTGCACTGGCTCCTTCTTGTCTGCATTTGCAATGGCTTCAGTCATTTTTATTTGGGGGACGGGTATTTTGGTCCAAATTCCCTTCAAATTCAAATTGTTCTCACCCTACTCTTTAAGAAAGGAGTCTACATTACTTGTCTTCAGTCCCTCACCAACTCTCAGCCTAAACCATCTGGCTCCCTCCTCAAACATGGCGCAAAAGTTGCCCTAGCCAAGGGTTTGTTACGGCACTTGCCCCTTGACATTCACTTTATAGTGTCCGTAAATAACAGGGCTGATACATAGAAGCTTTGCCTGGTAACCTAAGCCAATTTTGCTCTCGGAAAGTTACTACATGGAGAGTCCAGCAGTCCATGATGCAGTTAGCTTTGCTCTCTCTCTTTGGATTTTTAGTTTGGAGCATCTCAAACATACGTAAAAACAGGGTGAATAATACAATAAGCACTAATATAACCAACAACCAGCCTCAACAATTATCTACTCGGATTCCATTTACCTTCTTCTAAACTCTGAGTTCCTTCTGCCACTTTCTTTTTTTTTAAATTTTTTTTAGTGTTTTTTTTATTTTTGACAGAGAGAGAGAGAGAGACAGAGCATGAGCGGGGGAGGGTCAGTGAGAGAGGGAGACACAGAATCGGAAGCAGGCTCCAGGCTCTGAGCCATCAGCACAGAGCCCGACGCGGGGCTCGAACTCACAGACCGCGAGATCATGACCTGAGCCGAAGTCGGACGCTCAACCGACTGAGCCACCCAGGCGCCCCTCTTCTGCCACTTTCAAAGCAGATTACAGGTTCATATTATTTCATCTGTAAATGTTTTCATGTTTATGTCTAAATGAAAATGCCTTATAAACAAAAATCACATTATCATCATCATAATCTTACATCAACAATCTGTTGGTATCACTTATACCTTATCAGTGTATTTTCCCATAATATTATTTTTTATTTTTTTAGATAGTTTATTGAACCTGGGTCCAAATAAGAATCCATACATTTTAATTGTTAAGAGATCTCCTTACTCTATAGATGCCTTGTCTTTTTCTTCCTTGCAATTTATGTTGTTGAAGAAACAGATGTTTTGTCCTATAGAGTTTCCCACCATCTGAATTTTTTTGATCGCATTCCCGGGGTATTGTTAACTCATGTCTCTGTCCCCCATATTTCCTGTAAGTTGATGGAGGCTTGATCAAATTCAGATTAAATGTTTTGCAAGACTTCCTCCAAGGTGGTGTTGGATATATACAACAGAGGAACATATATTCTGGTTGCCTTCTTGACAGCCTGTGGACGGATCTATCACAGCTGTATTATATTCGATTATAGTTTTCTGTTTACATGAGGCTCTCCCTCTCAAGACTGCAAAGTCCTTGAGGACAGGGCCAGTGTCCTTAGCATCTAACTTAATGCCTCGCTCACTGGCAAAAGAAATCTTTCCGTAATGCTCCTATGAGATATATCATGGCACATAGCAGGAAAAATTGGTAGTAAAATGTTTCCTTAAAAAATTAAAGGAGGCAGGGGCGCCTGGGTGGCTTGGTCGGTTGAGCGTCCGACTTCAGCTCAGGTCATGATCTCACGGTCCGTGAGTTCGAGCCCCGCGTCGGGCTCTGTGCTGACAGCTCAGAGCCTGGAGCCTGTTTTGGATTCTGTGTCTCCCTCTCTCTCTGCTCCTACCCTGTTCATGCTCTGTCTCTCTCTGTCACAAAAATGAATAAACGTTAAAAAAAAATTAAAAAAAAAATTAAAGGAGGCAAACTGCTGTATACTTGTATACTTGTAGGAAAAACAATCACAAGTTTGGAGACCTTCTCTTAACAAAATGACAGTTGGGGCTTAGAGTGGTTGCCCATGATCCATTCATAATCAGCTAGCTAGCAAAAACATGTCAGTGGTCAAAGCACTTTCAGTTTGGGACCATAACGAATAAAACTCTTTCTATTTTCTATAGCTAAGGACTACTTCCACAAGTGAGGAAACCAAATTTCAGAGAAGTTTAGTCACTTGCCCGAAGGCACATATTTAATCCGTGGCAAGAGCTAGGGGCATAAAGGCAGGGTCCTAGGCTCCAATTACGAAGTTTTTTCCAGCATATACTACAGAAATGGCCTACAAAGTGGCTCCCACATCAGGTGGACTTTGACAAGTGATAAAACACATAGACCAGTAAAAAATCAAATCCACCTGCAGGGCGAAATCATTCTCAGCAAAGAGAAGCCTCGGATAAAAAATAACCAGGTGACAAGAATTCCTCCAGGCTTGGCAAGAACTAAAAATCCCCTCAATTTTGTGCATTCTTCTGAGAGAAAAATAAGGGATTCAAAATTCTGCCATTGTGAACAACCATGAAATTATACCCTGCCAGGTGCCCTTGGCCATGGAACAGCCTGGGCTACTTGGTGGAATCCCTCCAGCAGTAGCTGGGCTTGTGTTGGAGCACCTGCTAGCACTCGCTTCACATGTATAACTCACTGCATTGCCACACTGGATGCTTGACCAGGGCCATGTGTCCTCGCCCGAAGTAGAAACTACTAAGTCAGGATCCTCCCCCTGGCTGCACCAGTGGGAACTCTGCAAAGATCATCTCAATGGCTCCTGAGGCTTTCCAGATTTGACTGCCAAGGCTTATCCTGAATAGTTTCAATAGCTTGCAATTGGGACAAGCCAAGCCATCTCAAGAGTAAAGACCAACCGAGACAACCCTCTGATTTGTTCCCTGAAGGTTCCGAGCCATGCTTCGGTCATTTACGAAACCAGTGGTGCCCTCATTTTTGGACCAGGCCATGGCATGACCAGAATGCATTACATTCAAAGACGAATACACTATATGCTAAAAGCCAAAGCCGAAACCAAAAACTGAACCAGATTGAAAGGTGGTCAAGATAATCCAAGGTAGCGTTAAACCAGGATGGCAGTGTGACAGTGGGAAAGCCTACTCCTTGTGACTCTCTGAGTTCTTCAGCTACGAACTGTTATCCAACCAAGGGCAGGCTTTAAACACCAACAGTTTTGTCACACACACATTGACTTGTTGGAATTGTTTGATGTTCTTTCCATGCCCCCACCCTCAGAACGTCTAATGTAAAACCATACTATAGGATGAACAGCTTCCCTCCTCTGAGAAGCTTTCCTGAGCCCCTGGGCTCCAGGCATTTCCTTCTCTGTGTTCTCACAGCAACTGGTTCATACTTTCCTCATTGCACATATAGTCCATATTGCACAAGAGTTACACTCCGGTGTGGCTACTGGTTAGGGTTTACCCTCCATCCTCTGAAAAGGAGGACCTTGCACTCTTCTCTGTTCATCTTCAACTAGAACGGTGTCTGGCATTTAGTTAAGTATTTGTTAAATGCATGTTGTTATCTCAACAAAGTGTTTTATACACAAAATTTCTCTTTCCACCACTCCTGCTTGCATGAATCACATTACTTCCAGAGAAGAGAGACAACCTCCTAAGGCAATTTTCACCTAATTACTGATGAGTATGCCTAGTCACAAAGAATCGTTTTTTTCCCACTAAAACAAAAATGATGAACTCTATTATAGCACAGTCTAAAATGAGACAATAAAACCTGAATAAAGGTAAGGTTGGCATTTTTCTTCTCTGGAAATAAATCCAGACTTAGTATGATTAATACCACATAGAATGACACCAAGACAGTGGGCATTGCTTGTCTTGACACTTCCTGGAAGCTTGGGTGTGTTGCTGGAGCCTTCAGAGGTTTGGTCTTCTCTCCAGGGCAAGCCAGGGGTCAGCTAAGAAGTTAAATACAGCTTTCTTAGAATAAGCCCTCTGGGCAGCTCTAAACTGGAGCTCCCAATCTAGGCAAATCGGTTGTATTTCACAAACTAATGCCAATAGAATTCCTGGAATGTTGGATTGAGAAAGTTTGGTGGCTGGGTTTAGCAAGAACTTCATGATGGATGAGCAGTAGCCACCACGGGTACAGATGGGGGAGTCAGAAGCACCAGGGTTGATATCTCCACCCTTTCATCGCGTCCTAATCCAGAAAAAAAAGTTGCTACATGTGGGCTTTCATCATTTCAACCCCGAGGAATGCAGAGATGTTGAGTTCATACCTAATGCCCCAAATTCATACTTCCTTGTCAAAAACAACCCCTGCCCATTTCATAGAGAAATGCCTGGGAGCTCAGAACAATAACATGTCCCAGTACAGATCCTTCTCAATGTGCCCTTGGCAGGTTTGGCTGAGCATAATCCCCACAGGAGGCTTCACGGCAGGACTGGCGCCCGTTCCTAAAAGCCAATTGCTGCCTATTTGATTGATTTGTTGATTGCACAGCGGCTGACCTGCACATGGCGACGGGCAGGGGTTGCTCCTTGGCAGTCAAAGGGAATAATAAGGGCAAAACCTGCCAGAACAAGGCATCTGGCAGAACTTTTTGAAACCCTTTCTATTTCCAGAACCTGGAATGCACAGGGACCTCAAAGGCACCAGGAAGTCACTCTGGCTTGTCCTTAGTGCCCTTAAGAGGAATTGTTTGCAATCCTCGTCCCCACACGACTTATCCAGGTACTACCTGGGAGCATATTTCAAATGCTTTGTTTCCACCGGCGGAGAACTCATCTCCCCTCGCCTGCCCTCCACCAACACCAAGCGATGCTTCATTTATAGGAGCATATGGGTGAAGAACGGGTTGAAATCCCCCAAATAAAAGCAGAAGACTGACAAAGTCATTTTCAACTTTGAAGCCAATGACATAAGTCTCAGGTCACGTGAGTGGAAGGAGCACTGACATACTTTTTCACCTGCTGCACATGAGCCATAATTTAAAAATATCCTTACGTAGCCTTAACTGTCCTCCGGTTTCTTTCATTACATGACCACTATTTACTCCAAACCTAAGTGTTTGGAGTAAAACATAGTTCTCTACCAGATACTTCTTCCTGATATCAAATCCTGCCCCTAGAATGGCACTCTTTGTTAACAGCTCTAGTCAGCTGCTAAGAAGGCACACGTAAGCGCTAACAGGGAACAAGGAGGAGATTTCTTTTGCTAACTACTCATGAGAATGAAGGCAACGTATTTTTTGAACTTAGGATGCATCAAAAGAAGGAATGCTGGAAACAAGTCAAATGCACAGAGGACAAAATTTTTAAATCCTTTGACAAAAATGTAATGCAAGATTTGTTTTATAAGGTTCATCGATAAACACAGAGCTGGCGCTTGGTACATGATCATTGAATTGAACTAACAACTTGTTCTAATTTCCTAAACTCTCTGAGTTCTTTAGAATATGCCCTAGGATTGCAGGTGACCTCTTTTCCTTTTATCTCTACCTCCCCAACAAAGAGTAGTCCACAGGCATCATCAGATGAGGCCAATGCAATTTTGAGGATAAATCCTAGCAGACAGTCATCAATTCTGTACATAAGAGTGAGTCTACAGAGGGAACCAAGGATGCGATTCCACATTTGTCCCCAAATTCAAAGGGAACTGACACACTGTTTATAGGATCCAGTTTGGCTCACCCAAGAACCAGTCTCAACAAAAGGGCTTGGACCTCTTTGGGGTCATTCTCCTTAAGTTTGCAAAGTAGCAAAATGTAATGGGCAAACACATGCACCTCCAGAATTCGTATAAGTGATAGTCTGATTTTTTTCTTATCTCATTTCCTGAGGACAAATGCTTCTTTTAATTATGTTTTTAACCTATGCAGATCTGAATGTATTAAATAAATATTTGTCTGTAAAATATATCATGAAGAGTATAGCAGTTGCCTCCAAGTTTCCTGGAATATAACTGATTTCAATTAATTAAGCGTTTTAAATTTGTTACTTCCCAGATGATTAGGAGAGAACAAATCTTTTCATAGAACATGAGTAGAGAAGTAGGTAATGCAGGTGAAATTAGAGAAGTAGATAGGGGAGGTGGTGCCGAGTTTTCAACAGTTTCTCCAGATTGGGAAGCTACCAGATATTTAATAACAAGTCAACTCTACCTGTACAATGGCCCTGGTGTCTGCCCTCATCTTTCTATTACCCTGAAATAAGTCCCCATCACCTTGCTGGACTATTGCAATAGTCATCTAACTAGCTTCCTTGTCTCCTTTCTCTCCTCTTCAATCCACTCTGTATTAATCACTTAGACATGAAATATGTAATAAGCATCTGCTATGTGCTAGGCATATTTTTACAGCTCGTTTCCACACTACCACGGGGATCTTCAAAGAGAAAAGTCTTTAAAAATAGCAATTTATCCAGGCACCTGGGTGGCTCAGTCGGTTAAGTGCCCGACTTCAGCTCAGGTCATGATCTCATGGTTTGTGAGTTCCAGCACCACATCAGGCTCTGTGCTGACAGCTCAGAGCCTGGAGCCTGCTTCGGATTCTGTGTCTCCCTCTCTCTCTTCCCCTCCCCCACTCATGCTCGCTCTCTGTCTCTCTCAAAACTGAATAAACAGTAAAAAAAAATAAAAACAATTTAATTGACTTTTTCAAAATTTTAACGTTTATTTTTGAGAGAGAGAGAGAGAGAGAGAGAGAGAGAGAGAGAGAGAGAGAGATTGAGAAGGGGAAGGGCAGAGAGAGAGGGAGACACAGAATCCGAAACAGTCTCCAGGCTCTGAGCTGTCAGCACGGAGCCTAAGGTGGGAATCAAACCCATGAACTGCAAGATCATGACCTGAGTTGAACTCGGACACTTAACCAACTGAGCCACCCGGGCGCCCCTTGAATTGACTTTTAAAAAGAATGATCGGGAGAGGTGGTTTGTCTACCAAATTCATCCCCATAGGACCTATAACTAGGAGGATGGTGTGTGTGTGTGTGTGTGTGTGTGTGTGTGTGTGTCCTTTAGATTAAAACCTGACATTAGTTTGCTCTCTTCTCTGAAGATGACAAAATTATTTTTCAATCATTGAGAAGACTATTCCGCAAAAAGCCTATGATACACAGAGCGAATCTCTGGCCCTGGCTGATGTCCTAAGGTATGAGGAGACTGGGTGTCACTGTGATAAATACTATCATATTTCTCCAGTCACTTAGCCTACGTGTAATTTCAAAAGATCTAATCACCTCCTTCCACCCAGCATCTCTGGTCTTTTCCACGTTTATTTAATTAATATTCCAATAAACTTCTGGTTCCAAAAGCAGCTTTGAGAATGTTTTCAGAAGTATATACTGTATATACATGTTATTCTGAAAATGCTAAAGCTATTCTAGGCTGAATGTTCATTTCCCATTTAAATCTATAAATCGGAAAGCTTTTTTAATGCTATCTGAATAATAATGCAGTTTTAGGGAAAAAAATTGAGGGGACCTTAAGAGGTCTCATCAATTAAGATGCTTATTAGCCTTTGGAGAAAGACTTCATTTATATTCCAGGATTGGACATTGCCTTACTTCTGTCTTTTGAGAAATGAGTGCTGTCTATTTGGGATTTGTCAAGTGATACTGTGGGAAAGTCTTGGGGTCTGGAGAAGACTTGGATTTAAACCCAGACTCTCCTTGCTGTGTTTTCCTACAAGAGGTATTTCTGATCTCTGTGCCTCTGTTTCCTCTGTAAAAACTCACAGGATGGTGTGAGGTATGTGAAACTGCTTTGTGAAAATGGAGGCCCTCTGTCAGTCCTGCTTTGCCTATAAGAAGGGATGCCCTGGAACAGTGGGTTCTGTCCCTGATAGTAAAGAAGAAATTGAGGCAAGTTCCCCTAGCCTACTTTTCTTCTTGCACAGCAGAGATGGGGTCTCTTCTCAAACTTCAGAATATGGAGGCACCTGGGTGGCTCAGTTGGTGAAGCATCTGACTTTAGCTCAGGTCACGATCTCACGGTTCAAGCCCCACACTGGGCTCTATGCTGACAGTGGGGAGCCTGGAACCCGCTTCAGATTCTGTGTCTTCCTCTTCTCTCTGCCCCTCCCGCATTTGTTTCTCTGTCTCTCTCTCTCAAAAACATATGTTAAAAAAACATTTTTAAAAAAACCTTCAAAAATATACATTACAACAAGTACTTAACACTACAAGTATTAAAAAGCACAAAAAGCATTCACAGTGACCAATTAATTATGGAAGCTAATCACAGAGTCTTAAGAGCCTTTGGCATAAATATGCAAACATTGTTAGCTGCTACCAGTGGAAATAAATATTCCACTTTCATGTGAGTCACTTTTCCAAATATTGGTTTACTTTTTGCCCCTTGGCTTCTTGCACTTTTTGACTAGGTACTAGTGAGGGAAATGCACAGTGGGTATCGACACACTAGTCACAGGTGTATGTGATTGCACACAGTCAGTCGTGCAAAAATAACTAGTGGTTTTCAACAAAATTGACTAATTTTACTTCAAAACAATTTTTTTAATGTTTTATTTATTGTTGAGACAGAGACAGAGCGTGAGTAGGGGAGGGGCAGAGAGAGAGGGAGACACAGAATCCGAAGCAGGCTTCAGGCTCTGAGCTGTCAGCACAGAGCCTGACGCGGGGCTCGAACTCACAAACAGCGAGATCATGACCTGAGGCTAAGTCAGACGCTTAACCGACTGAGCCACCCAGGCGCCCCAAAATTGACTAATGTTAATTTCTTAAAGTCAAATGGGTATTAAATAGATGAAAGAGAACAATTATCACACATGCATTGTGATTAAACCTACTGGCTAGACAGAAACCTTGACAGAAAATAAAATCTTTCTTCTGGCTTTAGAAAAGAATCCGTACATTGGTCCCACTACAGACTCTCCCGAAGCCCTGTGGGGTTTATTGCTAAAACATTAAATTCTGGTAATAGTAAGAATTTTTGAGGGCAACTTATCCTACTTTCATCATCATGTTACATTTCATATTTAAAACTCAATAAGTTAATTATTCTGTTTATGTTCCAGTAAATGCAGGTCAACATCACCTTTTAAACTATAGTATCAGCAGAAATTATTTTCTTTGAAAATCCACTGGCACATTTCTCTGTTTACCCGTTTACTTCTATCTCCATTTCCTCAGTGAGGTGATGTGTTATCTGGGGACATTTTGGTCACCATCAATTCTCTTTCCTTATTATCAGTCTGCCTGCCCGCTTGAATTTCATGAGCAGCTGACTCAGACAGTGGTCTATTCATCTTCCTTGAAGTCTGGGCTTTGCCAACAAGCCCAGTGTGGTTATTTTTAAAAGCCACATCCACTAGTTGTTTGAACTGATCAGCTCATCCAGTCATGGGATTGGAGGTGGTCACTCCACAGGCACAAGGAGAAGAGAGAGGAGGGAGGGAGTCCCAGGCTGAGCTATGGATTGTGACTTCCAGGAACTTAGAAACCACTGATTACTCAGTGGCTCTTTTGAGGAAAAAGTAGGAAACAACTCTAATTCCTGAAGACTTATTTCTTGCATCTATTTTGTGGGAGGAAATGGAAGCACCATAGTTTGCAGTCTCTATGGATCCCTTTCTTCTCTTATGGCCCTGTTTATTCATACCAATCATTGTGCTAAGAGCTAATGGAGAGTCCAGGTAGAGGGGAGCTGACAATGGTGGAAATAGAGATGAATTCAAGTCCTACTGCCCAGGACCATTACCATCTCAGGAGGAAAGAAATACACAAACATAGGAAATGCAAGGATAGGCAGACTACTGCTGTGCTAGTGACCGCCGTCCCCCCAGTGTCCCATCTCTTTTAGGAGTCTTTTGTGTGAAATGCTTGAAGCCCTCTCTATATCCCACAATGCTGGACATATGGCAGACCATCTGAAATGCTGCTCGAGTCCCATTGGTTCAGTAACTCTCTTCTTCTTTTCTCTGATTATTAAATAAATCTGCATAGATTTAGTTGGTTATGAGATACTAGATCTTGAGGTGTTATAAAGTAGCTTTACTCAAATTCAGTAGGTTTTATATTTTTTAAGCTTTCCCCACCCACCACACCACCTCCAAATTAATCATTTCAGTGGCCAGGGACAGTCTGTTATATAACACTGTCTTCTTAGTAGCTAAAAAAACAACAGTTAATGATTGATAGATCAGGAGAGGCTCTGGAATTTTGAAATCAGAGAGTGTGATCCACAAGGGAACTACACTCCAGGTGATATACACAACTAGGGTTCTTTTTTTTTTTTCAGGTTTATTTATTTATTTTGAGAGAGACAGAGAGAGAGAGAGAGAGAGAGAGAGAGAGAGAGAGAGAGAGAATCCCAAGCAGGCTCTACACTGTCAGTGCAGAACCTGCTATGGGGTTCAAACCCACGAACCTTGAGATCATGACTTGAACCAAAATCAAGATTCAGATGCTCAACTGACTGAGCCACCCAGGCACCCCACATCTAGGGTTCTTTATTTCAAAAATATTTTTTATCATAAATAAAGATATTGCTCTCATGTGTTATTATCAAGGAAGCATTGACACAAGTTCCCAAGTGGTGTGGGACTTACATTGATTTCACATTTGGACACTTGACACTAATTTGAGCGTTTAATATTTAGAAACACTTTCTGGTCACACACACAAAATTACATTTGGATGACAAATGGAATCAAGACAATCCACAAAGTTCCCTGTCACAGATTGTGAACTTAGAGATGTACCTTCGTCTAACAAAACTAAAAAGATGGTGAGGTAGAAACACTGAGATTTGGCCCTAACTTTAATGAGCCTTTATGTGTCTCTCTCCACTTCAAATTAGGATGGACTTATTTCTTAGCTTAATTTTCAAATAACAATCTTAGTTCCCTTCTTTCCAGATTCTTGAGGTCCATCCCTCTGTTTTCCCCATGGTCCCCCTGTTTTCCCCATGGTCTGTGTGCAAGATCTAGGACTAAAAGATCGACCAGTTTTGGAACAGAGCAACAGTGAAATATGTCTATGATGTCCACACAGTCAAAAGGCACCAGACCCTAAGGAGATCAGAAGCGACCACAGACCAGGGCACCTGACAGCATACGTTCTGGATCTGAGGCTGCTGGCACGACGACCACGGAGAAAAATCCCCCATGGATATAGCCGTCTCTGAAACAGTTTCTCACATTCCCCCCTGTGATCCACAGTGAACCCTTCTGTCAGATATCGAGTCACCTGTTGGCATTTACAGCCATCATGAAACACAGAAAAGCGTGCACCCCCATTCTTTTTTCTCCTTCTTCCTTTTTTCCCCTCTTTCACCCAATGGGGTGGGGTTGAGGAGGGTAACTGAAGCTGTGATGTAGATCTGTTCCCAATGTTCCCACAGTAGTTAGATACGGTATAAACAAGTACTTTAAATGATCAGGATTCTGTTTCTAGCCTAACTACCTCCAATGGGTACTTATCAAGTTTCTTCAAACACAAAATGATTTTTAAACACTTAGCATATCACCTCACACCAAACTGGAAGACCGTTGACTACACAGGTAAAATGTGCCTCGGAAGATGTGTCAGAGTCGATATAAATTAAACCACAGCAGGAATTTTTTGTCTTGACCCTCAACACCTTATCACTTTTTTGTTCAAATCAACACTTGTGTTTTCCTGAAGTTCATTTCAGTTTATGTGATTATCACTGGGTGAGGCAACAGGATTCTGATCAAGCCAGTAAACATAACAAAGACCCAGCTAGTGCATTACGAAATAGCAACATTTGCATGTGTTTGGAAATACTAAAGTCTCATCTCTAGATTATCTAAATTCGTAATTTCAGATCAATAAAATTAAGCAATTATACTCTAGTAAATCCTGTTTTGCAGGAAATAGAGCAGGAGACAGTATTTTCATATTGCAATTTATGCTGGTTTTTGTGTGCTGGTTTTTTTTTTTTTAAACTACAAAGTAGCAATCTAAGCAATGCTTTCGAGAGGTCCACTCTTAAACCTTCATCTTTATCTGAAAACAATTTAATCCACAACAATATCTACTCTGAAGAGAACTTTAGAGAATTTCAGCTATCTTTTGACTATCTGCCTGGAATTCTCTAAGTGTGAGCATTTGTCTGTCTCTGACCATTCACTTACTGACTTTCTGTCAGCAGGGAAATCTGCAGAGGTCTTTATGTTTGGGGCTTCTCACACTGTATCTTTCTCCTAAACCTTAACAAAACATGCTGTAAAATCATTTTTAAAGTATATTATTCTTATGTATATATGGTTGGTGCCCTGAAACATTGTTCCAACCTGTGTATTTTTACATGTTTACCAGGAGGAAACACACAACTGCAAGGGGAGAGTGGAGAAAACAAAACAAAACATTGGCCTAGGCTCAGAACCAGAAGGGACCAGAGTTCCAACCCAATCATTGCTAATAATGAGGTCTCCAACAACTTGTGTTGGCATTCTGATTTTCCGTTTCCTTCTCTTCTAGATACAGGCGGAGGGAAGAAAAACCTTCTTAGAGATCGTGGCTGGGTGTAAAAATTAAACTGACAAAGACGGATTAGCAGGAAAGAAGCATCCACATTTATTTAATGTGTTTTCTTTTTTTGAGAGAGAGAGAGAGAGAGAGAAGAAAAGAGCGCACGTGAGTAGGGAGTGGGGGTGGGGCAGAGGAAGAGGGAGAGAGGATCTTAAGCAGGCTCCACACCCAGCACAGAGGCTGAAGACTTGGGGCTCGATGGGGAGAGCATGACCTGAACTGAAATCAAGAGTTGGATGCTTAACCAACTGAGCCACCTAGGTGCCCCTATTTTGAATATAGGTTTTCTGTGATATGGGAGACTTCATAAGGAAATGAAGACCGGAAGAAATAGTTAGACCTGAGTATTTTTATGCTAGGTTTGATGAAGAGTGGGCAGTCATGGGGAGAACTCAGAAGTCATAAAACAGTATGAGGTACATATAGCAAATTTGGGGGAAACTTAGCAAGATCTGTTTGCTAGGATTCTTCTAAGGGTCCATTGGTCTTTGAAGATAAGGACACTCCTTTCCTCTAGGTCAAGAGAGGGCACCACTCACATGAGAGTTTTATAAACTATTTCAGGGAGAAGGTTGGAAGGAAGACCAAAGTGACTTTCCTGTTTCTTCTGTTTTATCAAACTCCTTCAGCTTAAAATATTTAATATACCAAAGTGCCATAAATTTGGGGTAGCATGTCCTGAACCCCATTAAGAAAGCTTCACAGAGGCTTTGAGAGTCTGCAAGTTCACAAATTTTAGTAGACATTCCAGACAGAAAGGAGGTTAGAGGACTCCAGGAGCTTAAAGAATTGGTGTAGAAATAAGTAGGAATAAGGAAGGAGAAATAAGAAGGAGTAAGAATAAGGAAAGGCTGGAAGGATGAGAGCTGTGTCAGAACATGAGATATTAGAATTTAAGATGCAACATTGGAATAGTTATTGGAGGTAAGACCCAGGGGGTGGGAGGCTACAAACAAAGGCCATTAAAGTTGGTGTCAGGAAATGTTATGGCTAGAATTCAATGGGTCACCCACACAATATCAAAATCCCCCAGGAAATGAGAAAGATGACGGCGAAGACTGTGAAGACTGTGAATGAAAAGTTGAAAGCTTCAGTGAATGTAGTACGACCAAGAGAAGGTAGAACATCATGGTCAGGAGCTCCCGCGTTAGTATCGTTCAGACTTTAGCTCAAATCACAGCTGCACTACTGACCACTTTTCATCTTCAGGCACCTTGTCTGCTGTGTCAAATTATAGTCTACTCAACTACGCAATGGGAGAAATAATGTCTATGCCACAGGGCCATTCTGTGTGGCAGATGATAACTGCCTACCCAAAAGCCATTCGCATCATCTTCCTTGCTCTACAGCAGGTTGGCTCTACCCCACTGGGTGGATCTTGATTCATCTTAGTCAATCATGGTGATTCCTTCTGCCGTCCCAGTAAATGACTCAGGAAAAACCCAATATTGGACAATGGGATGTAGGCTAAGCCTGTTAGAGTGACTTCGGGAAATGTTTGTTATTGCTTCATATTGGTTTGTGATGACATGATGCTAAGACCTCTGCAGCCATCTTGCTGCTATGAGAAAAACCAGCAGATGAACTGAGAGCATTTATGTGGAAAGATGACAGGAGACTCTGATTATTTAGCAAAAGCAGTATTTGGAAGACTAACAGCACAAGTTTTGAAAAATCAGTTGGATGAGGCGCCTGGGTGGCTCAGTCGGTTAAGCGTCCGACTTCAGCTCAGGTCACGATCTCGGGGTCCGTGAGTTCGAGCCTGGCGTTGGGCTCTGAGCTGATGGCTCAGAGCCTGGAGCCTGCTTCTGATTCTGTGTCTCCCTCTCTCTCTGCCCCTCCCCCGTTCATGCTCTGTCTCTCTCTGTCTCAAAAATAAATAAAACGTGAAAAAAAATTAAAAAAAAAAAAACAAAAGAAAAATCAGTTGGGAACTTGAGAATTTAGATTGAAATATAATCTAAAAATTGCTCCTTTTTAGTTCTGAAGAAACGGGACTTTAAAAGGAGGAAAGAGGTAAGGGGTGGACCTCTGAATAAGAAACTAACATCTTTTAAAATCAGCAATGACTGGAACCTTATGAATAAATTATTATATGCTCTATACTTCTTTCCCCGAAGTTGTCAGGTGTCTTAAGCGGTAAATTAATGTTGGTTCAGGAAGTATAAAGTGAGTCATAGGAAGAGAATCTGGTTCAATGATCTTGAAATATATTCAGTGTCAAAGATGATCATTTAAATTCTTTCTTCCTAGTTTTTTGGGGGAGAGACAACCCATTATCTAAATACTTTTAAGAGGCAAACTGGCTATTGATGTGGAGTGATTCAGACAACCTGAATTTGCTCACAGAACATAGAGCTATCAACATATGGAGAGCAATCCAGAACATGAACACTGCAATCCTGTCTTTGTTTCTCTGCCTTTCCACTTCTCAGAGGGGCGAGGCTTCTTGACTCATTTGCTGAAAGTCTGATAGACTCCTTAAATAATTTACCAACTTTGAGTCTATACTTAAAGTCAAACTTAAATTGAACCAAACAGACAACCTACACACATAATAAATGGGAAGATTGTGCCAATATATATTTGGATGCGTGCAGGATACATTTTTATGCAAAATATTTAATAACCATTATGGTATGAAAACTGACAATCAGAATGAATGCCAGTTGTGGGCTAGGCCAGGGTACTGGAAGGTCCGTATTGTTCCAGCCATTAACTCTGCAGTTTTTACAGAGATAAGAGGATCCCAGGAGAGGATCTGGGTTGGCTGAGAAGGGGTGCCGTTTACCAACTGGTATGGGACTATTTCAATAATTCAATAAACCATGTGGTCACATTGGAGCACACCAAGTAAATATCAGCCCTGAATACAGAAACTCAGCTAAGTTATCTTTTGACTGCCCGGAAAACAGAAACAGACTCAGAACATAATGGACTTATCCAAAGTCTTATCCAGTTAGTTTATAACC
The DNA here is from genome assembly GCF_022079265.1 of Lynx rufus. Lineage (NCBI taxonomy): Eukaryota > Metazoa > Chordata > Mammalia > Carnivora > Felidae > Lynx > Lynx rufus. Next base: position 74,003,330 of record NW_025814889.1, on the reverse strand, counting down.
TGAACTACATCCTAGGTATCTTGATTCCTAATCTTCTACTCTTTTCATCATACTGGATGTTCCAGGAAGAGAATTAAACAAAAAATTCCATTCTTTGACCATCAGATCAAAAGGAAGTTCTAAGGCTCAAAAGGCAATAGCCATTTTGAGCCCAACACTGAGGCTATCGATACACTGGTAACTTCAGTAATAACACAGATTTTCTCTGATTAAACTAAATGTTAACTTTAACTTTGGAGATTTTATTTTAAATTTTGGTATTTTTGACTATTCGTTCTTCATTTCCAAAATGGAAAGAAAATGTGTTACTGACTTAGAGTAGAAGTGATATGGTAGTTAAAAAAATTTAATTTGGAGACAATTGAGCCAGGATTGAGTGTTATGCTGCTTATTAATATGTGAAGTTAACCACAAATCTTTGCTTCCCTGATTCTCAGTTTTATAAGAAGTAGAGATTAATAGTTCAATGGAATAACAGGAGTGGCTTCCTGCCTGGATTGTTGAGAAACGGCTAGAGAGTGGAGGGCAAGTCTTTCTTCAGTGACGGAAATGATCTATGATTCACATCATCCATCACAGTATCCACTTGTAATGTGACTGGAGCAACTGAATCTTAAACATTAATCTTAATTAATTTACATTTACATCTAAATAGCTACATATGCTTAGTGGCTCTCCAGGTACAAGGAGAGCCAGAGAATGATGTAGAGGTGAAGAGAAAACTACAGATACCATGAAGTACTGAGAGAAAAGAGAAGAGTCTTTCCCTTGTCTCAGACAGCCTATATATAGAAAGTCATTCCTCTTAGACTTGTGTAAGCTTTGGGAATTTATATAATATTTTAATAATGATTTCATTTGCAAAAGCATCCTCCCAGGGATTAGTCTAGCTTATCTCTATAATTTCTTTGCAAATCAGTGTTAGGCATTTTCAATTGTGTTAGACATTTTCCATCTTGTTTATCACAAGGAACATTTTATTTTTTTTTTTTCAACGTTTATTTATTTTTGGGACAGAGAGAGACAGAGCATGAACGGGGGAGGGGCAGAGAGAGAGCGGGAGACACAGAATCGGAAACAGGCTCCAGGCTCCGAGCCATCAGCCCAGAGCCTGACGCGGGGCTCGAACTCACGGACCGCGAGATCGTGACCTGGCTGAAGTCGGACGCTTAACCGACTGCGCCACCCAGGCGCCCCAACAAGGAACATTTTAAACCTTTCATTGCTTCCATGTCATGTCCATCTTCCCTTGCAGTGGCTGACTTCTAGCTTCACGAGGCCAAGCGTATTTCACTGGTTTCCATGTCTATGAGTAGACCTCAAGATAGCTTTGCTGGTATGCAGTGAGTCCAAAACCAACACTTCTATTAGCCCAGTACTGCACACCAAAGACATTATCTTCTAGAAAGACTTAAAAGTCCAAGGGCTATGCCACAAAGGGTTAGATAACATTGCTGCTTTGTAACTAGGAGTGGTGAGAACCTTAGCTATTTCATGGACAGTACATACTCTTTCATCTTGACTCCAGGGCTCTAAGGCACACCTTGAACTTAAAAAAGAGAGAGAGAGAGAGAGAGAGAGAGAGAGAGAGAGAGAGAAACAAAACCAAAAATGAATGACCTTAATATTCCTTTTCTCTCCAGCCCCTCTTTCTGTAATTAGGAGATATTAAATCATCATCATCCTCCTCCTCCTCGTTAGAAACAATATACATTCAAAATATGTCATCATGTTTTTGGGAAGCCACTCAGAAAATGGGGAGAAAAGGTTTATTTATTCCTAAATTTGACTAAGGAGATAACCACTAATTAACTAATAGCTTTAAAGCGATACAGAAACATGAACTCTGAAGGCCTTTCAATGCCTATTTCTCATTAAAATACATTTCAAAACACATCCTATTGTTCTTTGGGTGCTCATGAATTCATATTTAAGGCATGCATACAGAAGCATCTTCCATGCTTTCAAGACAATGTAAAAATGCACCAGTTGACAGTTTGCCTAAATGGAGCACAATTATCACCAAGATGCACAGCTTTTTTATCTGTACTGTCACTGCAGGAAATCTCACTGTGTATGTGACCTGAATACATACAACCCAATGGAAAATTCCGTAATTGCACAGTAGCCTAAGAGCACCTAACAGCTGCCTTGCTTTTTTTTTTAAACCAACACAAGGGATTGCCAGAGAATAGCCTCCCAAACCACTGGGCCTTTTTAGAATTCTCTGTCATTTTCATCTATCCGTATTAATTCTTAAACAGCATCCACTCAGATTGCTATGCTTCAACCCTGAGAAATGTAAATACTGTGGTAATTATAAGCTATATTTTCCAGGGGCACACATTTAAATGATTATCTGAAAGTCAAATGTTAATGTCGCAAAATAAAGAAGTAAAACGTAATTAATGTATTTTGCCCATAGTTAATAGGCTAAAATAGAGCAAGCAATCTAATATTGCAAAGAAATTTGAATGTAGAGACTAGAAGTGCTTTTTCATTTTTCAAATATGACAGAATAATAGATATGTTTTATTTGCATTAACCTTACAGAGGACTGGAGGGACAAAGAGTATGAGGAGAAAGGATTAGAAGAAAATGTGTGGAGACTGGGTTGCTGGACAAAGTTGGGCAGGGGTGTGGAGTGAGAGAGCAATTCCGTACACAGTCCCCATCCTAAGTCTGTCAGGAGCTCCAAGAGCAGCAGGAAAATCCTTTGTTATGTAGAAATCAGCCACGTGCCCTCAGGGCCCCCTTCCTCTGGGTTCTATTCCTCTTCTATGTACCCCACCCCCTCCTTTAAGCCAATTTGAACAAACATCAAGTGTAATGCTAGTAATGTCCCTACCTACTTACATCCTAATTTATATTTATCATCCATTATGGAACTACACTCTTGGGGAATTCTATAGCACAATCAAATTTGATTGTTATTGTGTGTCCTCAAAAATATATGCTGAAATCCTAACCCTCAGTACCTCAGAATGTGATCTTATTTGGAAATAGGGCAGGTGTAATTGTAATAAGTCAAGATGGGGCTACACTGGAGTAGGATGGGCCCCCAATCCAACATGATGGGTATCCGTGTAAGAAGATGGTAGCCATGTGAAGACACATAGATGCACAGGGAAAATGCCATGTGAAGGTGGAAGCAGAGATTGGAATGATGCATCTACAAGCCAAGGAATGCCAAGAAATGTCACCAGAAAGTAGGAGAGAGCATGAAACAGATTCGCCTTCAGAGCCCTCAGAAGGAACAATCCCTGCCAGCACCTTGGCTTTAGACTTCTAGCTTCCAGCACTATGTCAATAAATTGCTGTTACTTAAGTTACCCAGCTTTCAGTACAGAGCCCCAGGGAGCAAAGACACTCATATTTGGAAGAAACCTCAAAGTTTCTCTGCCTGGATGACAATTCTACCCATAACCCTAGTAACAAGAATGACTGCCAACATTTACCACTTGTTGAATACACGCCAGACCAGAGACCATCAAGGTTTCTTCCACAGAGCCTACCTGAGCACTCCTGCAGAAACCAGGTGCCCTTCACCCTTACTCAGGTATCCAATGATGCCACTCTTGGCAATGGATGTTTGACCCACTCGGCAGTCACAATCCTGAGTCTCCAGTACGCAATTCTCAGAAGCTCCAAGCATTTCCTTATAGACTTCATTCTGTCCAGGCACATATTTTCTCCCTAAAGGGAGACATCCTGAGAAGTGAAATTATCAGTTGAACATCAGTTGGGGAGCACGAACTCAGAGCCAGGTATGTTCATCTGATTAGCAGAATAGCTAAGGGCACAGGCATATCCATTTCACGATGAAGATAGGCTTTGGGCTGGAATGTCATCATCCTCTCCTGTGGTCAGAGGAGCATGAGCTAAGATGTTCAGAGCTTTGCTTTGGCATCCTTTGTGGAGCTCCCTAAGCTGACCCACCTCTTTCTGAGACTGACATTTTTTCCTTAGTGTCTTAATATATGAATTAATCATGTTGCAGTTAGGTTGGTATGTTGGTCCAGGAAGCAGAATTCAAGATGGGATTAAACATGCATGGATTTTTTTTAAATTTATATCCAAGTTGGTTAACGCATAGTATAATAATGATTTCAGGAATAGAATTTAGTAATATCACTGACTTATAACACCCAGTGCTCATCCCAGCAAGTGTCCTCCTTAATGCCCCTTGCCCATTTAGCCCATCTCCCTACACAAAACTCCTCCAGTAACCCTTGGTTGTTCTCTGTATTTAAGACTCTCTTGTGGTTTGTCTCCCTCCCCGTTTTTATATTATTTTTAACCATGCGTGGATTTGATTGGAAGAGGAGGCCAGGGAAGCCTGGGAGGACCATTGGAGCATGAGGCAAACCTGACCCCAGTGAGAGAAAAAGGGAGAGAATGATAAGGGGAAGTGTCCTACACTGCCACTGGAGGCAGGGGTGGGTAAGGCAGGAGGAGATAACTGCGGGTAAAGTGGGCGTGGGAGGAGTTCCCCCCAGTCATTGGCTGGGAACAGCACATGGGAGGTTGGGCCTCAGTACTGACTTGGTGAAGGATTTCAGGGCACAGCAGGAGGACTCTTGGTCAATTACCTACGTTGTAGCTGGAAATATTCTCATGGCCCAGAGAGCTTAGGAGACCAGAGCTTAGGTACACCAGAGCTTAGGAGCCACTCTTTTTCTTTGAGGCAGCCGATGGCACACCTTGGTAATGTGTTGACTTAAAATTTAACTGCCAGAAGCAATATTACCTCCCGCAATAAACTTCACCATGGCGTGATCTCCAAGTATTCATAATACTTACCTGGTTTAGTCTATACACCTATTATATATTTGTAAACACACACGCACACACATCTAAGATATACTACCACATTTAAAAAAGGGAGAGAAGGCCACTGAGCTGGATGCTTTCTGAGAAATGTAACTTTCCTAAACCCATAGTGAAATAGCTTTTAAATCGAAGGATCCTGTTTTACTGCACTGTATTATATCCATTAGACATTACACAAATGCACATTCATAATAGCATCTCAACATGAATAAATGATACACTTTATATCTCGCAGCATAGATCACATTTAATGAAACACCTACCTGGGTCTTAAGAACACTTTCCCTCTCTTTAATGAGAACAGATGTTGTCCTCAGAAATAGTAATTTCCACAACTCTCAGTACTGAGAACAAGTGACGTAAACAACCATGCACACCATTTTTACAACACTGTCCAAATAGCTTTTGAAAAATATGCTGTGCACAGCTCTGCCTCATCAGTGAACATTACATACAGAGGACATGTGAGAACACATGTGACACTGAAATGACTGTATGTCCAAACCCTCTGGGAATGGATTGCTTTCAAAATGATGTGAAATGCAAAACACCCACGAGGCAAGGGAAGCAATGAAAAACACCCTCTGCAATACAAGAATCTTGGATTGTTGTCTGGTGTATTATCTAACTTTAGATAAATTACTTAATTTCTTCTTGACCCATTCCTCTTTTGTTTGGGCTGCCTTTTTTTTTTTTTTTTTTAAACCCATGGTGGTTTATGTAATACAGTTTATTTCACATAAAATCAGTTTGGCCCTAATGACTCATTTTATTCAATTAATGTGAAAATGTCATTTCAATGATTAGACTTCCTCTGTATATTTTCTATTTCCCCCCCCTTTTTTTTTTTTTAATGTTTATTTATTTTGGGGACAGAGAGAGACACAGCATGAATGGGGGAGGGGCAGAGAGAGAGGGAGACACAGAACCGGAAGCAGGCTCCAGGCTCTGAGCCATGAGCCCAGAGCCTGACGCGGGGCTCGAACTCACGGACCGCGAGATCGTGACCTGGCTGAAGTCGGACGCTTAACCGACTGCGCCACCCAGGCGCCCCTATTTTTTCCCCCTTTATAATTTGTTCAGAATATTTTTCAATGATCTGATGTAATGAAAAGCAATCTGACCTGCAAAAAGCAAATATATCTTGAGCTTCTTTTGAATCTGGGAATTCGTCACTCTTTTAGTTCCAGAAAAAACTCCTACACGTTAAGTTTACCTCAAGTTCACAAACAGGGCGGGAAGTCTAGAATAATAATAACCCAAATTATTGGAACCTTCAAACAATCAATTTTTTTTCACAGTTGGCACACTCATTTTACGGGAAAAAGATACAAGTAAACAATCATCACAACTTCTAAGGTGATTTTAACATTCTTCACCTTCAGTTGCTTACAGTTGCAAATTGTGTTATCGAACCTTAATGTACATTGCTCTATTTGCTAAGGCAAGAAATAAAATGACCGATTTCGTAAATAATTTCAACAAGAGGAGACACAACAAATGATTGTGCCATTTAGACAGTTAACTCTTAGCACACCAGGAAGTGGATTAACCAGATTCTCTCCTCTAGTTACCCTCGACTTTGCTATACTTCTCAGTACATGGAAAACAGCAGCTAGCATCCGAGTCAGCCGCCATTCAGTCAGTTCCCAGGAGGCAAGAGCATCTGTGCCCACCTTCCTGTGCCTTCTTGTGCCCACCTTTTTGCTCCCCCAGTTATCCTGGGGGATCTGACCCTAGTGGAGCAGAGAAATGATTCTAGGTCCTATGGTTTATTTGAGGAGGTGGGAGCCGAAGAAAGAGAACAAAGAGATCTAGAAAGAAAGGACAGCTGCATTTTGCTGCCACCTCTCCCTCTGTTACCCACACACACACCTCACACTGTATGTTGCACCTTTGTCATTCTTTTCTCACTGCTGCCCTTGATGTTCATTCAAATGAGGCGTTGTACACAGAATGTGTATAAGCTAAAGAAGACACGTATAGAATAAAAAGTCTTGAGTCATCTCTTTGTCCAGGAAATCATCTTAGGGCCCCATGATTTGTTAAGCAGGTGCTCAATAAATGTTTGTGAAATAAATGAATGTATGCATGCCACCCACTGACACGAGGCTCAATTTTAATTATTTGTTAGATGATGTATTGCCCTTTGTTTCTGCATCATTTCCTCTGTGTATTTCAGGGATCCTATGCTGCTAGAAATAGCTGCTTTGGGAATTAAACAAGAGGATCCTGGATTCTAGACATTCTGGAAAACATCGGTAGAAGCTTCAGTTTTTTTCGTTCTCTATCTTGGGGCTCATTCCAATTTTGTAAATGAGTTTCAGCTATTCTCTTAATTGTCTGTCTGAAACTTCAATTCTATTGGTGCCTTTAATCTAATTTCTTTTTTTTTTTAATTTTTTTTCAACGTTTATTTATTTTTGGGACAGAGAGAGACAGAGCATGAACGGGGGAGAGGCAGAGAGAGAGGGAGACACAGAATCGGAAACAGGCTCCAGGCTCTGAGCCATCAGCCCAGAGCCTGACGCGGGGCTCGAACTCACGGACCGCGAGATCGTGACCTGAGCTGAAGTCGGACGCTTAACCGGCTGCGCCATCCAGGCGCCCTAATCTAATTTCTTATATAGATGAACATACCATGTGTGTACCGAACTCTATCAGAAATGAAAATTCTATGGGGAGAAAATAAATCACCGGGGAGTTGGGTTCTTTTTTTGTTATCTGCTTTAGATATAAAGAGTGTGCTTATCGTTTTATTGAATGCTCTCTCTATAAATGATTGGCTTGACCATGTAATAACCTATGGTGGGATTGCAGATTTTTGACTGACACGTTTAACATCCACATGGCTGACTTGAATCCGGATCTTTGGGGTTCTGTTCCCTCCATGCCAAGCCTGCGTCAGGACAGGAGACGCCTCCTAATGTCTGCAGTTGGAGACTGTACTGACCCCCTTCCCCATTCTACCACATTCATACTTCCTTCCTCACCTAGAGTTTGTTTCTCATTTCTACACATGCTCAGAGCCAATAGAGCCTCTTTAAGCACATGGGTCTCTGGAGGAACCCGTCCCCAAAACCCCGTTATAGTAGTCCTCGTCGTAGCCCCTGTGTTGTAGTCCTTGAGAACAACATCATGGCAGGTTCAAGTGTTGCTATGGGTTGAAGAACTGGGTTGAAGAACGGAATAGCAGAATGTTGTAGTGCCTAATGCAAATTACACAGAACCGTGAAACATTGGTAACGAAAGCTCTAGCAGTAGGAACATTTTCACAAACAAGGATCCCACCTGGATAGATTTGTTTAATAAAATTAAACTCGTTTGTAATAAGAGTTTGCTGATGGTTTACAAATCTAAATCCTCTGAACGGGTTTCATGTACATTTCTTTCGTATCCCATATAGTTTCTATAATACCTTGAATACTTCTCACAGCGGAAGGACTGAAGTGAGATCTGTTGGTGGTTCTCCCAAGACGAGCAGCAATTTTTAAGGGGCCTTCCAAAATATGTAATTACCCCTCAGTCATTGTAAAAGAAATATAAATTAAGAAACATAAGAGAATTTAAGTTCTTCTACTACCCAAGAATTCACCACTATTGGCCTATTCTATCCGAAAGCTTTTCATACTTTTTCTAGGCATATATGTATGTTTTTTTTTAATGGGAGCACAGTGTAATACTCCATACAGATACCTTTAACCCAATTCCTACACTTAATATTCTCCCATGTCAATAAGTATTCTTTTACATGATTTTACTAGAGGCATAGAATTTTTTGGTATCAGGCATGATGAATATTTAATCATTATTCTGCATTTAACAGCTAGACTGTCTTCAATAACACACTATGATAATTAGCACTGCCTTAAACAGCTTCAGCTACGCATTTGTTTCTGGAGGCTTAATGATTTCTTTACAATAAATTACTAGATGTAAAAATACTGGCTTAAAGGCTGTATGTATTTTTAAGGCCTTTGATAGTTAGAGTGGCAGCGGTTTCTGAAGGACTCCATGGCTGTTGGTGACATCTAACTCGGGGTTTTGGAATCATGTGAGAGGAAAATTTGACCAAGGAAATGTCACAGGCCGTCTCATTTTGGATGGACAATTAAATAGTGGAATCCCTTGGTTTCTAAATGAATACTAAGTTTCAAATTGAGTATGCCTATAGGAGATATATTTTAAAATTATGAAAAAATGGGTACCCAATAATAGCCAAAATATATATATATACTATATATATATATATACTATATAATATATATATATATACTATATAATATATATATATACTATATATATACTATATAATATTATATATTATTATATATATTATATAGTATAGTATAGTATACTATAATATTATATAGTATATTATATTATATAGTATAATATATATACTATATATAGTATAGTATAGTATATAGTATATTATATATTATTATATATATTATATAGTATAGTATAGTATACTATAATATTATATAGTATATATATAGTATATATATATATTATATAGTATATATATATATATATATATAGTACACCAAAAACACAAAGGGCACTTTAGTGCAGTGGATTTGTGATGGATATTTTTCTGAGCCACCCAGGACAGTAAGAGTCCCATCATATGGAGTAGGGACACTGACAACATGGCCCCAGAGTGGTGACAGTGACATGAAACCCCCTTCCTGGTTAATCTTATCGTATTCTTCTTTCATCATTGAAGGACATAAGCTGACTGTAGCGCTAGGTACCGAATCAAGCCTGAACCAACCACTGTCAGCTGAGTCAATTCATTTAGGATCTTTTACCATACAAAGGCCACATGTGACTCAGTGTGGTCCCCCAAAATCCAGTGTGCGCTCAATATAATGGAGCCTCAGTTAAGGCAAGAAAGAAAGGAGAAAACAAATGCGGAGTAGACCAAGTAGAAGTCTCAGAAAAGACAAGGTGAGGCAGCGGCCTAGGCAGAGAAGTTGAGAATTATATTCCCATTATCAGCATTAACAAATATCAGTAGAGACAAAGAACGGCTAGTAACCCAGGGAGGGGGAGGATGCACACACATGTTTTTCTAAATTTCTCCTAGAGGTAGTTAATATGTACTTATCCATACTTTAAAGAAGAGAAAGAGGCTGGATGAAAAAAATGTAAATGTCTCACAGAAAATTCAGGTGCCCATCTGGATCTCGGGTAGACACCAGGTTAGTGGGCAATCCTCACAGAGGCAATGGGGCTGGGAAAAGGAGATAATGCTGAGGGGTTCACATGTATTCAATCCAATGTCAGTTGGCACCACGTCTTTTCCCTTCCCTGTTCCTCTCCAGGAAAGGGGCAGCTGCTGATGGCTAAGGAGGTCCATGCTCTCTTTCTGCACATGGCCCTGTGGTGAACTCTTCATGGTAAGGCCTAGGGGGAGCCCCACTTAAAATCCTGGCAGTGGGGGCCGCAGCCCAAGCTAGTCAAAGCAGGGGATGGATGCCTGGAAACAACCTTAAATGACAAGAACATGGGAGCACAAAACAGGCTGAAAATAGTAGAGGAAAGCAAAAACAAAAAACCCAAAATAAAGCAGAATCGAGACAACAAAAGTTTTCACAATTATTTTTCTGATGAAACATTTGCTAAAAATATCTTCCCTACAGAAAATTGGGAATACTCATAGCCTCTAAATAAGGAGATTCTGTCAGTCAGTCAAACATTTTCTAAACTTGGCACTTCCTAATTTACAACATTTAAATGGGAAACCCAAGCCAATGATTTGGAATGTTGCTTTTATACAAGGATCTAACCAGTAACTTACTCATTACATTTAATAGTGATGACATAAGTTGCCAGATAATATAAGCCAAGTCCCTGAAATACTATTAAGTACTTTAGACATATATTAACGTATTATTCCATTTTACACATGAGGAAACAGTCACAGAACATGAAGTTATCCAGAGTCTCATCCAGGGCAAGACTGGTAGAGCAGAGCTTTGAACCCAGGCACTGTGATGCCACGGGTCCATGTTTTTAAGGGCTGTCCTGCCCTACTAGCATGTATAACAACATCTTGGGGGTGGATGGTTCACAGTTGATCAGCAGTCAAACACACTTCTTCTGTCATGCTTTGTAAAGTTTTTTATTTCACTGAACATAACACGATTTTCTATGAAACAGATCTTTACAAAGTGTCATAGCATATCGTGAGTTCCAAAATGCCAACCAAATAAGAAAAAGTTGTACAAACCGTGCTCTGATTATATCTGTATGAATAAAAGGAGAAGTATTTTTATGAGTGTGCTCAAAAGAACACAAATCCTTGAAACTTATTTAGAACTTCCAGGAAGAATGTTGGCAACCACTAACAATCCTTCTTAAAATGATTCCCATTTTAAACACTCAAATAACTTACTGTATAAATAGAAAAACTAAAAAAAAAAAAGTGTGGCAGTTAAATTAGCCTATTTGAGTTGTCTTGAAAGCAAGTGACTAAGAGGGCAAAAATATAGACGATTTCTTTGTGTTCTCCACGTGGGGGCACAGTCAGTCCTTCACAACAGATCTTAGGACCCTCTTGTTCTTAGGGAATGTGCATCTATCAGATAAAAGAAACACAGTAGCAAGGGATAAGAATGCAGAGTGAGAGGGGCACCTGGGTGGCTCAGTAGGTTGAGCATCTGACTTTGGCTCAGGTCATGATCTCATGGTCCGTAATTTCAAGCCCTGCTCTGGGCTCTGTTGCTGACGGCTCAGAGCCTGGAGCCTGCTTCAGGTCTCCCTCTCTCTCTCTGCCCCTCCCCTGCTCGTGCTCTGTCCCTCTCTATCTCAAAAACAAATAAACATTAAAAAAAAAAAAAAGAATGGGAGGAAGAGCAGAAGACCCCACAGAGCCATCAACTGTACGTTTAGTGGGTTGGATGACGTTAACAGCTCTCGAGTCCTCCTTGTCCATCCTCTCAGGCCTGGATGACCTTGCCCTGCGTCGACGTTGGGTATTGACATTGTCATTCTTGGGTTTTACAGAATTCCTTGCCTAACAACAGTTGCAACACACAGCTGTTTTCCTTCGCACATAACAAGGATAAGTGTGTTTTCTCCAACTGGGAGAATGTTCACTCTGGGTCTCTTCTCCCTAATCTAGGCTCTAGCTATTCATGAGACCCATAAGAAACTGGGGTGAGGTGATGGAGTGCGAGACCTCACATAATGCACACCTTTTAAAATAGTCAGAGTGACTAATTCCATAGCTACTTCCAGGTTGGGGTGGAAAATATTTCCAGAGGAAGATAAAGATAACTAAAACAAAAGGTAGCTAGTGGATTTATAAACTATAGCAATGCCCCAGGGCAAGAGAAAGACCAAAGTCAGAGGAGCTTTTCTATTCTCCTTTCCCCCCAACTCCCTCCTTCCTCCCCCCCCCCCCACCTTGCCCCCAGAGCTCTGAAACCCAGCTATGGCTATAGCCACCTTTTCTTTAAAGCACCAGAGACAGAAACATTACAAGAGAAACAAAGTGGGAAGTTTGATACAGATGTCAGAGCCTCAGGAAGACTCCAGGATGAGAACTTATCTTCTGCCTCCAGAATCTTCAACATGCTTATCTCAAGAAGTGGTAAGCATTCCCTCGCTGCCCTTTTTCTGGATAACGTAGCTTTGGGTGATGCTCTCCTACAGTCACTCCCACACCTGCAGCTGGTGCTCTGGAGCCTGGTTTCTCACCAAGGACGGCCTGCCTGCGGGAGCAGGATCCAAGCTCTCTCGGGCTCTAACAGTAGATGTCAGCACTGACCTTGCTCATTTCATTTCAGCATCTGTTTTGCCGGGAGCACAGTTCAGGTTGTTATATATTCAGTGGCAACCTTTTAAGGACAGGAAATCTCCAAAATGTTGTTTTTTTAAGAAAATAGATAGTTAGATGCTTACCTTAAAAAAAAAAAAAGTCCAAAAGTCCTCCTGGAGGAAGAGGTTGAAGACTTTGCCCACCTTCACAGAGACATGTGAAATGCAAGCAGAAACCTTGCCTCCTTTCAGATAGCTTTACTTGCTTATCAAATTCCCAGACAAATCTAGTTGTTACGATATTTGTGAAGAAAGTAACAGATGAAGTTGAAATGAAAAAGAGAAAATTTTAATTTTATTGTATCAAAGTTACATCTCAGGGTCTGGCAGTTTTAACTACACTTTTTAAAATTTTTTAAATGTTTAATTATTTATTTATTTTGAGAGAAAGAGCACGTGCATGTGCGAGAGAGAGTGGGGGAGGTGCAGAGAGACAGAGAGAGGGAGAGAGAGAATCCCAAGCAGGCTCCACACCACCAGTGCAGAGGCTGATGTGGGGCTCGAACTCACAAACCCACGAGATCACAACCTGAGCTGAAATAGTCAGATGCTGAACTGACTGAGCCACCCAGGCACTTCTTAATTATGTGTTTTTAAAGATTCTACTTTATTTTTTAGATCAGTTTTAGGTTCACAGAAAACCTGAGTACAAGGTACAGAGATTCTGCCAATCGGCCCCACTCACACAGCCTCCCTCCTGTCCGCATCCTGCATGCAAGTGGTACGTTTGTTATAATGGATGAGCGTGTATTGACATATCATCATCACCCAAAGTCCACAGATTTCTCTCTTGGTGTTGTGCATTTTATGAGTTTTGACAAATATATAATGGCATGCATTCCCCATTGTAGTGATATGCACAGTGGTTTCACAGCCCTAAAAATTTTTTATGTTCCATTTATTTATCCCTCCCTCCCCCTTACCTCTCTCACCCACTAATCCTTTGACTGGCTCCATAGTTTTGCCTTTTTCAGACCATCAAATACTTAGAAGTCATACAGTGTATAGCCTTTTCAGATTGGTTTCTTTCACTTAGTAATATGCATGTAAGTTTCCTCCATGTCTTTTCATGGTTTGATAGCTCCTTTCTTGTTAGCTTTGAATAATATTCCAGTGTCTGGATGCATCACAGTTTATTTGCCTATTGAAGGACATCTTGATTCCTCCCAAGATGGGGCAGTCATTAATAAAGTTGCTATTAACATTTGTGTGCAGGTTTTTGTGTGGACATAAGTTTCCAGTTTACTTGGGGACACAGCAAGGAGCATAATTGCTTGGTCACATGGTAAGAATATCGATAGTTTTGTTTCCAAAGTGTCTTCCAAAGTGGCTGTGCCATGTGCATTCTCACCCTCAGTGGACGAGAGTTCCTGTTGCTCCACATTCTCTCCAGCACTGCTGCTGTCGGTGTTTTGGATTTTGGCCCTCCTAATAGGTGTGCGATGGCATCTCATTCCTGTCTGAGTTTGCCATTCCCTAATGGTATATGATGGTGAGCATCTTCTCACATGCTTCTGCCTGTGGGGTTTTGTTCCAGTAAGTTGTGATTCTCTGCTTCTGCCCAGGCAACTCTTTGCCCTATGATCTCACTTCTCTGACAGACCTAAGTAGACTTGTTGGTTTTGTGTTTGTTCAGCCTTTTACTTGTTAGGATGGAGCGATGACTTCCAAGTCCTTAATGTGCCGGACCAGAAACCGGACGTCCTAATCATGCTGTTAAAACATCTGCTTTTCCCTTATTTGGGGTCTAGATGGTTCAGAATGATTTACTCTGAGAGGCATTCTCACAAATACCGAGTTCTTCGGCTCCTTTACATTTTAGAGCTGAGTAAACCAGTGATTATAGACTAACAGGCTCTTAATTGGAAGTGATCTTAGAAACCATCCAGCTCACCCCCTATTTTTTTTAGGTGAACAAATAAATGAGGTCTAGGAAAATTAAGTTACTTGATCAAGACCATTCAGCTGGTTAACATAGAGCCAAATTTCTTGATCAGTCTCATGCTTTTTTCATTACCGTCCACATCCCTCGACTTCAACATTCCTAAATTTGCCGGTCTCTCTGTTTGGATTAAGTTGCACACAGCCCTGTTTTATGTGCAAGTCTGACTTAATCTCAGAGAAATTGAGTGTGATCGAGAACAGTTACTGCCGTAGACTCTACTGCTTGATTACTTCATGCTCAGTCCCCACCTTCACCCCAAGTTTACAGGGTATCCATCCTGCCTCCCTCAAGTCTCAGGGGATGGTGACCCCATCCTCAAGGCAAATGCTATTTAGTCCAAGCCCCAGCTGGAAATCCCATTTTCTTTCCAATGCTTAGTTTAGGAGTGAACACGCAACCCTCAGGACATTGGGACTCAGGGCAATTCTACCTCAGGGTTTCAGGAAAATATTTATTTGCTCCTAGGAGGCAAAAGCAAGAGAAGATAGTTTCTTGGATGTTGCTACATCCGAACGCCAGGCCTAGAGTTTCTGCTGCCCTTTCGGGACTATCAGGGGAGCTAGCCAGAGGGCAAACATGACTCACCAAAGAAGGCAGAACAGAGAGATGGAAAGAAGCCAGATCCTCGAGGCCATTAAGCTGGGAGACTTCCCCTTATGTTACATGTTAAACTGCTTTATTGTTTAAATCCATTGAAGGTAAGGCTTTATGTTACTTGCAGCCATAGTTAGCCTAATAGAAACAGTTCAATGCAAATTATCTTATTTCCAAATTTGTCTTAGATATATGCTTTGCTTAAATTTAATAGAAAAGTAATGCTTCAACATAGTGTCTGGTTCACAACAGGAATATACTCAGAGAATCTAACTACTGCCAAATTTCTGTGCCTGCAAATGGAGACCATAGTTCCCTGTTCCTTCAGGTCTGCACATTACAATACGATGTCATGTTGCCCCAAAATAGGCCTGCCTATTTTGGATCGCTTATGAGAATATTTTGTTATTTTTAAATTTTATTTTATTGTTTTAAATATAATTTTTAACATTTATTTATTTATTTATTTATTTATTTATTTATTTTTTTGAGAGACACAGGCAGAGTGTGAGTAAGGGAGGGGCAGAGAGGGAGAGGGAGTCACAGATTCCGAAGCAGGCTCCAGGCTCTGAGCTGTCAGCACAGAGCCCGAGGCGGGGCCTGTACCCACAAACTGTGAGATCATGACCTGAGCCAAAGTTGGATGCTTAACCAACTGAGCCACCCAGGTGCCCCTAAATTCATTTTTAATATTAATTTTTTTAAGTTTATGATTTTATTTTGAAATTGAGATAGAGTCAGCACTGGATGAGTGGAGAGAGAGAGAGAGAGAGAGAGAGAGAGAGAGAGTTCCAAGCAGGCTCTACACTGTCAGCACAGAGCCCGATGCAGGGCTTGAACTCACAAACTGTGAGATCATGACCTGAGCCAAAATCAAGAGTCAGATGTTGAACCAACTGAGGGGAATATTTTAAAAATCTGAGTTAAATTTTAATCCAGACATGTTCTCACTAGTCCATTTTCTTGAGTTCTGTTGCTTTACATGTTTATATTATTTGCTAGGCCCTTGAGGGATCTGTATATAGGACCCTGATAAACTACTCTTCTCAGAGAGGCTTTCCTTTCCTTCCCTTCCCTTCCCTTCCCTTCCCTTCCCTTCCCTTCCCTTCCCTTCCCTTCCCTTCCCTTCCCTTCCCTTCCCTTCCCTTTCCCTTCCCTTTCCCTTCCCTTTCCCTTCTTTTCTTTTCTTTTTCTTTTTTTCTTTTCTTTTTTTAAATCCCCAACACCAAAATCCTTCACTCCAACAAGTTCCATAAGTGATAGGTAGATTAGCGATTCTGTATGTCTAGATACCAGGGCTCACATAGGCCAGTGGTTCTCAATGCTGGCTGTGCTGAGAATCAGCTGGAGAGAGTTTAAAGCCCTGATGCCCAGCCTACAACCTAAATGAAGGAAGAGAATCTCGGGGGGTGGGCCCTAGGCACCAATGTTTTTGTAAATTAATTTCAAAATAGTTTTTTATTTTGAAATAAAATAAAATTACCAAAAAGTTGCAAAAATAGCATAGAGAATCCTGTTTACCCTTAATCCAGATTCTCCATGGTACTTTTACTTTCCCTCTCTCTCCTCTCTCTGAATCTCTCTGTAAATATATATACCTCTCTCTCTCTCTCTCCATATATATATATATGTATATATGTATATATATATGTATATACTTTTTTTTCTGAAACATTTGAAAGTCAAAGACATGACACCCCTATCCTTCAAAATATTTTAGTGTGTATTTCTTAAGAACAAGGACTTTCTCTTACATAATCACAGCACAATGATACAATTATATTATCTAATCTACAACCCTCATTCTGACTTCTTCAAATGCCCCACTCATGTCATTTTTCTGGTCCAGTTTCTGATCGAGGTTCCAATTCAAAGTTACAATTGCACTGAGTTCTCACGTCTCTTTGGTGTCCTTTAAAATGGGATTGACTGGGGGCGCCTGGGTGGCTCAGTTGGTTAAGCGTCCGACTTCAGCTCAGGTCACGATCTCGCGGTCCGTGAGTTCGAGCCCCGCGTCGGGCTTTGGGCTGATGGCTCAGAGCCTGGAGCCTGTTTCTGATTCTGTGTCTCTCTCTCTCCCTCTGCCCCTCCCCCGTTCATGCTCTGTCTCTCTCTGTCTCAAAAATAAATAAACGTTAAAAAAAAATTAAAAAAAAATGGGATTGACTGTTCCTCATGGTTTTCGTGAACTGAATAATTTTTAACTAAACCCTAGTTATTTTGTAGACTGTCACTCAATTTGGGTTTTTCAGATATTTCCTTACGATTAAATTCAGGTTCTGTGTTCCTGGCAGGAACACCCGAGGGAGATGTTGTGTCCTCTCTGCATCATTACCAGGAGACAAATGACAGCTATCTGTATTTTCCAAGTTCCCCCATATGATTCCAACATGTGCCCAAGGTTAAGAACTACTCATTTTGGCTAAATATATAAATATAAATATATAGAGAACGAGAGACTCTTACTTTACAAGCTGAATGTACTTTTAACAGGTGTGATCAGAAGTAATCAGGAAAGAATCCTCTAATTCTGCAAGAGTCACATCAAACAAACAAATCAAATGGTGATGTAGACAAGTCAGGAAGGTTGGTGACAAGACTGCAGGAAAGATAAGGGATGAAGGAGCAATGAACTGTCTTCACATTCTATCCAACTTAAGTGTGTTTCTTAAACTTCTGCTGAAGATGGTACATGCTTAAAATGAGCTGAAGTACCTCTGGGTCCTTCCCTCGATCACCTAGTCCTTCTACACTGATAAAACCCCTTCTCTCCTCTGTGTTCCCACAGGACTGTGTTCATTTCAAGTCGCACCTTCCATACCTTCCCTTGTATTTAATGTATTCGCTGCTTCTTCCGCTAGATTGCAAGTTTCCTGGGTGCTCAAGTTTCTTCCTGCTAAAACTTTATCCCCCTACACCGTATAGATAATTGTATATGATTAGACAGGCAATGAATGCTTGCTAAGATAGACGATAGGAAATTGCTAGCTCCCATTTTCTTCCTTTTTCATTTTAAATAAGAAGTGTGCTTAAATAACAAGACATTTGACTTGAAGGGAAAACTGTTCAGGATTCATTTCTTTTAGCATAATTCATCCCTATTTAAATACAGGGTGCCCTACATGTAACAACAATGTACGAAAAAGTTATAAAATTGTCCTTGATTTTATAACGACAAATGAAGAGCATTAAAATTCTTCAGTTGAATGAAGTACGCAAGGATTTTTATGTTTTGGGATCTGTTGTTGTTGTTAAACTCTGAGCACAAAATAACTTACTGGAATATAAATGTAAGAGCTGAATGAGCATGCCACTTTTTATCACAGGTATTATCACAGAACCAGTATTTTCCCCATCCCATCTCCATTTGATATTGATCAAAACATAACATTGGCCATTTGTGTTTTTTTTTTTAAAAAAAGCAATATGCCTGTGCTTATTATATGTACAGTAACAGAATAGGGAGGGAGAAGACAAAAGAATAGAGAAACTATACTATAGTCATCAGGAGGTAGTGGAACCAAATTGCAGTTTCTAATTGAGGATGTATTCTTGGTCTGTAAAAACAGTCCTGGAGTAAAGAAACAGGTTTCCTACTTAGGAGACGCCTCCTGTCTGCTGCTAGAACAAGTCAATGGTGTCTTCAGCCTCCATTTCCATCTGGACAAACGTCTCTGTTTCATTGATTGGCTACCATCAATTCAGAATCTAATACGTGTCGTCGAGAAACTGTCATTCAAAATTGGCTTTCGGTAGTTTATTGAGTTTACTAAGTGGTGTTTACCTCTTAACCCCAAATTGTACCACAGAACCATCCTGCCCCATCACCTTCAAATTAACATGAAGACAATCGAGAAGCCTAACCACAGGCATTCATGGAGCTTCCTTCCCCTTCCTTGGGTTCATAGCAAGACTCTAGGATTATAAATAGTGTCCAAATATGTATAAATGAAGGGGGAACATGGGGAGAGGACATCTTTCTCTTCCAGTGATTATTACTTGTCCCTACCTTACCACTGAGATGACAACTATCTTTGTCCCCATGGTCCATACAGGGACAATGGCCCTCTCTCTGTGGCTTCCACAACCATAGCATCTGATTGTAAAGCAAATTATGACTCCGTATTGCCCTGTAGCCCAGAAGATGCAAATTTGGTTCGCAAATATTTTGGTGGCAAGCAAAGCTTTTATGAAAGAACAAACAACACAGTAACAACAAATCCAAAAACAGAAGACAGTTTTGCATACCTTACTGTTATGCACATGGAACTCACTGTTGTGCATGTGCTTCCCAATTCGCGTTACCTCGTTGCCCCTGAAGACATCTGACTTCCAGTCCTTGCTCTGAGGCTTTATCCCTGTCAGCTGTCCTGCTGATTCTCTGGGAGTCACCTCCAGGAATCAGAGCTTGGTCTCCTCTTCCCCTGGAAAGTGCAGACCTCTCTTATCTCCTTTTACAGCTAGGGAAACCCTCTTACTCTCAAGGAAGCTTCCTTTTTCTAGTCACTCCAGTTCTTCCTACATTCCATCCCCATTCTTCCACCTCATCCCATAGACCACCATCACCGACCACCTCTGCATTTCTGCACATTGTTTTCCCCTTCTGTCTTCCAGCCTGTCACATTTACTTCCCAAGGCAGTGGGATTTAATGCTGTCTTTCGCTTTGAATGAGAGGGAAAGAAAACAGTCATAAAGACCAGGAGAAAAACTTAATACTCCAAAATATGATTCCACTATGGCATATAATTATTCCAGGTTCCTATACTGTAAGGTAACAAAGTAATTATTTCAGTCTCCTAGCTGAACTTTTTCACCATCAAATTATATCTAATAAGTTAAATGTACAAGCAATTTCAAAAGATAGAATACCTTGAAAATACACTTAAAATTCAGTCAGCCTTTCCTATTTGCCCACATCCATTTTTTTTTAACCTTCAGCAGATAAGACTCAGATTCTGCAGACCATAAATTTAAGAGGGTGACCTTGGTTTAACATAGGTAAACTGAAACTCTCATAAGTCTCTTTGTATTCCCATCACCCCAAGTTTCCCCAAATGCTTCACCAGTATTTTATTTCCTAAATCAGTCTTCCCTTCCAAGGAAAAGCTCCGTATCATTTTCAACTCCTCAAAGCACATTTCTTGACTTAACCTACCCTCCACCATTTATACGACTCGTAAATTACACCTTCGACATTCTTCTCAATGAACACTTTCTTCTGATTAATGAGATTAGTCACCGTTCCCATCCTGACCTCACTCCACCTAGACGTGATGCTCCCCCCCCCACCACGTTTGGAACACCCTTTAATGAATCTTCTGTTTTATTGTTAGTATTTATTTGCATTTTCAGGGCACCTGGGTGGCTCAGTTGGTTATGCATCTGACTCTTGCTTTCGGCTCAGGTCATGATCTCACAGTTTGTGAGATTGAGCCCTGCATCAGGTTCTGTGCCAACAGCATGCAGCTTGCTTGGAATTCTCTCTCTCCTTCTCTCTCTGCCCCTCCCCCACTCTCTCTCTGTCTCAAAATAAGTAAACATTTGGGAAAAAAAGAGATTTATTTACATTCTCTGTAACTCTATCCACCCTAACATCGTGTCTCAGGAAGTGGAGGAGGGCACAGACCTAGGTTTAGTTTTCTGTGATCCTAGGCACTGGGACAGGTGGATGTAGCCCCAACAAAGGTTTCACATCTTGGCTACCCACTGTCTTCTGCACTAAGATAGCCTGGTTTCAAACAAAGATTGGGTTTTTAACAAAGAGTGAATCTTCCCAATAGTTGGGATGTCTTCATGGTTCCAGAAAGGATAACAAAATACCATATGACAACTTACATATGCAGATAAGATTAATCCAAAGAGTGACACCTGGGTGGCTCAGTGGGTTGAGCATGCTACTCTGGCTCTGGGTCTCTGGGTCCATGGGTTTGAGCCCCACATTGGGCTCTGTGCTGATGTCTCAGAGCCTGCTTGGGATTCTCTGTCTCCCCCTCTCTCTGCCCCTCCCCTGCTCATGTCCTGTCTCTCTCTCAAGAATAAATAAACATAAAAAAAAAGATTAATTCAAACAAAGTTGACCAGTTTTACCACAACACACACCTTCATATTAGGCTCAGTCCCTCATTTCCTCTTTGCTTTAACTAAGATCTCTGCCTTGTCAGTCTCCATTTCCAAGTTTAAATCATTTGCACTTTGGTCTGCTCAGCTAAAGCTTGTTTCTCTAGCTTGTCTCATGAGCAGGTGTGGCTAATTTGCTTCTAGCTGTTACTAAGTTCTTGAAAGTCATATCTTGACAAGAAGATTCCTTGCCATCACTCATTTTACAGCTAATTGGAAGCCTTTCATTCATGGCCAATTATAACAGTTAATTAAGCTTCAGTAAATTGATTTAAATTTTTTTAATGTTTATTTATTTTTGAGAGAGAAAGAGAGAGAGAGAGAGAGAGAGAGAGAGAGAGAGAGGGTACAAGTGGGGAGGGGCAGAGAGAGGGGGACACAGAATCCAAAGCAGGCTACAGGCTCTGAGCTGTCAGCACTGAGCCCAACACGGGCATTGAACCCACAAACACGAGATCATGACCTGAGCCAAAGTCAGATGCTTAACCTATTGAGCCACCCAGGTGCCCCCAGTAAATTGAATTTTAAAAATCTTTTTCATAAGATGAAAAAGAATTATATTTAGTAAAAGACACAATTTTTCTTTCTCTTTTATTTTTTTGAGGTTGCAATTGTATTTTTTTTTAGTTTTTACTTAAATTTCAGTTAATTAACATACAGTGTAATATTACTCTCAGTTGTACAATATACTGATTCAACACTTACATACTGATGGCCAGCAGACACATGAAAAGATGTTCAACATTATTGATCATCAGGGAAATGCAAATCAATACTGCAATTAGCTATCAACTCAGAATGGCTAAAATCAACAATACAAGAAACGACAGGTGGTGAGGATGTGGAGAAAGGGAAAGCCTCTTGCACTATTAATGGGAATACAAACTGTGCAGATACTTTGGAAAAACAGTATGGAGGTTCCTCAAAAATTAAAAATATATTATCCTACTGGCAACAATTGCACTACTAGGTTATTTATCCAAAGAATACAAAAATACTAATTCAAAGAGGTATATGCACCCCAGTGTTCATAGGAGCATTATCTATAATAGCCAGATTATGAAAACAGCCCAAGTGTCCTTCGACCAATGAATGGATAAAGAAGATGTGGTATATACATATATAATGAAGTATAATTCAGCCATAGAAGAATAAAATCTTGCCATTCGCAATGATGTGGATGGAGCTCAGGAGTATTATGCTAAGCAAAATAAGTCAGTCAGAGAAAGACAAATACCATATGATTTCAATCATATATGGAATTTAAGGAACAAAACAAATGAGCAAAAGCGGGAAAAAAGAGAGAAGAGAGACAAACCAAGAAACAGTCTCTTCACTATGGAAAACAAACTGATGGTGGCCAGAGTGGAGGTGGGGGGCAGGGGGATGGGTGAAATAGAGGATGAGGATTATAGAAGTCTTTCTCTTTTTCAATAGTTTCATTTTATAAGTTGCTGTGATAAAGCAAAGTTACTCATTTTCTGAAATTGCAAAGAGCAATACTTTAAGTGATTCCATTTTGACCCTTCTCAGATGACTTATTCATTTAAATTCCACAAATGTTCACTGAAAACTAGCATGGAACCTGACCAAATATAAAAGATGTAGGTCCTAAACTCGATTGTTGATAACTCTGTAGGGCAGAAGATCACATACACAATTATAATGAAAGATGGAATCTACTAAAGAGTAGAGGAAAAAAAGAGCCCATGCTGCCGAGGTGGGACACTGGAGGAAAAGGTTCAGTCCAGCTGGGGAGGGGCTGATGGGTAAGGGAAGAAGGAGACAAAGGCAGAAGAAGGGACAGAGAAGGCATTTCAGGGGGACAGAATGAAGTAGGCAAAAGAATGGAGGCCGGTGAGTAGACCTGCTCAGGGAGAGCTTGGGTGAGCTCAACCTTGGAAGAAGAGGAAGAATAGGGCTGGGAATGCAGCATGGGCCTCAGTCATGGATGGTGTGGTGCTCATGTCAACCAGTTTATACTGCGCTGCATCGTCTATATGGAGACAGTGGGAGTTTTTGAAAAAGAATATGATCAGGTCTGTGCTCAGAGAAGCTTGCTTTGATGATATAACTTACGAAGTGGAAGTTTTAGCAGGGTTGGGCAAGCTATAGCCCGTGGGCCAAATCGAGCCTATTATATGTAAGAATGGCTTTTACGTTTTTAAATGGTTGGAAAAAAGTCAAAGAAGAGCATTTTGTGATACCTGAAAATTATATGAAATTCAGGTTTCAACATCCATAAGTAAAGTGTCATAAGAACACAGCAACACTCACTCATTTTTGGATTATCCAGGATGCTTTTCACCACAATGGCAGAATTGAGTCATTGCAACAGAGACCATCTGGTTCACAAAGCCCAAAATATTTACTATTTGGCTCTTTACAGAAAATATTTTCTCATTCCCTTGTCTAGAGCTCTAGTTTAAAGAAATCCAACTTTGGACAACCAGAAACTGCAGGGGGAAAATGTAAAACACACAGAACTCACACTAGTTTAGGCTTGATACCTAAATTTTGCTCTCCATTAAGACAGGACAAAGTATTTTCTTCTTTATCCTTCATTCATTCATTTATCGACTCACCCCACGCTAGCCAATTAGTAACAAGTTGACTCTCCCAACTCCAAACACTGCTGTGGGAAAGAAGCAAATGAAAAATGCACGTTCAGGGTTGAAGAGGCACAGGCGAAGAAAGCCCTGCATTCCCTTACCCTTTGCCAAATAGAACTAAGTCCCAACTCTAGAGCTGGCTGTGTCCCCTTGGGAAAGCTACATAATTTCCCTTTATTCATTTCTCATCTCTAAATTGGGCTCATATAATCACTTCCTGCCTCACAGAGAATGAGATAATACAGAGGATAGTATTCTGTACGTTTCACTCAACTAATATCGATCACCTACTATGTGCCAGGCAGTATTCCAGGCTCTGAGGCACGTGGGTAACAAAACAAAGATGCCTACTCTCATGGGGCCTGTCTTCAGTCTAATGAAAATGTTAGTCTCACCATCCTTTTTCCCCATCTATCCCTGTCCCTCTCCATTGGCAATTCCTATGCTATGGAAAATTGTTATAATTATACTTCATTGTAACAATTTTCTATTGAAGTTGCTATATGCTAAATCCAATGGGCCGTTCTCTGACACAATAGCTTTTCCCCAGTTACCAGCTCTAAGGTGGGAGTGAAACGGCTATAAATTACTGTTGACATGCAGAGCGGGGAAGGAACTAGGCAGCCTTCTTATTCCTGGTAAGGATCAATCTAATTTGTCCAGATTTGTCCAAAGAGTTTAGTCATGGTGAATATAAATATTCTTTTCTAAACGCAATTTTAAATTCTCTTTGCCAATATCAAATAGCTATGGAATGCTTTATAAAAACGGAGATGGATTCTCTGGGAATGATCCCAAAAGACATTTTCAGAGATTACAACACAAAAATAAGGCACCTAAACAGTCATATCGAAAGCATTTGAATGAAATTTACACACAAAAGATCACTTCTGTCAAAGTCTGCCTTTAGGTGTATTCCAAATTCTCAATTTGAAGACTAGATTTATTTACTTCCTCAACTTACTTAAATATGAAAGTTTATCTTTTTTTTTTAAATGAGCCTGAATCATACCAGGTAGAAATTCATTTCAAAAATATCTTATGCCTTTGTCTAATAAAGATCTAGAGTAGCACCGTCCAGTAGAGTTTTCTGTGATGATTAAAATACAGGGAAACCTTGGATTGCAAGTAACTTGTTCTGTGAGTGTTCTGCAAGACAAGAAAACATTTCTACTAAATTTTAACTTGATAAACGAGCAATGTCTTGCAATACGAGTAGTACGTGATGCCAAACATCACATGATCACAACTGAGCCAATGGTTCTTGAAATTTGCTTCGATATACAAGTGCTTTGGATTACAAGGGTGTTTCAGGAACAAATTATGCTGGCAAACGAAGTGTTTACTGTATTCTAACTCTGTGCCACTAGCCACATGTATCTAATAAGCACTTAATATGGGTCTAGTATGACAGAAAAACTGAGTTTGAAATTCTATTTAATTTTAATTAATTTAAGTGTAAAATTACATAATAACCTGTGGTCAGTGCTTGCCGTTTTGGGCACTGCAGATTGAAGGGCTTCTAGACCGTAAGAGCCACAGATTCT
Organism: Lynx rufus; assembly: GCF_022079265.1. Taxonomy (NCBI): domain Eukaryota; kingdom Metazoa; phylum Chordata; class Mammalia; order Carnivora; family Felidae; genus Lynx; species Lynx rufus. The sequence continues at coordinate 73,977,848 of NW_025814889.1, read as the reverse complement.
AATCCTCCCTGTTTAAATGTTAAGTGAGAGTCCACATTGCTACCACAGTGCTCACTGCCTCTTGAGAAAAGCAGAACCATCGAAAGACACGCAGAGGAATCTTCCTCTTCACTTTTGCACAGGGCAGAGGTTGAGAAGAGAGATGGAAATTCTGTGCTCGTATTTCGCTTTATAGGGGCAAAGGGAAAAAGTGTTATAGATATCTATCCCCAAACCACCATTTTCCCATGAATCCTAGTATGTACTCTGTGAAATACAGAAAGAATGAAAAGATTCTCTCTGATGTGCTACAGATATAAACAATTTCTCATTTTGCCCAGATAGGAGAATTTCCTCCTAAATCCTTTTCTTACTCCAAGTTGGAGTTTTATTCATTCATTGAACAGACATCAGTTAAGCACATTGACTGTGCCGCTGTATAGGTAATCAAGTTATTAAATGCTGCAATCATCTATACAAATCTAACGTTTACTGAGTTAGCCAGTAGGGCACAGAGATCGTTTTTGCCCCAAGGATGCTTCAAACCCTCTCTTGCCTGTTTTTCCTATCCCTGGTGCAAATATGGAACATATTCCACAACTTTTCAAGTCCCCTGCGGTCACAAGAGCAACGGCATTCAGTAGTTTTGAAAAGTGTCTTCCACTTTAACCTTGAAATGTCCATCTTTTATCCAATTTAAAGCCTCTGCCTCTCCCATCAAGGTCGGTCTATGGCTGGGAAATCTGAGGGGTTAGGAGACACAGGTGGGCTTCTTCCTTACTCCTTCTAGCCTCCTACCTCCTCACCCATGCACTGGCTGCTGCTATGGGCCCCTCCAGGGTTGGAGCATATGGGAAAAGAGAGAAGTAATAGTGGGAATCTATTCTAACTATACTAGTAGACAGTCATAATCTGGTCTTAGTGCCCTGTGGGTATGTCAGATGCATAATTGTGGACTCTTGTGATGCAACCTTGCCTCTATCCAGTACCCCCACATCATCCCAAGTGGTCTCTTGCTTATAGCTCTTTCCTTTGGATAAAGATGCCTCCTTGGTGAGCCACTGCCATTCTACCCTCAGCCCTCTGGTCCCCAGGATGTCGGGTCACGTTGGCCTCCAGACCATCCTCTTAGCCGGAATCCTTCTCAAGATGATCCAATAAGCCTCCTTTGGAAGGATTCACTGAGGCCCATGGTAATACTTCTGCACCTTTGCCCTTTCAAAAACAACTATCTCTTTGCTTCTAGGCAATTTCAGCCACAGTCTCTTCCCTCAGAACTTAAATATGTGAGGCTCTATGTCCTTCAGACTCTATGGGGCTCACATCAGTTTCTCCAAGTGGTTCTCTTAAAACCTCTCCTTTGACCCGAGGTAGGAGAGTGACACTTCGCCCCTGAAGGGGGGTGACCTACACCCACAACCCCTCCAAGGAAATGCAAACTCCCAGATTTCCAACCTCCCAATCACTTCTTAACATTCTATTATAAACTGTCGATAGATATCTTGTAGCAACTGGGTTGTAGCCACTTGGCATCGATCGATACTTTTCCAAATGAATTATTAAGTGACAAACAATGACCAGCAGTTTTTGATTCAACATGTGTATCGGCAAGGACGCTTTTAGTGGTAACCGGTGATGTGCTAGAAAATGTTTATCAACCACATTTCCAGGGGAGGAGAGAATAACCCTAATTTGCACCATTTGTCAATTCCTGAGTTTTAAATAGTCCCGTTGTGGCCAATTTCAAGCTAACAACACGATGTCACCGAATACAGAGTTGGGAAGAGATACACACTATCAGCTCTAGTGAGCCCACAGGAGCTGGTCCTAGCACTTGCTGTCCCTCCAGTAGAAGTAGCAAATCAAACTGGTTCATGCTATAAGGGATATATTGGCTTACACTACAGGAAATCTGAAGGGTCATGTAAGCGTTAGAGCCTGCTTATCTATGGGTTCATGGAACTCATGAAAGACCCAAGTTCTCTCTGGCTGTCTGTGCCTGCCAACAAAAAATGTTGGCTTGATTCTGAATCCTTGCTTTTGACTCTAGAACAGCCAGCTCACTCTGAATCTTTTCTTGGTCGGAGCTTTGAAACTTCAACTTGGCATCAAAGACCTTCTGAGTGGATGATTTTTCTTTAGAACTTAATGTCTCTCTTCTCTTCTTATTCTCAATATACAATTTTCAGGTGAAAGAAAAAGTTGTTTCAGATGATCTGTAAGGTCCTATCACCTTTTAAAGAGTTACAACTTGCTTCTATAACTTGTTTCCATCTATCCTGTTTCTTTGTACTCTTTTCCATGATGATCTCATCTTCTCACATGGCTTCACTGAATGCCATGTGTATGGTAGATAACTCGCAAATATGTCACTCTAGCTCTGAAATCTCTTCATAATTCCAGCCTTTACATTTAAAAATGCCTAATCAACATCCTTTACAAGGTATCCCAATGACTTCCAATTCAACCTATCTAATCCAAATAGATCAACTTTTCTTGTTCTTTCCAAGGAAACAAACAAAATAACCCAATACTTTTCCTGAAACTGTCAGTCACTGTTATAGGCACCACTCCAAGGTACATAAGTTGACTCATCTTTTGAGAATCAGGGATGATGCCCAGGTCAAAATCTGATTTAAGAACCCAGATGGCTGGTATTTTAATTCACTGAGAGAGGGAAGAGAGTGATGGTAAGGCAGGTGGAAAAGGAGTGGCGCACATGTGATGGGATTCGTTTGGGGTATACTACATTTAAAGGGTGATTGCGATGTTCAAGAGAGGGTGTCCAGGAAAGAATTATACTTGCTGGTCTAGTACTGAGACGAGGGATCTGGGCTGGAGAGAAAGATGAACTTGGTGACACTGATGTGGTTGAGCATACTCAGGGGAGCAGGCAGGAGGAGGAAAGAAGAAAAACTAGGCTGGACCCTTGAGTGTGGCACTGAAGGGAAGGCAGGGAGAAAAAAAATCCTGAAAGATCAACTGAAAAGAAGCAGAGAAGTCTGAAGAAAGCCAGGAAGATCAAGTGTTATTGCAGTCCAGAGAGAAGAATGTTCAAGGAAAAGTTGTCTAGAGAGTCTAGAGAGGGTCTAGAGAGTCAGACCCTGCTGAAATCCAACACAGGGTGAGAACTGAGAAGCATCTCTGGATCAGCAACAAAGAGCCTGTAGGAGCTTCCACACAGCGTTTTCAGGGGTGCGTTGGATGCAGCAGCCAGAACGTGGTGAGTGGGAAGTGAGGACGTGAATGACTATTTGAGAAAGGGTGTCAAAAAAAGTGACAACCTTTTGGGAGGCAGAATCAACAAATGCTCACTCATCATCTATTATATTATTACATGGCCAGACTGTGAAATAAAAACAAATGCGAAATAAATTCCAGTGCTTGCCGGCAGGGAAAATGTGAGAGAAGGCTGCATCTGAAATGCAGCCTGAAGTTCACTGGCATTCTCAGGGGTAGAGGTGTGAAGGGAGTATCTAAAATACCAGAATGAACACGAGTAGGGGCATAACCACAGCAGATTAGGGTAGGCGTGAGGAGCTGGAGGGGATAGTCCAGTGTGCTTGGAGCTGAATTTTAGAAAAATGAGCTGAGATCAACCACAGCAGATCAAAAAGAGGGAGACCAGCAGGTAGAACACTGGTTAGGACGATCCCTTCCACTGGAGCTTTTCATCGCCATTGCAACATCTTTAAGCCCATCTTCTTTGAAAAGCAATCACCACCACCATCACCATTACCATAACAACCCCTGCCTGCCACTGCACATTGTTCTCTCCCTGTCCCCTTCTTCTCTTTGCAAGAAAACAATTTAAAACACTTTCTACCCATGCATACTGACCTCCTTGGAGTCCCTTTGAGTCAGAATGTCAAGGTCCTACTATTTACTCCAAGCTACCTTTTAAGGCTTATCTCCAGGTTCTTTTCCAAGGAGGAAGGGAGAAAGGAAGGGGTGTGTGTGTGTGTGTGTGTGTGTGTGTGTGTAAGGTAGGCCTTTGTGTTGCTAACAAGCAGAACAATTCTCTTCATTCTCCTTGGCTTCTGCCCCTCCCTGCCACAGCCTTCCTCCCTCTGAGTCACTGGTCTTCCGTCCTCTGTCAATCTTCCAGATATATTTTGGAACTTTGTTCAATGCTTGCCTACTTTCTGTTTTCTTTGCTGTTATAAATATGTATTCCTTTACTATGGGGTCTTGGAAGGACTCAATTTTATTTTTGAAAATAGTCTAAGAGAACAGATAGATAAAAAGAAGAAAAAGAAATTATTCTGCCAGATTCTTATTGACCCAGCTTAAACGAAGCTTAATTCCAAAGAGAAAATCCATCAAGTGATGGGTTACAGCATGCTAAGGTGTCCCTTCCTTAAGGCCTTTGCCTCACCCTCCGCTCTAATTGAATGCTCTAACCTTGCCTTGTTCCTTCTTCTCCTTCAGGACTCTGCTCTATGTCACATCCTCAGAGAGCCCTTTCTTAATGATCAGCCTACCCCTGCCCAGTCACTCTCCCATCACCTGTGTTTGTTGTCTTCAAAGCAATTCCCACTGGGTGAAATGATCTTGCAGAGATCTTGCCTCTCGTTCATGGTGAAATCCCAAGAGCCTTAGAACAGTGCTTGACCCTCAGTAAATACATAAGAAATATTACCTCCATAATTTCTTTATTTGATGAGGTACATTCAGAACGCTTGTAGCTTTTATATCCAAAACAAGCAATATCCTTTCCTTCCTTTCTGAAAAAATAGCAAAAAATGCGGCTTAAGTGGTTAATTCTAGGTCCTAATTATAGTATTGAAGTCTTGGAAAGATTCTATCATCATGCCACACTTCAATTCAAGGAATTTTTAGGAAACACCTAGTGAGGGTAAGTGTGGTAGAAGACACAGAGAGGTAAGTGACAGTCACTGAGTCCTGCTGAGCCACCTAACAGGGTTCCTTATGCCACATAGCATCTGGGTAAAATGTTCTAATCATCTCCAAGAGCCGCCACCCTCCTCTCCATCGCTTGACCACATAGCACTCTTCAGTCAAGCTCATATATTAACCATTTATGTGTCTCTGTTGATTCCATACAGAGTACTCTCTTTCTCCATAATCACCTCCCAGCCGTCCTTTCAGCCCCAGCTTCAAATTCCTTTTTCCATGGGCCTTTCCCCAAATTCCACATCTCCATGGTTATTCATCACCTTCGAACACGCAGAGTGTACAATCTGTTACAGAGCTTCAGCTTTGTATTGTTCACTCTTTCCTGTTGTAAATCCCGACTCCCCAGTGGATTATAAACTCCAAGAGGAGCTTATGGCGGGTGCTCCTTGAATGCTGATGGTCTGAGCACTACCTGACTGAGTCTCCTGAAACAGATTTAAAGTTCAGAATCATGTTCATGCGGTAGAATGGAAAGAGATCCTGAAAACTCTTCCGACCCCTCAGTGTGTTCTCTGTATTTAAGAATCTCTTACGATTTGCCTCCCTCTCTCTTTTTATCTTATCTTTCCTTCCCTTCCCCTATGTTTATCTGGTTTGTTTCTTAAATTCCACATAGGAGTGAAATCATATATTTGTCTTTCTCTGACTGACTTATTTCACTTACCATAATATACTGTAGTTCCACCCACACTGTTGCAAATGGCAAGATTTCATTTTTTAAATCATTGAGTAGTAGTCCATTGTGTATATATATGTGTGTGTGTATATATATATGTGTATATACATGTATATATACACATATACGTATGTATGTACACACACACACACACACACACCACATCTTCTTTATCTTCTTTATCCATTAATCAATCAATGGACATTTGGGCTCTTTCCATAATTTGGCTATTGTTGATAGTACTGCTATAAACATTGAGGTGCATGTGCCCTTTCGAATCAGCATTTTTGTATCCTTTGGATAAATACCTAATAGTGCAATTTCCAGGTTGTAGGGTAGTTCTGTTTTTAACTTTTTGAGGAAGCTCCATAGTGTTTTCCAGAGTGGCTGCACCAGTTTGCAGCGTGGTTCCCCTTTCTCTGCATCCCCACCAACATCTGTTGTTTTCTGAGTTGTTAATGTTAGCCATTCTGACAGGTGTGAAGTGGCATCTCATTGTGATTTTGATTTGTATATCTCTGATGATGAGGTGATGTTGAACATCTTTTCATGGGTCTGTTAGCCATCTGGATGTCTTCTTTGGAAAAGAGTCTATTCATGTCTTCTGCCCATTTCTTCACTGGATTATTTGTTTTTTGGGTGTTGAGTTTGATGAGTTCTTTATAGATTTGGGATACTAATCCTTTATCTGATAAAGGGTTGCTGAGGGGAGGTGGGTGGGGGATGGGCTAAATGGCTGATGGGCATTAAGGAGGGCACTTATTGGGAATGAGCACTGGGTGTTATATGTAAGTGATGAATCACTGGCTTCTACTCCTGAAGCCAAAACTACACTGTATGTTAACTAACTTGAATTTAAATATATAAATTTCAACAACAAAAAAAGAAAATCCTATTCTATTCTCCACCCAAGCTAACACATGCTTGCTGCCGTAGACACAAACATCTCTTACACTATTATAGACAAACATGTTATATTTGGGATGATGTGGTGTCTCCTTGTATTCTCCAACTCTTTCCTCTTCCCACCCTCCAACATCCTGGTCCATAACACCAGGATGATAGAATCCTTAGAAGGATTAAAGTGACAAGGTGGAGGGAGGGTGAGGAGGAAATGGGAGAGTTGGATATTTTTTTATTTAGAGAAATGTGGAAGGGTATTAATTTATCCATTCTTTGCTTGACTTCTGAAAAAGATTTCAGTGGGAAAAGAAATGGGATTGCAATACCTCTTGTCTTTCACACTTTAAGCACTGAATCGTGTGTGTATATGTGTGTGAGTATATGTGTGTTTAGCAGTAGAAAAGAAAGGATTCCAAAGCCATTGGTGTCATGATGCCAAAATATCCAGATGAAGAATTCAATCAATTGTGCAGATGTTACAAATACATAATGCCAAGTATCCCAATCTGTGGAAACATCGACTGATTTTTTTTTTCATTAAAAAAAAATATTTCAGCAGGGAACAGTTGCCGCCTGATTTGCCAAGCTTAAGAGCCAAAATGACAACACTTTCTATCCAAAGTTATCAGGTTGATGCTCTGGAAAGAGGTTTTGGTGTCTCAAAGATTTATCTTCTCTTCTTTCAGGGTACTCTTCAAGCAGGATTTTTTCTTTTTTACTTTTATTACATATTTAATTTAAGCAGAAGGGGGACACAAAAGATAGACAAAATGGACAAATCCTCAGAAATTGCTACAGAAAGAAACATTGTATTTTTTAAGTGGTATACCTCAGAACAAAAAAACATTTTTTTTGACGAGATTTAAACAGTCCTAAGAAAAACAACGTACAGAATACCATGAAGCGAGTTTTGTTGTGTTGACATATTAAGACTTCATAACACAGCCTCTGTAAACTCTAGTCTAGTTCAGGAATGCTCTAAATTGGCCCAAACTATCCAGGTCCTCGAATACCTGACACCAGAGTACCATTCGGAATTTTCCATCGGGTAGATCCCACCTAGCTCCACACCCCTCCCAGGCTGGGTCACTGCCCAAACTGCAAGCCCCGTGGTCATGGTCTTCTTCCTTACTCCACCTCAAATTGCTCTTAGTTTCTTCTCTCCCTACCCAACCTCCCCACAGTCTCCTCCTATCCAAATCCTTGATTATTGGAGAAGAGGGGAGGCAAAGAACAAAGGCCCTTCACCCTCACTTTTGAAAAAGCTAAGGTCCTCTTCAGTCGTGTTACCATCCATGTTTATTTTCAGAAAATATTTTATTGTCACCATGATTAAATAGACAATCAAGTGTTGTTACTGTCATCCATAACTATCTTAACCAAGTTACCAGTTCACTCTGAAATTTTTTTTATTTTTGTCTTCTAAAAATTGAATCCTATTTTTTTTTTCTTCAACGTTTTTATTTATTTTTGGGACAGAGAGAGACAGAGCATGAACGGGGGAGGGGCAGAGAGAGAGGGAGACACAGAATCAGAAACAGGCTCCAGGCTCCGAGCCATCCGCCCAGAGCCTGACGCGGGGCTCGAACTCACGGACCGCGAGATCGTGACCTGGCTGAAGTCGGACGCTTAACCGACTGCGCCACCCAGGCGCCCCCTAAATATTTTTTAAAACCCCAGATTCTCAAGCTACTTTTCATACCTAAAACTATCTTTGAGATCACCCAGACGGCCCCCGAGAAATTATAAATATTGATTCTTTCACCGTATGAAAAGAGAGATGCTGGAAATAACTAGGTTTGTTTGATGAGTTCCACGGGGAGGGTTGTCAGACCAGGAGAGATATTCATTCCCAGGTTAACTTTGTAGAAGGAAAATTTTATTAATATAAATTTATGAGAAATGGCCTGCTTTCTGGGAAATTCATGGTGATTTTTCAATATCTTCGCTGTCCACAACATATTTTAACCTTCATGGACAACATTGATCAAAACTCTAAGAAACAGTCGTGTTGGGTTTTCCTGTGTTTATCAGTCCGAGTATTGCTCTGCCTGATGACCTGATGAAGGCAGGCAACTATGGTGTTATCAGTCCTAATATCAGTTATTGTTTCAAATCTACTTGGCTGTAACCTTGTTCCTTTAATTTGGAGGTAGCACCTTTTAGGCCAGTTGCTCTCAACTGGGAACCTGCATCAGACTTAGGTATGGAGTTTTATAACAATACAACTGTTTACTCCTGAATCTCTCTCTTTTTTTTTTAATTTTTTTAAGTGTTTATTTATTTTTGAGAATGAGAGACAGAGCGTGATTGGGAGAGGGGCAGAGAGAGAGGGAGATAAAGAATCCGAAGCAGGCTCCAGGCTCCGAGCTATCAGCACATAGTCCAATGCAGAGCTTGAACTCACAAAGCCACAAGATCACAACCTGAGCCAGAGTCAGATGCTTAACCAACTGAACCACCCAGGCATCCCTAACTCAATCTCTTTACTTAGTATTCTTGGCACATGATAGCTCAGGATTATTATATATTATATCTTGAGGTTTTTTCCCCTCTATAAATATTATGTTCGTTTGTATAAATCGGATGTGATATTTATTGACTTCAGTAAAGATAGGCTTAGTTATTATACTTAGATATTTTATGTGAAAAAATGTTAATAACTTGATTGCCTTGGCGATATAACTTAGCCTAATCACAGAAGTGAGCTCCACCTTTCTCACTGGTCCTGGGGTCCTGGCCTCTCACTCCGGGGGAGGGGACTGTATAAAGCATGGAATCTTAGGGGCCAGCTTAGAATCCTGCCCTACTCCATCCGTCAATCCATCCTCATCAATATTTAAAGTAGCAGAAATCCTTCTTTTGTAATCTTTAATTTGCAGTCCAACTGGGAGTTTTAATTTTATTTATTTGGTATTTATTTCTTTTGGTAACTTCTTGTCATTGGAAGTTGGGAGAGGACTACAAGTGACATCAGGCTTGTCCCCTTTGTCTCCTAGACTTCTCTCCGCTTCTTGCTCTCTCTGCTGCTTCATCTCAGGCTCATTCACTGGCTCTTCTCTCTGTCTTATAAGGTGGATGTTCTCTGGGCTTCCATCCTCCGCCCTACTGTCTTCTCCCTGGATTTACTTTAACGGAATGGTTGCATCTGTTCCCAATTGCTTCAACCCCCATCCACATGCCAACACTGCTCACAATTTATATCTCCAGCCCAGTTATTTCTCCCTGTTTTAACCATAATTATTCTCAATTTCCTTGATTTAAATCAACTTAGTTACCATGTTTACATATCAGAGACAATAATCTGTACTTTTCATGACATTTATAAACCTTGATTTCCTTTAAACCCATTTTATGGTACTATTGATTTTCTTAATGAAACTTGACAGGGTTTTGATATATGTTAGCTCAGAAACTGGCAAGTGGGACAATTAGTACCTAAAAGCTGTATTGCAGATTCAAGGAGATCTTCATCATTTTTAAAGTATTTTTGTAAATGGCAGTCAGGAAAGTCCGAATGGTTATGATAGCTAAGTGACATTTGCAGAGGAAATATTTTATTCCAGGGAGTCTTTGTATTATCCCCTTTGAAAAAAGATTTAAAAGAATGTCTTTACTCTATTATTTTTTTGAGAGAAAGAGTGTGTGAGCCAGTGTAAGCAGAGGAGGGGCGGGGGGCGGGGAGAGAGAGAATCTTAAGCAGGCACCACACTCAGCACGGAGCCCCACTCCGGGCTTGATCCCACGACCCTGGGATCACGACCTGAGCTGAAATCAAGAGTCAGACGCTCAACCAACTGAGCCACCCAGGCCCCCGGTCTCATTCTCAATATGGTATAGCAGGTGTTACCTGCCATATCATCAATCAAAAAGCCTGAAATAGGAGGTATTTTACAGGAAATTACTATCAACATCATCACTGTAACTACATTGTACATGGGTGCAATACATAAGAAAACATTTCTTCTGTTTTGAGAGAAGCGATAGATGTGGGGGAAGGAGGAACAGGTCAGAATGGAGGTAAAGAAGTAGAGAGGTAAGTGAAAATACCAAGCTGAGAGCATTGAAGGTGTCAAAGGAAAGGCCGTTCCTTCCTGCTGAAACCCTGTGCCTCACGCTTTAGGCACACTAGCACCCCTTCATTACTTGGCTGGACATGGGCACTGAAAGTCAGGAGGGACTTTAGCAGGCAGCCAGAAAATGCAGTGTCCGTAGAATTGGAATTTTCAAACTGTTTGGAAATAATTAGCAAATTGAGGAGAGGGAGGTAGGAAGAGACAGAGAGACAGAGACGGAGAGAAATCAAGAGGGAGACATACTCAGAAAGAGGATCAGAGAACACTTTCCAGGCAAAGCCCCTAATAGAGTTACACAAGACAGGAATCTGGTTCGACATTATGATTCCTGGAATTAGAAAACCACGGCCAATAAGGCCTTGTCATAATGAGTCAGTATAAAATGAACCAGGGGGAAAAAAATCTGTCAATCTTCCCAGTGTGCATTAAGGGCAAGATTTTTGTCACCACATTTTGCCCAACATATTGTAAAAATGTTTAATAAAAAACTTTAGACACTAAAAGCAATATTTCTGTCACATGTAAAACCATTCAAAGCAGATAGACGAGACAGCTACATGATGCCATTTCCAAAACCCAAAGCATCCTTCAGACCCTAAGACCACCTTCACCAAAGGAAGCTTCCACAAAGTTTGCTCTATGCAAGTCCCTCTAAGCTGGTCTGTAGTTTTGAAAATATGCTTGTTAGATCTAATGTGAACTGCTGCATCAGAAACATAGGAAATAAGTTATTATTCACACAAAAAAGTCCATGTTCGAGTGACATTCTTAAGAAACTTTGAATTATTCTGTTGAAACTGGAAGCATTCTGCTTTTCTCCCTTAAAACATATGCCAGTCGCTAAGTTGGTCAGCACTGGCCTTTTTTGCACAAAATAATGACAATAATGGTAACAGCCATCGTCTACTGAGCACTGACTTTGCGGCACATATCGCTCTAAGCGAAACTCTCATATGAGATACGCTCTGTCGTTCACATGTGCAGGGCAGTTAATTCTCACAAAAGGCAATATGTTTGGTTTAGTGATTATCGATGATTCCATAGAGACATGGAAAGCAAGAGACAGAGAGGCTGAATGAGTTGCCTCGAGTTCCGCAGTTGCCGGCGTCTGCTCAAGCTGCAACGTGCCTGCAATGCTCTCTTTCCGCGTCTCTGCCCACCAGCGTCCCACACCCCACCCTTACTCCCGCGCCCAGGAGAATGAATGAGCCCCTCTTCTGCGACCTTTCATCCCTGCAGCACAACTCTCTTTGTACTTCTGGTTTCCTCTAAGATAGCATCTAGTACCGCGCACAGCAGATGCTGTCCAGATGCTGCCTACAATTACTGACTAAACTCTGTACCTCCCACTAGATAGAACTTATTTCTCCTCAAACCTTCTACAACATTTAGCACGTCCCTTATACAGCTTCACTTTAACGTTTTTCATGCCAGTTTACTCTCTCATCTTGGTCCAGTCCCTTTCCACAGTTTAGAAATTCCTGCACGTTAGGGGCCTTATGTGAGGTATAACACGCAAAATCTGTGTACCAGGACGGCCCTGGGAAAATAGCTGCTGAAGTGAATGCCTGGAAACCACATCTACTCTTGTCACAGCATTCATATCCCTAAAGAGGTGTCTCTCTCAAAACCCATTCCTTAATTATATCCCCCAAGTTGGATTCTTAACAGCCCTGTGCTCTGCTTAGCTGGATAATTACATGAATGTGATAATTCTGGCCCTCTCCACCTTACACAAGAGCCACACTATCAGATTCTATGAACAGAAGCGTTTTGATAACTATGAATTATGTAGTAAACAGCTCATCGCAAGGAGGAAAACTGGGAGCCCCAGAAAGTACAGAGTGAGAACCTGGTCTGAGAAACTCACTCTTCTGATAACAAGAGGGTAATAAGTGCATGAGACTAAGAATGGAGGAAGCCTGGACAAGATTGGACCCCGCCAGGGGTAGGTAGATAGGGGTCGTCAAAGAGTGCGGCATCCAGGGGACTAAGGATCAGGAACAACTAGCTCCCCTCCTAGTCGGGAGCTGTGGAAAAACCCACAGTTGGCAATTCGGCCAAGGCAGAATGCACTTAGTATCTTCCAATTCTAGAGCTGCGGAACTGGGCAACAGGGCCTGCCCCAGCCAGGCAGGCGGGTGAGCTCACACGAATGCCTCTACTCTGCTAAGCTAGATACGCTCTGTCCCACAGAATTCCTTATGCTGTAGCTGAGTTGATCATTTACTCTGTCCGTGTGCTGGGATGTAGGGTGAAAGCACGGGTTGAAAGGATAGAACATGATTGTTAATCTAAGGTGGTCTCAAAGGTTTCGCTTAATATGTTTTTTTTTTAATTTTTTTTAACGTTTTATTTATTTTTGAGACAGGGAGAGACAGACATGAACAGGGGAGGGTCAGAGAGAGGGAGACACAGAATCTGAAACAGGCTCCAGGCTCTGAGCTGTCAGCACAGAGCCCAACGTGGGGCTCGAACTCACAGTCTGCGAGATCATGACCTGAGCCGAAGTCGGCCACTTAACCGACTGAGCCACCCAGGTGCCCCTGGCTTAATATGTTTTTTAATGTTTCTTTATTTTTGAGAGAGAGACTCAGAGTATGAGTGGGAAAGGGGCAGAGAGAGAGGGAGACACAGAATCCGAAACAGGCTCCAGGCTCTGAGCTGTCAGCACAGAGCCCGACATGGGGCTCGAACTCACGAACCGTGAGATCATGACCTGAGCCGACGTCGGACCCTTAACTGACTGGCCACACAGGCACCCCTCAGAGGTTTGGTTTAAAGAGGAGAATTCTACTGTCCTGTGGATCTTGGACTTGCGAGGTTCAGAGGAGATGAATGAGGTCAGCGTGGGTCCTGAGGCATGGGTATCTTTAAAACACCCCTGGCAACACTGCTGAGCCAATTCCCCAGAACTGCCCTACAATACTCTCACTCAGTCTTACTTAACTTTTCCACCTGGCAGCTCCAGGCTTTGAGATGAGCCCATGAACTTTGTCCTCCTTTCTTTTTTCTTGGCTTCCTTCCAAAAGGCACCAGCTATTTATGGGGAGCCTTTTCCTGGTCATAAAACATATTGGCAGAATCGGCTTGGGGACAATTCTTATTTCTCTTGGGATATCTTTCTTGTAAGGTAGAACTACTGTCATTGGATGATAAGGAAGTCTGTGAAAGGTCTAGATATATTGTGAGTAAGGAGCATTTCCAAGAGAGTTCCAAGTTAAAACTTAGCCTATATTGTAGTTTGGCTTTCAGTTTAATGTGGTCTTCAAAAGAAAAGAACGTGCCTTTACTCTGTAAAAAATTTTTTAATGATTAGTTTTGAGAGAGAGAGAGAGAGAGAGACAGAGTGCAAATGGGGGAGAGACAGAGAGAGGAGACACAGGATCTGAAGCAGCTTCAGGCTCTGAGCTGTCAGCACAGAGCCCAATGCGGGACTCAAACCCATGAATTGCTAGATCATGACTTGAGCCGAAGTCAGACGCTTAACCGACTGAGCCACCCGGGCGCCCCTACTCTGTAAGATTTCTGACAGCCTGTGTCTATACGTCACATTGTTTTTGCAGCGCTGTCATTAAAAAACTGGATTAAAAGTAGTTTATTCCAATTAATACATACACGTGGTCTTAAAAACAAAGCTGTATCAAAACATCTCTAGTAAAAGTCAGCAGTTGGTTAACCCACCTCTCTTCATAACGACAACCCCCCAAATAACTTTCAATTTAACTGTTTCTTCTGGGTTTTCCCTTTGTGAGACAGAGAGTGAGTGAGGGAGGGGCACAGAGCGAGGGAGAGACAGAATCCCAAACAGGCTCCATACTGTCAGTGCAGAGCCCGACACGGGCTCAGGAACTGTGAGCTCACGAACTCATGAACTCATGAACCTTGAGATCATGACCGAAGCTGAAACCAAGAGTCAAATGCTTAACTGATTGAGCCACCCAGGTCCCCTTCTCTAGTACATTCCTAAGGAAGGATGCATAGGGTGGTTCTTTTTCTTAGTCCAAGCATATGTGAAAATGTCTTGCTCTCATACATGATTGATAGTTGGGCTGAGTATAGAACTTTTGACCTAAAGTCTTTTTTTTCCCCCTCAGATTTTGAAGACATTTATTCATGTAGATGTTCAAGGTGTTTAAACCTTCTCTAAGAATTGTATAGAAAATAAAATATATATTTTATATACATAGTATATATATTCTGGGGTTCTTAAATTTCAAGATGGTTGGAAATGAATTTTTAAAAAATCCATTATTGAGAGTGGTCTGTGGGGTTTTTTTAATCTGGAAACTCATGTCGCTCTCCCTCTCGCTCTCCCTCTTGCTCTCTTCCTCTCGAGCCTCCTCCTTCTAGCCATAGGAGTTTTTCCTGCTTTCCATACCCTCTGCTCTTTTTTTCTAGAAATCTTATTGTTGACAGCTTTGAGTTGCTCTCTTTGTTATCTTATTGGGTTACAACTCTTCATCTTTTATCTTACTTTCTGGGATAGTTTCTTTGATTTGGTTGTAATCATATTTGTATTTTCAAGGCTCTTTCTTTATTTCCCTATAGCAGTTTGGTCTGCTATGAAAATAATGGCCTGCAATATTTTCTCTTCTCTCTGAGGATACTAATAAAAAATGTTTTCTATGTAATTTTTTAAAGTTGATTTATGTTTTGAAAGAGAGAGAGAGAGAGAGAGAGAGAGAGAGAGAGCAGGGGAGAGAAGGAGAGAGAAAATCCCAAGCAGACTTTGTGGGGACAGCACAGAACCCAATGCAGGTCATGAACCATGAGATCATGACTTGAGCCAAAATCAAGAGTCAGTTGCTTAACCAACTGAACCACCCAGGCGCCCCCAAAATATTTTACCTTTTCTTTTATTTCTTGTATCTTTGCCATCCAAGTTCACTTTTTGTTTGTTTCATCAGTGTCTCTCAGGTTGGAGGCCCTTAGGTGTTTGGTAATCTGTGGCTGTCCATTCACATTACTGTAACAGCTTTATTGAGAGATAATTTACACACCTCACAACTCACCCATTTAAAGTGAACACAGCAATGGTTTGCAGGTATAGTTTTGCAACTATCACCACCTAAACTTTAAATTTTTTTTTAACGTTCATTTATTTTTGAGACAGAGAGAGACAGAGCATGAACGGGGGAGGGTCAGAGAGAGAGGGAGACACAGAATCTGAAACAGGCTCCAGGCTCTGAGCCATCAGCACAGAGCCTGATGCAGGGCTTGAACTCATAAACCGCGAGATCATGACCTGAGCTGAAGTCGGACGCTTAACCGACTGAGCCACCCAGGTGCCCAACCACCACCTAAACTTTAGAACATTTTCATCACCCCAAAAAGAAACCCCATACCCGTTAGTAGTCATTTCCCATTTCTCCTTAGTTGATCTTCTCTCCCCTGCTTCTTCTGACTCAGCTCTAGGAAACCACTCATTACTTTCCATTTCTACATATTTGCCCGTTCTGGCCATTTCATAATGGGGACTGAATCATACAGTCTCTTGTGACTGACTTCTTTCACTTAAAATGTTTTCCAGATTCCTCCATGTTGCAGCATGTATTCGTATTTCACTTTTTTAAATTGCCAAATAATATTCCATTGTATGGATATGCCATATTTTGGTTATCCATTCATCCATTTATGGACATTTTCCCCACCTTCTGACCATGATGAATAAGGCTGGCGTGAACATTCATGTGCAAGTATTTATGTGGACATATGTTTTCATTTCTCTTGGGTTTACATCTAGGAGCGGAACTGCTGGATCATATGATAACTCTAAGTGTGAATTTTTAAGAAACTGCCTGAAACATTGCTGAAGTGCTTCACCATTTTACATTCCCACCAGCAGTGTATACAGGTGTCCGTTTCCCTACATCCTCGCCAATAGTTGTGATTATCCATCCTTTTTATTATTGCCATGCTAGTGGGTATGGAGTGATGTCTTGGGGTTTTGATTTGCATTTCTCTAATAGCTAATGACATTGAACATCTATTCATGTACATATGGGTTATGTGTATATTTTCTTTGAAAAAATATGTCTCCTCAGATCCTTTGTCCATTTTTAATTGTTTTGTTGTTGTTGTTGTTGTCAGTGTGTTTTATTATTTTTTTTTTAATTTTTTTTTCAACGTTTATTTATTTTTGGGACAGAGAGAGACAGAGCATGAACGGGGAGGGGCAGAGAGAGAGGGAGGCACAGAATCGGAAACAGGCTCCAGGCTCTGAGCCATCAGCCCAGAGCCCGACGCGGGGCTCGAACTCACAGACCGCGAGATCGTGACCTGGCTGGAGTCGGACGCTTAACCGACTGCGCCACCCAGGCGCCCCTTCAGTGTGTTCTATACATCCCGGACACAAGTCCCTTATCAGATATATGATTTGCAAGTTTTTTCTCCCATTCTGTGGGCTATCTTTGCATGTTCTTGATAGTATCCTTTGAAGCACAGAAGGTTTTAATTTTAATGAAGTCCAATATATCTATTTTTTTTTCTTTTGTGTCTTGTGATTTTGGTGTCATCTCTAAGAAGGCATGGCCACAAAGATTTAATCCTATATTTTCTTCTATGGGTTTTACAGTTTTGGTCTTATATTTAGGTCTGTGATGCATTTTGAGGTGTTTGTTTGTTTTTTGTTTTGTTGTTTTTTTTTTTTTTTTGTATATGGTGTTTAGAAGTCAAGTTTCATCCTCTTGCGTGTGAGGATTCAATTGTCCCCACACTGTTTGCTGAAAAGACTTGTTTACCCATCTTTAAGAGTGAAACATTGGACGACTAATTGGAAATGCTATGAGGATGTGAGTAAGTTGCATGAGAGGAGCTAAGCACCTGGAAGGCTCTCCTCTAGGGTTACTGGGCAGTGAGCTGGCCTTTTCCTGGAGTTCCCTAAAAAGGTAGTATTCAAAGATGTGTCACTCTGTCCTCAGCCCTGTACCTTCCCCCACTGCACCTGCTGCTTTGGTCCAGAACATCTCTTGCTTAATTTCTACAAAAAATTAGTCTGTGGTCACTTGGAAATAGGTGATGGATGGGTGGGTAGGAGAAGGTTGACACCTGTCCAGTGTAGGTTGGTGGAGATCCACCAGGGTTTAGTCACTTCAAATGCAGATTTCCCTGGATTTTAACCTTTTGCTTTTATCCACACCTTGGTGCCTGCAAGTCTTGAGACTTTTTATGAGTTTCAGTGGAGGAAATTGACTCATTCCTCATCAGTGGACCTTTCAGCAGGTATGTGAGTTTTGGCTTCATCCACTCTGCCAAGTCACTTGCCATGCCTCTTTTTAATTGTACCCTCTGAAAATCTATTGAAAGACTTCGCCTGCTGATGACTCATCTCCCTTTCTTGTTTTGGTCATTTATCATTTTAATGATGCTCTGGAGCAAAAGAAGATAACCAGGTGATAAATATGCCACGTTTAACAGGAAATTTCTCTTCATTTCTGACTGTGCACGGCTTTAAAAAGAACTGCATTTCAAATCAGAATATAGCTAATTTCAGTAGGAGAATCTGATTTTATAAATGTGAATTTACAGTTAAAAAGAGAGAGAGAGAGAATAATCTTTCTAAATTCAAGTCTATGGTCCATATTAGAGGCCATCCCATTGACAAATTTAAACTCCCTTGATGGCGGGCACCTTGTCTCTGTCTCCCCCAGGAAATTCTCCAAGCCAACCACAGAGTTTAATACATGGGGAGCTTTCAATAAATGTTTTATAAAGGAATGGAAGAATTAATGAGCAGTCATATGATACTGATCAAAGTTGCCAATGACCATGAGTAGCCTCCTGGTAAATGGTAATATTTTTCTGCACTGACAGCGCTGATTTTGACTGATTTTTGCATCCTGACATGTGGGAAGTAGATGAAGTACATTAATTTCTCAACTGTAAGGTCCAAAGCTAAGCTGCATTTTACTCATATGCAAGTCAACACAGACTGATGAGGTAGAAAAATTTACTCCTAGTTCAACGAAATCTGACTTCAAAGCAAGTTAAACTTACTCTTAAATCAATCTTCCCACATTCTTCCCACCAACTCCAGAAGATGAAATGTCATTGTTCACCGACAGGACTTAAATTGAATTAATTAAATCCATCCATTTTGGTGATTATAAAATATAATCAAATTTATAACAGAATATTAGTTTATTATCTTGCTGTTTCACAATTATCTTGAGATATAGGAGATGAAATGACTGTCTTTGGGGTGAGCTTTTGTTCCATTTTATTCTGAAAATTCTAAGATATGTAGATTCACACCACCTAGAAGTATTTGTTCTGAATTTAATATTTTTGTTGTACAAGGTCACCAAGACACATGATAGCTATAAAGAAAGTAAGTTATTTGGAGTTGAGGAAGCAAAATAAACATAGACAAACCATAATATATATGGTTATAACTTTATATGGTTTTACTCATCATATTTCACTCTACTTCAAGTTAATCTATTAATAAACTCTGGAAATAGAAAATGCAAAATAGGGGGCGCCTGGGTGGCGCAGTCGGTTAAGCGTCCGACTTCAGCCAGGTCACGATCTCGCCGTCCGTGAGTTCGAGCCCCGTGTCAGGCTCTGGGCTGATGGCTCAGAGCCTGGAGCCTGTTTCCGATTCTGTGTCTCCCTCTCTCTCTGCCTCTCCCCCGTTCATGCTCTGTCTCTCTCTGTCCCAAAAATAAAATAAAAACGTTGAAAAAAAAAATTAAAAAAAAAAAAGAAAATGCAAAATAGGAGATGTTGGTGATTTGACTTCTCAAAATGCTTAGCTTGCTGAGAAAGTTTCAGATAACTTTTAGGAATAGCACATCTAAATTAAGTTGGTTTCAACCCATTGCCTATGTCTTGGATTGTTGCCCAGCACTTTCTCTAGGGTTTCTGGAAGATGTTGTTTCTTGCCTTTTTAAAAATAGTTGAGATATGATCAAGAAGAGTAGGTTTCCATTATTCTGAAAAAAATGTAGAAGCAAAGTGTTTTCCTCCCCAAAGTGGGGGGGAAAGTTGTTTGATCTCAGTCGTTCTACTTGATAATTACTATCTATTTTGTTCTTGGGTGTTTTTCCTTCTTTGTTTTGGCTTAAATCTCTTCGTAACTAGTGACATTTACTGGTTTCCTTCATTATCATTCATTAGATAGTTTAAAAATTACATGAACAGGGATGTCTAGTGTCTCAATCGGCTGAGCATCGGATTTCACCTCAGGTCATGATCTCACAGTCTGTGAGTTCAAGGCCTGCATCTGGCTCTGTGCTGACAGCTCAGAGCCTGGAACCTGCTTCAGATTCTGGGTCTCCCTCTCTCTCTGCCCCATCTCCCACTCATGTTCTGTCTCTGCCTCTCAAAAATGAATAAGTGTTTTAAAAAATTAAAATAAATTACACGAACATTTTTTTAAATCTCAAAAAACAATTTGAAATGTCATTTACGTTACTTAAACTATGGTTATATCAATATTTTACTGGTAGAATTAGATACTCAGTTTGGAGTTACAGAGAAGTAAATATGTTATTGTCATTTATATTTTTCTAAAGAGACTCTTTCACAGGCACAAGCCTAATGAGTTCACTTTTAATTTTGTTCTGGAATCTTTCTGCATTCATAGGCAACTGCTGATGTTTCTTGTATCTCAAGTCCTCCTGTTTCTTAGAACCATTTTTACTATAAATTGAATGTTTATATCCTCCCCAAATTCATATGTTTTAAACCTAATCCCCAATGTGATGGTATTTGGAGTTGGGGCCTTTGGGAGGTGGTTTTGTCATGAGGGCAGAGCCCTCATGCCTGGGATTAGTGCCCTTCTAAAGGGATCTCAGAGAGTTCCCTCACCAATTCTGTCACATGAGGTTCCAGGAAGAAGCTGTCAAGACCCAGGAAGCCTGTTCTCACCAGACACTGAGTGTGCCAGCACCTTGATCTTAGACTTCTCAGCCTACAGAGCTGTGAGAAATGAGTGTCTGTAATTTATAAGCCACCCAGTCTATGGAATTCTGTGACAGTAACCCCAACTGACGAAGACATATTTTATATTTTCTTGGTTTCTCTGTTTGAATAGCAAAGAATGCTATCCTTTCTTAATTCTCATATGTTCAATAATGCCTTGATTTTGCCTGCCCACTTAATTAATATTTGTCTGGGTGCAGAATTCTAAATCCAAACCTTCAGAATTTAGAAACCATTATTCCATTGCAACATGTGTAACATCTTTTGTTAACCTGATTCAAGTAGTCTGTAGCTAGTAACTTTTGTCTGGAAGGCTTTTAAGTTTCTCTCTTTGTCCTGGAGTTCTAACGTTTCACAAGTATGTGTCTAAATACATTAATTGTTAATTATTCTCGACACTTAGTAGGGTCTTTCAAATCTTTCTTCAGCTCCGTACCTTTTTCTACTTTTGTTTCTCAATTATCTATTTCCTTTTATTCATCCTGTTTTCTCCTTTTGGAATTTTGATTAGGTGGCTATTGGACGTCCTAAAAATCTGCTGTATCTCTTAACTTCTCTCCTACTTTTAAAATAGGCAATAGAGGGGCGCCTGGGTGGCGCAGTCGGTTAAGCGTCCGACTTCAGCCAGGTCACGATCTCGCGGTCCGTGAGTTCAAGCCCCGCGTCGGGCTCTGGGCTGATGGCTCGGAGCCTGGAGCCTGTTTCCGATTCTGTGTCTCCCTCTCTCTCTGACCCTCCCCCGTTCATGCTCTGTCTCTCTCTGTCCCAAAAATAAATAAACGTTGAAAAAAAAAAAATTTAAAAAAAAAAAAATAAAAAAATAAAATAGGCAATAGAGAATATTAGTTTAAGAGCAAAGTCTCCGGGGTCAGATTCCCTAGATTTTAATTTCAGCTCTGCTGCCCCAGTAGCTGTGTGACTGGGCATGTTACTTAACTTCTCTGTAAATAATAATAGTTCTCAGCTCAGAGAGTTGTTATAAAAATTAAATATGTGGGGCGCCTGGGTGGCTCAGTCGGTTAAGCATCTGACTTTAGCTCAGGTCACGATCTCGTGGTCTGTGAGTTTGAGCCCCGCGTCGGACTCTGGGCTGATGGCTCAGAGCCTGAAGCCTGCTTCCGATTCTGTGTCTCCCTCTCTCTCTGCCCCTTCCCCGTTCATGCTCTGTCTCTCTCTGTCTCAAAAATAAATAAAACTTAAAAAAAAAACAAGTTAAATATGTAACAACTAAAGCACTTAGAACAGTCTGGCACATATTAAGTACTACTATTATTTCCCTCTTCATTGGCTCTTTGTCTGTATATTCTCAGAGTTCCTTGAATTTACCTTCTGTATTATCAACTTTTCTAGGTGTCCCTTTCATTATTCAGACCATTTATTTTTTTCATTCGAGCAACTGTATTTTTTTAAGTATTTATTTATTTTGAGAAGAAGGGAGTATGCACACTTGTGAGCCAGTGGGGGAGGGGCAGAGAGAGAGGGAGAGAGAGAATCCCAAGCAGGCCCTGTGCTGTCAGTGTTGAACCTGACCTGGGACTTGATCCCATGAGCCTTGAGATCTCGACCTGAGCCAAAATCAAGAGTCAGATGCTTGACTGACTGAGCCACCCAGGTGCCCCCTGGCCCTGAGCTGTTGTATTTTTAGGTGCAATAATATCTGTCCCATTTTCTGATTGTTCCATTTTCATAGCAGCTTGTTCTCATTTTTGGTAGCAAAAACTTTAAGTTTTTATTTAAATTCCAGTCAGTTAATACACAGTGTTATAATAGTTTCAGCTGTAAAATATAGTGATTCAACACCATAGAACACCCAGTGCTCAACACAAGTGCACTCCGTAATCGCCATCACCTGTCCCTCCCCAACCCCGCCTACCTCCCCCAAACTCAATTTTAATATTAACTGTTTTTTGAAGTATAAGTTCTTTTTTGTTCATCAAGTTATCTCCTCTTTTCTAGAGTTAGTATTTCTTCTGTTCATCTTGGTCTTTCTCTTCCACGGTGTGGATTTTCTTTAAATGCCTGGTGACCCTTGATTTCCTTTTATTGTGTATGGATGTTGGTAGACACACATACTGAGCTTGGGTTTCCTTTGTAGTTGTGTTCGATCTGGCTCTACCTCAGTCAGAGTCCAAACAGGAAAACAAAAGCACATTAAACATGGTAAACATTCACACAGATCAAAGTTAATACAGACATTTTTTACAAGAATTTTGGAAAGTCTGGAGAAGCCAAAGACAGTAGAATCAAGTTACTTGAGGATTAATAACTACAGGAAACTGTGACCATCTCTGTTTTGAGGAGGCAAAACTTTACCCAAAGCTAGCTCAGATGTGCTGCTAAGGGTCCTGCTGTTGAAGCCCAGCTGTCTGAGCAGGAACCCGGTAATCTGATCTAAATATCCCCCCTGGGACTGGGGTCGGCAAATTTAAATGCCTACAGGGCTTGGTAAGCCTTGAAATATATGAAGCAGGTGGGCTGGTGGGCCTGAAACAGCAAGGGTGGTAGGAAATGCACACCCAGCCAAAAGGCATTTGCATTAAATTTTGCAAAATATTACGGCTATCTAATAAAACTGATTTTCGGCTAGATTCTATATCTGCCGGTTTCCACTCTCCCAACATATTTTAAATATTTACTTTACAGGACAACTTATTTTCAGGTTTACCAAAGGCCTAATAACGCACACCACAGAGAGTGAGTTTTACTATTATGTGTAGAGCTGGATATTAGCAATTGGTG
The DNA here is from genome assembly GCF_022079265.1 of Lynx rufus. Classification (NCBI taxonomy): domain Eukaryota; kingdom Metazoa; phylum Chordata; class Mammalia; order Carnivora; family Felidae; genus Lynx; species Lynx rufus. The sequence goes on along the minus strand of NW_025814889.1, from coordinate 73,954,625 downwards.
TCCTATTACATTATTTTGTTAGATTCATATATCGTAGTATGATTTGGGTCATACTGGTGAAAACGTTCAGTTGGTTTTTTTGTTCAGCTCTTTTGAGGGTATAGGAAAACAATCCTGTTCCTTTTAATATTTTATAGTCTGCTTTTTGTAGCTCTGTCTGACAAACATGAGCTGGAGTATCATTACGTTTTGGATGCCTCCCAGATATGAATATCACTTTTCAGACCATAAAAGGAGTGACAGGATCCTTGGCAAATGGACTAAGGAGGACTGAACCTCAAAAGAACGGACTTTATGCTGACTGGAACAGTGGAGAAAAGGAAACAAGGAAAAGAAAAGTGGACCTGTCATACGGCCACCTGAATTTTCCCAGATATTATTAAGTTTATGGGGGAAAGACTCACACCAAGACCAAGCAATTACCTTCAACTCTAGGAGAAAGGAACCAAGATGTTTTTGTGCCTTAATGCATGCCAGGCTCTGTACATTGTCATTTTGTTTTTGTCAAGTCAACCACACCTTTGAGCCCATGTTATGGACGGAAGCTTGAGGCTCAGAGAATTTAAGCACCTGACCAGTTAAACAACTATTAAGTGCCAGCTCTGCTATTTAAACATAAATCTGTTTGATTTCAACCCTTGGGTTCTTTCCTCTACACCATACTGTTTCTTTATGAAGTCAGAAGTTAGTAAGAGATTTCAGAAGACTGTGGGGAAACTCTCCACAAAGGAGCATTTTTGAGAGCTGTCTGTTTTCCCTTGACAATGTATTTTTTTAATATTTTTTAATGTTTATTTTTGAGACAGAGGGACACAGAGCATGAACGGGGAGGGTCAGAGAGAGGGAGACACAGAATCTGAGGCAGACTCCAGGCTCAGAGCTGTCAGCACAGTGCCTGACGCAGGGCTCGAACTCACAGACGGTGAGATCACGACCTGAGCCGAAATCAGACGCTTAACCGATGGAGCCACCTAGGCGCCCCTTCCCTTGACAATGTATTGAGAAAGTGTTATAAATTTTAGACATTTTACTGGTTACTTTGCAAGCAGGCAATAAATGAGTAAAATTATTCCAACTTCATATCCACTTAGATAGCTGTTGAGCCAACCAAGTCAGGCGTTGGCGATGACCCGGCCATCTTTGCCCTGTTCCACAAATAGAGCAGTGATGACTCATGTGCACAGAGTTGGTAATAAACTCACTTGCTCATGCATGCACCCTGAGCTGTGGTCCCCAGTGACTTAATGGGTCTCTGAATGTTGACAGCCAGCCACATCTAAAATTGCAGCTAGGAATAGAAGGGAACTGAGAAATCAGATACTGTGGATACTGTGCTCTACTTCCAGAACCCTCACCGCACATAATGGAAAAACCAGCACAGGCCTTCAATAGGTAGCTGAAAGACTGAATTCTGGGCTGGTGGAATTAACCAACCTGAAAGGTGATTGTTCAAGGGCCAACTGATCCTGTGACTTGAAGTAAGTAAGAGGCCCTGGAAAGCCTGGCAGTTCATGAACACTGTCTGGTCGTATTCCCTCTTAAAATCAACATGTTGATATGTTTCTGAGCATATAATGGGCACTGCCTAATACCCCTAATTGCCACTTAGTGTCAATCTTGGGCTTATTCTTTCTGTGTGCTTTATGATCCCTTAATTGGTTGATTAGATCAGCGATGGCTGTGAAGGAGGTAAGTTAGTGTTGCCTTCTGTCTACTCTTGAGACTAGACGTCAATATCCACTACCCTGCGGAGGCCACACCTTGATTTTTCCTTTGCCGTATCTTGTTTTGAAATCAGACACACCTGGAAAGCCCTTTATGCTTGTTAATATTAACTCAGAAGGTCCTAAATAGCTTCCCAACATCCTCTCTTGCCTCTCTCTAATCCAGGGGTCCTCAAACTTTGGCATGCACAGAATGCACCTGCTAGACTTGTTAAAACACAGACTGTAGTGCCCCACCCCAGTCCCTAAATCTAGGTGGAAGCCCCAAATTATGCATTTCTAGCATGTTCCTAGGTTATGTTAATGCTACCAGCCAGGGGGCCATTCTTTGCGCACCAACCAGGTACTTCAACTCTGCTCTGGAACACAAAGACCTAGCCTTGCAGAAACCCATCAGGAGACTCAAGGCTTTGTGAAAAGCAACGCTGAGGAAAAGCCAAACTCTGTTTTTCCCCCTAAGTGGGGGAAAGCCACAACGACCCTCTAATTCCGTGGTTCTCAAAGTGCAGCTCCCCAACCGGAAGTATTAGTGTCACCCAGGGACTTGCTAGGAATGCAAATTCTCAGGCCCCACCCCAGACCACTTGTGTCAGAAATTCTGGAGGTGCAGCCCCGCAATCTCTTTTACGAGCTCCCCAGAGCTTGTCGTCTACAAGGCAGAGTGGCTTTTAATTGAATTTTTTATTGTGGTAATTGTTTAAACAAACATGTAGTTGTAAGAAATATTGTGGGGAGATTTCTTGTACACTTTGCCCAGCTCCCCTGAAAAGTAACATTTTGCAAAATGATAGAATAGTGTCATAACTGAGGTTTTAACGTTGATACAATGCCCCTCTTTTATTTGGAATTCAGCAGCTTTCCTTGTAGTAATGTGTGTGTGGTGGGCAGACACGAATGTGCATATTAAGTTCTATACGGTTTCATTACCTGTGTTTATTGGTGCATCAACCACCACAAACGAGTTCCAACACCATAAAGACCCTTCGGTTCGTCCTTTTTTTTTTTTAATTTTTTTTTAACGTTTATTGATTTTTGAGACAGAGGATGAACGGGGGAGGGTCAGAGAAAGAGGGAGACACAGAATCTGAAACAGGCCCCAGGCTCTGAGCCGTCAGCACAGGGCCCAACGTGGGGCCCGAACTCACGGACCACGAGATCATGACCTGAGCCGAAGTCGGCCGCTTAACCGACTGAGCCACCCAGGTGCCCCTGTCCTTCTTTTTAAACTGTTCCCTCTAGCACAGCCTGCACCTTCCTGGTTCTTAACCCTTGGCAGTCTCTCTTCTGTTTTCCATTCCTAATGTTTGTCATTTCAAAAATGTTATATAAATGAAATCATACAGTATGTAACTTTTTAGGATTGGCTTTGTTTCACTCAGTATAATTAGCTGGAGGCTCATCCAAGTTGGGTGTATCAATAGTTTGTTCCTTTTTATTGCTGAGGAGTTTTTAGGGGGAGTACGTAAGACAGTTTGTTTAAACATTCCTGTTGAAGGACATCTAGACTGATTCCAATTTTTTGGCTATTACAAAGAAAATGGCTATGAACATCCACAGAGAGGTTTTTGTGTGAGCATAGGTTTTCATTTATTTGGGGATAAATACCGAAAAATATAATTGCTAGGTGGTATGTAGTTACATGTTTGGTTTTACGAGAAACTCCCAAACTACTTTTCAGAGTGGCTATACCAATTACATTTTCGCAGCAAAGTGTGAATGATACAGTTTCTCCACATCCTCACCAGCATTTGGTGTTCTCACTATTTTTTGTTTTAGCCATTCTGATAGATGTGTAGTAGTACCTCACCAGGGTTTGAACATACATGTCCCTAATGGCTAGTTATCTTGAACCTCTTTCCATGTGCTTGTTTGCTATCTGGATATCCTCCCCAGTAGCATGACTGCTCATGTCTTTTGTCTATTTCTAACTGCATTATTTTTTGTTGTTGCTGTTTCTGCTGTCAAGTTTTAAGAATTCTTTACATATTCTAGATACAAATCCTGTGTTGGTTGTGTGGTTTGCAAAACTTTTTCCTCCAGTCTATAATTTCTCTCTTCGTCCTCTTCACATACATTTTCGCAGAGCAAAAGGTTTTAATTTCGGTAAAGTCCATTATCTCCTTTCATAGAAAAATTGTCCATAGTGAGGTTGGTTTTTTTTAAGTTTTTTTTTAATGTTTATTTTTGGGGGAGAGAGAGAGAGAGAGAGAGAGAGAGAGAGAGAGAGAGACAGGGGCAGAGAGAGAGGGAGACACACAATCCAAAGCAGGCTTCAGGCTCCAAGCTGTTAGCACAGATCCCGATGTGGGGCTCGAACCCACAAACCGTGAGATTGTGACCTGAGCCGAAGTCAGACACTTAACTGTCTGAGCCACCCAGGCACCCCATAGTGAGGTTTTTTTTTTTTTTTATATTGTGGTAAGAGTACACATAACATAGTGACCTTTCAAAACACCTTTCTACAGTGACCCTTTAAAACACAGATCAGATTATGTCGCTTCCCTGTTTAATACCTTTTAATGGTTACCTATTGTCCTTAGGATAACGTTAAAATCCCTAATGTGGAGTAAAGCCTTCAAGAGTGAGGCCACTCTTCTTTGCACCTCAGCCAAACAGAACTGCTTTTAGTTCCTCTAAGATATCTGGCTTTCTCTTTCTCTACTCTTCTGGGACCATATTCTCCTATCTTCCTCCCTTTACAAATTCAGGTTTTAGCTGCTATACTGTATATTTTACAGCACAAGCATCAATACTCTCAAAGCACTTCTCACATGGAGTTGTAAATGCACATTTTTCTACTTTCCCCATTTGCTAAGCTCCTTGAAGGCAAGAGCTATTTAGTCATTGCTGTCTTTCCTTTGCTTGTTGAAATGCCTGCCACACTATACGGCTAGACCTAAGTCACTAACCCCGGTGAAATACAGCCTTCCTCACAGGACCACCCCTCAGGAAAAGAAAACAAAATCTAACCCAAACATTAGCCCCAAACAACATCACCCTCATCCTATCTGATCAACTTTCAAGACGTTCTGAAGTTACAAAGCAGCTTTTATTATTGAGTGCTTGTGTGTGGCATGGTATTTTTTTTGGCAAAGTGTTTTATAATTAGCTTGTTGATTGTTTCTCAAAACCCTGAAGGAGAAATGTTCCCCTTCTGTCAGAGATCAGGGAACTGCGCCCAGAAAGATCAGAAAACTGCATCTAAAATCGTATGGCAAATCATTAGCCCTCACCACAAACTGGTTTTGTCTACTTGGCTTTGACCCTGATGTGTATTGGGGAAATCCATGGAAACCCAGGGAACACCCAGAGGGGGGTTATCCAATATAACTTTCTTTTTCAGGCCGTTGACAAAAATTAAATGATTATTTTAAATGTCTGTTAAGTGTACGAATCGAACAAATAGAGCCTACTTTTTTATGTGGAATGAGTATTCCTGTTTAAAGAGGTAGGCTTATTATGAGTCCTGCTCCTCACTAGCTTACTGAGTATTTTCTAGTTTATGGACTAGGTCCCGCAAATTAGTGTAACCCTATACGATAGCTTCTATAATTAGTATTAGTATAACCCTAACCTTGTAGCTTCTATGACATTGGAAGCAGAGAAAAATCTTCACAATTGGCAGTAGTTAATTCTCCTTATTTCGCACAATTTAATCTGGATGTCTTCTCTACTAGCTGAGTGGATTTAAAGATGGACTTGAGCCCTCCATAGCAAGCCCTCACAAAAGGAAGAAGAGCCCTCCTCAAAGAGAGTGGTAATTCAGGAAGAAAATTCAGAAAGAAGGCTGACTAGCCCATCCCCCACACGGTACCTTCTAGTATCTTCTAGAAGTTCTAAGCTAATATAGTTTGAAAGTCTACACAGTCTCCCTTGGGGTGACTGTGTTTGGGCTGACTGCAGTAGTAGGCCTCCTTGTTAGACCAAGGCTTGATTGTTGTTGGATCACCGTCCTTGTTGGACCACCATCCTTGCGTTCTTGCCAGAAGGACAAGATCTAAAGAACAGATCTGTCTCAAAGTATCACCCAAACCAGTGAGCCAAGTATAACAGCAGCCCCAGCCTGCCACGGGCTCAGCTCTTGGCCTGCATCTATCTCTCCGGGCAGGACCTGCTCATCTCTGGTTGATCTGCCCCAGGACTATTGCATCAGCAGCAGAAATTTACATCCAAAAGACATATTTTCTCCCCGATCCACTCAGAAATATTATAGGCTCAACGATTTTATCTTGATCATGAAGACAACACTTAGCTGATCCTAAGATTCAAAACATTTTTGTAGTCTGGATTTAGTGACCAATATAAAACTGTTGTTCGCCTACTTATTCAATATATACTTACTGAGTACTTCCTCTGCTCCAGGCGCTGTGTTTAGCACTGAGGATAGAGCGGTCAAAGCTTACAGTCTGGCAGGGGCAGAGCCTAATATTAAACAGTCATACGAGAGCACACATACATCCTTTAAAGCCAGCCTATGTATGTAGCAATTATTCGTTACAACACCATTTATATCTAAAACAGTTTCCTTAAAGTACACACACAGCACATTATATAGTAAACACTCTATTGCAGTGCATTGCGGGTGCGTGTATTTCCCCCACGCCACACAGCACATTATATAGTAAACACTCTATTGCAGTGCATTGCGGGTGCGTGTATTTCCCCCACGCTCAATGAGAGGCAGCTCAGCCATTGGAGCATCAGCCACCGGACTGCAGACCCTCAGCCTGTCTGTTTCTCAGCAGAAACACCGGGCTGCCTACATCCACGCAGAGCTGAATTCTGCCAACAACTCACATGAGCTTGAAGTGGGTTCCTCCCCAGAGCTTCCAACACCTTTGACTTTATAGTTCCTGGATCAGAAAACCAGTCAAACCTACGGGATTGCCACGGAACTGTGGGATAACAATTAGCGTTGCTTTGAGATGCTGAGTTTGTGATAATTTGTTACAGCAACAGAAAACTAATAAAGGAGTAAGGGCGTGGACACGAATCAGGAAATTATTCCAGAATTGTAACTAGGTGTTGGTGGAATGGACCACACAACAGTATAAGAAAGACAAGAAATGATCAGAGTCTATATATTTTGAAAGTAGAGCCTGAACGATCTACCGATGAGGTACATAATTGGGAGTGGTCGAGGGTGACTCCGGGTTTTTTGCCTGAGCAGTTGGAAGGATGAAGTCACCTGTAAATGGAGCAGTGTGCAAAGATAAATTTAGAGAGGTGGGGAGGCACTGCATTATGCACAACTTTCCTAGTTACGTTAAGAATTTTGAAAGAGAGTAGAGCCCAAAGTTCTCATCGCAAGGGGAAAATTTTCTTTGTTAACTGTTTGAGTTGATGGTAACTTACTACGGTAATCGTTTTGCAATATGTGCACGTGAAGTCATTATGCTGTATGTTTAAACTTACCCGGCGTTGTATGTCAATTAGATCTCAAAAAAACTAAAAAAAAGAACTTTTGGTGTTATCTTAAAAATAAAGTAAAGTTATTGAATACTTTTAAGGAGACAAAGATTACAATCAGATCTGCATTCTAAAAAGAGCACTCAGGAGCCCTACAGTGGAGAAACAGATGCAGTCAGGTACACCCACCCAATGTGAGTAGGTAGCTTACACAGTTAGGAACGGCAGCAAAGCCAGGGTCCTCCAAGGTGAGAGCAAGGAGAGCCTCCCAGCTCATTGGAACAGAATTTCTCACATGTAAGTAAGAAGATGAGAGACTATTTCAAAAGGAAGAATCCTCAGAGGCAACCAAGATTTATTAAAACTATTTTAACTACAACATCCCTTAAATATGTAATAAAACTAGGCACAAACAATGCATAATCATAATTCTTAAACCACTATAAAAGCAAATCAATTTTCAAATTAAACACTGAGAAACATACCACTCAAACTTAGAACGTTAATACGCTATTGCAGAAGAAACTGTTTCGCAGAAACTCAACTGCCAAAGCTTGACTTAATAGTTGAAAGATGCAGTCTGTCTTTTTTTTTTTTTTTTAGGCATCAACAATACAAAGGCAAACACCTGCTCTCAAGTGTGTTGTAAGAAATGATGTTACTAACATCAAAATTTTGCTTGCTAGTTTGAGAAAATCAGATGTCAGAGCAGTCAACATTTTGCCACTGGACCACCTTCAAATGGCATTTTTAATGAGGCACCACTTGATAGTTCTGTAAAGTTTACTTACTGGCGTCAAGATGAGATAGCATTGTAATATCTGTAACATCTTAGAAATTTTCATTAATATGACATTTAATAGTCTTGTTGAGCATTCACCATCATATGTTTACCCTCCACTCACTAACAATGAACTATTGAGAAGAAATACATATATAGAAGTGGAATTTGTGTAACACATCTGTTTACAACACCACACAGTTCCTTCAAATTTAGCATGCCTATACGCAAAGAAAGGAAAACTACAAGGACTAGAAAGGAAGAAACAAAATTAAAATTATTTGCAAGTGATGTGATTTTGTACAGAAACACCGCAAAAGATGCTTCAGAAAATTAGAAACAGCAAGAGAGATGGGGGCCTGGATGGCTCAGTCAGTGGAGCATCTGACTTCGGCTCAGGTCATGATCTCACGGTTTGTGAGTTCAAGGCCCACGTCGGGCTCTGTGCTGGCAGCTCAGAGCCTGGAGCCCACTTCAGATTCTGTGTCTCCTCTCTCTGCCCCTCCCCCACTCACTCTCCATCTCTCTCTCCTTCAAAAATAAATAAACATTCAAAAAAAATTTTAAAAAGTGAAATAACCAGAGCGCTTTTATAGCAAAGTTGCTGCCAATAAATGTTGGCATGCATTTCACATGCCAGCAGCAGTTGAAAAATAAAATTAAACAGATACTTTTTAAAATAATATAGTTTTGGGTGCAATTGTAAATGGGATAGATTCCTTGATATCTCTTTCTGCTGCTTCATTATTGGTGTATAGAAGTGAACCGATTTCTTTAGATTGATTTTATATCCGGTGACTGCTGAATTCATGTATCGGTGCAAGCAGTTTTTTGGAGTCTTTTGGGTTTTCCATGTAGTATCATGTCATCTGCAAAGAGTGAAAGTTTGACTTCTTCCTTTACAATTTTTGTTGTCTGATTGCTGAGGCCAGAACTTCCAACACTATGGTAAAAAACAGTGATGAGAGTGGACATCCCTGTCGTGTTCCTGATCTTAGGGGGAAGCTCTCAGTTTTTCCCCATTGAGGATGATATTAGCTGTGGGCCTTTCATTTCGGCTTTATGATGTTAAGAAATGTTCCTTCTATCCCTACTTTCCTGAGGGTTTTTATCAAGAAAGGATGCTGTATTTTGTCAAATGCTTTTTTTGCATCTATTGAAAGAATCATATTGTTCTTATCCTCTCTTTTATTAATGTGGTGTATCACATTGATTGATTTGTGAATATTGAACAAGTCCTACAGCCCAGGAATAAGTCCCACTTGATCATGGTGAGTAATTCTTTTAATGTACTGTTCAGTTCTACTTGGAGGCATCACAGTTCCAGACTTTAAGCTGTATTACAAAGCTGTAATCATCAAGACAGTATGGTACTGGCATAAAAACAGACACAAAGATCAGTGAAACAGAAGAGAGAATCCAGAAATGGACCCACAAATACATGGCCAACTAATCTTCAACAAAGCAGGAAAGAGTATCCAATGGAAAAAAGACAATCTCTTCAGCAAATGGTGTTGGGACAACAGGACAGTGACATGCAGAAGAATAAAACCACTTTCTTATACCATACACAAAAATAATTTCAAAATGGATAAAAGGCCTAAACGTGAGACAGGAAACCATCAAAGTCCTACAGAAGAAAACAGGCAGCAACCTCTTTGATCTCAGCCACAGGAACTTTTTTTTTTTTAATTTTTTTTTTTAACGTTTATTTATTTTTGAGACAGAGACAGAGCATGAACAGGGGAGGAGCAGAGAGAGAGGGAGACACAGAATCTGAAACAGGCTCCAGGCTCCCAGCTGTCAGCACAGACCCCGACGTGGGGCTCGAACTCACGGACCGTGAGATCATGACCTGAGCCGAAGTCGGACAATTAACCGACCAAGCCACCCAGGCGCCCCAGGAACGTCTTACTAAACATGTCTCCAGAGGTAAGGGAAATAAAAGCAAAAATGAACTATTAGGACCTCATCAAGATAAAAAGCTTCTGCACAGCAAAGGAAACAATCGACTAGCCAACATATGGAATAGAAGATATTTGCAAATGACATGTCAGATAAAGGTTAGTATCCAAGATCTATAAAGAACTTACCAAACTCCTAGCACCCCCAAAACAAATAATCCAGTGAAGAAATGGGCAGAAGACATAAATAGACACTTTTCCAAGGAAGACATCCAGATGGCTAACAGACACACGAAAAGATGCTCAACATCACTCATCATCAGGGAAATATAAATCAAAACCACAAAGAGGTACCACCTCACACGTGTCAGAATGGTTAAAATTAACAACTCAGGAAACAACAGATGTTGGTGAGGGCGTGGAGAAAGGGGAACTCTTTTGCACCTCTAGTGGGAATACAAACTGGTGCAGCCACTCTGGAAAACAGTATGGAGGTTTCTCAAAAAATTAATATAGACTACCTTACGACTAGCAACTGAACTATCCAAAGGATACAAAAATGCTGATTCTAGGGGCACATGAACCCCAATATTTATAGCACTATGAACAATAGCCAGGTTATGGAGGGATCCAAAATGTCCATCATCTGATGAATGGATAAAGAAGATGTGATATATATATATATATATATATACACACACACACACACACACACACACACACACACACACAATGGAGTATTTTTCAGCAATGAAAAGCATCTTGTATTCCTGCCATTTGCAACAATGTGGATGGAACTAGAGGGTATTAAGCTAAGCCAAATTAGTCAGTCAGAGAAAGAGATATCATATGATTTCACTTGTATGTGGAATTTGAGAAACACAACAGATGAACATAGGGGAAGCGAAGGCAGAGGGAAGCAAACTGTAAGAAACTCTTAAACACAGAGAACAAACTGAGGGTTGCTGGAGGGGCGGTGGAGGGAAATGAGTTAAATGGGTGATGGGCATTAAGGAGGACACTTTTCAGGATGAGCACGGGGTGTCATATGTAAGAGATGAATCACTAGGTTCTACTCCTGAAGCCATGACGACACTCTGTGTTAACTAACTTGAATTTAAATAAAACACATAAAGAAGTATCTAATATCAAAAATGACATAACATAGGCAAGAACTTTCTGGATAAATGCATAAAATTTTACCAAATAATGTTTAAAGAGGCCTAAGAAAATGGAAAGATAAACGATGTTCATTGAGTGGAAAGTGCAATATTTAAAAAAGGTCAATTCTCTAAATTGATTCAGTGAAATACTAACCATATATCCAACATGTTTTTCTTTTTTGAAAATTAATAAGCTAATTATAAATTCTGCATAATGCAAAGAGCTGAGAATAACTAAGATACGTTTGAAGAAAAAAAAAGGTGAGATGACAAGTAGACATCGTTTACGTAAGGTATTATCAAATTAAAGTACATAAGCACATAAAGTGTTGGTGCAGGCAGAGAAAAATAGACCAATAATACAAATTAGACTTCCCAAACAGATACATTAATATACAGGCTGTTGAAATAAGATTGGGGTAATACTGCAGGTCAACAGGGAAATAATGATTTTTTTTTTCAATAAATCATCCTGGGAAATTGACGATCCTTTTAAAGAAAAACAAAATTGAGTGCATTTCTCACAACATAAATAAAAAATAATCAGGTAGATTAAAAATCTAAATGAGAAAGCCAAAATTATTAGGCTTTATAAATATAATAAAACAGACTATCTTTTTGACTTCAAGGTCATAAATTCTAATATTAGTCATAAGTAAATAAAGGTCAACTGCAAACTGTAAATAAAAGTCGCCTTGTAAATATTGCATGAAGTGCATAAACCACGTAAGATGGTAAGATCGATGGACTTAATTACACTAAAGTTAAGAGCTTGTGTTCATCAAAAGACACTGCACAGAGTAAAATGACAATCCACACACTGGGAGAGGATATTAACAAGCCATCAACAAGATGGGAGAGACTAGTGTTTTCTCTCGAGAAGGACCTACATAAAAGGAGATGTGATCATTACCAGCTCCAGGTCTTTGGGGAGGTAAGGTGTGAGCACTTCAGGAGATGCCTGTTTCGGATAACTGTGGCAACACCTGTCCACACCACGTTCTGTTAATACAGAAAGGACTCTGGTGAGCACAAAAAGAAGCAGCCCCCAGGGTTGCAAGGGAAATGATGTCACCTGGGGGTTATTTCAGCGATGTGAAGGAGGTAGAGCAACTGTCCAGGAAAGAAGTTGAAGGTAAGAAAAATTGAGGCTTATGGTGCAGGACTTCTAGAGGTCCCAGGGGTGAGTGGAAGGGTAGGGAGAGGCTCAGGTTTCGGTTAACCGATAGGATATAGAAAACAGTATGGAAAGGAGCCCTCAGGAGATGGTAAGTGACCAGAAGATGCCTGCCTGCATTCACCTGGCCCCATAAATTCAATTAGGAGGTTTAACGGAGGAGGTGAGCGCCAAGATTTAGTAGGATTTGGCCGTGTCCTTGAAGTAAGCCCAGTGAGTATAGTGGGAGCCGGGTGCGATCTCACTGGCGGTGGCTGCTCCTGTGACTGTAGTCCGGTTGGAAAAGATGCCCAGCAAGTGTGAAGCTGTAATCTGTCAGTGGAAGATGGAGTGGGGCCACCGGTGCCCCAGTGTATTCTCCCCAGGAATGGGTGTTGTCTTACGTATACTTTAAGGGTTCCCTCAGGCGCAAGCTGATAACTACTGTCTTCCTTTTCCTCTTTCCTGTGACCGTAGTCCGGTTGGAAAAGATGCCCAGCAAGTGTGAAGCTGTAATCTGTCAGTGGAAGATGGAGTGGGGCCACCGGTGCCCCAGTGTATTCTCCCCAGGAATGGGTGTTGTCTTACGTATACTTTAAGGGTTCCCTCAGGCGCAAGCTGATAACTACTGTCTTCCTTTTCCTCTTTCCCACGATGAGATAAGCTTAACTTTTAAAATATCTCATTTAGGCTTTGGCAGCTGAGCCATTTAATCTTGAAGGTGGACATTTAAAAGTGTAAGTAAGCTAATGATTTACTTTGGGTCAGGAGACCGAGGCTTTAGATTAAATAGCAAATGTTGGCTAGTTCTGTTATTTGGGGAGGATATTATAAGAGGTCCTATGGTAACGCCAGATAATATAACAGAATGACTTAAAAAGAATTTTAGGGGTTCCTGGGTGGCTCAATTGGTTAAGCATTGGACTCTTAACTTCGGCTCAGGTCATGATCTCACGATTTGTGATACTGAGCCCTGCGACCGGCTCTGTGCTGACAGTACGGAGCCTGCTTGGAATTCTCTCCCTCTCTCTCCCTCTTTGCTCTCCCTCCCCTGCTCTTTCTCTCTCAAAAATAAAATTATATTAAAAGAATTCTATATTTTAAGAGGTGCATAATACTACGAAAAGGCTTATGGGTATAACTGGACACGTGGGTAGCCTTATTATACCAGCAAGGGTTTGTAGCTGTAAACAGGGCAATCCTTGAAGAATTCTGACAGAACAGAAACCCATGAAAAGGAGCACAGATCGCTCGGGACCAACTGAAAGGATGAGGCAGAGCCCTGCACTTGCCAGCAGGGGGCAGCTTTTTCTTCTCCATGGAAAGGAGTCCAGGAGCTCCCTGAGGCCTTGGGTGGGGAATCTGGTGCAGGGTGACAGAGCTAGAAAATGCCCCTGTTCCACGGGAGGGCTGGTCTAAGTGAGCCGTCACTGCCCCCTCTCCGAGCACTGCGGCCTGTGGGGGACAAGGCGAGCGTGGGCTCTGTCCACGCCACTGGCTCTCCTGCAGCTGCTGCAGCCAGAGAGCGTGTCCCCCAAGTCTCTGTGGCCCCTGGACGGGGGCGTGTTGGAGACCCACGCATTCCTTCTGGCCCTCGCTCCAAAGGAGGTGAGGAAAGCAAGTGGCTGACCTACTCAGCTTTTGTAATAATCAGTGTCTGAGCCACCCGACCAAGACTCAAAGGTGAGGAACCTCTCAAACGCAGGAGAGGGGTTCCGACACTGGGCAACTGGCCACAACACTAACTTGTGACTGTTTCCTGTCCTTGTTGGCTTTTTAAACCTTTATTTGGATTTCACCCTGGCCTTCTACAGCACAGGTGACACGAAGCCTAAATGCAATAGGAGGCTCTGGAAATCAGTACGAAATTAAGAGGATCGGCCCACGGATGAGTGGGGCCCTTCACTGGAAGTAGAAAGTATTTTGCAGGAAGTGGTGGTGCTTCAGGTCACGGATATGCCTTCTATTCACACGGAAGGAGGATGACAGTGTGACAGGAGGGGCTGGGAAACTGAGGTGTTAGTTTAAAATGAAAGAAATAAATAATAATAATAATAATAATGAAAATTAAAAAAATTTTTTTAAATGAAAGAAATACAGGGGCGCCTGGGTGACACAGCCTGTTAAGTGGATTAAACATCAACTCTTCATTTTGGCTGAGGTCATGATCTCACGGTTGTGAGTCGAATCCCCGCATGGGGCTCTGTGCAGTCAGCGGATTGGGATTCAATCCGTCTCCTCTCTCTCTGCCCCTCCTCCCCTTTCTCTCAAAATAAATAAATAAACTTAAAAAAAAATGAAAGAAATAGATATGATGAAGTTGAACTCGATATCCTATTTAAAAAAAATTTTTTATGGGGCACCTGGGTGGCTCAGGTTAAGCGGCCGACTTCGGCTCAGGTCATGATTTCGCGGTCTGTGAGTTCGAGCCCCACGTCGGGCTCTGTGCTGACAGCTCAGAGCCTGGAGCCTGTTTCAGATTCTGTGTCTCCCTCTCTCTGACCCTCCTCTGTTCATGCTCTGTCTCTCTCTGTCTCAAAAATAAATAAACGTTAAAAAAAATTTTTTTTTAATTTTTTTTTATGTTTATTTATTTTTGAGAGAGAGAGAGAGACAGACAGAGCACGAGCAGGGGAGAGGCAGAGAAAGGGAGACAGAATCTGAAGCAGGCTCCAGGCTCTGAGCTGTCAGCACAGAGCCCAAGGCGGAGCTTGAACCCACGTACTGTGAGATCATGACTTGAGCCCTGAGATCATGACCTCAGCCGAAGATGGAGGCTTAACAGACTGAGCCATCCAGGCACCCCCCAATTTCTTACTTATTAACATTTGACCCTGTAATGTTATTATTGCTGCACACACATGTGGAGACTGCTACACATATACACATAGGTGTAGGAGCATATATACATATAAACGTATGTAACAGTATACCTAATGTAGATATGTACTAATATCCATCTTTGTAATTGCTCTTCACTTTGCTTTTGTTTTCTCACTTTGTTTCATATTGTGCCTCCTTCCTTTCTCTTTCCTCCCCCAGTACTATTGATCCAACCGGATACCATAAGCAACCGAATTTCAGCTGTAAGCCACATGCCCTTGATCCTGGTTCAATTCAATTCAATGTAATAAACATGTATTATTTGCCTATTAGGTGAAACACATACAGATATTTTTTAAAATTCAGTGACACATCTTGTCTCTCCTTGTCTCCCTCCTTACAGCTCATAATAGATTGTTTTTACAGGAGATATCTATCCGGGGCAGCACAAAAAAATGAATGGAGGGAGGCAGGCAAGGTACATACAAAACAAATGAACCAGTTATCTAAAAACTATTAGTGAGATACTTCTCTTTGTCACACTCCGTTTTGTTATCCCTTAATATCTGAAGACACCCTGATTTTTGTACACCACTCACTAGCAAATTCGAAATACATTTGGAAATCACTACTTAGAAGATAAAGCCTGTGGGTAAATTAAATAAAGCACTGCTTCCAGCAAGAGAAAAACCTAGGAGATGCCGGTTTTATTTCTAATTCTCTTCTCCAATATTCGGAAAATATATTCTCATAAAATAGTGAATGATACGAAGAAAGGTGCACAATAGATGGAAAATATGTTGCGGGGCACCTATAATTTGCAAGAATATAATTAAGCTGTTATTGTTTAAATATGCTAGGTAAAGCTGGAGTCAATTTATTGGTAATATACTTTTGAGGCTTACCCAGGTGCCAATGCTCTGGGAAGCCAACGGTTCCGGGTTTGCCAAAGCCCAGTGGGGAGGGATGAAGGACTCTCGAGAATCTAATGAGGACACAGTTGTGTTGTTTTTAATCTAAAAATCTATCCTGTCACTTAACGGTCCTGAAGACCCAGACTGGCTATTAGTACGGTCACTGTGAAGAGAAGATATTTCTGCAAAAGGAGATCGTTGCTGGCCATGTTAAAAAGAGAACGATGACTAACAGAGTCTAAAGAAAAGGGATTTGCTTTTTGAAAGCAAGTATGTGACACACATGGCCAGCTTAAAATCAAGTTCTGGCACTTGAATCTGGAAACCTTCAAAGCAAAAAGTATGCACAGTTCTGCTCTTGTTAACACGTTCCCCCCGACCCCTTTCCTGCAACACTTCTTCCTAATCTTCAGCAGGCTTTCCAGCCCCCTACCCAGCTCCGTCTCCTTTCTGAGCAAATGACCTTGCCTCCTACCCTTCAGTGAAAGCAGTAGCACTCAGGGCCCAACCCTCCCAGAGTCCCAACTTTTGCACTGACGTAAATAGGTGAGTAATTATTTGCTTAATGTCTGCACATCTCCCCTGCCCAGTGGCAAGCGCCCTGAGATCAGGGAGGGAGCCTGTTCACCAGTGTGGCCAGCACATGGTCCGCCTGGGGCTCAAAAGGTATCTGTTGAATGAATGCATGAGTGAATGAATGAATGAACACACTTCCTTCCCCCTCATTTATCAGTTTTTGTTTTAAAAACAAAAGTTGTGCTTTTTCTATAATACGTCCTCGTGGTAAAAACCAAACCAAACCAAAACAAAACAAAACACGCCAGAATGGTACAGAATCAGACTGAAGAGAAGGCTGAAGTCACCCTCCTGGGGAAATTCCTCTGGCTCCCTCCTCACCTCCCCGCCAGCCTCAAAGCTCACCTTCCCCTGCACCCAGATTTCATCCTCTTGATGTGAGCTCCCCCAGGAAACCCTTCTCCTCCACGTGGACGAGTCAGGGAGGGGGGCTTGGCAGGGCCTTTCCTCAGGGTGGCCAAGAGTTGCAACAGCTGAGGGTGAAGGCAAGTAGTGCGGCCAAGGGGAACAGTGGCCGGGCGCCAGGGAAGCTAAATCAGTCATCAGATCTTAAGGGTGAGAGCAGGCTAAAGAAAATAAGAGGCAAAGCAAAAGGTCAGGGCAATGCAGCAGGAGGTCAAGAATGTAAGTGCAAGCGGAGGCCAAGGGAGAGGGTCCAGGGCCATACAGATGAATGGAGGAGGGAGATGAAGAATGCATTTTCTTTTATTTTGGGGTGTACCACGGGGTTGACCACGGCAGGCCTGGCATTCTGATGCCTCTTTAGAACTGCAACCTATTCATTATCCTCTCTTTCTCCAGGCCACTGTTTCCAATTCCTTTCTCAGGCTGTAACGATGCCACGCCTCCTCACCTAAAAACAAAATAAACAAAAAACCCCTCTCTCAACCCTGCCTCCCCTTCAAACTACCCCACCCAGTCTCTCCTCTGCCAATTCGGGACACAGTTCTTGAAAGAATCTCCCTGCCTGTATTCCTCTCCGCCCACTCACTGCCCAGCTCAGTTGTTTCTGCCTCCTGCACCCCCGCTTTGCTGAACACTGGGCTTTGCCAAAGTCATCCTTGACCTTCATATGGCTATCATTAGATACAGAGAATGTGGTTTTGTTGCCATCCGAACTGCTCTTTGGAGCTCTGACCACCGCCTCCTCATTTGGCCTCTCTGACCTACCCCAGCCTCCCCACCCCACCTGCCCCCACCCCCAACTCTGCTGGTTCCACTTCTCTGTCTCTAGCTCATCCTTTCCTTTGTGAGGCTCTCCACTCATTTTTGTCTATAGCTGCCTATGGACATCAGGTAACACTGCGTGATAGACAGCCGGCTGTGGGTGTCGGCCCATCCTAGATCCGTTAACACGGTGAAGCTGCTCAAGCACCCGGCCTGGAAACGAAACCTCTTCTGCATTATTGTCCAGGATTGATTGCCCTCCACCGATTTTCAACCCTTTATTCCCACATCGGCTCGCCACCTCCTTTTTCTTACAAGAAAGCATTCTTTCCAGTCATTTTGTCATCTTATTATGGTTACCATTCACTGAGCATTTGCTATTAGGGTGTTTCACTCTCACTAATTGATGCATTAAGTTGTTTCTTTAGTCTGCAAATATTTACCTACTCTTACTATGGTACAGGCGCTGTGGATGTATCATTTCTAGTGATTACAACTCACTTAGAAGACAGCATATTGTCCTTTGAGAGGCTGACACTGAGGCTAGCATTTGTCACTCCTGGCTGACGCCCCAAGAACACTCAAGAGGTACAACAGGAATTTGGATTCACAGCTCTTTACATTTCGCTAAGATACCAAAAATTAATAGTCTATCTCTCATCAAGCATCTTATGCCAGGAGCTTTCCTCTCCTTTATCTTATTATACAAGTGGTATCATTAGCTTATGGCCTGATGTTATTTTTGAAACACCTCATTTATTTTTTTTTAATTTTTAATTTTTATTTATATTTGACAAAGAGAGAGACAGGGTGCAAGTGGGGGAGGGACAAAGAGGGAGAGAGGGAGACACAGAATCCGACCCAGGCTGCAGGCTCCAAGCTGTCAGCACAGAGCCCGACGCAGGGCTCGAACTCACGGACTTCAGATCATGACCTGAGACTAAGTCGGATGCGTAACCCACTGAGCCACCTGGGTGCCCCTTGATGTAATTTTTGAAACAGAGGAAGGAGAGATCATAGCAATGGACACCCCTAATACCACAACATTATTGTCGGCATTATCATGCTTGTTTCCGCATGGTCCCGACGAGGCTACCTATAAATCACGTAGCTTGAGATTCACTTATTTATTCACGTCCTCATAGATCTTACAATATATTTGTAGGGGATGGAGAGGTGAGAAGATCAATTTTAATCAAATAAACAAGAGAGCATATTATTATATCTGAGAAAAGTCCCAGGAGGAAAAGATACAAACAGATATTAAAGAAACTTGACTCGGATTGGGGGGTGGGGGGTGGGGTCAGGGAAGTTTCCTAAGGACATAACATGTGAGTTGAGATCTAAGTGATAAACAGAAGTTAACCCCATAAATTGGTGAGTACTTCATAAGGAGGGAACAACAGCACATGCAGAGGCTGTGGGTAGAAGAATAGGCATATTGCTCTCTCTCTCTTTTTTATGTTTATTTATTTCTGAGAGCTTGCGTGCTAGCAGGGGAGGGGGCAGAGAGAGTGGGGGGATGGGAGATCCAAAGTGGCCTCTGTCCTGACAGCAGAGCCCATTGCCGGGATGGAACTCATGAGCCGTGAGATCATGACCTGAGCCAAAGTGGACACTTGACCAACTGAGCCACCCGGATGCCCCTAGGCATATTGCTTTCACAGCCTAGCTGCTGGGGCATAGAGTGAGGGTCACAGAAGAGGCCGAGAGGAGTAGCCTGGGCCGGACTACCCTGACCACGCAGCATTCTTTTTCATCTTAAGAATCAAAGTCCAGCAGGATGGGGTCTTACCAGATTTGTGTTCTGAAAATCTTCCTCTGGCTGCTGTGTGGAGAACCTGCTGGAGGCCCCAGGAAAGACTGAGGATAGTTGGGAAGCTATTGCTACAGTGAGAGCAGGAGATGACACCTTAGACTAGCGTGGTGGTCACAGAGGAAGAGAGAAGTCCGTAAGTGTGATACCTATTTGAGGAGGCAGAATCAGTAGGACGTGCTGACAGAGTTAGAGAAGTAACGAAGAATAAAGCGCCACAGTTATGTAGGTGCCGGAGACGCCTCATCGCATGAATGATGGTGCCATCCACTGAGATGGGGAAGAGCAGTTGGAGGACATCACGGGTTTGCTGGGTTATGTTAAGATGGAAGGGTCTGTGGCACAACAAGGTGACCTCTGGATGTACAAGTCTGGAATTCCAAAGAGAGACCTGGGTTGAAGATAGGAAGTAAGGGGTCATCGGTGGAGTAATCAAGCCACGGCGTACAGGAGACAGGCAGGAGGGGCTGCGGGATGAGAAAAGGTTAGGATGGAAACAGCCAGAATCCACCATCCAAAGGACTCACTTTCCCATCATTTAAAAGAAAAACATTCTCTGAAGAAACTTAGCTACTTCTTAAAATAAAATTTCTCTTAACCAAATTTTAAAACACTAACATAAGTAAGAAGGTTACAAAAAAGAAAGGAAACCCTGCACCTATCTGGTCCCAAATGAATCCGTAATGTTTTATTTATTTAAAAAAAAAACCCAAAGCATGCAAGATACTGACATTTGTTTAAGTCGAACAATGGTTGCTTGTTATATGTCTCCATAATTTTCATATGAATGAAATATTCCATAATGAAACAAAAACAGTAACAGTGAAATTGTTCCAGGAAATAAAGCCGAAGCCAATAAAAATTCAGGCCAGAAATTAAATACAAGAAGCAGGTAAGGGAAAATAAAGGATTAGAGATATGGCCAAGAAGCCCCTTGGCCTCAGTAGGAAAGGTGTTGGCCTAACCCAAGAAGATGTGCCCTGAAAGATTCTGCTGATACGTGTGTAGGAATTTCCAACATTATAGAGACCATAACACATAAAATCTTGGTTCTGTTTACATTTCAGGATAATGGGAAGGAAGAAGTTGGCCAATACTATTTGTTTGGGCTGCATGTAAAAGTCATTAGTGTGTTTCATGAATAGATGGTACTTTTGTGAGCCCTGTGTATGCAAGAATATACTCAAAATTTGGAAGCGAACTACGTCTGAAATAAGACTAGTGATTTATAAGTGATCTCTAATCAGAAATGACTTTGGTCGTATGACAGGACAATGAACCACTGTCCCCCTCACCTATATCACCTACTACCACAACCACCACCATCTCCACTACCCCCAAGAAAAGGTAAGGGAGGATTGTAGAAGGATATCACCTTTAAAAACTTACTCTGGCCTTTATATTAAGGGATATATGGCTCAGTAATGAACCTCTTCTCACAGTACCTAAATGACTACAAACCCCATTGTTTTGGGAAACTATGCTTGAGAGATGTGGAGACAATTAGAAAAAGAAAGAGGCATAGCCGTAACTCTCAAGGGTGGTGTTATTTCAGAAGCAACTGGGTATGGAGTGCTGTGCCTAGTCCCGATTTGTCTACTGTACTCCATGTTGTCAACCCTACCTTGGACCATCCTGTTGGACTCACCCCCATGGGGTGACTCTAGTAGTAAATAACTCAGACTTAGGAAAATGATTAATGATGACTGGGTCCCCTGAACTACCTGCTGGGGAAAGGGAAGGTCCCTAGGGTGAGGGCAGTCCCTGGAGTATTGAAGGGACAGCTGTACCATCGACATTTGAAGAAGGGAGCCCTCCTCCATGCTTCATGGGCCTGAGGTGGAAGATCTGTTACTCCTCGTGTGATGGCTATGAAAGGTTTGATTTCTAGAGGAATCTTTTATTTCAAAAAATCACAGTTAGCATATAGTTGTTTTCCCTTTATATGCTCTAGCTCCCTTTTACTTTCGCCAAGACTTCAGCAAAATCTGATTAGCCCACGTAACTGTGAGTAGTGACGTTGCAGCAGGGCAAAAGAGGATAGCCCCAAATGGAAGTGTTTCTTCACTTTTGGTAACGGGTTGAATAGTGTCCTCCAATAACTCATGCCCCCCTGGAGATTCATCATGTGATCTCATTTGGAGTAAACCTTTGCAGGTAGACCTAAGGCAAAGATCTTTAGAGGAGATTACCCTGGATAAGTTGTGCCTTCAATCCAGTGACTAGTGTCCTTTATAACAGACAGGAAGGAGGAAAACATACAGATGAAGAGAAACGCCTATGTGAAGACAGAGGCAGAGATTAGAGAGACCCATCATTAGCCAGGAACAGCAAGCATGGCCCGCAGGCCTCAGAAGCTAGGAGCGGGCATGGAATTCATTCCAGAAGGAACCAACCCTGCTGAAACCTTGATGCAAGACCTCCAGGCTCCTGAACTGTGAAAGAGTAAATTGCTGCTGTTTTAAGCAACCCGCTTCGAGACCATTTGTTAGAACAGGCCTAACTACCTGCTCCACAAATGAAATGAAACTACCACACCTCCACAAATGCCCTGGCGAGGGTGGCAACATTTGTTTGAGAGTGACTGGGGTCCTTGAGTTTCGGGCTGTAAAGAGCAGGAAAGCAGGCAGCGGCCTGGGTCCGAGAGCAGAGGACGACAGAGGAACCAGTGGAAAGTGAGCAGCCAAGGAGACTGCTTAGAATGGACATAAGTGAACTCCCCCCACTTGCCCACCATGCTGGAAGGAGGGGAGCCAAAGGGACCAGGGATACCTGATGCTTGAGCTCTATCAGAATCCTCTTCAGGTACAGGAGTGTCCCTGATGTCCTCGACTCCTCCTCTCTTCTGACGACCTTCAGACTTCATGCACAGTGGGGCCATGCATCTCAATATGTCCACGTTCGTGTCGTTCTGACGATTACAAATGACGTGGGCTAAAGCAAGCTTAAATTTCTATTAAGGTCACACAAAATGTCTTGGGTCTTGCCAGAGGATGAACTGTCAAGTGAAGCCCCGTTTTTCTCATTTAAAACAAAAAACAGCTTTAAAAACAACAACAACAAAACAGCTTTATTGCAATAATTCACCTATCATGCAATTCACTTAAAGTATACCATTTCATGGGTCTTAGGATACTCACACATTTGTGCAGCAATTACCACAATTTTAGAGCATTTTCATCCCCGCCAAAAGAAACCTCCCCACCATATCCGTAACCCCACCCCCATCCACAGCTGTCCCCTCACCCTCGCTTTCTCTCTTTTCTGGTGGTGGATGGCCAAGCAGATAGCCCTGAGGGTAGGTGGCAGCCGCCCTTAAGAAGAAGGCAGCTTTAGCATAAAGCTCATACCGCAGGAGGCAACACAGAGACACAGAAAGCTTTTCAAATCAAAGAAGCCAATTATTTAAGCCAATCTGAATTGCATTTTCTGTCCCTTGTATGTAGCTAAAAGCATCTTCACTGATATAATGACTAATGATGAAAAGGGACGAAACATAGTAAAAAAGACGCAAGATTTGGATTTCTTGTTTGGCAACTCTTTTTTTTTTTTTTAAGTAGGCTTCACGCCCAGCGCGAGACCCAACGTGGGCCTTGAACTCATGACCCTGACATCAAGACTGAGCTGAGATCAAGAGTCAGATGCTTAACTGAGTCAGCCACCCAGGCGCCCTTGGCAACTATTTCTGACTGTCTGCCAAGGGCCGAGCACTTTACACGCATACTCTGGCCGCTTACTATCAATGTGACGTTAGGCAAGTCTTACCCTTTTGTACCTCTGCTTCCCCAGCTCCAAAGGAAGGGATAATGGGAAGGGAGGGAATGGACTTAATTATTTTTAAAAGCCTCTTCTTGCTCTGTTGTGTAGACTTCATTTTAAAAATGAATAATATCACCCCTCAAACATTGTTAATTCAGTCATCCATTCGTTAACTGAAAATAATTGGAAATCTGCAATGTACTGAGATTAAAAGGATACATAAGACATGGTCCCTGATCCTAATGAGTCCATAGTTATTAGGGAGATAGATATGGAAGCAACTAACTGTAATGAGTGCCACGAGTGATATTAAAGATGGAGGTCACGAAGCATGGTGGCGTCTCCGAAGGGAGTGCGGGTCAGGAAAGGTTGCAAAGAGTACTGCAGTACTCAGTACTCAGTACTCAGTACTGCAGATGAGTAACAAGTTTAGAGGCAGATGGTGGGAAAGACAGCAAGTTATTTTTATAGATGTAAATGATGTACATAATATGAATATATATTACACGAACATATCTAATATAAATATAGATAAGAGAGAGAATAGATTTAGAGAAAAGACTTAATTAAAAATGCAAATGTGAGAAAGTATTGGGAATCAATGACAGCAATAGGAACAGTAATATTAGAAAACCTAATGTTCACTGAGTATTTACTACATCAGGCACTATTTTATTCCATTTTAGGTACTGTCTTTTTCTCCCCTCACATAACCTCATGAAATACACCATCATTCCCCTAATTTTACTAAGGGAAGCACAGGGAAGTAAAGTCACTTGCTCAGTTAGAAAGTGGTGGCACCAGGCTACAAGCCCGGGGGGGGCTACCCAGAACCACTGCAGTGCGCAGGTATTCACGTAGGATTCTCCGAATGAAAGACAGGCAGACACTGTAGGGGAAGATTCTTTTTAAAAGTTTTTTTTAATTATTATTACGTTTCTTTATTTTTGAGAGGCAGAGAAAGAAAGAGTGTGAGTGGGAGAGGGCCAGAGTGAGAGGGAGACACAGAATCCGAAGCAGGCTCCAGGCTCCGAGCTGTCAGCGCAGAGCCCGACGCGGGGCTCGAACCCACGAACCGCGAGATCATGACCTGAGCCGAAGTCGGACGCTCAACCGAGTGAGCCACCCAGGCGCCCCTGAAAGATTCTTTTTAAACGAATAAGGTGTATTTGATCCAACAACCAACGAAGGAAGAGTAGTATTTAGAAATAGTTGGAATGTGATGGGGTAAATAATATTGAAAGGATAATATCAAAGGCATAGGCAGGAGATGATAGAGGCACTGATGAATTCTCCTGGTGCAATGTGCTGTGTGAGCCTCGAAACACGGGACCTGGAATATGGGACAATAGAGCTTTTATCTCATGAGGCAGCGTCAGAGCAGGGTGGACAACATGCAAAGTGCTTGCCCTGGTGCCCAGCACATAGGAAACAGCCAGTGAACAACTATAGGTTTATAGAAGTTCTTGCTACAGGATGCTTTTCAGTAAAATCAGCAGATTTAATGAGAGAATGTACAGAAAAAGCCCTTTGGGGAAGGATATGGTGCTCTTCAGAGACGGTTTCATTACTATGACTGATTAAGTGGCACTTACAAACTAGAAACCTTGTTTTCCACAGGTGTTCATTCACTTCATTTATCAACAGAAGCAAGTCTCTCTTTTGCAGTCATGAATTTTCTCCTTCTAACTTGGCAATCACTAATTGTAGCATCAAGATGTTTTCAGATGTAGCTCCACTGTCAAGTCACTAAGCAACCGATTAACTATACCTGAACTATTTTTTTTTATTTAAAATTGTTTTTTAGTTTATTTAGTTTTGAGAGAGAGAGAGGGAGAGAAAGCAGGGGAGGGGCAGAGAGAGAGGGAGGCACAGAATTCGAAGCAGGCTGCAGGCCCTGAGCTGTCAGCACAGAGCCCGACACGGGGCTCGAACTCATGAACCGTGAGATCATGACCTGAGCCGAAGTCAGCACTTAACCGACTGAGCCACCCAGGCACCCCACATACCTGAAGTATTTTAAATAAACCTGTCCGGTGAAGACACATTCTGGTAAGTGCCCCTCAAGGAGTAAGAAAAAAATATTCCTCTAAATTGAAACCCAAATTCTTACATTTTTGCAATGAAATATTGTTCTGTGGGACTCTGGTCCGATGGGAGAGATTCCTCTGGGGTCTATGTTAACCTTGGTCTGTCAGCAAAACCACGCTGCCGTAAGTTTCCATCTTTCATGATTCTTTAAGACTCAGGTGTTATAGACTGAACGTGTTTCCCCAAAATTCATCTGTTGAAATCCTAACCCACAATGTGATGATAATCACCTTGATGATTATGACCTCATAAATGGAATTAGTGCCCTTATAAAAGGGACCCCAGAGAGTTCACAAGCCCTGTTTCTGCCTTAAGAGATCACACCGAGGAGTGGGCAGTCTGCGACCGGAAGAGAGGCCTCTGCTGACACCTTGACCTCAGACTATAAATCTCAGAAATAAATTTCTAGTGTTCACAAGCCATCCAGGCTGCGGCACTTTGGTATAGAAGCCTGCATGAAGGCGTCAGGGTAGGACACCTCTCACTCCCTCCTCCCCCAGGTGACATTCAGGGTCTGGTTCTGGGCATACACCTTAAACTTAGCACGCCTTGGAACCTTGAGATGTTGCCAAAAAACCCTGTCATTTCTATTTTCACTTATGAAGAGCGGCTGCTTTATAGAGAGAATAAAGTTAATTTGCAAAACCCTTGCCCATTTTTAATAACAAAAAGGAATGCAAAAAAGAACGTAGAGGATAGCACATAACTAAGTAGAAACAGATGGTAGTGAAAACAATGTCACTCTAGAGGAACTTAAAAAAATTTTTTTAATTATTTTGTTGGTAATTTGTGTTATGGAAATTAGAATAACAAAGTTTTTAATGCGAAATTAAGCAAAAAGACAAATTCACCCAATGTCTCTTTCTGCATGTCTAATACATAAAGTCATTAGACAGAACTTAACATCCTAAAAATTATGGTTTTTCATTCATAAATATTCGTAAATATTTATTGCCTATTTATCCTAAGATACAGTGTTGGATGTACCACCATATAAGCCTAAATTGAATAGAGGACAAATAATACTATCTGATATGATACAATGTACGACATGTAATGTAATACATAACATGTTATAGCATTTGTTACATAATGTATATTATGTTATTTACATGATATACACATATATACACACATATACATTTATACATATGTATTACATATTATATACATATGTACACATATATGTATATATGTGTAAATGCAATCTATCAAAGTAACAGAAGGAGCTGGTTCCTTTCTTTTAAAGTGCCCCAGTCACTTCCAAGTAGGTCCAAGGGGACACCTCACACGTTTCCACAGACCAATCACTGTGGTCTGCCTCAGTCAACATCCTGTTCCTCCTTTCCTCCCCTGGTACCCACCATAGGTGTTCAAGGAGCCATTTGGAAAGCTCAGAGGACATCCTGGCCCACATTCACAGTGTGGAATGAATACCAGTGTCTCTCAGGGCCCAGATTTGCAGGGGCAGTGGTGGAAAGAAGGGACTTCTCTGTTCTTTGGGTCCTGGGCAGGAACAGAGACCACACCAGCCCCCCTGTCCTCCTCCTCCTCTAGCTCAGCCTCTAGCCC
This sequence comes from Lynx rufus, assembly GCF_022079265.1. NCBI lineage: Eukaryota > Metazoa > Chordata > Mammalia > Carnivora > Felidae > Lynx > Lynx rufus. Next base: position 73,927,770 of record NW_025814889.1, on the reverse strand, counting down.
TCAGGCCATAAAAGCCTCCCCTCCACACACATACATGTTAATGGCAGGAAATGGGACAAGGGGCAGGATGGGAGAAGGAGCTGGGACCTGGAAGCTTCCAGACTGATAGCAACCAAGCCCAAAGCATGACTTTATCAACTGCTGAACCCATGCTTGGGATATGTTTCAGCACAGGAGAAAATAAAAGAGTTAATACTTATCCTTATCAAACTATTCCAAAACATACAAGAGGAAGGAGAACTTACAAATTCATTCTGTGAGGCCAGCATTGCCCTGATACCAAAACCAGGTAAAGGCACCACTAAAAGTGAGAACTGCAGGCCAATATCCCTGATGAACATGGATGCAACAATTCTCAACAACATACTAGCAAGCTGAATTCACCAATACGTAAAAAATATCATTCGCCATGATCAAGTGGGATTTATTCCCAAGATACAAGTGTGGTCCATTATCTGCAAATCAATCGGTGTGATGCATCATATCAATAAAAGAAAGAATAAGAACCATATGATCATTTCAATAGAGACAGAAAAAAGTATTTGATAAAGTACAACACCCATTCATGTAAAAACTCTCGACAAAGTAAGTTTAGAGGGAACATACCTCAACATGGTAAAGGCCATATATGAAAAACCTACAGCTAATCTCATCCTCAATGGGAAAACCTGACAGCATTTCCTTTATGGTCAGGAACAAGGCAAAGATGTCCACCCTCCCCACTTTTATTCAACGTAGTACTAGAAAGTCCTAGCCACAGCAATTAGCCAGTAAAAAGAAATAAAAGGCATCCAAATCAGTAAGAAAGAAGTTACACTCTCACTATTTGCAGGTGATATGATACTATATATAGAAAACCCCAAAGACTCCACCAAAAAATGGTTAGAACTGATACACGAATTCAGCAAAGTTGCAGGATACAAAATCAATGTACAGAAATCTGTTGCATTTCTATACACCAATAATGAAGCAGCAGAAAGGGAAATCAAGGAATCAATCCCAATTGCACAAAAAATAAGACATTTAGGAATAATCCTAACCAAAGAAATGAAAGATCTATACTCTGAAAACTATAAGTCACTGATGAAAGAAACTGAAGGTGACACAAAGAAATGGAAAGACATTCCATGTTCATGGATTGGAAGAACAAATATTGTTAAAATGTCTGTACTACCCAAAGTGATCTTTGGTACACAATTAATGCAACCCCTGTCAAAATACCAACAGCATTTTTCACAAAGCTAGAACAAACAATCATAATGTTCGTATTTGGCCATCCCAAATAGGCAAAGCAATCTTGAAAAAGAGAAGCAAAGCTGGGGGCATCACAATTCTGGATTTCAAGTAATAGTTACAAAGCTATAATCATCAAAATAGCATGGCACTGGCACAAAAATTGACATATAGATCAATAGAACAGAATAGAAAATCCAGAAATAAACCCCTAATTATAGGGTCAATTAATCTGTGGCAAGCAAGAAAGAATAGCCAATGGGAAAAAGACAGTCTCTTCAACAAGTCATGTCGGAAAAAATGGTCAGCTACATGCAAAAGAATGAAACTGGACCACTTTCTTACACCATACACAAAAATAAATTTAAAATGGATAAAAGGCCTAAATGTGAGACCTGAAACCATAAAAATTCTAGAGGAGAACACAGGCAGCAATCTCTTTGATATCAGCCATAGCGACTTCTTACTAGATGTGTCCTGAGACAAGGGAAATAAAAGCAAAAAGAAACTTAAACTATTGGGACTACATCAAAATAAAAAACTTCTGCACAGTGAAGGAGACTGTCAACAAAACTAAAAGGCAACCTATGGAATGGGAGAAGATATTTGCAAATGACATATCCAAAAAGGGTTAGTATCCAAAATATACAAAGAACTTATAAAACTCAACACACACACACACACACACACACACACACACACACACACACAATCCAATTAAAAATGGGCAGAAGACACGAATAGACATTTTCCCAAAGAAGACATCCAGATGGCTAACAGACACACGAAAAGATGCTCAACATCACTCATCGTCAGGGAAATGCAAATCAAAACTACAATGAGATACCACCTCACACCTGTCAGAATGGCTAAAACCAAGAACAAAGGAAACAACAGGTGTTGGTGAGGATGTGGGGAAAGGGGAACTCTCTTTCACTGTCGGTAGGAATGCAAACTGGTACAGCCACTGTGGAAAACAGAATGGAGGTTCCTCAAAAAGTTAAAAATAGAACTACCCTACAATCCAGCAATCACACTACTGGGCATTTACCCAAAGAATACAAAAATACTAATTCAAAGGGATACATGCACCCCTTTATTTATAGTATCAGCATTATTTACAATAGCCAAGGTATGGAAGCAGCCGAAGTATCCATCGACTGATGAATGGATAAAGAAGTTTATAACATACATTATATATATATATATATATATATATATATACACACACACACACACACACACACACACACACACACATATATATTTAAGAAACAAAACAAACAAGCAAAGGGAAAAAATAAAGGAAAGACAAATTAAGAAACAGACTCTTGGGGTGCCTAGGTGGCACAGTTGTTTAAGCATCCAACTCTTGCTTTCGGCTCAGGTCATGATCTCATAGTTCATGGGTTCAAACCCCACATCAGGCTCCACACTGGCAGCACAGAGCCTGCTTGGGATTCTCTTTCCCTCTCTCTCCGCCTCTCCCCTGGTCTCTCTCTCTCACTCTCTCTCAAAACAAATAAACAAACATTTAAAAAGAAGAAGAAAGAAATAGACTCTTAATTATAGAGAACAAACTTATGATCACCAGAGGGGAAATGGGTGGGATTAGGTGATGGGAATTAAAGAATAAAAAACAAAACACCCCACAAAACTCAGAACCTGGGATTGAGGTGTGACTTTGTCCTTTGCACATTAAATATTGCAGACTATTGCAACACATCTTTCCTAACATACTACATGCTGCAATATGTCAACATAAGTTGAAGCAGAAATGCAGGGAATGATTGTAAATCTCACTTCCAAACTGACTTTACCATTTTTGTTTAAGGTTAAAGGAACCCCTGTTTTTCTTTCTGTAAATGGAGGTACTCAATGTCCCATGTTTGGGGTTTGTTCCTTACTGACTCACTCAGATGCCCCCTCCAGTTTATAGTCAGACTTTTTATAAGAACCAGAACCTTTTTTCCTCGTGAACTCTTCGTGGCAAGTTGAACTAACAGATCCCTCCCTCTCTCGCCTCAATCATTAGCAGAGGGTCCTGTGTCAAAAAGATTCCATCAGGCTAGATCATTCCTTCCAGACAGCAAAGGGAGAGGCCACTGACAACTAACGTACTATGAGGTTTACTGCAATGCGGCTGAATCAAAAGCACTGTATTGCGGGTGGGATGAGATTTTCTATTCTTCCTAAAGAATCAAGCAAAAGGAAAAGTAACTCTGGTCATCCCTAGGTGAGTAAAGCACGTCTCTGAGACGTGTTGATGCACAGGGGACCAAGAAACAGACCGGCCCGCCCATGGCTCTTACTGGCAGAGGGACAGAACTGGAATCAGAATCCCACATTATCTCATTTTGGAGAGAGGAGCTTGTCTGCTTCTGGAGAGGAGTCCTTCTCGCTACCCGAGATGGATCTGCCCCTCCGCTCTCTCAAGCGCACCAGTTCAAACGCGGGCATGGGCTTCGCATGGGCATATAAATATGGTAAAGTGACTACTGTCTTAAGAAACAAAAACTTTCCTCACACTCATCCTCAAGAGTCATTTCCTCATGGAAGTCTTTCCCTGCCCCCAGTGCAGTCTCTGTCATTTTATATTTGTGTTGCACGTTGAGTAAAACGTTTTCTCTTGCCAAATTATAAACTCCACAGGGATTATGTCTGTTTGGCTCACAGTTCTGTCCCTAGCACCCAGCACCAAGGGGGGCACCCAATAAATGTCCACTAAATCAGAAGATGAGCAGATACAGACAGGACTGGGTTTTCTGAGGGAGGAGACGGAGTCACCAGGATTGAATGGAGGGCTCTCTGTGCACCGGCAGAAGCCAGAGGGGAGGAGTGTCTCCCGTGAAGGCAGCAGTGGAGAAGCTTTGTGTCAGGGCCTTCCTCTGTACAGTCAAATTTGTCAAAACTTCAGCCTTCAAACTTCCACTTCGGAATACTCTTCTGAGATGTGCCTCACTCTTCAGAATTTAACATATCTACATAGTCCTGTGTTTGTGGCTGTTGAGTGCTGGCCAGGTAGGGCTGCCTCAAAGGGAAAGGCCCTACCTCCTACTTTGCTGAGAGTCTCATCAGAGAAGGGACTGGAAGGGCACTGCCCCACTGGGAAGAATGGAAGGAAGAACCCCCCCTTGGTCAGTGGCCTTACATGCAGTGACACAGAAGATGATCTCAATATTGAGTCTTAATGTCCCATATAGGTCAGGAATATCCTCCTTCCAGAATGACATAAGATAGGTCCTCAGTAACGCCAAATTTTAAGACCAATAATTTCCAAAGTCATCTTCATGGTGGTATTTTAATTGGAAATGCTTTTTGATAAAAGCCCATTCTTTCAGTAAATTATTACTCAACTTTTCAACTTCTCGAAAACAAAAACAAGGGAAGCATCAATGGATTTACCCCTCCGTTCATTTATTTATTCAGCAAATACATCTTGACAAAAACAGCTACAGAACTTACAGTCTCAAGAGGAACCGTGCAAACAACCTATTCTTCAATGAGAAAGAATGAAGCAATACTACAGCATTGGGATGGCCAGATGCTAGAGGCCAATGCAGAAATCAGCACATAATTTTGACCTCTTTCACACCATCTCTCTCCTCCATTTGAGCACCACAAGTTCAATGCTTTCATGGAACTTTGCAAGTTTTGTTTTATTTCAGATTCAGTCTTCTGAAAATTAGGAAGTAGATTAATAATAGTTTCCTGCCATCCATCTCTTCAGAAGGCAAATAGGACACTGGAGTTTTGTTGTGGAGACAAGGGAATAAAAGAACACCCACAAGCTATTCATTTGTAGAATGTAGATCACACAGGACGCGAGGATCAAATAGTCTGCCCTTTTGTACTAGGGATGAGCAAACAGGCCCAGGGGAATAGAATAAAATTCTGGGGTATTTATAAGAATTCTTCACTGACAAATGATACGACTGTTATCAGCATTTTCCATTTGAAAAGGGGTATGTGGTGTGACTTAATTAAACTTTTAAAAATAACTATGAATAGGTACAAAGTGTTATCCCCAATCACAGATGAGAAAACTGAAGGATAGAGAGGCTGATAACTTGCCTAATTATCGTACAACTAATAACTAGTTATTAGCTAGTAAGTGTCAGAGCTGGAATTCAAACCTAGGGAATCTGGTTCCAGAAATCAGACACCAAGTGTTTGGGGCGCCTGGGTGGCTCAGTTGGTTAAGCATCTGACTCTTGATTTGGGCCCAGGTCATGATCTCACTGTTTCATGAGTCTGACTCCCACATCAGGCTCTGCACCAACAGCATGGAGGCTGTTTGGGATTCTCCCTCTCCCTCTCTCTCTGCCCCTCCTGCACTCTCTCTCTCTCAGAATAAACTTAAAAACAACAACAACAACGTGTTTAATTTCTTTAACTTCACATGTTCTGTCTCTTTTAAATTTGGAATTTGTGCATATATTTTTGTACATGTGTATATTGGACTTTTGTACATATATTTGTACATATAAATGTATTTAATGTGGTAAGTCTCATTAGACATGTCTGGGTTTTGGTGATAAGTCCTCTCATCTGATTTTCCCAGATAAAGCAAATACGAAGTGAAGACTGACATGACTAAGTTACTAACTCTTGGAGGAACGTCACAAAGGGTAAAATCTGCTTCTAGAGTAATTTGATATCATTTTCTCAAAGCTGTCATGCTACTGTGTTACCTGGCGACATCAAATCAATGTCAATCTCTGCTCAAACACCAGTTGTGCAAAACATGTCAGCATCGCCGATAGCCTGGCAGATTTAATCATTGTCTCTCTGAGCACCAAAATTATAGTCGGACACCTAATCATCGTGCCTCTCGACTTTGGAGAAAAAAACAAACAAACAGAAAAGATACAAATTATCAGTAGGGACAAACAACAGGTGATTTTACTTAATAACTCTGAAATAGACAGTGTTTGTTACAATATGCAAATCACAGGGCATCCTTCATTCATTCTCTCACTCGTTCGACCTCTAGAGACCGAGTACCTAGGTGTCCGATGCAATGGAAATGCCATGAACACAGATAAGAATGAGATTGGCTGCTGAGGAGCTCAAAGTCTAATGGGGCCAAATAATGTATTATGATCTATCTCTGGAGCCCAAATGAGGGCAAGTTTAATCATGGGACAGAATGAGGAGAGCTCTGGAGTCATGTATACCTGAGTCCTAATTCGGATTCTGCCTCTCTCAAGCCACTTAACTCAGACTCAGTCAGAGAGTTTTCTTATCTGAAAAGTGGGGATAAAAACATCCACCTCACAGGGTGGCTGTAAGTACTAAATGCCATGCCCAAACATGCTGGTTCTCTTTTTCTACCCTTCTTCGAACTCTATCCCACTCCCACCCCATGTCCCCAACCTACCAAGAAAAAAGAGAACTGGAGGAGTTGAGAAGGGTTTCATTCACTTAAGTGACGACATTGAACAGTGAGTAAAAGTGAAGTTGACAGGCAGAGCCAGTGGCAAGGGATTCCAGAAAGTGGGCATAGCGCACTCAAAAGCTCTAAGGCATGGAAAACCATGGTATTGGTGCTGGGGGGTGGGGGGCATTAAGTGGTTTAGAATCAGGGCTGTGTAGACAGGTATAGTTGATTGGTGCTTTGAGTGTCAAGTTGGAAAAGGAAGGTGGTGTGTTTGGTAAATACAACTGGTCGGGTGTCCGCCTGTAATGCCATTTCCAAAGGCTGACTTCCCTGGGGCTGGGGTTGAATGCTGACCACACGATGCACAATTCTCCTCTCTGAGCTGCCCATGTGCAACATATGGGCTCTGCTCTCCCTGTCACCTCCTGGATGGGACTTTGAGTCTGGTCCCTAACATCCCAATATTGGCCACTAGACTTGGATCTTCTAGGATCCTAGATCTAGTTTGATATTTCATTTTGAGATCCAGATGCTAGTTGTTTCATCAAGTGTGAAACTGAGATGGTAAGTGATCTATTCAGGTATCTTCTTCCTAGAGCCAGTAAGAAATAGTAGCTCATTTAGAGAGCATAACACTAAAAAGAAACTCAACCACAAATATAATTCCTGGTATTACTCAGTGTTTCACATAAATCAAATTCAAATTCATACAAAATAATGTCATTATAAAGACATTAGAATTTACAAAGGCTCATGCAATTATGCTAAAGAGATCATTGCTTTTATAGTAATTATTTTAAAAATCATAATAGTTTCGCTAAGCATGCCATTTAGGGTTGACTACATTGTAGGCAGGAAAACAGTTATCAGTCTTAGAAAAGAAAATGCTCAGAAGTAAAGGGAGGTAGGTGAGCTGTGGGAGATATTGAATTTGAAGCCAGTGGTTCATATTCCAGTCTGTCAGTTATTAGCTCTGTGTCTTTGGACAAATCACTTAACCTCATTTCCCTTTCTCACTGAATGGGGAAAATAATACTTAGCTTATTTTAGTACCAAGTGCCATAATATACATTAAGGTGCTTCATAACCTAAAGTCAGTTTAGAATCATAATAATTATTAATTGGAAAAACAATCCATATTAAAAATCTACTATCAAAGAAAAAAAGTTTATACGCGTCTACTGAAGTCGCTGCTATCAAACTTCTCAACAATAGTCTATAAACCAAGGAAATTTAGAGTCTTGCCATGGGGTGTTTGGATAATAACTGTGTTCTATTTCCTTCCTCGGGCATTCATGTGTGCTAAAATTTGGCAATGGGTATACTCTGGATCATCAGACCTGAGAGATATTCCCCCCAAAGGGCTCTAGTCATGGAAAAATACTGCGTGCTCCATCCCAACCTAGAGAGACTGATTAAAACTTCTGAGGACTCCCACAAGAACTTTCACCACAATGTTTTCCAAACTTATGGGAGCAGAGAACTCTGTTTTCAAGTATTAATTTTGGTTCAAAAGAATATATTTGGGGAGTATTTCCCCATATAGACTTTTCTTAAAAATGAAAGAATTCCCAACAAAACCAATAACATTCTTAGGTCAATATGATTTCAGAGCAGAGAGTTTCCATCGAGTGAGCTTTGTCCAAATGGTACTAAATGCTATCTGCCGTGTAAGTTTTTCTTGATTGCAAACATTTCATTTGTCTCCATCACTAGGTGAGTTTTTAGTGTTGTCTGCAAATAACAAGTCAGGAAAACAATGTGCCAAGAAATGTTCTCCATTTTTCAGGAGACTGAGTCACCAAGAACTTAAGTGACTTGGCCAAGGTCACATAGCTGGTAGGCGGTGGCTCTGAGATTTAAACCTAAGCTAACTGCTCCAGAGCCAGTGAATGATTTGACGACAAATCAGAATGTGTTTTACACTGTGGTCCTGCAGGTGTATTCATGTCGCTGGCAAGGGCTGCTTCTCATTGTCTCCAAGACTGGTTGAGAACAGACCTCGGAAGATTGGCAGGAAGATTCAACAGAGCCGTCAATGGCTCAAGGTTTGGATTCTATCAGGGAAGATAAAGCATTGTCAGTTGTCTCGTACCATCCAGAAGTCGCTTTGAGCTCTTCGTAGACTCTGATGATGGACCGTAGCTATAAGAGACGACACACTTGGACCTTGTTCAGCACTGCACCGATTCACAGATGAAGGCAGCTCGTTTTACCTCAACCCACACCTGACATTAAGAGTTTATATAGGTGGGTAACCCATAGGACTCCAGCAAATTCGGCAATGAAACACCATTTTTTATCTTTTCTGTACTGAGATATGGATGCCAAGAACTGAATAAGAAGCAGTTCATTACAAAGTCGAGCAGTGATACAAACTAGTATCTGCCTTACAATTGCGTGATGCCGTCTTCATCTGGTTGTCTCTGAAAAGGCCTGTCATTTTAGAAACCTTAGGCAGAGAGAAATGTGCATCTTGATCTCCCACTAACCCTCTCTCAAGCCTACCAATTTTGACAGTTCAGTAGTTTTACAAAATATGCTTATGTTTGTTAAGTAAGAGTCAGCGGAAAGTGTGGTAGTATAAAGATAATGTAGTTTCAACAAGTTTAAAGGGACCTGAAAATTATTCTGATGTATTCGAATTTCCCGGAATGGAAATTTCTTGTTATGACAAACTAAGGAGGTACACTAGGTGGGCGGTCAGGTGGGCGATCATCAGCTGTCATAAAACAAGGATTTTTCTAGATACTGATTTTTATGTATGTTTCGTGTCCAACACGGCAACCCCAGTGAAGGTATTTGCTGCATCATCCTTCTATTGAATTTGCATTGTTGCGCGGTTTTAGTACAATTCGATGTGTCTGGCCAGGTCAGAAAGCAATTTGTGATGCCTCGTGAGTTTGCTGCACTGTGGAGTCAGATCGCCATTGGAGAATATCTTTTTCCCCAAAGAATGACAAATGAGTACGAAAATAAACACAGGGCTATGAACAAATGGGTTACAGAGGCCTTCTTTGAAATAAGAATTTTGCTTACCATCAGAAAATGGCTTTCACGTGAACGGTTTTCCTTGAAATGGCAGGTTAATGCCTTTAGTGAAGAGAATTAAAATCATAGTGCTATTTATCATATCCTAATTCCTTCTCCATACATACTGAGGGTTATGCTTAAATTGAAATCCCAGAAAAGAAATTGCCGCCAAGATCGCCACTCATAGTTAAATGCTACCAAGCTACCCCCCGCTTCACTGATGCATGAAGGGGCTTTAATGGTGACTGACGGGTTTTTCATTTATACCCCTTCCTCCATTTTTCCCCCCTTTTACGTCAGGCTCAGGTTCGACATCCCCAAACCTGGAGGCAGTTTAGGGACACCTACCCGAAAGACTTTTTTCCTGACTTCGAAGGGAAGATCAACATGCATTTCTGCATGTAGGGCAGACTCAACAAATGCAACCTTGACTATTGAGGAGACTTCATTACAAAACCACAAACAACCAAACAACAACCGCGAAAACCCGAACTCACACCAAGGTATTCTCCGCTGTCGGGGACCCAGAGAGGAGGGAGCAGGGGCCGGCGGCTCCCAGGCTTCACTCTTGCGGGACAGCTGGACAACTCAGCCCACCTGGGAGGATGCTTCTGTTTACATCTCAGGTTGCCGCCTGGCGATTGGTGGCTGGGCTGGAAGGGAGGGTCCTCAGGAAAGGCGACACTGGGGATGCTGCCCCCTATCACATGATGGAAATTTCCACTCTTTAGAAAGGAGAAAAGAAAAGAAAGGAGGGTCTCTCAATCCACCCTCTTCCGATACTTCCCCCGGATCCCAATCGGCAGAAGTAGAAAACGACACAGGTGAGTGACACTTTTCTAATCTCTGCTAGACTTACAGACTTGTCAGTGTGCGAACTGGTGGCTGGATCCCAGCCGGTGTTGGTGTGGGTGCGCGTGTGTGATTGCGCGCACAGGGACACGCACGCGTGTGCGGTCCGTTTGCTCAACCTTCTGGGGCTTAGGTTAGGCATTGCGGCTCTTTGTAACTTGTTTGTTGATTGACCCTAATTCTTCTTAGATTTTCTAAAGGATCATGCTTTGGGAGGGTTATTGCAGGCTAATGACCGATTGACTAGAAATTAAGTAAACCAGGGCATACAGAGGTAAAGGGAACTAGCTGGGAAGGCTCGTGTGTGGCTCTCTTTGCAAGAGAGGTGACGGTTCCAAGGTAGCCCATTCCCAGGAGGCAGGAGGGGTGGCTGGGGCTTGCCCCCCCACCCCGGATTTCCTAGGCCCTTGGTATTTCCAGTTGGGTGTCCAGCGACCGCCTTCCACAGCGGTGGCCCTGCCACCAGCCTCGCTCGAGTCGAGTCGGCTTGCGATCAGTGCTGGCAAGTGCTTCCCAAGTCGCCGGGCCGGGGCCGGTGTCCTCAGGGCGGGGACATTGGGTGCTGGACCTAAAATAGACCCGTTGTCCCTGACAGCTGGGCTGCCTGGGCCAGGCCAGCACGGTTCCCTTGGTGGGGGTCTGTGGCCCCAGGAGGAGTCCCGAGAGTGTCTCCTTGAGGGGAGGAGGAAGGCGAGAGCCTTGCTGGGTCTGGGGGCCCTGACTGCGGGCGGCAGCGGCGGGTTCGAACACTGAGGCCGAAGTTCCAACGGAGGTGTCCAGCGCCCGCTCCAGGGGACCGGGAAGCCCGGGGAGCACTGGAGAGAAGGGAGGAGAGGTGCAGAAACGCGGAGCGGGAAAGGCGAGTGGAATAGAGGGGACGTCGAGGGGACATCAGAGAGAGGGGTGAAGGCGAGAGGCGATAAGAGGCCAGAGCCCCGGAGAGCGTGAGGGTTGGAGGGAAAATGGAGAAAAGAGAATGAATGAGAAGAGCGAAGGGAGCACACACGCAGGGAGCTCCTGGGGGTGACCTGGGAGCCTCGGAGTCCGGAGTCCGAGAGAGGAGAGAGGTGACCGCGGGGACGAGCAGGCTGTGTGCTGGGAGCGGCACGGGGAGTGGCTTTTCACAGGCAGTGGCACCGGTGGGCGCTGCGCCCCGGCCGCTGGCAGGGGTGGAGGTGCCGAGGCACGCGGTGCACCCCTCGGGGCCCCCAGCTTCTCTTAGCGATCCAGCAAGGACAGGTAGGGAGAACGCCCCTCCGGTGCCGTGAGCACCGGGAGATGCGTACCCGCCTGCTGACTTGGTCAGAGAAAGCAATAAACTAGGAAGCCCAGCCGAGGAGGCTTGGTGGCTGGTGTGCCAGGGTGGCACCCGGCAGTGACGGCGCAGTAGTTGGGTCCTTGAGAGACTCGGCGAGGACCTAGAGATCCCGAGCCTCAGTTCTAAGCCGAGTGTTTAGAGACCTGGTCCTGGTTTCACCAGAGGACGGAGTGTGTCTGGAAGTCAATTTCTCAGGGCAAAAGTGCATCTCTACCTGTCTCCGGGCATCTTACACCCTGAGAAAAGAGGCAAAGGGGTAGCTGTGGCCCTGAAGGTATAAGCAGACCCTGGCCGCCCAGGCGCGTCCCACAGACACCTATTCACCAGGGGCCCCACTCCTCCCCCCACCCCCGGCTCCTGGGCCGGCTTTCTTTGTTATGCATTTGGGAGCGGTGCAGCTTCTCACCCCTGGGGAAGGAAGGAGAGTTGGCCTGTTTCCCAGTTTACCGCTTTCTTATATTCGCATTTGCTTCCCGGCAGCGCAGACACAGTCATTATGACTGAATTGTCTTACGTTGTAAAAAGAACACGCTATGCCTGGATCACAATCTCCAGGGCCCGGTAGCTAGGGCTCTACTTTGGGTTTGGTTCAACTTCGGTTATAGCCTTTTATAGAACTTAATTTGGGGGTGAAGTGGGGGGGATAAGCCCCACTGCAAACAAGTCCCTAAGGAGTCATCAAGGTTGGTAGACTCTCTCACTTGGAACACAAGAAGTGTGTGTGCGTGCACGTGCGTGTGCACATGTGTATGTAGCTTCGCAAATGCTAACATATGAAATCTACAGAAAATCCACAGTCTGGGTAGAAGTCTGTCAAGGACAGAGAAACTGAAGACTATGTGAACTTTGCCAAATTATTGAATGCCATGTGTTCAGAGACAGAAAGCTTTTATTGGGCTGATTCTGTCACAAAACACTAAAACGAAGGGAGATTGGTGTAAGGGGACAAATAGTTTTCAAGGCTGCAGGGATGGGTGAGTATGTAATGCAAGGTGCTCCAAGGAGGCTAGTCTGTACTGGATTAGTGATGACAATGACTTACACATATATATCCGTTATTATATTTATTCTGTTTTGCTTCTTTTATGTGAAGTCCTCATAACCACCTTAGGAAATAGACTCTATTATTATACTCATTTTACAGAGCAAGATTGGGACATATACAGTGCAGGGAACATAGAACCTCTTTGGAAGTCCTGTTTGGGCAATTACTTGTTCTTAAATCTAAACGAACAGTTCTCTTTCACTTTGGACTTTATCAGGAGCAGAACTGGACAGGTGACTTTCAGAGACCCAAAGCTGGCTGTTTGGCCTGTTACAGACCAAACCGATGCTAAGAAAGCCAAGGCATGATCATACAGCTATAGACTGAATCTTCGCAGGCCCAGAACTAGATTTTTTCAATAAGTGACATTTGAGAAATGCATAGGATGCCTGTGGTTACCTGTCAGTTTATCAAATGCTGGGGACGAGCATGATTAATACAGCTGCTGTGGACTTCTGTGTTAAATGTTTTTCTTCTTTCATGTCATTGCCATTGTTTATTTCCTCAGTGTTTTTCAGGCATCTATTTCTTTTTCTTCCCCCTTATCTTTTGTACTGACTTACTAATATTTTCTAACTATTGTTAAAAACAAAAAAACACCAAGAAGGGCTTAATTTAATTTTTACTCTCCAAAGCAATGACTTCTATGAAAAAAAAAAAAATCAAAGGAATAATGGGGTTTATGGCTACTTATATATTTTTGATATCTATCAAAATAGTACAGTTTGGTTTTTTTTTTTTTTGAACGTGCTTCATGTATCACCTGAAGTTATCCTCCTTGCCACAACTGCCCTGGGGACATCTTGTAGGAAGGGTAAGGGGCGGGAGTAGGGGAGAGAGAAAGAAAGGAGAGGAGAACTCTGTTAAGAGCCAGACTTTTATAGCTAAGTCCTTATGTTCCAAATGTGAATCACCTTTAATCTTCACACAGACTTCCATGGTATAGGTGTTTGTTATCTCCAGTTTACAGAGGAGGAAACTGAAGCTCATAGAAATGGAGGAAAGAGCCAAGGGTCACCCAGCTGGTAAGTGACAGTGCTGGCATCAGAACTAAGTCCCTTCTGTGCCTGAGTTCCTGCCTCCATTTGAGCCAGCACAAAGAAAGAGGACTAGGAAAACCAAAACTTAAGGAAAAAAGAGGTTTAGAAAGATGTTGCACAATAGGGTAGGATATGCACGATGGGAGAAATGAACTGCCAATTCCCTTTTGTATGACTGCTAACCTTCTTCTGGTCCTCCTTCTCCTATTTTTGTAATGACTTAATTCCATTCGTTCATTCCACAGTCACTGAGTATCATTACCTTCCAGTAACCCTGTTAAGGAGTTTCTTTTATCCCTGTTTCCCTAACACCTACCACAGTCCCAGGCAAATGTGCCCAAGAGATGTTTGTTGAATAAATGAATTAGTCTAGTCAAGGAAAGAATAAGCAAGCAAACAGTCACACTAACAGCATGTTGATGGCCAGGAAAAATTCAGATTGGAGTATGGCACCTCTGAAGCTGGCTTAGGGAGGGGGCCAGAGAACATTTCAAGACTAGGTAACACCTGAGCTAGGTTATGAAGTAGAAATAAGAGTTAGGCAGGCAAAGAAGTGAAGGAAGTGGGAGAAGATTCTCAACAGAGACCAGCCTGAAGGGAGAAAGGAGAAAGTGTGAGCCACTTAGGGAACTTAGGAGTTCAGTACTGGGAAGTGGAACATGTAAGGGAAGAGGCTGGGAGGGAGGAGTGTCCTGTGAGGTCCTCACTCATTCTGTCTGCAGGGGTCCCAAAGCTCTGCCATGCCCTTGCATTTCAGAAGTGAACCATCCTAACAAGGAACAAAATGACTGAATACAGGAATTGGCAACACGTTTTATTATTTTATCATTTGATTATGGTCATATAATAGAGAACTATAATTTTTTAGACTCCTTATAATGTTAGGGTTTGAAACACTGTGCTCAAATGGGAAGACCAGACTTTGGTGTCCTCTGTATGGGAAAATCAATTATTTTTCTAGCTCTTGAGGGGATATTCCATTTTAACAAAGATACAATTTACACAATCACAAAAAACTATTTCCAAACAAATGCTTTTCTGTGTTTTTCTGACGGGGAGGGGTAGCTGGGGAGGATTTGTCTCCTTATTTTAGTTTTTAGTGGTTTTATTTATTTTACTGTGTTGCAGAAGAGTCTGGAAGGAAAAATGTATTAAAAAAAAAAAACAAAAACAAAGTGAGATAGGGAACGGAATGACAGTAATGATGTCAACCTCCAACTCCAAAGTAGATGTTTATGCCAGTTTAGATTCTGGCTTTTGATAACAGATTTGGAGAATTTAACTCCCACAGTCTCTTGCTTTGTTAGGGATCTTTTATGCCAGTTTTTCATCCCAGGCTCAGAGGTCTGCCTGCCTCTTCACCATTTCCACACTTGTAAAATACTGTTACTCAAACTCTTCTTATTTGGAAGGGAATTCAAAGGGTAAATGAAATCTACAAATAATCCAAAATCTAATTTCAGTTAATACATTAAATCCTCGACTTTTTAGCATTATATCCCTGGGCAAATTTTTTTAATCTTTTTGAGCTTCTCTTCAACTACAAAATTGAGATCATAATAGCACCTACCTCATGGGATTGTTATGAGGATTAAATGAGTTAACACATGTAAAATGCTTAGACTAATGCCTGACTCATAGTGAGCACTCAATATGGGATTGCTATTATTGTTAATGTTATTTATTCTGCCACCCAAAGCATTATTTGAAATGCTAACAAATGTCTATATGTTCTTTGACCATGTGTTTTCCTCTGTCATAACTAAAATGAAGGAAGCAGAAGAGAGGAAATGAAAAAAGGATAAATAATACACAGGATGGTCCAGCCCAGAATAACATCATTCCCTGCATAATAAGATTGAAATGTTCCCTTATTTCCTGTTGGCTATTTGCCCCTATTTCTCCTGATAAATCTCATGTGTATCCGTCATCAAAATGAACATCATCTCCAATTCCCTTGTTTTCTCTCATTTTTGTCTCCATGGTGCCTCACACAGTGCCTGGCACAAACAAATACTCATGCATGTCTGCTGAAGAAAGGAAGGAAGGAAAACAGGGGAGGGGCAGGAAGAGAGGGAGACACAGAATTGGAAGCAGGCTCCAGGCTCTGAACTGTCAGCGCAGAGCCCGAAGCGGGGTTCGAACTCAGCAACCGTGAGATCATGACCTAAGCCAAAGTCGGCCGCTTTAACTGACTGAGCCACCCAAGCACCTCAAAACAATTTATTCTTCAAGCAAGCATGTTTTCACTGAAATATTAAAGGCTTTTGCAAAGTGAATTTGTGCCTTACTGACCGTCAATGTAAATCTTTTTAAATAAATTACTTATTCAGTGTGCATTATTGCACACCATTAAGCATGCAGGCAGGGAATCAGGGCGTGTGGAAAGGAATCCCTGCTCCATCATACAGCTGGGCTTCCTGGATTCAGATCTTGGTTCTATCATCTGGATGTGCTGGCTTCCAGTTTGGCTCTCCCGCTTCCTACCTGAGTGGCCCAGATAGAGCTAGTTACTTAACCTCACGGCTTCATTCTCTTCCTCTATAAAATGAGGGAAACGTTTCCTACTTCATAACGATTTCATGAGGATAAAACAATTATACGTGGCACATGGTGAAATTTAGGAGTGTTTGTTAAGCAGCTAAAGAGACTAGTTTTCGAATTCGATGTAATACTAATACCAGCCTTATAGAATTCGGGTGATGATACTGCACGGCACATTATAAATGGTAATGTTACCATTACTATTGCTATTATGGCAAATCCTTATTTCTATGTTTCTGCTATGAGGAGTTGGGGCCCTGACGTGGCTTTTCCATTTTTTGGTCCATTGAAAATCATATTGATTCTGCCTTCTGTTTCAGGGTAACTTTTCCTCCCCACCCACCCTGTGTTTGTCCTGTCATTTTGCCTTGCGTCATTCATGCGCTTTTCACACTGCATACTCCTCAGGACAAGGACTTTGCTCTTTGTTTTGGCATAATTTTATACCACTGGGTACACTCATGGCACTATAAAAATGTTAAAGAAAAAAAAAGATGTAATCCCCCCAAGAGGCAACTTTGGCCATCAGCTGGTCGGGCCACCGCTGTGTCTGCAGTGTTGCTACTCGGAGTGTGGAGTGTGCTGTCCAGAGCATCTCTGGCAGTGGCCGGTGGCTTATGGGCGACGCGTGTCCTGCTCAGCCACCGCCCGTTTGAGCGCTGGGAGCATGAGCTGGGTCGCGGCGCCAGGGAGGACCGCAGGAGGCCACCACGTCAGGGACAGGCGCTGCTCACGACTTTGCCTGCTTTTGCTGAGACTTCACTAGAGAAACCAGGCGAGTGAGGGAGATGGACTTGGAAAGAGAAGTAGAAAAAAAAACTGAAAAAGGAGGGGAGAGGGAGGGCAGCCCTTTCTGGTTTTTAAGAAAGGTTTCCTGCATGCGACATGGGGCTACCCATGCTACAGTCTTATTTTCTGGAATTTCTCCAAATGGGAGGAATGTGGTACATAGATGCCGAATGTTCTTATGAACTGTATGATCAAACTGATCTTGATTGTTAAAGTGGTCTAACTAAAAACATTCGTGTTTCCAACCTTGCTTCATGAATGCCTGAAAAGCAATCCTATGCTTCACAGCACGACATAAATGGAGCGATTTTATTATAGTCCAGAGAACACATTTCATCACTGTGTTACTCCTTTGTGGTTTTTGAAGCAATTCTTTAGAAACAGCACATTTAAAAAAAATCTGACACTTTTTGGCATGTGTCACGACGCTGTATGTCATTATGCTTGCTGTACAGAGGAGTCCATGCTGTTGGTGGACTTCCATACATTTAAGCTTCTTATTTTGAAGTCATTATAGAGTCACAGGAAACTGTAAAGGTAGCACAGGGAGGCCCCATACACCTTTGACCCAGTTTCCTCCAATGGTTACATCTGACAACTTCCGGGCAATATCAAAACCAGGAAATCGATGTTGGTACAATATGTGTGTACAATATGTATAGTTTCCGTGTCATTTTACCATGTGGACAAATTTGTGCAGCCACCGCCAGAAACACCTAGAACTTCCATTACCCGGATGACCTCCCTTGTGCGACTCCTTTATAGCCATACTCACCTCCTTCTCCCTTTCCCTGACAATGAGATGTTTCCCATCTCCCTATTTTAATTGTTTTGAGAACGTTACATAAGCAGGATCCTAGGATATGTGCTCTTTTTGCAGTTGATTTTTTTTTTTTCCATTCAGCATACCATTCCTGAAATCTATTCAAGTTGTTGTGTCAATAGTTGGGTCCTTTTCGTTGTGAAGTAGTATTCCGGCTGCTTCACCATATTTGGTGGTGAGTTGTCTTCTCAAATGATAGACTTGTCTAGAACGCCAGTTGGATTAAAGGGATACTGAGGGTACTTGGGGAAAGTGTGAGGACAAATTTGGATAAGTTTTTAACTTCAAAATGACATGTGTGTGTTATAGGGCAAAAGGATGTATAAACTACATTTTTATGTAAAACAGGGATGACTGGCCAACTGGAAAGGAGAAAAGGAATATGGCAGAAAAAAAAACTATGAATTTAGACAATAAGATATAAAACATGGCACTTTTTAAGATTTCTACACCGATAGGATTATGTGTTCTGTGCCTTTAGCATTAGTTAGGATAACTCTGGTTTCTTGAAGCTAATTTTAAAAATGCTTCTGCAGTAGGGATTTCCCTGCCAGTCTGTGCTCAGTCACATAGCTGATAACTCAGGGGGCATGGCTGGAAATGACTGAGTGGCTCTCCAGTTTGACAGGGGTCGCTGAGAGTCAAAATAGCATCTTTAGCCCCAGGGCATCTATCAAGGGTCCTGAGACTGTCAGCATTATACTCTTCTGGGCATTCACCCCATCTACCAGTGGGGGGAGCATCTCCCAGAGTTCACTTAAGTCAGGTGTTTTTGGTTTTTTGTTTTTGTTTTTTAATGTTTCTTTTATTTTTGACAGAGAGAGAGAGAGGGAGAGAGAAAGAGAGAGAGAATGAGAGAGCACAAGTGGGAGAGGGTCAGAGAGAGAGAGGGAGATACAATCCAAAGCAGGCTCCAGGCTCTGAACTGTCAGCACAGAGCCCGACGCTGGGCTTGAACCCACAAACTGCGAGATCATGACAAGAGCAGAAGTAGGACGTTCAACCACTGAGCCACCCAGGTTGCCCTCTAAGTCAGGTTTTGAAACAAGGATGTTCTTCTGCACCTGAACACCAGAAGCATCGGGAACCTGGACTCCAACAGCTGTAACTAGCTCAGGGAAGTGCAGCACTTCTGAATAGTACTTAGAAGAGTTAGGCTTAGACCACCCCCCCCTTTAGTTGGCACCTAAAGTTCTCTCCCCCCACCCTGTCCTCCCCAAACAGTGGAGGGAACAAATTATCTACCAGCATCTGAAAGTATAAATACCCATTTGTGTTTTTAGAATTTCACACTTTTCACAGACATATTGTCATTTCACAAAATAACAGTCTAGAGCCCTGACTAGATCCAAGTCTAACTGAAGGCATCATGCTAAGTCACCAATTTAATGATTTCTGTTACCAGAAACATATTCCTTATTCCAAACTCTGCCAGAGGATAGAGGGTAGGTACAGGATGCTGGTTCCAAAGCATAAACATATATGGACTGTCATAGCTAAAATAATTTAGAACTCCTTTTATAGGCACATCTGCTCTCCTGAATCTTTCAAAATGGGACAGAATCTTTGTACCATCTATGTAATTTATTTTATTTTGTGTGAATGTTAGATACCTCACATCGCTTTGCAGGCTGTTCTGCTGGGTTACATCTCCTTTATGGGGACCCTAAGGTCCCACAGCCTGTGGTAGGACAGAATGCAGCCTAGCAATCTTGAGGGAGTGAATACTCTGCTGGAAGTCAGGAGACTGAACAAAAGGCTTGCTGAATTTTGTTCACCTCTCTTGCTATTATGCTATATTATGCTATATTTTTTTTTAATTTTTTTTAACGTTTATTTGCTTTTGAGACAGAGAGAAACAGAGCATGAACGGGGGAGGGTCAGAGAGAGAGAGCGAGACACAGAATCTGAAACAGGCTCCAGGCTCTGAGCTGTCAGCACAGAGCCCGACGCGGGGCTCGAACTCATGAGCCATGAGATCATGACCTGAGCCGAAGTCGGACGCTTATCCGACTGAGCCACCCAGGCGCCCTGGTATTACTTATTTAACTAATGATGACAGTCATTCCAAGGGTGTGATGCGAAATGCAGACATAGGCTACGGTTCCCAACATTGCGGACTTTGGTTTTTTTAAGGGATAACTGAGGGGGTTTGTTTGTTTCTTAAACTCTTTCTTTAAAGCAAAAAAAAAAAAAAAAAACCCAGAGCTTTTCTGAAAGAAAATAGAAATGCCTCATGTACTATATCAGTGTAGACAAAACCCAAACAGCTGTACAATTACTTTTGAACAATTTTGTAATGCTAGAGCAGTATCCACACTTTACAGAATGACACCAAATATAATGGTTTACATTATTCTTTATACCAGAATTCGGTAAAGTTCAAACTCCTTAATGTTGCCGTCAAGGTCAACCTCAGCCAGACTCTACACAAACACTCCATGTGAGCTGCAGTAGACTCCAATTGTCTTGGTATTACTGGGGCCAAACTTCTGATCCCATTTCTCCTGCCTGGAACCACCCTCCTCTCTCTGGAGTCATACCATTATTCCTCCATGAAACCTGTTCCATTTGTCCCAGTTCCCACGCTGAGCCCTCCAGTTCAGTTCCAGGTCTTGAAGACAGGTATCCTGTTATGAATAGTGTCCAACAAAAAAGCAGGTACCCAGTAGTGATGGAATGTTGTCAGGAGCTGGGCTCTGCAGTCAGATGTGGGGGGTGGGGGTGAGTCCCAGCTCAGTCATCTGTTCACCAGCTTTGGTCTCTGGGTAAATTACTCAGTCTTCTTGAGCATCGGTTGCCTTACATGTAAAATGGGGATAATAATACTACCTACCTCAAAGGTTAGGGTATTACTGATTTGATACATGTAACATGCTTAGCATAGGGCTGGCTGTCATCGATATGATTACTAATGAGAACTTTAAAAATGAGATTTCAGACTTTACAAAATTAACAGGCTTATGGTCTGAGTGGAGGATGCAGACTAGAAAACTTGGTAGTTCAGGCTTCTCTGTGTCTCTCAACCCTACCTGCTGTCATAGGAAGGGACAGGGTCCCTTTATGCCTATCAAGGAAGGCAATCTCTAATCCCCACCCACTAAGATGGGACTCAAACAGATTGAAGCAGAGAGATTCTTTCCTTCTTAGATCTAACATAAATATGTGCGGCTTGGCACCGATTTTATTTTTAGTAAGAAGTGATCAAATGATGAGTAAATTTCTATGAAGGGAACAAATAGTAGATGTTGACTTCAAAGAGTAATGAAAGTAGTCATCCATCCTCGAAGCTATTACCAATACAATCTGTAGCCTTAGAAAAGTGAAAAGTTCGATGAATTAACCGGTTGTTGAATCTGCATAATGCCAAATTAGTAGGTTTTCTGATATTCCCTTACAAACTGGTTGATATTTCACTGAAGCGTAGGTTCAGTCCAATCAAGGGCATAATCATTAGTGCACTCTGTGTTCACGGGTTTCTAAACAAACCCTTTTTGTGTCTTGAATTACAGATCTAAAAATGATGGGTTCAGACCACAGCATGCAATTACAAACAGAATGGGGATACTTTAAATAAATAGCAAAGTAGATTAGTTTGGGATTGGGGGGGGAAGTCACATACAGATTCTGATTTTATCTTGTTCTTGGGGCCATACCTTAAATACTACTTTTCGCCAAGTGATAGACACTCTATGTGTACAAGTATTGCAAATAACAACCCCCCAACCCCGAAGATGTCCACAAAAATTTGGTGAGGTGCACATGTACACATGGATATTTATAAATTTCACAGGCGTAGAAGAGAAAAATTCTGTTCAAAAGTCTCATTTGTTGGGGTGCCTGTGTAGCTCAACCGGTTGAGCATCCAACTCTTGATTGATTTCAGCTAAGTCATGATCTCATGGTCTGTGAGATCAAGCCCCACCTAGCGATTCTGTCTCTCCCTCTCTCCCCACTTGCTCTCTCTCTCTCAAAAGAAATAAATATAAAAACAAGTTTCATTTGTTTAGCTAAGGAGATAGAAAAACTCTTACATAATTAGCGCAGTGTTCTGGTTCAGATGAAGTTATACCTATCATGGATTGTCAATTTTCAAAAAATCAGAATACAGCAAGACCCATTTTAAAATTAGAATTTTACTCAACATGATTTAATCTTTTGTTGACGTCATCAATAATGGCAAAACTCAAAAATGCTAGGTAATAGGAATTTCTGGTTAGTTGAAGGAATTTAGAGTATCTTCCTTCTGCTTTCAACCTTTTGGTAGGAATACCAAGAAAAACATACGGAAAAGTTCTAAACTAGGAAACGTAAACCTTTTTAATATGGTTTCTAATATATTCCGAAGTAGAATATAGACAATGATACTGCATCTTTGCAAAACTTCAATAGTTATTAATACTTGTCTGTTATATTTCATCCATACCCATATCTTTCCTCCCTGCTACCCTTACCACAACCATTACTACATTATTTCCAAGAGAATCCAAGTCACCAAATAATTTGATCCATACATGATTCAATATGTATCTCACAAAGATAAGTCTTGAAGAATAACCAAATCATCACACCTTAAATAAGCCATTTTTTTATTACCACCAAATTTCCAAGCAGTGTTCATATATGTCTGATTGTCTCTTTATTTTACCCCTAGTTTGTTTGAATCAGAATCGAAATGGGGTTCACACACTCTTTGGTTGATATGGATTAAAAGAGGTTTAAGAGACAGACATAAGTTCAGCCAATCCTCATCTCTTTTCTCACTTGCAATTTATTGGATGGTGAAACCAAGTCATTTGTCCTATGAAATTTCCCATACTCTGAATTTTGTTGATTTCCAAAACTTTTAAAATGTCATCCTCAAGTTTTAATAGTCTGCCTTCTTTAAATCTAACCCTCATAGGGGCGCCTGGGTGGCGCAGTCGGTTAAGCGTCCGACTTCAGCCAGGTCACGATCTCGCGGTCCGTGAGTTCGAGCCCCGCGTCAGGCTCTGGGCTGATGGCTCGGAGCCTGGAGCCTGTTTCCGATTCTGTGTCTCCCTCTCTCTCTGCCCCTCCCCCGTTCATGCTCTGTCTCTCTCTGTCCCAAAAATAAATAAACGTTGAAAAAAAAAAATTAAAAAAAAAAAAAAAAAAATCTAACCCTCATAAAATTGCTTCTCTCTCTTTTAAGATGTTTATTTATTTTGAGAGAGAGAGAGAGTGAGCGGGGTGGGGGGGGGGACAGAGAGAGGGAGAGAGAGAATCCCAAGCAGCCTCCACAGCACCGTCAGCACAGAGCCCAACATAGGGCTCAAAATCATGAAGAGTGAGATCATGACCTGAGCTGAAATCAAGAGTCGGATGCTCAACCAACTGAGCCACCCAGGCACCCCTAAATTGCTTCTCTTTTAAAGAAAAATTATACCTTGTCATTCTTTGCCTGTTTCTTTGAGGATCCTCCAGCCTACATTTTGCCTAATTTTGTCCAAATATCCTTCATTTTAATGCCTATGATTTACCTAACACTTCTTCCTGATAGAACCTGTCCAACCTGGAATGCCCTTAGGTCAGATTTCAAAATGTGTACTGGCCTCCTCACCCAGGTGCTTACTCAGCTTTCTCTGTATTGTCTCAAGACATCACCAGTAAACACTAGGTTGCTTTGAATTTAAAAATCATGCCACATGACTGCTTTTTAAAAAGTCCTTTTTGATTATGACATATACAAGTATATTTACTAGGAAATTATGTATTTGGGATTTGCTTTAAAATCATAGGGGAGTAAGAGTGGTGGTTTGGATGTAGGAAGACTGCCACGGTTGATAACTGTTCAAGCTAGATAGTGCATCTGTGACGTTTCACTACATTATCCTATCGACATTTGTATAAATTTGAGGTTTTCCATAATAAATGACATATACTATATTACCCAAGCTAAATAATGAAACATTTTAGGGGCCTATGTTGTGACACCTTTGCTAAAAATCATCAAAAAAATCATGCCTAAGGGAGCGCCTGGGTGGTTCAGTCAGTAAAGCGTTCAACTCTTGATATCCGCTCAGGTCATGATCTCACAGTCGTGAGTTCAAGTCCTACATCAGGCTCATGCTGCACATGGAGCCTGCTTGGGATTCTCTCCCCCTTTGCCCTTCACCTCCTTTCTCTCTCTCTCTCTTTCTCTCTCTCAAAATAAATAACATTAAAAAAAATTGTGCCTAAGGAACATGCACTTGCTTATCCTATTCTGGAAGTCTGGTTTGCCTAAAAACAAATCAGTTTTAAAGTAAAATGAAATCATCATATAAGTAATATTTAAATAAAATGGGGACATGGTTTGGAATGATCTGAAACAGGACTCATGCAGAGGTGCTTCATAGGTTTTGTGGTCTGTCTTAAGACTCTGGTGTGGTAGAACTCACTGACGTGCCCCTGGAGCCTACTAATAGCTAACGAAAGACTCCCAGAAGAGGAGTGAACCAACCTATTTGATTATGCCATAAAAAAAGATTCTAGGATAGATTATGAAGGTCACACTTACTACCTCTCCCTGCTACTACGCTAGAGGAACGTGCAGGCCCTATTTTCCAAGGTGAAAAGTCAAACACAAACCTTTTCAAAAACCTATCAGCTTTTAACTTTAGTCGGATTTCTCTTTATTTTGTTCAATTGTTGAAAAGAGAATTTAGCACCTTATGCTTACATTAATCATATATACTAGGAAATGCCTTTTAAAGGGCATATAGCCTTTATCAATAATTTTCTGTTAATTAAATGTAAGTGAAATGTACGTGAAATGTAAGTGAAATAATTTATGATGGCATTTATTATTTTTTTAAACTTACATCCAAGGGTAATTTTTAACTGTAATCAGCCATGCAACTACAAAACTCTCGTATATAGGGACCTGCTTCATTACATCTTTTCTGAAGTTGCATGAATTTAATCCCATACGGTATATACGAATTCCCAGTCAGTCCAGTTGAGAATAATTAAGGGAAAGAGTAAGAACTGAGGCTGAAAGTGGAAAGGAAAGGAAAACGGATGCACAGTAAGAAGAAATGCTTTTGTGTGAAGGCTTGGAACACATAAGTGGAACATAGGTCCTAGGGTAAGGCTTGCTGGGTTCTCACTTTGAGGCGAGGGAGCTACAAGCAGTGTGAAGGGGGGCTGGCAGTGTGTGTTCATGTCTCAGGTTAGAAATACCTGCTTCGAGAGACAGAGGAATAGGCTTCAGAAATATCTATTCCTCTAGGCCTAGTATGTTACTGAAAGGCTTCCAGAAGTTTCTCCATCTCAAGAGTCTGTGTTAATCCTGTTTCTGGGCCCACACTGAGAGACAGCAAGCAGGAGACAATGCCTCTAATCCGTAAGATCAGAAAGACATTAGACATTTTATTAGAATGAGGTCATACACTGAAAATGTACCCTGGTATATGTAGATTTATATA
The DNA here is from genome assembly GCF_022079265.1 of Lynx rufus. Lineage (NCBI taxonomy): Eukaryota > Metazoa > Chordata > Mammalia > Carnivora > Felidae > Lynx > Lynx rufus. The sequence continues at coordinate 73,902,280 of NW_025814889.1, read as the reverse complement.
CAACAAAGCAGTGGGAGTTTGCAATTGTTGGAACTCTGGGAGAGGCCCTAGAGACATTTTCATGAACAAAAGGTGACAAATCTAAATTTAATTATCCTCATGATTACCAATTTAAAATACGCAAAATATCATTGGTAACACTTTTACTTTTATGAGTATAAAAATATTATACAGAGTCACACAGGCTTGGCTTGACCCTAATCCCAAACTATATCTTCTCTGTAAGCTATTAAGTTACCCGACCTGGAATTCTCCTGTCACAGACTAAGAATTTGATCCTCTCAGCGGGTGAGAGGTTATTCTGCACTCAGATCCCCCAGTGCCTCTGAGCTGTTGCTTCTTACATAGTCACTTTTTGAAACATTTTTAATCAGAATTGAAATAAAAATCCAATCATAATTCATCCAGCAAAATGTGTATCCATTTCTGAATTTGCAGATTTGTAAACATTTTAAGTTTGGCAAAAGATTTAGGAAAACAATTCAGTAGCCCATGTGAGTACATTTTTATTACTCCTTTATTCTCCACCAAAATTAGTTGAGAAAAATAAATTAGGGAGCACACTTTTGAGTAGGGAAAGGACAGAAATAGTCAAGCGGGATGGGCTTCAAATTCCACGGGAATTTGGTCACCAAATACACTAATTGAGGCCAAAAGAAGGCCCAGTCATTTGCCCATCAGCCATAAAACAAATAATTTTCTCACAATAAATAAAGAAATGTTTTACATTTGCTCCTTAGAAATTGTTTGGGGTTCTTTTTGGATTCTGTGGGTTTCACTTTTAACAAACTCAAACTTGTATAGAAACTATCAGACAAAATAAAAATAAGGCATATTTATATGTCATGCGTTTAATAAAATGATAGTCATTAGCCCAAACTCTTACACTGCTGTGGTTGTGTCTTCTTTGCCAGAGTCCCTATTATGCAGCCCAATATACTAAACCTTTAAGATTCTTTTTGAGGAAAAAAAAGTAATGAAAAGTACTTAGGAATATTCTAAGTATTTCTCAGTATTATCATGGTCTCCTATGAAAACATCACTGCATACATTTCCATTTTGCCAAATATCTAAACTATCTGTACATCTAACATACTTTTTTGAATGTTCCTTTAATAAAAAAAAAAAAAAAGCAAGCTCTCCTTATCGTAGAAACACATATACGCTTTGTGTTGCAGTGGTTGCTATGACAAGTCTGTATATTTTATTAAATACCAGACCAGAGCAAACAGACGTTGCAACAGAGGTGGTGCTAGGGGCATCAAGACCTTGTCAGCATGTCTGTTATAAATATATATTTTTTCAGGGTTTCCTACATGTGAAATGTTAACTCTGTAACAAGTTAACACAAGACAACAAATGTTATTGCCCAAATGGCTGAATGTTTTAAGGGGCCCTAAAATAGGAAAGAAAATGAAGCCATTTCTTCTGGAGATCTGTGAATATTATAAATAACAAAAGTTTGGAGACCATTCCTGAAATGGCCAGTAGGCCTAGAAATTCAACTTGCCAACTGGTTTTCAGCCAAGAATACCGACTAAAATTTTTCAATTGCGGTTTGTACATGACCATTATTCTTCTGAATCAAAAATAATCTCCTGCTTAACAGTAGGTTCTCATAAAAATTTTAAGGAGCTAGGCTATTTTATGTGGTTCACTGATTTAAAAATATACAACCACCACCAACAATAAATAATATTTATTTAGTCCTTACTGTATCTCAGGTCCTATTCTCAGCTCCTTACGTGTTATTATCTTACTTGGGGAAACATAAAGCATACGTATGCCTTCTTTAATCAGTTACTGTTCTGTGCAAAAATAAGGAGGAACTAAAAAATAAAAAGAGGTCTTAATTTACCCATCTACCTAAGACGTAAAGTGAGGGCATCTCCATAAGATTCACAGAGTCAGAGGGTGGAGACAGATGCCCTCTGAACACCAAGAACCCTTGAAAAACTGTTTTTTCCCCCATCTAGTCAATGCAGGCATCCTCTCTTATGTATCAGTTGTGCCAATTATCCTCAAATGATTTCAGTGACCACAACATGGAATAATTGATGGTGGTTAGATGAGATAATGCAGTACTTTAAAAGAAAATCCTTTCCTAAACATTTTAGGTGAAAATGCATGTGCCACAAAGCCATACGACCTCATCTTTTTCTGCATACTAAAAGTGAATCTGCTTATACACCTAAATATTCCTCTTGGGGATATCAAAACATCTGTGACCACGTATATAATAAAAACTGAGTGCTTTTATTTGCTGAAATCCCAGGAAAAAGTATAAACAGAGCCCTCAGTTTTTCACTCCAGCTGGAATGATTCAGCTTATTGAGGTCATCATGAGGAGATTTCTCTAAGACATCTGAAAATGTGTTTCATCTTTTTGCCACATATTTCTCAATACTTATATTAGTGTAATAAAAATAAGTTGTGTCGGATATTTAAGAAATATTTAAATAATGTTTCTTGTGATCCAAAACCTGACCAGAACACACTGAGTACAATCCTAGGGAGTCTTTCAACAATTCACTCTGGCCTCCTCATTTTCTCTTCTCTTTCATTACGTAGCTCTTGCTCCTATTGTTTCTCTTCTTAAAGGGGCATTGGCAGTGACAATGGGGCATGGGAGTGATACAAACATTGTGTACTTAACAATTGCCCCAGGAAAACCAGTGTATACATTGGGCTGTAACTAATTCAGCAGATTCGTTTTGTTATCCTACCACCACATAGTGGGGCTGACTCTTTTTTTTAACTAAGTTTACCTTTTACCTTAAAACTGCTTTTTGTTGTTTTTTTTTAATGTTTATTTATTTTTGAAAGCAAGAGAGGCTGAGCATGAGCCCGGGAGAGGCAGAGGCAACAGAATCTGAGGCAGGCTCCAGGCTCTGAGCTGTCAGCACAGAGCCCAACACGGGTCTTGAACTCATGAACCGTGAGATCATGACCTGAGCCGAAGTCGGACGCTTAACCAACTGAGCCCCCCAGGTGCCTCCCTTATGACATTTAAACTGGGTTGTTAAGACCATGAATCTTAGTAGTCTGGGTAGGTACTACCATAATGACACCTAACGATGCCTAAAGACATCTATAGTCATGTAATAAATATACTTCAATATTACTGTTTTGGAGGACAACAGGGACTTTTTCATGTCAGTATATTCACACTGGTGTGAAAACAGCTCAATATGTCAGCAACCGGAAGAGCAACTGTTTTTTTTTTTTAATGTTTACTTATTTTTGAGAAAGAAAGGGGGGAGGGGCAGAGAGAGAGGGAGATAGAGGATCTGAAGTGGGCTCTGCGCTGACAGCCCAATGCGGGGCTCGAACTCACAAAGCATGAAATCATGCCCTGAGCTGAAGTCGGACGTTTAACTGACTAAGCCACCCAGGCGCCCAAAGAGCAACTATCTGAAAGGGGAAGAGGTAGAAAGGAAGTAAAATACCAGCGTACACATCACCAACTTCCATCAGCAGCACACGGTTATTCACATTCATGCCCATACCACCTAATGGGTAAAAAAAAAACAAAAAAAAACCAAAAAAACAAACAAACAAAAAAACCTGGTATGTTTCCCAAATAGTGTTAAGAATATTTTATAAGAACACTAAAGATTGTAATCAAATGTTGTTTTTAATGTCTATAAAGCATTCTGTATGAAAACACCTGCAGGTATGCTTTCCCATTTCTAACAAAGACCGAATTAAACTGGAACTCATACGGGATTTGACAGCACAGTCTCAAAGACTTCAGTTCAAATTCTAAGCAGTTGTATACAGGTTAGCCTCACATTAACGAGAAGGAGCCTATGTGCCTGCTTGTAAGACTTGTTCGTGTTGAAGAGATGTAAAGATGGAAGTGATGGGGTCCTGTTTGATCAAGAAGCTGCCTCAGAGAGCCCTTCACGTTGCCTGCTTGCTTAGCCATGCACTGATTGATAATGATGAAAAGGATCTTGCAGCTGAATCAAGTGACAATGATTGGATCAGAATTATAGCTGAGGAGAGTAGAAATTATAGTTGAGAATTCGTAGAAATTAGTATTAAAACTAATACTAGTATTAGTATTAAATTGGTATTAAAATTAGTATTAGTATTAGAATTAGTAAAAATGCCCAGCAAGAGCTCAGATCCCAGAGTATAAGCAAAATGTAGGTCACTTCCTTTGGCATTTGGAAAATGTGTTCTCGGTATATCTGTGGGTCTTCATGTTTTGTTGGTGTCACCAAAGAAATAAAAAATAAATAAATAACCCAAAGCCGAGCCAAGCCAACCCTCTCCCTCACCCAAACCTACCAGTACATTTACATGTTTAAACACTGGCTCTGAGGACAGGTTCAGGGGTAAATATGTACCATGGGGCTGTTCAGCTTCACAGGTTGGTTAATGTTAAACAAACACATATTGCAAATCATGTCTTATTACGAGGTTGTTTTCTGAGATTCCACGGGTCAGGGTCAAAACCTGCCATTTTCTAGCTTTTCGACAGGGCTAATCAATAGTGTAACAAGTGGAATAACGGTCTAATTAAACAGTGACAATACACTTCCAAAGCAAAGGTGTTGAAACTATTTTATGATCAATCAATTTTGCTAATGTCCTATTGCCCTTATAAACAGCAAAAAAGAAAAAAACACATCTACCTTTTACATTTATAATGATTAAATATCCATTATCTCATTTACCTCTCACAGTAACCTGGGATAATGGTTTCTGTTAGACCAGTCTGAAAGAGAAAATTGAATTCCAGAATATTTACGTGACTTTATCTGCTTATTCAACAAAGATGTATTAAGTGGGTGATACTGGGTTTTGAAGTCAGAGACAATTCTTTAAAGACACAAATACATAATGTTTACCATGTGCCACTCTTGTAAATTCTCTACAAATATGAACTTAGTTATTCCTCATAACAGCGGTGTAAGGCAGGCACTATCATAACCTCCTCTTTACAGATGAAGGGCCTGAGGCAGGGAAGTGGCCAACTTGCCCCAAGTCCGACAGCTAATGAGTGACAGAAATTGGATTTAAATCCAGGCATTCAAGCCCCAGAATCTATACTAGTTGACCCTGTGCTATGCTGAATAAGGCACAGCATCTGCTCCCAAGGACTTTCAAAGTCTAAAAGGGCAGACATGTAGACAAACGTGTCAGTACAGTTCGTAGGAAGCAGAGGGCGCGGAGGAGGGATGGTTAACTCTAACTTGTCCAGAAGCTCTCAGCTGGCAGGCGGCAGAATGGGAATCAGATCCAAATCCATGAATTTGGACTCCAGAGTCCGTGTGCTCTCCATTTCATAGAGCAGGCCCATATTTGATAAAAGGGTTTAGAATGACAATAAGAAAGCAATGCGCTCATAGGAACATAGCATGTGAACCAAAGGATAAAGACCATGCTTCTCTAAATAGGAAAAAGAAAGCACTGTGGTTCCTAACAGATATAAGATACAGGTATACAGATCTCCCTCTCATCATCTGTGTAATACATACATGTATAATACATATAACACATAATTTAATATATATGTAGATACCAGCAGAACTCTCAAGTATATCAAATCAACTGCAAAATTCCTCAGTTATTCTAAGGCTTGCAGTCAGTCAGAAAAAAAACAACAACAGATATTCTACTCGAAAGTAGGAGAAAGGCCTAAAGACATGGAGACAGTGATGAACATCATTCTGGGCATATAATAGATATTCAGTGATTACTGGCTGACTGATTGATTTACTGAAAACAAGCAAGAAAAAGAAAAAAGACTAGAGATGATGCATTCTGTTGCTCACCTTTTAACCTTGCTGAAAATTTTGATGAGAATTCGGTAAATTGAAACATTTAGAATCAGGATTTCATGTCAACATACCAATTTTATGATGAACAGGTCTCTATTGGACAACCATTTTGATATTTCTTTGACCACTGTATAAGCGTGGCTACCAACTATTTACATTTCTATGTTTTGTAGTCCAAGCAGTGGCACAAAGAACTCCACAGGAAATAAATATTTGGCCAGTTTGTAGGTGTACTTGTAAGTGTATTTTTGGCACATAGTAGTTGTATTTGTAAGTGTATTTTTGGCACATAGTAGGTCCCCAATAAATGATAATGTGAAGTTCATTTGCTCTTCCCAATGGTCCTGTTATTATCCCAAGAATTATATACTTTTTATAAATGAGAAAATGAAGACCCAGAGAGTTTACCAATTTGTTGATAGTTCCCATAGCTAGTGAATGATGGAATTAGAACTTGAACCCAGATTTCCTGAATTGCAAATGTCAAGTGCTAGCATGACAAAGGAAGAAGAACTTGTTCAGCCATTCAGATCCTTTTGGGCGCCAAAAACTTTCTCCAGGTAGACTGCAAGGGATGAATAGGGATCCTTTCAAGACAAAAATGTGAAGCTCTTTTCAGGCCTCCTATGAAAAAACTAATGTTAAAAGTCTTATGCAAGATTCAAAGGAAGTGCCATCAGCTTTAAAACTTAAGAGCACAAGCACAATTATTTGAATCTATGTGATTATCTTATGCACATGTAAATATCAGATCACCCATAATTAAGAAGTATCAGTCTTTAAGCTGTTATTTATCGTACTACTCTAGATGCTATAAAAAGGAATTTGAATATAGATGCTTACAAATTAAGATACCAATATTACTGGATAAATTACTCATAATTATGCATCAATCTTTACTTCGATGTATTTTAAAATAATTAAGTTTAGATATGTTGAACCTTAGATTCTAAATTTAAAAATAACCTTCAAATAGCTAGGAAAGAATAGAAAGAGTCAAGATATCTATAGTTAAAACTTCAATTTCTGTAAGACTTGTAATTAGCTCCTTTCTTGTGTATTTTACATGATATGAAGCAAAATACCTATAAACCTAAACTTTTCTGTTCTTAGCCAAATTATATGATAACAACCCTGATGGTCTAAACACAAAGCAGAGGCCCCAGCCCACCTGAACACTTTCTCCAAGAATGTAATGCAGGCAAGAATTGCCCCAGGCTACCCTAGTGGGGTGTGTGTGTGTGTGTGTGTGTGTGTGTGTGTGTGTGTGTGTTTCCTGTTTGCAATCTTTATTATCACAATATCTAACACATTTTCTTCACGTATCTGAAGTGTTCGCACTGTTCAGCTGCTCTTTTTTATAAGCTCATTTGAACAAAACAACAACAACAGAAAGACAAGGCACCCAAAGCCTAGTGAGATCCCACTTCCCACCTGCTACCTCTCCCATCGCTTGCCTCCAAGCTTGCTGCTTCTTGCCTCCTTTGCCTTTGCTCATGCTGTCCCTGCGCTGGTGGTCTGCTCCCCATCCCTCAGATCCTGGCCAGCTCCTGTTTATTCTTTTAGTCTGAACCCAGCTGTCATCTCCAGGAAGTCCTGTCCATCTTTCTCAAACTGAGTTGGGTGCCACACTTATCCTTCCCCTCAGTTCTTACAGGCATCTCACCTACTACCTTACAGTGGCCTGACCTACATAAGCAGTGGATTCCCTTGAGAGTCCAGGGCTTCAGAGACTGGATCTTCATTTTTTATTGTCTCTATTGCCTTAGCCCCTCCCACAAAGTCTGGTTCATAGGTGTTCAATAGTGAGTGAGTAGATGAAGATAACTCCTTCCACTGTAATAGAAATTGACTATCTCACAGCATTATGCTAGAAATAGTGATGTCCATTTTTCTCCACAATATTTTGAGATCTATTAGCGTACCTCCTGCTGGTGGGGAAAAAGCAATCCTTCCTTTCAAACAAACTGGACATGTATAACTTTGTCTTGACTCTAAATAACTCATAAGTGCCCATTCAGAATCGAAGATTTTTCAAGAGGGTTGATTATTGCTGGTCAAGCACCCAAAATACCCTCACCAGAAATAGACATTTATCCGGGATAAAGAATTGTTACAAAACCTAGGAGAGGAACTCTTTATATTGTTTTTGTCTTTAATACACGTTTATTGTTTTTCTTATGGTGAAAGTAATCCATAATTTTTAAAGATTATTTGCAAATATTGATGAGAAAGAGATTATCCATGTTTCCCCAATTGGGAGATAACCACTATTCGTATTTTGATAGGTGTTCTTTCAGGCATTTTTCCTTTGAATCTGTTTGTGTACATACATGTAAGTTTAAAAACACAGGGATCATATTACTGTTAGATTTTGTGATTTGCTTTTAAAACCTATAGTTACAATTTTTGCATACCTTTATTATTCCTCGAATATTCTTTGAACACATGACTGGTAATTATTGCTTTATATTCTGGGAAGGCAGTTCTCTATAAAAGGACTAATGCATATAATAGGAGCACTCGCTTTACCCCACCTTACCATTGGCTCTGAGAAGAACAACTCAGGAACTATTGCATTTTAACATATCACAGGATCCATCAATTGAAATAATTATTACAATGTTTCCTGTTGCAACCTCATATATAAGTTCCAAAGAAAGGTTTTGGATGCACAGATTGAAATCATTGTCCTTAACAGAGACTTTCATTAATTCAACATTTATACAGTGCCTATTATAACCCAAGCATAGGCTAAAATTAATCAAGGTTAAGCAAGCAAAAGAAATTGTTTACAACTAAATTGGCTGTCTAGACATACTTGAATCCATCCCCAAACCTCCTAAACCATCTGACTGAATGTCCCCCCTCTGCTGCTGTCCTGCTAAGTAAGGTCAAGACATTTACTTTACCTGAGTCAATTTTCCTATATTTAAAGAAAGATTGATGCTACCAACTTTACACCCAGCTTTCCAGGAATTATAATTCCTCATTCAAGCCACCCACAAAGTACAAAAAAACCCAGGTAGTCTTACTGCCGCTGGGCACTGGTAACCCTTGTAGCAGAGAGGATGAGTGTATCAGTCTGTAAGCCCCTGCAAAGAGCTCTGAGCCTGTGGCCCTGCCCTGGAGTTGCTGACAGCCCAGCAGGAGAGATGAACATTCCTGGCAGAAACCTGCACCTCATTTACTGCACAGACCTGATGCAGGAAATCCTCCGTGAGAGACTCAGTTCCGTGAGAACTGTCATTGTCAACTGTGACAGATCTCACTCTGCTCAGATTCCTTTGAAAAACACTTTATTTCAACATTGAGGCCAGCCTGACCATATCGCTTGTTAATAGGGACACTGATTCCTTTACAGCACAAGTTCATGTCCTCACCTTTTGGGAGCCCCCTTCCCATTAAAGGTCCCATTGGGTGTTCTTCTGCCTCCCTACAGCCTATTGGGTCACAGCTCAAGATACTGTTGGGAGTCCAAGTTCAGGCAAGATGGCACCAGGTTTACAATCTCCAATCAATGATAAAATTACAAAATCAAAATGTCTAGAAAATGTTATGGTAGAGAATTTGCTTTTAAAGGAAAGGGATGGATGGGAATATAAAGGAGAGCAATGGAACTCACTGTGCTGTGGCCCCAAAGAATAATTTTTAAACCCTCAATTGTTCTTCATTAGAAAGGCAGTCAACTCAAGCTCCCATTGTGTTAATGGGATAAACTGAGATGAACAAGGTGATTTAGCTGGAAGTGTTGTTATCATTATAGTTCTACATCACCTTCCTTCCCAGGGCTGACTCCTCAAACAGGCATTGTAAACGGTAGGAATCATTCTTCAAAGCAAACTTTTAAAAGCTCTAATTTAGCATTTAGAATTTCGGTATATTATTTTAAATCGTAACCAGCCATAAGCCTCACAGACCTTGTTATCTTTTACCCCGACAGATCTGCTTAGGCAGAAGTTGGAATGAACTTTTGATACTGTTTTCTTTGCATCATTTCAATGTGGGATCAAAAAATAAAGATTGACAAGAATTTGAGTTGCTGAAAAGACAAATGGCAGAGAGCAAAAATAACAACATGAGCTGTCTTCTAACTAGATTTTTTGTTTTTTGTTTTTGTTTTTTGGGGGTTTTTTTGTTTTTTTATTTTTGTTTTTTGTTTGTTTCATTTTGTTTTTTGGTTTTTGTTTTTGTTTTTTGGTCAGCTGAGGCTAACAGGAATCTTCTATTTAGGTCTGTGGCAAAGTCTCTTAAATTTGTCAACCTGCTCCAAACTTGTTTGCTAATTTTGCAACATAGTAGTTGACTATGCAAACATTTCCAAAACATTCCATTGTATAACTGTAAAGGTGCTGTAGGCTGGGTTGAAAAGAGGGGCAGGCCGTCAACTAAGTAACTTTCTCAGAATGCATGGGTCATTGCATTTTTCTTGGTCAGGGAGTTTTTAGAGCAGAAAAGCAAGGTCTCTTCCAGGGGCCTGGGCTGGGAAGTCCTTTGAGGTCTCTTATTTGAGAGTGTTTCGAGTTTCTGAAGGTATCCCCAAATGAGGCTATTGAAAGTCATTTGCATTGTATGTGTGTTTAGGTGTTAATTTGCGAAATAGACACGTTGATAATGTACTACATTTAATAAGCCTGTTTTGGGCTTTAAGTAAATTTTTAAATATATTTGGAGCCTTAAAAAATGGAAGTGGCCTAAGATTCGATGGATATCTGACAGGCTGTGCTGAAGGAGGATTAGACAAACATTAATCTTTAGTTCTTTTTTTTTTAAGTTTATTTATTTATTTTTCAGAGAGAGAGAGTGAGAGAGTGAGGAAGAGAGGGCCAGAGAGAGGGGGAGAGAGAGAACCCCAAGCAGGCTCCAAGCTGTCAGTGCAGAGCACGATGTGGGGCTTGATCTCACAAACCATGAGATCATGACCTGAACCTAAATTAGGAGTCGGATGCTTAACCGACTGAGCCACCCAGGCGCCCCTTAATCTTTAGCTCTGTGTCTACAATTAATTTGGCATGTGGCTCTTTGGGGGTATTCCATATTATCTGCCTTTATTCTGTATTTCTTATTCTGTGAGTTGAGGTTAATAACTATAAAACCATAGAAAAAGACACCTACAGCAATACCTAAGTTTTCATCATTCTGCAAGTGATACAAAGACTATTGCAGCTCAGGTATATACACAGTCAACTCACCTTCGGGATCATAGAATTCTGTTATTTGAATTATTTAGGAAGATTTCTGTAACATTTCTGTACGGAATTTTTTTTCTTTCATTTTTTCCTGTGTCCATATTGAGAGATAAAATGAAGGATTTGGAGTGCCAAAGCATGACATAAAAAAAAAAAAAATCACAAATTCTCTTCAACACTGTAAGCCTGAAAATGAAAATCCAGAGGGTAAAAACTACATCAAAAAGAAATAATCAAGATCTTGTTTCTGACTGCAGTTGTCCTAGTGTCTATTTTTAAGAATGACTTGGTAAATCAGGTAGACATTTACCCACAATACGATAGGAAATAGTTGGATTAATGTAAGTGCCCATATTTGGAAGCACTAATATTGACTGTAGGATGATGGACATATAGTCTCGGGACTTGATCTACTTTATTAGATTTTGAGTTTATGAAGCTAAAGGCTGAAAATGATTAAAAAAAAAAGTAACTTCTTGGAAAATAAGGCATCACAAAAAGAACATAGTTCTTTTCTGCTCTAAAAGAGTGTCACTTTTTTAGCAAGGTTAAGAAGAAAGACGAGAAAAAGGTAGGTGACCTAAAGAGAAGTTAAAACAGGAGCAAAGAAAAGGAAGGGAATGCAGGTACAGACATGATACAAAATTATTAAAAATTAGGTAATTTGGTTTCTTCTTAGTCAATACTGTTTCTACCTTCTTCTGCCAGTTTGGCTATAATCAGATCATATTTCCAAGTATTATTTTGTCCCATGACTAAAATTAGAAATTTGGGTGCAGTTCTAATGAGAACAAGAGGTTATCTTTCTCAGTGTCATTGCAAAATGCCATGATGGTCTGGCTAAGGCATTTTTTTTAATTGTTGACTCATTTTGACTTGATCCAGCTGGAACTTTCTGAGGACAGCACTGAAAGTGGAAATTTTAAACAAGATAATCAGTGATTTTAAATATAAGCAAGAAAAGTTTTAATTCAATGTATAGGTAGGATCTGAACTTATTTTGAGCCAACAATTTTGTACTTTCAATAGATAACATATTGGGATATACACTCTAAGACCTTCTCTGTACTATCTGAAAATGATAGCCACAGATGGATGGATGAGGTGCCAAAATGGATGCGTTATCACCATGTATTCTCTTCGTGTATATAAAGAAAAATGAAGATTGTATTGCAAGTTTCTTGTTTTTCATAGGATAGTCACATAAAATTCATGGCATGTATGGTGAGCTAGTAAAAGTGATAAATCGGAACAGTACTATAAGAAAGAGTCAAACCACCAGTGACCTTGGTTTAAATCCTTTCCATCTGCCTTTTCTTCTGCCATTATCCTCCGATAGGTAAATATCACCAAAGCCAAACTATCATTCAACCTCCTCACTGACCTCCATGTCCCTGCCTCCATCTCCTCCTTCTTCCTACCTGCCTCCCCTTCCTGCTGATTTTATAATTTTTTTTTTTCAGAAGCCTTCAAGAGATCCTTATCATTAAAATTCTGAGCTTCTTTTACAGTCTGGACTATTCCATTCTATGTTTTTTTTTTTTTTTTTTTTTTTTTTTGCCAGAACACGCTTTAGTCTGTTTACAGTTTTCACCCAGGATGCCTTTCCTTTTTCTTTCTACCTATTGGGATCTCATGTGGACTTTGAAGGTCCTCCTCAAAGTCCATGGGCTCCATAACTCCTTCTTGGATGGTTTCAGCCCCAGGGGACTCTTCATCTTCCGGAGTCCTGTGCAATTATGCTGACATTAACTGTGTTATAGTCTGGGAAGTCAGGTATCCCTTTATGTGGTCATATCTTATCCCTTGGGTCCCCTTTCTCCTTAACCCATGTACCAAGTCTCCTATATCTGCTCCTGGTAACACTTACATGAATTCCTTTTACGAAGGATCAGTGAAAGTGTTTGTCATCTTCTTGCCCAGACTTGCTTCATTTTTCACTACCCACAGATTTTTCATTGTATTCACTTTTTATTTTTTTTTTTTTTTTTTTTTTTTTTTTTTTTTTTCAATGTTTATTTATTTTTGGGACAGAGAGAGACAGAGCATGAACGGGGGAGGGGCAGAGAGAGAGGGAGACACAGAATCGGAAACAGGCTCCAGGCCCTGAGCCATCAGCCCAGAGCCTGACGCGGGGCTCGAACTCACGGACCGCGAGATCGTGACCTGGCTGAAGTCGGACGCCCAACCGACTGCGCCACCCAGGCGCCCCTGTATTCACTTTTTAAAGTCGGTACATATTCTGGTTCATTACCTCTTCCTAGAGTGGTACTGGAGCCAAATCAGAGACTAAATGAATATGTTGCATTTGCCATGCTTTAAAAATCAAAAGAGCAAAGACCTATTACCAAATGTATATAAAATTACATCACGTATGATTTTAAGAAATATGTAGAACATGAAACTATAGCGTTAAGTCTGTTTTCCTGATGAAAGGCAAGTTACAATGAGTTTCATCAAAAGCAGACTATATGTTTTTTCATAAATTGAAATACCTAAACATGTCAAAAATTGAGGGAAGAAAATAGTCAAACAAGCTCCTAAGCTGTTTTAATTCAGCTAACTTTTATCAAATTAATTTTCATATGTATATATTTGAGTTTTAAGTCAGTGTTAGCAAAGTTTGTGATAAGAATTTTGCAATTAGAATAGATTCAGAAGAAATATAGACCTCTCTTATGTGTGTTTTTTATTTTAATCTGATATGCTAGTTTACTATAATTTAGCGCATTTGAAGAAGATCTGAATTATAAATGAAATCTAAACTAAAATTTTAAGAGAGGAAAACTTTAGTGATTTATACATTTATCTCTATCCTTTTTAATATGAAGATACCATGGAATGAAATTCACATATTAGATTTTTTTTCAGCTGACCCACTATGAAATGGAATGTTACTAGAATACAGATATTTAATCTTCTAACAATTAGTGCAGGTTTTTGCTTGTTTAATCTTATGCTCATCTGGTAACTTTGCAAAAAGAAAAATCTTAAGTTGGAAATATCACAGTTTAAACAATGTAAGTGCTTTGAAAAGGAATAGTCTTTAAATTTTTCTGAAGTTAAAGTTAATATATTTGTTATAATTTTTTCCTAGACCATAATAATTTTCACAAAAAAACAAATCTACAGAGTGATTTTGAAAAATAAAGAACAAGCTAACTAAGACACAAATACATGCCAAGATACCATATTAAAGTTAATAGACCAAATGGGCACATTTGAAAAGGAAATTAGAAAGGGGTGAATGGACATTTTACTTAAGCTGCTGCAGGGCACTAACTATTAAGAATTTCTTACTCAAAGAACAATGCTTAGTTGTGTTTTTATAGAAATAGAGAGCTGACCCATGTGTTGTAATCTAACATTTCTTCTGATTGGTCATCAGATTGTTCACTCATGTCATAAATATTTAAAAGGCAAAGAAGCCTGAATTCTGGATTGATTTTTAATCTTTTTTTCACCTCACTCCGATATGTGTAATTGATACATTTTCATAACAGAACAAATTATATGCCAACATACTTTGACTTTCTCTAATTTGTGGAAAGCCAAATAGATTTCTTTGAAAAGGAGGAAATGTTCATTTAGAAGTTCTTTACAAACTCCAAACAGGGGTGCCTGGAGAACTTATTTGGTTGAGCGTCCAACTCTTGATTTCTGCTCAGATCATGATCTCAGGGTCGGAGGAGCCTGCTTAAGATTCTCTTTCTCTCTCTCCTTCTGCCCCTCTCTCCCACTCATGTTCTCTCTAAACATTTTTTTTAAATAAAAAACTCCAAATAGCATTGTGCTTATTCAGCACAGTGCCTTTGGAATGGTAACAGTGGTAGACAGAGCTTACAATTTTCAATCTTGCGGTGCCTTAAGTAAGTTGGTGCCATTTGGAAGTGTCTGTCATTCTATAAAATTTCCTCCGAATAAGCCAGAAATTCAAATATATTTGAATATATATCCCCTATACCTAATATTTTCTATGCATTCTGATTATAATGCTTCAGTCAACAATCAGACTCCATAACTATTATTATTGTATTATTATGCTTTGGCTTCAGTTCATACACCTAGAAACATCAATTTTCCAAAAGCTTTATCAACCAACTTATATCATCTTCATACAGAATGAGAGCAGTCAAGATAAAACTTTCAGTAAATGAGTATTTTGCTGTATAAAAGCCAAAATTCTACAAACAAATAGAAATTGGTGTAACTGATGTTTAATCCAAATGTACAACAGTCAACTGAGTTAGCTGCCTCTTTTTTTTTTTTTTTTTTTTGAGAGCTGACGCAAGTTGGACAGAGGGAGACGTTGGGGCAAGGTGGTGGTGGTCTGATTGGCCTGTCTCATTCACGCCCACTGGTCTTTAAATCATTGTCTAGAGCCCCAAAGGTTCATATAAGTCAACACTGTCGCAGGGGTCTGCCATTTCAAACAATTCCAGAAAGATCGCACAGGACTGGATAAATAATTAAGGTAAAGTTCTTTTTACATGAATAGTTGCAGTGTTAAGATAATGCTTCCCTTCTTTTTATGGTGCTGATTATTTATTACAAATCAAATGTTTGAAAATAGTACTTGGGCAATTCTTTTCTCATTTAAAAAAGATAAAATTGGAATTATTTACCCACATCTTGACTGCAGCTTTCTTTTGCAGATAATTTTAGGTTTGAGCATAAAATTAGGACAGTGGATAATAGAAAAGAGAAAAAAGGGTTAGGTAACAAGTATTTAGTTATTTACATCTCCTGGTTAACCACTGAGTAAAGAGTTGACATAATTTGTCTTAGTAAAATTATAAGGTTTTAGAAGTACATTCCAAATGCTATAACATTAAAGATTTTCCTTGTCTTGAAAACAAAAATGCCCACAAAAACCAATGAAAGGAGGAACATCCCATGACTGCAGCAGGTATCAATGGCTAAGAGTTTGGGCTGCACCATTGGTAAATGCAAAAGACACAGTTGTGTTTTACCTTGCTTCTTATGTGTCCATTTTAATGAAAGAGTATTTTTAGAGCAAATTTACTAAAAGAAACTGGAAAAGTGAATAGAATATAAGAATATATATGAGAATAAGAATAGAAACACAGCTTTAGATTTTGAAGGACTAGAATCAATTATCTAAAAATAAAGCTATATTCCTCAAATTTATCAATCAGATGGGGGGAAATTCTCCATGGATTTAAGTATCTGCATATTTTGGGTATCTTGCTGAACATAAAGTAAGGGTCTCACCCAAATTCCCAGGTGGTAGCAAAGAGTGTTTCCTAACTCATTGAAAAAAGTATTTAAACTGATGATATATATCACCTTCATGGTCAGTTGGCTGAAAGTTTGATTTTTGACACACTGAAGAAATTTAGGTGTGTTTTCTAGAAAAGACTACCATTTATTTTATAGGCCAAGACCCTCCAGTTGTTCAGATTTATATTTAGGTGATATTTTTGATTTTCTTGAAAGTCTTTATTTTTCTACTCCTATGAAGTATATCAGTAAGATTTAAGTACTGAGAAATGCAGTTTTGAGGACTAAATTCTTGTGTTTTCTATAACCATGTTTTAATATGAGTTGCTTTAGAAAAAGTAAAATAAATTATTTTTAAAAAGTACCTCTGAGGGTAATCTAGTATCTATTATAAAGCATGTTGACATCTTAGAATTTATTGCATCCACAATTCAGGTTCTGAAATATCATGCTTTAATACATGAAGCATACAGAATTCACTCTGATATATCATATGGGACAGATCTTTCTACATTTCTGGAAACTACTGTTTGAGGAAATAGGAACTGAAACTTATGCACGAATATAAGAGGCTTCTTCATGTTTAAGATGATAGAGAACCTCTGTTACCATCTAAGAACAGAGCTAGAAATGCTATTTTGCTTATAAAATGTAAGAAAATAACATTTAACATATTCAGATTTTATGAATTGTCCTTTATATGATTCAAATGACTGCTTTATGCTTATATCAGCAAGCATTTAATCTTCTTACAAAAGGAAAAGATCTCAACATAGGGTTATTTTTTTAACTTTTCTAGTTCTCCCCAGGCACTATTTCTAAGCTATGGCTGAGTAGAGGAAAGGAATGGAAATGTTAAAATATTAGCACCAGCAATAGAAGTAGTCAAGTAAACAGTTTTGCTGCCATTGGCAGTTTCTTTTCTAAGAGGTACCTCAGACTGAATGATACCAAATGCTTTTGTGGAAGCTAATTTCTGTGAAAAATCATGCCACAGACTAACAAGCCATCTGACTGTCAATATGTGACCAGAAAGACACCGTTGGGGAAACTGTTTAAAAGAATCTAATATAAAGGTAATGTTAGATTGACTCCATTGTTAACGCTGTATTCATTTACCTAAGGTACATTTGGGGTGTGGATTTAAGTCCATTGCTTGGATGCAAAGATCATTTGGCTCTTAGAAGTTGTATGACCAGCTACTTCCCACTTGCTCAACCAAAGGGTAAATGAGATGTCAGGCTATCTGCTACCTAAACCTAGATTTCAGGGTAGATTCATCAGAACTTGGCATGAAAGACTACACAGACTGGATGGTGGGAAATGCTCTGCCAGTGCTAGCTTCCTTTTCCCTTTCCCTTATCAGGTAAAATAAATGTTTACCGTCACTAGGAAAGGTCATAACTTTTGCCTCTTGACTCAAGGACAGTTTGGCTTCCCAGATTTGAGGTCTTTCTTTGACGTTGAACTACATAAGTAGCACACAAGTTTGCTTTTCTGAGAATCTTCCAGCCTGCATTTTTTGGGCACCTATTCAAACAAGGCACAATGTTTAGTAACTAGAATTTGGATATAAGGAATCAGCTATGATGACATTTAAGATAGCACTTAATAAATGTGAAAAAACAAAGCCTTCTAATAGTAATAGTATCCTAAATACCTTCGTTTCCAGTTCTGATTTTGTATCTTCACGAATGAGTGAAGCAACAATGCAGATGACCACCCCCCCCCCCGGAATGTTTAGTCCATTTCTGCAAGGTCTCTGTATCACAGAGAAAGTTCCCTTCATTGAGGAGCAAAGCTAGACTACAGAAAGTTCTGTCAAACCAAATTTGATTTTTCTTTTAGAATAATTTTGAACATTCTTTGTGCAACGATGCTCTTCTTTCTCGTGATGACCAGAGGGAAACACTTCCATGCCACTTTGAAATATTAACCTGTCAAGGGGGAGCAAGAATGCATGCTTGTAACTAGGAAGGAGAGCATATACGGTTGCAATGGCCTTAGGAGGATATAATACGAGGCACGGTGCCACATGTGCTGGGAATACGTAGGTTCCCCGCGCTGTTCCCACTTTCATGAAGCTCGCCACTTAGTGGAACAGACGGTTCTTTATCAAAGAATCACATAAAACGTAAGTGCGAAGTGTGATAAGTAGGTGAAGGAAAGGAGAACCTGCCACAAGAGCATGTAACAGGGATCTGGTTTAGCGGGCAGGCCTCTCTGACCACATTTAAAGATTTCCAGATTCTTTTAACTTCGGGAGACACCTGGGTTTAAGAATGTGGGAAAGAACATTCCAGGTGGAAAGAACAGCATGTTAAAAGGTCCCGAGGTGTCAAGGAGAGATGAAAAAGGCCCAGGGAGTGAAGGGAGGTGCCGTTCAATTTGGGCCTAAAGAGCAACACCTGTGTTCAAGTAGGCAGATCTCTGTAACGTAGTAGGAAATTTGACTTGATTCTAAAGAGTAATGAAAAAAATCGTTTTGTTTTTTTTTTTAATTTTGAAAGAAGGACTGATAGGACTTGGTGATAGATTGGACATGGATAGAAAGATTCAGGATAGAGAATGAGAGGTGTCAATACCTATAGCCAGATTCTTCCTGTGAGCAATTGGGTTAATGACAGTGCTGTGTACTGAGATGGGGGCAGGAGAATCTGTGTCTATGAACATTTTATTCTATTTTAATGTCACATATAATGTACCGTATATAGTATATTACATATATTATATTTTTCAATCAAGGTGTATGCCAACATCATTCTTTTCTGGTCTGCCCATGCAATGATTCATTGATTGTTCGAGAAGTAGCTATTTAGAGAAAAAGTGAAAATGTAAATTATGTTTTAATAGTTCAAAATCTGTTTTTTTCTACTAAACAGTTCATCAGCTACAGCAATTCTGTCTTATTCATGCTTTATCTTTCGGAGTTTCTGGCCCACATTTCATTCTCAATATTTGTTGAATGAATAAATACCATCTGTAAAATACTTCCACACTGAAGTATAATCATGTTAGTAAATTTTAATTATGCGCTGAGTGTTTCAAAGTATGTACTTTCTGCTACAGACACATGATGCAGAATATTTAGTTTCTCATGTTCTAATTCTTTTTAAATTTTGCTCTTGGCTGTTTCCTTGAGTGGCCAGTCATACAATCTTTAGAGCTAAAGTATGAGATAGGAAGATGTGTTCCAGCTTTTATGAGAAGATATCCCTTCGCCAGGACCAAAATCAGGATTAGGGGCCAAGATCTTAAACCACTAATTCATACTTCATGGGCTATATTATGTCATCTTCAAAAGAGAATGTAATGATTTACATATGGTACAAACAGCATGAGATTAAGTCTCGATTCCCATATTTTTAAGGATACCTACCTCGCTTACATTTTTTCTGAGTTTGGAGAACTCTAAAGTCCTCTTTTATGAAAACTGTAGATATACATGTAAGATGCTATATATGTTGGCATGCTGATAAAAATAGCAATTAAATTCTGATTATTAAAAGAAAGAACAGGAATTTACTACTACTCCGTGCCAAACTTTGATGAGCATGATATCTCCTAAATCCTGATAGCACTGCTTTGTGGTAAATAATATTACCCTCATTTTACATACGGGAAGACGGAAATGTCAGAAGTTAGTTAATTCGGCCAAGATTTATGCCCGGTTATATTTATCATCAGAGCCAGAGTTTCTGATCCTTGTTAATAGATATGAAGCTCTATAACAGTGTCGGCATGTGGTAAGTACTGCCACATTTTATATACTTTTTTATATCAGGTTAGCTTAATATGAATAAAATCAGTGAGGTTCCTTTGAATAAATATGCAATGAAATGGAATTTAACTGAAGCCCCCAGGCCTACTGCCACATATATTCTGGGAACCCCCTAGAGGGGTTGACTAAAGCACAGAATACAGTGCATTCCAGGTACCGTGACTCAGCTGTGCAAACAGCCTGAGGCGGTAGAGAACCTGTTGAGTTCCTGCAACTGCACCAGGGCTAATGAAGCTAGAACACACTGAGGTGGGGAGGAGAGGGGACCAGAAAAGAGGGTGAACCCTGTAGAACCATGTTGAGAATTTAGATTTTCTCCTAAGAACAAGGGGAGGACAGGAAAGGGTTTTAAGCAAATAAATATGATCCAGGTTTTGTTTTTAAAAGGTCACTCTGGTTGTTGTGTGAAAAGCAAATTGCCGGAGAAGAGAGGCAAGAGAGGGTTCAAGGACAGGGATTAGGACTGTTACAGTTGACAGCAGAAGAAATGATGGTAGCTTGGACACGACTGATGGAGGCAGAAATAGAGAGTAGTAGACTAACTTGAGAAATACTCTGACTACGTGTAAAATCAACCAGACTTTATAAAGGACCGGATGTGGGGGGTAAGTAGGAAAACTTTTAAGAGAAGACTCATGCTTCCGGTTTGAGTAACTTGATAAATGGTAACAATATTCTCTGGTTAGGAAACATCGGAAGAAGAGGACACTGTTACAAGTTAGATTTGGGTCACATGGGATTTAAACTGCCTTTGAGATATCCAAGTATATACATCAGTTAGGACACTGGACATGTGCAGCTGGAGAGAAGAGAGGCCTGGATAAGGATGTCACTTGAGCAGTCCTTGGGATATGAAGTCTTGCGAGTAGATTGGAAGACTGGGGGGTTTAGGACCTAATGTTGAGAAATTTAAGCAACGAAGTGTTAAGCAAAATACTGTTTAAAAGAAAAAACCAAGAAGTTCCAAAAAATATCAGTGTCATTAATAAACACAAGTTTGGAAGCATTCTTCGAAGGTAGAGAGCAGATATTTTTCACTGGAAAAGTCTGTGAAAGAGAGAAGGAAGCCAGGGCAAACCAAGGTAAGTGGGCTTTTTTTCCCCAGAATAAGCCTGGCAGCAGCTCCAAGTTAAATCAACGTATACGAAGAGAAGGTGTGGATCACTGGCAACCACTGACCAGGGGGTCACCAAGGAACCTCAATCTGGACATTTTACCCCGTTTGGGCTGCCGCCTTCGCTCAAAGGATAAGGCTGTGATCTAGGGCCTTTACAGAAAACACTAGGGCCTCCACAGCAGACAGAGAGGAGTTACAAGCAGGAATGGAAGCTCCATCCACGAGGAAAACACATGACAGCATTTTGCTCCCACAGAAACCTCTCCTAGAGTGCCCCCCGTGTCTGGGAGTGGGGTTCTCAGGGGATGCTCCATACACAGACATCTGCAGAGAAGCCACTTACAGGACCTACAAGAGAGCAACCCATCGATGAAACCTGCAAGATTTAAGAGCAACCTCAAGTACTACCTAAGTTAACCCACGTCCCCTTCATTCACAAAGATAGACAACCTAAGGTCACTAAGAATTTAAGGAAAACCAGCAAGCAAGAGAAGGACCAAGTTGAACAAACAGAATTAACTCCAGAAAAAAAAAATACATAAATTTAAGGTGCAAAAGAAGCTTTTGAGAACTTCCAATCAATGTCCTTAGAAAGATTTAAGGAAATATTGCATCTGTAAAACAAACATAAAAAGATAGGATGAAAAAAGTTCAAAACCAAGTTATTATAAACTCAAAACATGACTGTGAAAAATAGTTAGTGGACAGGTCAAAAAGTAAAATAGGGGGCACCTGGGTGGCTCAGTCGGTTGGGCATCTGATTTTGGCTCAGGTCATGATCTCACAGTTTGTGGGTTGGAGCCCTGCATTGGGCTCTGTGCTGACACCTTGGAGCCTGGAGCCTGCTTCAGATTCTGTGTCTCCTTCTCTCTCTGCCCCTTACCTACTTGCACTCTGTCTATCTGTCTCTCTCTCTCTCAAAATAAACATTAAAAAATTAAATTAAAAATAAATAAAATAGATATAGCTTAAAAGTAATGTGTGTTATACAATAGAATACTACTCAGCCATAAAAAGAATGAAATCTTGTCATTTGCAAGGACATGGAGGGAGCTAGGGAGTATCATGCTAAGAGAAATAAGTCAGTCAGAGAAAGTCACATGATTTCATTCATATGTGGAATTTAAGAAACAAAACAAACGAGCAAAGGAGGAAAAAGAGGAGAAAGCAAACGAAGGAACAGACTTAACTATGGAGAACAAACTGATGGTTATCAGAGGAGAAGTGGTGGGGGCATGGGTGAAACAGGTGATGGGGATGAAGGAGTGCACTTGTGATGAGCACCAGGTATTGTATGGAAGTGTTGAATCACTAAATTCTGCACCTGAAACTAATATTTACACTGTAGGTTAACTCACTGGAATTTAAATAAAAACTTAATAAACTGTTTTTCTACTTAATACTTCTTCAGACCAAGTCTGAGGGCAAAGCCAAGTCATTTTTCCAATGTGAAACAACTCAGAAATTCTGTTTACAAACATGGACACACTGTGTAAGAGGAGTCAATCAAGGTGGATTCCAGCACAATGCAAAATGAACTGAAGAAAGAAGATAGAATGGTGTTCAGAGGACATTGGCAGCTGAGTGAGACCCCGAGTGTGGAGGAGGAGACCATTCAGAAAGTAACAGTGATGAAAACTTCACTTTCAAAGTTTTAATCACAGAGGACTTCTATATCATTTATTATGCTGTCAAATATACCACTGGTTCTTTGGAGCATAGTATTAACACAATCATAATGTTGTAAATGCTGATTGTTGGTTTTTAGTGTTCAAAACAACCTACAGAAAATTACGAGACTTAGTTGTTTTACAGAATAATATGAAAGTATTATGAATCTCAATATTATAAAAAGCATTTCATTAACCAGAACAATTAGAAGTGCGTGAGAGGATGGATAGAAAGAAGTACGCTAATTTCCTCATCTGTCATATGCACGAGTCTAGAATTGATAAACCATCCCAGAGGTTTTAGTAAATAATTTATAAGGACTAACTTTATATAAAGAACTAAAAATAGAAACGGTCATTAATGGTTCTTGCTCTCAAGCGAAACTGGTCTGTGTGATGGGTGAGAAACTTTTTTACTCATTTAATACAAGTTTCTATTTTTTCTTTAACCATACGCATGTCTTCCATTCTTTCTTTGACTTTTATAGTTTTTTATAATTTTTCATTTGTTATTATATACACACACACACACACACTACCTCATGTTCATGAATATATTCATTTTTATTCCTTCTACTTAAAATACATACACTATGTGTTTTTTTTTTTTCTTAATCCTGAGAGCTACTATCTTTTTTTTGGTTCTGGACAATTCTCTGCCATTATGTCTTTCTATTTTGTTTCTCCCTGGCCTTACATGTTTCTCATATTAGGAGGGCTATTAGAATATGTTAAATTTCGGGGCACCTGGGTGGCTCAGTCGGTTGAGCGTCTGACTTCGGCTCAGGTCCTGATCTCACGGTCCGTGAGTTTGAGCCCCGCGTCGGGCTCTGTGCTGACAGCTCAGAACCTGGAGCCTGCTTCTGATTCTGTGTCTCCCTCTCTCTCTGACCCTCTCCCCGTTCATGTTCTGTCTCTCTCTGTCTCAAAAATAAATAAACGTTGAAAAAAAATAAAAAAAAAGAATATGTTAAATTTCTTATTCTTGCTTCCCCCCACCATGTCTCTTAACTTTGTATTTGTCTTTCTTTACCTATTTGTGATATAATTTGAGTGATTTCCATGGACCTATCTTCCAGTTTCATGACTCTCTCTTCAGCTGAGTTCTCTTTATTTCAATGACTTTTTTTTTTTTTTTTAGAATTCCTTTTCAGCTCTTTTTCAAATAAGCCTGATCTTTTACAATGTTCTTATTTTATGAATTTTGTTTCTTATTTTGAATCTTCCTATTACTTTTTATTATGTTGTAAAGTCTCTTTTAAGTTGCTTTGCCATTTCAGGGGCGCCTGGGTGGCTCAGTCAGTTGAGCATCCGACTTTCGGCTCAGGTCCTGATCTCACGGTCTGTGAGTTTGAGCCCCACATTGGGTTCTGTGCTGACAGCTCAGAGCCTGGAGCCTGCTTCGGATTCTGTGTCTCCTTCCCTCTCTGTCCCTTCCCTGCTCATGCTCTGTCTCTCTTTCTCTCTCAAAAATAAACATGAAAAACAATTTTTTTTAATTAAAAAAGAAATAAGTAAATTGCTTTGCCATCTCTAGTTACTTAAGTATGAATCTTTTATCTCATGCTTACTGATGTTCTTCCTGAGTTTTCATGTGGCTTTTGTAATTTAGGGTTGTGAACTCGTCAAGTGTTCCTTCCACAGATGTGTTACTAGCGCACTGGATTGCAGAGGCATTTCCATGTGGTTGTTTTATATCTGTCAGGGGACTTGTGGATTTCATGAGTTCGAGCAATTTTTATGTTAGTTTCTGTGCTCAGGATTTTCTTACCAAACAGGTAGTGCACATTTGAGAACACCTTCCAAGAGTGATAGTATTTCTCCCACTATAACAGTTACAGAATGGACTGATTCTAATAGTAAAAACTTAAGAAATTGTGTCAACAACATATAATGGATTCACAGTTTTTTGTTTTTGTTTTTAAACACAATGCCAGTCCACCCCTTTTTATGTTACTATGAAAATGAGGTAAAAAAAAAAGAAAAGAAAAGAAAAGAAAAGTGCTGGGATTCAAAGCATTAAAGGCAGAGTAGAACCTAAAAGCTGAGTCTCTTTGTTGTTAAAATGCATTTTAATTTTTATATGGATGTTGACTGATGCTTACTCAAAGATCTTGGCTTCATGATCCAAGTGCCTGGAAAGCAGCTCCCTTAGCATGATCCTCCTATCCTGTGTTGCCTGTTATCAAGCATTTTGGTGATGTTAATTCTTTCATGCCCAATTAGCAAATTCTAGCAGACCATTAGATTCTGCTTTGTTAGGTCTTTGTCAACAATTCACTTTTCCTTTCTTTTAAACCATGCAATTTGCTTATAAACAGAAAAGCTTCTTCAAGATCACAGCCAGGTGTTATTTTTTTTTCTTCCCACAGTGAATAGTAAAACACTTGCCATGTTGATATACATAGGCACTCTATAAATATCTGCTGATTGAGCAATTTATTAATGATTTTCCTTCTTCTCTTTGATTTTCCCTTTTTTGTATTGGGTAAAGGAAACTTGCCAGACATATTTATATGACAGTTTCAGGAGTTTACTTTCTTTCCATGTTTTTATAGAGACCATACACAAAGTAGGTGATTCTATATTCATTTATCTAGTCAAAGAAAATTACAATGGTTTATTTTGTGTTCCGCTCACAGAACAGAGTGTTCTGAACATCAGCCCAAAGAGGAAGAACCTTAAGCTGAAGGTACAGCCTACTGTTTACACTGAAGGAGCTTGTGTGTGGACAAGAAGCGCTGACAGCTGAAATGGATCCCATGGAACTGAGAAATGTCAACATCGAACCTGATGATGAGAGCATCAGTGGAGAAAGTGTTCAAGATGGCTACACTGGGATGGGAAATTTAGAAAAGGCAGCAATGAGCAGGTATGGGGTTAAAGATGACCAGGTTCCATGGAAAAATGAGAGGTTTGTGGATGTGAGAAACAATGTTTTTCAATTCATTACCTATTTGAGAGATAACAATGACATCGATGTTAACACATCAACTTTCTGATCCTAAAGTATTCATTATTACATCATTATTCTGTGTCTCTGATTTAGACTGTGTGTGACTAATTTAGAATTGAAGTTATAGCATTCTTGTGTCATTAATAGAGGATACTTCCAGTTATATTAGCCTACCATTTCTTTTACCTCTTGGACTATTTTCTCTGATCCCTCTTCCTTTGACTGCCCCTTAAATGCTGCTGCGTCTCCAGAATTCTGTAGGGATTCTTTGGTCACTAAAAGTGTCCTGTGAGCAAGCTCATTCACAACTATCACGGTCTCACCCACTGAACGCATGCCACGTCTTGGGCCTGTTAGACATCTCCACTTCCTTTCAGATCGTTATACCCAACCGTGTGCTACACATCTGTATGGGGTGTCTCACATGTCAGAACCGCCTCATGTATAAAGTCAAACTTGTAATGTCTAATACTGAACTCCTATAATTCTCTTCCAAACCTGCTCCTCCCCCAGGAGTTCCCACCACAGTGAAAGTCACCACTATCATACAGCAACACAATCTGAAGACCCCGATTAACAACCCTGAGTTGTCCCTTCCCTCAAACCACACATCCAATGTTTGATTGTAGTCAGTTGGTTCCGCCTCTTTGAATACTTGAAATCCACCCACTTCTGTGTACCCATTCTACTGCCATCTCACTTTAGGTCCTTATCTGTCACCTATTAAAACAGGCTGGTTGGTCTCCCTGTCTTACAGTTTGCTCTCCCCCAACTAGCTCTTCACATCCCTGCAAAAGTAATCTTTTACAGTTGCCAAGGGACTCCTGTTCCATCCCTCGGTAAAGCCTTTCAGTGGCTCCCCATTAGCTATAAGACAAAGATTGGGCTACACGTTGCTTGGCAATGATCTGTCCCTCGCCTAGCTCTCCTGTTCATCTCTTGCTCTGCTCCCTTTTTGTAGGGAAGCCTTGTTGAGCCACTCCCAGTTCCCTGTGCCTTCACTCATTCTGCTCCATCTGCCTGGAATATCCTCTTTCAGTATCACCCACCTACCTGCCCCTTTCTCTCTATTGATACCATTCATCCTTCAAGACACAGCTCAAAGTCAGAACTCTTATGAAGTCCGGAGGTGGAAGTGACCACCTGCTCCTTTGTGTGCCCTCTCTCGTCATTATACTGCTACAACAGGCTAATGGCTTCTGTGGCCCCAGCACAAATCACACGGCCTGGAATGTGATAGGTGCACAATAGCCATTTGATAAAGTAAACTAACTCCTCACCGTATGGTATATAACATGAATGATGCACGACTTAAGACACTTAGAAGGAAATTTTTGACCAAATCTCGGCCTGAGGTAGAGAATATCCTTAGACAAGGACAGCTCATTTCATTTCACAACATCCAGAAAAGGCCGCAGGAGGAAGCACTGTTCTTCCTCCATGGAGTCAGTGGAGTAAACTTTCATGCTGTTGGACCAGAGAGGCCACAGACATGCAAATCGTGGTGTTTTCTAGGTTGAGCAATCCTTGAGAATGCATGATGTGGCAGAACACAGGGCTCTGGAATCTGTAGAGTGGATATCTGAGTTTGGAGACGATATGTATCTTCCGGAAGCCTCAGTGAAAAATGCAGAATGACAAACCAGCACCTACCATTCTCGGGGTGAAGTGAATACCTGAAAGATCGCTGATACTCAGTAAACCTTGTTTCTTTGTCCTCCACTTCGTCACCCTTAGTAAACTGATCAACTCTGATGGCTCCCATTTCTGAGAAAGATGAGCATAGATGTGATCTCTGCAGAGGTGGCCGAGCTGAAGGGGATGCCCTCCCGAGAACAGTCCTACAGGGTCATTCGATTTGGGCTCTGAAAGCCATAATGGAAAGAGCAGGAATGCTTTTGTTAAAACTGTATAGAGTGTTCTGGGCCACTTACAGTGCCTTAGCTTTTAACTCCTGACTCAAACACGGGTCATCATTTTGCAATTTTACAATCACTCTTAAAAGATGGGTTTTGCTTACATTTGGTTTGGATTGTTCCCCTAAATATGTTTAATTTCCCAAAAGTTCACAATTCATTTATTTGACATCATTATACTTATGTTTTCAATACAGGCTGGGTTCAGTATCAAAACAATTAAGACGTTCAAAACATTTCTCATATATTTTATCCAATATTGTCATGTGTTATTATAATTCATCACATGCCAAAATAAAAACTTACGAACGACTCAAGAAAGAAACTCTTACTTACTTTTACATTTTACATTTTAAAAACTACTCCTGGACTAAAGGATTCTAATGTATTGATTAAGGTAAAAAAAAAAAAAAAAAGAATGTTGGCATTCCAGAGTTTAAATCTAGATGACACTTTTGCTTTATAATCCTTAGGCCTGCTTTAGGCTCCATTTCATCTTATTGTCTGTTTCCAACTATGAGCGTTATGTACCAGTCTCCATGCAGCAAGTATATTAACTACCGACGATTAAAATAAAGCACCAAAAGGGAGCAGGGGGTTGCGGGGGTTAGTGCGGGGATGAAAGAAAGCAGCATCTGAGGGCACGACGCTCCCTATAAGAAATAGGAGGATGCCAGGAAATGTTCCTAACTTGTGCACAGGAAGCATCTGGAAAAGCACATAAAGGTTAGTAATTTTGTCAGCTGGTCCTGCATACACTTTACGTTGTTCCACATTCTCTAAAAGGAACCTGGTTGTCCCTCTTGCTCACAAGATATTTTCAGGATTAGCTTCTATTACAAAGGATAATTTGTACAGATCGCCTATAATTATTAGTCAAGCCTTTTGGAAACGTGGTGGTAGTAGATGTATATCCTCAAAACCCCTGGCAGACAACTGTGGGACCTGTACAGGAAGGCAATGTGCAGTTGCCAGCCTCTGCCCAAGTAGCCCACAATCACCACGGTGTTCACAGATCGTGACATTTTAAGGTCCTGCTTCCTTCCCGGCTCTTCCAATTTCATGGGTGTCTTTAAATGCTTTTCTTCCTTTCTCATCGTCTAATAAGCCAAATGTATTTCCAGAGCAGTTAAAATCCTCACACTCAGACACAAAAACCAAACACGACACAGAGCTACCATTGAACTACATTCCAGCACGGGATAGGTGAATATACAGGTGAAGCAAAAAAAAAAAAAAGGAAAAAATACCAGCTACAGGGCCCTGCCTGGGGCTGCAGGGCACCATGGAAGACCCTAGACTTGGAGCCTAGTGGGTGTAGGCATGGTACTTCCCTTTTCTGAGCCATGGTCACCTCATCCTCAGAGTAGGGGCATGAAAGTTCCTCTCACAGGGATATTCGAGCATCGACTGAGTTGAAGATCACAGGCCTAGGCCCTTAGCAAATATCTACTGAATTGAGAGAATCATCTGATTATGGTGGGGCAGGAGTTGAGAAAACTCAGTCACTGCTCCGGTACCCTCTCTCTGTGAGGGCCCTAAATGGAAACCGCATTAGCTGTCATTCTCTTTCTTGCAGAGTTAATGTGGGAAGAAGAAATGTGGCTTAAAAGAAGATGCCAACTGAAAACATTTTCTCCTTTCCTAACTTCGTCTCTCCTTCCCAAAGGACGTTCATAAGTGGAGGGCAGTTGTTGGTCTGGGAGGACCACTGATATGAAGAGAAGGGGGGAAGGAAGAGAAGGAAGAGAAGGGGGGAAAAGGTTTCAGCGCCTTGTTTTTCCTCCCTGATCCAGTTACTTAGGTCACCCGAAACAAATACAATTCAGAGCATTTACTTAGATGTTTTTACTTTATTTCTTTTTTTTATGTGCATTCAGTCAATTTACTAACGAAGATGCTGAAAGTCAGAAATTCCTGACAAATGGATTTTTTGGGGAAAAGAAGCTGGCAGATTACGATGATGAACATGTAAGTGAATCTCTGCTTTCAGGCAGTAAACAGGACTTGAGGGTGTCTGATCTACCTAGGTCTCTGTGGGAAAACAATGTGACTGAAATTTTCCAAGCCTTGATCAGCACATTCTCTGTTTATTCAGGCCCTTACTGGAATAAGGACTTGTTTTTCCTGTTCGCCATATGGCTACATAAATCATTTATGAAATTCATTTGTTTTTTGGAGAAATCATTCTAACCCAAATGTAGTCTGCAATCATACATGCTTTCCTTTCTTTATGTTACTCAGCCTGTATTTTTTATTTTTACTAAGACCCTTGCTAAAACCAAGCATTCCATTCCATTGAAAATTACATGCTTTTACTGAAGTAACAGCTTTTGTTCACTGTGATTTTATCTTAGTCTTCAATTTTGAATCATAATCTCCTCCAGCAAAGATAATGTGAGAATAAGAATAATTTGAAAAAGGTCACCCTTTTGGCAAATATTTGCTTCAAACGTACCCTTTTTCTTTAAGCATCCTGGAACCACCTCCTTTGGAATGTCTTCATTCAACCTGAGTAATGCTATCATGGGAAGTGGGATCTTGGGCCTTTCCTACGCCATGGCCAACACGGGGATCATACTTTTTATGTAAGTATTCGGTTCAAAGCCCATGCACACCTGGTGTTCTTTCAGGTAACAACCTCAAGTCTGATCTTTGTGAACAATAATGCTCTGAGAAAGTATTAGCATATTCTTGGGCTTATAGATAGAACAGCAACCTGAGGAATGATCAGAGCATACTAATCCTGGTGCTTGTTCAACCAACTGCCCCTAACCAAATGGCAGAAAGTATATGTGCTCAACCACCCAGAGTGCTGGAACAGCCCTACCAGTCCATAGAAAGCAATTCACAAAGTGACTCACTGTAAAAAGATCTTTCCCAGAAGCAGATCTGGCTTTATCACACTCTTAGGAAAGATCCCATTCCAATCCAGGCCTACAGATCCCTGCATGCTCCGATCTCTTCTTGTGCCCCATCCCCTATGCCCCCTAAATGCCTGATACGATGGGCACACTGGCCTTCTCTCCATCCCAGAAGTTGCCATATTCCTTCTCACCACAGGGCCTTTGCACATGGTCCTAGTATCCTTTTCCCTTTCTTCCTCATCTAGTTAACTCCTCACAGCACATCTCCCCCTCCCCCTCATCGATACCTTCCCTGACTTCCATGACTGGGACAAACACTCCCCACAGTTTTAATATTTTAGTGCAGTTGTCTGATATATTTGGTTAGTGTCTATCTTCTTCCTTGCTAGACTATAATCTCCAGAGGATCGAGCCATTGTCTGTTTTCACCCACCAGATGTCTGTATCCCCAAGACCTAGCATAGTGCTTGGCATAGAAATATTTGCAGAGTAGCCAAAATGTATTCCTAGACCTATGTACTTGGTCAAATGCTGCCTAAGGACAGCAGCACCACATAGCTGACCTGGAGGATGGATATCACATCATCTATGACAGACGGCCACAGGTGTTTGTGTACCTTACGTACAGCCTGGTATTTTCCGAGACACAGTTGGCAGTAGTGAAATTCTTCACAGGAATAAAGTCTAATATTAGTCAGGCATTCATGTGAATGCAGATTGCCACCCCTAATGCAATGCCAGGGTGTTAAATAACTGTCTAAGAATGCAATGCTTATATTATATATAAATATATGCTATTTATGTTTTGAACATCATTTGTGATTATCTAATCACACAGCTATTTGAGGGCTAAGGATCAGGCAGGACTATAAATATTTATATTGTGTTAGTGCTTTGGCCTGTTTTAGGTTTAACATTTTTTAGCTGAATGGATTTTTATGTCAACCACTCTTTATGTCATGTTTGAAATAAAGGGTTTTTTTTTTAATTCTCTGAATCTTAATGGCTTAGAGATGTGTTCGTATACATAGTCGTATACTTCTGTAATGTATGCTATCTCTAAGACTGCCTTCTCCTTAGTAATTACACATGCCATTACAATCAGAAGTTATCATCGCTTACTGATGAACAGAAATAAGAAACTCTTCCCCCGATCCTAGGGCCACAAGATTATTTTCAAGGAAGAATATTCCACTTTTAAAACCGACAGCCTCATTTCAGGCCTAAACAACATTTAACAGATTAAGATGTTCAGAGCAATTAAACTGTTATACATGATATAACAGGGTATGATGGGGTATAACAGGGTATGACGGGGTATGTTCTGTGTATCCAAGTGGCACAGACTGAATGCAGCCGTCTCCCTTAATTCTCAACAAGTGACACAGGATTTCATTGGTTTTACTTTTAGTATTTTTGGCCAAAGCAAATATATGTTTAGAATGCAGGGAATGCTCATTATTTTTCCAGGAAACAAAATTATGCCATCTGAATTGCATCTTTAAAAACAGGGAAGTTCACAGGGCATATGGAAAAATTTACGAATAAGTCATTGATTACAGTTCCGGTAAACAGACTTTGTGGAAAGCAAGAGCACAATATAGCTAGTTAGAAACACTTGAAACTCGTGGCCCAAATGTACATTTGCAAAGTTGACTTCGTCAGGAATTACCAAAGAATTAGATCAATTGTGGCAAAATGTTTATTGTTGTGTAAAATAAAGAATAAGGGTTTTTTGTTGTTGTTGTTGTTTTGTTCTTTAGGTTTTAGGTAAAGGCTAGTATTGTTCCTTTATTTATTATATAGGTGCTTCTATCTATGCTCTTATTTCTGCTTTCCAAATCTTGTTTTTGGGGAAACACTGATCACTGTATAAGAATCCCTACATGCCTGTGGACATGTGGAGGAGGCTGAACCAGAAAGGATTCTTTCTGAACACATATAAAGGCATTTTCCTGCACCCTATACTTCCTTCTCTTTTTTTCTATTTTACAGGCAATTGCCTGAGCTGTGGCTCACAAGTATCTTGCCATCTAACATGCAGGATCAGTAGTGGAGTTTAGACTCTGCATGCTTTGGTGTCTGTATTTCTAGATTTTACATTAAAATTTAGCCAGGCCGTCAAATAGCCCTTAAATTATAAATGTGGCTGAGACTATCACACACACCTGATGTACATATACCCATATGCTGAGTAAGTAGGCATAGTGTTTGCTAATTTTGCTGTACATTCAGCATCTAAGTTATAAACCAGATTCCACTAGCGGAAAGGTTAGGAACTTCTGGTGGTATGTTTTAGCACATAAAATATAGCAAATTCCCGTTGTGTGACAGGAAAGGGTATGTGTAGAGTTCTGAAAAGAATTTCTCAGCTTCCCCCCAATCCACATACTTTTGGAAGGTTAATGACTGAAAGGGCCCATGTGATAATTTATTATAATATCTAACATGAGTTGTGTCTTCTTTATTATAGACATTTATTTTCTACTCTCTATTCCCTTCCTAGAATCATGCTGCTTGCGGTAGCAATATTATCCCTGTACTCAGTTCACCTTTTATTAAAGACCGCCAAGGAAGGAGGTATGCTACCCCTTAAGTCCAAGACGTCCTATTTTGATTCTTGTTAAAGGTATTTCAGTCAATAGCTCTAGAACTGGAGGATGATTTTAGTTAATTTCACATTGCATTTTCTCTGACCCCAATGACACGGCCTCTCAATGTTTTTAGTAATTTGGGCAGCTCAGGGAAGTGAAAGGCAACTGGCTCAGGTTTAAGCCAAATAGAAAAAAAGGAGCCTTGATGGATGACAGAAATAACAGTTCTGACGTGCCGCACAGAGCTAAGATGAATGAAGCCATTGCTTCTTGTCTGGAGAACATGTAACATATTTGGTATTGGCTTTTGAGATTGCATCTTTTGGGTTTATAATTTCTGTGTGGTGTTTATGTACACATTTGAGACTCCCGTGTGCAATTATAGAAATATTTTAGTCATTAAAACAACCCTTTTAGGGGCGCCTGGGTGGCTCAGTCGGTTAAGCATCTGACTCCTGATTTCAGCTCAGGTCATGATCTCACGATTCATGAGATCGAGCCCTGTGCATGGAACCTGCTTAATATTCTCTCTCTCTCCTTCTGCCCCTCTTCCTCTCTCTCTCAAACAAACAAACAATCCTTTTAAAAAGTGTTTTATTTTTTATTATAGGGTCTTTAATTTATGAAAAACTAGGGGAAAAGGCATTTGGATGGCCTGGGAAAATCGGAGCTTTTGTTTCCATTACAATGCAGAACATTGGAGGTAAGGGCACATAGCTTTCCCTACCACTTACACTTTCGAGAGAATGTTCAATAAATAAGAAAACTCTTACAGCAAGGAACAAGCACTTTAAATACAAAAAAAACAGCTGCTTTACATTCAGAAATTTAAAAGACAAGAAGATTGTTAAGTAGATTTACTGTTCCTTAATCAAAAATAACAATATCTAAGAAAATATTATATAAGATCCCACCAAATGTATTCTAGAAGTATAGAACAAAACCTCTTGATATCAAATGCTATCATGGCCTTAATTTTACTTAAGAAAAATTAAAGCATTAGTGCTTATTTCATTGTTGGAACAGTTGAGGTTTCCTACGTATGATGGGGTTTATTTCATCAAACTGAAAATTAAGTATCTGAGGGGTATATCCAAGTATGGGGTATCCTTCAGATAGCCTGTACAGAACCAGCCCATTGGAGTGTGTCCCGAGAAATTGTGCCAAAGCAGAAATTCGGCTAGACATCAGAAGCATTACGATAAAACCACAAATCCTTGGTTCTACAGATTCTTATAATTCCTACTAAATTATAATTTCCAGAGCCTAGAAATACGCATTTGTAATAGTGTTCCAGGTGATATGTTTGCCCACCAGCTTCACTGGTCCCGTGGAGTCTTTGACCCCCAGAAGGCATCCAGACCCATTTTCCTATGTCCTACTGTCTATGTCCTCTTGCTTGGCCTGGAAGCTATCATCACACAGCAGCACTTCTTTCCTCACCTCTCCTGTCCCCAAACCTGCCATTCTATTCTTTTCTTTCTTCTCTCAATGAATACCAGCAACATCCAGTTTCTTAAGCCAGGAATCTTACATATCATCCTAAACTTCTCCCTCTCTCCCTAACCCTGAATGTCCAAATACCACCTCCTGTCCAGTCTGTTATCTTACCTGCCTTGTGAAGCTCTCCTCTCTTTCTAGTCTCTCCCCCATAGTTCAGGTGATCATTGTTCCTGCTCAGACTCTTAAATTACCCTTCTAACTGGGCTTCCTGCCTTGAGTTTCTCCTGCTCTGATCTCCAGATCAGATTCAAATCTAGTGTTGCTTCTCACACACATAAAATTCTTTAGCATGCCCTCATTATTTTCAGGGTAGAGTTTAAACTCCTTGGTCTGACATAGAAGGGTCTTCATCTGCCTATTTTTCTGATACCTTTCCTATCACCCCCATATCTACCTAGCTACCTAGCTTCTATATGTCCTGTCATACCATAACAAACCATATTCAGTTCGCCTTTCGTAGGCCTGCCACCCTAACACACACACACACACACACACACACACACACACACACACACACTCGTTCTGTTTGCTCCCATGACTTCTCCAGATTATTAGGTACTAGTTCCCCTGGGCTCCCTTGCGCCCCCATTTATATATATCTGATATGTTACTGTTTTTAAAAAATATTTTAAAACCATTGAGAATAGACTTTTAGAGTCTGATGCACCCAAATATGAGTCTGTTTCTGCCACTGTGACTTTACTCCAGTGGGTCTAATTTGTCCATCTATGAGAATGGGAGTATTATTCCATCTCACAAGGTCATTTTGAGGATGAAATCAGACAACATATGGCACATAATGAGGGTTCAGTACATCCTTTCCTCCCCAGTTCTCAGATTCAATGTCACTGGAGCCCTCCTGATTTTTTTTTTAAATGGGCATAATTATAAGACAAATACATACTAACTGTGAAAAACTGGAACATGACATAAATACATAAATTATAAAGAGATGTTTATATAAGTCACCCTTAGAAATAACTACTTCAGTAATTTCTCTATGCAAAATTTAATAAGTATATTGTTACTGTTAAGATGGATCATCTTATAACACGGATTTGCAGCTTCCTTTTTTCTTTACCTGACAATATGTCTTGAATGTATTTGCATATTCTTTTTAATGGCTTTGAATTTTCCATTGTACAAATGTACCATAATTGGTTTACTGAATCCCTTATTGACATTGTAATAGTGAAAAACTGGAAACCATCCAAACAATTGCTACAATAAATAAATTTGCACAGCAATCTTGCAAGGAGGTAACCCTTCTTAATAAAATCACTGGAGGGGCGCCTGGGTGGCTTAGTTGGTTAAGCCTGAGTTCAAGCTCCTTATCGGGCTCTGTGCTGACACCTTGGAGCCTGGAGCCTGCTTCAGATTCTGTGTCTCCCTATCTGTCCCTCCCCTGCTTGCACTCTGTCTCTCTCTCAAAAATAAACATTAAAATGTTTTTTTCATTAAAAGAAAAATAATAAAGTCACTGGAGTTATCTAGGATTTCCCAAATTCAGCAATTCCTTTAGTAACCTTTATCCAGTTCTAACTGCTCCTGCTAAAGGACAGTCGGTAAGCAGATGAATAAAATCCAGGCATACCTTCGTGATTTGTATTTATTTCTTTTCATATTTGTATATATTAAGATCACAGCTCCGGGTAGAATTTGGCAGGAATTCCAGGATTGTTTCATTCATTTTACTGGGTTTGGGCCACAAGCATAGAAGCTCCCCATCCCCACCAAATAGACCGCTTTACATTTGGTTCAAATTTTTAGCCTTTTCAAGACTTAAAACATCAAGCATTTCATAGTATCACCTCATAGCTGATCTAATTTATTTGTTTGAATAACTGAAATACCCTGACACATATCTGGCCCTAAACCCCAAGGGCTGGGGGACAACCACAACATCTGTGGCTCAAAGTGTAGCTACTAAGTAATGGAATAAACTATAAAATGGTCTCTCAAGATGCACACACATGAAGGAAGTATGGCTTTAAGGCGCTAACACAAAATTTCATATACCATTCCTGAAAATGCTCTCACTTTGGTTACTCTGTGTGATTAGTAGTTATTTTAGCCTAAGGGAAATCACTTGTATTTCTGTATTTAGCAACTCCACATTTAGAACATTTAACTTTCTCAATCCCCTGAAAAATTAACATTTACCACAGATGTTTCAACATTAGCAGAATAATGTTGACATTACCCAGACAGGTCTGGATCATTCTAAATTTTCGAAGACCAAACACATTAACAGTGGTGACATCACTGAAAGTCAGCAATTAATAGCTCTAAAATTGAATGGTACCTCACTGAGCCAGTTAATCAGAAATATCTCCTCTGTTTACGCACCGTAAGATTTAGCTTTAGCCAAGGTCTTTGTAAAGATTAACCAAATAATATTTACAGAAGACACATCAGGTATTGTAAAAATCATTTCACTTCACAATAGAGGAGAAACACTGGCCTGGGGATCAGGGATCTTCTATTTTGGATGTGGTCTGTCGTTTTCAATCTGTGTGATCTTGGGTATGTCATCTAAGCTTTCAAACCTTTATGGCCTCAGCTGTGGAATGAAGATAACATACATCTTGCTGATTTACAAGGCTTTTCAGCTGATCAAATGGAGTGAAGTGCAGTACTAAACAACACAGGGAGTTATTATCACCATTATTACTTGTTTGAGGTTAAGTATTTTGAAACTACTAATAGCACAATTTGCAACCTAGAAATCTGCTTTACGTGTCTGTGAGCAAAACTTCACCAGAAGGATGGAGCACACACTTTTTTTTTTAGCAATGCAAAACCCGTCAGTTTTATTTTTAAGTTAATAAAATGTATTTTTATTTTTAAATGCTTTCAATGTTTATTTACTTTTGAAAGCGAGACAGAATGTGAGCAGGGGAGGGGCAGAGATAGAGGCAGACACAGAATCTGAAGCAGGCTCCAGGCTCTGAGCTGTCAGCACAGAGCTGGATGTGGGGCTCGAACCATGAACCATGAGATCATGACCTGAGCAGAAGCCGGATACTTAACGGACTGAGCCACCCAGGTGCCCCAAAATGTATTTTATTTTTAATTTACTGGACCATGTGTCAAATTAGCATTCTACTTCACGGAGTGGATGGACTTAGAAAAGATGTTGCATAAATCCCTATAACTTTTGGCAAGATTATATGTTATGCATATGTATACATACATCTTTTTCCAGGGAGAGGGTTTATAGATTATATCAGATTTTCAGAACAGTACATGATCACACGTGGATCATTTGTCAAGATGCTCAAGAGCTTTTGCCACTTGGTATAATTTCTTATTTGGTCAACAGGAGACTGGGATATAGAGAAGAGAAAATTCACTGACAAAAGTGGGAAAGCTATCATCTCTTTCATTCTTTTATCAATCCAGTCAGCCTCCAGTTTAGACAATTAGTGGTCTGAGGCTTTGGTTGCCCATCAGGGAGGTTACAGAGGACTAGACTAGCGCCCACCCGGGGAAGCCAGAGTGACATATAATCTACACAGCACCGCCCTACAGTTCTGCCCTCTCTCCTCTGGCCGATGCCTGTTGTTGCCAGGCCCCTGCCCAAATGATGGACACAAAAACAGGCACACTTAGTACAGGCCATCATGACATCTAACTGATGGAACAACTTTACTAAAAACCTCAGAGCTGGATTAAAAACAGAATTAGCATTGATACTGTCAGCAAAGGTCCATGTGCAAGAGCCAGAGGGCCAAATACCTATTTTTGAAAAGAACTCGGAAGCAGTACAAGATATACTGGGTGGCTTTTCTTTCTGTTCAGGGGATCAGATGCACATCTGATGGGAAGACTGAATGTCCCAAAGGCCAGGACTTCTCACAACTTGTGAGATTTTAGTGCTATGTGCACCACTAAGCTGTCACGTTTTCCATTTTAGCAATGTCAAGCTACCTCTTTATCATTAAATATGAGCTACCTGAAGTAATCAGAGCATTCATGGGACTTGAAGAAAATACTGGGTATGTCTTATGTTCTCTCTACAACATCCTTTGGCTGATTCTACTTGGTCTTTTCTGATCCTAATATTCTTGACGCTCTTTCCCTTGTAGAGAATGGTACCTCAATGGCAACTACCTCGTCATATTTGTGTCTCTTGGAATCATTCTTCCACTTTCTCTTCTTAAAAATTTAGGTAAAGTCATCTTTAGTTTTTATTTTCATTTCCTATTCCAATAGGTAAGTCAATTGTAGATACTGTATTCACCTTACAGAATTTCTCTGCTAACTTTTAGGTTACCTTGGTTACACCAGTGGATTTTCTCTTACCTGCATGGTGTTTTTTGTCAGTGTGGTAAGTGATTTATTGACATGATCCTTGTAGGTTGGTGAGCATGAGACACATAGTCCCTGAATTAGTGTCCTCATTTTTGTTCAAGCAATTCACTAGCATGAAATACTTCTTGCATCACAAGCCATTTTCTTATATTCTAATTTGGAATGAGAAAAGAACAGTCATGATTTTAAAAATAGTTGAGTTAGAATGTCAAGGCCATTGCTAATAGTATGTTCTAAGCACACTGGATATATATTTGGACAAAAGGAACCCTACAAGCAGTAACATGACAATGATCTAGTATTTAGAAAAGTGGAGGGGGGCGCCTGGGTGGCGCAGTTGGTTAAGCGTCCAACTTCAGCCAGGTCACGATCTCGCGGTCCGTGAGTTCGAGCCCCGCGTCAGGCTCTGGGCTGATGGCTCAGAGCCTGGAGCCTGTTTCCGATTCTGTGTCTCCCTCTCTCTGCCCCTCCCCCGTTCATGCTCTGTCTCTCTCTGTCCCAAAAATAAATAAACGTTGAAAAAAAAAATTAAAAAAAAAAAAAAAAGAAAAGTGGAGGAAGACGCGAAGAGTCCCAGAAATCAATGAGCTATAGAATTATTCATGTCTACATCAGTCAGCCATTTTCTCCTACACATTCCACCCATGAAAAGAGGGTAATCCCAGTGGAATTAAAGAAGAGATCCTTCTCCCCATTGCCCCCACTCCCTGCCAAAGGGAAACTTTTGTAATATCCTGGATGCCAAAATGTATACAGCATTTCCCCAAAAAAGGCAAAAGAAGATGGGAAATTTTTTGATAATCCATATTAATTTGAAGAAATAAAAGATATGAAATGTAGCAAGGAAATGATCATCTTTATCACAGAAGAATATGGATGATTCTTAGAAGAGATTCATGCAAAATACTGACCTATTGATTCTCATGGACAACCATCCTTCCAACTCTTTCCTTAGAGCAGAGGCTAGAGAGTCCATTGTCTATTAGCCTAAAGGGAATCTTTAGCAGAGGCCCCTCACCACTACCCCATAAGCTGTATAAATGGATTTTTGTTTCACTGTTCTCCTCAAAAAGCTGATTTTTTTTTTTTTAATGGCTGGGCCTAGGTGATTTACAAGAAATTCCAAATACCCTGCCCTCTGCCTATTCTGGATCACAATGTTGGAAATCTGACATTCAACAATACACTTCCAGTGCACATGGTAATATTACCTAACAACTCTGAGATTAATGGCGTGAACTTCATGATGGATTACACCCACCAAAATCCTGCAGGGCTAGATGAGAAGCAGGCCAAGGGCTCTCTTCATGGCAGTGGAGTAGAGTATGAAGCACACAGTGATGACAAGTGTCAACCCAAATACTTTGTGTTCAACTCCCGGGTAAGTGATGAGCCTACCAAAATGGCTGGGTCTTCATTTTATAAGCTGAGATGGCTTGGGATTGCCATCTGTGTTGAAAACCTACACATGCATTGTTGTCTTTGTTTTTCAGACGGCCTACGCAATTCCCATCCTAGCATTTGCTTTTGTGTGCCACCCTGAGGTCCTTCCCATATACAGTGAACTTAAAGAGTAAGGCAGCCATCATTTTAACCTTCTAACTTGTTTTGAAAATGTGCTCATATGTTCAGAGGTGCTTTATACAAAAGCATGGTTAATGGCTTTCTCTTCAGAGAAGGTTTGTGGTACATACCACTCATCAGTAATGTATTTTAAGCAAAAAGGTATGAATTAGCCCCCTCCCTACACTACCGTATCTGCTTCCTTCTCTCCCATTTCTTCATCCTAATGGTCCACAAGAGGAATTTAGGTCAGGGGGAAGAAGAGCCAATGGCTAGAAGAATTTTGGCAGGAATGAGAAATTTGAATTTGAAATTTGCTAGGAATGATGTCACCTCAGCTATAAATGACAGCACCCATGA
The DNA here is from genome assembly GCF_022079265.1 of Lynx rufus. Taxonomy (NCBI): domain Eukaryota; kingdom Metazoa; phylum Chordata; class Mammalia; order Carnivora; family Felidae; genus Lynx; species Lynx rufus. The sequence continues at coordinate 73,861,408 of NW_025814889.1, read as the reverse complement.
AGACCAAAAATTATGGCTAAGGTGACCTTGCTAAGCCATTGATGTCACTTGTGCTCTGTCTTTAACCCTTGTCTAGAAGACATTCACCACAGGGATGTGCCAAAACCTGGCCTTCATTGTCTTATCTGTACAATGGAGACAATGGCTAGACAATCTTGTTTCTTCTAGCTGAAATTCTAGGATTCGTTTGTAGTCTTTTCCCTTTGAGGCTGTTGACATCTACTTAGGTATGTAGTGTGTCTGAGCCCTCTAGCACTGCTTTCCCCTTTACCTTTAGAGAAAGGTGGCCTATAGTAATTCTCACTTTATTTAATCCGGATATCAGTAACCTCACTCTTTATTCTCAGTACATAGCAATATTTGCTTCACAAATTCTGATTTAACTTATGAAAAATTTGGGGAACACTTTCAATTATTTTCACTTTACTTGGAAAATCACATGCGGCATTTACTCTACACTTGACCTTAACCGAAGATCAAGAAGTGATAGCAGTTACTCCAGAAGCCCGGCAATTGACTTTAAGCAGCTGGGTGCCCTCCAGAATGGTTTCCAGACGCTTCTAGGTTCTCTTGTGGTCTGGATTCATGCAAGTTGTGCTTTGCTGATTCTAGTAGGTTTGTGTCCTCCCACATGAAATATGAATCCCATCTCACTATGAAGTATGAAAGCTTTCTACATTAGCAGACAGTTGGATCTTTGTGTTAATTACATTCTTGCGTACTCAGTAGACAAGTATATTTATCAACACAAAATAAACCAGTCTTCTTCTAGGAAAATAGTTGTCTCTAAGACTGACAAGAGTAGTAGTTAAGAAAAATGGAAACAAATCCCCCACAGCTCTCTAGGACAAGTTTAAAGAAGCTATGTTTCTGTATGAGATATGTGGTTTTATAATAGTACACAGGCATACATTCTTTCACTATTTTAGAAATTTTTTTACTAAAAAAATGATAAAAAAAAAAAACCAAAAAACACTGAGCCTTTTTTTTTCATTTCAGTCGGTCCCGGAGGAAGATGCAAACAGTGTCAAATATTTCCATCACGGGAATGCTCATCATGTACCTGCTTGCTGCCCTTTTTGGTTACCTAACCTTCTATGGTAGGTCACTCTGTCAAAGTCATTCTCTTTGTGCAAATCCTAGTTGGACTGATCATTAACCCGGGTAGGTATAATTCTTTTAATTACCCTCTATAAGCAGCATGATCTATAGTCCATGTAGTCAACTAACATGCTATTTTAGCCTTGTCACTTGACCTAAGAAAATGGGACCTGAACCAGTCTAGCTAACAAGTTACAACAATTTGTGAATTCATACATGTTTTATGAAAAACCAGCCCTCAAATTTACATTATTTTCCTTACGGGATACATTATATTTCCTTGACTTTGACTTCTTAGGCCATCTCATGCTAGAAGCAATCACAGTGAATCCAATCCTATGTTGTAAAGCTTTCTTGGTGGAATAACTAACTACTAGGCAAATGGTAGCGAAAGTGCAAAGTCCTTGAGTTGGAACCTGCTTCTTGTTTACCAGTTAAGTGGGATCTGGGGGCTTGGAGCATTAGGTAAATTTTCTGGCTTATCCCATTCTATTCTGTTATAGTGAACAGTTTCCTGAGAAAAGACGACATGACAGAGTTCCACTCAGTCTGGGAGTGCACTACCAAAAACAAAAAAAGTTACTATGGACACGTTAGATTATGCCTCAAACAATTTCTCTATGGCATCTTAATGGACACAAAAGTAGGATTGTTATTGCACTCCACTGAAGCATAGCCTAATAGACAAATTTCAGGGACTTAAACATTGACCTGTTATCACTAATCAGTGTAATCAACATAAATAAACCTTTTGTTTAAACTTATCTTTTTAGTTGTTTTTTTCTTCTGATTCACTAAATTAAATTGATTACTAGACAAATTGTGGAGGAAAAGACTGGGGAGGGAGCACCATTTACTTGGGTTTTTTTTCTATTTGACTAATAGTTGGCTATTAACCAAGCATTCACTTTAGATTGGGCATTAACTGCTTGTTGGTTGTGAATTAATAAAAGTTAGATCAATACCACTGAAGGTATTTTTACCCCGTTTTATCTGATTTGGAGGGGCGTAGGGAGAAAAATCCAACTACATCTGATTCTATAAGCATCTCCATGTCATTTGTGTCTGGAATTCTGAGTGAATAAGCTTTCCAGGAGCATGGCATCTTAATCTTAGATCAGTATTCATTGGGAGACCCTGTTAAGATCATGCTAATTCATCCTTGAATGTTACTTATACTGATTCTCATGAGTTTCATAAGATAAGCTTGAAAAATCCCCAGAAGTATCTGTATTGGTATCATGATAGAGTCATAATTATTGAACTTGAAAAAATATTAAAAATCATTTGTCATAAGGTTTCCATACTAGATTCAGAGAAGCTGCATCAAGGCTCACTTAGCAGGTGGGAATAGAGGCGGGAGTGGGCAGGATGTAAGGGACAGGCTGGTGGGGACTTGGACCTTTCATCCCCTTCAACCAGAGCACCTTAGCTTCCCGTCTCTTGTGAGGCTTCTGTACAAACTGAGATAGACTTATCACGAAGCAAATGAGCCAGAGAGGCATCTTCACAATTTTATTCTAGCTTCTTTAACTTCATAAGCTTCACTGGCCCCCTTGTCCATTTGAAGAAAGATCAACACAACTAATAAATAAGCTCAAAGATAGGATAAAAACAGGTGTCTAGATTCCCAGACCTGGGTGTTTTTTTCCGTTGTACTGTGTTCCCTTTGTAAAATGTTGATTTTGGTAATCAATACTGACTTGGAAACACCAAACTGGACCCATTCTCTTCTTCTTTGTAGGAGAAGTTGAAGATGAATTACTTCACGCTTATAGCAAAGTATATACATTTGACACCCCTCTCCTCATGGTACGCCTGGCAGTCCTTGTGGCAGTGACACTAACTGTGCCCATTGTCCTGTTCCCAGTAAGTACCTGAAGCTTTGATGGAAGAATCCTGCTTAATCTCCTAGCTTAGATATGTTCCAATTTGACATGGATTTAATTATGTGAGTTTGCATTTGCAATGCCTGAAGCCATTATTTTCACACAACATTTTGGAGCCATTTAAGATGGACAATTTAATACGTAGATTCAACAAATATTTTTTGATGTTAAACACCTTTTAAAAAGTCTTTATTTTGGGAGAGAGAGAGAGAGAGAGAGAGAGAGAGAGAGAATCCCAAGCAGCTCCATGCTACCAGCACAGAGCCCAATGCGGGGCTCGATCTCATGAACCATGACATTGTGACCCGAGCCGATATCAAGGGTCAGATGCTTAACCGACTGAGGCACCCAGGCGCCTCAAATGTTAAACACTTTGAAAATATAGGAGGAAAAATATCATCACAAAATTTCTATTTATTTGACCTTTATTGAGGTCAAAGTTTTTTGTTAAACTTCAATTCAGAAAGAAGATCTTGGGTTTCTATCTTGTGGATTGGTAGAAATGAGTAGGAGTTCACAGAACTTCTGGAACTTAAAAGGCAAAAACTACATTACTTTTCAATTTGTTGCATTTTCACCAGTTCTGGAGGTATTTAAATTTCCCCTACAGTTTTGTTGCAGTCACATTCAAATGTTGCCTTATTTAATCTGATTCCTTGAAGACCAATGAGAAGGGGAATTTTATTAAGTAAATTACTTACTAGAACTAAATCTCTTGAAAAATAGCTATATTTTCCACCTTATATCTTTTCTACTATCCCTAACACTGATACATGCCCTCGACTAGACTCATACTGGGATCACCCCTTCTTGGCATTTGCCTTTGGCCTCACTTGTCCTGGGATCACAGAGCAGGGCTGGTTGAAGAGATTTGGGCTGCGTGAGTTAAAACCACCACCTATGGACAAACACAAGTCCGCATTCTCCTGCCAACTCTTCTCCTTTCATAAATACTCAATTTACTCATTCATTAAGGGGAGAAAATAAGCGACCTAGTAACCAGCACCATCCTGTACAGAATGTTCCATACAGGGCCCAGCATATAAGGACTACTCATATAATGACACTGTGGTCACTTTAAATGCAGCTTGTGTGCTGAAATATTTTTTAACACATTCCTCTTTCATGAGTGCATGAAATCAGATCCTTATTACTAGGAGGGCTAATATTTTACTCCTAAATAATATCTTGCCTCACATATGTCTGAAAGTATTTCAAATGACATGCATACAGCTTTAGCCTAAAATCAGCTCCATCATGGGTACGAGGCAGAAGACAGCTATTGACAAAGTGTACCATAAGGTAAAATTTCTAAGCAAACAGTGTCTCTGAGGAACCAAAGTTGAAAGCCCTTTTTGTGTGTAAAGAGCTAATTTTTGGCACACAGTAGGTATTCACATCATTATCGAGTCAAAGCATTTTATAGAAGAAATTTGTTATGTGGCTCTGTATTGCTTTTTTCATAAGCCCTAAATATAGCACTTTGAGGTCATGGTCTCGGGAGATTAATGGACTTGCCTGTGGTCATGCAGTTAGTCACAGTTGATTAATGCACCGCTCACAGAAGGACACTGATGGCTGAGGTCAAGATAAAGGAAGTGGAAGTCACACTGATGGTCATTTTACTTCAACATTTAAAATCAGATCTCCCCATAGAAGTTCTTTCTCTTGTGACAGGGCACGGATATAAATTTGACCATCAGGAACAGTAGTGGTTTGGAAATGTCTCCCATTAGATGCCCCTTAGAATCAAAATGGATCATGGGAACCAAAATTTCAAAACATAACTTATCCTTAAGTATTTGTACCCAACGTTAGCATTTACGAAACATGTTACACATAATTCTTTGACCCTACAACATTATTACATTGAGATAATCTGCGTAGGCGTCCACCTTCTCCCCTGGTTTAAAAGTCTTAAAGGTTAGGAATGGGCACAGTGACTGGTGCAGGAGAAGTTTGACAACAATCGCCCAGAAAAATGGTCTCCAAATGAATCTTGCCTTTTGAGATGTGTAAACTGCTTTTTCTAGCAATAGCATAAGCTGTTCGCCCTGCCAACATTTGCCACGAACTTTAGTTTGGGTCAGGAGCTGGGCTAAATGAATTAAGTGTCCATGGGTATGATGCAGAACATAAAAGTAAACATGGAAGACAAAAAAGTCTCCTCGTCCCAGTCAAACCCACAAGACTACCTTCAGACACTTTCTCCCTAAAGTGAGAGAAGTTATTAGTGATGTGTTTGTTTCTTATGATTTAGAGCCATGATTTCCAACACGTCAAATGCTGAGCCATGCACAGCAGGGTTCTCCCGGTAGTTTTTTTGAATTAAGAAACTCTTGACCAATAAGAAGTTTATTTACTTTGCTTTGATATCCCCATATACAAGTAATCAAAAACAAACAAAACCTAATCTGGATTAAAATCTCTCGATTTTAGGCATAATTGTATATTCTACTTCTTTCAACAGAGGATAATAGGCTCTTTTTCTTAGGAGCCCAAGAAGACACAATAAGGAAGGGCGTTGCTGTTTTTGGTTGACTAGATGGATTTTCCTTTGATTACTCTATTTATTATCTTATTTTCTGCAGTTAGGCTAGTTTTTTCCATAATAAAAGACATATTGAGTCCAGAAATGATTATTGAACAGATGAATAAATGAAGTGAATTACTTTTTTACTAGTAGCTCAACATTTGTTTCTATTGTTGGGGGTGGGGGTTTTATGGGAGGGTAGTCTATTATGGGACTACACCTCCTTCCCAAAGACTATTAATTCCATTTTCAGCTTGTACTCCCCTTTATGCAGTAAAGTTCACCCATTAACATGAAAAACAGAAAACCAGATCATCCTAAGGAGTTTATCAAGAACACACAGACTCACATTCCATTTGCCATACCTTAAAAAAAAAAAAAAAAAAAAAAAAAAAAAATCACATCTCAGATTTTCTAGCTACTTCTCTTTTATTCTGTGATGGTGAAGTCATTTTTCCCCACATATGTTGCCATCAGATCTGTTTTGAATCATATGCAGATATAGGCACAGAAATATGGCAAATGTTGCTGTGAACTGGAATAGAGTAGTGGTCCACAGATATTTCCAACACTCCTACCCTAAGCAGTCTTACAAAATGAAACTGATTCGCTTCTAAACAATAAGATTGATTTTTTTTTAAGAGTTCAGACCTAAGGTTCCCACTTTTTACTCTGCCTCCCAGTGGGTCCCCGGATTAGAACATAGCACCTCCTATTCTGAATACTCTCTCTGGAAATAACAGATGTTTTCTCTAGAGCTGCAAAGGACCTTTCTGGAATCCTTCTGGGTCAGAGGGCATGGCTGTTGCTAAGGACTTCCCCACCCACAGCATCTGACCCACATTTCCAGGTTCTTATCAGTTTGTGTCAGTGGAGAAAAGGCACTTAGATAAGTGGAACAGCAGGCAGTGCTTTGTGGGTAACACGCCAGAGTTGCCTCAGTCCTGACATAGGTAAATAGAACTGTTCAGGACCTATTGATCCAGGCTCACCTCTCAAGGCAACATTTTAACATAGAATGACCGGCAAGTTTTCTTCTATTCTTTTCCACCACCACCAGCCCCCTACTATCTCCCTGCTTGCCCTATGATCCTTTCTAGGAATGCATTGGCAATTCTACATGCTTTCAGTTCTGTTTGAGATTTTGTTTTTCTTTATTTGCTGTGAGGAGCAAGCTTTCACCATTTATTCCAATGATGATTCCTGTAAACCTTCTGTACTCTTACATCACCAAGCCAAACCTTAGTCTTTCTGGGAGCCATGAGACCTTAGGAAACCACATTCACATTCAGGGGAACTGCACTTAGAGGTTTACCTCTAACTCAGCTTATGGAATAGAGTATTCCTTTAACAAAAGACCAAAAACAAAAACAAAAAAACCAAAAAACAAAAAACAAAAAAACTCACATATATAAGTCCTCTGCCTGAAAATAACCTGTATTCTACTTGTTTATTCTGTAAATTTCGCACTTTCAGACAAGTAAATCTTTAAGCCATAAGGATGTACCATGGAAAGCTTATGTTGAAGCCTAATAAGACTGGTTTGGACAATATCCAATAAGCATGGAGTGTGGATCATAATGTAGAATTAATGGACAGCTGGGGAAAATGTAATCAAGGCATTTGCTTTCTTCAGCCTACTTTTCAGAGCGAATTTCATAATTTTCACTAATCCAATTTTTAAAATCCTTTACAAAGTCACTCTTAAACCATTTCCAGAGACTATCCGGTTTGCCATTCTGGAAATGAAATTGCTTTTGAAACCTAAACAGATGGCTTTAATTTTGGTGGACCAGTATGAAAGGAATGTCACATTAGACACTACAAGCAATTCGGCTCAAAGTTTTCGCCGTTCATACATGTGTTTCAAAAATGTATTTTACATTTTTGCTTTTACATGAGTTCCCATCTCTCCACCAGTAAGAGACTTCAGAAGTAAAATTTTAAGTGGAAAATCAATGCCAGCATTTCTAAAAATGTGAAGTCCGAGCTTAACTGGAGTGTTCCCTTATTGAAAAGCCAATAGAATAATGCCACTGAGTCAAAAGTGTCCTCTAAAAGATTCTAAAGATGAGAGTATTTTCTACTTTGTTAAGCTGTTCAAACATGCAGGGCATTCCCTCCACCCACAAGGATCTTTTTATTATCCAGTTATAGCACAGTAACTTGAAAGACTGCTACAAATGGAACCTCTCTTGACCCTTCACCTACTTATTGTAGCTGCTGAAATAGGGCTGAAGTCTGTCAAGGCTCCCGAAGGGTGGGAAGGGATTCATTCTGTTCAACTTAATTCAACATGTATTGAGTGCCTGCTGTGTGCAAGACACCAAACGAGAAACTCTGAGGAATGCTAAAATTACCAGGTCCTATTCTTTGCGTTTTGTGTGCATTTATAATCTGTAATTGGGAACAGAGGGCAAAAGGGCAAAAAGAAATACAAAGAGTATCATTTTAAAAAACATTATGTGGCAAAATAAGCATTATATGCTAAATACGATGCCAAATTTTTAAAAAACCCAGATTTGGAAAAATCACAAGGAGTGCAAATCAATTCAGCGCTTGCCCTTAATACTTAATCCTGTTTGACAACACACGTTTAGAAATCAATAAGGGTTTTACTGTGTCCCTGAAGTCTTACCTGTTATTTTCTCTGAGATAACTTTTAAGAAAAAATTCTGAAAGCTGAGAAAGTGAGCACAAGGAAAATAACTATCTCAAAGAAATATCAGCATCAAGGCTGCACAACAATATCAACATACTTTTTTTCTTTAATGGTTAGTTTTGAGAGCGTGCAAGCAGAGGAGGGGCAGAAAGAGAGGGAGACAGAGGATCCAAAATGGGCTCTGCACTGACAGCAGAGAGCCTGATGCAGAGCTCAAACCCACAAGCTATGAGATCATGACCTGAGCTGAAGTCGGGGCTCAGGTGCCCCAATATCAACATACTTAATAACTGAACTGTACACTTAAAAATAGTTAAGATAGTTAACATTATGAATATTTTACCACATTAATGAAAGTTTGAAAAACAAATCAGCATCAAGATCTTTTCTGGGAGAAAAAGGAAAAACACAAAGTGCTCTAGAGTGACAAGAATATTTGAAATAGTAGACGAAAATCAAAACCAAATTAGTAACCTTGCCTTTGAACTTTCTTGTTGCAGATTCGTACATCAGTGACCACACTCTTATTTCCCAAAAGACCCTTCAGTTGGATAAGACATTTCTTGATTGCAGCCATACTTCTTGCACTTAATAATGTTCTGGTCATCCTTGTACCCACTATAAAATATATCTTTGGATTCATAGGTAAGTTTGAGAAAGGCTTTTATTTAATCAGCTCAAGTGGATACCTCCTTAAGTGGCAGACGGGGAGCTGGTGGAGGGGAAGTCAAGGATCCCTGCTCCATCTTTGACTCATGGGATTCTTGTGAGCCCAGCCGGGCCACCTGGTCACCTCCCCTCCCTCCCAGGTGACTCTGGAAGTTAATCACAGGATCAGAAAATGTCAACAGTAAAAGCTACCTTATAGGTCATCTAGTCCAGCTGCCTTTTCTGACGGAAATGGAGCCCCACAGAAGTCAAGTCATATACAGTTCCCCACTTCCCCTCCATCCAAAAGTAGAACATTATATGAAATCTTTCGTAAGCCTTGATGGCATAAAGCTACGAAGAAACTACGATTCATTCATATGGAAGCATTTTTGAGCATCCCAGACACAAAAGATAACCGCTCTTGGACTCTTCTGATAACTTACAACACAATATTGCTAACAAATGCAGAAAATAAATCGACCTAAAACACACATATTCACAACGGTTCAAAAGCCATGGCAACTTAATGCCGAGATGGAGTGTGGTTCCCAGGGAAGAGACCTGGAGAAACCTCTCTCGCTGCTCAGGGGGCGCTGCCTCCATAATGTTCACTGCAAAACAAATTCTGGGTGCAACTTTCACCTCTTAATTTTTTTCCCCATAAAGACAGAAATCTTCTTTGGATTTCTTTCAGTTAGGGAAGGTAGGTGCTAACATAGGTCCTTCCTAAAAGTGAAGTGGCATAACATGAACTTTTGCAAAGTGGGGAATACCTGTATCTTGGACTATTGCAGGATTTGAATTTAGGTCTTTTTTTTTCAACGTTTATTTATTTTTGGGACAGAGAGAGACAAAGCATGAACGGGGGAGGGGCAGAGAGAGAGGGAGACACAGAATCGGAAACAGGCTCCAGGCTCTGAGCCATCAGCACAGAGCCCGACGCGGGGCTCAAACTCACGGACCGCGAGATCGTGACCTGGCTGAAGTCGGACGCTTAACCGACTGCGCCACCCAGGCGCCCCTATTTAGGTCTTAACTCTGCATCAAAAAGTAAGGAAGACACAGTCTACCTATAGGATGCTTTCTCGAGTCTGTCAGTATCAGCTGAGCATTGATGGCCATCTTTGGAGGTGGAGAAGGTTGGTCTTGTAAAGCAGATTTCCTTAACTGTGTGGCCCGTTAATATAGTTTTCATCTGCTGATTTGAGGGATTACTCAAATTTTAAATACAATATAACATTTTTTGGATTAGGTGTCAGCAACTTGAAAAGTTGGAAGTGGATAAGAAGGATGCATGATGAGTTCAGCTTCCTTAGTATGTGTTTCTATTGTCAGGTTCCTATATAAATTTTTAAGTCAGCCTTTTTTTGCTTACTATATGTTATGTGTACTTAGGATACAACTATGATGTTAGGTATATTTTAATTTTCTTGATAAACATTTGAATAAGCAACCATTTGAATAAGCAACCAAGACAAGTTTATAGTACTTTCAGTGCTAAGATCAGGGTAGCATTAAGACTTTTAAAGTGCATGACCTTGAGTCTCTGCCTTGCTGAGTAAGACATTGAGCTGTCCTGTGTTTATCCCCTCAGGGGCTTCTTCTGCCACTATGCTGATCTTCATACTTCCAGCAGTGTTTTACCTTAAACTTGTCAAGAAAGAACCTCTTAGGTCACCACAAAAGGTTGGGGTAAGTAAGGCTTGCAATCTCCCCCGTTATAAGTTGCTCTTTAACTGAGAATAAACCGAAAATATACAATTCAAAAAGATTGACCAAGAACCGAAAATCAGAGATGGGCTGGAACTTTAGTGGAGAGAAAGGAGGGTAGATCTCTGGTACTGAGATGATTCCAGGATTTCTTCCCGTCATAAATCAAGAATCTTGTGTTAAGTCCTTTCTACCCATCAAACACTAAGAGTTTTCCCACAGGCATATATGGATACCAGTTTCCACCACCAAGATTGTAGCACTATCCACAGGAAATTATGTGGGAAGGAATGAGGCTCCCTGACAGTGTTATGAAATAACTGAAACATTTTAGTCCTATTTTTTAGGTTAGGAAGGCCAAAAGAAAAGATGCTGCCTGGTTTCCCCCTCCATAGTACCTTGGAGTGGACTGAGATCCAGAACAAAACCATCGTTTTCCAGTTAACCTCTTTACATATAAAATTTAATTTTATTAAGCGAGAGCATATTTCTTTTCCAAAATGATGTTATAGAAACACATGCCAGAATGAATTGTTTTTCTAATTATTTCATTAATGTTTATTTTTGAGAGAGAGAGAGAGACAGAGACAGAGACAGAGTGTCAGCAGGGGAGGGGCAGAGAGAGAGGGAGACACACAATCTGAAGCAGGCTCCAGGCTCTGAGCTGTCAGCACAGAGCCCGACACAGGGGTCAAACCCACAAACTGCAAGATCATGACCTGAGCCAAAGTCAGATGCTCAACCCACTGAGCCACCCAGGCTCCCCTTGTTTTTCTAATTATCAAATAGTCATTGATCATATTTAACTATATCTTCCATTTAAGGCTTAAAAACAGTGCCTCTTACTAAGTTATGCTGAATGTTGCCTGAGAGTCATTCACTCCTCAGGACTGTTCAGGGACTTCAGGACAGTTTGGTATCCAAAGCTCCTCCCAACATCTCCTCCCCACCCCCACCCCTGAATTCCTAGCCTCTCCAGTCTATTTTGCTTGGACTTTTACAGAAGGGTGACCATGGCAAAGTATTTATCCTGTTTGTGACCCATTCTGAGTTTGATGTAAAAATGAGTAAAATTGTCCCCTGGATCCTTTCTAGTGAAAAACTTCACCTGTTGCTTCCTCATAGATTGAATGAGGTGGTTGATCCCAGTGATGATAATATATAAGGCCCCTTCTAGTGTTTTACACACACACACACACACACACACACACACACACACACACGTTTTTAAAGGAATATGTAACATAGATTAGGCTTTTGTTTTTATCTGTTTACTTTGTAAATTTAATCCTGTCCTATAGACTATAATATGCCCTTCACCTAAAAGATTGTGAGCACACTCAATGTCATTGTATCTTTTTCTGTCACTTATTTTTTTTTTAATGATTACAGAGTATTCCATCATTTTGATGTAACAAATCAACTATTTATCTATTTTGAAGACTTAGATTAAATCTCTCCACTGTATTCACCCTCTTTCCTCAACTTGGCTTCTAAATTCACTGAACTGCTAGGCATAGACATCTGAGCCATAAGAATAATACAATTCAATATGCCAATCAGATTGCTGTCTTGGGTAAACAATTTCTAAGAGCAAACTGTGCTAAATATGGTTTCTGTGTTCCCTAACAAGCTCTCTGATTTACAGGCTTTAATTTTCCTTGTGGTTGGAATCATCTTCATGATTGGAAGCATGGCACTCATTATAATTGACTGGATTTACAACCCTCCAAATTCCAAGCATCACTAACCCAAAGAAAAATACCTTTTCTATTGGAAATGGTTGCAAATTATGCTGCAAAAGACATTTGAGTTCTATTGATTGGAATGTTATTCATAGGAAATAACGGGAAGATTCCAAAGATGTTTATAGTAACATCACCAGGCACCTGTGGAAGAAAAAAAAAGCATCATTTTTGTCAAGAATGGCTGTTTATAGGTTTAAAACCTGCGGTGCACATTTCTACCCAGGTTTTCCTAAAACAGTGTGAGAGGACGCATTTTTGCTGTTGCACAAGCAGAATAAGGGTAGCTGCATGGAATGGTCATCAGATAATACCTTTTCCCCTCCCCCTCAAATTACCAAATACTTGTATTCTCAGAACATCCAACAAAAATGCCCTGGTGGCAAAGCTATCACCGCTTAATGCCTTCCCCCAATCCAGCACCAAATACTCTAGGTCTATTTAATAACAGAGGCAAAAGCCATGTCTTAGGAACTGTCCCTGTAAGGTACATGAATGATCAGACAGCCGGCTAGAACATCTTATTGTCAACAGTGAAGGAATATTTGCCCATTTTGTTTGTGACACTGAATTAATGAATTCTTCATTCAATAGATTTTTGGTAAATGTTAAAGACATCTTATTAAACACAGGCATATCTCATTTCTTGTGCTTTGTTGTGCTTAGCACTGAGGTTTTTTGCGGGTTTTTTTCCCTGTTGGTTTTTTGTTTGTTTGTTTGTTTGTTTTTTTACAAATTGGTTCGTGACAACCTTGCATGGAGCATCATTTTTCCAACAGCATTTGCTCAGTTTGTGCCTCTGTCACATTTTGGTAATTCTCATAGTATTTCAAACTTTTTCATTATTATATTTGTTATGGTGATCTATGATCAGTGATTAAGACTTGCTGAAAGCTCAGATATGGTTAGCACTTTTTAGCTATTTTTTAATTAAGGTATGTACATTTTTTTTTACACAATACTGTTGCACACTTAGTACACTATAGCATAAGCATAACTTTTATATACACTGGGAAGCCAAAAAATCTATCTGACTTGCTTTATGTAATACTCGCTTTACTGTGATTGTCCGGAACCAAACCTGCAATATCTCTGAGGTATGCCTACATGTCTTATCAACTGTCCCTGAAATGTACATACATGAAAGATCAGACACCAGTACACCTTACTGTCAACAGTAAAGGAATGTTTCGCCTCTTCTGTTTGGGACACTGGAGTGCCTTCTTCGTTCAATTTTTTTTATGTATAAATGTTAAAACATCTTCTAAACAGAGAGAGGGGCTTTAAATTATAGAGCAACAACAAAAATAATGCTTATTGCTCAACTGCCTGTTCTGGAAGCATTTGTTCTTCAATATTATTCCTAGTCCTCTTGTCACGCTTTTTTGTCACTGAACAATGCTCTCCCTCTCGTCTTCCATTGTCATTCACAATTTTTAGATAGACCACGATTCATGTGGAGCTACATTACCCAGTATTGTTTGATACATTTTTATTTGATAAACATTCAGTGCAGGAAACTGTGATTGCTATATGTGTATGTATATAATCTTATTCTGTAGTCATCAGAATTTTGATGTATGGTACATTTGATTTTTATTTTTTACATGTGTAGTTTTCTCTCTTCACAGTCAAAACGTTTATGTTATTGAGGGTGGGGGCAGGGAATTATGCTGACAAACTCAAAAATCCATTTGTATGTATCTGCCTATTGGGGATATTTTAAATTTGAAACCTAAGTTATATATAGTTCAGTAATGCTCTTCAATGTTTACAAAAACAACAATCATCTACAAGAAAATAAGTTCCTTGTTTGCAAATAATTGTCAGTACCAAAGTTGTTCTTCTAACTAAGCATGTCTAAAATAGGATTTAGTTCATTTTAGCTTGCACAGGAGTCTGACATTCATTTGCCATTTAATGCAGTGTTGAATGGTTCTCCATAAAAGTGCTAACACTACAGAGATGCAAACTGGTATTCTTGCTCCCTTCAACAACATGCTCACATAAAATAGATTTGAAAACTAGCACTTGCTGCCCAGAATTTCTAGACTTTGCCACTTCCTCCCCCCCTAAATCGGTAGGAAGAACATTTATTGTAGACTTTTATATTTTAGTCAAGCCAAGTATGAAATACAAGTATCGGCTAAGTATAATATTAAATCATATTTCAATAGGGTTTTTTGTATTGTGCCTTAAGAAAACGTACATTTGTTTTATATATTATTTTCTAGAGGCATAACATTGTCAAATGGTGCACTTTGTTATGGAAACTGAGCATTACTAGACACTATCATAACTTTGGAGTCACTATTATCGGAAAATACTTGCCAAATAACATCTTCAAGATAGGTTTCTATTAACGGTCACCTAGAGAGTGTGTCAAAATAAGAAAATGGAAAAAGGTACCTTCTGAGTGTTAAAGGTTTAATCTGAATGTATTTAAATATAAAGATGAAGACTGATTCAAAAATTGGGGAAGTATCCAATCTGTATTAGTCTGAATACTTTACCTTTGAAATTACGAACTTGAAAATATCAATGTCTGTAATTATACAGATATTCAAGAGCAATACTACAGTGCCAAATAATAAAGCACCATTTTTTTCTCATGGCAATTTTCAGGATTAGAGCTCACATAGACTGCAGGGCAGGCTTACATATGGTATCTTGTACTGGTTAATTTAACCCCATTTATAAACAGATGAAAGTTTTATTTTCTTATTTCATTTATAAGATGGTTCAATGTACTGGGAGGCTTTTTTATTACAGAAAGTGTATATTGGTATATAATAAATGAACTTTTCAAATGACTGATTTGATTTTCTTTCTACTGTTGAAGGCTATAAATTATTTGTACATGAGAAAAAAATTTTAAGTCTAAATATTGTCTTCTACTGGTATATGTTCCACTTCCATCGTTAGTCTTGACATAACTAAAATTTGTAGCTGTCAAAACATAGTTGCCATCTTATTTTGGTAAAATACACAGCTAATCCTGAAGTTTGTTTTAAGTTTTTATTTAAGTAATCTCTACACTCCTCACAAGGCTTGAACTCACAATCCTGAGATCAAGAGTCACACGCTCTTCCCACTGGAGAAGCCAGGCACCCCCTAAATCATTTTTATTTATGTCATCACATACATATCTCCTAGAATGAGTCTCTATATAGTTAATCAGGAGGAATTCATTTGTGATGGAAGAAGAATAAAAGAAATATGAAGATTAGTAAAATAGAGACATGGAAGGTTTGGAGAAGGGAAAGCAACACGGGAGTGCAGCAGATTGGGTAGAAATGGACAATTGCTGGGATATCAGGTCAAACGCTGAGTTGAGTGCTGGACTTTCTAAGAAACTTCCAAATAGTTCTCCAAGGTGTTTCCACCATTTTCATTTTCATCAAGAATATATACAAGCCCCAGTTGCTCTACAGCCTTGCCCACATTTGGCATTGTATTTTGTAGCCTTTCAAGTGGGTGTGGAATTGTATTTTTTTTTAAGTTTATTTTTGAGAGAGAGGATCCCCAAGCAGTTCCATGCTGGTAGCACGGAGCCTGACACAGGACTCGAACTCACAAACCATGAGATCAGGACCTGAGCTGAAATCAACAGTCATACCCTTAACTGACTGAGCCACCCAGGTGCCCCATGAAATGGTATCTCATTTCCATTTCCTTGCTGACTAGTGTTGGAAATTTTTCATGTGTTCACTGGCCACTCATGTTTCCTTTTGTGAAGTGCCTGCTCAAATCTTTTGTCCATTTTAAGAGTTAAGTTGTTTGTCTTTTTATTGTGGATTTGTCAGTTCTTTATATATTCTGGACACATGTCCTTTGTCAGATGGCAATGTATTTTCTCAGTCTAGGACAAGCCTACTCATTTACCTAAAGGTATCTTAATTATATCTTTCTGGGGCCATGTCTGTATAGCTTACTAGAATAATTCCTGTCTTACTAGAATAAAGTTAGTTAGGATGGTATTGTTATAATTAACATTTAGATTTTCAAATTTGGAGAGGAAGTCTTCTCTTTTTCAGGCAGAGCATAATCTGTTTTCTTGCCTTCTAGTGAGCTTTATTGAATGTATACTAATGTAGTTTTTTTTTTAATAGATAATTGACTAATTGCTAAGTCACTTTGACTCTAGGTTAGGAGACCCAGTACTACTGAGATAGACCCAGGACATCAAAAACCCTTCCTGGCTACTTGTAATCAAGTTCATTAGCTTTCTCAGCCTTGTTACAGGCATATACAGATGAAACAGGAGAAATTACTTCATGTGCAGAAGCAGTCCGCAGGGCGTCTACTTCTATGGCATGTGATGGTCTTTTCCCAAGAAAATATTGGGTACTAATTATCCAATAGACCATATTGAAGAAACTGATTGAAAAAAGAAAATTAGCTCAGACCCTTCCTTCACATCATACACCAAAAGTGGAAAAAGTCAGTAAGTAAGGCAAAAACCTAAGCAGCGACATTTTAGGAAGAACGTCCTGACAGCTGCCCAGGGAAGTAAGACACAGTGGAGGAAATTACAAGGGCAACGATGGATTATGGGACTATACAGTAGTGCATTAAAGAGCAATTTAGAAAACACTAGTTCCTGGGGCGCCTGGGTGGCTCAGTCAGTTAAGTGACCAACTTCAGCTCAGGTCATGATCTTACGGTTGGTGAGTTTCAGCCCCGTATCAAGCTCGCTGCTGTCAGCACGGAGCCCTCTTTGGATGCTCTGTCTCCCTCTCTGTCCTTCCCCACTTGTGTGCTCTCTTTCAAAAATAAATCAACATTAAAAAAAAAAAATACCAGCCAGTATCAAATACAAACCAATATACCCTTAATGTATGAAGACATAAAAAAAAACAAGATGGGCACCCAGGTGGCTTAGTTAGCTAAGTGGCCCAACTCTTGGTTTCAGCTCAGGTCATGATCTCGTGGTTCATGAGTTCGAGCCTAGCATTGGTCTCCCCACTGACAGAGCAGAGCCTGCTTGGGATTTTCTCGCTCTCCCTTTCTTTCTGTTCCTCTGCCATGCTCTCTCTCCCAAAATAAACTTAAAAAAAAAAAGGAAACTAAGAATCTAATAGAACAATGGGCAATGGACATGAAATCACAGAAGAAAAATGGTGAATGAGTGTAAGTCATTTGACCTATGAGTCAAAAACAAGGAAAAACACAAATATAATTGTTTTGTCTGTCACATTACTAAAATAAGAAAAATTAATCCTTTGTGCTGGTGAGTGCGGGGAGTTGAACACTCGTTCAATGGTGGTGGCAGAAATCCTGGCTTGGCTTATCTGGAAAGCATGCTGGCAACGCTTAAAGATCCCTAAGGATGTTTGTAGGGGGCAGACAGACCCCAAAAGATCTAATCCCATGAGCCCTTAAAATCAGAGAACTTTCTTCAGCTGAAATCAGAAAGATTCAAAGCATGAGAGGGACCTCAAACTGCCACTGCTGCTTAAAGACAGAAGAGACCATGTGGAAACATAAGGAAATGAATTCTGCCAACAACTTAAATGAGCCAAGAAAATGGTTCTCCTGAGTCTCCAAATAGAAGCCCAGGGCACCAATGCTTTGATTTGAAGTTTGTGAGACCCCAAGCACAGAACTCTGCCTAGCTAGCCAGACTTCTGACCCACAGATCTAGCAGATAGTAAAATGAGGCTTGTTTTAAGTTGCTAAGTTTGTGACAATTTGTTACAGCAACAGGAAACTAGGAAATACAATAATGTTCGTGTCTTTTGATCCACTAACTCTTCTAAGAAATTATTCTGAGGAAGAAATCAGAGAAGTGAATTGACTTCTGTCTACTAATGTATTCTTTCAACATATAATGGGCTACATTTTTGAAACACTCCAAAAGCCCAAAATTGTGGAATGATTTAAGAAATTCTAGTAGCTTCACAGCCTGGAATAGGACATAGTCATTAAAAATGCTTTTGAATCATTACCAACAAAATGAGAAACTATGGTATAAAGTGAAAAAAAAAAGAATGCATGCTTCATTATACCAATTTTACATATTAAAAATGCATGGAATAGAATAGAAATAGGAAAACGGAAATAGACATAAGTGTTAAGAGTAGATATGATAGATAACAAGATAAGTGAGGTTATTCTTCAACCTAGATTTCTGTTATTTTCTACGGAGACCATTCCTTTTACAGTTATGAAAAACTCAGAGAAACATTTTTTTGTCAATTTAGATTTTCTGGAAATAACTAAAACATGCTGCCAATTTTTATGTTTTCAGCTGAGTCTAAAAGGCAGATTTGGAGAATACAATTCACGATTGGGGGCACAGTCACGGATGACTGAAGCAGAAGTAGAAAGGATGGGGCAGACCCTCACCAGAGGTGAGGCATGGGAAGGACATAAAGAAAACAGTACAGCATAGCCAGTAGGCCAGGATTTCAGTCCCAGATCCACGGTTTGGGAAAGTCATTCAATTTTACTGAGCTTCAGTTTTTTCATTTCTGTTGGTATAATTTCTACATAATGCAATTCCCAAGATGATTTAGCTTAGAATCATTGGGAATATCAGAAAGTCCTTATACCTCTAGAGCACATACTCGACAGCCATAAGGAAGGGATCCTCCAAGTGTTCCAAAGCATACTCTGCAGCAATGATTCTGCAGCTGGGTCCTGAAAGTGGGAGTTAGGTTAAGTCAAATGCTCCCGGGGAATACTCCACCTTGCCACTCAGGCTGAATAATTTAATGGACAAACCCTTATTCAGTGAAGACTGTGCACCAGATACTGTCCTAGGCACAAGAATACAGAGTAGTCCTGGTCTTTAAGGAGCTTATAGAGGAAGGGGCCCATGTATACAGACAGTTATAATATAAAATCGAAAATACTGGATGGAACTAGAGTATATTATGCTAAGCGAAATAAGTCAGAAAAATACCACATGATTTCACTCATATGGAATTTAAAAAACAAAACAGATGAACATAGGGGAAGGGAAGGAAACATAAAATAAGGTAAAAACAGAGGAACGAGTCATAAGAGACTCTTAATGATAGAGAACAAACTGAGGGGTTTGGAGGGTAGAGGGGGTGGGCTAAGTGGGTGATGGGCATTAAGGAGGGCACTTGTTGGGATGCACACTGGGTGTTGTATATAGTGGATGAATCACTAAGTTCTACTCCTGAACCCAACACGATACTATGTGTTAACTAACTTGAATTTAAATAAAATCTTGGAAGAAAAAAAAAGTAAAACTAATTACATGTGTGTGTATGTGTACGTGTGTGTGTGTGTGTATATGTACATACATATGATCCCACGGAGTCTCTAAGGGGAGTACCCAAGTCAAGCTTGGGGAGTGAAGAGTACTCCGATTTCTGGCATCAGATGCCTGTTAATCCTGGCAGTTGAATCCTAAAGGACACACTGAAGTTATCAGATAAAAGATGAGAAGCAGAACAGCACAGACAAAAAAAATGATTGCTCTCATTGACTCCCCACTCCATACAGACACATGTATGCATACACCTTCCACATACTCTGTATTAGATTCCTTTTGCTGCTATAACAAATTACCATAGTCTTAGTGACTTTAAAGAACACATTTTATCATCTTATAGGCAGCTCCAGCAGGGATCAGTAGAAGCCCTAGCAAAAATCATAAACCAAGCAGACCAAGTAAAACAAAGATTCTTAAAACTAAACTGATAAGCACTACAGCCACAAAGTAGGTCAAGACCTGTGTGTCAAATCTAAACAGAGTGGTGGCCTGCTACAGTAAAAGATTTTAATAGAATGTTTGATACGCAATTGAAAGTCACCCACCACACCAAGAACCAAGAAAATTACAGCTTGAATAAGATGATGAACTGATGCCAACACAGAGATGAATCAGATGTTCAAATTACCTAGCAAGAATTTTTAATTGTTTTTAATGTTTGTTTTTGAGAGACAGAAAGACAGAGCATGAGCAGGGGAGGGGCAGAGAGAGAGAGGGAGACACAGAACCTGAAGCAGGCTCCAGGCTCTGAGCTGTCAGCACAGAGCCCAATGCGGGCTGGAACTCATGAACCACAAAATCACGACCTGAGCCAAAGTCTGACGCTTAACCTACTGAGCCTTCCAAGCAGCCCTCCTAAGAAGAATTTTAAAGTAGCCATTCTAAAAATACTTCAATGTTAATTACAAATTCTCTTAAAACAAAAAAATAGAACATTCCAGCAAAAAAAAAACCTGAAGTCTATAAAAATAATTAGAAATTACAAATGGAAAAAAATATAACAGAAATTTAAAGAAAAATTCAGGGGCCCCTGGCTGGCTCAGCCGGTTGGGAGTCTGACTTCCGCTCAGGTCATGATCTCGCAGTCTGAGTTCAAGGCCTGCGTCGGGCTCTGGGCTGACAGCTCAGAGCCGACAGCCTGATTCAGATTCTGTGTCTCCTTCTCTCTCTCTGCCCCTCCCCCCTTATGCTCTTTCTAGCTCTCAAAAATGAATAAACATTTAAAAAAAATTTTTTTAAATAAAGAAAAATTCATTGGGTGTGCACAGTAGAATGGAGATAGAGAATAGAATCAGCATACCTGAGTAAATATAAATAGAATTCGTCCAATTTGAACAAAAAAAAGAGGAAGGAGACTAGAAAAAGAAACAATAGAACAGAACTGGGCTCCTGACCTCTATGACAAAAATGTCACATACATTTTTGTATTAACAGAGTCCCAGAAAGAAAAGAGATAAAGCTAAAAGACAATTTGAAGAAATCATGGCTGAGGGACTTCCCAAATTTGGTGAGAGATGCCAAGCTATATACTTTAAAACCTCAGTGAATTCCCAAAAGGAAAATCCAAAGAAATCCATGCAAATACTTGTCAAATGCTTGAAAGCATCCTGAGAGGAACACGTTACCTATAGGGGAACACTTATTTAAGGTCTGAGGATTTCTTATCAAAACACGTGGAGGTCACAAAGAACTGGCACATTTTCAAGTGCTGACAGAAAAGAAGTTTCAACATAAACTCTGTATCAAGCAAAACTAGCTTTCAGGAAGAAAGGGGAAACAGCATTCTCAGAAAAAGGAAAATTAAGTGAATGGCCTACCCGTAAAGATGCAGCAAAGAATGTTCTTCAAACGGAAAATAAGTGATAAAAAAAGAAATATTAGAGAATTAGAAAAGAGCAGAGGAAAGACCAGAAGTATGGATACATGCAGTAGACCATTCTTTTCTTCACAAGCTTCACAAATAATTTTTACTTCAATCAGAAAATGTATCATCTAATACTCAAGGCAATGATTTTTTAAGTGGAGAACCAAGAAAGACTTAAACAGAAATGAGGTTTTCACAATTTGCTGCTGGTGGCAAAATGTTACCAGTAGACTGTGATAAGTCACTCATGTATGCTACAATAGCCAGAGCGGCCGCTATAAGAACTATACAAAGATTCACTCAGAAACACCATAAGTAAAGGTGAATTTCTCAAAAATATTTCAGTAATCCACTGGAAGCCAAGAAAAGAGAAACAGGAATGAGAATCAGAAAAAAAAAAAAAAAGACAATAAAATGGCACACTTAAGCAATAACAACAAATGCCTTAAATGTAAGTGGTTGAAGTACATTAAAAAAAAAAAAGTTAAAAGAATGAATAGGGGCAGCTGGGTGGCTCAGTCAGTTAAGCAGAGGACTCTTGATTTTGGCTCAGATCATGATTTCACAGCTTGTGAGATCAAGCCCCATGTCAGGCTCTACACTGATGGCACAGAGCCTGCTTAGGATTCATTCTCTCTCTCTCTCTCTCTCTCTCTCTCTCTCTCTCTCTCTCTCTCTGCCTCTCCCCTGCTCATGAGCTCTCAAGACAAGTAAATAACCTTAAGACACATAATAAATGAGTAAAAATCATGACCCAACTACATGCTAAGAAACTCACTTCTAATTCATTGACACAGGTAAGTTGGAAGTAAAAAGGAGTAAAAAGATACACATTAAAAAAAAAAATCACCCAGAAAAGTAGGCATGGCTATATTCATGTGATAAAATAGATTTCAGAGAAAAGTTATTAGAGACAAAAAGGTGTTCCTTTGCCTCTGCCACGTACATAATAAAAAGATCAATCCAGCAGGAAGACCTACCAATCCTAAATTTGTACACACACACCAAAGAGCAGAGCCTCAAAAAACATGAAGTGAAAACTGACCAGAGAAAGATGAATCTACAATTATAGATGCAGACTTCCCCACCCATCTCTCAGAAACCAATAGAACTACTAGACAGAAAATCAGCAAAGATATAGAAAATCCAAACAATACAATCACAGAATACAAATACAATCAATACAATACAACACAAACAATACAATCACATATACACACAGAACACTCCACCAGCAGCAGCACACTGCAGTTTTTTTTCCAAAGTATGCATGAAACATTTACCAACACAGATCATATCCTGGGTCATAAAACAAACCCTCAAATTAAAGAGAAGTGACATCACACAGAGTGCATTTTCTGACCATGATGGAATCAACTAGCAACTACTAGCAGAAAGGTATGGAAGTCAAATAACACTTCTGTATAATCTTCGGGTCAAAGTATCAAAGGAAAATTAAGTACATAGAACTGAATAAAAATTAAAAGAAACATATCAAAATATGTAGGATGCATCTAAGGTGGTGCTGAGAGAAATTTGTAGTGCTAAGTTATATTAGAAATGAAGGGAGGTCTCAAATCTCTAAGTTCCCATGGTAAAAACCTAGAAAGAGAACAAAATAAACCAAATGGAAGCAAAAGGAATTTACTTAAAATTTTTTTTAATCTTTATTTTTGAGAGAGAGAGAGAGAGAGAGAATGCACGGGGGAGGGGTAGAGAAAGAGGGAGACACAGAATCTGAAACAGGCTCCAGGCTCTGAGCTGTCAGCACAGAGCCCAAACAACTGAGCCACCTAGGCATCCCAGAAGGAAGTTAATAAACATAAATGAAACCAAAAACAGGAAAATAGGGAAAAAAGAAAAAAGTGAAACAAAAGTGGGCTCTTTGGAAAACTCCAAGTTGATAAACCTCTAGCAAGACTGATGAAGATTTTTTAATTTTTTTAAACCTTTTTATTTATTTTTGAGACAGAGAGAGACAGAGCATGAATGGGGGAGAGTCAGAGAGAGAGAGAGAGGGAAACACAGCATCTGAAACAGGCTCCAGGCTCCGAGCTGTCAGCACAGAGCCCAACGCGGGGCTCGAACTCACGGACAGCGAGATCACGACCTGAGCCGAAGTCGGACACTTAACCGACTGAGCCACCCAGGCGCCCCAAGACTGATGAAGATTTAAGAAAAGAAAGCATTAAGTCTCAGTTGGCATTTTTCCTCTTCTATTGGTACATGAAATAATGGTGCATCTTAATGTAAGAATATCTTTAATACATTCTGTGAAGGTAAAAAAAAACCAACCTTATTAACAGTCTTTGATGCAAAGAGATGGGTTCAGTTCCCCCCCTCCCCCATCTGGAGATTCTGTCCATAGTAGTACAGGGTGTTATGGTTACCATCACCACGTGCCACGTTAGTTCCAGAATGGTTGTGTGCATATGTATGCCTGCGTGCGTGTGGTCTGGATGGGTGCAGGCCAGACCAGATGAAGGTTACAAGAGGTGACCAAATAAAACATGAACTCAACTGTAATCTGCATTTTTCCAGATCAGCCTAATTTTGGTCAAACTGGGTAGTTTAATGGACTCATAGGAAAATATAGCTATTTTACCAAAGGGAAATTGAGACCAGGAATGGGAGGGTAATAGCAAAATGACCTCCACATTGCAACTGGCCTTCTTGGTCTGAGTCCCAGGTCTGGTTCAGGCAGTGTGTAGCTCTAACAATAAGGTTCCTAGACAGCAAGCTTTATGCTTAGTTTGACATTAAGTGTACGTGTCACTAAGCTGGAGTTTTCCCACCAGCCCGGGGAGGTGCAGGGAGAAAGACAGAAACCTGATTCTTCCCTGTTCGTCATGGCTCAGCCTCCCTGGCACTGGATCCTACAGCATTTTATCAGGGTCATTTGTGAATAAGCTATTCAAGAATGATTATTTTACGGTCAGGTTCTTGGTATTATCTTTCTCAAAAGGAAAACTTGACTGTTCTCCAGATAGTGATGGGCATATTTGTTTTATTACTGCCAGCTTTGTAACTTAAAATTTTGGAAGATCACCAGGTTTTTACTTGGTAAGAGATTGTCTAAACCTGGTCTCCAGCCCAAACTTCTGTTCCCAGACAGTTAATCAGCATTTCTTTCAACCTATGCAATTCAAGGAGAACTAAAACCACTTGCAGCTTTGCATTTAGCTCTTTTCCTAAAGGTATACACCTTGGCCAGCCACTGAGGGCCAGCCATTGCTAGAGGAGGAGAGCTGCTGCTGAGATGGCAGTCCTCTCACTGTGCAAGAAAATGAAAAGAAAATGGACTATTTCAAACAACTCACCTGTGAAGGATATTCATCACATGGTTCACTTTCTAATTAGATCATGTTATGAAATGAAGCACCGTTTGGTAGAGCTTTATGAAAGTATTTTCCTCCTTGTTTAGTAGACCCAGGGATGTACCACAATTGGCTAATATGGCCTTCAGGAGCCATATCTCTATAATTCCGTTCGGTGAGATCATGTTGGTAGCATGACATTAATGGGAAATCTTTACACCATGAAAATTGGCAAATACTGCAAGTCAGGGGGAGGGGGTTCCTTTTAGTTCAGTTTTGTTTTATTGGTAAAATCAGTCTTTAAACACTTAGCAGCACACGACTTTTTAGATCCCTCTGCAATCCTCTTGTAGCACCTTCCTTTTATCGTATTTAACACATCTTACACTTGCCAGTTCTTCGTCTCTACAACCCACCAGACTACAGCATCTATAAGGGCAGATTCTCCCCGTCTTGCTCACTACTGGTACATCTAGTACCTTGCATAGTATCCAGCTACACTGTCGTCAGCAAATATTTTGGAATGGATGACTTCTTGTTGTTCCCCTCCTCCTGTATATCTGACATGGCCAATAACCTAACTGTGGCCCAGAAAAGAATGTGGTTAAAGACACTTCTATTCCAGGCAATGAACACCTCTTCAGAAGCTCAGAGCCAGGCTCTGGGCAGCATCTGTGAATGGAGAGCTCAGTCCCTCCAGGGTGACAATACCCTTTTATCCCCAGCCAGCTTTTAAGAGGGTGGAAGAGGTGCAGCACTTAGAAAACTATGAAGTGAGACTCAAAAGCAAGGCTCTGGAAAACACTTCTCCCACTTATTAATGCCTGAACTTGCCCTAAGAGATAAATTATTTCTTGCCACGACCAAAGAGATATAAATAACTGTCCTGTTAGAATGTTGTATCTGTTTTAAATTCTCAATTAAAATAGAAGAATCCTATAAAATTTTCCTTTAAAAGTAAGCTTTGATATAGGAGCAGGAAAAGAAGCCAAGAGCCAAAGGATGTTAATTGGCCAAAACAAGGGAAGGGAAATGGTGTGTAGTCTACAAAGATGGTTGCCATAAATCCTACCACCACCAACTCTACCCATGTGCTTGCCACTTGCCCCATTAAGAAATGAGGTTTCTTGAATCTGGGCTAGTCCTGAGAGTTGCTCTGACCAAGAGCATGTAGTTGAAATGATCTTATACCTGTTCTCCAAGAGGCCTGGAAGCTTCTACTTTCACATTCCCAGCGGGAGTTGGTATTACGAGCTTGCTGTGTATCTTTCCAGACTTTGCCCATGCATTTTTTTTTTTTACCATGGATAAAAATATAAAATTGTTTTGTCATTTTTAAATATAAGTTTATATACTATGTTCTATAACTTTATTAGCATATTTTTTTAGAGTTTATTTATTTTGAGACAGAGAGATTGAGAGCATGGAAGGGGGCTGAGGGAGAGAGAGAGAATCCCAAGCAGGCCCCACACTGTCAGCGTGGAACCCACTGCAGGACTCGAGCCCATGAACTGGGAGATCATGACCTGAGCTGAAACCCGGAGTCGATCACTTCACCGACTGAGCCACCCAGGCGCCCCAGCGTAATTTTTAAAATTTTTGTTGATTCATATAGATTTGAATTTATTGCCTTAACTACAGTAACTCCATTGCTTAATATAGTATGTTTATTACACTATTTCTGGAGTCACAGTCATTTGTTTGTAATTTAGTCATTCCAAAAATACTGTAGATCATAGTTCATTACTGATATACGTAAGCCAGGCCAAAGATCACATACAACTTTAATACAAACTGTCAAATTATTCTCCAAAATAACTATCAATTTATTCTCTCACTGGTAGTATATTATAGTATTCATCGCCTTATAATTTGATAACTCCTTAATACTGTCATTATTTAATAGTTGTTTTTATGATGGGGAAATACAGAACTTTGTTGTTTTAATTAACAAATTTTATACGCATTTAGAGATATGTTTATAACCACTGTTTCATCACTGGAAATTTGCTTATGTTCTTTACCCTTTTCTATTAGAATATTTTTTCCATTAATCTGTATTAACAGTTTCTTATACACACTGTGCTGATGTGAGTTTAAAATGACCTGATCATAACCTGTCAAAACTGAAACAGGAAGAAATAGAAAATTTGAACAGACTGATTACCAGCAATGAAATCAGAATCAAAAACTCCCAAAAAACAAAAGTCCAGGACCAGACATCTTCACAGGGGAATTCTACCAACGATTTAAAGAGTTAATACCTATTCTTCTCAAATTATTACAAAAAATAGAAGCGGAAGGAAAACTTCCAGATTTGTTCTATGAGGCCAGCATTACCCTGATACCAAAACCAGATAAAGACACCACAAGAAAACAGACAAAAACAAAAACAAAACAAAAACACTATAGGACAATATCTCTCATGAATATAGATGCAAAAATCCTCAACAAAGTATTAGCAAACCAAATCCAATGATACATTAAAAAAAAAAAAAAGACACATTGATCAAGTGGAATTTATTCCTGGGATGCAAGGGTGGTTCAATATTCACAGAACATAACAAGCCACATCAATAAGAGAAAGAATAAAAATCATGATCATTTCAATAGGGGCAAAAGCATTTGACAAAGTACAATATCCATTCATGATAAAAACCCTCTGCAAAGTAGGTCTGGAGGGAATACACCTTTTCACATGATAAAGGTCTCATGTGAAAAATCCACAGCCCGCATCATACCCAGTGGAGAAAAACAGAGCTTTTCCTTTACGGTTAGGAAAAAGACAAGGATGCCCTCTCTCACCATTTTTATTCAACATAGTACTGGAAGTCCTAGCAACAGCAATTAGACAAAAGAAGTAAAAGGCATCCAAATTAGTCAGGAAGTAAAACTCAGTATTTTCAAATGACATGATACTACATTAGAAAACCCAAAAGACTCCACCAAAAAATGACTAGAACAGAAGAATTCAGTAAAGTCACAGGATACAAAATGAATGTACAGAAATCTGCTGCATTTCTATCCACTAATAATGAAGGAGCAGAAACTGAAATTAAGAAAATACCATTTACAAATACACCAAAAACAATAAAACATTCAGGTATAAACTTAACCAAGGAGGTAAAATTAAAGAAATAAAAAGCATCCAAATCTGTAAAGAAATAAAAAGCATCCAAAGAAGTAAAACTCTCACTACTTGAAGATGACATGATACTATATATAGAAAACCTGAAAGACTCCACCAAAAAAATGGTTAAAACTAATACACGAATTCAGTAAAGTTGTAGGATACAAAAATCATACACCAATAATGAATGAAGCAGCAGAAAGGGAAATTAAGCAATCAACCCCATTTATAATTGCACCAAAAATAAGATACCTAGGAATAAACCTAAACAAAAAAGTGAAATATCTATACTCTGAGAACTATAAAACACTGATGAAGTAAACTGAAGACAACAGAAAGAAATGGAAAGACATTCCATATTCATGGATTGGAAGAATATTGTTAAAATGTCTATACCACCCAAAAGCAATTTACAAGATTTAGTGCAATCCCTATTAAAATGCCAATATGAAACTAGAACAAACAACCCTAAACTTTGTATGGAACCACTAAAGACCTCAACTAGCCAGAGCCATCTTGAAAAAGAAAAGCAAACCTGGAGGTGTCACAATTCCAGATTTCAAATTTATTACAAAGAGCTGGTAATTAAAACAGTGTGGGGCTGGCATAAAAATAAACCCATGGATCAGTGGAATAGAAGACCCAGAAATAAACCCATAATTATATGGTCAATTAATCTTTGACAAAAGAGGCAAGAATATGCAATCGGAAAAAGTCTCTTCAACAAATGGTGTTGTGGAAAACTGAACAGCCACATGTGAAATAATGAAAACTGGACCACTTTCTTATACCATACACAAAAATAAACTCAAAAATGGATTAAAGACCTAAAAATTTGAGACCTGAAACCATAAAAATTCTTGAAGAGATTATAGGCAGTAATATTTGTCATGGGCTGTACCAACATGTTTCTAGTTATGTCTGAGGCAAGAGAAATAACAAAAATAAGCTATTGGGACAACATCAAAAAACTTCTGCACAGCAAAGGAAACAATCTACAAAACTAAAAGGAAACCTACTGAATGGGAGAAGGTATTTTCAAATGACATATCTGATAAAGGGTTAGCATGCAAAATATATAAAGAACTGAAACATTTCAATACAAAAAAAAATCCAATTTAAAAATGGTCAGAGGACATGAACAGACATTTCTCCCAAGAAAACATCCAGATTTCCAGCAGACATATGAAGAGATGATCATCACTCATCATAAGGGAAATGCAAAAACAAAAAACAAAAAAACAAAAAAACAAAAAACAAAAAAAGAACTGAGAGATCACCTCACACCTGTCAGAATGGCTAAACAACAGGCATTGGTAAGGATGTGAATAAAGGGGAACCGTCTTGCACTGCTAGTGAGAATGCAAACTGGTGTAGCTACTCTGGAAAACAGTATGGAATTTCTTAAAAAATTAAAAATCGAACTACCCTACAATCCCTGGGCATCTGGGTGGCTCAGTTGGTTAAGTGACCAACTCTTGATCAGCTCAGGTCATGATCTTGCTTTTCATAACATAGAGCCCTATGTCAGGCTCTGCACTGACAGTGCAGGGCCTGCTTGGGGTTCTCACTCTCCCTTTCTCCCAAAATAAATGAATATTTAAAAAAAAATAACTACTCTACAATCCAGTAGCTGCATTACTGGGTATCTACCCCAAAAATAGAAAAAACACTAAGTCAAAGGGATACATGTTCCCTTATGTTTACAGCAGCCTTATTTACAATAGCCGAATTATGGAAGCAGCCCAAGTGTCCATCAAGAGATGAATGGAAAGATGTGGTATATATATGTATGTATATATATAATTGCAATCTAGGATTTTGTTAATTTAAAAATCCATTCTATCTGTATTTTCTTTGTTGTAACTAAAATAAGGATTTTGACAGTTAACAGAAATGACTTGCACAAAGTCTTCTGAATGCAGGTATCTTAACACAGGTAGTAATTTAGTCACCTGATTTGATTACAAATGAGAATATATTTAAGAAAATAATGAGAAGATAGGACAGAAAACCATGTAAGCAACACCCTTCTGAAATAAAGATTTAAAAAGTAACATCTTATTTTTTTAATGTTTATTTTGAAAGAGAGGCCAGAAGTGTGAGAGGAGGGAGTGACAGAGAAATAGAGACACTGAATCCAAAGCAGGCTCTAGGCTGTGAGCTGTCAGCACAGAGGCTGATGTGGGGCTTGAACCCACAATCTGCAATATCATGACCTGAGCTGAAGGTGGATGCTTAGCCTATGGAGCCACCCATGCACCCCAAAATGTTAACTATTTAAATAATTTGTCCTGAGATTTTAAAAATTATGTAAGGAAAATCTCCCTTCCAAAGAAAATTGCAGCTTAAAATTTTGTATATTGTTTTTGTTCTCACTATCTCGCAAATGATAACATCAGTATTTCCCAATTTTCGTATGTTAGTTCATTTGGAATTTTGATATCTTACAATTTCTCCCTAATACTTAGTGTGGTGCTATTACTATGAAATAGGAAGCACATGCCGAGAAGAGCAGCCTAAAGAGTTATCGTGCAATATGGAGCTTTTCTAAGTTTAGCTTTTAGAAAAGTTAGGTGACTGCAGATGGAAGAAAAGCAGGTCAAAGCAAATTTTTTTTCTGATTTCAATGTTTATTAAGCACAGAATCAAAACAAATTTTGCATGTGCATGATCAAAGTTCTCCAAAGTAAAATGTCGGAGTCAAGACAGCAGGGTCAAAATGGAGATGTAAAAATAGCAAGATCAAGTCACCTGTTCATTTTTTTTTTTTTTAGGTTTTCATTTTAAACCCAGTTAGTTAACATACAATGTTTTGTTATTAGTTTCTGGTGTACAATATAGTGACTCAACACTTCCATACAACACCCAGGGCTTATCACAAGTGTACTCTTTAATCCCCATCACCTATTTAGCCCATCCCCAATCCACCTCCCCTCTGGTAACCATCAGTTTGTTCTCTACAGTTAGGAGTGTTTCTTGGTTTGTCTCTTTTTCCCCTTTGCTCCTTTGTTGTTCCTTAAATTCCACGTATGAGTGAAATCATATGGTACGTGTGTTTCTCTGACTGACGTATTTTACCTAGCATCATACTCTCTATCTCCATCCAGGTCATAGCAAATGGCAAGATTTCATTCTTTTTTATGGCTGAATAATATTCCGTTGTGTATATATGCACCACCTCTTTATCCATTCATCAACTGATGGACACTTGGGGTGCTTCCAAAATCCAGTTATTATAAGTAAGACTGCAATAAACATAGTGTTGCATGTATCCCTTTGAATTAGTGTTTTTGTATTCTTTGGGTAAATACCCAGTAGTGCAATTGCAGGATCATGGTTAGTTCTATTTTTAATTTTTTTTTTTGAGGAAACTCCATACTGTTTTCCACAATAGCTGTACCAGTTTGCATTCCCACCAACAGTGCATGAGTGTTCCTTTTTCTCCACATCCTCACCAACACTTGTTCAAAACAATTTGTTGATTTCATCATGATTAATACCTACCTTGTATATATTTAGCTTTTCACAGCACATTCACATATACAATATACCCTTCAAAACACTTGTAATTTCATGAACTACATACCAGATTCCACAAGAAATTTGGTTTCCATGCATTCTTTGACTTCCTGAAAGAGTTTTGTAGGAATATGATCTACCAATTAAACTTGTATTGCTGAATCTCTAAATGTGCCCCTCACCATCAGAACATGATTCTGATGTAACAATTAGCAAATGACCTCTTGGCATCACATGTGCCCACCCTGTCCGTCAGAAGCCCCAAAGATGCAAAACTCTCTGCCATCCTTGCTTCTGTGAAAACCTGCAGCTAAACTAGGGTCTGATTCTAGTCATTTATAGCTATGGCTAAATTTAAGCCAATCGTTTCCTTCTCCCTGGAGTAGTTACACACACTGCTTCTGTCAAACTGAGATTTAAAGCTCTGATTTTTTTATTATGGTAAGAAATCTAACAAAATCTACCATCTTAACCATTTTTTTAAGATTATAGCCTTCACTATAAGCACCTTGTTGTAGGACAGATCTCTAGGACCTCATCTTGCAAAACTGAAACTCTGTACCCACTGAACAACCCTTTCCCCTTCCCCACAGTCCTTTAGCAACCACCATTCTACTTTGTTTTTAAGCATTTCATACTTTAGATACTACTTCAGATATAAGAGGAATTATGTAGTATGTATCTTTATGACTGACTTATTTCACTCCTAATGTCCTCAAGGTTCATCCATGTTGTAGCATATGATAGGATGTCTTTCAACATGCATTAGGAATTAGAAAACTTATAAAAGACAATTAGAAAGTGGTAAGTGGAAGCACCTTAAGAGGTGCTTTATGGTCAATTTTATCAACCAGGAAGTCCATACAGTTCAGACTCGGCAAACCTTCCATGGGATTAGAGTAGTTGGTGAATTGGTATTCCTTAAAGCTCAAAATGGATGGACTACTTATTGCTGTCTCCAAAATATCAGAACAAAAATCCATAAAAGCACTAGAAAACCAGAGGCCATGTCATTAGCAGACCAAAATACTAAGGAATTTCTGTATGAATGATATAAAGCAAATGGACTTGGTTACTGGCAAAACCAAACAGTGTGCAGGAATCTACTTTCCAAACAGTTGCCTATGGCATTTGCCCCTTAGGGCCTCTTCTTAGGACTATAGACCTAAGAATACCTCTCAAAATAAGTGAGTTTACTTCTAGGGAATGCCTAGCACGAGCCCTGGAGGTAGAAAGAGAAGTAGGGTAAGGTCCTAGATCACTGCCAGCCTCTATGCACATGGAGCCCCAAACCCCAAAGATGGGCTTCTCCAGCCTTCGCACAAACCCACCCAATATGGATTCAGGCCCCAGTATTTGAGGGGAGAGAAAAAGTCAATAAATGGACCAAGTAGAGGAACTGTCCTCAAGGAAAGCACTATTAATGCAAGAAAACTAAAATCTTAAACTTATAGAAGTGTCTGACAATTTAAGAAAATCATTGCCATTAAATGAGAAAGGAACAGTAGGAAATTTAAAGCATGAGAACACTGAATAACTTTCAGAAGCTAAAATTCTGGTTGCTAGAATGAAAGCTGAGTAGAAGGACCGAATAGAAGACTACAGACGACGGGAGGTGTCTTAGGCAATCTGGAAGCTTGAGCTAAGGACTTTCCCCAAGAACACCATTCAAAAATAAGGAAAAACTATGAAAGGAGTTAATACACATGGAGCTATATCCAGACATCTAATATTTATCCAATAAGTGAACAGAGCATGGAGGGGGAAAAAAAGAAATAATGGAAGAAATTTCCATATGCTAAAGAAGGACATGTACGTTCAGATTGAAATGGCCCACCATGTGCTTTATGCAAATGTTAAAAAACACGTTTTGGTGATTTTTATGAATTCCAAGGATAAAAACGTTACAAACTTTTAAAACCAGAAAAAGGGTAGAAGGGAAGGAAAAATTACAAAGGACTTCGAATGAAACTGGCACCAGACTTGTGACTAGCAAGTTGAAAAGCTAGAAAATCATGAAGGAATTGCCAAAATATTCTGAGGGGAAAGGATTTGGAAACTTTTCCCAGGCAAATTAGCATTCAAGTATGAAGGCAAAATGAAGATAATTTTGAACATGCAAGCAATTTAGAGATTTTGCCACCCACATAACCTTCTGAAAATATTACTCAAAATAAAAATGTAATCCAAGAATGGGAAGGAGATAGGACACAAGAAATAGAACAGGAATAGAAGAATTGAACAAATAACCAGTAAAGCATATAACTGGTACAAATAAATTCTTGTAGGGTGGCCATAATATGTATTGTAATTGTTGAGCAAAGAGCCCCAAGATAGAAAATGTAACTTAACAATGTGGAACGATAGTTGCAGCAGCAGCAGCAGGTAGGAGATGGAGCGGACTGGGGAGGGCAGAAAGGAGCTAATTGATGCCAATGCTCTTGAACAGTTTTAAGGGAAGGCTAGAAGGGGAGCATACAGTGCTTAGAAGGGTATAGATTAGTGGGAAGGAGGGGGGGCCCATTGTCACTGAAGATTCCATTAAGTTCCCAATTCAACTAGCATGAATGCCGACTATTTATCAGGCCTCCAGGAACTCTCTGTAGGGCAAGAGCAGATCTGTGTATCCTGAGTAGCTTTTTCCTGACCTCTTACTTGTTTAAGAATAAGTTGTCCATAAAGCTTATCATCCAAATCTAGATATGCTTGAGATTGA
Source organism: Lynx rufus (assembly GCF_022079265.1). Lineage (NCBI taxonomy): Eukaryota > Metazoa > Chordata > Mammalia > Carnivora > Felidae > Lynx > Lynx rufus. The sequence continues at coordinate 73,827,316 of NW_025814889.1, read as the reverse complement.
ATGGGACTATGAACTGGGTCAATGCAGCACAATATGCAGGACTGTCCTGGAAAGTGAAGATATATAGTCATCCTACCTGTAAGGTAGTCATCGGTCAGTTACACTGACTAGGCTGGATAGGGTATGCTCAGGTTGGAGAAAACAGCTGGATCCTTGCTTGGCAGCAAATTATGGGTTTTTATCAGTGTTGTTGATGAACTTGCATTCCAACCTATGCACTCTATGTAAGGGACGGTTTGCAAACATCAGGATCTGTTCTTGAATCAAGCTCTGCCACAATGTTTATTCCCAAAGTTAATCTAACAAAAGACACCACATTTGAGGTCTGTTGCAACCCTTGTTTAAAATGATCATTTCCTGAGGTGCCTGGGTGGCTCCATCGGTTAAGCACCCAACTTCAGCTCAGGTCATGATCTTGCAGTTCGTGGGTTCAAGCCCTGCATCAGGCTCTGTGCTGACAGCTCGGAGCCTGGAGCCTGCTTTGGATGCTGTGTCTCCCTCTCTCTCTGCCCCTCCCCTGCTCATGCTCTCTCAAAAATGAATATTAAACACAATTTTTGAACGATCATTTCCTCACATTCCAAAACTGAGAGGCAGAGGTTGTAAATGCTCCTTTCAAGGGACTTAAGAGATAATTATTGCTATCTCAGAGGTGGAGAGTTCTGCAGTATCCATATGAGCTGGTCATAGCGAAGGAAAATATAAGGAAGTGTGTGTAGACAAAAAGACCACCAAATAGCCTTATTAAACCCTGCTTGAAGTGCAGGAAAACAAAGCAGCTAATAGCTGTAAGGGCCCCAGGTGAGCCAGAATTAGGGTTTCCTGACTTGCGTCCTGCAAATCTTTTTTTTTTTAATTTTTTTTTTCAACGTTTATTTATTTTTGGGACAGAGAGAGACAGAGCATGAACGGGGGAGGGGCAGAGAGAGAGGGAGACACAGAATCGGAAACAGGCTCCAGGCTCCGAGCCGTCAGCCCAGAGCCTGACGCGGGGCTCGAACTCCCGGACCGCGAGATCATGACCTGGCTGAAGTCGGACGCTTAACCGACTGCGCCACCCAGGCGCCCCGCGTCCTGCAAATCTTAAATAACATCTTTACAAGCAAGGCTTTCCCGGATATGGTCTTCCCAGGATTGGGGCACTGAATGCAGGTTCCAGTACATCCTCTCAGATTTTAAAGTGTTCTATGTCAGTGTACCCCTTTCTGTCTTCAAGGCCCTTAAAAAGACACACTTAAGATAAAATTAAAATTGTCCAAAATATAAACATATGTGATGAATAGGTGTGTAATTCCCTTTCAATTATTTCTGGATTCTTCTGGAAAGCCAGTATCCAGTCTTTTTTTTTTTTTTTTTAAGTTTATTTTGAGAGAGAGCACAGGTGCATGCACAAGCAGAGGAAGGGCAGAGAGAGAGAATCCTCAGCAGGATCTGATGCAGGGCTCAAACCCATGAACCATGAGATCATGACCTGAGCCAAAACCAACTGTTGGACACTTAACCGACTGAGCCACCCAGGCACCACCAATATCCAATCTTATTAAGCAGAAGTACAAGCAAGTGTGATACCACGTGTTAAGAGAAATCCAAAATTGAGCATGTACAACTGGGTTGTTTTTATTTATAATACTTAGGTTGAACCACATGAAATTAGACCTGATGCTCAGCATTAGTTTGTTCTCTACAGCAAATATGGGGGGTGGGGGCTGGGACTTTGCCATAGTAACACTGAATCATCCTCTAGTGTTCCTCTCCAGAGCAAGATTTAGTACAAAATAGGTCCATCTTGGATCGCAGCCAAAGTGATTTAATTCCTGAAGTTTTAAAAGAACATCACTATAAGGCAAGGTGGGCCCCAAAGTATGCCTAAGGTAGGTCCATTTTTTAGTTAGTAAATTAAAGTTAGTAAATAAAAGTATTTCAAACAATGCTTACTGTGTGCCTGGAATTGTTTTAAATGCTTTACAAATATTAACTCACTATGGTGAAGTCAAAGACTTTAAGAATATAAAGTGCTTTTAATAATGTAAAAAACCTTATTTTTAAAAGGCAGGCAAGGGACACAAAGAGGGAAGAGAAGAGCAAGAAAGAGAGGCAACCAGGAAATTAACAAAGATGAGGAAAGAAAGTGGAATTTTTCACTGGGAAATTGAGGTAATTGATGGAAGGGGTTAACGATGAGAGAGACGGTGTGCAAAGTTGCTCATCGAAAACCAAGCCCTTTCCAGCACTGGTATTTTGGGAAAGCCGTTTGTAAGAGCGCACAACACTGGTAGCAGGAAGAAAACAAAGGTGCGTTTCTACTCTGGCCTGAAGCAGCCTCAGATTCCCCCCATCCTGGAGTCTGCCTTTCCCCCATTGTTGAGCAATGCCAGACCAACAATAAAAACAGCGTGAATTGAGCATTATCCATGTTACTGGCACATTTCCAAGCAGATCACGTGCATTTTAGCAGATAAATTCCTTCATCTCTATTCCCTTACAGAGGATGCTGAGGCCATTGGGCAACAGATACACTCTGTGAGTCAGGAAATAGAAGATGAAAAGTGAAAAACTACACTTCCCTGATTCCTTTATAGTTAGCCAGTCATATTATAGCTTAGGCCAAGCAGATACACCTGCATGAAATTTGGAAGCTTCAAATTCTAGGGTATCTACAAAGATAGAAGTTGTGCTCTATTAACTTCTTTTGGAAATCACTGCCACAAGGGTATTTCAGTATCAGACCTAGAAGAAGCTGGTTCTTTGGAGTATCCCTAGCTTTATGGGGTTGAGAGGTAAGGAGCAGAGGACTCATTCACCCAGTCCACATCATGGCAGAAGTCAGGAGCGAGACGGTTTCTAGAACCGGCAGTTGTGGAGGCAGCTTCCGAGTTCCCCAGCTTCCTAATAATGACAGAGCATAAGCTCACTCACTTCGTAGACCAATTCTGCAGTACCATTTTGGGAGCTTGACTAGAGCCTGTTTCTTCCTCTTTGAAAGTTTTATAAGCATCTAATTCTCCAACCGAAGCTCTCCTTAAACTGGCTCGAGTGGATTCTGTTGTCTACCACTGGATCCTCATTGAGGTACCTTGACTGACTGGAACTGGTTATCTGATTTGGTTGGGTTACACAGTAGTGAAGATTCATTTGCCATTAAGGAATAGAATACTTGTAATTCACAACTGGCAGTGGCAAAATAGCTATTTAACCATCCTAGCCATACGGAGAAAGTGCCTATGAAAGAGATTTTGGCATATGGGGCCTACCTCCACATCACAGTAGGAGAATCACAAGAAATAGAGGAGTGCTGGGCATTAAATGCTTTTAACTACACTTCAGAACTTAAAGAAAATTGAGGCTTAGTGTCAACTTTTAGATAAAGACAGAATCATGGAGTTTCTCGCATTTTCTAAAAAAAAAATCTCATGAATGACATAGCTGGATAAAATATAACACATCGATCGACAGAATACAACAGATCGATCAACTGGCAGACTACATTAGCAGATCGATTGGTCCATAAATGGATCCATAAACAGATAAAAATCAGAGTGTCATTGTGCAGGGTGGGGAAGTAAATTTTCTAGTGTATTTTATGTGAAACAGCACTGACTGAGAAAGAGTGGAACCATGAGAATTAGAATGGTAACGTTTGGGAGGAATAAGGATTCTGAGTTATCCAAACTCTCTTAATCACCCTGTGAGAGCAGTTACTGCTGAAAGTTGTTCCTGCCTGAAGTCTCCTCAGGTTCCATCAATTCCACCTCTCATTGCCTTCAGACTTTTAATTATAGCCCAGCATTCCCCAGGAGACCAATTAGAAAGTCAAATCCAGGAGAAGAACACTCAAATGCCAAAAAAATTACATAATTAGCTTTACATATTGCTACATAACATACCAACCCAAAACTTTGCAGCTTAAAGTAACAAAAGTTTTATCTAGCTCATGAGTCTGGTTATCAAGTCGGGCTGAGAAGACCTGGGTGGTCCTTCTGATCTCGGTCAGGATCAGCTCTTCATGTCTGAGTTCACTCATGTCTGGGATCTTAAGTAGATGGCAGTGCACTGTTCATATGGTCTCTAATTCACCAACAGGCTTGCTTGGGTTTGCCCAAAGGTTTTGGGATGGTTTCCACTGCTTGGGTTTGCAGAAGCTGCAAACCTTCGTGAAGCCCAAATTCAGAACTTGAGTAATGTTGCCTTCTCCACATTCTGTTGGTTAAAGCTGGTCAGAAGCCTGTCAAGAAGTGGAGAAATAGATTCCACTTTTTTGAAAAAAAAATTTTTAGTCTTTGTTTTTGAGAGAGAGAGGGAGAGGACAGAGCATGAGTGGGGGAGGAGCAAAGAGAGAGGGAGACACAGAATCTGAAGCAGGCTCCAGGCTCTGAGCTGTTAGCACAGAGCCTGACACGGGGCTTGAACTCACAAACTGAGATCATGACCTGAGCCGAAGTTGGCCGCTTAACCGACTGAGCCACCCAGGTGCCCCAGATTCCACTTCTTGATGGAAATGGGGCAAATAATTTGTAGGCCTTTTTATTTTTTTATTTTTTTTTATATATGAAATTTATTGACAAATTGGTTTCCATACAACACCCAGTGCTCATCCCAAAAGGTGCCCTCCTCAATACCCATCACCCACCCTCCCCTCCCTCCCACCCCCCATCAACCCTCAGTTTGTTCTCAGTTTTTAACAGTCTCTTATGCTTTGGCTCTCTCCCACTCTAACGTCCTTTTTTTTTTCCTTCCCCTCCCCCAAGGGTTCCTGTTAAGTTTCTCAGGATCCACATAAGAGTGAAACCATATGGTATCTGTCTTTCTCTGTATGGCTTATTTCACTTAGCATCACACTCTCCAGTTCCATCCACGTTGCTACAAAAGGCCATATTTCATTTTTTCTCATTGCCACGTAGTATTTCATTGTGTATATAAACCACAATTTCTTTATCCATTCATCAGTTGATGGACATTTAGGCTCTTTCCATAATTTGGCTATTGTTGAGAGTGCTGCTATGAACATTGGGGTACAAGTGCCCCTATGCATCAGTACTCCTGTATCCCTTGGGTAAATTCCTAGCAGTGCTATTGCTGGGTCATAGGGTAGGTCTATTTTTAATTTTCTGAGGAACCTCCACACTGCTTTCCAGAGCGGCTGCACCAATTTGCATTCCCACCAACAGTGCAAGAGGGTTCCCGTTTCTCCACATCCTCTCCAGCATCTATAGTCTCCTGATTTGTTCATTTTGGCCACTCTGACTGGCGTGAGGTGATACCTGAGTGTGGTTTTGATTTGTATTTCCCTGATGAGGAGCGACGCTGAACATCTTTTCATGTGCCTGTTGGCCATCTGGATGTCTTCTTTAGAGAAGTGTCTATTCATGTTTTCTGCCCATTTCTTCACTGGGTTATTTGTTTTTCGGGTGTGGAGTTTGGTGAGCTCTTTATAGATTTTAGATACTAGCCCTTTGTCCGATATGTCATTTGCAAATATCTTTTCCCATTCCGTTGGTTGCCTTTTAGTTTTGTTGGTTGTTTCCTTTGCTGTGCAGAAGCTTTTTATCTTCATAAGGTCCCAGTAATTCACTTTTGCTTTTAATTCCCTTGCCTTTGGGGATGTGTCGAGTAAGAGATTGCTACGGCTGAGGTCAGAGAGGTCTTTTCCTGCTTTCTCCTCTAAGGTTTTGATGGTTTCCTGTCTCACATTTAGGTCCTTTATCCATTTTGAGTTTATTTTTGTAAATGGTGTGAGAAAGTGGTCTAGTTTCAACCTTCTGCATGTTGCTGTCCAGTTCTCCCAGCACCATTTGTTAAAGAGGCTGTCTTTTTTCCATTGGATGTGCTTTCCTGCTTTGTCAAAGATGAGTTGGCCATACGTTTGTGGGTCTAGTTCTGGGGTTTCTATTCTATTCCATTGGTCTGTGTGTCTGTTTTTGTGCCAATACCATGCTGTCTTGATGATGACAGCTTTGTAGTAGAGGCTAAAGTCTGGGATTGTGATGCCTCCTGCTTTGGTCTTCTTCTTCAAAATTCCTTTGGCTATTCGGGGCCTTTTGTGGTTCCATATGAATTTTAGGATTGCTTGTTCTAGTTTCGAGAAGAATGCTGGTGCAATTTTGATTGGGATTGCATTGAATGTGTAGATAGCTTTGGGTAGTATTGACATTTTGACAATATTTATTTTTCCAATCCATGAGCAGGGAATGTCTTTCCATTTCTTTAAATCTTCTTCAATTACCTTCATAAGCTTTCTATAGTTTTCAGCATACAGATCCTTTACATCTTTGGTTAGATCTATTCCTAGGTATTTTATGCTTCTTGGTGCCATTGTGAATGGGATCAGTTTCTTTATTTGTCTTTCTGTGGCTTCATTGTTAGTGTATAAGAATGCAACTGATTTCTGTACATTGATTTTGTATCCTGCAACTTTGCTGAATTCATGTATCAGTTCTAGCAGACTTTTGGTGGAGTCTATCGGATTTTCCATGTATAATATCATGTCATCTGCAAAAAGCGAAAGCTTGACTTCATCTTTGCCAATTTTGATGCCTGTGATTTCCTTTTGTTGTCTGATTGCTGATGCTAGAACTTCCAGCACTATGTTAAACAACAACGGTGAGAGTGGGCATCCCTGTCGTGTTCCTGATCTCAGGGAAAAAGCTCTCAGTTTTTCCCCGTTGAGGATGATGTTAGCTGTGGGCTTTTCATAAATGGCTTTTTTGATCTTTAAGTATGTTCCTTCTATCCCGACTTTCTCAAGGGTTTTTATTAAGAAAGGGTGCTGGATTTTGTCAAAGGCCTTTTCTGCATCGATTGACAGGATCATATGGTTCTTCTCTTCTTTTTTGTTAATGTGATGTATCACGTTGATTGATTTGCAAATGTTGAACCAGCCCTGCATCCCAGGAATGAATCCCACTTGATCATGGTGAATAATTCTTTTTATATGCTGTTGAATTCGATTTGCTAGTATCTTATTGAGAATTTTGGCATCCATATTCATCAGGGATATTGGCCTGTAGTTCTCTTTTTTTACTGGGTCTCTGTCTGGTTTAGGAATCAAAGTAATACTGGCTTCATAGAATGAGTCTGGAAGTTTTCCTTCCCTTTCTATTTCTTGGAATAGCTTGAGAAGGATAGGTATTATCTCTGCTTTAAACGTCTGGTAGAACTCCCCTGGGAAGCCATCTGGTCCTGGACTCTTATTTGTTGGGAGATTTTTGATAACCGATTCAATTTCTTCGCTGGTTATGGGTCTGTTCAAGCTTTCTATTTCCTCCTGATTGAGTTTTGAAAGAGTGTGGGTGTTCAGGAATTTGTCCATTTCTTCCAGGTTGTCCAATTTGTTGGCATATAATTTTTCATAGTATTCCCTGATAATTGTTTGTATCTCTGAGGGATTGGTTGTAATAATTCCATTTTCATTCATGATTTTATCTATTTGGGTCATCTCCCTTTTCTTTTTGAGAAGCCTGGCTAGAGGTTTATCAATTTTGTTTATTTTTTCAAAAAACCAACTCTTGGTTTCGTTGATCTGCTCTACAGTTTTTTTAGATTCTATATTGTTTATTTCTGCTCTGATCTTTATTATTTCTCTTCTTCTGCTGGGTTTAGGCTGCCTTTGCTGTTCTGCTTCTAGTTCCTTTAGGTGTGCTGTTAGATTTTGTATTTGGGATTTTTCTTGTTTCTTGAGATAGGCCTGGATTGCAATGTATTTTCCTCTCAGGACTGCCTTCGCTGCGTCCCAAAGCGTTTGGATTGTTGTATTTTCATTTTCGTTTGTTTCCATATATTTTTTGATTTCTTCTCTAATTGCCTGGTTGACCCACTCATTTGTTAGTAGGGTGTTCTTTAACCTCCATGCTTTTGGAGGTTTTCCAGACTTTTTCCTGTGGTTGATTTCAAGCTTCATAGCATTGTGGTCTGAAAGTATGCATGGTATAATTTCAATTCTTGTAAACTTATGAAGGGCTGTTTTGTGACCCAGTATATGATCTATCTTGGAGAATGTTCCATGTGCACTCGAGAAGAAAGTATATTCTGTTGCTTTGGGATGCAGAGTTCTAAATATATCTGTCAAGTCCATCTGATCCAGTGTCTCATTCAGGGCCCTTGTTTCTTTATTGACCGTGTGTCTAGATGATCTATCCATTTCTGTAAGTGGGGTGTTAAAGTCCCCAGCAATTACCACATTCTTATCAATAAGGTTGCTTCTGTTTATGAGTAATTGTTTTATATATTTGGGGGCTCCGGTATTCGGCGCATAGACATTTATAATTGTTAGCTCTTCCTGATGGATAGACCCTGTAACTATTATATAATGTCCTTCTTCATCTCTTGTTACAGCCTTTAATTTAAAGTCTAGTTTGTCTGATATAAGTATGGCTACTCCAGCTTTCTTTTGGCTTCCAGTAGCATGATAAATAGTTCTCCATCCCCTCACTCTGAATCTAAAGGTGTCCTCAGGTCTAAAATGAGTCTCTTGTAGACAGCAAATAAATGGGTCTTGTTTTTTTATCCATTCTGATACCCTATGTCTTTTGGTTGGCGCATTTAATCCATTTACATTCAGTGTTATTATAGAAAGATACGGGTTTAGAGTCATTGTGATGTCTGTATGTTTTATGCTTGTAGTGATGTCTCTGGTACTTTGTCTCACAGGGTCCCCCTTAGGATCTCTTGTAGGGCTGGTTTAGTGGTGACAAATTCCTTCAGTTTTTGTTTGTTTGGGAAGACCTTTATCTCTCCTTCTATTCTAAATGACAGACTTGCTGGATAAAGGATTCTCGGCTGCATATTTTTTCTGTCTAGCACACTGAAAATCTCGTGCCAAGTCTTTCTGGCCTGCCAAGTTTCAAAAGAGAGATCAGTCACGAGTCTTATAGGTCTCCCTTTATATGTGAGGGCACGTTTACCCCTTGCTGCTTTCAGAATTTTCTCTTTATCCTTGTATTTTGCCAGTTTCACTATGATATGTCGTGCAGAAGATCGATTCAAGTTACGTCTGAAGGGAGTTCTCTGTGCCTCTTGGATTTCAATGCCTTTTTCCTTCCCCAGTTCAGGGAAGTTCTCAGCTATTATTTCTTCAAGTACCCCTTCAGCACCTTTCCCTCTCTCTTCCTCCTCTGGGATACCAATTATGCGTATATTATTTCTTTTTAGTGTATCACTTAGTTCTCTAATTTTCCCCTCATACTCCCGGATTTTTTTATCTCTCTTTTTCTCAGCTTCCTCTTTTTCCATAACTTTATCTTCTAGTTCACCTATTCTCTCCTCTGCCTCTTCCATCCGAGCCGTGGTGGTTTGCATTTTGTTTTGCATTTCATTTAAAGCGTTTTTCAGCTCCTCGTGACTGTTCCTTAGTCCCTTGATCTCTGTAGCAAGAGATTCTCTGCTGTCCTGTATGCTGTTTTCCAGCCCAGCGATTAATTTTATGACTATTATTCTAAATTCACTTTCTGTTATATTATTTAAATCCTTTTTGATCAGCTCATTAGCTGTTGTTATTTCCTGGAGATTCTTCTGAGGGGAATTCTTCCGCTTGGTCATTTTGGATAGTCCCTGGTGTGGTGAGGACCTGCAGGGCACTTCCCCTGTGCTGTGGTGTATAACTGGAGTTGGTGGGCGGGGCCGCAGTCCGACCTGATGTCTGCCCCCAGCCCACCGCTGGGGCCACAGTCAGACTGGTGTGTGCCTTCTCTTCCCCTCTCCTAGGGACGGGATTCTCTGTGGGGTGGCGTGGCCCGTCTGGGCTACTTGCACACTGCCAGGCTTGTGATGCTGGGGATCTGGCGTATTAGCTGGGGTGGGAAGGCAAGGTGCACGGCGGCAGGGGGGGCAGGCTTAGCTCGCTTCTCCTTAGGTGATCCACTTCAGGAGGGGCCCTGTGGCAGCCGGAGGGAGTCAGATCCGCTGTGGGAGGTTTGGCTTCGCATAAGCACACAGTTGGGTGTTTGCGCGGAGCGAGCAATTTCCCTGGCCGGAACCGGTTCCCTTTGGGATTTTGGCTGGGGGATGGGCGGGGGAGATGGCGCTGGCGAGCGCCTTTGTTCCCCACCAAACTGAGCTCTGTTGTCCGGGGGACCCGCAGCTCACCCTCCCTTTGTCCTCCGGCCTTCCCGCTTTCCGAGCAGAGCTGTTAACTTATGACCTCCCAGGCGCTAAGTCGCGCTTGCTGTCGGAACACAGTCCGTTAGGCCCCTCCGCTTTTGCAAGCCGGACTCGGGGGCTCTGCTTGGCTGGCGAGCCGCCCCTTCGCCCCGGCTCCCTCCCGCCAGTCCGTGGAGCGCGCACCGCCTGGCCGCCCTTCCTACCCTCTTCCGTGGGCCTCTCGTCTGCACTTGGGTCCGGTGACTCCGTTCTGCTAATCCTCTGGCGGTTTTCTGGGTTATTTAGGCAGGTGTAGGTGGAATCTAAGTGATCAGCAGGACGCGCGGTGAGCCCAGCGTCCTCCTACGCCGCCATCTTCCCAGAATCCTCTGTAGGCCTTTTTAAAACTACCATATGTTTACGGTGACAAGTGACAAACTAAGCTGGCAAAAAATAAGGAAATGGATTCTGATGGTGCTAGAGCAGACCAAGAGGGTGTAGATCTATACTTTTTCTTTTGGAGCATTTGTTTCACATAAGCAGCATGGAATGAGCAGAAAGCATCAGATAACAGTCTGAGAAGACAAACAGTTTTCAGGAGTCTCACTTGTCGAAAAAACAAAATTCAGGACCCACAAAAGTAAGAGGCTGTTATAAACTTCATGTTTCTAGGTAGACTATTATACAGCTAAATGTAGGAGCAAGAGTGAACCAGAAATAAACAGGTTTCTACAAATGGTGAAATCCACCTTCAAGTCAGATCTATATTTGACTGCATAGAGGTAATCCACCCTGTTCTGTCCACCAGAAGAAAATTAAATTCTCTTGGGAGGAAAAAAGACCTCATCCCAAATCTTCATGGTTTTTCATATTGTTCAACATTCAGCTTAAAAAGTTATTAGGCATGTTAACAGAAAGGAACAAGAAAAAAACCCAGAAACAAATCTACAGATGATGTAGATGTGATTATCAAGTTATATTTTAAGAAGATGAGGAGTTTCTCCAAATAAGTGAAGTCTATTTAAAAGAAAAAAAAAAAAAAAACACGGGGCGCCTGGGTGGCGCAGTCGGTTAAGCGTCCGACTTCAGCCAGGTCACGATCTCACGCTCCGTGAGTTCGAGCCCCGTGTCAGGCTCTGGGCTGATGGCTCAGAGCCTGGAGCCTGCTTCCGATTCTGTGTCTCCCTCTCTCTCTGCCCCTCCCCCGTTCATGCTCTGTCTCTCTCTGTCCCAAAAATAAATAAACGTTGAAAAAAAAAATTAAAAAAAAAAAAGGAAATGGAACTATAAATTAAATAACTAAACTTAAAAATTCAAGAATTCTTTAACGACAGCTAGTCATAGCAAGACAGGATTAGTGAACTGCAAGATAGATTAAGAGAAAAATTACAAACTGAAGCATAATATTGCAGGTCAGATTCCTTAGGAAGCAGACTCTAAAACGGAGAGTAGAATTCAGAAATTTTCAGGAGAGAGCTCTTTGGGATAAACATTTGGAGGGAAGTAAAGAAAGTGAAGGGCAGAGAGAAAAATCGTATCTCAATAGAGTCAGCCAATTTCACGGGAAACGCTCAAGCAAGGGGGCAACTGGGCCCGTCTTTTATACTCCTGCATTGATCAGTCATTTGATAGGCTGGTCCCAGGATGAGGGCATGGACTTCAGGGAGGTGGTTAGCTTCAGCTGAATTAAATTCCTGGAAAGAACCAACACGTGAGAGTTGTCAGCACCAACATACCCCGCAGCTGGGAAAACAAGCCTCTCAATCAATCGTAACTGGGAAAGGTGAGTGTGATGCAGTGCAGCAACTAAAACATAAGAAGATGGGCACCTGGGCGGCTCGTTCGGTTAAGCATCCGACTCTTGATTTCAGCTCAGGTCATGATCTCACAGTTTGTGGGTTCAAGCCCCATGTCAGGCTCTGCACTGACAACATGTTGCCTGCCTGGGATTCTCTGTCTCCCTCTCTCTCTGCCCCCCACCCCCGCTTGCACTCTCTCTCTCTCTCTCAAAAATAAATAAACATTAAAATAAATAAAACACAAGGAGAGAAAAAAAGGTTTAAACAAACAGAAAATATATTTGTAAGACAGAGATGGGATATGATGAAAGGGCCTAAGACACATATAATTGGAACCCAGAAAAAGAATGGGACAGAAGGAATATTTGAGATTTTTCTAAAACTGACCAAAGATATCAAATCACATATTTTAAAATCCTATGAATCCAGGAAAACTACACCTAGGCACATCATAATCAGATTGCTGAAAAACAAATTTAAAGCAGCCAGGATAAAAGACACATTACCTTCAAGGGAACAACAATAAGTCTGAGAGCCGATTTATCAGTAGAAACAATGGAATTGAGAAGACAAAGATAGAATATGTTCAAAGTGTTGAAAATAAGCAACTGCCACACAACCTGAAGAAAATACTGTTTTAAAAAACTACACACAACCTGAAGAAAATACTGTTTTATAAAATGAAATTGAAAGAAATACATTTTTTAGACAAAAACTTAAAGCATTTGTTGCCAGTAGACCCTTTACTAAAAGAAACACTAAGAAACTTTTTAAGCAGAAGAAAAATAACCCAAGATGGAAGCACAGAAATGAAGAATGAAGAGTATTAGGGGTAAATCTAAGTCAATGTTATTTCTACAAAAACTGATAATATTGTCTTAAGGGGATTAGCATATGTGTAGAATAAAAATACAGGAATAACATAAAGGATAAGAAGGGTGAACAAAGTTGAACAGTTCTCTGGTTCTTGCATTACCCAAAAAGTAAAAGTGACAAGTTATATTAGTCTGCAGTCAGTCAAGAATGCATGGTGTAATCTCTAGGGCAAGCTGTAGAAGAATAGTATTAGAGTATGTAATTAACAAAATAATGAAGCAGAAAAGTAGAATAAAAAAATTTGATTAATCCAAAGGAAGTTAAAAGTAGAGAAAAATAGAACAGGTGGGTCAGATAAACACAAGTAGTAAGACAGTCATTATAAACTTAAATATATTAGTAATTATAATAAATATAAATAGAACAAATAGTTTGACTAAAAGACAAAAATTGTCAGACCCAATTTCAAAAACCCACAAATACATGCTGGTTATAGGAGATACATTTTTTGAGAGAGAGAGAAAGAGAGTGAGAGAGAGAGAAAAAAACACAGTGGGGATGAGGGGTAGAGTGCGAGAGAGAAATAGAGAGAGAATCCCAAGCAGGCCCCATGCTCAGTTTGGAGCCTGATGTGGGGCTTGATCCCATGACCCTGGGATCATGACCTGAGACGAAATCAACTGACTACACCACCCAGGTGCCCCTAAGAAATACAATTTAAATATAAGAACAAAGAAAGAATAAGATTAAACAGAATGGAAAAGTATACACCATACAAACACTAACCAAAATACTGGTAAGTCTTAACTATTATCAGAAGGATAGTATTTAAGAGAACAATCATTACAAAAGATAAAAGGGGCATTTATTCATGTCAAAGTGGTTAATTGACTGTAACACATAAAATACTAAACCTGTAATCATCTAATAACTTAGCTTCAAAATACATACAGCAAAAACTTATAAAACTAAAAGAAAATTTACATAATCCATAAATATAATGGAAGAATTTAGCATGTATCTCCAAGTAACTGATACAATAATCAGATTAAAAAATTGTAAGGATGGGGGGTGGGAGGGAGGGGAGGGTGGGGGATGGGTATTGAGGAGGGCACCTTTTGGGATGAGCACTGGGTGTTATATGCAAACCAATTTGACAATAAATTTCATATATTGAAAAAAAATAAAAATAATGATTAAAAAAAATTGTAAGGATATAGACAATTTGAATAACATGCTTAACAAACTTTTCCTAATCTACACATACAGAACTCTGCACCAACAGTTTCAGAATATACCTACTTTGCAATTGTCTATGGAATAGTTACCTTAATTACTCACAGACCTCAAACAATTTTAAATATTGAAGCCATACAAAGTATGCTCTCAACACAGTGGAATTAAGCTCAAAAACAATACAAAAATGGAAGTTAAAAATCTCCAATTGCTCAGAAATTAACTACAAATCAAGGCAGGTATAAAAGTAGAAAATGAAAATATTTTAACTTTTTAAAATTTTAATGTTTTTAATTATTTATAAATTTATAAATAATTTATTAATTATAAATTATTGATATTTTAATAATTTTTTGATATTTAAAGGTTAATAAAAATATGGCAAATCAAAATATGTGGGATACTGCTAAAGCTGTGCTTGTAAGAAAAGTTATTGTGTTAAATGCAGATATACCTAAAGGAAGTAAAAAAGAAGAAGAAGAAAAAGCAAAAATTGTTAAGATAGAAAACTGGTACATTATAGAAATACTCAAGAAATTCAAAGGTGGATCTTTGCAAAGACTAATGAAAAGAATAAATTCCTAAGAAGACTAATCAAGTATAAAGAGAAAAAAAGTGCAAATACAATATCAGAAATGGAAAAGAAACATCACTATGGATCCTACTGATATTGAAATGATAATGAAAAGTTCTAAATAACTTTATGTTAATATATTTGAAAATGTAGATGAATTAGACCAATTCCTTAAAAAACGATATTGAAAACTTAAACAATTTTATGTTTATTAAAGATGTTGAAACTGTAACTTAAAACCATCCCACCAAGAAAACTCCCCACCCAGATAGATTTACTCATGAATTCTTCCAAACATTTCAGGAAGCAACAACAATTGATTTTATGTAGTTTTTTAGAGCATAGAGAAAGAATATTTACCAGCTTGTATTATAGGACCATATAACCTGGACATTAAACCTGGGTATGGACATAAAAAGAAAGGGAAATTATGGATTAGTATTTTTACAATAATATAGATACAAAAACCTCGAATGAAATATTAAGAAATGAAATTCTGGGGCGCCTGGGTGTCTCAGTCAGTTAGGTGTCTGACTGTGGCTCAGGTGATGATCTCACGGCTCTTGAGTTCAAGCCCCACTTAGGGCTCTGTGCTGACAGCTCAGAGCCTGGAGCCTGCTTCAGATTCTGTCTCCCTCTCTCTCTGCCCCTCCCCTGCCTGCGCTCTCTCTCTACTTCAAAAATAAATAAACATTAAAAAAATTTTTAATGAAATTCTGAAATGTGAAGGAAAAGAAAATATATAATGACCAAGTTGAGTTTGTTCCAAGAATTGGAAGTTGGTTTACCATTCCAGATTCAATCAATGTGTCTCACTTACTTTAACAGAAAAAAGTAGAAACAGCATGTGATCAACTTGAAAGATGCAGAAAAGCACTTAATAAAATGCAACACTCTTCTATGATAAACTTTTAGCAAATTAGGGCTCAAAAGGAAATTCATTTTCTGATAAAGAGGATTATAAAAACTGTATAGCATATATCATACTTAATGGTAATAATTTTCAAGTCAGAGAATATATTTTAAATACACATATCTGACAAAGGACTCATATCCAGAATATATAATGACCTCCACAGCTATAAGGAAAAGGCATGTAATCCAACTTTTAAAAATGGGCAGAAGACTCAAACAGGCATTTCACAATAGGGAATATTGAAATGGCCAGTACACGTGAAAAGACGATCAAGTTATTAGACATCAAGGAAATACAAATTAAATCCACAATATGTTACCAGCAGATATCTATCAGAAAGAAGAGCTAAAGAAGGAGGAGAAGGTGGAGGAGGTGGAGGAAAAGAAGATAGCAGGGAGGAGATATAGAAGGAGAAGAAGGGTAAGGAGGGGAAAGGAGGAGGAAGAGGAAGATGGAGGGGAAGAGAAGGAAAATGAAGGAGGAAGGGAGGGAAAAAGAAAGAGGAAGAGGAAGAAAAGTAGACCAGGAAGACTGAGAAAGAAGTGAGAGAAGAAGAAATGCACAAGTTATGGATGCCGCCAGCAACTGGAACTCTGATGGTACTGCAGATGGGCATGTAAATCGGTACAACTGCTTTGGCAAACTGTCTGGCATCATCTTTTTAAGCTGAATCTACATACACCATATGATCCAGTAATTCCACTCATAAGACTATACAACAGAAAAGTGTACATATACTTACCAAAAGACTCTCACAAGAATACACTTTTACCATTTACAGCACAATTCACAAAAGCCCCAGACTAAAAACATCACAAATATCCATCAACAGAAGAATGGCTAAAAAACTGTGGTATACTTGTACAAAGGAAGAGCACAGTAATGAGAATAAATAACCTACCACTACATACAAACTCACAGATCAATCTCACAAATTTAATACTGAGCATAAGAAGCCAGACACAAAAGAATGCATTAATAGAATTCAAGATGAGGCAAAACTAATGTATGTTGATAGAAGCCAGGATACTGGTTGCCTTGAGAGGGGTAGGCAGGCACTGTGAGAGGGCTTCTGGAGTCCTGGGAGTGTTCTGTTTTTTTGATCTGGTTGCTGATTACAGTTTATGTAAATTCAATAAACTCTACACTTAGTATTTTGCTTCTTTATAGATCCGTTATTTCAAATTTAAAATTAAATGTGTTTAAATTAAACACGTTTAAAATTAAATGTTTCCTTATAAAATATATAAAAATTATTGATTTTCTATATATTCACAAGCTTTAATCAGTTTTTTAACATTACCTATTTTCAGCATCATGTCTGGCTATTTTTTCTAGAATGTTATCTTTTTAACTATGGTGTTTACAAAAATTAAAATGCCTACAATTTTCCTCAAATTTATATTTTATGGGTATTAAGTGTTAAATTATTGATGCTTTAAAATAATCCTGTTCTGTATATTTTCTCTACCTGATAAAATCTCTCTCTACTGAGGTACCTGGTAAGCTCAGAGCAAATTCTGCTAAATTTGGGATACTCTTAAGTCAATACTTTTATATTGAAGTATGCAAATTTAGAAGCCCAGCTATTTTCTCAGAAAATATCTCTTGGCCTGCCTTCAGGATCTATTTCTTTGATGAATATTTTTACAGGACAGAACTTGTCAATTAACTTTATGATTCTTCTGAACGTTTTGCCAAATTTAGATACTGAAAAATAATTTTTATTAAAATACGATTAGTCAATCTCAGAGCTTTGTAGTTCCCCTAGGTTCAGTCATTGGGGATTGTCCCCTGCCCCTCCTTCTCGCTGAGGTGGCATCTATATTGAGGTTCATGTACCATCATGGCATGAGGGTAGACATCAAGTCTTTAATCATCTGTCCACAGCCATCTGCCCAGTCACAACCATGGTCATTGTCCCACTTCCTTGCTGGAAGCTTCTAAGCAGTCACATTCTTAGTGATTTGGAGACATACCATCCTCTGATGTCTTTTGATGACATCCCCTTGCAACTGATAGAACAACTTTAGGTCTGCCAGTTGGCCTGTAGCTATTTTTTGTGCCTATTTTTTATAGACAAATTCTGCTCTCCTTCTAACTCCTTTGTCTTATACAATGGGTTGCAGGAAACCCACCGGGGCTGCCTCATACCCGTCCAACCCTGCTTCCCATGTTTCTGTCCCTAAGTCTATGGTCATGGGACGCTCCTGAATGAATACTTCCCAGGGTTCTAGACAGGAAGCAGAGCATGTGTCCCCTCTACTCAAGGCTTCTCACGTTTTAGAGAGTTGTTCTAGTTTTTGTCTTTTCCCCCATGTTAGAGCTAACCACAAGGCAGGGGAGCAGGGCATACCACACTTGTTTAGAGATCTTCACCATCATCCTGCTCTCTGCTTCTACTCTAAGTTTTCCCCTAACTCTTAAGACCCCACCCTGTAGGGCGCAGAAGGGCTAATGAACAGAGTCCGCAGGCTTAATAGGATAGGCTTTATGACACTTAAATACCAAGGATTTAATGCATTTATCCTCTGACTCTGCTGGGCTGACATCCGCTCAGGACAACGGAAGCCTGTGGTCCAGCCCCAAGAGGGGCATGTCACAGGATAAACAAATAACCTAAATAACAAAAACCACATGGATGAATACGATCCTGCCATAGTAGGCAGCCATTCCCTTTACAGCACTTGTTACAGGACAGCAAAGTCTTCTTAGCTCAACACTTGGAGTAAACTTTGCATGTGCATATGCAGAGCCTAGAATCTTTCTGCTCAATAGTAATAACCCTGTTAAAAGTAAACATCAGCTTTGGTAGAGTACAGTAGAGTGCACACAGGAAAGGACAACAGAAGTGGATGATGAATAGGCCACCAGACAATAGCAGAATTTTTAAAAATTCATTCCTTATATAGAACAGCATTTCTCAACTAGGGCCCCTGGACTCATGGGGGTCTGTAAGTACATTTTCAATGGCCTATGTGTCCCCTGCAGAAATTTTTTAAGTCTATATTTCCCTTTTGATAATAATCTTTAAAAATACTATCAACTTTGGAGCACCTGGATGACTCAGTTGGTTGAGCGTCTGACTTCGGCTCAGGTTATGATCTCCTGGTTTGTGAGTCTGAGCCCCACATTGGGCACTCTGCTGTCAGCGCACGGCCCGCTTTGAATCCTCTGTCTCCCTCTCTCTCTCCTCCTCCCCTGCTCCTGCGCTCTCTCGCTCTCGCTCTCTCTCTCTCAAAAATGAGTAACTATTAAAAAATACTATCAATATAAAAAATACTATCAACATATTAGTAATCATCTAGACAACCATGTTATCCTCAAATGATATTACCATGCAATTTTAGCTCCAGCACCTGCATTTGTGTTTACAGTAGCTCAAAGGAGTCACTTTAAGGGACCACACAGCCAGACCTTAGGTGTCCTAATATCAAAACAGAAATGACTGACTACCCCTTATTCTCAATTACACTCACGTTGAATTATTTTACCAGTTACGAATGTGCAAGTTCTCTTTTGAATGATAGTTTTCAATTAAAAGATTTTTCCAATAGCATGCAATTTTGATTTCACATATTAGTTACTAATGAGATTGATTTGACAACTTGAAACAACCTCCTGCCACCAAGTAATATAATGGACTATTCTAAAGATTAAGACTAGTTGTAAAAAACGGCAGTTGAGGATTTAATGCATAGATGAGGCATTTCTGCTAAATGAAAGCCAAATGATGTCACTGCGTACCTTATGAGAAAACTTTTTCATACTTTGGATGAAGAAAAGGGATGAGAGATTTGAGTCATCCCTTGGCACAAGACAGCTTAGGTACAGCAAACTCAGAAGACCCAAACAACACTGCATTCACATTTCAAACTGCAACTTAGCCAAAGAAAACAATTATCCAATACACTGAAATAATATTGTTAATTTTGATTATTATGGTTTTTATTTATGGTTTGTTGATTTTTAGTATATAAATTTTGTTTTCACATTTGTACTTCTTCTAACTAGTTCTTCTTTTTTGCATGTATAAGAAACATTAAGATAAAAACAATTTGAGTTCCCAAAAATAAACCTTCACACACACACACACACACACACACACACACACACACACACACAATCCAGGTCCAATGTTCCCACTTGTGAACTCTTCCAAATATTATAGAAGAAATAACAGTCCTTTATACAAACTATTCCAGAGAAGAGAAAAAGAATATGCATTCTCAACTCATTTTCTGAGGCCAGGATAACTTTGACACCAAAAATTGTTCAGAATGTTACAATAAAGAAAAAAAACTGCAAATCAATCTCTCTCAGGAACAAAGATGGAAAACTTCTGCATCTCTAAAATACTAGCAAATTGAATAAAAGGAGACTTTTCACTGGAGTTTGTGAATCATTGATCTACAGAGGAATTATTCATTAATAGTAGAACAGCACTATATGGCATTTATTGTTAACATAAGTACTTTTAATGAAAAAAATTATTTCAGAGTCGATAGCTGCATTTTTCCAGTAAGCATATCATTTTTTATTTGAAAAACACTCTGATAGGACATGGTTCTGGAAAGTGGAGGTGTGACACAAAGAGAAAGCTAATTGCTGTGAATAATGAAGAAAAAAGAGATGGTGTTCCTTTGGCAGCACAGGAAAGAGAACATGAGGAGACTAGACTAACAAGGAAGGGAGACGAAGATGGTGAAGCCAAAGAGAGGAAGAGCTCAGGAACCGGGCATGTAGGACAAAGCAGGAACACGTTCCTGGAAATGGAAATGTCCAGTGGACTTTTGAAAGCAGAGGTGACTGATAGTCTGTGGTGAGTTGCGGGGCTGTGCGACAAGCCCTCACTCTACTATCCTCAAAGCCTCAGATAAAATTCTTCCAACTTGCCTTGTGATGGAGATACTTTGGGGAAATCTAGGACAAGGGGCTGTGTTCTACATTTGGACCCACAGGTAGAAAAAGGAACAGGCACAGGAGGTGAGAAAGAAAGTGAAGGTTTAATAAGCAAGAGCTGCTGGAATCTACATGAATCTGGGGGAGGTGCTAAAGATAGGATCTTTGGTCACTTTAATATTAATATCAAGAACAAGATGACTCTTTGGGATGATGACATTTGGGTTAAATATATATGAGAACAATACCAATATTTATTGAGTTCTTATTATGTACCAGGCAGTTTTTCTGAGCCCTTCACGTGTATTAACCTATTTAATTCTTACAATAACTGTATAACTAACTAAAATCCTTACTTCCACTTTACAGTTGAGGGTTAGGTAACTTGCCCAAGATCACACAACTTTTACACGCAGAGTTGGCATTTGAACCCAGGGGGTTGATTTAACAGACCTTGTGTTCTTCCCTGTCTCAAAAGTGTTTCCTACCTTACCCAGTACATTGGAGCAAGTAGGCTTAAGCTGCTACATCTACATCATCTCCTCACACCTCCTGCTGCTCCTATAGTTTGCATTTCAGGTGGTGACAACACTATCTACCCAGCCACCCTGCAGAAAGGGGAATCATCCTTGATCACACACCAATCCTCAATCAATTACCCACATTTTCCAGTACATGCCAAACACTTCTCAGATTTGTCACCACCTCATCATTCCTTGTAATGCTGACTCAGGGTGCCCTTATCATCTTTCAGAAAATGATTACAATAGTTTTCTCTTGGTCCTGCTGCATCCACTTCTTCACCCTCTTGAAACTGATCACTCCCACATGCAGCCTTTTTGATCAATCTCAAATCCAACCACATCATGCTGCCTTATCTTCCCTGTGCTCTTCTGTATAGGATAAAATGTTAAGCTAACCTCCTCCTTTTCTTCCTCCAATACTTAATTGGCAATTGTATCATCAGGTTTATGCATTTTAAAGCCATTCCTATTTTCAGCCATCTGGAATTAGGACAAGACAAAGAGGGCTGGCAACCTGAAGCTCTTTTTGCAGCCCCTGAATGGCAGGATCATCGTTATGGCACTCAGCCTTCGGCTTCAAAATAGAGAATAAAAAGCAACAGGAATTGAAGAGAGAAGTATTTATTTTTATTTTTTTGAAATCAAGATCCAGCCATGGTGGAACAGACATGATGCCTTGGGCTCCATATCTAATTACTTACACAGCTGGCACACAACAAACCCAGGCTAATTAGACATACTTAAGTAAAAACATGGCATGTGATAAAAGAAAATTAACAAATTATTTTCTTTTGCAGACACCATGTAATATTCAAGTTAATGTTGCTGTTGTGGTGTTTTCATATATTCTGGCCCCTTTGGGGTTAGGATGTCTCTTTGTTCCTGAGCTGGTTCACACATGCCTGTGTAGTCTCAAGTTGTGCTAGATGCACGCTATTGGAGTGAACACTGCATATTTTGGAAATTTGTCATGTCTGAAAGCAGGAGCTTCCTCTTTCTGGTGGACTGAGGCAGGTACTTGCTTGTTTCAGTTCACTTCTTCCTTCCCAAAAGGCTTAGCAACTCAAGGAAACTGACAGCTCATTATTTCACAACTTGGAAGAAGTGTTGGGGTTGGCATGCACGAGCCTGTCTTCCCCATGAAGACTGCCTCCCTGATCTTCAATTCAATGTCATTCAATTATACAAATATTTATTAATTGACTTCGGTACAAAGGATCAGGCTGGGTACCCCAAGGAGGAAAAGGAGCAGGACACAATTTCTGCTGTAAGAAGTCTTGTTATAGGGGCAGTAAACAAACACCTGTACTGTAAGGTATGGCAAAGAGTCCTGAGAAACACACAAAGTGCTCCGTGGGAGGGACAGGAAAAGAGAGGACAGGCTTAGTGTCTGCGGCACTGCTGTGCACAGTGCTGGGGACAGCGCAGCTCTGCCCTTCACTAGCTGAGGAGAGAACTCAACTCAAAGCCTTTTCTTATTATCCCATGACAAAAATTTAGATTGAGGATTAAACATCTTTTATGTGACTGTCCTTAGTGCAGCACCCAAAAGATAGAAGGAACTTAGCAAATGTTGTTCCCTTTTTCTTTGCCAGTATCTTTGAGATAGATTCTCCCCTAAATGGGTATGAGATTTACAGGCAGGGCTTGGGGCATGGAGATAAGCTTTTTAGGCACAGGAAAGATCATGAGAGGACACAGAGGTGGGGGAAATGAATGTTGTTGAGAAAAGGGTGAATGTTCGCCAGTTTTACTCGTGGGAAGTAAAGAGATGGACTTGGAAAGGGAAGTTTGGGCCTTACTGAAGGGGCAGCAATACCTGGAGAGGCAGGGTGGTGCGGTGGTTAGGCCTGGGTTTGGGAGCCACATTTGTTTAGTTCCAGTCCTGGGTCTGCCACACCTATTCACTGTGTGACCTGGAGCAAGCTATCAGCTCTCTGCGCCTCTGTTCTTCCACCTATAAAATGGAGTTAATACGAGTGCTTTTGCCATATTCCTGTTCTATGGATTAAAAGGGTTAAAATTTGTGAAACAATCAGAAATGTGCCTGGCACATAATAAATACCAAATAAGCACTAACTAGCTCTTATTATTAGCAGGCTGAAATATTCATCATGAAGTGTCATAGCCAGAAGGCATGCTACAAGTGCTAACCAAGCAGAGGAAATTTAATCTGTTTTTATAAGATAAATGGGCCTTTCTGATCTGAGAAACAGCTCTGCCTTTTTACCTGGTTGAGGTGATATAGAGGTTTCTTAGCAAATGATAAAGAACAGGGATGAACTGTCCCCTAGGATTTCCTATTCTTTAGCTGATACCTGTAGCTCCTCAACTCCATGAGGTTCCCTAATTCCACTCCTGTAGGGAGATAGACAGCTGCCCCCCACCCCTGGAATGTCCTACCAATAGAAAACATGTCCCCTTATTGCTTGCTGGTGATAGAAGCACCATGTTGGATGGAAAGATGACTAAGTGGCCAGTGGCTAGCTTGAGGAATGATCAATCAAGTTTGGAGAAACTAAAAGCCTCACCTTCACAAAGAAACTAAGGGAACCCTGGGTTCAGAGATTAGAGACCAGCCTGGACAAGCACCAGCTCCTGATCTCTGTGTGGCTGTGCTCCAGAGGCTGAATGGAGGAGCCACCCAGAGAGGGATGTTCTGAAAGCCCTGGGTGGCCCCTGCGCCTCCCTCCCCCGACCTTATCTTTAGCTGGCAGGCATATTTGTGGGGTAGCATTGTGTCCTTTGGACTAAGAACATGTCTTGCCTCTTGAGTAAGGAACAGGTGGTTGGAATTAATACTTTTGTTTTCAAAAAACCTAGTAAGTGAAAAATTCAATCCACATGGCTTTGAGAAGAGAAATTATATCCAAAAACCAGGACCTGGGGAGCCTGGGTGACTCAGTTGGTTAAGCTTCCAACTCTTGATTTTGGCTCAGGTCATGATCTCAAGATTCATAAGATCAAGTCCCGTGTTGGGCTCTGCACTGCCAGCATGGAGCCTGCTTGGGATTATCTCTCTCCCTCTCTCTCTCCCCTTCCCTTGCTCCCACTCTCTTGCTCTCTCTTGCTCTCTCTCTCTCTCTCTCTCTCTAAGATAAACTTTAAAACAACAACAGCAACAGAAACCAGGACCTAATCCCTCAATCCCTCAACAAAAGGAAGAAATTAGAAGGGGAATCACTCATCTGCACCAGGGTGTGTGTGTGTGTGTGTGTGTGTGTGTGTGTGTGTGTGTGTGTGTTTACACTATAACCATAATGAAGTAGATGAGAGTGAATTCCAAAAGTTCAAAATAGGCATAAGGTACAAGACTTAGTGAAGAAATGTGTAATCCAAGGAAGTTTGGAGACCCCTGCCTTCCTAATGTTACAAGCTTAAAAGTGGACTTATTAGTGAGGGGAACAAACACTTTTAGACTCTGATGCTGAGCCACCTGAACTTGAGTGTTTGCTGATAAGGGGAGTACTGAGAAATGCTAGCTATCCAGGACCTGGAGACCTTGAGGGTCCATAGGAATTCGCAGCTCCCTCCTGCTGTGGAAAAGACACCACTAGTCCAGAGACCACTATGTCCTTTGCAAGCTGGGTTCAGGTGCATCCCTATCCACTGGGAAACAGGGGACTTCAGTCCCAGCCAATTCATTGTTAACAATCCACAAAGAATTCCTAGATCATTCCACA
The DNA here is from genome assembly GCF_022079265.1 of Lynx rufus. Lineage (NCBI taxonomy): Eukaryota > Metazoa > Chordata > Mammalia > Carnivora > Felidae > Lynx > Lynx rufus. The sequence continues at coordinate 73,802,795 of NW_025814889.1, read as the reverse complement.
AGCCCCATCCCTGGAGCCCGCACACTGGAGAACAAGTTTTTATCAGGAAGGGAGAGTCTAAGCTGTGCTCTGATTCCAACAGCAATGGAAGGGGAGATTGAGGAGGAGAATCCATCAGCTGTCGCAGCATCATTCAGACACTCATATAAGCTGCACCTACTTTGCTCTGGATATTCGAGATGGCAAAGAGTCCAAAAGCCATATCCTCACATCCTCAGAAAACAGTTAAATATACTTTGCAACATTTGGCCGAGAGGGACTAAGCTCAAGTTTAACGGTCACACTCAAGAAAAAGTGGATTTAGTTAGTATAATTCCTGATAATAATGAGTAAATTTTACCTCAACATAAAAGCAGATGAAAACATAATGAGAGCTGCCCAGCAGTAGATCGAAGTATTGGCCTTCAGAAGAGTGAGTTCCCTATCACTGGAGGTATTAAAGCCCAGACTGGGGGCCATCTGTCAGCTATTGTGTAGATGTGATTTCTGTAATGGGAGATGGCTGAAGTAAACAAAGAAGGCTTATCCTTGACCAACTCTCACCAAGGCTGTTTTTGCTCTTTCAATGACCCAAGCTCTTCCATTGCTTTAATCTTGCTTCATAGAACCCTAGAATTAGAGTCTTGCTTTGGTTTTTCAAGTTCTAAAAAGGACCTTAGAGACCATATGGATCAAGCTTGCCTCATTTTACTGATGAAGAGCTTGAGGTGCAACTGCTAGTTGTCATCTTACACGGTTGGTAAGTGGTAAAACAGGGACATGAACCCATGACCTGAAGTCCTATGGTGGTTTCCCATTTGGCCTCCTTCCATCCATTATCTTCCTAATACTATTAATCCTACACATATGCCAGATTGATATTTCTAAAAGATAGCTCTGATTATGTCATTACTGTATTAAACTACTTCAAAAGCCCCTGTGTTCTTTAACACTATACGTATAATTATTTATTATGGCATTTAAGACTCAACTTTCTTGGTTTTATTTCCAATTCCAATCCCTCAACCCAGTTCTTCATATACATCAAGACGTTAAATGTGTATTGATGCTATAAACATTGGGGTACAAGTGCCCCTATGCATCAGCACTCCTGTATCCCTTGGACTGGAGAGTGTTATGCTAAGTGAAGTAAGTCAGGCAGAGAAAGACAGATACCATATGTTTTCACTCTTATGTGGATCCTGAGAAACTTAACAGAAGTCCAGGGGGGAGGGGAAGGAAAGAAAAAAAAAAGGTTAGAGAGGGAGAGAGCCAAAGCATAAGAGACTCTTAAAAACTGAGAACAAACTGAGGGTAGATGGGGGGTGGGAAGGAGGGGGGGTGGGTGATGGATATTGAGGAGGTCACCTTTTGGGATGAGCACTGGGTGTTGTATGGAAACCAATTTGACAATAAATTTCATATATTGAAAAAAAAATAAAATAAAATAAAATAAAATAAAATAAAATAAAATAAAATACAAGTTTCCTACCCTCATTAAACACAGCTTCTGAGATGGCTGATTGACAAAGACTAAATAACTTTTAGAGGTATTGTTTACCTCTGGGACTTTATAGCCATTTCTAAGTTAGAGGTAGTAGATAATAACAGGGTTCAGAATATACTACCCCCAAATATGGCACTCTGGCATATTGAATATTTTAAGCTGAAGGAGTCTGAGTAAAAGGCAGAAGCAGGGAGGTCTCTCTTAACCGCCCCCCCAATCCTTCTCCACTGAAGTAGGTCATAAGATCTTCATGTGAGAGGTGCCCTCCCTATACCCAAAGGAAAGGAGTATCCTTATGCCCAAGAAAGGGACACTAAGAAGAATCCAAACAGACCTTGCTAAGCTTTCCCCAGTTTGCTACCCTCAGCTCATACTCTTGGGCTTATCATATCTTTCCATTCTTCATCAAACCTAGCATTAAAAAAAATGTGTATTGAATGCAATTGGCTTTGGAGAAAACAGTTTTACTTCTCAGACTATTTCTTGCCATATTTCTCCTTTGTAGGGTTTACTGATCATCTGGTTGTTGAGAAGCATGTGACAGACCTCAGATTTTTTTTTTTAACATGCTGGTTTTCAGGAAAATTAGCACAAGATACCATGGAGCGAGTTTTGACCAATATTGCACTGAGGAAGCTTCACATGATAGTCTGTAAAATGTGGCAGGGGAAAAAAATCTAGTCACAGCCCATTTCCAAGAATTTCTTAATAATTCATCTTTATTTCACCATAATAATAAATCAGAGCTTTTAAAATGTGCCTTCCAAATACCAGTTTCTCAGAATTCATTTTGAAGTTATGCGAGAGTATGTGCCTTCACAAGATCAACGCCAGCATCTTTAGTATTTTAAGAGAAAAGATCAAGCCTCCTGAACGCATTTAAAAGCCAAGTAGAAAAGACTCCTGCAAAAACATTTAAGACATCTGTCATTCTGGACTTTAATACAAGTGACACAGTAAAATGTACTGAATCACAAATTAATCTGAGTTCATGACCATGATAACTTTGACTCTCAAGCACTTTTACAAGCCAGCATTTCCATTAATGATTGACAACCTCTACAGTCTCCAACTTTCATGTCAAATAAGCCAGGATCCTACTCCTTTGAGGATGAAAAACAGAATGACTTTTGATAGATCTATTATTTGCCAAAGCGTGTTAAGTTAGCTTTCTTTGCTGCTTAATGACTTACTACCCAAACTTAGCTTAAAAACATCTACTAGATTTTCAGAGGATGATAAATCAAATAAACAAAAAGATAATCAAATAAACAAAAAGATCAGCAGACTACTGATCTTATAAAGGGCTTGGAGGATACATGAATTTCAAAGTTTGCTTGATTTTCAGAGTTATAAGTGAGTTGACATCACTTGTTGAATCATGGTTATTTTGACAAGACTTCTGTTGATTAGCTGGCCCACTCAGAGGTGTGCCTATTTGAGTGAATTCACTCCTGACTGATTTTTCCATAGAAATAAGAGGCTCCTACTGAATGGTTGGGCTTACAAAAGTAGGTTTAATGAGAAAGTTGTAGTTGATCTATTAAATGGATTCAAAATTGGTATGGTGGATATCTGTTTCCATGGTTACAGAAAAATTGCTCTCTTTATAAGAGTATGTGAAGTAGGAAACCTCAAAAATAACTTCCAATGACCCCTGCCTCCTGTTATCATGCGCTTGTGTACTTCCCTCTCCTAGAATGTGGGCTGGATTTAGTAACTCACTTCTAACAAATAGAGTGTGGCAGAAGTCATACAATGTCAATTCTAAGATTAGGTTATAAAAAAGACTATGGCTTCTGCCTTATGGGTCTTCTTTCACTTGCTTCCACTTGGATGTCTCACCTTGGCGGGGACTGGGCTGCCATGTTGTGAGCAGCTCTGTTGAGAGGCCCATGTGACAAGAAACTGATAGCTTCTATTAACAGCCAGTGAGGACCTGAGGTTTGCCAAAAGACAAGTCAGTGAGCTTAGAAGTGGATTCTTCCCTAGCAGAGCTTTGAGATGACTGTTGTCTCAGCCCAACACCTACACCTCAGTATCAAGTCAGAGGCACCCAGATAAGCTGTGCCCAGCTCCTGACCTACAGAAACTGTGGGAAAACAGAGGTTTGTTGTGTTAAGCTGCTAAACTTGGGGATGGTTTATTATATAGCAGTAGAAGTCATACGGCATGGGAACTTTTTAAAATCTTTACTATTTAGGGGCGCCTGGGTGGCGCAGTCGGTTAAGCGTCCGACTTCAGCCAGGTCACAATCTCACGGTCCGTGAGTTTGAGCCCCGCGTCAGGCTCTGGGCTGATGGCTCAGAGACTGGAGCCTGTTTCCGATTCTGTGTCTCCCTCTCTCTCTGCCCCTCCCCTGTTCATGCTCTGTCTCTCTCTGTCCCAAAAATAAATAAACGTTGAAAAAAAAATTTTTAAATCTTTACTATTTAGTTATCATCGGTGAGTCAGCTCGGCAGTTCTTTTGAACTGGGCAAGTTCATTTTATCATCACTGGACTTTCTCATGCATCTGGGATAAGCTGGTGTATTTGATGGTGACTGAATCATCTTAGAGGGCTTCACTTGTATCTGATGGTTGGCAGGCCATTGTGTAGGCCTCTCTACTTCTTTACCATGTTTTAGCAGGTTAGCTCTCAGGGTTCTAAACCCAGCAAGAAGGCAAGCCCTCGTATGCAAGTATTTTTCAAGTCTGTGTTTGCATTAGGTTTGCTAATATTCCTTTGGCCAAAGAAGTCACATGACTAACCCATATTCAAAGGGTGAGGACAGAGACTAGCCCTTTAAAGGGAAAATCTGCAATGTCACATTACAAGAATGTGGCTGCAGTGAAGTGAAGGATTTGTGGTCACTTTAATAAAAAAACATGACAAAAATAACAGCAAATGGCATTTCCTCTTTTTTCTTCTATTTTACAAAGAAAAGAGGTGAACATCCCAAGTATTACTAAGTATTTATAAGTAATCTGGAAAGATTTCACAGTTAAAGTTAAAAAGAATTATAAAGAAAGTTAAAGAAATTATAGGGCTGCTCTAAAAAGGAAGATTAAATGAGCAAAACTATGTCATTTGGATAAGAAACAATAACTGGAGTTCCTATAAGTGTCTAAACATATAGTGTTCACAAAAATAAGAAAGCATATACATACATGATCCTGAAGTCACAAAAGTAAATCTCGACTAAACATCAAGAAACCCATCTTCCAAAGGGATTTGCTCCTGTTATTACAAAACAGCTCTCTTCCATTAATGAACTTTGGGAACTGCATTGCAATCACCCTCATTTTAGGAACACATGGCAAGTTTTCTGGATTCACATATAAGGTGATGTGTTGCCTCCACATTTGGAGCCTAAGACTATAGAAAGGATTCCAGTATATATCACCCTTTAGATATTTATTTGATCTATTGATGTCTTTAGGTTCTCCCCCCAGTTGATCATATAATTTAGCAATACTGGAATTGCACAAGAAGCTCTACCCAGGGATCCAGATGCATAGGCCCATTCTAAATCATAATGAGTCATATCTATTTTTCAAGTTGCCACTGAGGCTCTCACATTTTTAGAGACTTATCTGTTTTCGTGTTCTAGGTTCTTGTCCAATCAGCAGGCAGCTCACACTAGTTCTTAACAAACCATATCAACCATATCTTATTTGTCCACGCCAGCTTCTATCCTAACACAATGGCTTTTTCACATGTATTGTACTCATCATTGCAGAGAAAATTGATTCCAAACCCTTCAAAGTCCAACAACTGATCTTGAAATTCACTATAAGAAAAAAGAACAAAATATACAATCATGGATCCCTTGCTTCTACCTCATAAAGGCACTTCTCTACTTTCATGTTTGTTGTACTAAAAAGTTGTCCAAAATTAAGAATGTTATATGGTTTACAACAAGGCTGAATTGCTAATGTAGTTTTATATAAGTGGTTATTGTAATGCCAATTACAATATTGGGTGACCAATTCCTTTTCAGAAAAATAGCTAAGTTCAATCCTAGTTCTGGGGGGAGAACAATCAGATTAAACAGCTTCTGAGAAAATATAGCATATTATAAACATTAATGATGATACTTCATAATTTTTAAGTTAGTATTTATTTTGTCTGTGGATATACAGAGTGTCTTAAAGGTAGAGAAGGAAGAGGTGCATGGAATATTACCTAGAAATTTTAGGGGTTTTTAAATGTTCTCTTTTTATACCTGTATTATAGTAGAATCACTCTTAAAGGATTGCCCATATTAGAAGATCAAGACTATAAAAAAGCAGGGGCTCCTGTGTGTCTGACTCTAGATCTCAGCTCAGGTCATGATCTCATGGTTCATGAGATGGAGCCCTGCATCGGGCTCTGTGCTGACAGTGGGAACCTGCTTGGGATTCTCTCTCTCCCTCTCTCTCTAACCCTCCCCCCACTCACATGTGCACATGCACTCTCACTCTCTATAAATACACATTTAAAAAATATTTGTTAAGAATATAAAAAAGCAGATTTACATAAAGTCTGCCATAGACTAAATGGAGTTGAATTGCATATCATAGTAGTTATATTTTCTACATAATATATATTTTATGTAATTATGGTGTATTATATTTTCATGTGCTTTTTAATGCTAAAAGGGTTAAAGAAACTGGTAGAGGCTTATGTGATCAGAATTTTCTGGTGGTTTCTTGTTCATCAATTCAGCATATTTGAAGTACCTTATCAAAGCCTTTAAATACCTTATCAAAGCCATAAAGCTAATATTATTATAGCAAATTAGAACTACAAAGGATTTGCTCATTTTTTTCTTCACAATAGCTATCCAATGTTTTATCAAAAAGCCAATTTTATAGAAGAAAGCTCTGATTCTCAGAGGGTTATTGCCAACCATCACCCAGCCAGTGCCTGGAATAATTAGAACCACACTCCAGTCTTCTGGCTCCAAACATACTCTTTCCACTTTGTCACATATCTGTATCACATCTTTACCCCCCCCCAATCTTCCATAAGCATTCTATTTCCCATATACAAATTCTATAAAAGCAGCACATGAGAAACACAATCTCTGTGAGAGATTCTGTCCCTCAGCAATTACAGAGCCCAGTGCACCTTCACAATTTAATTACTTGTTAATTAATTATACCAGTTGACATTTTGAGGGTAGGGAAAATCACAGATACTTATGAAATGCATCATATTAATTAAACCCACACCCAAACAATAGTCAGGAAATTCCCTTGGTATGAGAGAAAGAAAGTATGCATACTTCTTTGTCTTAAATTCGTTATAAACATGTGCATACCTCTGTGGTTTATAGTCTCTTGAATATTCTTAGTAAAATTTCATGTTGTAAAGACTCTTATAATAATATGAAGGTATCTTTGCATTTGTGTAGTCTCTTACAGTTTGTAAAGCACTTTCAAGTGCATTATTTAATCTTCCCACCAAGCTGTGAGGCAAGCAGATGGCAATTGTCCCCATTTTATAGACATAAAACTGAAATTCAGAGAGGTTAAGATTCCCTTGAGTTAGAAACTCATAGGTACAGGAGGCAGCTCACCTCAGAATATTAGAGCTTGAAGTGCCTTCCTTAGATATTATGTAGGGCAGTATTTCCCAGTATATGCCCTGTGCTACACTGATCTTGTGAGATGCTCTATAAAAAGTGGTTGAGTGCTCCAGTAAATTTAAGAAACACAGCATATTATATTCCCTACTTGAGAATCACAATATATGTTGGCATTAAAAGGGGCTCTGAAAAGTATTGCAGTATATTTTTTAAGGTTAATTTTGTTCAACTCGGTGTTTCACAATTGACTTAATTAAAGAACCCGGTTGGAAAATGATCATCTAGGGTAACCCCGCATTACAGAAATGAAATAGCTGATATTCAAAAATATAAAATTCTTATTTACGATCACACTATTACTTACATTAGAGTTAGAGGGAAAACTCAAATCTCCAAATTCAGATTCAATGTTCTTCCTAATGTCCGACATAACTTTTCTATACTTGAACGCTTAGTTTTCTATTCCAGGAAAAATAATTTGAGTGGTTTTTATACTCAAAATTAGATGCATGTTTTGAATAAAAAATATTGTAAAAAAAAAAAGGAGAGAGAGACCACCCTTGGTTTTTAATTCACCTTTGTGCTATCAAAATAATCTTGTTAATGATACTAGCTGTCATTCTTGTGTGCCAGGATTATGAATAATTTTTAAAACTTTTAACAGACTTGCCAGTTAAATATTTTTACAGATGAAGACATTGAGACTCAGGAAATAAAATAACTTGAGGAAGATTATTCACTTATTAAAAGTAGGAGCCATGATTTAAAGTCCAGTCTATTGGACTTCAAACTTCTTCAAAAATAACATCCTGAGGGTCCCATTCTTTTGGAAGAGATCCTTGCAGCCTGACCACTCTCTTTCTTATACAATGACAACTGCAATGAATATTACAGAGTAGGCAAATTACACAGGCAGAAGCAAAACAATAAAACCTAGACATAGATTAAGCAGACTGGGAACAAGCAGTGTCTGAGAAAAAGAAAAGTAGGTAGTTGTAATTGCAGTAGATATGCTGCATTCTCTTTTTAATGCCTCCAATTCTGCACTAAATATTTTTAAATGTAAGACCAAAATCCAGAAGCACCCACTGGCCACTAATGGGGATTGTCACAGGATTAGAATTTCAGATCTAATGGGGCCTTCAAGGTCTTGGACACTTAATCAGGACTTGAACTCCATCTACAACATCCCAACAGCCTTCACTTGACCACCTCAGTGATTGGAGGACATTTTACCTCCTCTAGAGGGAGACCATTGTATTGGGAAACTCCAAATGAAGGAAGTTCTCTGACTGAATACCCATTTAGAGAAGTGTGCATTTCTGTCTTGTTTAAAGTACATCCCTAGAGTCTAGCAAGAGAGAATTCATCGCTAAGTATTTTTTTTTGAATGACTGAATGGTACTGACATGAAATATTCCTTCTGGTAATGTTTGTCTTGTTATTCTAACTCTGTTCTCTATGCAAAAGGGAAATGATTCTCCCAGAAGATATACAGCTGGGCAAGATTCCTAGGAAATAAAACAAAAATCTAGGTACCTCTTTAAAAAAAATTACATGTAATTCAAATGCCATAAATTCACCCTGTTAAAGTGTAAAATTCAATAGTTTTGAGTATATTCATAAAGCTGTGAAACCACCACCACTATCTAATTTCAGAACATATTTATCACTTCCCCCAAACCTCATACTTATTACCAGTTATTCTTCGTTCCCTCTCCCCCCTCAAACCCTGGCAACCACTTTCTGCCCTATGATTTTGCCTATTTTGGACATTCCATATAAACGGAATCATATAATATGTGGCCTTTTGTGTCTGACTTCTTTACTTAGCATATTTTTACAGCCCATCTACATTTTGGCATGTATCAAGAATTCATTCCATTTATTGTAAATAATTCATCACATGGATATGCCACATTTTGTTTATCCATCCATTAGTTAATGTGCATTAGGTTTGTCTCTACTTTTTGGCTATTAGGAAAAATGCCAATATGAACATTCATATACAAGTTTTGTGTGGATATCTGTTTTCAATTTTCTTGGGAAGATAACTAGGATTGGAATTGCAAAGATATATGGTAACTTGATGTTTAAGATATATGGTAACTTGACGTTTAAGACATAAGGTAACTCAATGTTTAACATTTCAAAGAACTGTCCAACTATTTAACAAAGCAGCTGAATCATTTTATGATTCCATCAGTAATGTATGAGGGTTCCAATTACTCCAAATCTTCATCAACACTTGTTGCTTTCCATTTTATTGTTTGGGTTTTTTTTCCAAAAAATATTATAACCATTCTAATGTGTATAAAGTAGTATCTCATAGGATTTAGATACGCATTTCTCTAATAACTAATGATGTTGAACATCTTTTCATGTGCTTGTTGACAAACTGTATATCTTCTTTGGGGAAATGTCTATTCAAATCTTTTGCTTACTTTTTAAAATTGGGTTGTCTTTTGGGGTACCTGGGTGGCTCAGTCGGTTGAGCGTCCGACTTTGGCCCAGGTCATGATCTCGCAGTCCGTGGGTTTGAGCCCCGCATCGGGCTCTGTGCTGACAGCTCGGAGCCCGGAGCCTATTTCAGATTCTGTGTCTCCCTCTCTCTCTGACCCTCCCCTGTTCATGCTCTGTCTCTCTGTCTCAAAAATAAATAAACATTAAAAAAATTTTTTTAAATAAAATAAAATTGGGTTGTCTTTTTATTAAATTGAAAGAGTTCTTTATACATTTTAGATGTAAGTCCTATCAGATATATAATTTGCAATTCTATGACTAGTTTGTTTTTACTTTCTTAATGATATTCTTTGAAACACATATGTTTTTTAATTTTGATGAAGTCCAGTTTATCAATTTTTCTCTCATTGCTCCTGCTTTGGATATCAGATGTAAGAAACCATGGCCTAATCAAAGGCATGAAAATTTACTTTTATGTTTTCTTCTAAAAGTTTTATAATTTTATGTCATTAAATTAGGTATGTGACTCATTTTGAGTTAATTTTTATATATGGTATGAGGTAGGGTTCCAACTTCATTCTTTTGCATGTGCCTATTCAATTGTCCCATAACCATTTGTTAAAATTACCACCCTTCCCCACTGAATTGTCTTCATGTCCTTGTCAAAAATTAATTGACCATAAATGTAAGTGTTTATTTATGGAATCTGAATTCTATTCCACTGATCTATATGTCTAACCTTATACAAATACCGCACTATCTTGATTATTGTGGCTTTGTAATAATTTTGAAATTGAGAGCTTTCAAAACTTTGTTCTTTTTCAAAGGTGTTTTGACTATTCTTGGTCCCTTTCCATATGAATTTTACAACTTGTCAATTTCTACAAAACAGAAAAAGACGGCTGGAATTTGATAGAAATTACATTGAATTCGGACGCTTGGGTGGTTCAGTTGGTTAAGTGTCTGACTTCAGCTCAGGTCATGATTTCCCAGTTTGTGGGTTCAAGCCCTACGTTGGGCTCTGTGCTGACAGCTCAGAGCCTGGAGCCTGCTTCAAATTCTGTGTCTCCCTCTCTCTTTCTGCCCTCCCATGCTTTCTCTCTCTCTTTCTCTCTCTCAAAAATAAATAAACATTTAAAAAAAATTTTTTTTTAATTTTTTTTTCAACGTTTATTTATTTTTGGGACAGAGAGAGACAGAGCATGAACGGGGGAGGGGCAGAGAGAGAGGGAGACACAGAATCGGAAACAGGCCCCAGGCTCCGAGCCATCAGCCCAGAGCCCGACGCGGGGCTCGAACTCACGGACCGCGAGATCGTGACCTGGCTGAAGTCGGACGCTTAACCGACTGCGCCACCCAGGCGCCCCTAAAAATTTTTTAAAAAAAGAAATTACATTGAATCTGTAGATCAGTTTGGAAAGTATTATTATCTTAACAATATTAAGCATTTTGATCCATAAAGATGGTATGTCTTTCCATTTATTTAGGTCTTCGTTAATTTATTTCAACACAATTTTGTAGTTTTCAGTATTTAAGTCTTGCACTTCTTTTGTTAAATTTTAAATATTTTATTCTTTTTGATACTACTGCAAATGGAATTGTTTTCTTAATTTTATTTTCAGATTGCTCATTGTCACTGTATAGAAATACAACTTATTTTCGTACATTGATCTTGTATTCTGCAATATTACTTAACTTGTTTATTATCTTTAATAGTTTTCTTGTGGATTTATAAGCATTTTACATATACAAGAAAATATCACCTGTGAAAAGAAATAGTTTTATTTCTTCCTTTCTAATCTGGAACCCTTTATTTCTTTTTCTTGAATAATTGCCCTTGGTAGAATATTCAGTACAATGTTGAATAGAAGGAATGAAAGCATACATCTTTGTTTTGTTCCTGATATTAGGGGGAAGGCTTTTAGTCTTTCACCTTTAAATATGTTAGCTGTGGTTTTTTTGTACATGCCCTTTATCATGTTAAGAAAGTTCCTTTCTCATGACATTCAAGACTGCCAACCGATACATGAAAAGATGCTGATCATCAGGGAAATGCAAATCAAAACTACAGTGAGACATCACCTCACACTTCTCAGGATGGCTAAAATCATCAACACAAGAAAAAAAACAGGTGCTGGTGAGGATGTGGTAAAAGGGGAACACTTTTGCACTGTTGGTAGGAATGCAAACTATTGGAGCCACTCTGAAAAACAGTATGGAGTTTCCTCAAAAAGCTAAAAATGGAACTATCTTACAATCCAGTAATTACACTACTAGGTATTTACCCAAAGGATACAAAAACACTAATTCAAAGGGATACATATTTATAGCAGCATTATTTACAACAGCCAAATTATAAAAAGGGACCAAATGTCCATCAACTGATGAATGGCCACACACACACACACACACACACACACACACACACACACACAAAATGGAATATTACTCAGCCATAAAAAATGAAATCTTGCCATTTGTAACAACATGGATGGAGGTAAAGAGTATTATGCTAAGTGAAATAAGTCAGAGAAAGACAAATACCATATGATTTCACTCATATGTGGAATTTAAGAAACAAAACAAATAAGCAAAGGGGGGAAAAAGAAAGAGAGAAGCAAACCAAGAAAAAGACTCTTAATTACAAAGAACAAACTGATGATTACCGGAATGGAGGTGGGGAGGATGGATTTAATAGGTGATGGGGAATAAAGAGTGAACTTGTGATGAGCACTGGGTGCTGTACGAAGTCCTGAATTATTATATTGTATACCTGAAACTAATATTACACTGTGTATTAACTAACTGGGATTTAAATAAAAACTTTAAAAAAAGAAACAAAGAAAGTTCCTTTCTAGTTCTAGTCTGTTGACTATATCATGAATGAGTACTGGATTGTGTTGAATGCTTTTGTTGAGCACTTGTTGAGATGCACTTGTTGAGATGATCGTGTGTTTTCTGTCCTGTTTTCTATTAATTCGGTATATTACATTGATCAATTTTCATACGTTGAACCACTCCTCCATTCCTGGGATCAATTTCACTTGGCCATGGTGTATAATCCATTTTATACATTGTTATGTTTGATGTGCTAGTATTTTCAATATTTCAAAAGAAACATTGGTCTATTGTTTTCTTTTCTTAGGTTTTGGTACAAGAATAATAGAAGCATCATAGAATGAGTTGAGAAGTTTTCTGTCCTTGTCAAGTTTTTGGAAGAGTTCGTGGAAGTCTGCTGTTAACTGTCTTTAAACATTTGGTAGAATTCACTAGTGAAGTCAGTTGAGCCCAAGTGTTTCTTTGTAGGAAGGTTTTTGCTTATTAATTCAATCTTTTTAATTAATAAAGGTTTATTCAGATTTTCTATTTCTCTTGAATCAGTTTGTATCTAAGAATCTGTTGATTTCATCTGTTAACTAATTTATAGGCATGTAATTATTCCCTTATAATAATTTTTATTTCCATTGGTTGGAATGTTCCTGTTTTGATAGTGGGGAGGGACAGAGAGAGAGGGAGAATCCCAAGCAGGCTCTTCACTGTCAGCACAGAGCCCAACACAAGGCTCGAACTCACGAAACTGTGAGATCATGACCTGAGCTGAAATCAAGAGTCAGACGCTTAACCGACTGAGCCACCCAGGCACCCCTTGATACTGATTTATAGAGTCTTACTTCTTTTTATGTAGGTAAGTCTAGACAAAGATTTGCCCATTTGGTTCATCTTTTCAAAGAAGCAATTTTTGGTTTTGTTGATTTTGTTCCCTTTCTCTATTGTTCTTCTGTTTCATTTATTTTTGCTCTAAACTTTAGTTTTTCCTTCTGTTCATTGTGGGTTTAGTTTACTCTTCTCTTTTTAGTTTCTTAAATTTGCAGGTTAAGGTATTTTTTCTTCTTCTTTTTCTTTTATAATATGGCATCTACAGTTATACTTTCCCTCTTCTCACTGCTTTAGCTATACCCTATAAGTTTTAGCACATTGTTTTCATTTTCATTCATCTCAAAGTATGTTCTAAGTTTTCTTGTAATATCTTCTCTAACTCATTAGCTGTTTGGTAGTGTATTGTCTAATTTACACATTATTTGTGAATTTCCTAAAGTTATTTTTGTTATTAATTTCTAATTTCATTGCACTGTGGTCAGAAACCATACTCAGTATGATTTTAACTTATTTGAATTCATTCAGACTTATTTCCCTTCAGTGAACATAATTTACTGAATATCATAATGTCTTACATTAAACTTCCCAGCAGTGTAGATATTTAATGTTTGTTGAACTAAATTAGTAAAATGTTCCCAAATATCAGGTCTAACATAGTATCTTATATAAATATGGCAACCAAAAAATATTTTGAAAGATATGAAGATCTGTAGTATACACCCATGTTACCCAAACTTAATTCATAATTAGACTCTTCTGGGGAGTATTTTTAAACTCGTGACCATGCTAGTTAGACAATACGAATGGGGTCTACTCTGTGTGACTCCACCCTCAGACCTGCCGAATCAGAGCTCATCTCTACGATGCTACCAACAAATCAAGCAACTGCCCATTTCCAGTCAGAACACTACATATTCTGTTTCATAAATATTTTCCTTAAAAAATATCTGGAGTTATTTCTAAATTGCACCAAATGATTTGTTAATTACGTAAAACCTATAGAATGTGATTCAAATTTGTCACTGATGCAGATTGGAAGTAGAATATTCTGGGCTAAAGCATAACATCATAACATTTAAAGAAATATTTATATAGACCTTAAGAAACTTTTAAACAAATACATAAAATTGTTTCTTCACAACTGAAATATAAATATGTCATCACTGCCTTTACCATACTACTAAAGAAATAATGAAGGGAATACACTGAAGGAAAGTAAATTCTGTTTAGGAAATACTTGTTACATGAAGTAAATAGAGCCCAAATTCTCTAGGCAAAACCTAAGTCTCCCCATTGTCTCCCCCCCCCATACCTTTGAAATGCCCTCAAGCTCCCAACATTTTAAAGTTTGAATATTATCTCCTAGACCATCTCTTAAACAACATATTGTCAGGACATTTCTCCTGCTCCTCTATTTAGAAAACAAGGACCACTTTATTCAGATAACCTATTTTCCACCTTGAGAGAAAATACTGATTCTGCTTTCTTTCAGTTTTAACCTATATTTCAGAAAAGGCTTAAAAATATGTAAATAAAATAAAGGAAATGAAAACAGAATATAAAAGAAAACCATTTAGAGTCACTAGAAACAATTTTGTTTCCTTCACTCCTAGCTCTAAGATGTGGAATAAATATGAAATTATTCCAGAAAAAGAAATATGATGGTAGGCTTATCAATATCGTGGAAAAGCCATCCTCAAGATTTTTCTGTCCTTGACTCAGATTCATATATGAGACACTTTCATGGGCATAGACACTGGTGTAATTGCTTCTGAGTTGGGTCTGAACAGTATGTATAATTCTCCTCCATCACTTGCAGGCATCACTACTGATAATACCACATTTATGTGTCCAACATCCAGTCGAGAATTGCTTCAAAAGAAAGGAAAGGCTGCTAGGATATAGTGCAAGTCTAATATGTGTCAGGCTCTTCCACATGTTACCCTAATTAAATTTAAACTTCTAAAACTTACAATCACCATGAACCATAAAAAAGCTAAATTAGTTTTTATGCTACATTAAGCCCAGGATAAGGTAACATATTTATCCACAATAAGAAGAGTAGATGAGTGAATCACAAGCTTTACTTAACAGCTGAGTTCTGAGTTCCACCAAGGGACTCCTTTCTGGTACCACCCTTAAATCTTTGTTATGTTTTGTTGCTTTTGCTTTTTTATTTTGAAATACCTTAGGATTCACAGAAAATCTCACAGAACTATTACAAAGAACTCTTTGATATCCATCACCAAATTTTGCTATTTAGGTGTGACCATTTGTCTCAATTGTTTCATCACTCTCTCTCTCTCTTTGCCCCTAAATATTCAGAGTATATTATCTAAGAACACGAGGAAATTTAACATAATGCCATACTATTTTCTAATCTTCAGTCCTTACTCATGTTTCTCTGATTGTCCCAATCATTTCCTCTGTAGCATTTTTTTCTTTGTTCAGGATCTACTTCAGGACCCACTCTGCACTTAATTTTCATACCTCCTTCGTCTCTTTTCATTTGGAATGAATTCTTAGCCTATCTTTGACTTTCATGACGTTCACATTTAGTTGGTTTTATTTTTTGAAGAGACAAAGAAGATGAAAATGTTTAGTTCTCCTCAATAACTTTTCAACACTGATGATCCAATTTCTTTATTAAGTGCTTTATATTCCTAAGACCTCTTATCTACAGTAGAAAACAATACCAAGAAAAACAAATGCTTAAAAACTGGTTCCATTTATCAATTTTTTTAAAAATCAGTGGTTTTAAGAATCAGATTTACAAAATGTTCTGACTAAATTCATTGGTATTTTCTTTGTTGCCTGGAGACTAAACACATTGATCTGGTTTTCCCTGTTTTATAATGCAGAAGAGAGATGTAAAAATAAAAATATTACATGAATTCAAAGTATCACTTTCAATGTCATTTGTTAGTTAGTACTGATTGGAAAGACAATTCATAGGACTAAGAACAAGAAAGGGGTACCTGGGTGGCTCAGTCGGTCAAGCACCTGACTTTGGCTCAGGTTATGATCTCACTGCACATGAGTTTGAGCCCCGCGTCAGGCTCTGTGCTGAAAGCTCAGAGCCTGGAGCCTGCTTCCAGTTCTGTGTCTCTCTCTCTCTCTCTGCCCTTCTCCCACTCATGCTCTGTCTCTTTCTCTCAAAAATAAATAAACGTTTAAAAAAATTCTTTTTCAGAAGAACAAGAAAAAGAACAATCCTGCCTTATAAAATATTTTAAAGAAGCCAAAAGAAGGTCAAAACATTGAGCTAGCTTCATGGTCTAATAGTAGGAGCTCAATATAAGTATTTATTGGATAAATGAAAGAATAATGAAAACTTCTCAGAGAGAGTGACAAGGCTAAGTGCTTTTATTTATTTAAAAAAAATTTTTTTTAACGTTTATTTATTTTTGAGACAGAGAGACACAGAGCATGAATGGGGGGGCAGAGAGAGAGGGAGACACAGAATCGGAAGCAGGCTCCAGGCTCTGAGCCATCAGCCCAGAGCCTGACATGGGGCTCGAACTCACAGACTGCGAGATCGTGACCTGAGCTGAAGTCGGACGCTCAACCAACTGAGCCACCCAGGCGCCCCAAGGCTAAGTGCTTTTAAATAAGATAAACAGAAATCTTGTACCGGTAGCAGAACGGTCAGTGTTCTTGTTCTGAAAGTCATGTGCAGCTTTGGGGAACAATTTCCATACACACTGGTGACTTCCTCCTCAAGATCCTGTGTCTCACTGGGTAAGAGTCTTCTGTGCCTGCATGCTGGGCAGTCAGAAAAGCAGGGAAGGCAACACCCTAGGAGCAAGCCCAAGACAATGGGGGAGCTAGTGGATAAATATGCCAGCTCCCTTGCTTTTAATGGGATAATTGCAAGCTGCCTTCTACAGTCTCTCAGGGTCATCAGTGGGATCAGCCTCAGTCACCTCGTGATTGATAACCTGCTCATTATCTGTACTTTTTACTGGCTTTCTTCCTGTCCCTCTCTCACTCCCTCATTCACTTGTCAAGCTGGGGATCATCCTTCAAATAAACCAGTGCCACCAAATCCTTGTCTCAAAGCCTGCTTGAGAATCCAAATTAAATCAATGGTGCCAAAAGTGGTCTGAGGCAGCAGGGGGTAAGATGAGGTTTAAGAACTGAAACACGTGTCTACCCAGCTGGTCAAGAATATCCCATTCGTGTATATATTAGGGTTCTCCAGAGAAATAGAACCAATAGGTTATATATAAGAGGAGATGTATTTTGGAAATTGGCTCTCACATTTATGGAGGCTAGAAGTCCCCCAATCTACCCCTCTGCAAGCTGGAGAGCCAGGAAAGCCAGTGTTATAATTTGTACCAGTCAGAGGGCTTGACAAACAGGGGAGTAGATGGTATAACTCTCTGTCCAAGACTGAAGGCCTAGAAGGTAGCAGAAGGCCCAGTATTAGTCCCAGAATCCACTGGCCAGAAAACCAGGAGTTCTAAATGTTGAAAGGCAGGAGAAGACAGATATCCTAACTCAAGAAAAGAGAGAGAGAATTCACCCCTCCTCCACCTTTCTGTTCTATTCCAGCTCTCAGTGGATTGGATGATGCCCACCCACACTGGCGAGGGCAGATCTTTACTCATTCAATTACTAGTCTCTTCCAGAAACCTTCACAGACACTCTCCAAAGCAATGTTTTACCAGCTATCTGGGTGTCCCTTAGCCCAGTCATGTTGATTACTAACTAACCATCACAACAGGGTATGTGAGGCTCATACAAACCTTGGCACAAGATGATGGCTCAGTAGCTAAAAATTTTACTGAAGGCGACTTGGGGATAAAGCCTTCACCAGTTCAATGATTTACACATTTGAATCATTTAAAAAGTATGTAGAAAGCAATGCATATAAGACAATGGGACTGGCTGGTTACACCAGGGTCCATTGATCCCCTACAGAAGAATAAGGGTAATTATATATATATATAATTGTCCTGCAGTAGGAAAGCAAATACAGCCTAGGATAAAACTCGGGATCTGAGAGTTAATGTTGCAGAGCTTCAAAAAAGATTGTTCAGTCAAGACAGGTCTGTTATACCAAGATTAGGGCCCTGGTTGAGAAAATCTTGGACCCGAAACACAGGATAAGACATTTGGCTGAATATCCCTGAAGATACAAAAAAGAGCTACAATGGCTCTTTAAAGTCTCCTTAACCCCCAAAGTCTACAGTGGTGGCCTGCCTTTCCCTGTTAAAAGCTGGAAGCATTTCCAAGCAGGAAGATACTATAGGATTCTCTTCCACACAAGGGAACAGATTCCCCCATCAGAAGCTACCTCTACTTTTTTCTGTGGCTTTGGCCAATAAACAGGGTTAAATCCCAACATAACCCATCTGGGGACATGATGGGCTTGATAAAGAAGAAGACAGCTTACCCACCCCAAAGCTGCAAGAATTAGCTAGCATGCACCAGCAGGAGCCAGGGGAGTAACCACCAGATTAGTTTCTAATGGTCTTAATCTAGGAGGTCAGAAATATAAACTGACTTGACTTAATGGCACTGTCTTGGGATATAAGATTTACCTCCCTGTCAAGGACACTAGGAGAGAGAGAAGACTCACTACCAGGATGACTCCAAGAATTCAGGAGAAAGCAATGAGGTAGAATCCTTGTAAGATAATTCTTGTCTTCAAAATTCAAACCTCACCTCTCCTCAACTATCCTACACCAATAGTTAGTGTCAAGTTTATTATGACCTAAGTGAGAATGTACAGCCCCTGCTGTTGGAGGAAATGGGCCTGGATGACATGTATCAAATAAAGCAAGATAACATACATTGGAAGAGACCTGGAGGGTGTTGGACTGAGGGACTGGAGTATAGGTGGGATAGGGGAGAACTGACTGATTGTAGGGGCCCTCTCCCGTGACTCAGGATCTAAATCTTGGCAAGGACACCCAGTGCCAGTCCTCATTACACTGTTTGAATTTCTTACCAGTAAAATGAGGCAAAGATGCCAGAACTTCCTTGGCAGAGCTTGAGAAAGCTGCCAGAAGAATCAGAGAGTGGACATGTTAGAATGGATTTATGTTAGAAGACCGGAGAACTTACTAGCTTCAAATATTTCCTGAGAGAGCTTAAAGGGCACTTCCTTCACCAAAATAATGTATAGACTGTACCAGGGAAGAAAGCATCACCATTACTGAGAGGCTCAGAACTTCTGTAGACCGGGGCTACAGCTGCTGTACTGGGTTCCCCCATAGCAACAGGATGAGAAGATTCTGGAATATCAGAGTTCTAGTGGAAGAACACAACCATCAGGGCCAAGGAAGACACAATTTCCATAATGGCAAGCAACACCAGAATGTCAACTTAGGCCTTGATGTACAGAGTTCTATGGCGATGACTTAAAAAAGCATGAAGTGAGACAGATGGGCAGCCATTGAGAGTATTGCTTGGCTTATGTAATCAAAAGAGATCAAAACTGGGTGAGAAGAAAGCTTATGCAACCTTCAGTAATGGAAAATCATGAACCCTCATCCAGTTTGCAGACCTGAGTCAGTGCTCAGGTCCAGAGCGCTTTGTCCCTTTGACGAACAACTCTGCAATGCCACCATTTAAGTATATACAATAATTATACCCCAATACTTCCCCAAAGAGCCCTCTGGAGGGTAACACCCAGATCTTTCAATAGCTATTATCTATAGAAACTGAGCTGATACTAATAAGGGGCAAAATGCCATCATGGTCTTCCTGTTAGAGAGAGGCATATGGAGGTCAGTTGACAAGGGCCCAAGTACCTGACAGTAGATCCAGTGACCCCACACACTCATCTTGTCCCCAGTCCCTGAAGGTGTAATGAAAATGGATATCATGCTGATTCCCTATACATTATGTTAGACATGGTGAGCAGGAAACGGCAAATTCTCTTTTTTATGCTTGGGAAAGATACATTTATGTCAAAGGTTGTAGAGGGTTATAAATCCCTCAAACACTGAGGGGCCTTTTAAATCAGTAAGAGGGGTCCCATTATCTGGAGGCATGTTTGGAAAACCTCTTCTAAGCTAAAAGATAAGTTATTGCACCTTATACTTCCTACCACTATGAAAGAGACGTGGCCCTTCGTAGGGCTCTTTGGATTTTGGAGACAGCATCAGTCATATTGGGAAATATAGCTCCAACACTTTTATTAGAGAAGATTCTAGTTTTGAGTGGTGTCCAGAGCAATAAAGAGCTCTGCAAAACACTCAGTCTGGAATATAAACTCTCTTGCCACCCAGGCCACATGACCCAGCAGATCCTATGAGACAGAAGAAAGATAAGGATGCTGTGTGAAGCCTCTGCCAGACCCCAGTGGGAACTTCTCAGCACAGACCCTCTCAGAATTCTGGAGCAAGTCCATGCTGTCTGCAGCAGATAAATGCTCTCCATTCAAAAGGCAGCTTTAGGCATGCTACTGGGTAGACTGATTACCTGGCCACGGGACATCAGATGACTCTAAACCAGAGCTTTCCAATCATGACCTGGGCATTATCAGATTGATAAAGTCATAAATTTAGATATGCACAAAATAAATCAATTGTTGGATGAGACAGGTATATTTGGGATCAGGCGTAAGCAGCAGGTCCACAGGGCAGAAGTATGAAACGTTAACAGTTGGCCTTGACCTACATGCTGCATCAATGCTTCTCTCTCAGCTCACACCTATGGCATTGTTGGAGATAGGGGATAAGAAGAGGTTATAACCAGATAAGGGGAAGAGGAAAATACTCAGGCATGGTTCACAGGCAGGTCAGCTCAATATGCATGATGGTATGAGCAGAAAAGAGACTGATGCTGCATTAGTCACATTCAAGTGTAGCCTTGAAAGATAGGCATGACGGGAAATCTTCCCAGCATGCAGAGCTTTTAATTTGGTCACTGACATTGTGTAAAGGGGTAAATGGCCTGAGAGAAGGATAAACTCATGGGCAGTTGCAAATGACTTGGTTGATTGGTTAGGGATCTGGAAAAAGCAAGAACACTGAAGACCAGAAAGTCTGGGGAAGAAGCATGTGGATAGACTATTAGCAGCAGTCATAAAGTGTGCAGATTTCTCTTTTCTTTTTCGTGTTGGTGTCTACCAAGTGCCCATCTGCCTCAGAGGAGGTAAAGAACAATCTGTTGGACAGATGACTCACACAGTGGGTATCAGCCAGCTTCTTCATTGGCCTCCCCAGTGCTTGCAGAATGAATGGGTCCATGAACAGAGTAGCTCTGGTGGCAGAGATAGCGGCTAATGTATAGGATCAACCACACAGACCTCCTCTCACCAGAACTGATCTTCCTCCTGTCAGCAGCAAAAACTGACAAGGGACCCCCATGAAGAAGACCAACAAGCCACATGGCAGCAAGTTGATTACATCAAATCCTTCCATCCTGGAGAGGGCAGCAATTCTTCCTATATGAGAGTGAAAATTTATTCTAGGAATAGGCTTGCCTTCCCAGGACACAGTACCTCTGCCAGTACCATTATCTGAAGGCACAAAGAATGTCTGAGGTACCAACAAAGGAGCCAATATACTACCTCCTCACATCAAAGAACCCAATTTATGGTTAACAAGGTACATGTTAACAATTTAAGGTTAATAAGTGAGCATGTGTCCACTGATTCTATAAGACAGCACTTCACCTGGAAGCTGCTGGCCTAATGGAAAATAGACATGGCGTCTGGCTTGAAAATAACACCTTTCTGGATTGGTGGTATTCATGTTTGATAATGATATATCTATGTTGAGCCAAATGCCATCATATTGCGCTGTCCTCCATAGCTAGAAGATAGGTCTGGAAACCAAGGGCAATTTTTTTTTCTTAACCATCAATTCCAGGGACCTACCTGGGAAATACGTTTCTGGTCCCTAAAACACTACCCTCTGATGAATTAGAGGTCCTGCTTCCTTGAAAAGGTGGGAATGAGATGCCTTAACCAAAGCACATAGTAAAGTTTCCATCAAACCTAAAATTACATTTACCATTTGTTTAATTTGGGTTCCTCATACTGATAGACCAGTAGTGAGAAAAAAAGAAGTTAATATACTAAAAAGAATAACTGACTCCAATCATCATGAGTGACTAAGATTGCTGCTACAAAAAAAAAAAAAAAAAAAAAAAGAAGAGTGCAGGAGGAATATTCACTGGGGCATCTCTTAGTGCTTCCCTGCATGATGATATCTATAGCAACGATGGCCTGATAAGGACACTGTAACCAAAGACCCTCAGGGATGAAGATCTGGGATCATTCCATTGGGCAAGTTCCCTAGGTCAGCAGAATTCTGACCAAAGATGAAGAAATCTCAAATGGTGATAGAGGAGGGTGATAATGATTATCAGTTACATTCTTGGGGGAAAACTGCAGCTTATAAAATCAAATGAATTTAATGTGGAACACAAGAAGATCTAGAAGATGTTGTGGGTGCTCCACCCACACCCCCCTCAGCCCACCTCAAAGTTAGATGCCACTTCACTGGAACAATCCCTGTATAGGCCAATGACTTCCTATCTCAAACATCTGGATCTCCTGGGGCAGGAGCATCAGGAGTAGACTCTGCCCATGCACAGAGCAGGCTGAAAGTGCCAGGGAGTTAATGTTCCCAGCAGCAATCATCATCTGATCAGGAGTGGGAGCTTCTGGATAGATACCCAGCTTCCTTGGCCTTTGGTGAGACAACTGTAAGGTATGTTCTATACATTGAGCTGACGCCCTGGCTGTCCATGGTGGGAGCTCACTTGTTAATATACTTGCTACCTTTTCTTCTCTTCCCTGTCTCACTGCCTCACTACACTTCCTGGTATCACCTCTGAAACCACTTGTACCCAAATGCTTGCCTCAGGGGCTACTTTTGGTGGAAGCCAAACTAAGATGGTACCTGAGTTAAAACAAAGGAACAGAATTTGTAGAGTTGGTAATTGGGATCAGAAATAACAAGTACACTCTACGTTAAAGTTTTACTAAAACTATACCCAGATTTTAAATGAATTTATTTATAAAACATAAAATTAGAAGAAAAAGAGCTATCCTGGAGCTTCTATTTGGGAGACAATAAATTTAAAAAAAAAAAAACAAAAACCAAAAAGACAGGATCTTCCCACAGTGAAATCCTTGAAATATCAGATAAAATATTACCAATGTTCTTTTAAACGCATAAATTCACAAGAAAACTAGAGAAAGACACAGGAACTGAAAACAAAATGAAATCTGAAGAACTGAATAATAAGGAGGTAAAACTGGCCCTGGGTTGATAAAACCCAAGAGACTGAGAGCAGAAACAAATGCAAAACTTCTCTGAAGGGAGCCATTCGCAATCCAGGCCATACAAGCCCCACAGATACAGCCTTGTCAAAAATGAGCTCACAAGCCAACATTTAAAAACCTCAAGCATAAAAAGCCATCTTGAAGCAGGAGGCAGACCTCAGGAAAGCTGAGGTAATTGTTAGATAAAGACTATAAAATATCTATGTTAAAAAGAAACAGGAGATGAATCAAAATAAAAGCAATGAAAAAAAAAATAAAAAAAAATAAAAGCAATGTACGAGATACCATAATAATATTAGACTTTTAAAATAGAACTTATAGAAATAAACAGTGTAGGAACAGATAAAATATTCAGAGACTGGATTAAACAATAGACTAGCTATAGCTGACAAGAAGATTCACGACCTAGAATATAAATCTAAAGATATTAAAAAAGAAGTCACCAGAGAGAAATTAAAAGTTGGAAAATAGAAGAGAGGAGTTAGAGATATAAAAGTGATCATGAGAAGATACAAAGTATGTCCAGGAAAGGTTCCAAGAAGAGAAGGCAGGGAGATTTGAGAAGAGAAAATATTGTGAAATGTTTCCATAAGTGATAAAGACAAAAGTCATCAGATTCAGAAGACATCATGAATACAAAATAAAATAAATCCAGGGGCGCCTGGGTGGCTCAGTCAGTTAAGCGTCTGATTTCGGCTCAGGTCATGATCTCACAGCTCATGAGTTTGAGCCCCGTGTTAGGCTCTGCACTGACAGCTCAGAGCCTGGAGCCTGCTTCAGATTCTGTGTCAAGCATTAATGAGGATGTGGAACACTGAGAGCTTCCACACACTGCTTGTGGAAGTGTAAATTAGTACCACCAATTTCCAAACCCCTTTGGGAAACCACTTGGTAATATCTACTGTTGCTGTACATACTCCAATCTTACGATCCAGCGATTCCCCTTAAACGTGTACGTATGTTTCCAAAAGGTACATACAAGAAGGTCCACAGAATCAATCATTGTAATCATACCAAACTGGAAACAGCCCAAGAGTCCATAAACAATAGGATGCATACATAGACTGTGGTATATCCATATCATGGGGTACTATCCAGCAATCAGAACAAAGGAGATAAGTCTCACAAACATAATGTTGACTGAAAAGAGTTGGGCACAAATAACTACCTGCTGGACAATTCCATTAATGTAAAATTCAAAAGTAGGCAGAAGTTACTCTGCACTTTTATAAGTTACATTAGTTGTTGTGCTTTGGATAAGAGAGTAGTAGGAGCTGTAAGGAAGCACGAAGTGGGCTTTGGAGGTTTCGGTTATGTTCAGATTATTTACCCTGGTGCTAAAGGTTAGTGAAAATTCACTGAGGTGTATACTTATAAATTATGCACTCTTCTGCATGTATATTCAATAAAAATGTACTTTCAATTGCCTTAATAAACACCAGCAACAAGAAGTTAGGAAATGTAATTTTTGAAAAGATACCATTTATAAGCATAAATTTCCTAGGAGTGTATCTATACCAAAAGTCAAGACCTTTATGGAAAAAATAATGAATTTTTACTGAGAAACCTCAAAGTGACAAGAAAAAATGGAGGGAAAAGAGTTTCATGAATAAGAAGGCTAAATGTCATAAACATGTTGCTTTCTTCCAATGTTATATACAGTTAATGCATAATTCTAATCAAAATCCCAAATTTCTTGGGGGGGTGGGAGAGGACTTGAAAAGCTGATTTTAAAATTTAGGTGGAGGGTCAAAGAGCCAAAAATGGCCAAGTCAATTTCTAAGATCAAAGTGGGAGGTTTTTTTTCATGCCAGACATTAAACCTTATATAAAGTTATAGTAATCAAGAGATTGTGGCATCAGCAGAGGGTGACAAATAGACCAACAGACCCATACCTAGGAAAAGGCCCTGGTGCTGCATTTTGAAGATCAATCACGAGTCTGTTCTAAATTAAAGATTCAAGGAATATATAATAGCAAACGTTACAATTCCTTGCCCTAATAAAAATCTTCCATTAGCTAACCAACTACCTCAGTAATTTCAAACAAGAGGACTTCTACCATTACCTGTTGTCTGACATATAAACGTCAACTGAAAACAGTATTTCTGAATCCATTTATTGACTACCTCGTGTGAGCCAGGATCTGTAGAAAACACAGGGGACAAAAAGAAACTTTGGATATGGTCCTTAAGTTCAGGGAGCCCATGTGACAGTATAACACCTTAAATCCCTATGTTTAACTAAAGACATTCTCCTTCTTCTCATACAGACTCGTGGCTTCAGGAAAACAAAGCAGAGTAATTGAAAGGGCAAGGAGACCCATTTCTTAAATTGCTCTCTCCATTCTACTTCTCATTTGCAAGGAAAAGCACTGCACCCCTTTAGGGAGGATCCTTCCAAACCCCTTAGGCTTCCTGTCTTCTCCCTCAGACACCTTTAACCACAGATGGCTCCAAACCTCTGCTGCCCATCCTTCCCATAACATCCTCTCTGGATGACTGCCCTGAATGCTGATGATTTTTCCAACTGTTAACGGATCATCCTGCAGTTTCAGCCACCTTCCTCCTTCGAAGTGCCAGATCTCTTGTGAACATTTCCCAACAATCTCCCCACCATAGGACCAAAAGCACTTCAAATTATGAGAAAGGGAAGGTGGGGGAGAGAGTCCCTGAAAATATGGTGTGTTTGAAATAAAAACATTGGCCACTACTGATCAGTTGGCAAAAGCAAATTCATTCCATCAGTGCCAAATAAAGACATTTTGATAAGCACTGTTGCCATCTGTTGAGTCGTCTTTATTCAAATTGCTTTTCATTATGCAGAAGAGTGACCTTAGAGAATGAGAGCCCCGGGCACCGCTTTACTTATTTTGATCCCTTCTACCCTTTGATATTCCCACAGCCCCACTTACAAGAACACACTGCTTCAGGAGTTATTATGCTATAGAGGTTTCTCCAGATTATGCTATAATTTCAGTTAATATAAAAATGAAATGACCTTGGATTTTGATTCAGTTGGCAAAATACTATGTGTACAAAAAAATATATCTAAAGAGGAACGTGAACAAATTCAGAGAAATTAAAAAATATCAGAGCTTTTACTCGATACTCGATTTGGATTTTACTGCCTATGGCTAAAAGCCAAATACTGCACCTCTTAACCCTTTTTTTTCTTTTTGCTGTTTAACTTCAAACAAAATTTTTTACACCATCCTCGGTGTGATTGTGTGTGTGTGTGTGTGTGTGTGTGTTTACCTAGTCCATGCCTACTATTTCACAATTTTATGGTTCTTTTAATGAGCATTTACAAGTCTATTGAAAGCCCAAGAGTCAAACAATAATAACAACAGCAAGATTACCTCCACAGTACATTGTTATTTGGTGAAATACACATAAGGAGGGAATGCTAATTATTGGGTTAACTTCACACTTCCTGGTAAAATCAAGAAAGCGCCAGCATCAAAGCTTGCAGAGTAAGTTTCAATAGCTATGAAGAAAATTCTGGAGCCTATAAAGGACTATGATATTAAGACATGCTGAATTCTCATAAACTGATGGTGGGAGTGCCAATTGATACATCTATTTTGTAAACTGTTGACATTATGTGCTAAAGGTTAAAGTATACAGTATTTCCATTCCTAGATATATGTCATTATATACATGCACATGTGTACAAAGAGATGTGTACAAGACTGTTTATTGCATCATTATTTATAATAGGATAAAATGGGAACCATCCGCTTGTCCATCAACTAGAAAATGAAAAAATAAAATGAGGCATATTCATACAAAAAATCTTACATAGCAATAAAAGTGAACAAACCATGCTACATAATACAAGAATTGAGCAAAGAAAGTTAGAAAAGAAGGAATACATACTAAATGATTCCACTTATATAAATAAATACCACAAATGGGCAAAAACGCATCTATTACAATAAACTAATGAAATCAGTAGTGGTGGAGCCGGGATAGTGCCTGGGAAAAAGCACCTGGTGCTTCTTGGTCGCTTGACAATGCTCTCTTTCTTGACTAGCTAGCGCTTTAATGGACATTTGCTCTTGGATAATCCATCCAGCTGTACATTTACGTAATATGTATTATTTTTTCAATAAAACATTTTAAAAGAAGTAATGATACATCCCCAGTAGTTTTTTTAAGTTTATTTATTGAGAGAGAAGAGAGAGAGAGAGAAAGAGAGAGAGAGAACAAGTGGGGGTGGGCAGAGAGAGAGAGGGAGACAGAAGATCCGAAGCAGGCTCTGTGCTGACAATAGACAGCCCCATGCAGGGCTCAAACTCACAAACCATGAGATCATGACCTGAGCTGAAGCTGGATGCTGAACTGCGTGAGACACCCAGGTGCTCCATTCCCAGTACTTTGGATGTGCAAAGGAGGCATTATGTGAAAAACACCAACAATTCTAAGTTAAAAAGCGATTCAGAAGAGTCGGACTTAGAAGTTTTCAGAATATCTCAAGCAATTAATGTGGCTTACATATTCCTTTTTTATACAAGTACAAGAGGGATAAGGGTGCCTGGGTGGCTCAGTTGGTCAGCGTCCAACTCTTGATATCAGTTCAGGTCTTGACCTCAGGGTCCTGAGTTTAAGCCCTGCATTGGGCTCTCTGCTGGACATAGAGCCTTCTTAAAAAAAAAGGATTAAATTCTCTATATAAATAATGTTTAAAAAGCTCTTTTAATAAACATCAATTTTGGGGCACCTGGGTGGCTCAGTGGGTTAAGCGTCCGACTTCATCTCAGGTCATGATCTCACAGTTCGTGGGTTTGAGCCCTGCATTGGGCTCTGTGCTGACAGCTCAGAGCCTGGAGCCTGCTTCAGATTCTGTGTCTCCCTCTCTCTCTGCCCCTCCCCTGCTTGTGCTCTGTCTCTCTGTCTCACTCTGTCTCTCAAAAATAAATGCTAAAAAACATTTAATAAAAAAATAAAAATAAATAAGCACCAATTTAAAATTCTAAGTAATAAGAAAGCATAGAGGCATAGTTTAACTGGCAGGTGTTTTCCTTAGTGATACACAAAATAATGGTGCATTTTTACAGTCAATGGCCTCTTAGATTAGATGAAATATATTATAAAGGTGATTGTTTATAAATTCATTTTATCCAGGGGTACCTGGATGGCTCAGTCAGTTAAGCGTCCAACTTCAACTTGGGTCACAATCTCATGGTTCGTGAGTTTGAGCCCCATATTGGACTTCATCCTGACAGCGCAGAGCCTGCTTTGTCTCCTCTGTCTCTCTGTCTCTGCCACTCCCCCAGCCTCTCTCTCTCAAAAATAAATAAATAGGAGACTCTCGGAAGATGGCAGCATAGGATGCTGGGCTCACCTCGTCCTGCTGATGACTTAGATTCCACCCACATCTGCCTAAATAACCCAGAAAACCGCCAGAAGACAAGCAGAACGGACTCTCCGGAGCCAAGCTTAGACGAGAGGCCCACGGAAGAGGGTAGGAAGGGCGGAGAGGCGGTGCAGACTACATGGACTGGAGGAGGGAGCCAGGGCGTTGGAGGGGCAGCCCCCTCTCCCCCGGGGGCAAGGCAGAGCCCCCAAAGTCTGGCTTGCAAAAGCGGAGCGGCCAGACTCCTTGAGTTCTAACAGCCAGCGGGACTTAACATATGGAATGTTAAAAGTCAACATCTCTGCTCAGCGAGCGGGAGGGCGAGAGGACACCGGGAGGGAGAGTTGTTGGGCCCCAGAAGACAGAGCTCAGCTTGGAAAGGGAACAAAGGTGCTGGCAAGTGCCATCTACTCTCTCATCCCCCAGCCGAAATTCCAAAGGGAACCAGTTCCCGTCACCAAACTTGCTTGCACCACGCAAATGCCCAATGCTGTGCTTCTGTGGATCCATCCCTCTGACGGGTCTGCCTACCTGCTGGTGCTGCAGGGCCCCTCCTGCAGGGGACCGCCTATGGCAAAGCGAGCTAAGCCTACCCCTCCTACCCCTGTGCACCTTGCGGATCCACCCCAGCTAATTGGCCAGATCCCATCGAAGCAGCACCACAAGCCTGGCAGTGTGCAAGTAGCCCAGACAGGGGCCACACCACTCCACAGTGAGTACTGCCCCTGGGAGAGGGGAAGATAAGGTACACACCAGGCTGACTGTGGCCCCAGCAGTGGGCTGGGGGCAGACATCAGGTCTGACTGCAGCCCTGCCCACCAACACAAGTTACTCCGGACCCCACAAGGGAAGTGCCCTGCAGTTTGGAGCCACCACGGGGACTACCCAAAATAACGAAACAGAAGAACTCTCCTCAAAAGAAACTCCAGGAAGTAGTGACAGCTAACAAATTGATCAAAAATGATTTAAGCAACATAATGGAACAAGAATTTAGAATAATAGTCATAAAATTAATCACTGGGCTTGAAAAAAGCATAGAGGACAGCAGAGATTCTACTGCTACAGAGATCAAGGCACTAAGAAATAGTCATGAGGAGCTAAAAAATGCTATGAATGAGGTGCAAAATAAAATGGAGGCAGCCATAGCACAGATTGAAGAGGCAGAGGAGAGAATAGGTGAATTAGAAGATAAAATTATGGAAAAAGAGGAAGCTGAGAAAAAGAGAGATTAAAAAAATCCATGAGTATGAGGGGAGAATTAGAGAACTAAATGATGCAATCAAACGGACCAATGTCCCTATCATAGGAATTCCAGAAGAAGAGAGAGAGAAAGAGGCTGAAGGTGTACTTGAACAAATCATAGCTGAGAACTTCCCTGATCTGGGGAAGGAAAAAGGCATTGAAATCCAAGAGGCACAGAGAACTCCCTTGAGACATAACTTGAATCGATCTTCTGCAGGACATTTCATACTAAAACTGGCAAAATATAAGGATAAAAAGAAAATTCTGAAAGCAGTTAGGGATAAACAGGCTCTAACTTACAAGGGTAGACCCATAAGAGTTGCAGACCTATCTACTGAAACTTGGCAGGCCGGAAAGGAATGGCAGGAAATCTTCAATGTGATGAACAGAAAAAATATGCAGCCGAGAATCCTTTATCCAGCAAGTCTGTCATTCAGAATGGAAGGAGAGATAAAGGTCTTCCCAAACAAAAAAAAACTGAAGGAATTCATCAACACTAAACCAGTCCTTCAAGAGATCCTAAGGGGGATTCTGTGAGTGAAATGTTGCAAGGACCACAAAGTACCAGAGACATCACTACAAGCATGAAACCTACAGACATCACAACGACTCTAAACCCATATCTTTCAATAATAACACTGAATGTAAATGGACTAAATGCTCCAACCAAAAGACATAGGGTATCAGAATGGATTAAAAAAAACAAGACCCATCTATTTGCTGTCCACAAGAGACTCATTTCAGACCTGAGAACACCTTCAGATTGAAAGTGAGGGGATGGAGAACTATCTATCATGCTATTGGAAGTCAAAAGAAAGCTGGAATAGCCATACTAATACCAGACAAACTAGACTTTAAGTTAAAGGCTGTAACAAGAGATGAAGAAGGGCATTATAGGGGCGCCTGGGTGGCACAGTCGGTTAAGCGTCCGACTTCAGCCAGGTCACGATCTCGCGGTCCGTGAGTTCGAGCCCTGCGTCGGGCTCTGGGCTGATGGCTCAGAGCCTGGAGCCTGTTTCCGATTCTGTGTCTCCCTCTCTCTCTGCCCCTCCCCCGTTCATGCTCTGTCTCTCTCTGTCGCAAAAATAAATAAACGTTGAAAAAAAAAATTAAAAAAAAAAAAAAAAAGAAGGGCATTATATAACAATTACAGGGTCTATCCATCAGGAAGAGCTAACAATTATAAATGTCTATGTGCCAAATACGGGAGCCCCCAAATATATAAAACAATTAATCACAAACATAAGCAACCTTATTGATAAGAATGAGGTAATTGCAGGGGACTTTAATACTCCACTTACAACAATGGATAGATCATCTAGACACAGGATCAATAAAGAAACAAGGGCCCTGAATGATACACTGGATCAGATGGAGTTGACAGATATATTTAGAACTCTGCATCCCAAAGCAACAGAATATACTTCTTTCTCGAGTGCACATGGAACATTCTCCAAGATAAATCACATACTGGGCCACAAAACAGCCCTTCATAAGTATAAAAGAATTGAGATCATACCATGCATACTTTCAGACCACAATGCTATTAAAGTTGAAATCAACCACAGGAAAAAGTCTGGAAAACCTCCAAAAGCATGGAGGTTAAAGAACACCCTACTAAAGAATGAATGGGTCAACCAGGCAATTAGAGAAGAAATTTTAAAATATATGGAAACAAATGAAGATGAAAACACAACAATCCAAACACTTTGGGATGCAGCAAAGGCAATCCTGAGAGGAAAATACATTGCAGTCCAGGCCTATCTCAAGAAACAAGAAAAATCCCAAATACAACATCTAACAGCACACCTAAAGAAAACAGAAGCAGAACATCAAAGACACCCCAAACCCAGAAAAAGAAAAGAAATAATAAAGATCAGAGCAGAAATAAACAATATAGAATCTAAAAAAACTGTAGAGCAGATCAACGAAACCAAGAGTTGGTTTTTTGAAAAAAATAAACAAAATTGATAAACCTCTAGCCAGGCTTCTCAAAAAGAAAAGGGAGATGACCCAAATAGATAAAATCATGAATGAAAATGGAATTATTACAACCAATGCCTCAGAAATACATGCAATTATCAGGGAATACTATGAAAAATTATATGCCAACAAACTGGACAACCTGGAAGAAATGGACAAATGCCTAAGCACCCACCCACTTTCAAAACTCAAACAGGAAGAAATAGAAAACTTGAACAAACCCATAACCAGCGAAGAAACTGAATCAGTTATCAAAAGTCTCCCAACAAATAAGAGTCCAGGACCAGATGGCTTCCCTGGGGAATTCTACCAACATTTAAAGCAGAGATAATACCTATCCTTCTCAAGCTGTTCCAAAAAATAGAAAGGGAAGGAAAACTTCCAGACTCATTCTATGAAGCCAGCATTACTTTGATTCCTAAACCAGACGGAGACCCAGCAAAAAAAGAGAACTACAGGCCAATATCCCTGATGAATATGGATGCAAAAATTCTCAATAAGATACTAGCAAATCGAATTCAACAGCATATAAAAAGAATTATTCACCATGATCAAGTGGGATTCATTCCTGGGTTTCAAGGCTGGTTCAACATTCGCAAATCAATCAATATGATACATCACATTAATAAAAGAAAAGATAAGAACCATATGATCCTGTCAATCGATGCAGAAAAAGCATTTGACAAAATCCAGCATTCTTTCTTAATAAAAACCCTTGAGAAAGTCGGGATAGAAGGAACATACTTAAACATCATAAAAGCCATTTATGAAAAGCCCACAGCTAATATCATCCTCACTGGGGAAAAACTGAGAGCTTTCCCCTGAGATCAGGAACACAACAGGGATGTCCACTCTCACCGCTGTTGTTTAACGTAGTGTTGAAAGTGCTAGCATCAGCAATCAGACAACAAAAGGAAATCAAAGGCATCAAAATTGGCAAAGATGAAGTCAAGCTTTCACATTTTGCAGATGACATGATATTATACATGGAAAACCCAACAGACTCCACCAAAAGTCTGCTAGAACTGATACATGAATTCAGCAAAGTCACAGGATACAAAATCAATGTACAGAAATCAGCTGCATTCTTATACACTAATAATGAAGCAACAGACCAATAAAGAAACTGATCCCATTCACAATTGCACCAAGAAGCATAAAATACCTAGGAATAAACCTAACCAAAGATGTAAAAGATCTGTATGCTGAAAACTATAGAAAGCTTATGAAGGAAATTGAAGAAGATACAAAGAAATGGAAAAACATTCTGTGCTCATGGATTGGAAGAATAAATATTGTTAAAATGTCAATACTACCCAAAGGTATCTACACATTCAATGCAATCCCAATCAAAATTGCACAAGCATTCTTCTTGAACCCAGAACAAGCAATCTTAAAATTTGCATGGAACCACAAAAGACCCCAAATAGCCAAAGTAATTTTGAAGAAGAAGACCAAAGTGGGAGGCATCACAATCCCAGACTTTAGCCTCTACTACAGCTGTCATCATCAAGACAGCATGATATTGGCACAAAAATAGACACATGGACCAATGGAGTAGAATAGAAACCCCAGAATTAGACCCACAAACGTATGGCCAACTAATCTTTGACAAAGCAGGAAAGAATATCCAATGGAAAAAAGACAGGCTCTCTAACAAATGGTGCTGGGAGACCTGGACAGCAACATGAAGAAGAATGAAACTAGACCACTGTCTTATACCATTCACAAAAATAAACTCAAAATGGATAAAGGACCTGAATGTAAGACAGGAAACCATCAAAACCCTAGAGGAGAAAGCAGGAAAAGACCTCTCTGACCTCAGCCACAGCAATTTCTTACTTGACACATCTCCAAGGCAAGAGAATTAAAAGCAAAAGTGAACTATTGGGACCTCATGAAGATAAAAAACTTCTGCACTGCAAAGGAAATAATCAACAAAACTAAAAGGCAACCAACGGAATGGGAAAAGATATTTGCAAATGACATATCAGACAAAGGGCTAGTATCCAAAATCTATAAAGAACTTACCACACTCTACACCAGAAAAACAAATAATCCAGTGAAGAAATGGGCAGAAAACATGAATAGACACTTCTCTAAAGAAGACATCCAGATGGCCAACAGGCACATGAAAAGATGCTCAACGTCACTCCTCATCAGGGAAATACAAATCAAAACCACACTCAGATACCCCCTCACGCCAGTCAGAGTGGTTAAAATGAACAAATCAGGAGACTATAGATGCTGGCGAGGATGTGGAGAAACGGGAACCCTCTTGCACTGTTGGTTGGAATGCACACTGGTGCAGCCGCTCTGGAAAACAGTGTGGAGGTTCCTCAATAAATTAAAAATATATCTACCCTATGACCCACCAATAGCACTGCTAGGAATTTACCCAAGGGATACAGGAGTCCTGATGCATAGGGGCACTTGTACCCCAATGTTTATGGCAGCACTTTCAACAATAGCCAAATTATGGAAAGAGCCTAAATGTCCATCAACTGATGAATGGATAAAGAAATTGTGGTTTATATACACAATGGAACACTACTTGGCAATGAGAAAGAATGAAATATTGACTTTTGTAGCATTGTGGATGCAACTGGAGAGTGTTACGCTAAGTGAAATAAGTCACACAGAGAAAGACAGATACCATATGTCTTCACTCTTATGTGGATCTTGAGAAACTTAACAGAAGACTGTGGGGGAGGGGAAGGAAAAAAAAAAAGAGAGGGAGAGAGCCAAACCATAAGAGACTCTTAAAAACTGAGAATAAACTGAGGGTTGATGGGGGGTGGGAGGGAGGGTAGGGTGTGTGATGGGCATTGAGGAGGGCATCTGTTGGGATGAGCCTTGGGTGTTGTATGGAAACCAATTTGACAATAAATTTCATATTAAAAATAAAATAAAATAAAGTAAATTCAATTTATCCATCAGAAGGATTTGAACATAGTGAAATTAGGAAGTTGGCACCAGCACAATGAAATGGCTAAGCAGTGGCCTCTCAGCTGTAAAGCTGACTCAATGTTAGCCATAAATAATGTATCCCAGCGCATCTTCACTTGCATGGTGATTAAGCAAAGTGACAGTTAAGCATAAAGTCCCAGCAAAGAGAAAAGGAGTTTAGAAGATGGATTGAATGAGACCTGTATATCTACTGTTGTTTTTTCATTTCAAGTCAGCCTAGGGGAATGTTCACCTCAAGTCTACCAATTTGGGCTAATTGCAAGTACTAGTTATGAATATCAACCAAATATCTGTATGTTCCTAACACCCACAGTTACTTTGTTTCTAAGTTATTTGTGCAACTGTATTATCTCCCCTACTTCACCATAAGCAAGGATGGCCATCTTTTTCTTGCATCTTCTAAAGCACCCAGAAGATGCTGAAAATATAATAGTCAATAAATATCCCCCGAGGAAACGCTTCTGCACTGCAACATCTAAATTCAAATTAGTATGATCCAAAAGGTTTTTGCCAGAGATGTCAAGAGGAAGCTAAAGAGCTCCTATTTTTAATTCACCTTCATTGATCCTAAGCACCATAATTACATTCTTGTAACACACAGCTGAAACCTATCTTGCCAGTTTATAGTATAGGTATGGCTGGGGTGAAGGTGTAGCTTTGATTCATACTTCATAGACTCCTGGCCTCAAGTGCTAACTATCATATGACTTCCATCCAGTCTCTCACAAAGCCCGTACCACCACACAAATATTTCTGGGAATCTCCAGTAGGTGGCTCACCTTCGCTCAGTAACAACTCCAGTCTTGCTGATAGCTACTGCCTCTGTTTTTTCTACCCAAAGTGCATCCTCCAGCCAACGCTATGCTCACTGGGTGCTTTGCTTCCTGTCCTCTCCTAGAGGGGAGACCTATGCTGCAGACTGCTCTCTTGGGAAGGAGGCAGATTGTCTGTGTCCTTTGGGGTCATATTCTGTTAGGGAACTAAAGAGGCCAGGCTGCCAGTGCACTAGAGTCTTAGAATTCAGAGAAACAGGGGCACCTGGGTGGCTCAGTTGGTTAAGCCTCCGACTTCAGCTCAGGTCATGATCTCACCGTTCGTGGGTTTGATTCGTACGTTGGGCTCTGTGCTGACAGCTCAGAGCCTGGAGCCTGCTTCAGATTCTGTGTCTCCCTCTCTTTCTGCCCCTTCCCTGCTCATGCGCTCGCTCTCTCTCTCTCTCTCTCTCTCTCTCTCAAAAATAAGTAAGCGTTAAAAAAAAAATTAGAGGGGCGCCTGGGTGGCGCAGTCAGTTAAGTGTCTGACTTCAGCCAGGTCACGATCTCGCGGTCTGTGAGTTCTAGCCCTGTGTCGGGCTCTGGGCTGATGGCTCAGAGCCTGGAGCCTGTTTCCGATTCTGTGTCTCCCTCTCTCTCTACCCCTCCCCCGTTCATGCTCTGTCTCTCTCTGTCCCAAAAATAAATAAACGTTGAAAAAAAAATTAAAAAAAAAATTAGAGAAACAGCCCTTTCAATCTTCACTCTGTCCCCCTCTCACAATAGTATCTGGGTATCCTTCCTCTGGGGGCTGGGCTTAGAGACAAATCCCCAAAATGCACTCAGAGATGTCATGAAAATAGCCTCTCCCTTTGGACTTGATAGCGTCCCTGGAAAAAAGTCTCTTTGGAACTTTTTAACAAAGAGTTTCTTTTGGTGTCACCCCACTGCTACCTAAATTATGTAGAAGTTGCCGTTAGGCAACAGACTTGAGCAATGGAAACCCAAGTAAGGCAATAGGGCCCACAGTGACCACCGGGCTGAAGGCAAACAGGATCATTAGGTGACCCACCTCAAAACAGCCATAAGCCCTAGCTGACCAAAGGGTTACTTACAACAGGGCACAGGTACCAAAAAAGGAACATTCCATACATTGTTATACATGGCCATAGCCCGCCCCCCCCACCCCCCACTGCCTTCTGGCAGATAGTCTCTCCTTTGCTGTCCTACCCACAGCTCCCTTGCAGTGTATTCAGTAAACTTCTATCTCTTTTGTTCTGCCTTGCCTTGGATAAATTCCTTCACTGCCTGCAATGCTGGCCTCCACCCAACTGGGTCACCCCACAAATTAGATGAACCAATAGCCCTTAAATATACAGCTGGATGGGGCAACTTGATTTTAAACTAGCAATCAGCAACTTCAATCTGAGTGTTTGGTTTGAAACATAAAAATGACCGGCTTTTGTTTCTATATATTTCAAGGACTGTCGGGTTACCTGTGCCAGGATGGCCTAGCCTGTGAATGCCTGGCTATTCAAGCTAAGTCCGATCTGGCCCCTGATTAGACAACCCAAAGGCCATTTTCAGACAGCTGGGTGCATCAGGACTCGGTTGCTACCGTTGCTCTGGCTGAATTAGTTTTTCGCTCGGGTTTCACTTGTACCTTCTAAGTTTATGCTTTCTGTGTAAAAGCTCACTCATGGGGATCTACATCTAGTTTCTTTTCTTCAACCAAAGAGTCAGTCCTTATTCAGAGTTCTACACCAGTATGGACTAGATCTAACTTCCTTGCCTGACCTCTCCAGGAGGTTCCTCAGCCCCCATAGGAACAGATTTAGTTCAGTAAGCCATCACATAGCTTGGCAGGCAAGAGTGGACATGGCTTATACCAAAGCTATGATCCTCTCCTCTGTGAGTCAAGGCATGATATCGAAGGGCATGCACTAGTTATTTCTACTAGCTGATTTCCTATCAACTATTATATTCAAAAATACCCTTCAAGGACATCATTTTGTGTTAGAAATGCATTGAGAAGGCAAAGATATCACAAATGCCAGAGAAGTAAGTATTTAAATAGGACAGTTTCTCTGATAATCTAGGGTTTATTCTACGATAAAATAGCTTTCAGCTTCATTTTTGGCAAAACATATTTATCAGGTAAAGAAATTAATATCTGCTGTTGGCAATATTCCATGATAGGTATTTGCAATGGATAGAACACTATTATTTATGTGGCTTTAAGTTGCTCATACTTATACAGATATTTACATTGTGAATTACATAGTTTTTGAATTGAGGCACATAATGACTTAGATGAATGTAGACTCCGTGTTGAAATAATGAAAAGCCCAGGAAGGATGACCGAAGCAGTGTTCACAGAATTGTGTACATGAAGCTGCATGTATCTTCTTATGTTTAATATTGTTTAGTGTTGCAGAATTACAATCGATCACCATGTGTTTCAGTGGGTTAGAGCATTATAGCAGATTATGCAATAAATCTACCAGCACCATTAGTTACGAAATTAAGCAAGACTTAGATATGGTAAGTATACAAAGGAGGGCTTTTCTGAAATTTTGCCCTAAGAGACTAGAGTTTTTATTTTTTTTAACTGGATCTTCTAAGCCCCAAAGTCAAATGAGTTGACCCTCTACTCCCCTCTACTGGAAGCTATTGGTACTTTCAGACCAGTAGTAGCCTGAAAAACAGATGATAAAAAATCCCCTCGCTGAGGTGTGATAAATTGTTTTGAGAATTCCAATGTTCTCCTCTTGCTTTCAACTGTAATTCGCCAACGCTTGTTATCTTGATTTCATAATTTCTTCATAAACTCTGGAAAAGCATTGAACAATTCATCTCTGACTTACAATTCTTATTAAAACCATATACTGAAGAAAAAGATAAGAATTTTTAACTCTGGTTGTATGAGTACACTAATAATTCACTTCCTTTTTTCAGTTACTGTACTGGCTTCACGAGATACCATGGCGTGATCCATTCATTTGTTGTAACAGACTTCTCCTAAGGAACTCAGTTTTGTAAAGGTATTTAACTAAGCATGCCATTTCTTCTCTCTTCTTGCCCTCTGCCTCCCACTCCCCTATTCTGCCCTCATCTTCCTCCCCGCCTCTGCTCACCCAAAGATCAGTATCTGTACACATTTCCAGCAGCACTTCCAAATCAAGTGGAAAGCACACCTTAACATCTTTACTAAATGCATTAAGAATATAGAAAAAACTCAGCACCAAACCATAAAAGAGTTGGTTCGGTTTACAAATTATAACCTTCTTAGAGCACTTCAGTTAATTCCATGAAAATGGTACATACAGAAAAGGAGATCCAGGCCTAAGACCTCCATTTTTGTAACTTCATTTGAAGTCTGGAACAGACCATGGCCTGCCATTGCCATACCAGACCTATGAGCAAGGACTAACTCAGGGCTTTGCCGAATCACCAAGTCCTCTTTCATGGCACTTTTGGCACTTTCCTAATCTTGGGCTGCATACAGCCAGCCTCCTTGCTTCAGGGAAGTCAGGGTGTAAGCACAAGGCCATAGCAGTGCAGACTCAGAAGCCTAGACACGCACTGCCCCTTCAGCAAGCGTATCCAGCAGGACGCCTATTCAAAAGTACGTCTCTTCTAATCCCCCTCAGATCACTGCCAAGCACTCTGGCTTTGACTAGTTGTCTGTATGGACAGTGTCTTTATTTCTAAAAGATATTTTTTTAAGATTATATGATATGAAAAAGAATTAAATTAATGAAATTAACCTACGTAGGTGGCTTAGTGGATTTGACTCCATTACTTCATAGTCACATATTTTTTCACTGATCTCAAATTATCTAGTTTAAACTCTTAATGCTCTGGATGAGCAGGGTGGCTCAAAGACTTTAAAGTGTTCCCTGTAAAATACAATTTGGATTCTGGAAAAGAGCCATGCATGCTACGTTCGTATTTAAAATGTCACAGAAAAAGGCAATAAACAGCTTAATGCTAAAATTCAGCTTAAAGCAACTTTGCAAATTTCAAGACTTTATAACTATTACTTGCCTCTATTTAGAAAGATATTAATTTGTAATGATTTCTCTGAGAGGGCTAGAATAAGAAACTTACAAAAAAATTACAGACCTCGTCTCTTTTGCGGACATAGTTTCTGATTCTCACGCCAAAAATCCATGCCTGGCACATGGCAAAGCTTTCATATAATAAAAAGTGTTCCTTTCTGGGCACCACTGCCATTTCTCAGCAGCCCCTACTGAGCAGTAAGCACGTAAAGGTCACCCATTCCTCTGAAGAACTGCTCCTCAACTGTAACTGACTTCAATACAAATCCATTCTCCACAACAGTCAGAACTGCTGCACACTGGTCTTATCGGTCCCTGTTTAATTCCTTCCACAGCTACCTCTTGTCCTCACGAAAACCTACCTTGTTCACCTAAATGTTATAGCACCTTATGGTGTTTCTCACACACAATAATGGTGGATGGATGCAGGGATGGGCAGATGGGTGGAAGAATGGATGGAGGATGGATGGGAGGACTGATGGAGAGGTGAAAGGGTGGACACAACTAGCAGACCTCCAGCTTCACACAGGACTTGGCTGTGGCAGCTGTGGAGCCTCTCCCCACTCCCCACTAAAACGAGTGTAAAGAAAGAAAAAGATGAAAACGCACAACACCATACGCTAATATTTAACAGCAATCTACGGGCACCTGGGTGGCTCAGTCAGTTAAGCATCCAACTCTTGATTCCAGCTAAGGTCATGATCTCACAGTGCGTGGGTTTGAGCCCCACATCAGGTTCCTCGCACTGAATAGTGCAGAGCCTGCTTGGGAGTCTCTCTCTCTCCCTCTCTCTTTGCCCCTCCTGCACTCATTCTCTCTCTCAAAATTAATAAATAAACTTAAAAAATAAATAAATACATACAAGCAATTGTGTTCAGAAAAATATGCCCAAGTTTTCTTCCTAACAGAATTAGACTTCACCTCATGAAAGTGTCCACTTGAGACAAGCAAATACATCCTTACCAAATGAAAGTCAGTGAACAAGGCATTCAACTCAAGTGTAGTGGGAAGAATTGCAGGGAAGAGGAGAAACAAATTAATAAAGATAAGAGCAGATCTTTATTAGCCTAAAACCAGCAGACTAAACTGCATATCAACAAATCCAAGAGTTGGTTCTCAAAAGGACTGATAAAATAATCATTGCTTGATGGTACTGATCATGAAACTGGAAACAAATTCAATATCCATCAACATCAGAATGAATACATAAACCATGTTCTCTGCATACAATCGAATACTATGCAGTAACAAACCTGAAAAGTCTACAGCTGCATGCACCAACACACTTGAATCTCAAAAATACAACGTTAGGCAAAGGACTCCAGAAAAAAAAAAGAATATATATTATATGCTTCCATATGCAAGAACCTCAAAAACAGGCAAAATAATCTGTGGTGTTAATAATCGCAATACTGGTTACCTTTGGGGATAATGGTTAACTTTCACTGGTAAAGTGCTGTGTGTTTCTCTATGAGGAAGTTCTTGAGATGCTGGTAATATCTTATGTCTTGGCCTGGGTGGTTACATGGGTATATTCAACTTGCTTTAATTCATCAAGTGATACACTTTGATTTGTGTCCTTCTCAATATATATGTTATATTTCAATTAAAAAGCTTTTAATATAATCAAGAAACAAAACTTTTTAAGGGCAAAATATATTTAATGAAGAGAAAATATCAAAATATTAGTAATGTAAATAGCTAATATACTTACTATATGCATAACTTTACGCTAAGCATCTTGTAACATATTACTGCACCACAGACGTATGAGATACCTACTCATTAGCCCTATTCTCCAAGTGAGGAAAATGATTCTAGGAATAGGTAAGTGACTGCTAGAAGTCACAGAGCTCAAAGCCCATGTCCTCAATGTTTTACACTGCTTCAGAATAATCCAATTCCCAAGACACAAATAAGTTCCTATTTATCACATGCTGTGTGAATTGTTTTAGACAATGGTTTCTGAACTTCTGGATT
Organism: Lynx rufus; assembly: GCF_022079265.1. NCBI lineage: Eukaryota > Metazoa > Chordata > Mammalia > Carnivora > Felidae > Lynx > Lynx rufus. Next base: position 73,761,028 of record NW_025814889.1, on the reverse strand, counting down.
TCACAAACTATGAAAGCTGAAGAAAAAAGTTGGAGAGACCATCATGGAATCACCAGCTTTTAGGTTTTTTTCTAGTAGAAACATTATTTTTTATTACCACTTACCATTACAATCATTTTGTAAGAGAATAAAAATTCTAACATTGATAATATAACATTGTATGTCAACTACACTTCCATTTTAAAAACTCTAACACAATGGGGCGCCTGGGTGGCGCAGTCGGTTAAGCGTCCGACTTCAGCCAGGTCACGATCTCGTGGTCCATGAGTTCGAGCCCTGCGTCAGGCTCTGGGCTGATGGCTCAGAGCCTGGAGCCTGTTTCCGATTCTGTGTCTCCCTCTCTCTCTGCCCCTCCCCTGTTCATGCTCTGTCTCTCTCTGTCCCAAAAAAAATAAATAAACGTTGAAAAAAAAAATTTAAAAACTCTAACACTGAGAATATAAGAAGCACATAATCTCAGGATTAAGGACTATCCTTTAAATTAAATCAAATTAGGTTTTTAAATCCATTACATTTTCCTTATTTTTCTCATACTAGGGACTTAAGAGAACTTTTCTATGGGTCAGCACTTGGAATACACTATTGTTCATTGGGAGTTGGGGATGGCAGGATATCCCAACATATTTTATGATGATAGTATAACCTTAATATCCTAATCTGAGAAAGATAAAATAGACCAATATAACAAATGAATGCAGACACAAAAGTTCTAAATGAGCAACTAAGCAGATAGAATTCAGACCTATGTTAAAATAATATTAAATATTTATTATTTTAGGAATTTCAGATTTATTTCAAGAATGTAAAATCATTTCATCCCAGAACTTCAACCAATATAATTAGCCAATAATATGTTTGCATCAGCCAACCATTGCTACAATAATGCTGAATAACAGACCATTATAAAATCTCAGCAGCATACAATGATAAGCTGTGTTCAAGTGTCAGTGGGATGGCTGGAGGTTGGAGGATCTAAGCTAGCCTCAGCTAGAGAAGCTCTGTTCCACATGTCTCTCATCTCCTTTGGACCAGTGGACTGGCAAAGGCATATTCTTCTTAAGATAATCATCTCAATAAATGCAAATATATATTTGAAGGAAAAATCCACTTCTTTTAGCAAATTAACTTAAGAAAGATATTTTTTTCCATTATGATAAAGTATCTTTTTTTAAGTTTATTTATTTGTTTTGAGAGAGAGAGAGAGTGAGATCGTGCATGAGTGGGGGAGGAGCAGAGAGAGAGGGAGAGAGAATCCCAAGCAGGCTCCACTGTCAGTACAGAACCCAGTGTGGAGCTCAAACTCACAAACCGTGAGATCATGACCTGAGCCAAAATCAAGAGTCAGTTGCTCAACTGACTGAGCCACCCAGATTCCCCATCTAGATTTTAGCCATTATCACACTCAATTCTAAGATACTAAATCATAACCTTTTCATTAAAGTCAAAAAACAATAAAAAACAGAAGTTATCCCTTACTCAGCACTGAAAATACCAGCCAATTCAATAACAAAAGTAAAAGAAAAAGAGATAAAAATATAGTCCAGATTCTTTTTTTGACTCTGGGGTTGGATGTGTTCCAGAATTTAGAAGTTTTGATATTTTAGAAAAGTTCATTTACTATCTATCATGTAATAACAGAAGAAGATGCAGATTTCTATAATCAACACTATTTCTCTATTAAAATGTATAAATAAGGGGTGCCTGAGTGGCTCAGTCAGTTAAGCATCTGACTCTTGGTTTCGGCTCAGGTCAAGATCTCACAGTTCGTGAGATCGAGTCCCACATTTGGCTCCACGCTGATGGCGTGGAGCCTGCTTGGGATTTTCTTTCTCCCGCTCTCTCTGCCCCTCCCCTGCTCACTCTCTCTGTCTCTCTCTCTCTCTCTCTCAAAATAAACAAATAAACTTTTAAAAAATTAAAAATAAATAAATAAATAAAAATGTACGGATATGAACACAAAATGCAAACATAGAGACCATAAGCTGCCTCACATCCATGCCAGTCAGACTTTAGTTCCAAACTTACAAACTTGACATTTTCAAAGTGAATTGCAGATAAGAGGTAGATTGCCTGCCTACACAACCCCAGAGAATTAACTAAAAAAGTATAATAAAAACTTATAAAGGTGATCACTTATTAAAGACATAAAGTACTTTTTGTATATGCCAACAAAACTCAGAAAACACTATTTTAAGAAGATAGTTTTTATAACAGAAACAAGACCTTACATAGCAATGAGCTTAATAGAAGTGTGTATTTTTTTTTGAAGCAAACTTCAAGATTTTACCACAGAACATTAAATAAACTAAAAATAACTGTTTAAAAATCCCTTTTAACTTGATGGGAAGACATTGGATTGTGGAGTTGTCAATTCTTTCAGATTAAAATTATTAAAATGTATATGTTCAATGACATTCTACTCAATATCTTAATAAGGCTTTTTTTGGGAATTTCATAAAAAAAATTACAAATTTCATCTGGAAAATAAATAAGAATAAATAGATTTTAAAAAGTAAAGGACAATGAAAAGACTTCCATCAACATATTAGTTCCCTAGAATATATACTAGAAAGCTATAATAATAAAAATGATGGTAATAATGGAGAAATAAAAATGATAGAAATATATATTTCTTCGTAGCTTTCAAAAGATTCACTTTTAGAATGCTCAAAAATCCACTACAAATGTAATGGATAAGCTTAAGGATAACTTCTATTTTGTGTTTGCCAAGAATATTTCACTTTGTAGACCTAGGCTACTATATAAGTTGTTACTCCTTTCAATCTATCTTTCTTAGCTGAACTCAAGTACTGTCACCACCAGATTTCCTTTTTATTTTTTATCTTGAGAAATTTTCAATTTTAAAATATTTTCAGAGATCATTGGAACCAATGTCTAGATAACAAAATGGCAGCCTTGTGTAATTTTTTGCACTATTATTCTAGACATGTCTATCTAGAATGTTGCTGATAATAATAAAGCATGCAGAAATGAAAATATTTCCTTACATGAGATTGTTTTGTGATATATTTCCTTCAAGAGTAAAAAATAAAGGTATTATGAATGTCTATTCAAGATTTTGGAAAAATCACCTAGACTTAAGGTCATGACCACTTGCCTACCTGTGGCCTTGGTAATAATTGCTACGTCTGTCAATGGCTAAACCTCAGTTATAGGTAGTGTTTGTTATCTATCTCATTCTGCCTTTTAAGGATTTCTCTCTTGGTATAACGTCACAATTCAGCTACCAGAAGAACTTCACCATTTTGTGTCACAGTATTGACAAAGCACCATTTCCATCCCTGTTCCAAATGGTTGCAAAGTTAGAGAAACCTCACAATGGGATGAGACATTGGCAAGGCTCTTAAGAATTTCACATCTCTTTTGAGATTCCAAGTTCTTCTATGCTCAACATTTTGCTGCAAGCAAAGTAACAAACTGCTGCAGGTGGATTGCTAGGAAATAGAGCATCTATTAGACGCCTACGTGGACATAGCATCTCTTAGACTCCTACATGCAGGCTACCCACTGAAGTTAACTGGAGGTGGTCCAGCATCTCCCACAACCTTAAAAACAATACATACACAAATTTCCATCTGCGCTACAAAACATTATTTGTATAATGAAAATAAGTGACATCATGCCAAAGGAATAAAAATTTGTCTGTGAAGCAAGATGGTTTTAAGCGGGATTTGTTTGTGTTGGGATTAGAATTCAAAATATCCTGATAATGTTGGGCAATGGACTGAGTAATGAAAGGAACTGAATAAAGATAAATTCTGGCAAGTAGGATAAAAAAACTGAACTAATGTAGGATGAGGAAGACGTGTTTTATGAGCAGTAATGTGGGTAAAACAGACGGCTGGGTTTGAGTCAGTGGTAACCTCAGCATGAGTCAACAGCAATGTGACCTCGTAAGGTAGCAGACACTTGGTCTGATCCCACCAAGGAAACAGGCTTAGGCCCTGGATCTCCCTCATTATGAGGGATGGAGGCCAACTCAAATGCATGCAGAAGACATTAAGCAGGATGGAAACTTGACCTCAAACTATATCATATGAGAAAAATCAAGTAAACAAGTAATCTAGCAGAGAAGTCCAACGGGAACACGAACGCTGCCTCCAATGCATTGCCGGCTCTGTTCTACGTGCTGCAGAGGCCAACAGGGAGACTGAGCATGACTCAGGGTAAGGAAGAACTTCATAATTTTCAAAATAGCCCAACAATGGAAACATTGCTTTAGGAGTTTCATATCACTAGAGAAGCACAAACACAGCTGGAGGAAAATATCACTTGACAAGGCTTTTGCAGGAATCAGTGGGGAGTTTGGACTAAATGACCTTTAACATCTCTCTCAACCTGAATTCTGTGATTCCTCTACTCTAAAACAAGTATTTAAAAGCAGCAGAACGTGAGGGCACATTTGGTATCTTTACTCCATTCAACCACCCTAATTAATGGAAATTCTCCATTAATCATGGCATCACATGGCATAGACAGAAAGTTAGCCAGCAGTGATGCCAGACAGGGTTCAGACATTGGCTCTACAACTTGCTGACTGAGCAGATGTGGATTAATCCTCTGGAAGCCTCAGCTTCCTGTAAAATGGGGATAACAGCACGCACCTTGCAGAGAGCACACACAAGGGGCCTAGCTCCAGAGATTCACAATCCACAGCGGCTATTATGATTACCATCAAGTCTGAAAACAACATTCCAGTTGTAGTAATGCGATTCGGATTTAGCACAACTTGATACACTTTACTGCCTTAATTAAGAGAAAACCACTGACCAAATCAAATAAGGGGTGAAAAGAATACAATAATAACCTCATCGTTAAGGAACTGTACCAAACTTCTTTCTTTACAAGTGTGGAGTCCTTCTAACTTTTGCATCTTTCAAAATTGCTTAAACACCTGTTTGTTCAAATCTTATAGAGAGGAGTGTAAATTGATACCCTCTGGCTGGAAACAAACACAGTTTGACTAGTGATGTGCAGAACCACAAGGGGTGGGTGGGCTGAGAAATGACAGAGTGGTCTTGGAGGATAGTTTCTTTTTCCACTCATTTCAATCCCGACTAAGGGGGGCCTGATCTCTCAGCAGGAAGCACATTGTTTTATTTTCTGTATTTTTCTTTATCATGAAGTTCCTGGTGAAGAAATGTTTGAGAACATTGAAATACTGCCCCGATAGTTTAATTTTGCTTTTACTTCCCTTGCCAAAGGAGACATATCTAGAATTACTATATGATCCACTAATTCCAATATCGGGTATCTACCCAAAGAAAACACAAACACTAATTTTAAAAGATACATGCACCCCTGCATTTATTGCAGCATTATTCACAATAGCCAAAATATGGAAGTAACCTAAGTATCCATCAATAGACAAATGGATAAGGAAGATGTGGTACACACATATACAATGGAATATTATTCAGCCATCAAAAAGAATGAAATTTTGCTATTTGCAACAACATGGATGGATCTAGAGAGTATAATACTAAGTGAAATAAGCCAGAGGAAAACAAATGCCATAGGACTTCAGTCACATTTGGAATTTAAGAAACAAAACAAAGGAAAAAAAAAAAAAAGACCCTTCAATAGAGAAAACAAACAAACAACAGAGAGGAGGTTGGGGGGGGGGGGATGGGTGAAATAGGTGAAGGGGATGATGAAGAGTACACTTATTGTGGGGCACCAGGGTGGTTCCGTCAGTTAAGCATCGGGCTCTTGGTTTCAGCTCAGGTCATGATCTCGTGGTTCATGAGTTCAAGCTCCGCTTAGGATTCTCTCTCCCTCTCTCTGCCCTTCCCCACTCATTCTTTCTCTCTCTCTCTCTCTCAAAATAAATAAATAGATAAATAAATAAATAAATAAATAAATAAATAAATAAAACAAAAAAAAACAGTACACTTAGTGTGATGAGCACTAATGTATAGAATTGTTGAATCATTATGTTGTATATCTGAAACTAAGATTACACTGTATGCTGATTATACTTGAATAAAAAGAATTTTAAATAAAACATGTTTTAATTAAAAAAATCTAAATGTTGCTATTTTTCTTTCAGTGAGATGAGGAAAAGAAAAGGTGTGAACACAATTTTCATTACTTTGAGTTTACCAAACTCTGGTTGGAAGTATCCATCTTGGTAATAACTATATGTAAATACAGAGATTTCCTAAAATTTTCCAAGATCTGTTCCTGAGGTTCACCTGCAAGTATACAGAGCTGCATGGTATAATAGGAGGACCTGTGGCTCTACCTTAAATAGACCTGTGTTCTGGCTGATTTGATCTGGAAGTCATCCTTTTCAAACATAAACAAATCAAGTCACTCTTCTGCTCAGAACCCTCCTGAACCTCAAGGCCCAGAACCGTTACCATATCCACCAGGCCCTATGTGATGCAACTCTTCCCTTGCTATTGTCAAATCACATTCCTTGCTACTCCTCCCTTCCTGTATCCATTCTGGCCACACTGACCTTGGGTATGAGGACACCTCAGGGCCTTTGCATTTGCTGTTCTCTCTGCCTGGAATGCTCCTTCCCCAGATATCCATGTGATTCACTCCCTCACCTCATTCAGGACTCTGTTTGAATGTCCCCTCCACTGAACATTCTATATACAAGAGTACTCTCCTTCATTACCCTTTATCTCTTACCTTGCTTAATTATGTTTCTTAGCATTTACCATTATCTGACCTACTACATACTTATTTGTGTAATTTTTATTGGATTTCCCCCTCCCATTAGAATATAAATCCATGAAAGCAGGGACCACATCTGTTTTGCTCACTACTATGACTCCAACAGGTAGAACAGAACCTAGCTCATGACAGACACACAATAAATATTCACTGAATGCATGAATTAAGGAATGACCTTGCATAAGACACACAATCCCACTTGTGTTCCAATCTTGAAAATTTCTAGAAAATTTTTAACTTTTCCTCATGCTCTAACAGTCTGTGATTCTTCAGTTTCCTAAGCCAGTGTTCTCAATCATTATATTAGAAAAAGAAAGAAAAAGTTCTTATCATAGATTGGATGGTTTATAAACAACAGAAACTTACTCCCCACAGTTCTGGAAGCTGGAATATCTAAGATCAAGTCACCAGCAGATTCTGTGTCCAGGGATATCCCCTTCCCAATTCATAGATGACATAAGTTTGCTGTAACCTCACAAGGCAGAGAGGGTGAAGGAACTCTGTAGGGCCTCTCTTATAAGGGCATTAATCCCACTTATGAGGGCTCTGCTCTCATGACCTATTCACCTTCCAAGACCTCACTTCCAATGCCATAACACGAGGGCAGAGGGGGAAATTTCAACATAAGAATTTTGAGGGTACATAGACATTCGGGCTCTACAAAGTAGGGGAAGGGGCAGCTCATTCCTTTAATGTCATGAAAAGGATTCAGGACTTGGTTAATTGAAATATGTGATAATGTACATCCTTACATCTGCAGACAGCTAACACAAAAAGAAGGTTCTAAAAACATCAGAGCAGTCAGATTGTCCTCAGCTTGCAAAACCTGCTTTACACTGGGTCACCGCTATCATCATTAACCCTCAATTACCACTTATCCTTATTTCCCTAATATGTTGAATAACTAAACACTTGCCTTCCACAAATGGTTAGGGGTATACCCACCCCTATTTCAGAGATGACAGACTGAGGATCAGCTAGAACAAAAACTTGACCAACAATAATTTCTCTCGGGTACAAAACTGTAATAATTCGAGGGGCTAGAACACAGCACATCAAACATTTATTGGGCAGCGGTGGAGCTAGGATTTAAAGCTGCATGTGGGGCACCTGGGTGGCGCAGTCGGTTAAGCGTCCGACTTCAGCCAGGTCACGATCTCGCGGTCCGTGAGTTCGAGCCCCGCGTCGGGCTCTGGGCTGATGGCTCAGAGCCTGGAGCCTGTTTCTGATTCTGTGTCTCCCTCTCTCTCTGCCCCTCGCCCGTTCATGCTCTGTCTCTCTCTGTCCCAAAAATAAAATAAACGTTGAAAAAAAAATTTAAAAAAAAAAAAAAAGCTGCATGTATCTGGGTGCAAGGCCAGTTCTTTTTTCTCTCTGCTCTGTGGCCTCTCAGTACTCACGTGGTCAGGAAGTTCAGAGGCAATTCACGTGAAGCACATAGACCACGCTTCTGAAGACTCCTTAATCGATTGCCTCTCTGACTCATTTCTGCCATAAAATGTCTGTCTTCTTGGAATCATGAAATGGTAGAGTACGGTGAAAAGAAACCAACAAGACAAAACACATCAGGATGAGTACTCAAGAATTCTATTTCAAGTCCTGCCTCTGACTCTTACAACATACCACACTTAGGTTCCCAGAACTTCCGTTTTCTTATCTACATAATGGTGTGATCAGCGTCTTACTCAGAGCATTCCTGAGAGGACATACTATCTGGCACTTAGTAGGCCTGCAGATCTTGTACTCATTCTAAAACACTAACGAGGAGATCTGATCTCTGCGGACCTCACAGTCCATCTGCTGTGCCAGCTGCTTCACTAATCAGACGAGTTACCACTAGAGGACACTGAGCTAGCAGGAAGCTTAAGAAAGAACGAGACTGAAGGAAATCAAGACACCTAGTAGAGCTAGTGGCCTCTCCCTACTATGGGTTGTTGAACTGCATGTGTAATCACCACACTGCCCTGTGGGAGAGGCTTCCAGAGGACAGATGTCCTCTGAGGGTCACTAAGAAGACCAACAATTCTATTTCAATGCTGTGATTAGATGGCAGCATCAGTATTTACGAGGGTATCTCATCATCCTTACACCAGCCACAGAAAGACAACAATCCCCCTGAAGTTTCTAACAATACTGGACTCTAGGCTTTAATCACAATGATCAGAGATCTTTCTCTGTACTTTCACTAATACACTGAGATGGAAACTTCAGGCATCTTCACTGTGTAAGTTTAGCAGGAAAATTTTATTTGCCTTGCTCATGTAAAAGATATTTATGTGCATATGTCATGTATACAAGCTTGTCCCCTGTTCCTTTCCTGACTCTTGTCCAAAAGAAAATGAAATCTCTTAGACATATTTAGGCAGGCATTACCAGGAAAGGAAGTCAGAAATGAGAACTTGAGGTCATCCCCTGTAAATGTGCTTAACACAAGACAGAAGTATTTACTCTCCCTCCACACTGAATACTATTTCCAGAATTTTCTGTTTTAGACTGCAAAATCTTTAACAGCAAAGATGGAATTCTATGATCGAACATTTAATTCAATAAAGGTCCCATATTCAAAGGCTGGTCTTCATTGGCATTAGCATGATCATATAACTTATGACACAAACAGTTATCTTTGAGAGTTGGGGGGGGTGTTAATAATTGTGATAGACAACAGACATAAACTGATGAGGTTGTGATCACTTTGTGCTTAATTGTGTCTAGAAACCATCCCACTAAAACTTTTACTATTTCGATATTTTACCTTAAAAAAAACCCTCTCCTTAGGCAATTTCTTTACTTAAAAATTATTTGTGCTTTTTCTATACAAACAAGACTGGCTTGGTTCCCAGGACAAGTTGGTATCTGCCTCCTTAGAAATAAGTGGCATTTATCTCTCTCCCTCTCTCCCTCCCTCCCTTGTCTATTAACCCTATGAGCCATTTCTTCAAGTAGAGTCTCTCTGGTAACTACATTCTTCTAGACTTCCTCCTCTGACCTCCCAGACAGACTCTACACAACTACACTTGTCTTCTATCTGTAACTGCTTTCAAATGCTTCTAAGTTATTGTCATTTCAAAAGACAAAAATTGTTTCCTATTCTAAACAACACTTACAATCCATTTCTGCAAGAATGAAAATGACCTATCAATTATTCAATTAATGGCCCCTAAAACGTAAATTCTTAAAAAAAATTCTTTAATGTTCATTTATTTTTGAGAGACAGAGAGAGACATGGCACAAGCAGGGGAGGGGCAGAGAGAGAGGGAGACACCAAATCCAAAGCAGGCTCCCGGCTCTGAGCTGTCAGGACAGAGCCCGATGTGGGGCTTGAACTTGTGAACTGAGAGATCATGACCTAAGCTGAAGTCGGACGTTTAACTGAGTGAGCCACCCAGGTGCCCCTAAAATTGTGCTTGTTTAATATGAGCGCAGAAATAGAGACAGAGATAGGGTGTTGAATCAGTCAATCTGGCAGCTGGAGACAAGAAGCAGCTCCCAGGGTTGTTGATGTATGTCAAGTCACACAAGTGCACACCTCCACTTGGCTAATTTCCTATGAACAATATGTCAGTGTGTTTGCTGGAAAGTCCCACAGAAAGGAAGTGAGCATTACAAGTGTGTTGAATATTACATATTAAAATTCACATCAAATGAGGAAGTAGAAAGAAAGTAATGGACCAAGAGAAGACCAACAACAACGGTCACACTTTGTTGTTCTCTCTGCCTCCTGGGCATGCAATTAAAAAAAAAAAAGTTAGAATATTTGTTATTAAAAAGAAAACTGTCTTGATTCTTCAAACTCCTCCCCGATTAGTTCAAATGAGAGGTGATCTAGATGTGTAACAGAAAAGTAAAAAATAAAAACAAAATCCTTCTATATTGAAAAAAGTAAAGTGGTTTAAAGTTTTCTGGGCTACGTCTTCTCTGTTTTGAGCAAGAGGCACTTCTACTTTTGTTCTCACTTGCCCATTTGTTCAAAATAGAAGGTTCCACCACCACAACTTAAAAAAAAAAAATTCTCCAGGGTGACTAGCTCAGAGACAAAAAGAGTTTCAATTAGGCAGTAGCTGTGTTGTGAGCAGCTTACAACTAGCATTCCAGAAGGAATCTAGCCGTCTGCAAGGCATTTTTAAAAACAGCTCTACATGTCCCTTAACAGCCAACCCCAATCACCTACAAATATATTTATTATATGATGTCATCAGTTATTCTAATAACAGTTTCTACATGACATTGTTTTTAAAAAATACCTAGCAATCAGGTTGGTCGAAACATCACTCTGACTTATACACACACTTAGTCTCTTTTCATCTTCCACCCCTTTCGGCCTGCCCTGAAGCACAAAATGTTCAGTGAGTAGGACCCGTCGTTATTTATTTCTCAAGGGACCCTGAACACTGGACTTCTGTTTATAAGTTCAGTTACCAAACACTTCCCCAGAACACTCAACCCACAGTTAAACCCTATTAGTTAATTTGGTCTCCATGAATACACCATACATGGGGCCTATTTTCTGGTAAAAACAAAGTTAAACAAAAAATAAAAGATTTGCAAATGTTTTTCTCATAAATAAAAAGGTGTTACCCAAAAGAGCCTCTTGTTTAGAGGCATAGAGGTGGTCAAGGATAAAAAACAAAACACACACACACACTTCTGAGCACTAAAATACAATTTTGCATCCAAGTAGGGGTGAAAGGTTTGATGCCAGTGCACATAAGCATTATAATTATAAATTAGCTGATCTCTCCTGGGTCCTGCTGGGCACGAACAACATTTGGCCATGTTTGTGTCAATTTACCCTAAAGTCATTACTCAAGAAACAGGCTTATGCTCCTCACTTACCATGTTCTTTTTAAAGCACTGGGAGTGGTTCACAAAAAAGAGCCTTTTGTGAGGCAACGAGAAACTTTTGCTAGTAGTGTGAATTTTACCCCACCTAATTGTGAAATTCCTTTTTTAGTGTATAGGATTTCCTCAAGGTGAAATAACTCTCATTCAGTGATTTGATACAAAGGGCATACCATGTTAAATTTCCCATAAAATCTAATAAATCAAGGAGGGAAGTAAAATCCAGGACTTAGCCTTTTCCTCCTTACAAATTGCTCCCTGTCTTCTAGTGTGTTAATCCTTACTTCGCCTGTCATCTCACCTTGCTGTACTCATGCCCAAAAGAATGGCTGAAAGCATAGTTAGGCTTATTTTATACTATTAAATAAACTGCAATGTTTAAAATTAATTGAATTCTTTTTAACTTTTTAAAAAAATTTTTTAATGTTTATTTATTTTTGACAGAGAGAGGGAGAGACAGAGCATGAGTGGGGAGGGGCAGAGAGAGGGAGACACAGAATCTGACACAGACTCCAGGCTCTGAGCCATCAGCACAGAGCCCGACGCAGGGCTCAAACTCATGGACCATGAGATCATGACCTGAGCCAAAGTCAGACACTCAACCGACTGAGCCACCCAGGCGCCCCCAATTCTTTTTAGTTTTTAAGTCAAAATTATCATGTTGAAAAAAACCCTGAAACTGTACGAAATGTCTCTATGCCAAATTTAAGCCCTCATTGGGAAATGTCCATATGCCTGGTTGTTTCCTTACCTGTAGGTCAGCTGGGTGCTGCCTGGAGTATCTGAGCATGCTGGAAAGACAAGGAGGGTATGAAAGTAATTCTGATCTAGGCCTGGTGGAATAACCTCAACATCTAACCCAATCTAACCATTCAGCCCCTATAGAACTTCCCCTTAAGGACCCTGAAAGGCAAAAAATGACAATCCTTCTTGGTCACATCTTTCTGTTTATCGCCAGTTTTGTTTTTGTTTATTCTATTCTTCTTAGTCTCAGTAACTCCTAATGGCCCTAATGGCATCTCTGGCTGTAAAGAGCTAATGTAACTGGCTGTCACTTAACAGCCATGCCTATCTGCTAAGGGACAGAGTTTGTAAATATGGGTCATAATATAAATGACATTTTATGACCATTATGCCTCAAAAGCGAATTCTCCCTCCCCACCACCAAAAAAGTTAAAACTTCCTGGAAAAGGCTTTCTTGCCTTACTGTACATCTCTCCTCTAAAAAGGAAAGAAATTCAAATATGACAACTTCCCAAATTTATTGGTGAAGCTCTGTTTTTGCTTAAGAAAAAAGAAATAGGTGAACACTTCTGACTGTCTCCAATATAGACTTTCCCTCTAAGCCCCAAGACAATATATGTATTGGCTTACATGGCATGGGCCTTCCTGACGGAGAACATATCCCTGTTCCGATGAAAATATTAGCTTTCCCTTATAAGAACTGGGAGAGCCAAGAAACAATCTCTCTGTCTGGAGCCAGTGCCCTCCACCCAAGCATATTATTATTGTAGTAATCTATTTCATAAAAAAAAAAAAAAAACAATATTTGATCAAAATTAAATTAGGATGTCTCATAGTCTGGAGCCTCCATTGCTTGGTTTCATTCTTCACAAGTCCAAATTTGACCCAAAATTTGGAGATTAAGATACCTGAATAAAAACACATCCTTGCTGATTTTGCAAGCTTTCCAGCTATGTCGACCTAGAAACCAGCCAGTCTCATAGAGTTAAAAGGATTCTTAATGTTTATCTAGTCTTATGGAGAAACTGAGGCCAAGAGAGATCAAACAACTTCCCACAGGGCTCAACTAAACAGCACCAAGAACCAATCTCTCCTGCCTCCTCATCCAGGACTCTCCACATTTACACCATATCACCATTATTTAGGTCAGCATTCGATCTGTGAACCATAATGCACCCACTCTTTATTTTCACAAATATTCTAACATTCAACAAACTTACATAAAACATATTTAATAACTAGCATTTAGGGAACTATCATCTTACAAAAATTTAGTATTTGGTAAATCAAACCACCTAGTTTTCTGATATATTATATCCCTTTAATCAAAGCTCTAAATCTAGAAGAAATTCAAGCACAAAGCCAGAAAAATAAATTAGGAGGGTGGGCCCCACTAAACATGGCAGGCCTCAAGGCAAGTGTCCCAAGGGGTGGGTAAGAGAGCAGCCAATCAAGAGCGCCCACTGAGGGGGCGAAGAAGCAGTGCAAGAATGGGGCAGAGGTGGATATTCAGAGCCAGAGATCCACCCCTGTGTTCAGGTTAACTGCCCAGACTGCACAGGGTGAACAGCCCTCAAAATAGCTCTGCCAAAAGCTAGCAACAAACACAATAATGCCCAAGAACATTTTTGTTTTGAATGTCTTCAAATTACTAGAAATTTCTGAACAATGTCCCCTCCCCAGCCGCTACCTTCAGGCATTATATAATTCACACTTACATAACCACTCTGTGACATTTCAATGGCCCTTTTATATTTCACCAAAACTATTTTTCCCATTTTCCAAGGTGAATTACGAAAGCATCTTAAGGCATATGACTCAGACATTGAAAGTCATCTTGTAACTGAAGACACTACCCAAGCCATCTCCCACCACCTTTTGTACCCATGGACACACACCCACACCATTCCCTAAAATATGTGGAAGCTTATACACAACTGAAAAAAAAACAAATTGGAAAAACCTAGGGAAGGCAGTTGTTTCTGTCTATCCAGTGTAGAATCAGAATCCCTCAAGTAGATCAGGCTGGGAATTCATCACCAGGGTTTACAGAGCATCAACCAGGGCCAAGGTATCAATCATTGTTGTGGCTGTATTCTTCAGGGCAGTTGGGGTCTCTTTTTTAAAACAGATCTGCTTAGGGGTGCCTTGGGGGCTCAGTCAGTTAAGCGTCTGACTCTTGATTTCAGCTCAGGTCATGATCTCGTGGTTCATAGGTTAGAGTCCTACATTGGGCTCTGCACTGACAGTGCATAGCCTGCTTGGAATTTTCTCTCTCTTTCTTTGTCTCTCTCTGCCTCTTCACTTCCTCCTCTCCCAAAATAAATAAATAAATCTTTAAAAAGTTTTTTTAATAGATAAAACAGACCTACTTACTGAGCAGTAAACCTAAATACCATACTGGTTCCTTTAGAAGGGGAAAAAAAAGCCAATTACCAGATGTTCAAGGGAATCCTCCAATTACCCTGGAAAACACAGCCCTTCATCAGACCACAAGGTGGGTAATACCTGCTCCTCCCAAACTCTGGATTTTAAGTGCCCCTACTGTGTGTTCTTAACTCTCTCTGTTTTTCCAATGACAGCATTTACCCAACTGTGTTTTAACTGCCTAGGTCTGAAATTCCCTTTAGACCATAAGCTCCATGAGGACAGGAAACATGTTCTCTCATTCACCATTGTACCTCTAGAACTATTACTGTGACAGTTCAACAACGTCATGAATTCATTCAACAAATGTTTGTTAAGGACCTACTCTGTACCAGGCTCTGTTCTGTGTGTTGGAGACACAGTGTGAACACAAAAAAGATCAAGTACTCAGATCTCATTGAGTTGCTATTGTAGCGGAGATGTAGAAGATGTCATTCCGTTCACTGAGATTCCCTTCACTGAGTCAGCACATCCTCTCCCTGTTCCTGTGTATTGGCTCCCAGCTCTCAATTGTTCCCATTCCCAAGCGAACTGTTCTCAGCTGAGGGGTACTGCCTCAGCCAGGAAATCACAATGCCCCCTCCCTAGTCCACAGCCAATGACTAACTTATAGGGCACAAAGGACCAGCTCCTCATATCCAGGTACAATTTGTGCACCAAAAATTCTTTCCTGAGACTAGACTTCACCTGACACCACCTCCTTGTCTGACTGCCTCCCCTCATGCTCTCCTGCTTCTCTTCTTCCCCTGAAGGTTCTTCTTGAACAGAATTCCTTTGGTATGCATTTGAATCCTACCCTCAATCTCTGCTTCTACGAAACCCAATCTAAGCAAGAAGGGAAGACAATAATAAGCAAGGAAACATGTAAATGTACACTATATCAGATGGAGAATAATATATCAAGGGAAAGATGGAGGGGTATACTGGTAGAGATGAGTCCTATTTTAGACAAAATGGTTAGGGAAATACTTCTCCATTAAGATGACGTTGGCAGAGACCTAAAGGAAGTGAAAGTCTGGGCATGAACATTCCAGGCAGAGGGAACCTCGCAGTGAGGAGCAAGTGTGCTTATCATGGTTGAAGAGCTAGAAGGAGGCTGGGATAAAGCAGTTAGGGGGAAGGTGGGAGGACAGTGGTCGTAAGCAGATGATTGGGTGTTGGTATTATTAAAGAGGACTATCACAGGGCCTCCTTGTTCCCACTGCAAAATCATGGAAGTATCAGAACACCGAAATAAGAGCAACCTGAAGATGAACAAAGTCATCTTATAAGACTGATAAGTCTTTCAACGTTTATTTATTTTTGGGACAGAGAGAGACAGAGCATGAACGGGGGAGAGGCAGAGAGAGAGGGAGACACAGAATTGGAAACAGGCTCCAGGCTCTGAGCCATCAGCCCAGAGCCCGACGCGGGGCTCGAACTCACAGACCGCGAGATCGTGACCTGGCTGAAGTCGGACGCTTAACCGACTGCGCCACCCAGGCGCCCCAAGACTGATAAGTCTTAAAGGACTTGCTGAAATGGTACAGATGAGAAAATGTGTACGTGAATTTTATAAGGATATGATGAAAGTGCAACATTACAGGGATGCCTGGATGACTCAGTCAGTTAAGCATCTGACTTTGGCTCAGGTCATGAGCTCATGGTTCATGGGTTCAAGTCCTGCATCAGGCTCCACACTGTCAGCACAGAGCTTACTTGGGATTCTCTATCTTTCCCCCCCCCCTCTCTGCCCCTCCCCCACTCACACTTTCTATCTTAAAAATAAAAAAAATTTTTTAAAAAGTGGAAGATTACAGATATCTTAGTAAAAATGAACAAATAAAAGAGAATGGTAGTGGAGTTCTCCATTCCCTTCCCATATTTTTTCATGAGGGTTTTTTCCCTCTTCTTTTACGCTTACCCCTCTCTCCACCTGTATTCTGTCCATCCTAATCTGGGATGTGACACTCTCATATCAGTTCTGAATTATTACACTTCTATTATTTCACTACTTTGGTGACATTAATATAAAATATTACACAACTGTATTTATGGGAAGGAAGAGAATCATACTTTTTTCTCTTCTCCTTCTCTTCGGTTTTCATCCTTTTTCCTTTTTTTCTCTTCTTTTCCATATTCTCTTCTTCTCTTGCACTTGAGAAATAGTTGTTTCAGTAAACAAATATAGGCTTGTGCCATACTTACTCAGCAATCGTCCTTCCCTCTATTGCCTAACACTAATCAGGATAATAACTACCACTCGATTAACACAAACTATTGTTAGCAAAAAGCAAACCAGAAACTACAGAGTGATTCTCAAAAAAAAAAAAAAAAAAGTATATTATGGACAAATTTCTGTTCTCTTTGTGGATAATAGTACTCACATGAAGAGTGACTCCACAGCATATGCATCATACTTATATTAACAGTGGCTAAAACATAAGATGTTTTCTGCAGGCTTGACACTGTGCTAATCGACTGACATCTATCATCTCATTGAAGCTTTACAACAACCCTATGAGGTGGTTATTATTATTGCCCCCATTTTACCCATGAGAAAATGAGGCATGGAAATAATGTAACTTCCCCAGGGTCACACATCTAGTCCTTGGCCCATCTGGGAATGCAGCCAAGGTTGAGTGAGTCCAGAACAGGAACTCCTGAATTCCACTCTGCATTGCCCTCCCCTAACCCCATTACACCAATTCACAACTTTTTGCTTCTACCTCCACCACCCCCACAACTGTTCTGTGAGCTTCCTGAGAGTGGAAACTAAATTTTATTCATCTCTGCCCACCAGGAACAGTAGTAGGGGCCCAATAAAGTATACTTCTGTTTTCCCCACTTGAGTTCCAAACTAAATAAGGGATAAGACAAAAGAGTAAGGCAGATACAGATGAAAATATGAGCTTCATTACTGAGAAATATTGGCTGAAGAAGGAACCACGGGCTTCCTGGTGCTGAACCCCAGAGTTAGCGATACTGATCCTCTGGTCATGGACAACACCAGGAAAACCACAGGCTTCCACCCTAAAATGTAGCACTTGGAGGAGCAGACCATAACGTGTGTGGACAGAGAAGAAGGGCCCTTCCATACCTGGCTGACAGCCCTTACTCAATAACAATAAGCAGAGAGCACCTAGAGAGTGACCAATGGCAGTCTTTCCACAGAAAAATAGGAAGCCAAGACCTAGGAGGTTCCAACTGCCTCCCCCGACCTTAGTACCTGGAACTCAATGTTCTTGAAATAGTTAGACACAAGGATTGCACTAAGGATAAAGAACAACTTTATAATGAGCTGTGCAATATGACCCATAATTAATCAGTACTCTAAAAGCAGAGAGTCCAAATCCAGATCGGATTTGGGGAGAGAACTCAGGTTCCTTAATTCCTGTATCAAGTGAACAGTCCGCTGGTTCACAGAGGGATGCTCCCATTTTAAGCTCAGATTTTTATTGAGGGTTCAGTTGGGCTGGATGGAGGCCAGAATATCCTGGCATGTCTTCTGGGTCCTAGGGGTGGGATATATGCATAAGCCCCAGCAAGTCTGGAGGCATCACTGAGAACCAGAGCCCCATGAGAACCAGAACACTGCTGGCCAGGAAGTGAGCACACATGTGGCACTTTGTGGCTAGGTGGCAGTGGCACAGCCCAGAGATTTCAGAGAAGGGAAGAAGCAACAGAGCAGAACAACAGTGGAGAGCTCCACTGGCTACCCAGGGCACTTCCCTTTGCCACTAGAAGACATTAGTCATACCCAAGACCTCTCCAACAGCAGGATGTTTATGGAATTATAGAATCTGCTGCCTACCATCCTATCCACCCCCTTTCCCTAGTCATCTCATTGAATTCATATGTGTCAATATTTTTACTTTGGGTGGGGGGAGCTATTGAAACCAGAACCTATAAGTCAGCCAGCCAAAGCAAAATAGCACAGCCATGCACAGAATTTGAGTCTTCTTGGACAGTCTATACTCAAAGAAAATAAGCTTTTCTTAAATTATCAAAATTGGCTCTTCTCACTCTAAATAGATTAAATTTTGACCTTCCAAATTGACTCTGACTCTGTTAACCCAGGGGAGTTGTTCTCTGTTGCCAAATAAGAAGTGGGGACTAAACACAATCTCAAGAATGAAAAGTTGGCACCCTCTCACCAGGAACCCAAGTATCATGGCCTAACCCTTACCACCAGATTTTGTTCAGAGATCTGGGTGAAAGAACCAGAGAAAACTGCTTAATCAATAGCTATTTACTTCTGTGGATGTTACTTTAGAGATTTTATCCTATCCAAATAACACTAAAGGTAACCATGTAATTATAATCAAACTAGATGTCAACAAACCCCCCAATACCCCTCCCCGTATATTTATCATCCTAATATAGTCTAAGCCTGTGCTCCCCAGCACAGAGGTGAAGCTGAGAGTTTCTATAAACAGTTTCATCCTTGTCTATTCTGGTCTGCTTTGCACAGATAAAATCAGTGGTCGAATCAGAGATTTCACTGCTAGCCCCAGCTCTATCACAAATAACCCAGTGAGGATCAGGGAAAACCAGACCAAGGATGACTCAGTAAAATCCATTGTCTAGGGGAGAGACATCAGAACAGGACCAAATGGCAGTAACATTTGTGTAGAAGGAGCATGGGTCTATAAAATGTTATCTCTGGAGCTAAGCTGTTCAAACAAAAAGATAAAATCTTGAAATAATGGTTAAATTGATGTAATCTACTGTGAAAGGTTCCAACCCTGTCTGTGATATCATCCAAGGCCAAGTTCAATCAGGCGCGATGGGAATGATGCTATCTCTGCCCGGTTCTGTCTAGACAAACACAACCACCTAAAAAAGCATTAGGGTCCAGGTCAGTTGTCAACCAGAGATAATCTCTAAAATCATGGAGGCAACAGCAAAGCTATTTCTCTACTCACCTTTCAGCAAGACAATAAATGTCAGAAGGTTGTGCTTAGAGCTGCCGGGGTTAAATTTCACACACCGGATAAATTCGGGTTAATAAAGGTAACATGTGGATCACATTCTGATTTGGCTTTAAAGAAGGGAGATTAAGTTATTTTCCTTGGAACAAATTGCAGAACCCAGAAATTATTATTTTGAAGATATAAAGAAAGAATTGATATAAGGGAAAGTACTAGGTAATTAAATGCTAGCATCAGTGCTAGAAAATAATTTAACATTTTCACTTCACCAAACTCTCCATCTTGGTTTTCTGTTGCCCGCTGACTGAAGTGCTTTTTGGAGTTACACAATTATCAGAATCACTCAGTTGTCAAAATAGTTCATCTTGCATCCATTATCCGGATTAACTATCAGTGTTGGTAAACTTTAGTTTGCAATTCTTGAAACTAGTTAATGATAGGGTGCGAATCAAAATCACAACTGAAAAATGTCAGAGTTACCGATTTTTCTTAAGAATATTTACAAAAAATTACCTATCTTTTGAAACCAAAAGCCTATTTTTGGAATCAAAAATCAAAAAATTATTTTAAAAACGTAGCACCTCAAAATGATACAAAATAATTTATTTTTTTTAATTTTTTTTAACGTTTATTTATTTTTGAGACAGAGAGAGACACAGCATGAACGGGGGAGGGGCAGAGAGAGAGGGAGACACAGAATCGGAAACAGGCTCCAGGCTCTGAGCCATCAGCCCAGAGCCCGACGCGGGGCTCTAACTCGCGGACCGCGAGATGGTGACCTGAGCTGAAGTCGGGCGCTTAACCGACTGAGCCACCCCGGCGCCCCTGATACAAAATAATTTATAAATCAATTAGACTTGATGATTAGTTACAATCAATAAAGGTAGTAAAAAAAAAAAAGCATCGATGCTAGATGTATGCAGAAAATTAAATAAAGCTTAGAGAACACATTTAAGCTTTAAGGTAAAATGTAAGAGGAACTAATGAGGAGACCCTGGTATCTGGTACCTCCCTCATTTCTTACTCCCTTCCACAGAGGACACCTAAGGCACCTCCTAATACATTTTATACTTATTTGTTTTAAAAAGCAAACAAATAGGCCAATATAGATATAGAGACTTTATCACACGCACACAAGAAACATCCATGACCTGTGGTGATATGGCAAGACTCATGATTTCTCTCCTTCCAGATGGTCCCTGGGTTCATTGCTGAAGGATGCACACTTCTGTTCCCATCTCAACCCAAGAGTAAAAGTTTAACCACCTTTCTCGACACCGTGTCCAACACCTGGGTGCTTTGGGCCTCCTAGCTCTACTGGGAATTGTTATAAAGGCAGAAATGTGCTGCTCAGTGTCTTCTTGGTGACTTGGATGAAAAGAGCAAGCTTAGGGGACTGATGCTTCTCCTGAGAACCATTTCTCGTGTAGACTGCCTCACACCTATTGGGGGAATAGCCAGAAATAACCTTGGTGCTCACTTTTATGGGAAACAGGGTTTCCTGAATGACTTCTGAAGTGTCCTCACTCACAAACTAGGGAGGCAAGGCTTCTCCTAAACATGAATCTGTACACTAAAGATGTTTGTCACTTAAGCATGCTTACTGCAGACCAACCTCACTTCTAGAAATCAGCATCAATGACATTTCGGCTTTAGCCCTGACAGCTCTGTGCCCCACATCCCTTCATAAATATCACCCTTGCACTGAGTGACCAGTGCCTCCCTTCTCCTCAGTGAAAGCTTTCCCAGTCACAGCCATACCCCCCACCTCACCCGACTAGCTCCAGAAGATGGCAGAAGCCCAGCTTTTCTAGGCTTATTTTAACCCCAGCAGATGTGCAGCACCGGTGGTTCGAAAGGGCCAAAGCTGCCTTCTATACGCTACCAATGGACATGTCCATTCATCAAAAACTCCAGCTTTGGAATGGTTTGAGGAGGGTACAAGGGTATGGCATTTCACATACGTTAAGCTCTGGGGTGTGACGGCTCCCTCCGAGACACAGCGTCTGTGGGAGCTGGTAGACAGCCAGTTTGGGAATGAGAAGCGTTTTGAGACCAGCCTCATTGTGGTTGTGTCCTGCAGTGACTTCTCACGGAGCCAAAGCATTGCCTTCCCCGACTCCAGAACAGATGGCCCTTCCCTCAGCCACACTTGAAACTTTATCCTCCCCCTCCTTCCCTTAACATCCCTCTAAATCTCCACAACCAGATGAAACACTCCCTCTCCTTGGCCTCCACTGCATTTTGTACTGCTCATGATATTTTAAATATTTAATTTGCATTATAAAAATATGTGATTGTTTAATATCCCAATTAAATGGTAAAAAAGAAAGAGGTTTTTGTTTTTGTTTTTTTACTTCCACAGCACCTACTGCTATGCCCTGATCTGATAGGAACTCATTAAGTATTTGTTATATTGGGGGCGCCTGGGTGGCTCAGTTGGTTAAGCGTCCAACTTCGGCTCAGGTCACGACCTCACAGTTTGTGGGTTCGAGCCCTGCGTCGGGCTCTGTGCTGACAGCTCGGAGCCTGGAGCCTGCTTCGGATTCTGTGTCTCCCTCTCTCTCTGCCCCTCCCCTGCTTGTGCTCTGTCTCTCTCTCTGTCTCAAAAATACATAAAACACTTAAAAAAAAAAGTATTTGTTTTATTGAACAGAGACAGTACACTTGGTCTGCCACCATCACTGGTATGTTGCTAAGATTAATATTTCCATCTATCATTCTAACATATTTGAAAGCCTCAAAAAGAGATATATTAGAGGCACCTAGGTGGCTCAGTCAGTTGAGCATCAGACACTTGATTTCGGCTCAGGTCACGATCCCAGGGTCATGGGATGGAGCCCTGCATCCCGCTTGCGCTGAACATGGAGCGTGCTTAAGATTCTTTCTCTCCCCTGCTGCCCCTTTCCCCCACTGGCACGCTCTCTTTCTCTCTCTAAAAAATAAAAAATAAAAAAGAGGTATTCTAATAGAACCCAGTGAAAAAATTATTTCAGTTAGGATTCAATTTGACTTTTTACCCTTTTTTTAAAGGAAACATTATTTAGACCAAAAACCTAGTACTTAAGGACTTCCTTATGCAGGTCACTAGATGTTGGCAAAGATATATAATATGGTTAGGCAACATTTAAATTATTAATAACAATTAACCATGATAGAATAGAGATATTTTTTTTCTGCCACTGAAATGTCCATGCTGTCCCTCTAGAGGGTGATTATGTACCATGCCATTGAAATCCTACCTGCCCCATCTCAAAAATTAAGTGTTTTATGATACGGAAGCCGCTCACCACCCTGAAGTATATTAAATTTCTCCCTCTATCTCATCCTGAGAATTGCCTTGTCATTTCCATCAGGCTTTCGTTCCAGGGACTCATCCCAGCACAGCACTGCAGACAGGTGCAGCCAGCAAACTCGCCAAATGGCAGGAGCCAGATCCTGGAAATCCGAGTTAGAGAATGATACACAAACCCATCATACCCAGGCTGACTGCAGTTATCAGAATCACTGGGTTGCCAAAATAGTTCATTTTGCATTCATTATCCAGATGAACTAGTGATGTTGATAAACTTCGGTTTGTGATCCTTTAGTTAGCTATAGGATGCAAAACCAAAATCACAAATGAAAAATGTCACAGAGGGTTACCTGTTTTCTTCAGAAACAAAGAGCTGTAGGCACATCAGCGGGTGATTCCAGTGAGCACGAAAGAGAAATGGGTAGCAGAATCACGTAAACCAGCCTCTGATGTCCTCGCCTCTCCCATCAGGGCGTTCTACCCACACTTCCTCTGCCCAAGACAGAGTGTGATGGTGCCTCCATGTCTGCCCAGGAATGACATGTGGTGTAGTTAAAAGCATACTAGATCCACATTCAAATCCCTCTCCAGCACACTGACTGGATAAGGATATTGACAAGAAGAATGTTTCTTAAATTTTTAATTTCTTTTCTTAGTTAAGTAATATATGAATATGAGCTCATTTTAAGCAACTCAAACAACACAGAACAATATCAGGCAAAGAGGGAGTCCTCCTTTCTTCCTACCAATCTCACGCTCCTCTCCAGAGACATATTCCCAGTGGAATTTCTGGGTGCATGTCCATCCAGATCTTTTCCTGGTGTGTGTATATATACACACATTACATAACAATTATATATATATATATATATATATATATAATATATATATAGTCATAATATATGACCAAAACCTACCTATCATCTATCTAGCAAATCATTTTGTAAATACTCCTCAGCAATTTACTGTAATTCACCAACACACTTTGGCGTTCCCTACTTGTGGGAACTGGATTTCCAGTATTTATGTATTCCCTCAGTAAGTTATTTAACCTCTGAGCTTCAGTTCGGATCTCTTCTTTGTAAGATGAGGATAATGATGCCGCTTTCACAGGCTTATAGAGCGTGTAAGAAAGAAGCCATTTGCAGAGCAGGGATTCATGGATTCCCTCCTGGTGAGCACTATGTGAAATCTTCATCTTTATTTGTGGTTTGTATATTTATTTTCTGCCTTCTGCCCCACTGGGAAATATTTCCCTTGAAGGCAGGGTCTGTGGCTTTTTAGTGCTGTGTCCCCAGTGCCTAGAACAAAGCTGGCGTTTAGATGTGCACAGTAAATGCTTTCTAATTGGCTGGCTAGCTAGCTCCTCAGCCATACGCATCTATACTGGTCCTGCCCCAAACTTCCAGCTGAGCACGAGTCACCAGGTGACGAAGGACTGCTAGCCTATTGTAGGTGTAGGTGGTCAGGCCCATGGTTGCCTGCTAGAAAAGAGTACATGGCAAAAGGCAGAGACAGATGGAGCAGGTCAAGCAAACATACTCTGGGACACCAAAGAGATGGGGGATGAACAGGAAGGTGGTGTCAGAACACGGGGCTGAAAGAGGGTGTTAGCAACATGGATGCCTACCAGTGAGACTCCAGCTGAGTTGGCTGATTATTTTCCACCTCCTGGGTGGAAAAGGCCTGGGCCACAGATATAAGCAGGTCCAAAAGGGGAAGAACTCTGCCAAGGAGGTCTGCCTCTAGGAAGACAGCACCTAGCCTCAGAAGGAGCAGGGGAGGTGCCCATGAAGGGAGTCTGGAATCCCACAGTGTTGGAACTGAAAGGGGTATTGGCAGTATCTAATTCTGATAAAATGCAGAAGTACGGAATTCTGATTCTGTTGGCCTAGGGATGCGGTCCAAGCTCTTGGTTATGCAGAAGAAGAAAAGATCCAAGCAGCGTGCACACACTAGGAGCTGGCAAAGCCCGTGCATCTGACACAGTGAGGGAAGCCAGAGTTGCTCAGCAGGAGGGTCTGGAAGGTAGCAGGAAGTCAGGCATGCGGTGTCCCCTTCACTCTCTCCAATGCAAGGCAGCAGAGCACCTCACAGGGCAAAGGTTCTCCAAGTCTGGACCCCGTACCAGCAGCACCAGAACACCCTAGAACTTGTTTAAAAAGAAATCCTTAAAAAGAAAATCCCACCCCAGATCTACTGAATCACAAATTCTAAAGGTAGGATCCTGCAGTCTGTCTTAACAAATCCTCTAGGTGATTCTGGTGCACAGCAGTGTTTGAGAACCTTGCCACAGGGGATAATCAGGTAAACATTTATATTGCCTTCTGAAAAAATTCAACTTGCTTCTGGATATGGGTGTACCTAGTGTTCTGGAAACTCATTGCCAATATACTGCCAATATATTGGAGAATTTGAGAAATGACTCCAGTTTTCTATCCAGAGTAAACGATCAGTTCCAACAATGTCCAGAAATCCATTACATACTGGCAACTGATGACACATCTCAACTCCAGCTCAGCTGCCAACAATGGAAACTGCTGTGGGACACAACTGCCATCATCATCATCCCATAACCATCCCCATCCCCATCACCCACATTTACATAATGCTTACTGTATATCGGGCACTGTCATTAGAACTTTATAAATATACAGCATACAAAATCACACAGTTGGTACTATATTTGCATTCTCCCATTTTATAGATCAGAAAACTGAAGCAAAGAGAGATTAAGTGAACTGCCAATAATCCCACTGCTCCTGAGGGTCAGAGCAGAGTTTTTAACCTAATTACGTGGCATCCTATACCTCTACTCCTTAAGTCTGTGCAAGACAGGCAGCCTAGGTGGTGGTTAAGAGCACTCACTCTGGGGACAGGTCACCTGGATTTGAATCTGGCTCTGCCACTGACTAGTAGTGATCGCTTATTAACTGGTCTTCTGGCCTCTAGTCTCACCACCCTCTTCCTGGAAATCCATTCCAAAATAATTATCTTTCATATTCAACTATATTTCAGTCATTATCCTCTTTAAAACTCTTCCATTTGTTCCCTATGAGATAAAATCTAAGCATACTATGCCATTCACAAAGAAATTTCCACATACTCATCCTGCTTCCTCTCCTACCATTCTTCCCTTGTGCACTGAGCCATAGTCATCCCAAACAATTTACCAGTCCCTGATTAAATCAGCCTGTATTTCCTTGACTGGAATTTCCTACCATCCCACCCTTCCCTCACTTGGAATTTTCCAAGTAATTCCTACTTAATTTTAGTTTTGGCTAACCATGGCTTTCTTTGGGGAAGTCTTTCCTGGGGACTCCCCATATAAGCTTAAGGCATCCTTTCCTTTCTGCTTCCATTGGCAAAATCCCCACTATAGTGGCTCTTATACTGTGTTGAAATTTCCTGCCAATCTGTCCTGTAGCCTTATGAATTTGAGGGAGCAGAAACTGTCATTTCATCTCTGCATAGTCCCAGGGCATATCACAGATGCAAATAAATATTGGTTAAATAAATGGATGGAGTAAATAGGGGGTAGGAGAGCCCTTTACTCCAGGGAAGGCAAGAGACAAAGTTCAAAAATATCTAGAGAGGGAACTGAAGTAACAACAAAGTCATAATAGTTGGTGCGAGATAATGCTCCAGGAATCCAATGTATAAACAATGCAGCATCCTAAGCACAGAGCTTCATTTCCTGACATGACATCATTGAGATATCTTCAACTGGGCACACAGTCCTAGGAGTCACTTACTGAAAAATGTTTTTACCTATCTGAAGATTTCTTGGTACTCTCTATGACACAAATTTCTGAAAGTCCCAATAAGATTCTCTCTTCGTGGCTCTTGAAAGGGGTTCTCCTAGTGAAGATTTATCTCACAGCTGCATGGATGAGAGGACCCACCCTGAGGATGACCGCTCACAAAGGCCACATGGAGGAAAAAGTGAGAACAATGGCTGGAGTAAAAGAAAAGACCTTAGGGGCACCTGGGTGGCTCAGTCTGTTGAGCGTCGGACTCTTGATTTCAGCTCAGGTCATGATCCCAGGGCTGTGGGATTGAGCCCTGCATAGGGCTCCACGCTAAGCATGGAGCCTCCTTAAGATTCTCTCTCTCTCTCTCTCTCTCTCTCTCTCTCTCTCTCTGCTTCTCTCCCCAACTCACTCTCTCTCTCTCTAAAATAAATAAAAATAAATTTTTTAAAAAATCTTAAATTATCTGAAAACGTGAAAAGTCCAGACCTAAGACTTTAACCATCAAACATGTCTTAACAAACTAAAAGAAGACTTTCTCTTAAACCTAAATTTTCCTTTTGTTAAATAATAAAATGAAACTACCCAAAATATACCTGAAGTTTCATTATATGTTCTGCATAGTTTAATGGTACCTCTAACATTGCTTTAGTTCAATCTGCTTGTCACTGATTTTTTTTAACATTTTTATTTTTTTTAATGTTCATTTATTTTTGAGAGAGAGAGAGAGAGAGAGAGAGAGAGAGAGTGTGTGTGTGTGTTGGGGAGAGGCAGAGAGAGGGAGGCAGAGGGTCTGAAGTGGGCTCTGTGCGGACAGCAGAGAGCCCGATGCAGCGCTCAAACTCACAAAGCACTGTCAGCCCAGAGCCTGCTTGGGATCCTCTCCCCTTCCCCACTCATGCACATGCATGCTCTCTTTCAAAAATAAATAAACATGTAAAAACAAAGAAGTACAGTTTGGAAAGAAGAGGTGCATGACAGGAAAAGCATATGTGGAGGGCAAAGTTACAGGGACACCCTGTGTGTTCTCACCTCAAGGACTTTGCATGTGCTGTTCCCTCTGCCTAGAATTCTCCCCCAGTAGATATACAAGTGGCTCACCCCCTCACTTCCTTCAGGTCTTTATTCAAAAACCACTTTCTCAGTGGGAGCTTCCCTGCCAACCTTATTTAAAATTTCAACACTTGCCACCCCCCAAAGTTTCATTTTCCCTTTTCCTGCTTTAGATGTTCTCTTTAGTATTAACCACTATCGAATCTATATTTTAATTATCTTATTCAATGTTTCTTCCACTAGAATGTAAACTCTACAAAGCAGAGAATTTTGTCTTGTTTACCACTTGGTTCCCAGCACCTAGAACAGTGCCTGGCACAGAGTAAGTACTGACTGAGTAAACATTTGTTGAATAAATAAATAAGTTCTATGGAGGAGAAAGGGGTTGATGAATGGGCTATTATGAAAATATCAAATTGACAGAAATAGAAATTTTACAGGAGAGAATCAAGTTCATGAGTTTGGGCAGATGGTTTGGAGACAATTGGGGAAAACCTGGAATGTCCTGCCAAGGGCTTATAAATAAAGGGCTTCGGGGAGAATTTGAGGGGTCATCTGGTCTACTTCTGTCATTTGAAGGCAGCCCTACCCATAAGTCATCCCAGACAAAACAAGCTATTCAGCTTTCTATTTACACAAGGTTCATTGCATGTTCCTTAGAGGCTGGGGCAAACATCACAGAGCTCAAATTTACGGTCTGGTTGTTCCATTTTCAACCTCAGAGGGGGATATTTATGTCTTTGCAAAGCTGAGGCACTGAATTCCCTCTCAATGTTCAGAAGATTGGTCCTGGTTATAACCTCCATTCACTCTAATGGAAAAACTGGAAAGGAAAGGGTGGTTCAGTGTGAATATGATGTTTTTCCATTCTAAAGTCCCTGAAATCTACATGGGGCCCCTGGCTTGTTGGCAGTTACCACTATGGTTGTGCTCACCAACAGAGAAGTTGCTAGGCAGTTGAAGCCTTGGGTGGACAGTGTATTCACTACCTGGTAATGTGCCCAAGGCAGGGTCCTAAACTCCACCTGCATCCATTTCCAACACCTTGTACCTATTTAGATGAGAAGAAGAGGTACAAGAAGACATGAGACATGAGGGAAACTGGGCTTGTAGTTTGCTTCTACTCCAACTGCACGCTGTCACTTGGGTATACAGGGCACTCACAAGTGCGGGTGTCCGCTGGAAATATAAGTCCCAACCTGCTTCCCAATGGGGGCGTGTGTTGTAACAGAGAAAGGTGAACAAAAGGAAATGACATGAGAAAGAAGTGGAGGATGGAACAGAAACAGGGAGACTTTGAGTCAACCACAAACCACACAATGTAGGCATTCAATATCTACTAGCTGAATTAAATCATTTGCTGAAAGCTGAACTTGTTTTTAAGGAACATTTACTCCCATTTAATTGGGTGAAATGGGTCTTAACATAACTGACAATAAGCTATTGCACCAACTAGCAAAAACACACTCCTGGATGTGTGCTCTGATTGATGAGATGAGAAAAACAACCCTAATTAACATTTGAAATTCTTCAGTGAAATATTCAACAAACTGTAATAAAACCAATTAAAATAAGTCAAATAAATAACCTATTTTCTAAATTATTTTTCTTGCATTTTTCACTCCATATCCAATATCTACTATTTGCTTTTTCCAATACAAACATTACACAGCTCATATATGTTTTAGATCAGGATAGGCATAGGTAATATTCACCAATTTGGGGGAAAAAACCCTGAAAACATCAATAGAGGTAAAATGGACGGTATAACACTGCCACTGAGCTTCTGTTTTATTGTGAGCCTTTGCTTCAGGTTTCCTTTTATAGTTTCACGGGCAAGGGCACTAATGGGACTAACTGTCCCATAATCTTCCACTTTTAAAGTTAGGCTCATCAATAAACTAGTGATATGTATATAAACTACAGAGCCTTCTATTTCGAAGAAGTTACTTTTGTGTCTGGAATTTGAAGTACTGATTCAAAAAAAGAAAGGATTTAAAATAAAGAAAAGATATAAACCTTATTTTACTTTTTTTTAATTTTTTTTTATTTGAGAGAGAGCGAAAGCATGAGTGGAGGAGGGGCAGAGAGGGAGACAGAGAATCCCAAGCACGCTCTCACTGTCAGACCAGAGCCTAATGTGGGGCTTGAACTCAGAAACCGCGAGTTCATGACTTGAGCTGAAATCGAGTCAGATGTTTAACTGACTGAGCCTTCCAGGTGCCCAACTCTTATTTTACTTTTGTCCTTCAATATATTTTTTTAATGTTTATTTATTTTTGAGAGAGAGAGAGAGTGAGAGAGAGAGAGAGAGTCAGAGCAAGACAGGGAGGGGCAGAGAGAGAGGGAGACAGAATCTGAAGCAGGCTCTAGGCTCTGCACCCGGACACGGGGCTCCCAACATAGGGCTCAACTCTTGATCCGTGAGATCATGACCTGAGCCGAAGTTGGACGCTCAACCGACTGAGCCATCCAGGTGCCCAATGTCCTTCAATATATTTTTATTAATCAGTTTGCCATTATACTTTGCCCACACAGTCAAAGGACACAGATTTCATTGACAAATCTCGAAAATTGTTGATGGTCCTGGGCTCATAATTTCCAACTTGATAGTGTTAAGACATTTCTGGAAGGGAAGGGGAAAAAATGAATATTTATTGAACAGCTTCTCTGTGCCTTCTTTTTTGTGTGTTGAATGTTTTATATGTCAACTCACTTCAGTGTAGGAATAATATCCTTATTTTACCTCTGAGGAAACTGAGACAGTAACTGGCCCATGGTCACACTGCTAGAAATAGCAGAGCCAGAATCAAATCCATGTCTGTCAAATTCCAAGGCCTGGGCTCTTGTCCAGTGGGGACAGGAGACAGGACTATGCATCAACTGGAAGGAGCCTCAGAGATTGCCTAATCGAGCACAGAACAACCTCACCCCCACCCCCATTGGCTACAACTCTGCCAAAAACACATATCGCACAGACCAGAACACCAAAAATCAGATCATTTCAATGCTCTGCCAAGCCACAAGTTATGAAAATGGTGAGTGTACTCATAGAAAGTGATATTTAATAATTTTAAAATGTAAAATTATTTTTACATTCCCCCATTTCATCTTTTTAAAGTCAACTTCATTGAGATAGAATTCATATTCAGAAAACCTCACCATGTAAGGTATACAAATCAATAGGTTTTGACAGATGTATATGCTCCTGAAACCACCCTGACAATCAAGATACAAAATAGTTCCACCCATCCCCAAAGATTCCTTGTGTTCTTCTCCTCTTCCCTGTACCCACAGCCCAAAGCAAAAACTGATATGCTTTGGTCACTTTAAAATAAAATTTTTTTTAATCTTTATTTATTTTTGAGAGAGACAGAGACAGGTGAGAGCAGGGAAGGGACAGAGAGAGAGGGAGACACAGAATCTGAAGCAGGCTCCAGGCTCTGAGCTGTCAGCACAGAGTCTGATGCGGGGCTCAAACTCACGGACTGTGAGATCATGACCTGAGCTGAAGTCGGACGCTTAACCGACAGAGCCACCCAGGTACCCCTGCTTTGGTCACTTTTGATCAATTTCCACTTCCTAGATTTTTATATATTTGGATTCACAAAGTATGTTCTCTTTTGTGTCTGAATTCTTTCCCTTAGCATAATGATTTTGAGATTCATCCATGTTGTTTTGTGTAATAGTAATTTGTTCCTTTGTATTGTTGGGTAGTAAGTAGTCCATTGCATGGATGTACCACATTGAGTTTCTCCATTACCTGTCGATGGACAGTTGGGTGATTCCCAGTTCTTTTAGCTATCATGAATAAAGTTGCTGTGAACATATGTGTACAAACCTTTATGCTATCATCTGTTTTCATTTTTCTTGGGTACCTATCTTGTGGTACACCCCACAGTGGTGTGGGTTGGCCATACATTAGGTATATGCTTAACTTTTTAAGAAACTGACAGTCTTCCAAAGTAGTTACACTATTTCACATTCCCACCAGCAATGTTGTGTTCCAATTTCTCCACATCCTTGCCAACATTTAGTCAAAATGTTCAATGTTTTTAATTTTAGCCATTTCTGGTAGATGTATAATGGTTTTCATTTGCATTTCCCCAGTGACCAACGATGTCGAACATCCTTTCATGTGCTTATTAGATATGATAATATCTTCTTTTGTGAAGTTCCTGTTCAATTCTTTTATTCATTTTTTATAGAGTTGTTTGCCTATCAAAGCATTTAAGTGTCCTCTGTATATTCTATACACAAATTCTTTGTAGGCTATCTGTTATTGTTGCTTTCAAGGTTGGTCCACAAATTCTTGGATATTCCTTCCTTCAAGAGGTGAAACTTAGTTAAACTCCCCTTGAATGTGGGCTGGATTCAGGGTCTCACTTCTAGTGAATAGAATATGACAGTTATGAGATACCTCTTTGGAGAGTAGGGCATAAAAAGACTGCAGCTGCTGTTTCCAGTGTGTTCTCTCATGCTCTCTCCTGAGCTACTCAGTTAAGGAAAACTCAGCTGCCATACCCTGAAAACAGGCAGGCAACCTATGGAGAAACTCACATGACTAGGAACTGAGATATGCTGGTGGATATTCTGCCAACAGCCACATAAGTGGGCTTGGAAGTGAATCTTCCCCCAGTCAACCCTTCACATGACTACAACCCCAACCACCAGCTTACCTGCAATGTCCCAGATTCTTAGCCCTTGGAAAAACGTGAGATAATAAATGTTTATTGTTTCAAGTTGCTAAGTTTGGGGCTGACTGGTTGTGTGGCAATAGATAACTAACATATATACATGGCAAAATGTTCTCCCATTCTATGGCTTATCTTTTCATTTTGCTAAGGGTGTCACTTGAAGAGCAAGGCTTTTTTTTTTTTTAAGTTTGATTTATTTATTTATTTTGAAAGAGAGAAAGAGAAAGAGTGTATTTGCATGTGAGTGGGGGAGAGGCAGAGAGAATCCCAAGCAGGCTCCACATTGTCAGCACAGAGCCCAGTGTGGGGCTCGACCTCACAAACTGCGAGATTATGACCTGAGCCAAAATCAAGGGTCAGATGCTTAATTGACTTAGCCACCCAGGTGCCCCTGAGAGCAATGGCTTTTAATTTAATAGTCGAATGGTTTTTTTTCTTTAATATTCAAGATTTTTGTGTCAATCCAAGAACCTACCCCATGGACACAAAGATTTTTTTCCTATTTTCTTCTAGAATTTTTATCATTTCTGTTCTTAGGTTTAAGAACCATTTTGTATAGGGTTTGAGGTAAGAACCAAGGTTTACTTTCTCCTTGCAAATATACAATTGCCCCATATAAGTATACAATTTTGGTCAAACTAGGTTCTTTTCATTTTTATATACACTTTAAAATCATTTTCTCAATTTCTACCAAAATAAGCTCCTGAGATTTTGACTGGGAATGCATTGAATCTATAGATCAATCTAGGGAAAACTGAACACTTAAAAATATTGCATCTTGGCTGTGTATTTTTCATACCATCATTGACCTTGTGGGATTACCCATATGAAATATCACACTTAAAGGAAATTTCCTGTTGTGTAATTATTTGCCTTTTTCTCAATTTAGTTTTATAAATTTTAGATTCAAGTCTAAACTCAACTTGGATATGTCTCAGTTTCCTAATCTATAAAGTGGAAAAGAAGGATACTTCCCTCTGAAGATTGCAACTGGAGGGACAGAGTAGAAAAGAATTTAAGAAATAGAGTCCTATTTGATTCTAAGAATTTGTGAGGGATAAGTGTATTCCTAAAATAATTTTTAAAAACTATTCTTTAAGAATGCATCTTAACTAAAAAATTTGCTTTGTTTTGATTTCTTTTCTGCTGATCTACAAACGGGTTATACAAGCAGCTAATAATTCATACAAACTTGATAAGGAGCTGGCTTTGTTTCATTCATTATTCAACAAATATTTACTATGTACCAGGCCTGAATTAGGTACTGGGTATGAGAGGGGTGTGTGTGTGTGTGTGTGTGTGTGTGTGTGTGTGTGTTCTTGGTGTGCATAACATACCTACAATTACGTATTAGTTTATCTCATCTGTATGTAAACTTAGATGAAAGCTATAATTGCTCTTGCTCTTCTCCCTGTATCTTTTGAGCTAGGACAGAAACTATGAATCACTGATTATTTCAACCAGTTCGCACTTTATTTTGTCCCTGATATAGTTGCAAAAACAAAATTTCTCTGGCCTGTGCTCTGAAGTTTGAAGAAGGAGAAGATGGAAACTGAGGTTAGAAGTAATGCTAGCATGATGACCTCTCCCTACTACAGGCATCCTACATCACAGGGGAAACACAATAGCTAACAAGTATTTACCATGTGCTTATTGGGTGCCTGGACTTGAATATATTTAAGGCTCTTTATGTCAGTATTGTCACAACCTAGACCGGATGGTTTACCTGTAATAACTTAAGAAGGCTGAAAAGATGCCAGCAGACTGCTGGGAGGTTCCTGCAATCTTCCAGGTGAGAGGCAACTTAAGTCTCGACCAGTGGTAGCAACAGAAACGGAGAGAAGTGGATGCCTGTGGAGAATGTCACAGTGGCTGATGGACTAGATATGGGGTTTGAGACAGCATAATGAATGCCAGGTCACTGCAATTGCAACATGGTTCATTCGTCTTATTCGTGTTGAATTTAAAGTGTTTTTGAGACCATCAAGTGGATACGTAAAGATACATGTGTCCTAGCATTCAAAGGAGAGACCTAAACTGGAGAAATAAATTTTCAAGCCACAGCCATGTAGACAAGAATTCAACCTTGGTCAGAGAGCTTGTCAAAGGAAAAAGAAGAGTGAGAAAAGAACAAGCGGGGCCCAGGACTGAGCCTTTAGGAATTCCAACTTTTAATGGCTACATAGAAGAACAAGAGCCTAAAAGGGAATTAAGGAAGAATGGAGGGAAAGTTGGAGAGCCAGTAGAGAAAGGAAACCAGGAGAGTGTTTCAAGCTGAGGGCAGAGTGATCTACAGTGTTAAATGCTGCTGAAAAGTCAAAATAAGAACTAGATTGGACAACAATGTTATAATAGGATATAGTTTCCAGCGAAGGAAAATCTTATTAGTGAAAGAGAGAGGAGGAGAGAAAACAGGGGAGGGAGGGAGGTAAGAAAGGAGGGAGAAAGAGAGGGGGAGAGAAAAGGAGACATGTTCTTAAGACAAAAAAGAGAGAGAAAGAGAGAGGCATGACTGATTCTTGGCACTCTCTACCTATGGATTAGAGATTCCAAGTTTCAGATTCTTCTTCTCATTATCTTCTTTGGCTAGCAAGCAGAAAATGACTTTCTTCACCTTTTGACAGAATTATGTCAGTGCTGTCTCTTGAGAAGAGTTCTAGATGTGAGATTGTCTAGCTCAAAAAGAAAAAAACTACAACCTATCACCACTTACATCAACATACTCCAGAAGGAAATATCAGGCTCAGCGAGCATCTTCAGTCCCCATAAGATCCAGTTCATGACATCTCTATAGCCTGAAGCGCCTAAGACAGTTAGCAGTCCGTAACCTGATGCACTGATTTCATAACCATCATTTAGGCAACTGACAACTGGAGATGTGTATAGAAATTCTTCTATTCTCAGGGGTAAACCAGCTTTGAAATAGGGAGAGGGGCATATCCAAGAAATGAAAATAGAGGCTATTACCACGGTATACAATTTTCCTAAAGTTGCTTTTTGACATAGGAATTTTTTGGAGATTCTCAGCAGATAGACTTTTAGACTAGAAGTCAAGACTCCTGAACTTCATTTTCTTAAATAAACCAACTTGCTTCATGGTGCGGGCAGGCCATTTCACCACACCGAGCTTCAGTTTCCTCATCTTCAAATTTAAAAAGATGTCTAGCCTACCTATGTTTCACTGCTGTCATAGTGACCAAAGGCCACACACACGAATGTTCCTTAAAAACACCAAACGACATAAAAATGCCATGAAGAGATTTGCATTAATGTTTTCAATTCATGATGAATATGACTTAAATTTCCAAAAATGGTTAAGACAATCCATAGAATGTCCCTCTAAGAATTTACAACAGAGATTTTAAAACCTTGTTTTATTTAGGCATCATAATCCATATCCTATAATTTCCATGGTATTTTTAAAAGTTCCGCCCTGATGCTCTCTCAAGAACAAACAAATAAACCCACAAGCAAATGTCTTACTTTGGAGTTACGCTTTAAAATAAAATAAATGTCACCCCCGCACACCCACTTCAAATTCTTATCCTCTCCATGAGACCTTCTCTGGCTTTAGCCCCACAGCCACAGGGATCAGCTTGTGCTGGGCCTTTCTACTCCGGTCTCCATTTGCTCTCCTTACGTGTACGTTTTGCCCCGCCAGGTTCAACTGTGATAAAGAGAAACAACACCGAACAAGGCCAAGTAGCACCCATAGCTCTTTTACAGTTCCTCAGAGGACCTAACCCACACCAGACACGTATGTTTATTAAATCCTTAAATTGAAATAGCTGCAAGCAGTGTGTGGGGTAAAGAACAAAAAACTCCGAAGTTATAAAACTCTGGCTCCAGCTCAGTTCTGCCACTTACTCGCTGGTGGTGGTAGTGAGTAATTCACTCAACATCCTTGAGCCTTCTTTACCTGTAAATGAGAAAGCTGGACTAAATCCAGTCAGTCCCTTCCAGTTAATTCTATAAAAATTAAGTTTGTATTTATCTATTCCTTCCAGCAATTACCTTCAAAATCTCTCCCTAAAAAGTACCACCTTAGGTCTGTTTTCAGATCTAATTTCTGGTCACTCACTACTTACTTACTGCTACTACTACTACTAGTGTTTCTATTATTAACATAGTATTCATTGAGTACCCACCAGGGATCTTGCCATGTGCCAGGCGCTTGTATTATCTCATTTAATATTCACCTCTCTGAGACAGTATGCCAAGCACAACTTGTAGTGCAAGCTATAACAACCAATTTTGGCTAATTTAAGGATACCAGGCAGCTCACAGGATTTCCAGAAGGGCTAGAGAACCACTCTGGGGGTTCTACAGACAGGAACACCACCTAAAATCAGCCCACTACACTGGTTTGATGAGGCGGCCACCGCTGCTCTGGGAAGTGGCTAGTGCAGGCTGTACTGTGGACGGTCCTAACCCTGGCTCCTGAATGCCACCACTGGCACTGCCGTCCCTGCTGCCACAACTGCCTTGGGAACTCGGAACTCAGTCCTCCTGCCATCATCCCTGTGACAGGTTCCTTCTGACCTGCATCTCAGATGCAAGAGAAGCTGAGAGAGCAAGTAGCTGACGTTATATGGTGAAAGCACGCCTTAAACACAGGAAGGAGAGTCCACATGCTGGACAACCAACAAGAATGACAAAAACCACTCTAAATATCTCCCCTATTAGAATCCCTATTTCTCATATCAGGAGCCTTTGGCCTCACAGGGTTAAATAACTTGCCCAAGGTCACAGAGAGGGAAGTGGCCCACTCAGTCTATCTAACCCCAGTAATGCTCCGCTCCCCTCAGTCTCCATAACGTCCAGTGAATGTCCAGACTTCAAGAACAGGTTAGCTTGGGCTGCAGGTTTCATTTATCTTTATCATCTTCATTACTGCCATCACCATTATCATGATATTTAAAGACAGAATCTACAAAGTTGTGACTCACTGACCAATCTGCCCACAAAGACCCAAGTCACCAGAATGTACCTGTCGATAACAATAGACAGGAAGATGTATGTCAGTTAAAATATTTTAAAAGTAGTTCCCATGGACAGAAGTGAGAACAGATAACTCCAGACCGGCGCAAAATCATAACTCTTAACTAGGAGCCAAAGGTCAGCAGCAGGCCAGTGCTGGAAACTAGCATTTTCATCTCCTAAAACAGCTACCACTTCGCAAAGAAACTCGGTAACAACTCTCCAAATTGCAACCTGTTTTCTCTGCACCCATTTCCATCGTAATTATAAAAGGGGAAAGCCACTGGTCTGATAATAACAGACCAGCCAAGAGAACACTATACACTTAAAAGAGTGGGATCCATATCAAGAAGACTGAGGAAAGCTTCCTCTTCCCCCTTCCATATACCCTCAAAGGGCATCTTCCAGAGCATAAGAGAATGCTATACAGTCAGGTCCCGATCATGCGGGGCATGGCAGGAGAGAAAGAAGGGCAGCATGGGTAAATTACCTATTGACTGCCTCCCAAACCACACATTATGTTATGAGCATCAGTTTCCTCCACTGCAAACCCTGTCTCATAACTAAAAATGAGAAACTAAATTTCCAACCAGGGGTTGCTCTTCCTGCCCTGTTCCCAGTGCTGGCTTCCAATCCTCTTCACTAGAGGAGGTAATAAGCAAGTGAAGGACCTAAAAGCCAGCACCAGGGGGATGGCAGGAAGAATCCACTGGCGGGGACAATCCACAGGAACCATAATGGCAGCTACTCACTTCTGAAGGAAGCAAGGATCAAGCTACATTCTTGTTCCCTAAGTATGAATTCCTTCATGCTATGGTATTAAAATATTGAGCTTTGATCAATTTCTAGAAATTATTTTCTTGTCTCTAAACCCATATGTATAATCTGCTCCACCTCACTGGAGAAAGCGTGTGAAATATGTGTACTCACTTGCCCTTAGTCATCTGATTCTAATTTAAACACACTTCCCAGCTTCCTACTCCAACCATAACTATTCATTGCACTGAACATAATAATTCGCCTAAAACAAGCAATAAAGGGAGCAGCGCTTCCTTCTGTGGCCAGGAACTTTCCCAAAGCTTAGGCCTGCCAACAATGACATGCCGTTCACTCTAGTGCCTTTACCACTGCTAATAAGGCCTCTTGTTCCTTTGAAGCCACAACTTTTGGAGACAAAGGGCAAAACAACAGACAAAAAGGATGGATTCTCAGAGCAGTCATGTTGCTAACTGCCGCATACTGAAAACCCTCTACTCCTGGTAAGCCCACCAAGAGATTACTTAAAGGTCACACACCAATGATTAAGAATTGTTCTTTTAAAATAAACAATAATGGTATTACTTGTAGACAACCACACCAACATTATTTTTGATAATCAATGGATTATCAACAGAGGAAGATTATTTGTACAGATTTTGAAGCAATGCAATACACTTTGGAAAGGTCTATTGCTCTCATTTGTAGCCTTGATTGGCTATTGGCTTAATTTATTTTACACATCCACGGGCTAAAGTACTAAAATCAATAAATTAATATTCCCAGCAGTGAATCCACAAAAGAACTTTGAGGCCTGCTTTGGGTCAATCACTCTGAGAAGCAGATGAACCAAATTTGAGAGTGTTGAAGGGATACCAGAATAGAGAAGAATGACTTGCCCATCATTGTCAAGAACTAGGTTCTCTGACTTCTACTCGGGGCACTTTCCCCTCCACCATTTGAACTTCATGCTTTAAAGAACAGATACATCAGTTTAGTGAGGAACGAAATGTTATAAGACACCATAAAGCTGAAAACATCCCACTTAGATTGAAGAGAATTATACATGATGAGGCACTACCCTCACTTCTCTTCCCCAAATTTATTTGTAAACGCTATTCTAATACCTTTGGAAATGTCTGCAGCTCTCTTCACGTAAAATGCACCCTCTCCTGCTCTCTGCTGCCCCAAGATCTACTTGGCCTACTTGGAGTAGTAAGCACAATGGTAAGTAGTAACTACAATACTCCAGGAAAACCTCTTTGATCACTCTGGTCTTCAACACCCCTACACTCGCCAAGACAGAGGCAGCACAGCACAGAGGAGACAAATGAGGGTTTTAGTAAGACAGCTACAGGTCTGAACCCCAAATCTTCTCTTTACCAAGTATACAGGCTTATGAGTGCTACTTATCCATGAAGTAAGATCATATATTTTATTCATATCGTGTTTAGCTTAAAAACAAAACCAAATCTTTTTAGCATTATTGCCTACCCAGGGCTTCCCAAACAGTATGCCAAACACATTTATGGCCTAAGAATGGATTACACTGGTCATAATCAGTCTCTTCACCACTTGGGGCATCCAGAGAGAGCTTGAGGTAACTGGGGTGACTGGAGTGTTCCAGGCTTACCACTTCTGGCCATGAGCAGCTACAATCCCCTTGGTTCCCATAAGAAGCATCATGACTAGTTGTTTCTAGCATGTGCTGCTCCACCCGGCAGGCACAGCACAATGAGGAGGGTCCTCTACTGCCAGGTCATCTGTGTCAGTAGCCAGCTTTGGACTAGCCATCATCCATAATGGATGAAACAGTTGCAAAGGGTAGTCCAAGACTGGGCTAGTGGTGGAGTCAGAGATGGGAAATTAGATGGGACAGGAACTCCTGGAAGGCTTATATCTAAGCAGCAGACCCAAATTTCTGTCTTCACCTATTTTGGATACTTTGTCCACTTAAGGTTGATCTTAACTTTTTAATATTATACAACCCAGTTGCAGGATATTTATTTAAAAGACATCATGTGAAGAGTGACACTACAGAAAATATCAGAATAGGAAGCTCCAGGAATCAGTACCTCTTCCAAAACAATCCTTGGCAAGAACCATCAGAATCAACTATTTGGGAACTCTGGGGTCTAGTTCCACACCTACAGCATCCAAGGCGGGGGTGTGCAATTAAGAAAGGGGCTAATTACACTGTATGTTAACTAACTCAAATTCAAATTAAAACTTGGGAAAAATAAAAAAATAAGGACAAAATTTTTAAGAAGAGGCTAATAAATTCCAGTGAATACTGACATTTCGCTTAGCAAATACTACCTCCTACTACAGCTTTGCAACAGGCAGCTATGACTACAATGGCCTAATTTCCAAATCTGGCTTGCTGGTACCCAGGTGGGATATAAAGATTTTATACCCCAAACATCAGTAGCTTGTACATTTTGATCTCTCTGGTAGATCACCAAGGGACAACCACAGAGGGTGGCCATTATTTTATAATCCTCTAGGCTGAAGCTAGCTTCCCTGATGGAATCTGTCAAAGGATTTATAGAGTCAAACAGCTTTTTTTTCTTCTTCTTTTTTTTAAGTTTTTTAATGTTTATTTATTTTAGAGAGAGACAGAGAGAGCACAAGTGGGTGAAGGGTAGAGGGAGACACACACACAGAATCTGAAGCAGGCTCCAGGCTCTAAGCTGTCAGCACAGAGCCTGACACAGGGCTCAAACTCACGAACCACAAAATCAGGACCCGAGCTGAAGTCGGATGCTTAACCAACTGAGCCACCCAGGCACCCTTTTACTTTCTTCTTTTCTTACTGAATCAAGGAATTTAAGGAAATTTCTGCCAGATCACTGGCTGTCCACAGAGATAATGGAATAGAGAATCTAGTGACCACACATAACAAGGAATATTATTTCTGGAAAAAAATGGTTTGGGAAAGTGTCTAAACCAATGGTAACTGCAACCCTTAAACAATCCTGTGGGGCAGGGTGGTGGCGGGGGCAGGGAGGGAAGAATCTGTATCTTAAAAACTAGAAAATAAGAACAAAGTCAACCCAAAGCTAGCATAAGGAAATAAATAAGAAAGATTAAAATGGAGATAAGCAAAATAGAGAATAGAAAAACAACAATATCAAAGGTTGGTTCTTTGATAAGATCAACAAAATTGACAAATTTTTAGCTACAGAAAAAAAGAGGAAAAAATGCAAATAACTAAAATCAGAAACGAAAGCAGAGAAATTACTCTAAACCTTATAGAAATGGAAAGAACTACAAGAGAACACTATTAACAACTGTACACCAACAAATTAGATAATCTAAATGAAAGGGACAAATTCCTACAAACCTGAAATTACCAAAATTGACTCAGGAAGAAATAGAAAATCTCAATAGACCTACAATAAGTAAAAAACATTGAGTCAGTAATCAAAAGCCTCCCAAAAAAAGTAGATTCTAGGACAAAATAGCTTCAATGATGAATTCTACCAAATATTTAAAGAAGACTTAACACCAGTTCTGCTCAACTCTTCCACAAAATATAGAAAAGGAGGGGATACTTCCTAATACATTCAATGAAACCAGCATTACACTGTTACCAAAGCTAGAAACCACAAGAAAAGAAAACTATAAACCAATCCCTTATGAACATAAATGTGAAAATCCTCTACAAAATACTATCAAAAAATCCATCAGCACATTAAAAGGATTATATATCACCATCAAGTGAGATTTAACCCAGGATTGCTAAGGCAATTCAACATAAGAAAAACAATAAATGTAATATACCACATTAATAAAGCTAAAAAACACATGACTACCTCATTAGACACAGAAAAAGCATTTGACAAAATTCAATATCCTTTTACAATAAAATACACTCAGTAAACTACGAATAGGAAGGAATTTCCTCAACATAATGTAGACTTCAACATTTATGAAAAATCAACAACTAATATGGTACTTAATAATAAAAGACTGAAAGCTTTCCTCCAAAGATCAGGAACAAGAAAAGGATGCCTGCTTTCACCACTGCTATTCAACATTGTATTGGGACCCTAGACAGAAACAATTAGGCAAGAAAAAAGAAATAAAAGAGTCCAAATTAGAAAGAAAGAAGTAAAACTATCTCTATTGTAGATGACATGATTATACAGAGAGAAAATCTGAAAGGTGATCTACCCTTCCCCCCTCCACCAAAAAAAAACCCTACTAGATGTAAGAAACTCAGCAAATTTTCAGGGCACAAGATCCAAAAAATTCCATTTGTAATAACATCCAAAAGAATAAACTACCTTGAAATAAAGTTAATCACAGAGATGATAGACTTGTACACTGAAAAACTATAAAACACTGCTGAAAGATATTAAAGAAGACCTAAATAAATGGAAAGACATCCCATATTCATGGATTAGAAAAAAACAGTATAAAGATGGCAATACTTTTCAAAACTATCTACAGATTCAATGCAATCCCTATCAAAATTCCAAAGTTCTTTTTTGTAGAAATGCAAATTCAATCCTCAAATTCATATGGAATTGCAAGGGGCCAGAATAGCCAATACAATATTGAAAAGTAAAAACAAAGTTGGAACATGCACATTTCCTGATTTCAAAACTTACTACAAAGCTAAAGTAATCAAAAGGCAGTGTGGTACTAGCATAAGGATACACATAGAGACCTATGGAACAAAATAGAGAGCCCAGAAATAAATCCATGCAAATATGGACAACTGATCTTCAACAGGGTACCAGGAATACTCAGTGGACAAAGAATAATCTCTTCAACAAATGATTCTGGGAAAACAATATCCACATAAAAGAATGAAATTGAGACCCTCAATCTTGCACCATACACAAAAATCAACCCAAAAAAGACTTAAATGTAAGGCCAGAAACTGTAAACCTCCTAGAAGAAAATATAGGGGTAAGTTTCATGATATTGGTCTTGTAATGATTTCTTGAATATGATACCAAAAGCACAGGTAACAAAAGCAAAAATAGACAAGTGGGATTACATTAAATTTAAAAGCCTCTACAGAGAAAAAAAAAATTAACAGAGTGAAAGGCAACCTTGGAATGGAAGAAAATACAAATTATATATCTGATAAGGGGTTAATATTCAAATATATAAGGAAGGAACCCCTACAACTCAATAGCAAAAAACCAAATAACCTGGTTTAAAATGAGCAAAGGACTTGAATAGACTTTTCTCCAAAAAAGCCATTTAAATGGCCAACAGGTATATGAAAAGATTCTCAACATTCCTAATTACCAAGGAAATACAAATCAAAATCACAAGATACCATCTCATACCTTTTAGGTCATCCATTATCAAAAAACCATAAGATAAGTGTTGGCAAAGATATGGAAAAAATGGAACTCTTCTATTCTGATGGTGAGAATGCAAAATAGTGCAGCCACTATGAGAAGCAGTATAAAAAATTAAAATATAATTACCATACATATGATCCAGCAATCCCACTTTTGACTATTTTTCCAAAGAACTAAAATCAGGATCTCAATGAGATACATGCACTCCCATGTTTATTGCTGTATTATTCACAATAGCCAACATGTGGAAACAACCTAAGTATCCACCAATAGATGAAAAGATTTTTAAAATGTGATATAGTCACACAATGGAATATCATTCAGCCTTAAAAAAAAAAAAAGGAAGTTCTGCCATATGTGACAACATGAATGAATCTTGAAGACATTATGCTAACTGAAAAAAAACAGTCACAGAAAGACAAATACTGCATAATTTCATTTATATGAAGTATCTAAAATAGTCAAATTCATTGAAACAAAAAGTAGAACGAGGAAGGGGAAAATGAAGAATTGCTGTTCAACAGGTATAATGTTTCAGTTCTCTCTCTGCCCCTCCCCAATTCACACTCCATGTCTCTCTCTCAAAAATAAGTAAACATTAAAAACTAAGATAAAATAAAATAACATGGCTAATCATGTGTTCTATGAATTTCATCTCGATAAAAAACTTCACAAGAATTCTACAAATTAATGTTTCATTATTGTTTGAAAAACCTGGAAAATTAACTTCATTTGTCAGTAAAAGCAAAGGAAGAGCTGTTACAGTCTTTAAATATAATTTCAGCTAATATCAACTTTTCAATTGTGTTAAAATTTGTTTTAAACTTTGTTTCACAGGGGCGCCTGGGTGGCGCAGTCGGTTAAGCGTCCGACTTCAGCCAGGTCACGATCTCGCGATCCGTGAGTTCGAGCCCCGCGTCGGGCTCTGGGCTGACGGCTCAGAGCCTGGAGCCTGTTTCCGATTCTGTGTCTCCCTCTCTCTCTGCCCCTCCCCCGTTCATGCTCTGTCTCTCTCTGTCCCCCAAAAATAAATAAACGTTGAAAAAAAAA
Source organism: Lynx rufus (assembly GCF_022079265.1). Taxonomy (NCBI): domain Eukaryota; kingdom Metazoa; phylum Chordata; class Mammalia; order Carnivora; family Felidae; genus Lynx; species Lynx rufus. The sequence goes on along the minus strand of NW_025814889.1, from coordinate 73,716,481 downwards.
AAAAATTAAACTTTGTTTCACATATGTGTTTGAACCAATTTTCTCACTAATGGTGGTTCTCAAAACTCTGAAGTTAGCATCATTAGAATGTCTTGATCAGGAATTATATGCAGCCATTTCAAACATAAATGTTAAAAAAAAATGATTATGTTCATAAAAGCAATTTCAAGTCTCCTTAAAATATTTGAAAAAAAAATTTTTGGAAAGTTTCCACAAATTCAATATTTGATATATCCTCTAATATTTTTGCATTACATTTTTCTTACCACAATTGCACAGTATAAAAATGTTTTTGTTTTTGTTTTTGTTTTCACTCAAATCCCATATATGTAACCCTCAATTACTTCCAAATTTATCCATATACTATTTAAGTATTTTTTTTTCTGTGTGCACCATGGCGTGAAAAATGTTAGGAAGTTGGAAGGTATCTGCCCTTCAAAATCAATTAAATACTGCATTATACTTTTTATCGTTAAATTTTGTTTTCTCAGGCAGATCAAAATTTGCTCAAGAGTTGTGATCATGCCCTCAATTTCTGGACTTCTTTTGTATTTTCCATTGCAAACAGTGTTGGGTAGCTCAATAAATCCTTGCTGAAAAGAACTGAATCACTAGGAAAATGTTCCACTCTTTCAGGTTGATGCAAGCCTGGCCTTGAGGTGTTTACTTTGCAACAAGCCCAACACCGTATTCAGAAAGACACACGGTAAATATTTGGCTGTCTAGAGAATCTCAAGAGCTTTCTCACTTTTATGTGCTTTCAGCTGTGGTCTTGCTGTTCCCTCAAACCTCCAGAAGATTTGTGTGCCTTAAGCTAAAGCCAGATGTGCCTGTGACTGTTGAAGGAAGTGGTAGCACCACATGGAACATCACCCTTGAACTGGAGTCATCATGTGACCATGGACAACCCACTCAACAAACAGGAAAGCATGAATGATTCCTCCATAGGATTTAAAATCTAATGGAGATGGAACAGTCTATTTATCCTGTAAGGTTCTGAAAAGAAAAAACAAAACAAAACAAAAAACCTCTCATTTCAACACTCACTCCTCATGAGGAAAAAAAAATCTGTGTGTTTTGATTTCTTAGTTTGTTTCTTTTGAAGTTTTTATGTATTTATTTTGAGAGAGAGCATGAGTGTGAGCGGAGAAGAGACAGAGGGGGGAGAGAGAGAGAGAGAGAGAGAGAGAGAGAGAGAGAGAGAGACAGAGAATCCCAAGCAAAGCCTGATTCAGGGCTCGAACTCATGAAACCTGGGATCATGACCTGAGAAGAAATCAAGAGTTGGACACTCAACTGAATAAGCCACCCAGGCGCCCCTGTTAGCTTGTTTCTAATTGAGAAATATATCAGAAGATCCAGCTTGACCAAAATTGGAGGTGTTAACTGTACTTGCACACTGCATTGCCAAAAAGTACACAGGAGTACTCTTCTCTAACTAATATAAATAGGTGGAGGGGGAGTCTATCTTGGACCAGATTTAAATGTGGAGACAAATTCCTGTAAAGTTTGTGTGGTAGTTTTAAAATAAAACTTCATTAGGTACCCTGCTTATAAGAGACTTCGTAAAAATTCTACAGAATAAACAATAGCTCACAGAAGAAGAGAAGGACAAGCAAGGACTGACTGAGATCATCACCGGGTCTTAAGGCTATTTTTACTCACAGAGTGAGAAACGAAGGAGTCAGTATATACGGGCTCTGACTCTTTAAGTGTCCAGCATTTCCACCTTGGTGCTCCCACAAACCTCAGAAGCACATGCCAGCCACATGCATTTATTTCTGGAGAGACTCCTATGCCTCAAATGGAACATACACTTAACATTTTTTTGTCCATGTTATGTTGCATTGGGCCTTGTTCCAGGAATACATTCTGTCCATCATGGCTGGTTGACCCTCATAACAGACCCCTGGAGCTCCCACTGTCACCCATGTAGGGTGTTACAACTAACACCAAGCCATTTCTGGAACTTTTTGACAATCAACTAGCCTATCACTGAGATCTTAATTAAGGGAGAGGCTGAGGAATGGAAAAGGAGAGTGTGATAAATAAGCTAATGGCACTGACCTTTAGCTGACCAGGGGAAGAAGAAGAAGAGAAATGATTTCCACAAAGCTAAGGACATTAATCTATTGAATCACAGTTTCCTTACTATGCCATCCACATTTCACCAAAAGGGAGAAAGAAGGAGGGACAAGGGAATATTAGGAGCAATACAAATTTTCCACTTCTGAAATCCAATCTTTTCTCCAGCAAGTGCATTTCAGTCTAAGATGGGTTTGCCTTCAAACAGGGACACATCAAGCACAGAGCACTGGAAGGGGAAAAGCAACATAGAAACCAGAGTCAGTTATTCTACTTTGCAGATGGGGACACAAAAACGTTGTCCCTTGTCCCAATCCAAAAAAAAAAATGAGTTGATGAGAGAAACCCAGGTTTCTTGACCCTCAGACCTGTTCTCTTTCTACCTCACCAACATTCCATAATCAACACAGAATTCTGATGTAAAATGCATCTTATACAGGGAACTTCTCTATCTATTTCCACTAGCGAGAACTTCAGGAATGAAAGAACAATAACCTTGGGCTATACAACAAATTAATCCTGTTAATATAAACCCATCCACCAAAAACCTACTTATTTTGAGTCTGTACTTGCCAAACCACCATCATGTAATTACGTTACTCCCACTATTCTTTATCAATATGCGTTAAGATAGAAATTATCTATATTTTATTAACCCTGAAGCATCCAAAATAATGTCATAAACTTTGACAATATTTATAGAAGATAAAACTGATACAGTTTAGATAGTATGATAACCAGAAATCCAAAAATATCCAAATCCTGTTCTACCAAACATCCTTCTTCCCTGCACACTAATGAGGAAGCATATACTCAATGAGCTCCAAGCTACTAAGAGTTGATCAAAGACCTTAAATACCAAAAAATAGCTTCCAGTCTTAGATTTTGGGGACTACCTTAGCAGGCCTGAACAGGATATCCTATTTCCTATCACAAATGACAATCTGAGAACCAGCAAATTCAGATGGAGAAAGAGGTTGAATCTTTACAAAAGACCTTGGCTTCGCTCCCTCACCCAAGGATATAATAGCAGGGGCAGAATAGAAGAGTATATGCATAAATATGCATTGCCTTTTAATGCAGTAAGCCTTCCGGTGAACACGGCTTAGTCAACCTCTTGGACTATAACCAATCACATTAGTGGCTCCTCAGACAATGATGATCATTATCATCTTGCAGAGATGCTGCTACCGATGCTCATAGCCATATAATGTAACTATGATACAAGATATGGGAAATCTGAAATCAATATAAAAACTTAACTGCCCCAGGACCTCACTGGCAGACACCCAGATTAGAGAAGGCCACTTTACACAACCCTTCTTGGCCAGTTCCCATCTGTCTGACTCCAAAGCGAAGGAAAAAATATTCTCAAGTCCAACTCATCCAAATGTTTTCATAGAATATTTTCACCACCTCTGTAACAACAGCCACAATTTACCTTCTCTTTGAGTACCCCCAGGTCAAAGCTCACTCAATCATGTGCAGCAGATTCTATTTTCCAAGGCAAAAGCAAACAAATCCCACATTCTTAACTACCAGTATTCCCAAGCTGGTTTTCACACTACCTGCTATGAAGAAAAGAAGATAAAAAGTAAGTGGTAAATTAAGATGACTCAAAAGTGAGTCATAGTATTTTTGAGCTTTCTTCTTACTTCTATATTTTTTTAACTTGCTAAAAATTAAAAATATATGTGTAAATGCATCCAAGTCAGTGAGATTCAGAGAAAACACAGGGTCATTTGTTAATTGCTATGGCACATAGGTGTCCATGTTTCAACTCTAAAAGCACTGTCTTCCATCTCATACATTTCCTAGGCATCCACTATGTTCAAGGTGTTGGTATGCGAAAGGTATTGTGAGGAATACAAAGATGAACAAGATTCCTTTCATGCCCTAAAGAATCTCACAATCAAGTAAGAAAAGCAAAAACAATAATATAAGTGCCACTAAAGCATTTTATCCTAGTATTAAAAGTCCACACTCTGGAATCATATCTCCCAGTTTGAAATCTCACTTTGGTCATGTGTTATTAGAGAGGAGCCAAGATGGCAGAACAGCATGGAAGTTTTTTGTGTGTCTCGCATCAATGAAATACAGCCAGACAAAGACTAAACCATCCTACACACCTAGAAAACTGATTGGAGGATTAACACAACAATTTGCACAACCTGAATTCAGCAGAATTCAACAGGCACGAGGCACGGAGAGGTGAATTTGGGGAGCGAGAAGCCGCGAAGGGTAAGGAGCTGCTTTTGCGGGCAGAGAGAGGATGCTCATGTGTTATTAGCCTCTGAACCTTGTACTTTGACTGCTCGGAGCCTCAGTTCCCTTACCTTCAAAATAGAGGTGATAAAAAATAGTATCAACTTCAGGAATTGTTTTAAGGATTGCATGAGATTTTTTTTTTCATGTAAGTCAAAATGGCTAGCATACTTAGTAAGAATTTAATAAATTTTACTATGATTATATAATGAGTGACATGCACAAAGTTGAATACATATTAGGTGGTTTGAATAGCTGTCCCTGCAAACAGTGAGCAAGTGCAATCCTTGGCCCTCTCTTGATAGATGATAGATGGTAGGTAGGTAGGTAGGTAAGTAGATACATAGATAAACAACAGACAAGGAAAAAAGTTAAACCAGCTTTCTTTTACCCAATGGAGCTTAAAGAGGGAATTATCTCCCACTCTCACATCAAGAAAAATGGGATTACTTTTACTTTGAGCTGGTGCCTGTTGTCCTTTCCCCAGCTCTGCCTGAGAGAGTGCTCACGGTCCTAGGGGCAGGGGGATGTTTCCCTGTTTTCTTTGATTGCAAATTTCTTTGGAATGAAGATTCTAAGGCCAGGTTCAGACTAACGCAAAATTAAAATGCGGGGGGGGGGGGTATCTATCAAGTAATTTATATAGTATTGATCTAAAAAGTCCACTAAAACAGTGTGAGAAAAAGCAGTGAATAATACTCAAAACTCTAGTAACACTTGTCAATAGTGCCAGTATGAACTATCCTCTGCATTTTTAAGAAAGACCTAATTAGTATAAATTATCACTGGGGTCAATTCATTCATTCATTCAAAAACTATTTGCTGGCTACTTATACTATGTCAGGGACTGTTATAAGCATCAAAGATATAATAAGGAACAAAACCAATGAAAAGCCCTTTCTTTATGAAATTAATATTGGCAATTCAATATTATTCAGTCTGCTATGTGCTTACAATGATCTCCTCAGTGCCATAGGGAATACAAACTATATCAAAGCTACTGGGCATTGATCTTCAGGTGCTTTATAATCTTGGTTAGCCATGGAGGTGGAATGAAAATAAAACATACACCTATGAAGTGGCTCATTGCAACATAAAGCAAAACAATGCAAAACAGGATTTGAGACAAAACAAGTGGCTCAGGTAATCAGAGTTCAAAAAACTTGAATAGGGGTGCCTGGGTAACTCAGTCGGTTAAGCATCTGACACTTGACTTCAACTCAGGTCATGATCTCATGGTATTGAGTTTGAGCCCCACACTGGGCTCTCCACTGGGTGTGGAACTGCTTAAGATTCTCTCTCTCACTCTCTCTCTGCCCAGCTTGTGCTCTCTTCCCCCACCCCCCGCTCTCTCTCTCTCTCTCTCTCTCTCTCTCTCTCTCTCTCAAAAAACAAAACAAAACAAAACAAAAAAACAAAAAACTTGAATGTACTTGTACTTAGCAGGCACATTTGATAAATCTCTCTTTGAGCAAGCGAAGTTTTTAATAAACAACTTTCTGGAATTTGAGGACTGAGTAAAATGGTAGAAACAAAATAGGGTGGTCCAGATAGGGTGGGTTATTTCTATTATTGCTTATTTGCTTGCTCAAAAAAGGATACTCTATAATTTACTAAAATTCAGAGTAAAATAGCACTTTGTGGCCCCTGAGACTTTGATGAAACCCTACTATTTAAAAAATCATATTGCCAGTTACAGATTAATATTGGCCAAAGTATTCAAATTACACAAAATTGTATTTTATGCAGCCAAGTATAAGTGACTTCCAAATGCGTTTGATTTATGTCCAAGTTTAGACCATAGCCCATTTGCAGAATGCCTGACACTAAATTTACTTGATTAAATTTCCCAGTCTCACTGTTTTCCAATGATGATTTCTAAATTAGTCTTTTCCTCATGTAGCTCAAAAAGCAATAATGACAGTGTTTTGGGGTGAGGGGACAGGGGATGAGTGGGATTTTTTTATTGTTCTAAAGTTAAAAACATCATTTCAAGATTTATTTTTAAAAAAGAAGAAGACCTACCAAGTCAGGAGGTAAATTCAAGTACCCTAATTAGATTACTTCTAGCAGGGCAAGTGGACACGGCTTGCTCTTTTGTGTTTCATATTTGTTAAAAGCCAGGTCTGGGTGATAGCAACATGGTTTATCGTCAACAAGTCCAGAAAGTGAAATCATGTGAAGCCATGTTGTATCTGGCTTCCTTGCTTTTCCAATACCGTGAAAAACTTACTGCCTTCTGATACATTAAAGTGCTTACTGCAAACATTTTTGAGTGAAGACATGGTTCCTTCACTTACTGCACTCTGGGTCTATTGGCAGAAATAAGTACACTAATAATTTAAGGTCATAATCAAAAGAACAACTAACTGTTACGTGCAGCCTGATTTGAAGCTCTCCAACTTTTAAATTCTAAGTGAAAAAGGCTGTCTTCTGGGTAGAGTTTTTCCTGAACACTTTTCTCCACTCGGTAACAAAGTATATACGTCAGGGGTCAATAGTGAATTAGCTACGCTTAAAGCCCTGGTAATAAATATTGGCCTTAAGGAAATTAGCACATAGTTTAGAAGAAAGATCAAGGAGCCAAGGAATCTAGACTTTCAGGGAATAGAAAATTTCTCTTTTTTAAAAAAAATTTTTTTAATTTACTTATTTATTTTGAGAGAGAGAACAAGCAGTGGGGAGGGGGGCAGAGAGAGAGGGAGAGGGAGAAAATCCCAAGCAGGCTCTGTGCTGTCAGCACAGCCCCGATGTGAGGCTCGACCATGAGATTATGACCTGAGCCAAAACCAAAAGTCAGACGCGTAACCGACTGAGCCATCTAGGCACCCTGAAAATTTCTCTTTTGTAAAATATGGGCTAAATTTAACTGAGTTCAAAACCAGAGTTACCCATAGATTTGACTGTGATAAATAGGCCATGATCACATTCAGAGTGGCTTCTCAGCATATCAGGAAATAAGCCACAATATGAGCCAGAAACTGACCCACTAACCAATGTGAGACAGAATTGCTAGAGCCCCCTGCAAAAAGCCACGTGAGATTTACAAAGTTTGTGGCACTGGATGGAGGGGCTTTCTTAAGTTACAAATATATCACAACCATGGTATTCAAAAGACAATGCCATCACCGTGACCATATAAATTGGTAGCAAGTCACTCAAATGCTTGAAATATGAGGAAGAAAGGAAAGAGTCAGAGATAAAGCTATGTGGCCAGCAAATCTTGCCGTGGCCCCCAGATTTCTACATACAAGTAGCCAGTGACATTGGATGCTCTTCAGCAAAACAATGTCCCCACTTCAATTTAAGAAAATCCTCTCATAAATGAGGCACTTTTTTCTAGAACCAACCCCCAGTCAGCTTTTGGAATCCCATCCCTTTCCTCATAAACCAGTTTTAAATAGTTATTCACTATACATAAAACATATTCACTGACAGCCTAAATGATTCTCTAAATGATGTCACCAAATCCTCAGACTGAACCAAACCTCTAACACAGCCTCCTCATTTCAACAGACAGAACAAGAACCACTTGGAATGCCAACAGCTGTGACCAAAATGAATATCATTTCTTCTAAAATTAGCGAGCTTCTATTATAGTATCTTTGGGCTCTTTCAGGGGTCCCGGCTGGTCTTCAACACTTCCCCAGACAGTTCGTATACCGATGGTGATGCGGGCTTTGTCCCTGCGATAAGTCTGGTCTGATTGATTGACTCATAGCACTGCTCATGGATCTGAAAACAGCACTGTTGACAGCAGTCACTAAATGCCAAGATTTGAAAGGACTAATGTATGACCAACAGCCCCTTCTACTTTGTGAACTAACTGCCTAGAAAAGTTGGGGGTGGTGAAAATTAGGACTGAAAAAGTTGAAAAAATCAAGATCAATTATTGACTTCCCCCTGTGCACAGAAGACTATATATTATGCATCAAAGTGAGGTTAAAAATAGGTCCCATAAATTGTGTGTGATGTACTGGATAAAATAATCTTTAAACCTACTAAAGAATCTTAGAACGTGTACAAAGCAACATTCTAGGGAATGCCACTACAATTGCTATTTTACACGCTCAAGGATGGTTCTCAACTTGTGTCGACCTTGCCCCCCAGGGGATATTTGGAAAAATGTCTGGAAACGCTTTTGGTTGTCATAGCTGAAGAGGGTGGAGTTTACTGGCATTTAGTGAGTAGAGGCCAGACATGCTGCCAAACATCCTACAATGCAAAGAACAGCTCCTTACAACAAAGTTACTTGACCCATATCATCAACACCGGTGGAGTTGGGAAATCCTGCTTTAGAGCAGTCCTGTCCAACAGAAATTTAATCTGAGCTACATACGTAACTTTAAATTTTCTAACAGCTACACTGAAACAAAGGGGAAAGAAGTGAGAGATTAATAATACATTTTATTTAACCCAATATATGCAAAATAATGTCATTTCAACCTGGAATAAGTATCTTAAAAATGAAGATGTTTTCCCTTTCGGCGCTGTCTTTGAAATCCATTGTGTATGTTACACTTATAGCATATCTCAATTTGGATTAGCCACATTTTGAGTACTAAGCTGTAACATGTGGCTACCATATTGGAAAGTGTAGTTTCCAGAGAATTAAAAATACATATCTCACTTTGTTGGTACAGAAACAGCTGGTTCTCTCCAAGTTATAAGAGGTGAGAAAAGTGATCTCCCAACCTTATTAGACTGAAGATTTTCCCAGCTCTAACCAAGTGCCATGGCAGGGACAAAACTGCAGATACCACTAAGAAAAACTCAGAGTATAGCATAAGAAGAGCAAGTGAATTTTAAAAATAGAATTGTCTGCCACAGGCTGATGAATGTTGATTTCATTAATGTTATGGTAAATAAAACTGGATAGGATATGGACAAAGAGCAATTCGGAATGCTTACAACATAGAACCCATGGGTCTACTCACCCATTATATTTGAAATCCTCAGAAAGCATTAAAGCATTAGTTATCTAACAGAAATACTATACATTTTAAAGTCTCTTTTCCTTCCACCCCAAATTTAAAACAACTTTTGAATAGCCAATAAAAGAGTTTCAGTTAGTGCCAGATCAATCAGTCAGCAACATTTATTTAGCTATCACTGTACAAAGACCATTATATTATGCAATAAAATGGGATTAAAAACAGCTCCTTTGAGTTGCTTACAATCTGCTTGGGAATAAATAAATGATAACATATGAAAATGATTTTAGGACATTTACAAAGCAGCATTTTACTGAGTGCCTCTATAAACACTACTTTATACTCTGGGGCATCTTAAAATAATATGGTTCCTTTTGTTGATGTAGAAATAGCTGAATATCATAGAAATCTATTAAAATTTATTGCCCACAAATCAGCCAGCTAAACCAATTACAAACAATTGAGTGCAGATTTATTTAGCACATATAAGCGTAGTTAAATAGTTTACTCTTAAAATACTTCATGTGTTATCTCTTCAGAAAAAGGAAATTTCATGGTTGGATTTAATAAAAATATCTACACCACCACAAAAATGTCACAAAATAGAAAAACAACATTCTTTCTCACCTCTATTCTCAAATTATAAACAGATTCAGATGTGCATAGAGCAATGGCAACAAACACCTTCGTGAGGGTTGGGGGACTCAAACCACAAGCTAAAGTCTGTGTCTTCTTTTGTCTTGAATTTAATGCCAAATATATCCTGAAAATGGAAAAACACTGTCATTTGTATATATTTATCTGGTATTTTTGTAGACAAGACGAGAGTCTGCAGTAGTTCTTAGAACTTCTGAGTGAGTTCAGAAATAGTTATGAATGTGGACAAAACAGATATACGCATTGATTCATTTTGTGGAAAAATTATCTCAAGCATCTGGCTAGGCAAAGACAGCTAGAAATATTAGATCTTTGCCAAATGTACCTAAAATGAGTTCCACTTAATCATATTTTAATTCAACTTTTCATATGCTGTTTTCTAAAGGAATAAGGTTGTTTGTTGCAAATAATGGAAATCAAAATTCTGTGAATGATCAGAATTTGATCCCTCTCCTTAGGGACTGTAAATCTTCTTTACTACTCAGTAACAACAACAACAACAACAAAAACAACCTTATTAAAAAATGGGCAGGGGTACCTGGGTGACGCAGTCATCACACTCAATTTCAGCTTAGTTCGTGATCTCATGGTCCATGGGATCAAGCCCCCACATCAGACTCTGTGCTGGTAGTGTGGATCCGCTTGGGATTCTCTCTCTCTGCCCCTCTCCCATGTGCGCACTCTCTCTCTCTCTCGCTCTCTCTCTCTCTCTCAAAATAAATAACCATGTTTTAAAAATGGGCAAAGGACTCAGATAGACATTTCTCCAAAGAAGATATACAAGTGGCCAACAGACACATGGCAAGATGCTCAACATCACTAATCATTAGGGAAATGAAAATCAAAATCATAAGGAGGTACCACTTCACACCCCTTAGGATGGCTATTAAATAAATAAATAAGTAAATAAATAACAGAAAATAACAAGTGTCACTGAGAATGTGAAGAAATTGGAATACTTACGCATTGCTGGTGGAAAGTAAAATGGTACAGTTCTTGTGGAAAACAGCATGGCAGTTCCTCAAGAAATTAAACATAGAATTGTTATATAATCCAACACTTCTGCTTCTGGGTATAGACCCAGAAGAATTGAAAGCAAAGATCCAGAACAGATATTTGTACACCAATGTTTACAGTAGCATTATTCACAATAGCCAAAAGGTGGAAGCAACCCAAGTGGCCACTGACAGATGAATGGATAACCAAATGTGGCAAATACATACAACAGAATATTATTCAACCTTTAAAAGGAAGGGAATTCTTTAATATGCTAGAGCATGGATAAGCCTTGAAAACATTATGCCTATTGCGATAAGCCAGACAGAAAGTGCCAAATATTGTATGATTCACTTATATGAGGTGCTTAGAGTAGTCAAATTCATGGAGACAGAAAATAAAATGGTGGTTGCCAGGGGTTCAGGGTAAGGGAAAATGGGGGGGGGGGTCGTATTGTTTAATGGTTACAAAGTTTCAGTTTGCTACCATCGCTACTTGGTATCACATAGGCATCTCAAACCCAAAGGGTGCACAGCTGAACCCACTATCTCCTCTCCCATACCTGCTTCTCTTCTTCTGGTCCCAATATTAGTATCACAGGCCTCTTAGTCACCCAGTCAGAAAAACTGATTCTACCTCCTCACACCTCAGAGATCTGCTCTACTTCTTATTTTACAATATTACTTCAGTCCCTAACCAGACAGACTCTTGTCAGTTCTGTCTAGCTCTATTCATCCTTCACCATGCCATCAGTGTGACCTTTCTAAAATGTAAATATGTACATATGCCCTCCATGTTTGAAAAACTAAAATAAGGATGCCTGCTACTGCCATTACAGTGAGTCCTATTTCAGGAAATAGGGGCATAGATGGAAAAGAACGTATGATAGGACAGAACCACGTGTCATATCTGTTGATCAAGATTACATAACTCTGCTAACATCCATATGTATCCCTGATGAAGCATTTGTGAATTACATCACCTCCATCATAAACTGGTCTCATGAAAGAGTTTCTCCATATTTTTACACTCCATATTTTCTCACTCTTATATCTATTCTTAGTTTCAATAATTTTTAAATTTTCCAATTATGTGTCTTATATTTAAAAAAAAAAGTAAAATGTCAATAACATCTGTGATATCACTAAGCAGTAAGCACATCTTGGAAAAGGAGAAAGCTGCATTTCCATGGGATGTGAGGTACAAAACTGCCTATCTCTACTTCCTGCTGAAATTTAAGTCTGCTTAAGTATCCTGGGAAGCTGGACCGTACGTAGGTGTTTGAAATGCAAGCGAATGTGACTAATGGCAAGTGTTTATATTACAATATTTTAAAAGATCTGAAGTGTGATGAAATACACAACTAGGACATTCTTTAAAAAGGATTAAATTATCATTATCCGCACTTAAAGACTTTGATTTAGAAATCAGTCTTCATAGAATCCAACTGAAAAATGGGTATAAAGTAGTCAAGACCCACAGATTTCTTGGAAACACACAAAAAAAGCATTTATAAAGTATGAAAAAAGTTCTATTCTCAGGACCAACAAAAAACAATATACCTAAAACTCATCATTTTAAAATACATGGGAATTAAGTGAGAGCTTTATCATAGTTCTAGGTAAGAATATTGAATTTATAAAATTAAAGGTTCAATGCAATTACAGTCAACATTCTGATAGGATTTCCTTGGTAATGTGATTAAGTGTTTCTAAAATTTATATAATAAGTGGAATACATTTTGAACAAATACAGAAAGTTCTTACTCTCCCCAGTTTATTCTTTTTTTAATTTCTTGTGGTATATAGTTGATACACAATGTTACATTCAGATGTACAACATAGTGATGTACAACATTTCTATATGTTATGTTGAGCCCACCACGAGTGTAGCTACCATCTGTCACCATACAACACTATCGCAATACCACTGACTAATTTCTCTATGCTGTACCTTTTATTCCCAAGATTTATTCACTCCATACCTAGAAGGCTGTATCTCCCACTCCCCTTCAACCATTTCACCCGTCCTCCCCCTTCCCTCTAGCAACCATCAGTTTTTTCTCTATATTTATAGGTCTAATTCTGTTTTTGTTTGTTTATTCATTTGTTTTGTTTTTTATATTCCACATATGAGTGAAATCATATGGTATCTGTCCTTCTCATTCTGACTTATTTCACTTAGTATAATACCCCTTAGATCCATCCATGCTGTCACAAATGGCAAGACCCCATCCTTCTTTATGGCAGTGTAATATTCCACTATATATATATATATCTATATATATATATATAAAATATACATTGTATACGTATAATATATTATTGCAATGAAATATATATGAAGTGTATATATATAAACAGTGATGTTTGATTGACATCACTGTTTATATATATATACACTTCATATATATTTCATTGCAATAATATATATTATTCCATTGTATAATATTTCATTTTAGTGTGTGTGTGTGTATCACAACTTCTTTATTCATTCATCTATCAATGAACCCTTAGGTTACTTCCATATCTTGACTATTGTAAATAATACTGCAATAAACATAGAGGTGCATATATCTTTTCAAATAAGTATTTTCATTTTCTTTGGGTAAATACTTAGTAGTTGGATTATTGGATCACATGGTATTTCTATTTTTAATTGTTCAAGGAACCTCCATACTGTTTTCCACAGTGGCCGCACCAATTTATTCTTTAGTTTATTCTTTCAGACAATACTAGGCAGGGTCTTAGTCTCTTATGTATATCTAATGTATACCTCTGACACTATCACACTTCATACCAACTCTTCATTCCCGTGCCTTTTGTGCTGTTGAGGTGCTTGAAGGTCAGGAACAGTATCATTCATCGTTTCCAACACCGAGCATAAAACCTGGCTCACAGGGAGCACTCAATAAATATTTCTTGAATAAATAATTTTTAAACTGGCTGAACAACTGTGCCCATAGAGTGATGATTAACCAACCCATATTGCCCTAGAGGGAGGGCACCAGTGACATGCTATAGGATTTACTTATCCTACCCACATCACCATTTCATCAATGATTACATTTGTACATGGTATTCTTGCTATTTTGTGAATGTCAACAGTCTGGGAAGAATTAAATAATAAGTTGGAAGAAATGAGAATGCCCCCAAATGCTTACAGGAAAGAGGCCCAATTTAGGAAGATGAAGTTCAATAAGGGGAAGTATAAAATAGTTTTCTACACACACACACACGCACGCACGCACCCTTCTAATAATAAAGGTTGGATAACATGAGATGAGAACAGATTTTTGAGAACATACTTAGGATCTTGTAAGCAACACAGTGAGGTGGTCTCCAAAGCCTGGAACAAGGTGACTTTATGTGGTCTAAACAGTTCCCAGACTCACCTTGAAAAGTAACAAAAGATATAGTTTCCAAATTTAATACAACAATTTTTAGGTTTTTATGAGTTATATTTGTTTGGATTAAAATCACCTAATATTTGGCTTCAATTTTAGATTTTTATGAAATCAGTTCAACTGTGTTTTTTTTTTAAGCAGAAATATAATTTTGTATCACTAAACAGTAGGTTCTATGAGTCTTGGGAAAATTAAGCTTTGCCCTGAAGCTTCATAGCATGTAAGGACTCGACTAGATTCAAAGTCAGACAAGAACTTGGCCCTTATCCTTTCCCATAACCATTAGAATAGCATAGTTATGGCTAAATGTAGATAAGCAGTCAAGGCACTTGTTCTGCTTATACACTTCAGTTTTTTCTGGAAGGTTCTCACATGGTGAGATATACCTTATAGGAGTTGCTCCATCAAATAAATTTTCCCTTAAGACCCTATTAGAATATCAAGATATGGCAGAGCAAGGCATATCTGTTAAAAATAGGGTATGAGAGACTTCCCCAACAAAGAATTAAGCATGTTATCCATGCCGTTATCTTACAACATCTCTGCTTTTCTTTGCCCATCTTTTTTTCTCTCTCTCTTCCAATTATGTGCAATTTTTCTAACAATGTAGCATAATGGAAGTACATAAACAACAACTTTAACTTAACATAAACAAGTTAAGCTTTAGATTCATCTTCATTTTAGACAGTTGTGAAATTTTCCCTTTTATTTTATTTTTTTAATTTATTTTTTTTAATGTAATTTATTGTCAGATTCGTTTCCATACAACACCCAGTGCTCTCCCCAACAGGTGCCCTCCTCAAAGCCCATCACCTATCACCCACTTTCCCATCAAAGCCCATCACCCACTTTCCTGTCTCCCCCACCTCCCATCAACCCTCAGTTTGTTCTCAGTATTTAAGTCTCTTATGGTTTGCCTCCCTCCCTCTCTGTAACTTCCCCCCCCTTCCCATCCCCCATGGATCTCTGTTGGAGAAAACAGAAATTTGCCCTTTTCTTTTTTTTTTTTTTTAATTTTTTTTTTTCAACGTTTATTTATTTTTGGGACAGAGAGAGACAGAGCATGAACGGGGGAGGGGCAGAGAGAGAGGGAGACACAGAATCGGAAACAGGCTCCAGGCTCTGAGCCATCAGCCCAGAGCCCGACGCGGGGCTCGAACTCACGGACCGCGAGATCGTGACCTGGCTGAAGTCGGACGCTTAACCGACTGCGCCACCCAGGCGCCCCTAAATTTGCCCTTTTCAAAGGAAGTTCAAGCAATGGGTCATTGATACTTTTTCATTATGGCCCATGGCCATTATTTACTAGTGATGATAAGCCAAAAAAATGTGGGCATCTTCAAACATGTAGATGCCAGTCTTCAAGCCACATACAGCACTACTTCGTATAAATATTTCCACATACAAACAAATTCCCCTGCACGCCATTTGGAATGCTACAAAGCAAGACAGCCTATAATTACACTTCCAATAAATGCAAATGCACAAAATAGTTTCAAAACGGTTGCCACAGATTTCAGCAATATCTTTTGGTTTACCAGATGCATAACTGACTAGCTTGAACTTGACTTGAAAAATAAAAATAAATGCTAAAGACTGGTACGTTTGTAGAAGAAAATGCCAACAGCATCACGTGCTACCGATAATTAAGACTACAATAGAAAGTGAAGCCCAAGAAATCAAATTTTTTCACCTCTACTTCCTCCCTTAGTTAATTATAATCATTTCAGGCCATATTGATGTAACCCAAATATCAGCTGGAATCTACTTCCTCCTTGATACAAACATCCCATGGGTTGTAGAAGACCAAAGTCCTCTCCAAAAGTTCTACACATTTGGGGGCGGGGGGGGGGGGTGGGGGCGGGGAGGAGGAAGCTGTTGTTGGTATGTTTTCAGGGCTTCCTTGCCTCTGAATGCCTGCTTCTGCTTAATTTGTTCATGTGATGGCTCTTCCTGCTTGTGCTCACCCTATCCCACACCACGTGGAATGAGGCCTTTCCCATAATTTTCAATCTGAAAACAAAAAGAAGCCCACAAAGCACAAACACTTATGACAGACTTTACTAAAGGCTGAGGAGTTGGAATCATTTACAACTGCAGAAAAGCAAACATTCTCATCACATATAAAACATTCTTGCTCCTAAGGATTCTTCAGTCACCCTGATACCTGGGAATTTTCCCTCACTGCCCTCACCCTCTGTAGTTATCCAACATCACAACTGCTTCCTTGGCTACTTTCCTCCTCTCCCTCTCTTTTCCTCTCTCTTCCCAACTTGAGCTCAGCTCTCTGCATGTCTAACATTCAAAAAATTCATACTAAGGCCACCTTAATATATTCAGACCCAATACGGTACTCAACGGAACAAAATAAATCTTCAAGGGACAAGATCCATTTTCCTTTGAAGCCAGCCGTGATTGGTCTTGCCATTTCCCCTATCTATATTACAACCATATTTGTTTGTTTAAGTAATTTGGCACAGGATTTGAAAATCTGGAGAAACAAGTTGTTTATGTCTTTGCAAATCATACCCTTTTTAGACTATAAAATTCAAATTAACCCAAGTATTCAAGATAATTCTAGTGAGCCAGATCTCTCTTTTTTTTGGCATATGATAATTTATTACAGTCATATATTCACCATCAAAACTTATAATCTTAGTCTTTACTTCTTGCCTTTGTATAAAGCCAAAAGAGGCACACTGGCTACTTTGACAACCTTAAAGCAAACTCCAGGAACGTCACCAACAGCACGACCTTTGTGACCAAATCTAGCAACCAGAACTTCATTGCTTTCCTCAATAAAATTCAAACAACCATCATAGGGTAGAAAGGCTGTGATTGTGTTTTTGCCATTCTTGATCAGCTGGACCCTGACATACTTCCTGATGGCAGTATTTGGTGTTTGGTTTCAACCCCCACTTCTTGCAGCACAATTCCCTTTGCATGGGGAGCACCTCCAAAATGGCTGGCCTTCAGGGCTGTGCCCAAATGGGCTTTCTTGTACTGTTGACCATGCCACTTCTGGTCGCACTGGAGGCTACGGAGCTTCTTGGCAGTAGGAAGACTGTGACACTTGCCCCTCCTTCCAGCACCATGGGCCTGAGCAAAAGAGACACCAGGTCTCTTGTTTTGTGTCCATGTTTGGTCGGTCCTAAACTTCTCTACACAGACAGCCATACTGCTCAGTGTCTGGAAGCATGTTCTCTAATACAACTATCTCCACCTGCTACCGAGCCTCTAAGCAAGATGGGCGTGGCCTTAACAGGAGTGAATCGTGGCAGTTAAGAAAAGAACATT
The DNA here is from genome assembly GCF_022079265.1 of Lynx rufus. Classification (NCBI taxonomy): domain Eukaryota; kingdom Metazoa; phylum Chordata; class Mammalia; order Carnivora; family Felidae; genus Lynx; species Lynx rufus. Next base: position 73,698,841 of record NW_025814889.1, on the reverse strand, counting down.
TTCTTCCAACCTCCAACTGACTTGTGTTATGTTTCTCTTCCAAATTGTTTTTTTTCAGCTTTCTATAGATTATGCAGCAATAATTTGTTTACAAATCTTGTACCCTCATACTGTTGTTTATATTTTGCAGTCATGTAATAAATGATGGTTAAACAGATAGGGGCAGAATCGTTCATTCTCAAACATCACTGTCTGGAGTCTTACAGATCCTAGTATTCAATTCTCAAATAAGAAGTAAGTCTAAATGATTCCACACTTTCACACACAACAAGTTTTTTCGTGGGATTATTAGCCTAATAATATCAGCTCGGGGTGAGTACACTTTGGGAAAAAAAAAAAGGAAGGAAGAAGTATTTTTGCTAAAGAGGAAAAGAGTTCCCCGGTTTACCTTTTTTCTTCATCTAGCTAAAGCCATATTTCTGGCTAGAGGTGTCTCTTACTCACCTTGTTATTCAATTCATGGTTTAGAGATGTCCTGGGGGCAGGGATGATTGCTGAAGGCTCATTCTATCCAGCCCTATGATTCATTGATCCTATGAGTCCACAGTTTGTAATTATAACATAATGGAAGATATTATTTTATGAAAGGAGAAGCTATAACTTGTCCAAAAAAGGAATACATATTATAGTAAATATAAGAGGAATTAGAACACAAGTTAAAAGCGCTTTCCTTTTGTATGAACAAGATTTGAGGGAGTCATTTTAGATGGGAAAAAGACAGACCTAAAGTTTAATTTATTATTTAACATATTTGTTTTATTCTTCATGAATAAATTATCTTAAATTATGTGGGTTTTGCTCTTAGGAAATTAAGGTTTTGAATAAAAGGGTTTAAATATTTTAACATTAATTAAAATGTATTTTTACTTATTTACTTTAGTTCCTTAAGAAATGTTTCTATTTTAAATTTCCTTTTATTGCTGATATACTTCCACTTAATTAACAAAAAATTGAATTATTACTATAATATAAACACAAGCAGTAAAAAAAAAAAAAAAGTAAGCGATTTGCCAACAGGATTAGTAGCTACATTTAAAACGCAGATCCCTTATGAACCGACTGACTTACAGTAATTGTGCTGTATTTTTCCATTACAGACAAGAGCATTTTGGACTATCTTATGAATTCAGAGTCCAGGGAATTCCAATGAGATAATGTCATTGACCTTGAGTACAAATAATCAGTGGTGAATACTGTAATACGATAATGTGAAAGTTGCAAGGAGCTCATTCTCAGACTCTACCAGAAAACCTGCTAAATCAACAATAGGATGAGACACAGTGTGAACTAAGAGGGCAGAACTTTAAGGCATGTTACTTAAAATAGAAAGGCTTCTAAATATCGGGGAGATTAAGTGTGAGCACTCGCGATTAACTGCTATTAAATTAGTTCAGCACGTGAGCATCTATCATGTATCTATCAACCCTGCGTCACTTAAAATGGCGAAAGGGAAATGTCAACTTTCAGCTCAGTGGTTCTCATTCGGCTGTCCCTTCTGCCTACTGTATCATTCAAGTCAACTAGTTTTCCCACTCTTCTAAAAGCATGCAGCTTCATCAGAAATGCGCCTATTTCTGCACACTCCACCGTGACTAAGAGACAAATGCTGACTCTTCAAAGGGGCAATGCCATCGGAGAAAAGGATTATCTGAGCCACACTATGCATGTTTACACCCACAGGCTGCCAAAAAAACTCCTTCATATTTGTTAGAAATGCAATTGTAATTAGGGAGAGCAGGAGAAAATCAACCTCAGTTTGCTAACTGACCTGAGGCATCTAATTTATGTACATGTTCATTTTGTTAAAACATGCAAGCAAAGAGCTATTGGAGGCCATATGCCATTCGTTATGAAAAGCACATTCCTTTAGTCTTTGTAACAAAAGCCATATGGCTTTCCGAAAGTTAATTATATCATAAATATGCTGTAATAGTGGGGAGTGTGGTCTAGCAATTGCTGGAAAAAACTTTGAGACCTGGCTTTGAGTCAATTTCTCAATGGATTCCATTCAGAACCTTGAGGAAGTGACATGGCCATTGTGCCTCAGTTTCTCAATATTCAAAGGGAAGATCATAATAATATTATGAGAGAATAATATTATGAGAGAATATTATGAGAACCTAAATGAGAGAAGAAAACAGAAATGTTTTCCTACTTAAAGGTAAAATAATGTTTCAAACTATAATTCAGGTCAGTAAAACAGTAAAAGATTTTTTAGAAATAGTAACGAGTTCATCAAAATAGTCTCTTCCTCCTTCTAATGCTCTTTCCCACCATTGTCAGGGTAACTTTCTAAAACACAAACCAGATTGTTTAACTCCACTATTATATGTTACTTATAAAATAGCACTTATAAAATAGCACTATAAATGGCCCTTTATAGTCTCCCCCAGCCTGCTGTGCAGACTCATCTCCCTGCCCTGACACACAGGCATACACACCAGTCCCTAGACAGATATTTCTCATTTACATCTCTGTCTATTTCAAAGTCTGCTCCCTCGGCCAAGGATGCCCCACCTCTTCTTCACTTAACTCCTAAGCATGTGTCAAGACCCAGACCGTCATCTGCCCCATAATGAGGTCTTTGACTTCCTCGGGCCATCAGTAGTTCCCTGCTCTGTGCTACAACAGCACTTGCTGCATACTTTCTTAAGCACTTATCACATTGTGCAGTCATTATTGGTAAGCATATTCCTTTCTCGTCCACCATAACTGGGCTCCTGAAGTGGAGAGTCTAAGGCCTGGCAAATAAATAGAAGGTGCTCAACAAATAGTAGTTTATTGTCCATTCTTTAAAAATAGAGGTAACCAGCTATTTGACCCCAGGGGTCTAGTTTTTAACTAAGTTCCATGTTCACTTCAACCTCTCAGGTCTCCCTCCATCTGGAACATTTTCTAATAATCAGAAAATGACCCCGTGGGACTTATAATATTTTTAACTACCAATGACAGACTCTTCCACTGTGCTATCCTTTTGGTGCAAGAAAATGAAATGATTTTAGAACGTTTTTAAGCAAGGATTAAAGCCAAACATTTTCTGGTTAAACTTCAGCTAACCAAAAAAATTAAGTGAAACACAAGTCATCATTCCTGAAGCATTTTAGTTAATCATGGTTTCATGGAAACTTAATCCAGCACAGAGGCTGAACTGAAACCAGAGAGCCAACAGGTCCAACAGATAATCACATCTCCATGTGACATAACCAAACTGGGTAGAGTTGTGCATGGAGTAATAGTAATGACTGTAAGTTGTCTAACATTAAATTCTCATCTCAGTGATAGAGAACATTGCTCTAATGGCCTAATTTGATGTTTTAAAAATTTTGTTTGATTATGCTTCTGGTGTACACTTTGAGACAGAAAAACCTCACTCTGATTCCACAGGATTTGGATTTTGTAAAAAGTAGGTGTCCAAAGAATTTTCTTTCAGAAACTAAATCATCTCCACATGTGCTAAGAGTACAAAAAAAAAAGAAAAGAAAAAGAAAAAAGAAAGAACATTTATGTCTATGATACATACACGTAACTTGGAACAAAACCAGAAGAATGTCTGAAAGTCAAAGAGGAGAAAGGGCATAGAGTTTGACTTACAAATTTGTTGGAAGCTATTTTATAGGAAACAAGTTTTAAGACCTGATTTAAGGGCAAGGCAACAGGGAAATAATAATAATAATAAAGGCAAGAGGGAATCATTGATATAGTTGAGCTCCTAAACTTTAATTTCCTCAAAATAGTTTCCAGATGGTTAAGAATGTCTTTCTATGTACAGTATTTTCAGGAGCTAAATAAAAAGTTATACATTTGCCTACATGGTAATTTTTTAGGAAAATGGCACATTCATTTTAAATTGTCACTGCTGATACCAACCCTTTGATGTTGGAGCCACCTGCCTGGGGGCCAGCAGCATACTCTAACTTTATCAGAATGTCAGAAACTGTCACAAGGACTTGGGCCCTAAGAGACAGGGCTGTGCGTCATAGGTATGTAGCAATTCTGTACTTTGATGTCTACTTTCCTTCCAGGAGGAGAGTACTAACCAAACGTCTCAAGGTTTTCTCCTTTCTTCCTTCCGCATCTATAGAACGCAAGTCATGGAATGATTATAGGGGAGAAGTAAGAAAAAGATTGAAGAGGGAAAGAAGGTGGCATTTCTTGATTCTCCTTTTCATCTTAATGGAAAGATACCCACACTGGGACTCAGAAGACTGGAAGCTCATCCTCAAGCCCACCTCTTTGCTGAATTAATGAATTTCTCTGTACTTTACTTTCTCTGTCAGCCTTCTATTTTCTTATTAGAAACACTAACAGTATGAATAACCCCAGTAACTACATGTGAATTTCTTAGGAGTCTATTATATAAACACAATGGCTTTCAAAGTATCATTTGGTAATTACCAAGCCATGCATTCATTCATTCATTCATACATTTGACAGCTACTTTTGAATGCCTACTATACATCAGACACTGGTTGCTAAAATTTAATGGTAAGCAAAACACAGTACCTTTCCTCGTGGAGTTTAAAGTCTAATTCGGAAGACACGGACTGATGAAATAATCACACACACTGAGAATTACAAGCTGGCATGTATATAATTACAACACACTCTTACCATGATCCAAAAAATACTGTATTTTAACGATTGAATATACCTGTTTGTTCTCCAATTTGTTTATCAGTTAACTTTAATCATCAAGTGAGTCTTGGAAAATACTTTCCTGATATAGTGCATAACTTACCAATTCAGGCTTTTAGGTAATGGTTAGAATTGAGGTTTTCAGGTGGAATTGGGCCTTCATTCACTAAAACAGAAGAAATGCTGGTATAAATTTAAAACCATAAGATAGGAAGCCAGGACCTAAAGGAACTTCCAGCATAATTACAGAAAAGCCATCTTTCAGTCTTTATAATAAAGAGTCCTACGTCTGTGGTGATAGTGGCAGCCTACACATCCTATGTGCCAAGGTACAATTCTAAGCACTTTATAAATATTAAGTCATTAATCACTGCAACAGCCCTCTGAGGTAGGTATTGGTAGTGGCGGTACTGTTATCCTCATTCTACAGGTAAAGAAACTGAGGCACAGAGGGATTAAATACCTTACCTGCTGTCACACAGCCAGTAAGTGGGTCAAACTACAAACCTAGTCTGTGCTCTTAACCACCATGTTGTACCACCTCTTGTTCATATAGTCGGTCTGCTGAAACATGTTAAAAACTGAGTTTTGGGGGTTCAATATTCTAATATGTTCAAAACCTCTCTCTGCCCCCTCACTGTTCGTCTCGTGACTTTATCCTTCTCACATAAAGAATAAATTCCACTTGGTAACTCCCGGTGGGAGTTGCATGTAAAACAAAGCAAAACAAAACTTTCAATTCCTTTCAGTCAGAAATTTGATCTACTAGGATAAAAAGAAAAAGGAGAGGATTTCCTAATTATTTTTTGAAAACACAAGGCTCAGTTGCTCGTGTTTTAGCAAAATGTCTTCTCCCATTATTATTGCACAGTGAGCTGTTTATAGGTTTGAAGGCAAGTTCTACCCTGAAGGAAATGTTTCTCCTAAAATCTGATACAATACAGTGTGAAATGGTGCCATTTATCTAAACTTGAGACTCTACGATAAGGTGGACAAGCCACCCCTCAACTGACCAGGTTCTATCTCCATATAATTTTGAGGCTAGAAATGCATCTACAGAAGGTATGCTGACAACTACAGCATTTTCATCTCAAATCATGCTGCTTCCCAGGCTTCAGTCATGCCAGAAGACTTCAAGAGCAAAAGCAAAAAAGAGCAAAGCAAAGGAGACATGCTCTGACAAGTTGGTGTGGAATGCCTTTTGACTTTTTCTTCTGGTGCAAAGATTCTCCGGGGGATGAAGATTAAGCAATCAACAGAAATGAGCCTCCTCATTTGACTCCTCATATGACTAGAGAATTAGCACAGAGACTATTTTCTGAACTTAAAACATCAGAAGCCCATATTGAAATAAAGAATTACTATAAACAACTAACCGTTGTTAAGCTTGATACTGCTTACAAGACAAAACAGGAATCTTCTGGGCAACTGCCATCAAGATGTGTTGGGAACAGGAGTTTTACTACCGCACAGAACATCGAGAACATGAAAATTGTGTATAGCTGTTATATATAAACAGCTAAAACAAAAATAACACTAGAATTTATAAAAGCACTTTTCCTCTCAGCAGATATTACCTGCTGGGTCCGTGAAATACATCGAGTGCTGTGATTATTCCTTATTTTGTAAATGGGAGTTGGGAGGAAGAGTTTAGCTCTAAAATGACAAGTTAATACTTTAAGAAAATAAAGACTATACCAGAATATGTGGGTACACAGTCATCCCTTAACAGAACTCCAACTTGAATCTCCTAAACCTGTCACGAAAATGTTAGCTTTAACATTTCTCAGGAATGGGAGGGAATCAAGCTAAATAATTGGTGATTGGCTGCCAGGAAGCAATATGTAAATGAGGAGGATAGAGGCCGGTTGGGGGCAGGAAGGTCTCCGCTACTCGGCCCTAGAATCACATTAAAAATACGTGCCTTCAGACTACCCTCCACCCCCTTCACCCAACTCTTTAGTCCCATAAATAAATTAGAATGCTCTGAGCAAGATACACCCAGCAAGGGACACCCCCCTTTCAGACAAAAACTAAGCTTTGTCCGCTTGCCCAAGATGGCCTAGATCTTAGAGCTAAGATACAGAGGTGGGAACAACAGGAAGGACTGGTTAAACTCCGCTTTCTCAGCTAGAAGGGGATAGGAATGATGTAGGAAATAAAGGGATCTCCCAGAGCTGCTTTTTCTGTTTCGGCCTCCTGTAACTAAGCTTAGGGGTCTTCAAACATAGAAACCTAGTAACTAGGTTTCAGTCTAAAGAAGAAAATTATTTAGAATGAAATGCAGTCAACCATAGCATTGTATGATGAAGAATCCAGTGAGCCAGACCTCTGTCTATTAACAAAAGACCTAGGAAGTGATGTAAAATAAATGAAAGTTGTCCTCAGAGGAACTTAACAATTGTCTGGGAACTGCCCATGAAACAGCCATGAAGATTTTCAAAGTAACAAACGATAAACGCAAGCTCATATAGCTCCAAATGGATAATAAATCACAGCCAATGTCTATCAACTGCCAGGCACTTTACATATATTTTATCCCCCATTTCACAGATGAACAAACGGAGACTCACAGGATTTATTGGCCTTGCCCAAGGTTATATACAGGTTGGCTACATATCCTATTCTGTCTCTACCATCACTCACTGCCCATAGATAACAGTGTGTTATCTAAACACAGCGAAATAATGTGTTTAAAGTGAAACGCTCTGACTTGCATTTCATTGGTCATCAAGAGATACGCCAAATGGAGAGTAGAAAGGTAAAGATGTCTAGCTGGGTGGTGGACAAACTGCTAGAGACAAGTAAGTAAATAAATAAATTTATTTCTAAAAATAGCTGCTATGTTAGGTCCATACAACTTAAGGGCTTTGTGCGCTCACTTCTGTGTGACTTCACACCATGGTATGAGCACATACTTCACGAAGACTGCTCTTGTTCTAATTATGGAAATGACGGAGCCGATCAAATTACTCACAGCATATCTTGCATTACACCAAAGAAATGATTGCGACAAAGGGCTTTGATTTGATGATTGAAAGTCGCCAGCCATTTGTACAGGCCTTTGAAGGGAAGGAAGGCTCACCTGATGATAAAACATAAACAAGGGCAGTAGAAGGTTGTTTAACCTTTAACACCACTGTTGTGGTCATGGTTGTTTTATCCTTGGTTACTGCTGCCTAGTTTAAAGAAAAAGAACTCTTAGGAAAAGGAGCTATATTAATCCTCTGTTAACGCTGGACAGAAATACTGATTTCTTTGATGATTTTTTTATAGATATTATTGTTAGGTGTCTGATTTGTATCATACTTGCTAGATTTTTTTTATTTTATTTATTTATTGAGAGAGAGAGAGAGAGAGAGAGAGAGCAAGGGAGGGGCAGAGACAGAGAGGGAGAGGGAGAATCCCAAGCAGGCTCTGTGTCGTTAGAGCAGAGCCCAATGCGGGGCTCAAACTCACTAACCGTGAGATCATGACCTGAGCTAAAATCAAGAGTCAGACGCTTAACCAACAGAGCCATTCAGGCACCCCATACATGTTATATTTTAAGATAAATACTTTGCCCAATTAAAAAGGATTGGGGGAGAGGGGCAAATGTGGCCTGAAGTTGATAATCTGATTGGTTCATTCCCTGTGTCCTAGCTCCTGGGAATACCACCAGAAGATTCGGACTCTTTGCCTATCTCCTCAGATTCGTGGCTTGCTGTGGGTGGTGTGGTTAGTAAAACACCAAGGTGGGGGAGCCCCCAATCACTGCTGAAGCAGAAATCCTTGGCACTTTTGCAAGGGGAAAGAATGAGACTCCTCCTAGGTTGCCTGAGGGCAGGGAATAGAAAAACCAGTAGCCAAATGGACACGGCACACATTCTTGTCATTTCGTGTCCCAGATAGTAATTATGATATGCGTGATAATAAGATTTTCTGCTCCACAGTTATTCTTACTTCCAGGTAGATAGTGCTCACTAAATAGTCAACTGATTCATTTTCTTGGGCAATGCCCATTAATTCTTGACACTCTCCATCCTACCCAATACCCCTCCATGTACACAAACACATGCCATAGGGTGAGAAAGCAAAAGTACTAACGTGTCCACGTAACAACAGTATACCTTCAAAGATGTTGGAGTTTCGATGGTAGAGTCATAAATGACTCTCCTAACAGTGCTGAAGTTCAAGCACACGGAGGGACACTGAGAAGTCATGGTTCCAGATGTTTTTTTCTCTAGTTAGCCTAAGTTATGGCAAAGAATGATAAATAAATTCGTGAAATAAATTTCTATCAGCCCGTCATTTACTGAGCAACCCGTACTGAACTGCATAAAAACAGCATAATGGTTAAACCCTGATCAGTTAGCGTGCATTTCCCAAGTCAGGCTTCCTTCCTCTCCCTGCTGACAGGCACTGTATTCTCTCCCACCCTTCCCTCAAAAAGTGTTCACAAGAAAGGAGCCTAAAGACACAAAATGACTAATGAGGCTGTAAGTGGGCCCTTGTTTAGAATAAAGAGCTGCAGCTCTCTGCAGCTAAAAGGTCAGGGACAGGGGAAAGGTCTGCTTGGAGCCTCTGAAACTATGCCTGCCTCACCCAAGGATTCACACACATTCTTGAATTGGCTCCGAATTGGCTCCGAATTGGCTCTTGAATTGGCCAAATGCCAAAAGAACCAACTATCAGCTCATTGCTTACGTTTCACTGACATCCATTCCACCAATATGTATTTATTGGTTGCTGTGGCAGCATGTTTATTTGCTCTGATTTCAGCAGTTAAAGGAGACTATGGGGGTAATGTCCTTAACCAAGAAATGTTGGCTGCGTCTACCTCCCTGGAGCCCTGGGCTCCCTTGCCTATAGCTTCAGATGCTGGGCCTCTTTTTCTGTTGGCATTTCCACTAAAGCTGGAAACACTGACCTGAAGAATCCTTCCCCTTAATCTCTCTTTTATCAACAGCTACTCTGGAGGAGGCAGGAGAGCACCATGATGTCAGCAGGATGCTGATAGGGAGCACCTTCCAGGCACCTCCTACCCCCCACTCACCAATACCCCCAGATAAGAGAAATGCTGCTTCCATGCAAGCAAAACCCAGCACAGAACTTGCCGGGTTGGGTTTATGTGGGAACACACTTATGCCATGCGATCACCATCTTCTCCCATCCCTCTCCAAACCTTCTCTTCCTGGTCCCTCAGCACAGGAAGTGTCTGTACCTGCCACAGTGACTGATGGCATGGGCTTGGGAGACACATACCGAGTTCAAATCCCAACTCCATTTGCTCCATATGAAATATTGGCAAGCTTCCTAATTGCTCTGAACCCCACCTTTTTCATCCATAAAATGGAGATGATCATCACTACTTTGTAGACTGATACGAGGATGAAATGGAATAATGCATGCAAAGCAGTATGCCAGGTATATAATAAAGCACTCCATAAATGGTAGCTAGTATTATAAATGGAACCACCATATATGTAATTGCTCAAATGAAGTGGGTACCTTAGACAGCATTCCTCCTTTTCTTTGTAACCTGACTTTATGTCCAATTAACTCCACCTCCTAAATACAGTTAAAATCCATTTCCACCTCCCCATCCCTGCTGCAATAGCTAAATGTCTTTTCTACTATCATAACCCTTTAGCTTGTATATTCAACCTCTTCCTAATCCAACCATACTGCACACTAAATTTTCCAAAATGGAAATGTGCTCTTGACATTGCCTGTATTAAGGTCCAGGCTCCACACATTACCTTCAGGATGCAATCCCAATTCCTCAGGGCAGCATTCAGAGCTAGGACCACACCTCACCACTCCTCACTACTCACCACATGTTCTGTCCTCACAGAACAATTTGTACTTCTTACAATGGCCTCATGTCCAAGTGCCTTTGAACATACTGATCTCTATACATGTTCCTGTCTTCACATAACGGACTCCCAGGTATCCTCCAAGATTCAGTGTCCAGAGTCCTTTTCCAACTGCCTTCCTGACTCTCGCTCACATATTAAACTATTTTATTTTCTGTTGCCTTGTCTCCTTGTGTTTAGGACTCAGTTTCTGGAGGTGAGAAACTATTTCTCCTGCTGCATCTGAATCGCAAGTAACACGGATGCTGAATCAATTCATCCAGCAGACATTTAATGGGCACCCAGTCTGGGCCAAGCACTGAGGTAGGTGCTAGACACATGCTTGCTCTCCATCACCACACGGTCCCCTGTGGTTTTGTGATCCCTGGTGCCATGGAGAAGTGTGAGCAGGAGTTGACTACCTAAGATGTCTCTCTTCAAAACTCCCACTCAAACCTCAACAGCTGCCCATTAGTAGATACACACACTCATCCATAAACGCCACCTAAATTTATTCTCACAAAAGCCTTATAAAATATTACTTAAGTTGTGCAAATAAGAAAGCTCTGGGAGATTTAATGCCTCGTCCAGTGTCAACCAGCTGGTGACTGGCACACCCAGGTATTAGGGAAGCAGCTTTGCATAGCGGTCATGAGCTAGCTTTTGGAGACCAACCTGGGTTCAAACCCCAGCCTTTCCACATATGAGCTGTGTGGTCTTACAGAAACTATTTCATCTCTTTGCACCTGAATTTCCGCTCTTGGAAAGAGGGAGAAATAATACTTATCTACTTCACAAGGTTGTGTGAAGTCCAAATTAAAAGCTGAATACAAGCTTTTCGTCCCAGGGCCTGGTAAGATCCCCCAGGGTGACCCAAAATCATTTCAAAGCCCATATTCTTAGTCATTCCATGGTTCTTACTTTCTGAAGAAGGATTGGGACTGATAGGAGAAAAGTAGATTCTATCTGAAGTTGCATAGGGAACCTGAGACCCAAACAGAATGCCCTTGTTTCCAGTAATCAAGGACACTGAGAAAATTGCCTGTGTGCCAACGACATTACAGATATTTCCTAGAGAATTCAGATCTTGTCAGCCATCAAATAATGAGGCTTTGTGAAGTGGGGAAGTCCTTTGAAAAGTGCAAATAGGCATGATTGTTTTCATTACTAACAGTCTGGGTTGGGGCCCTCTGTAACTCCAGTGAACTTCTCAGGTTATCTAAAAATCATTTCCTTCTTCTGTCACTTCTTTGGGTAGTATAACCATGACTTTTTTATTCACTTGAATACCCACTAAAATTAGTGTGTTGTTAATTGTTAGGTAGAGTATTTTGGTCTCATTTTGTAAAAATAACATGATCTACTTGTAGGAGTGGTATAACGGAATAAAATTGTTTTACTGTTTATTGTAATTTTAAAACTATACACAATTATAATAATATTACCCAATTATTAAGCTCATACTATGTGCTAGGTACTGGGGATCTTTTAAAAATATATTATTTCATGTATTAGAAGAACACAGTGAGATAGCTGAGGTTTAGTGGGGTTAAACTCCTTGCCTCGGGTCATATGCTGTGAGTGGCAGAGCAGGAAATCAAACCTCTCAGAAGCCAAGTTATCTTCAGCCATTCTGTACAAAGCGCCTAATGCACAGTAGGTCGTGAACTATCAGGAAACCAATATAAGTACCATACCTCCCCTGTCCTAAAGGGACTTACCACGTAGCTCCAACTTAAATCTTGTTTTGGACAAAAGAAGGGATAAATAAACACCTTGGTAGACTCATTGGAATAGTCAGCCTAAATCTAACAATGTGCATAGGAGGGTAAATAATTGTTGAAATGAAGTATAAAGGCAGGAGGAGAGGAAAGTAGAGCTGGGAAATGAGGAAAGTGCTATCATGAAAAAATGCTATCTGAGATCACAAGGCCTCCATAAGCTGGTCTTAGCTCTCAACTTCAGCGTCCTTTGCTAGTCTCATTAGAATTTCCATTCTATTTATAATTTTGACCTAAGTCCCAGCACCTGCTGTGACTTTATCTCGTAATCAGAGTAAGAGGATCTGGCTTGCCTCTCCCTCTCTGTCTCTCTCTCTGTCTCTCTCTGTTTGCAACATTGTTCCCTTTTAAACATTTCTTTTCCCATGATCTGCCTCTTACCCTTGGCGTAGTATGACTGTCACAGGAGCCCTGGTCCACGAGCTCATACCTCACTGAGTCTGAGCCACGGAAACATTCCAGATGAGGGTGGGAAATGACAGAAAGCTCCTGGCTTCAGCAGGGACAACGCAACCTCAAATCAGACTGTGTCTTTTGGATTGGGAAATCATATCATTTTGTGAAACTGCATCTAAAAATCATGTTTTGTATTAAAACCAAGTTTTTACTGGGGTACCTGGGTGGCTCAGTCGGTTAAGCATCTGACTTCAGCTCAGGTCCATGATCTCATGGCTTGTGGGTTCGAGCCCCGTGTTGGACTCTGTGCTGACAGCTCAGAGCCTCAAGCCTGTTTCAGATTCTGTGTCTCTCTCTGCCCCTCCCCTACTTGTGCTCTCTCTCTCTCTCTCAAAAATAAACAAACATTGGGGCGCCTGGGTGGCGCAGTCGGTTAAGCATCCGACTTCAGCCAGGTCACGATCTCGCGGTCCGTGAGTTCGAGCCCCGCGTCAGGCTCTGGGCTGATGGCTCAGAGCCTGGAGCCTGTTTCCGATTCTGTGTCTCCCTCTCTCTCTGCCCCTCCCCCGTTCATGCTCTGTTTCTCTCTGTCCCAAAAATAAATAAACGTTGAAAAAAAAAAATAAACAAACATTAAAAAAATTTTAAAAAAACAAGTTTTTACTAAACATTAGAGTCTTTTATTTGGCACACTTGAAGTGTTCAGTCTTAGGATTACATTTACTTTTGAGTGGGCTTAACAAACTTTCACTTTATTGTTATTTCTTGTGTCTTGTGTTGATGGACTATTCAAACGTGTTAATAACAACCTGAAAATGTTCAGTATGAATATACAGATATAACACTTGTGCATAAACCTGTATAACTCATTCAAGATTTAAATCATTGCATTCTTTTGTTCTAGTATCTCTTCCTGGTTTTATGAGGCTTTGAATTGTAGAGCTTAAAAGTCACACACTAGCAAGTTAGACACAACTGCTTGAGGCTTGTGTATATCTGAGGCTATAGACACAGCTTTTAGGCAGTCCTATTCCCCTTTTCAGTGTAGCCTCGAGCTGTAGAATGTGCCAGAAGCCATTTCTCAATAATGCAAATCTGGCCAGCCCCTTGCTCAGTCAGAAGCTCCCTATCAATTACAGAATCAAGTTCAAGCAGTGTAAGAAGGATGAAGGGCTGCCACAGTGTTTTGGCCTGGGTTTCACCGGCTTCCCCAGCCACCCCATGCACCTCACGATTTCCAGCCTCGTGGAATGGCTCATCTTAACCTCCTACATAAACTCTTGCTCATCTCTATGCCCTTTGCCCAGACTACCCCTCAGCTTACAGAGGCTGCTCCTGTCTATAGCCCTCCAGGTAAACCTTTCGATTTGTCCTAAAACCAAATGCAAACATCAGTGTCTCTGAGATGGCTGTCACTCCATCCCCCACATACTTCTTCTGGGATCACACCACCCTCTCTGCCCCATTTTATGAGTTTGTACATTGTGCTTTCCATACCAGCTGATATGGCTGCCTCTCCCCTACACCTGCACCCCCTACGAGCATGATTATTTCTTCCCCAGCCCCAGTGCTTCTCAATCAACAAAGTAGATTCTTAGCTAATCTTTGTTGAATAAATAAATGAACAAAACAGGTGAAATTGATCTTTCATGTTCTTGCACCCTTCCCCATCCCCAGCTGCCCTTTCTCAGCCTTCCTTCCAAGCTCCCCTTCCCCTGCCCTGACTTCCCTGCCATTGTCAATCCCTTCTCTCAGTGCCTAGCTGTCTGTTTTGTTCCATCCATCAATATCAAGACCTGCTCTCATTAAAGGTTTTGATAAATTCATCACATTGACCATGCCAACTCTGACATGTGTTTTGTTTTGTTTTTTTATTTGCTGAGTGTTAAAAATCTTCAGCCAAAGTAATGAATCTCTAATTGTAGGATTTTAGCCTGGTCGGAGGCTGTCCCTGCACCCACGCCATGGCATTTTGTGTAGAAGTCGCCTTTTCATGATTGTTAGAGGTGCCGGAATCTCTATAAACTCTTGGCTATGTGATCTGGACCCTAGAAAATCAGCCTGCTTCAAACTGAATGGCCCAGTCATTCTCCTACAACTATCAAATTATTGAGACTACTTGAAAAAATAGAGTTTTCAGGTTTTTTAATAAGGCCCCTCTCATGTAAAATATAAGGAAGGTTTTACCTACTAAAAAAATTAAACTCAGAAGATCTTATTTAAACTCTAATTCATTTCATCTTCTTCTTTGGCCAGCTATTTAAGACATAGTTATTTCCTAATGGGGACAGGGAAATAGAATCACTAAAACCCCAGTGAGAACTGAGCAGAGGAAAAACTTTCCCAATTGTCTCTGAGTAGATATAATAAGTTAAAGGGTAAGATGAGCTCAGAAGAATACCAGAGTTCAATATACATCCAGCTCACTTTCCTAGGAATTCTGAAAGCACCCTCTGTTTTGTGAGAGACCTTTTAGGAACGTAATGGATGGATGGTGAGTTCTATCATGCCTGTACATCAAAAGAAGGCATAATCTAGATGGAAGTGACCCACACTCCCTAATTGTACATTGGGACACTTGCACTATAAATAGGATTCTGTCTGTCACACTGTTCACTTGCCAGAATGTTCACAAGGCCATCCTACTGATGCAGAGAAGCCAATTACAAATCATCTGGCAACATAGATCCTGAAGTCACCTCCTCCACAGACTGAGTCTACAGCTACATATGGAACAGTCTCCTCTTAAAACTCCCTCAAGGCTGGCTGAGCGATGATTATACATTGGGTAAATGAGAAGAAAACTGGGTGAGAGAGGCTGAGACACAGTCTCACCATAAATCCTGTCCCTGGCACTGCGACCCACACTTGGATGGGAACTCAAAACCCAGAGCTTCTCCCTGAGGAGCAAAGGGCTCAAACCCCACATCAAGAATCCCAGCTTTGAAGACACACACTTGAGAGGTGAACCTCCAAAAAAAAAAAATCTAATTTTGAAAATCAGAGGGGCTCATGTCCCAAGACCCACAAAACAGTAGTGATCTCAGAAAGGGCTCTTAAAAAGGGCCCACATCCCCACCAGGCCCTGAGGCGGCCGTGGCTCCCAGACAAAGTGAGGGAGGCTCACCTGCTTCTATTAAAGATGCTGCCTGAGAAACTGGCGTCTGATTGAGCATACGCATTCAGGAAACCACTGGAATGTTCTCCAGGGACGGACACTGGCAGGTGCCATCTTTGCGCTCCCTTTGCTGTGCTCCACTGTGTCTCCCAAGAGGGACCCTTTACATGCATCTAGGGCCCTGATTTTTGCAGCTGCTGCCCAGGGGATGCTTGCCTCTTGATCACATGGTTTTTGAGGCTAGGGGAGCCTGTGTTCCTGTCACATGGCACTGGAATAAAAAGTGTCACCCCAGGGAGGAGCCCATTCCCCTGTCTGGAATCCCAATTTTTGTGTTGCCAGGAGATGCCTCTTTATTACCTGGTTTTGGGGGGCAGCAGGGCTTCTGCCTGTGGCCCCTCAGAACTGTATATATTTGTATAATTTTATAAGCTGCCGCCTGAGGATCTGGCATCTGGTCAGCCTGAATCTAGATGCTTAGATCCTCCCCTTTGGGACACTGACAGGTCTTGGCACATCCTTAACCACTGAAAATATATTCAGCTGCTTACACAATCACAGGAGTTTGAGAACCAAAAGCTGGGGCTAGATGAAAAGGTTCCACTCTTTCAAGCCTGGGGGAGCCGGTTGTTTCCTTATTTCCTTAGGTATCCTTTAAAAATGTCCCTGTCTGTGGCACCTGGGTGGTTCAGTGGGTTAAGCACCAGACTTTGGCTCAGGTCATGACCTCACGGTTCGTGGGTTCGAGCCCCACATTGGGCTCTGTGCTGACAGCTCAGAACCTGGAGCCTGCTTCAGATTCTGTGTCTCCCTCTCTCTCTCTGCCCCTTCTTGGCTCACACTCTGTCTCTCCCTCTGTCTCAAAAATAAATAAACATTAAAAAAAAGTTTTTTTAATAAATAAAAATGTCCCTTTCCTAGGGAGGCCTTCCTTGGCAACCCCAAATAAAGTCTCAACCTCTCCTTAATACTTCCTCGCTTTTCCCTAAGACATTGCTATTTAACATGCAAAGTATTTTCATATTATTTTGATTTCTCCCACATTCCAACAAAATTTTTATGAGATCAGAGATTTATATCTGTTTTTGCCTCATTTTTTTACTGCTTAGCTCCTTCTCCCAGAGCAGTACCTGACATATGGTAGGTGTTCTATCCACATAAAATGAATAAATGGGTACACATAAGTATATCAGCCTCCCATACCCATGTGTGTTTGTTACTCAGCTCTTATTCCATCATTCTAATTATTTATCCCGCACAAATATACCACTGCCTTGTTACAGCTTTGATACAAAAACTCTTCATATCTAGTTAGGAAATCTCCCTGCTCCTTTTGCCCCAACTCTGCATCCTGACTTTCCTCAAAACTTTTGTCCTTGGCTCCTCCATATGTGTTTTAGAGTCGGCTCATCAAAATGCTCTTGGGGTTCTGATCTGGAATTTATAGATGAATTTGGAGAAAATTCACATTTTCACAATATCGAGTCTTCTCCTTTATGAATGTGTAACAGGTAGTTCAGTCAATGAAACAGCATGGATGAGAATCCAGGTCTGTCAGCTGTCCACACCACTTCTCCTTCCTTCTGCTGAACTTTGTGGAATTGATTATACATGTGGCAGGGCTCTGGAGCTCACTCTGCTTAGTGTCATAACCACATCCTAAAATGCTGGCTGATTGCCCTCCTTCACTTGTAACATGCTCTGTGGTTGACTCAGGGAGCTGTTGTCATCCTGCGGTCAAGGGCAGTCAGTCCTATGTCTTCTTTGAGTGTGGCAATGACCTTCAACCTCTGGAAAAAATCTTTTTAGTCACCCTGGGAAGAGGGTTTTTGATGAATTTTTAAATTAATTGCCTTGGGAATAAAAGTGAAAGTTTAAAAGAAGATAGTGACATATGGTACCCAGGCTCCTTTTACTTTACTTTGCTAACATGTTCCTCATGAACCATGAGAATTCATGAGGCAATAATTGGAGTGCTTGAGCAATCCCTTAAGGGACTGCAAGTTCCTGTTAACATGTGCTGCTTCTCTCTGACCCCACCACAGATGGCTAGCCAAACATCATTCTCTTTTCCAGTGAGCCTAGACAGTCTTAGAATCCTCTCAATATGGTGGGCCAGTAGGGCGTACTAATGATTGGCTTTAGTAAAAAGGGAAACCTGGGGCACCAGGGTGGCTCAGTCAATTATGCATCTGACTCTTGATTTCGGTTCAAGTCACGATCTCACAACTGTGAGATCGAGTCACGAATCGGGCTCTGTGCTGGGCATGCAGCCTGCTTGGGATTTTCTCTCTCTCCCTTTCCCTCTACCCCTCCCCTGCTTGCGTGCATGCATGCTCTCTCTCCAAAAGAAAACAAGGGTGGGGGGACCTATTTACCATCCTTTTCCTCTTAAGTTTAGAAGCACTTAAAACTGGGATGAGGACAAAATCAGGGTCTGCTCTGTGGCTTAGCAAGGATACTGGGAGAGCTCTGAAAGCTCTGAAAGAGAGTGTCAGTCTCTTTGTCCAAAGGCAGGAAGTCTTGAGTGGAGGAGCCAACTGAATTTGTAAAAGCAGTTTGGTTCTGATGATGGGCTAGATAACAAAATACATGTGGGTGCTCAAAGGGTGCAGAAAGAGCTGGGCTTAGTAGCAAAAGCAGATGACCCAGCAAGCAGTGTTGGTAAGAATGCAATGTATAAGAACACTGCTTTTCTTTACAAATAGTAAGGGACACCTGTGGGTTGGGTTGTAGAACAATTGTCATGTTAATTTCAAATAATATGCCTGCACCTTGGTAGAGTCATATTTAACAGCAAAAGCATAGGGATTCCACTCTTATTTTGCAATTATTGATCCAGGCTGTCTGTTATCCTGCATTCCTGTAGATCCAGGATTGCTGCTGAGCAAAGCAGTACTTGATCGAACATAGCTGAGCTCGGCTGGAGTCAGATACAGGTTCAAATCTTTGCTTGGCCACTTTTAAGGCATGTGTCCTAAGACAGCATATATAACCTCTTTAAACTTCAGTTCCCTCCTCTGTAAACTAGGAAGAGTAACAGAATTTATCTAAAAGGGTTATTTAAAGAATGAACTAATGCATTTAGACTGCTTAGCTTGGCATAAAAAAGTACTCAACCCTGTATTAAAACTCTCTCCCTCTGTCTCATTCACAGATACCTTAAAAGTGAGAAAGTCCAGGGGCGCCTGGGTGGCGCAGTCGGTTGAGCGTCCGACTTCAGCCAGGTCACGATCTCGCGGTCCGTGGGTTCGAGCCCCGCGTCGGGCTCTGGGCTGATGGCTCAGAGCCTGGAGCCTGTTTCCGATTCTGTGTCTCCCTCTCTCTCTGCCCCTCCCCCGTTCATGCTCTGTCTCTCTCTGTCCCAAAAATAAAACAAAAAACGTTGAAAAAAAAAAAAAGTGAGAAAGTCTGGGGTGGGGGCACCTGGATGGCTCAGTTGATGGAATGTTCAACTCTTGGTCTCAGGGTTATGAGTTTAAGCCCCATGTTGGGTATAGAGCTTACTAAAAACAAAACAAAACAAAACAAAACAAAACAAACACCTTAAAAGTGAGACAGTTTGGCACTGATTAGGAGAATGGACTTTCTTGAGGTCTGGGACTTGACTCAATATAACTGTGATATGATCTTTGCTGCTAGGAGACCTATTTGACCTGAAAATTATATCTACACATTTTGAAGAATAAAATTTGGGTTCTGAGTTACAAAATCTATCAAAAAATCCTGACTTCCAGTGTCATCATTTTAGACTCGACTCATGGATTCTTAAAATCATTTCAGATATCAAATACTGACAGGTTAAAAAGCCCTGTTGCCTGAAATATTAAAAATTAAATATTACTGAAGGTATAGATGTCTACATTTTAGTTTAAGACTCTCAGGCTGTTTATAAGATAAGCATTAGGATAGCTAATAGAGTTTAGAAAAAAAATTAAGAAAAATGCAAGGGTTAAGGATTACTGATAGTTCTGTGTGATTTAAGATATATGAAAATTGGAATATTTCATATATATTTTTGACAGAAAGCATTTATTGATACAGAAAATGTAGACTTTGACTTAGTTCTCTGGAGGAAGGTTTTGATTTACATAATAATCCTTAATGTATATATGCCTAACAATCAAGTGTCAAAATATGTGGGCAAAAACTGATAAAATTGTAAGGAGAAATAGATGAATCCACTATCGTAGTTGGAGACTTGAACACCCCTTCATCAGAAATGGACAGATACAGAAGACAGAAAATCAGTAAGTACATAGTTGAACTGAACAGTATCACTAATCAACTGTATATAATTGACATTTATAGACTATCCCATCAAACAAAAGCAAAATACACATTCTTCTCAAGTTCACATAGAACATTCACCAAGACAGACCACATTCTGGGCCATAACACATACCTTCACAAATTCAAAATAATAGAAATCATACAGTGCCTGCTCTCAGACCACAATGTAATCAAACTAGAAACCAGTGACAGAAAGGTATCTGGAAAATCCCCAAATACTTGGAGATTAAACAAGACACTTCTTAATAACCTGTGCATCAAAGGATAAATTTCAAGAGAAATTCAAAAATATTTTGAGCTAAATGAAAATGAATGTACAACTTATCAAAATTTTGAAGATGTAGTGAAAACAATGCATAGAGGGGAACTTATAGTACTGGATGCATATATTTGAAAATAAGTTCTAAAATCAATAATCTTAGTTTCCACCATAGAAAACTAGAAAAAGAGGAGCAAATTAAGTCCAAAATAAGCAGAAGAAAAGAAATAATAAATAGTAGAACAAAAACCAATGAAATTGAAGAGAAAATAAAAAGAAAGTCAATGAAATGAAAAGGTGATTCTTTGAAAGATCAATAAAATCAATAAGCCTCTAGACAAGTTAACTATGAAAAAAAGACACAAATTATTAATATCAGTAATGAAAGAAGGGATATCATTAATGATCCCATGAACATTACAAGAACAATAAAGGAATACTATGAACAACTCTATTTCCACAAATTTGATAACCTAGATGAAATGGACCAATTCCTTGAAAGACTCAATCTATCAAAACTCACACAAGAAGAAACCATTTGAATAGGCCTATATCTACTAAAGACATTGAATCAATAATCAACAACTTTTCAAAATAGAAAGTATGAGGCCCAGATGGGTTCACTGGTTAATTCTACCAAACATTTAAGGAAGAAATTACACAAATTCTCTACAATCTCTTCCAAAGATAGAAGTAGAAGGAATACTTCATAACTTATCCTATGAAGCCAGCATTACCTTAACAACAAAACCAAATGTCACAAGAGAAGAAAATTACAGACCAATATCATTCATGAACATAGTTGCAAAAATTTTCAACAAAAATTTTCAACTCGAATTCAACAATGTATAAAAGGAATTATACACTAAGACCAAGTGGGATTTATCTCAAATATGCAAGGCTGGCTCAACATTTGAAAACCAATTAATGCAATCTATCACATAAACAGGTTAAAGAAGAAAAAAATCACATGATCATATCAATAGAGGCAGAAAAAGCATTTGACAAAATCCAACACCCATTCATGATAAAAACTCTCAGCAAACTTGAATAGAGGGGATATTCATAAAGAACTTGATAAAGAACATCTACCAAATATACATATACATATATATGTGTATATATACATACATACACATATATATAACTAACATCACTGTTAATGGTGAGCCCCTAGAAGCTTTCCCACTAAGTTCAGGATCAAGGCAAGTATGTCCCCTCTCACCACTGCTTTTCAACATCTTTCTGGAAGCCGCAGATAACATAACAAGACAAGAAAAGGAAATAAAAGGTACACTAATTAGAAATAAAGAAATAAACCTGTCATTGCTTGCAGATGACATGATTGTCTACATGGAAAATCCAAAAGAATCAATCAAAAAACTCCTGGAACTGATAACTGACGATAGAAATTATAAGGATAAAAAGTTAATATACAAAAGATGCAGGATTCAAGGTTAATATGTAAAAGTTGATCTCTTTCCAATATACCAGAAATGAACAAGTGGAACTTGAATTTCAAAACACAATGCCAGTGATATTAGCACCCAAAAGAATGGAATACTTAGGTATAAATTTAACAAAATATGTAGTCAATGTGAAGAAAACTACAAAACTCTCATAAAGAAATCAAAGAAATATCTAAAAAAAATAGATATTTCATGCCCCTGGATAGAAGGACTTGATACTGTCAAGATGTCAGTTCTTCCCAACTTGATCTATAGATTTAACACAATCTCAATCAAATTCCAGGCAAGTTTATTTCATGGATATCAACAAACTGATTCTAAAATTTATATAGAGAAGCAAAAGACCAGAATAGCTAAAACAATAGTGAAGAAGCCCAAAATTGGAGGAATGACACTACTTGACTTCAAGACTTAATATGAAACTATGACAAATCAGTGTAGTATTGACAAAAAAAAAAAAAAAGATAAATCAATAGAACAGAATAGAAAGCCCAGAAATAGACCCACATGAATATAGTCAAGTAATCTTTGACAAAGAAGCAAAGACAATACAATGAAGGAAAAATAGTCTTTCAACAAATGGTGCTGGAAGAACTGGACAGCCACATGCAAAATCATCCTCCTCCTCCTCCTCCTCCTCCTCCTCATCATCATCATCATCATTTGGACCTACATCTTAGTCTCTTCAAAAAAATTAACTCAAAATGGGTTACTGAGTGAAATGTAAAACACAACACTATAAAACTTCTAGAATATAACACAGAAAAAAATCCAGATGACCTTGATCAAGGTGATGACTTTTTAGATAAAACACCAAAGGTGCAATCCATGAAAGAAATAATTGATAAGCTGGACACCATTATAACGAATATATGATAACAAGTACCCACTGTTATGGTTATCATACAGAGTGGTGCCACTTCCTTAAGAAATCTTCTATGTTCTACTATTCGTCCTTTCATCTTCCCTACCTGCTGGCAACCCCTGATCCTTTTACTACCTCCATAGTTTTGCTAAGGCTTCTTTTACTTAGTAATATACAACTAAGTTCAATTAACATTAAAAAGTTTTGCTCTGGGAAAAACACTGTCAAGAAAATAAGAAGACAAGCCACACACTGGGAGAAAATATTTGCAAAAGACTTAACTGATAAAGAACTGTTACCCAAAGTATACAAAGAACTCTAACACCTCAACACTAAGACAAACAACCCAACAAAAAATGGGCAGAAGACCTCAATAAGCACCTCACCAAAGAAAATATACAGATCGCAAATAAACATATGAGAACATGTTTGACATCATATGCCATTAGGGAATTACAAATTAAAACTAGTACAAATTAAAAATACCAGTACACATCTATTGGAATGGCCTAAGTTCAAAGTACTGACAACACTAAATGCTGACAAGGATATGGAACAAGAAGAACTCTTTCATTGTGGTAGGAATGCAAAATGGCAACTCCACTTTGGAAGATGGTTTGGCGATTTCTAACAAAATTAAACATACTTTTACCATACGGTACAGCAAATGCACTCCTTGGGATTTACCCCAAGGAGCTGAAAACTTATGTCCACACAAACACCCACACACAGATATTTATAGGAGCTTTATGTATAATTGCCAAACTTTGAAACAATCAAGATTTCCTTCAGTAGGTGAATGGATAAACAAACTATGGTACACCCAGACAATGGAATATTCAACACTAAAAAGAAATAAACTATCAAGTCATGAAAAGACACGGAGTAAACTTAGATGTATATTACTAAGTAAAAGAAGCCTTAGCAAAACTATGGAGACAGTAAAAGGATCAGTGGTTGCCAGTGGGTAGGGAAGATGAAAGGATGAATAGTAGAGCATAGATGATTTCTTAATGCAGTGGCACCACTCTGTATGATACTGTAACAGTGGGTACATGTTATCATACATTTGTTGCAAGCCATCCAATGTGTAACACCAAGAGGGAACCCTAATGTAAACAATGAGCCTTGGGAGATAATGATGGAAGGAAAAGAGGCTGTGCATGTGGGTGCAGACAGTATATGGGAACTCTGTGTTTTCTGCTTAATTTTGCTGTAACCCAAAACTGTTCTAAAAATAGTCTATTTTTAAAAACTATATACCTAAAAATGTAATTATTTTTCTCTCACACACATTCTTTCTCCTGTTTTCTCTCATTTTTTTTTGTCATCCATACTAGTTAGATTTTTTACTTCTTAGTTTATCCTTCTAATTTTGTGCCCTTTTCTTTCAATGGCTCATGTTTTTTGTCTTTTTATTCTGCTTTCTGGGAAATATCTTCATTATACTCCAAACTTCTTATGGGCTTTTTTCTGCTGTAGTATTTTTAAATTTCCGTGATATTTTTTGGATTCTCTGAGGTGTTTTTCCTCCTGTCCTCTATCTCCCAGCCCCAGATTCTGTTTATTTCATGGTTTAATATCTTCTCTTATGTATATGTCTTATGTTTTGGTTTTGCGTTTTATCCTCTTTTCTAAAATGTCTTGAGTTCCATTAAATTGCAGCTTTTAATATCTATGTGTTTTTCATATTTATTGGAAGTGTTCCTCCTATGTCTGAAGTTGTGCCTCTCCATTCAAGAGTGAGGCACTACAAAATTGATTGGGAGCTAAGTGCGTGACATCGTTGTAGGATGAAAGGGCTGAGAGTTAGCTTTTCTGTCAGTCAACCCACAATTACGGTACCTGAGGCTTTCTAAGCATCTGGGTTTGTTTTGTTCTGTTTCTCTCTAAGACTTTCCATTTTGGTGCCTTGTTTATAGTAGCCTAGCAGCCAGTGTTCTGGGAGGATCTCATCTTTTCACTTACAGACTTTCATTAAACCCACATTTTTTGCCTCTTATATCACCTCTGACTTCTCTCCTGACCTCTACCAGGCTGGACAATCACGTCTACCAGGTTCTCTGGTTCATTTTCTCCAAAGAATGAGTTCTCTGTGTCTTTGGGTAGGAAGGGATAGTCCCTTGGCTATACTCTGTTTTTGTAAAATCCTACCATGTGATCCTGTCATTATCTTCATCATTGTTATTATCATTACTTAAATTTAAATGCCCAGTGTTTGATTCATTTCAAGTCATAATCATGTTATTTAGGCACAGAGGTTATGGGGCCACATTTATTTTTGTGGTCTGGTAGAATCAAATCATTCAACTTATTTGTTCACAAAGTAAAGTAAAATTAACTAAGTTGGATATGCCCTGCATTACTTTCAGGGGGAGGGGGATATTTTACTGTTTCATTGAGGGCTGGAATAATTTTCATGTTTTGTTTTGTTTTTGGATAAAGCTCAGGAAGTCATGGTTCCTAGCTGTTCTCCTGCAGCCATGGCATTTTGTATAGCCTGGAGCATCCTGTGGGAGTATATTTGCTAAAATATGTCTGTAGGTGCTGGTTATTGTTAAATTATACAGCTGGAGCCCTGAGATATAAAGGTATATTATCTCATTTTCAAGCAAATACAATTTTAATGAAAGTAATCATTCAGGGATTTTCTTCACCACATTTGCTTTTTATGTCTGGGCTACTTTTATGAAAGGAAATGGGAAAAATAACTTGAAAATCTAAAGTAAATCAAACTTTATGCATTGATATTCTTAAACTGGACTATCTGAACATATAAATGGTGGAATTCACAATGAATTACATAGAAATAATCAGCTCTTCTAAAACAATTTTTCAAAGTCTCCCGGATTGAGAGTAGAGATGAGTTCTAGTCCCAGCCCTGCCACTAAAATCTCTAAGATATTACTATTAGTACTATTAATAGCAACTTTCATTGAAGGCTTAGTACATGCTAGTTATTGTGCTACAGGCTCTACATGCGTGAACTCTTATAATCTCCACTACACCCATCAAAGGGTTAGACTAAATAATTCCACATCTCTTTTCCAGGCTTACATGATTCCAGGGGATATGTCCCCGCAGATAGACCACAGTTCCACTAGGGGAGAGGGGGAGGAAAGTCAGGAAGTGAAGAAATCTTACCCTCACTAAATGGGATGGGTAGACAACCTTCTGGGAGCCCAAGATGAAAAGTCAGAGCTGTTTTCTATTCTAAACCAATATGTAATCTAGTGTAACATATATTATAATCAGATGTTTTAAATGGGTTTTTGTGGTGGCCAAAGCATCTGATATCAAAAATAGCATTGCTTTCTTAGATCACAGCCTATTTAAATTGGGCAGGGAAAAGGTGACTTGTAATGACTTGGCCATCAGTGTGGGTCCTATGTTTGACAACTTAGCCATCAACTCTACCAGTCAAGTGGCATAATGTCACTGATCACAATATTCCACCACCACCTTATATTTATAAAGCATCTTCGGGTTTTAAAGGCATCTCTTCACCCATGATCTCATTTGATATCTAGTCCTCAATACTGTATCATTATGTTATAGGTCTGGAAGACAAGAACTTCTAGAATAGCCTCTTGTATCTGTCTGAGTTAAACATCTGAGTACAGGGCTGTGTCACCATCCAGTGGATTTAGGGAGGGAAGATAAAATACAGAGACTTATTCTCAGTTCTGACTCAGTCGACTGAAAGCTTTCACTGCCTTTTTTCTTTCTTTCTCTCTTTCTTTCTTTCTCTCCCTTCCTTCCTCCCTTCCCTCCCTTCCCTTCCTTCCCTTTTTTTCTTTCTTTCTTACCTTCTCCTCCTCTCATTCTTTCTTTTCCTTCCTTTTTCTTTCTTAGCTTTTTTCTTTCTTGTTTTCCTTCTTCAGAATTTTATTTAAACAAAAACAAAAACAGCTCGCCCACTTCTCCCACCCTCCACTCTCTGCCTGTTGCAACCAACAATTTGTTCCCTGTATTTATCAGCTTGGTTTTTTGGTTTGTTTGTTTGTCTGTTTGTGTTTTTAGGTTCTACATATAGGAGATATCATAGGATAGTCTGTCTGACTTATTTCATTTAGCATAATGTTCTCAAGGTCCACCCATGTTGTCACAAATGGCAAGATTTCACTCAGTTTTATGGCTGAGTAATATTTCATGGTAAATGCACACCACATCTTCCTAATCCACTCATTTATTGGTGGACACAGGTTATTTTCCATATCTTGGCTATTGTAAATAATGCTGCAATGAACATGAGGGTCCATATATCTTTTTGAATTAGTGCTTTCATTTTATTTGGCTAAATAACCAGAAGTAGAATTGCTGGATCATATGGTAGTTCTATTTTTAATTTTTTGAGAAACTTCCATACTGCTTCCCACAGTGGTTGTACTAATTTACATTCCCACAAATGGTGCACAAGAGTTCCTTTTCCTCACATTTTTGCCAACACGTTTTATTTCTTGTCTTTTTTTGTTTTCTTCTTTTGATAACAGCCATTCTAACGGGTGCATAGTGATATATCATTGTGGTCTCAATTTGCATTTCACTGATGGTTAATGATGTTGAGCATCTTTTCATGTACCTGCTGGCTAGAAGTATGTCTTCTTTGGGAAAATGTCTATATAGATCTTCTTTCCCATATTCACTTTTTGCTTTTTAGTTGTATGAGTTAGTATTTTGGATATTAGCCCCTTATCAAATACATGATTTGCAATTATTTTCTCCCATTAAGTTTTCTTTTCATTTTGTTGATCATTTCCTTTGCTGTGCAGAAGGAAACATCTTTTAGTTTGATGTGGTCTCACCTATTTATTTTTGCTTTTGTTGCTTTGCTTTTGATGTCAGATTTAAAAAATCATTGCCAGGGGGATTCTGGGAAGATGGCGGCGTAGGAGGACGCTGGGCTCACCGCGCGACCTGCTGATCACTTAGATTCCACCTACACCTGCCTAAATAACCCAGAAAACCGCCAGAGGATTAGCAGAACAGAGTCACCAGACCCAAGTGCAGACGAGAGGCCCACGGAAGAGGGTAGGAAGGGCGGCGAGGCGGTGTGCGCTCCACGGACTGGCGGGAGGGAGCCGGGGCGGAGGGGCGGCTCGCCAGCCAAGCAGAGCCCCCGAGTCCGGCTTGCAAAAGCGGAGGGGCCTGACGGACTGTGTTCCGACAGCAAGCGCGACTTAGCGTCTGGGAGGTCCTAAGTTAACAGCTCTGCTCAGAAAGCGGGAAGGCTGGAGGACAAAGGGAGGGTGAGCTGCAGAGCCCCCGGACGACAGAGCTCA
This sequence comes from Lynx rufus, assembly GCF_022079265.1. Lineage (NCBI taxonomy): Eukaryota > Metazoa > Chordata > Mammalia > Carnivora > Felidae > Lynx > Lynx rufus. Next base: position 73,670,906 of record NW_025814889.1, on the reverse strand, counting down.
GTTTGGCGGGGAACAAAGGCGCTCGCCAGCGCCATCTCCCCCGCCCATCCCCCAGCCAAAATCCCAAAGGGAACCGGTTCCTGCCAGGGAAATTGCTCGCTCCGCGCGAACACCCAACTCTGTGCTTCTGCGGAGCCAAACCTCCGGCAGCGGATCTGACTCCCTCCGGCTGCCACAGGGCCCCTCCTGAAGTGGATCACCTAAGGAGAAGCGAGCTAAGCCTGCCCCCCCTGCCGCCGTGCACCTTGCCTTCCCACCCCAGCTAATACGCCAGATCCCCAGCATCACAAGCCTGGCAGTGTGCAAGTAGCCCAGACGGGCCACGCCACCCCACAGAGAATCCCGCCCCTAGGAGAGGGGAAGAGAAGGCACACACCAGTCTGACTGTGGCCCCAGCGGTGGGCTGGGGGCAGACATCAGGTCGGACTGCGGCCCCGCCCACCAACTCCAGTTATACACCACAGCACAGGGGAAGTGCCCTGCAGGCCCTCACCACACCACGGACTATCCAAAATGACCAAGCGGAAGAATTCCCCTCAGAAGAATCTCCAGGAAATAACAACAGCTAATGAGCTGATCAAAAAGGATTTAAATAATATAACAGAAAGTGAATTTAGAATAATAGTCATAAAATTAATCGCTGGGCTGGAAAACAGCATACAGGACAGCAGAGAATCTCTTGCTACAGAGATCAAGGGACTAAGGAACAGTCACGAGGAGCTGAAAAACGCTTTAAAGGAAATGGAAAACAAAATGCAAACCACCACGGCTCGGATGGAAGAGGCAGAGGAGAGAATAGGTGAACTAGAAGATAAAGTTATGGAAAAAGAGGAAGCTGAGAAAAAGAGAGATAAAAAAATCCAGGAGTATGAGGGGAAAATTAGAGAACTAAGTGATACACTAAAAAGAAATAATATACGCATAATTGGTATCCCAGAGGAGGAAGAGAGAGGGAAAGGTGCTGAAGGGGTGCTTGAAGAAATAATAGCTGAGAACTTCCCTGAACTGGGGAAGGAAAAAGGCATTGAAATCCAAGAGGCACAGAGAACTCCCTTCAGACGTAACTTGAATCGATCTTCTGCACGACATATCATAGTGAAACTGGCAAAATACAAGGATAAAGAGAAAATTCTGAAAGCAGCAAGGGGTAAACGTGCCCTCACATATAAAGGGAGACCTATAAGACTCGTGACTGATCTCTCTTTTGAAACTTGGCAGGCCAGAAAGAATTGGCACGAGATTTTCAGGGTGCTAGACAGCAAAAATATGCAGCCGAGAATCCTTTATCCAGCAAGTCTGTCATTTAGAATAGAAGGAGAGATAAAGGTCTTCCCAAACAAACAAAAACTGAAGGAATTTGTCACCACTAAACCAGCCCTACAAGAGATCCTAAGGGGGACCCTGTGAGACAAAGTACCAGAGACATCACTACAAGCATAAAACATACAGACATCACAATGACTCTAAACCCGTATCTTTCTATAATAACACTGAATGTAAATGGATTAAATGCGCCAACCAAAAGACATAGGGTATCAGAATGGATAAAAAAACAAGACCCATCTATTTGCTGTCTACAAGAGACTCATTTTAGACCTGAGGACACCTTTAGATTCAGAGTGAGGGGATGGAGAACTATTTATCATGCTACTGGAAGCCAGAAGAAAGCTGGAGTAGCCATACTTATATCAGACAAACTAGACTTTAAAGGCTGTAACAAGAGATGAAGAAGGACATTATATAATAGTTACAGGGTCTATCCATCAGGAAGAGCTAACAATTATAAATGTCTATGCGCCGAATACCGGAGCCCCCAAATATATAAAACAATTACTCATAAACAGAAGCAACCTTATTGATAAGAATGTGGTAATTGCTGGGGACTTTAACACCCCACTTACAGAAATGGATAGATCATCTAGACACACGGTCAATAAAGAAACAAGGGCCCTGAATGAGACACTGGATCAGATGGACTTGACAGATATATTTAGAACTCTGCATCCCAAAGCAACAGAATATACTTTCTTCTCGAGTGCACATGGAACATTCTCCAAGATAGATCATATACTGGGTCACAAAACAGCCCTTCATAAGTTTACAAGAAGTGAAATAATACCATGCATACTTTCAGACCACAATGCTATGAAGCTTGAAATCAACCACAGGAAAAAGTCTGGAAAACCTCCAAAAGCATGGAGGTTAAAGAACACCCTACTAAAGAATGAGTGGGTCAACCAGGCAATTAGAGAAGAAATCAAAAAATATATGGAAACAAACGAAAATGAAAATACAACAATCCAAACGCTTTGGGACGCAGCGAAGGCAGTCCTGAGAGGAAAATACATTGCAATCCAGGCCTATCTCAAGAAACAAGAAAAATCACAAATACAAAATCTAACAGCACACCTAAAGGAAATAGAAGCAGAACAGCAAAGGCAGCCTAAACCCAGCAGAAGAAGAGAAATAATAAAGATCAGAGCAGAAATAAACAATATAGAATCTAAAAAAACTGTAGAGCAGATCAATGAAACCAAGAGTTGGTTTTTTTAAAAAATAAACAAAATTGATAAACCTCTAGCCAGGCTTCTCAAAAAGAAAAGGGAGATGACCCAAATAGATAAAATCATGAATGAAAATGGAATTATTACAACCAATCCCTCAGAGATACAAACAATTATCAGGGAATACTATGAAAAATTATATGCCAACAAATTGGACAACCTGGAAGAAATGGACAAATTCCTGAACACCCACACTCTTTCAAAACTCAATCAGGAGGAAATAGAAAGCTTGAACAGACCCATAACCAGCGAAGAAATTGAATCGGTTATCAAAAATCTCCCAACAAATAAGAGTCCAGGACCAGATGGCTTCCCAGGGGAGTTCTACCAGACGTTTAAAGCAGAGATAATACCTATCCTTCTCAAGCTATTCCAAGAAATAGAAAGGGAAGGAAAACTTCCAGACTCATTCTATGAAGCCAGTATTACTTTGATTCCTAAACCAGACAGAGACCCAGTAAAAAAAGAGAACTACAGGCCAATATCCCTGATGAATATGGATGCCAAAATTCTCAATAAGATACTAGCAAATCGAATTCAACAGCATATAAAAAGAATTATTCACCATGATCAAGTGGGATTCATTCCTGGGATGCAGGGCTGGTTCAACATTCGCAAATCAATCAACGTGATACATCACATTAACAAAAAAAAAGAGAAGAACCATATGATCCTGTCAATCGATGCAGAAAAGGCCTTTGACAAAATCCAGCACCCTTTCTTAATAAAAACCCTTGAGAAAGTCGGGATAGAAGGAACATACTGAAAGATCATAAAAGCCATTTATGAAAAGCCCACAGCTAACATCATCCTCAACGGGGAAAAACTGAGAGCTTTTTCCCTGAGATCAGGAACACGACAGGGATGCCCACTCTCACCGCTGTTGTTTAACATAGTGCTGGAAGTTCTAGCATCAGCAATCAGACAACAAAAGGAAATCAAAGGCATCAAAATTGGCAAAGATGAAGTCAAGCTTTCGCTTTTTGCAGATGACATGATATTATACATGGAAAATCCGATAGACTCCACCAAAAGTCTGCTAGAACTGATACATGAATTCAGCAAAGTTGCAGGATACAAAATCAATGTACAGAAATCAGTTGCATTCTTATACACTAACAATGAAGCAACAGAAAGACAAATAAAGAAACTGATCCCATTCACAATGGCACCAAGAAGCATAAAATACCTAGGAATAAATCTAACCAAAGATGTAAAGGATCTGTATGCTGAAAACTATAGAAAGCTTATGAAGGTAATTGAAGAAGATTTAAAGAAATGGAAAGACATCCCCTGCTCATGGATTGGAAAAATAAATATTGTCAAAATGTCAATACTACCCAAAGCTATCTACACATTCAATGCAATCCCAATCAAAATTGCACCAGCATTCTTCTCAAAACTAGAACAAGCCATCCTAAAATTCATATGGAACCACAAAAGGCCCCGAATAGCCAAAGGAATTTTGAAGAAGAAGACCAAAGCAGGAGGCATCACAATCCCAGACTTTAGCCTCTACTACAAAGCTGTCATCATCAAGACAGCATGGTATTGGCACAAAAACAGACACACAGACCAATGGAATAGAATAGAAACCCCAGAACTAGACCCACAAACGTATGGCCAACTCATCTTTGACAAAGCAGGAAAGAACATCCAATGGAAAAAAGACAGCCTCTTTAACAAATGGTGCTGGGAGAACTGGACAGCAACATGCAGAAAGTTGAAACTAGACCACTTTCTCACACCATTTACAAAAATAAACTCAAAATGGATAAAGGACCTAAATGTGAGACAGGAAACCATCAGAACCTTAGAGGAGAAAGCAGGAAAAGACCTCTCTGACCTCAGCCGTAGCAATCTCTTACTCGACACATCCCCAAAGGCAAGGGAATTAAAAGCAAAAGTGAATTACTGGGACCTTATGAAGATAAAAAGCTTCTGCACAGCAAAGGAAACAACCAACAAAACTAAAAGGCAACCAACGGAATGGGAAAAGATATTTGCAAATGACATATCGGACAAAGGGCTAGTATCTAAAATCTATAAAGAGCTCACCAAACTCCACACCCGAAAAACAAATAACCCAGTGAAGAAATGGGCAGAAAACATGAATAGACACTTCTCTAAAGAAGACATCCAGATGGCCAACAGGCACATGAAAAGATGTTCAGCGTCGCTCCTTATCAGGGAAATACAAATCAAAACCACACTCAGGTATCACCTCACGCCAGTCAGAGTGGCCAAAATGAACAAATCAGGAGACTATAGACGCTGGAGAGGATGTGGAGAAACGGGAACCCTCTGGCACTCTTGGTGGGAATGCAAATTGGTGCAGCCGCTCTGGAAAGCAGTGTGGAGGTTCCTCAGAAAATTAAAAATAGACCTACCCTATGACCCAGCAATAGCACTGCTAGGAATTTATCCAAGGGATACAGGAGTACTGATGCATAGGGGCACTTGTACCCCAATGTTCATAGCAGCACTGTCAACAATAGCCAAATTATGGAAAGAGCCTAAATGTCCATCAACTGATGAATGGATAAAGAAATTGTGGTTTATATACACAATGGAATACTACGTGGCAATGAGAAAAAATGAAATATGGCCTTTTGTAGCAACGTGGATGGAACTGGAGAGTGTGATGCTAAGTGAAATAAGCCATACAGAGAAAGACAGATACCATATGGTTTCACTCTTATGTGGATCCTGAGAAACTTAACAGGAACCCATGGGGGAGGGGAAGGAAAAAAAAAAAAAAAAAAAGGACGTTAGAGTAGGAGAGAGCCAAAGCATAAGAGACTGTTAAAAACTGAGAACAAACTGAGGGTTGATGGGGGGTGGGAGGGAGGGGCGGGTGGGTAATGGGTATCGAGGAGGGCACCTTTTGGGATGATCACTGGGTGTTGTATGGAAACCAATTTGTCAATAAACTTCATATATATATATAAAAAAAAAAATCATTGCCAACACCAATGTCAGGAGTTTACTGCCTATGTTTTCTTCTAGGAGTTTTATGATTTCAGGTCTTATGTTCAAGTCTTTGATCTATTTTGGGTGATTTTTTTGTGAATGGGGTAAGAGAGAGTCATTCCTAAATGTAGCTGTCCGATTTTCCCAACACCATTTATTGAGGATATTGTTCTTTCTCTCATTGTATGCTCTTAGCTCCTTTGTCATAAATTAATTGACCATATATGCATGGGTTTATTTCTGAGCTATTAGGTTCCATTGATCTATGTGTTGGTTTTTATACCAATACTATACTGTTTTAATTAATTACTATAGCTTTGTAATATGATTTGAAATCAGCATGGTGAAACCAGCATGGAGCATGGTGCCTCCAGCTTTGTTCTTTCTCAAGATTACTTTGGCTATTTGGGGTCTTTTGTGGTTTCATACAAATTTTAGGATTGCACAATTTCTGTGAAAAATACTATTAGAATTTTGATAGATATTGCACTGAATCTATATTTATTTGGGCACTATGGACATTCTAACAATATTAATTCTTCCACTCTGTGAGCATGGAATATCTTTTCACTTATTTGTGTCTTCCTCAATTTCTTTCATTAATGTCTTGTGGTTTTCATTGTAAATCGGATTTTCTTAATTTCTCTTTCTGATAGTCTGTTATTAGTATAAACATAACAGGTTTTGGTGTATTGTTTTTGTATTCCACTTTATTGAATTCATTTCTTAGTTTTAACCAGTCTTTTAATGGAATTGTTGGGGTTTTTGAAGTATAGTATCATTTCATCTGAAAATTGTGACAGTTTTACTTCTTCCTTTCCAATTTGTATTCCCCTTTTTTTCTTGCTAATTGCACTGGCTAGGACATCCAACACCATGTTGAATAAAAGTGATGAAGATCCTTGTCTTGTTCCTGATGCTGGAGGAAAAGCTTTCGGCTTTTAGCCATTGAGTATGATGTATCTATGGGCCTGTCATATGTGGTCTTTATTTGTTGAGGTAAGTTCCCTCTATGCCAGCTTTGGTGGGAGTTTTTATCATAAATGAATACTAAATTTTGTCAAATGCTTTTTCTGCATCTTTTGAGATGATCATTTTTTTTTAATTTTTATTGAAGTATAATTAACACAGTGTTACATCAGCTTCAGGTATACAACATAATGATTCAAAAATCTGATACATTATTTGATCCTCAGTATGATAAGCGTGGTCACCATCTGTCACCAATGTCATTACAATCTTACTGACTATATTCCCTATGCTGCACTTTTCATTTCCATGACTTCATTATTTTGTAACTGGAAGTTTGTACCTCTTAATCCCCTTTATCTATTTCAGCACCTCCCCACCTCCTCTGGTAACCATCAATTTGTCCTCTGTATTTAAGAGTCTGGGGTTTTTTTGTATCTTTTTCTTTGTTCATTTGTTTTGTTTCTTAAATTCCACATATGAGTGAAATCATATGGTGCTTGCCCTTTTTCTGACATAATCTCATTTAGCATTGTACTTTCTAGGTCCATCCATGTAGTGAACGGTAAGATCTCATCTTTATTAGGCCGGGTAATATTCTAGTGTGTGTGTGTGCAACATCTTATTTATGCAACCATCTATTGATGGACACTTGGGTTGCTTTTAATCCTTCATTTTATTTATTTATTTATTTATTTTTTACTATTTATTTATTTTTGGGACAGACAGAGACAGAGCATGAACGGGGGAGGGGCAGAGAGAGAGGGAGACACAGAATCGGAAACAGGCTCCAGGCTCTGAGCCATCAGCCCAGAGCCCGACGCGGGGCTCGAACTCACGGACCGCGAGATCGTGACCTGGCTGAAGTCGGACGCTTAACCGACTGCGCCACCCAGGCGCCCCTAATCCTTCATTTTATTAATGTGGTGTATCACATTGACTAATTTGTGAATGTTGAACCATCCTTACAACCCTGGAATATATCCCATTTGATCATAGTAAATGATTCTTTTAATGTATTGCTGAATTTGCATTGCTAATATTTTATTGAGGATTTTTGCATCTATGTTCATTAGTAATATTAGCCTGGAATTTTCTCTCTCTGTGTGTGTGTGTGTGTGTGTGTGTGTGTGTGTGTGTGTGTGTGTGATCTTTGTCTGGTTTTGATGCCAGAGTAATGCTGAGCTTGTAAAATGTATTTGGAAGTGTTCCCCCCTCTTTCCTATTTTGTTTGGAAGAATTTGAGAAACTTTGGTGTTAATTCTTCTTTGAATGTTTGGTAGAATTCACCAGTTAAGCCATCTGGTCCTGGACTTTTGTTTATTGGATGCTTTGGTAACGGATTCATCCTCCTTGCTAATAATTGGTCTGTTCAGATTTTTTAAAATTTTTTTTAATGTTTAATTTTGAGAGAGAGAGAGAGAGAGCAAGCAGGGGAGAGTCAGAAGAGAGAGACACAGAATCCAAAGCACAGAGCCCAACATGGGGCACAAACCCACAAACCACAAGATCATGACCTGAGCTGAAGTTGGACGATTAACCAACTGAGCCACCCAGGCACCCCTGTTCAGATTTTCTATTTCATCATGATTTGGGCTTGGTAGGTTGCATGTTTCTAGGAATTTATCCACTTCTAGGTTGTCTAATTTGTTTGCATATAATTGTTCACAGTCTCTTATGGTCTTTTGTATTTCTGTGGTATCGGTTATAACATCTCCTCTTTCATTTATGATTTTATTTATTTGAGTCTTCTCTCTTTTCTTGGTAATTCTAGCTGAAGGTTTGTCAAGTCTTCTATCTTTTCAAAGGACCAGCTCTTTCTTTCATTGATCTTTTCTGTTATCTTTGTTGTTTCATTTGTTTTCTGTTCTAATCTATATTATATCCTTCCTTCTACTGACTTTGGGCTTCATTTGTTCTTTTTCTAGTTCCCTAAGGTGTAAAGTTAGGTGTTTATTTGAAACTGTTCTTGTTTCTTGAGACAGGCATTTATGACTATGAACTTCTCTCTTAGAACTGCTTTTGCTGTGTCACATAAATTTTGGTATGATATATTTCCATTTTTGTTTGTCTCAATGCATTTTTTTTAATTTTCCAGATTTCTTTATGTAATTAATTTCTAGTTTCATATCATTGTGGCTGATAAAGATGCTTGATATGATTTTACCGCTCTTAAATTTATTAAGACTTGTTTTGTGGCTTAACATATGATCTTGGGAAATGTTCCAGGTGCACCTGAGAAGACTGTGTATTGTGTTGCTGTAGGATAGAATATTCTATAAATATCTAAGTCCATCTGGTCTAACATGCTATTTAAGGTCAATATTTTCTTTGAAAAAAAAATTTTAATGTTTGTTTATTTTTGAGAGAGACAGAGACAGAGCACAAGAGGGGAAGGGCCAGAGACAGAGGGAGACACAGAATCTTAAGCAGGCTCCAGGCTCTGAGCTGTCAGCACAGAGCCCAATGTGGGGCTCAAACTCATGGATTGTGAGATCATGACCTATGCCGAAGTTGGTTGGACACTCAACCAACTGAGCCACCTAGGTGCCCCAAGGTCGATATTTTCTTATTGACCTTCTGTCTAGATAATAATCTATCCATTGATGTGAGTGAGGTATTAAAGTACCCTGTTATTACTGTATTCATATTTATTTCTCCCTTTAGGTCTGTTAATATTTGCTTTATATATTTAGGTGCTTCTATCTTGGGTGCATAAATATTTACAAATGTTACATCCTCTTGTTGGATTGACCCCTTTATCACTATCTAATGCTATTCCTTGTCTCTTATTATAGTTTTTGTTTTAAAGTCTCATTTGTCTGGTACAAATATAGCTATTCCAGCTTTCTTTTGGTTTCTGTCTGCATGAAATATCTTTTCCTATTACTTTCAGTCTGTGTATGTCCTTACCTCTAAAGTATGTCTCTTATAAGGAGCATATGGATGGGCACTGTTTTTATCTATTCAGCCACTCTGTATCTTTTGATTGGAGAATTTAGTCCGTTTACACTTTAATAATCATTAATAGGTATATAGTGCTTATTGCCATCTATCTAATTGTTTTCTATATGTTTTTGTAGTTCCTCTCTGTTTCTTTTCTCTTTTCTTGCTCTCTCTTCCTTTGTGGTTTAATGATTTTCATTAGTGGTATTCTCATATTCTGTTTCTCTTATCTTTTGTATATTTACTATAGATTCTTGCGTTGTGGTTACCATGAGGCTTCCACATAACAATTTATATCTATAACAGTCTATTTTAAGTTGAAAACAACTTAAGCTTGATCCCATTCTAAAGCTCAACATTTTTACTCTGTTTTACATTTTTGATGTCACATTTTACATGTTTTATCTTGTATATCCCTTAATTAGTAACTGAAGTCATATTTATTATTACTATTTTTGTCTTTTTACCTCCACGCTAATTTTAAAAGTCATTAATCCACAACCTTTATTAACACCTTTACTTTTCCAGTGAGATTTATTCTTTCATATATATTCATGTTAATAATTAGTGCCCTTTCTTTTCAGCATAAAGAAGTCCTTTTAATATTTCTTGTAAGAATGGCTTAGTGGTGATGAACTCCTTTAGCTTTTGCTCATCTGGAAAACTTTTTCTCTCTCCTTCAATTCTGAATGATAACTTTGCTAGGTAGAATATTCTTGGTTGAAAGTTTTTTCTTTCAGTACTTTGAATATATTGTGCCACTGCCTTCTGGCCTGCAAAGTGTGTGCTGAAAAATCCGCTGAGAGTCTTATGGGGGTCCTCATGTATGTAACAAAACAAGTTGTTTTTCTCTTGCTGCTTTTAATATTCTTGTCCTTAACTTTTGACATTTTAATGTGTCTTGGTGTGGGTATATTTGGGTTAATTTTATCTGGTACTTTCTAGGCTTACTGGATCTGAATGTCTGTTTTCTTCCCCAAGTTAGGAGTTTTCAGCCATTATTTCTTCAAATAGGATTTCTGCTGCTTTCTCTCTTCTCCATCTGGGAGCCCCAAAATGCAAATGCTTATCTATTTGACATTGTCCCATAATTCCCTTACACTATCTTCATTTTTTTTTAATTCCTGTTTCTTTCTGTTACTTTAATTGGGTGAGTCCCACTGCCTTGTCTTCAAGCTGACTGATCTTTTTTCTGCTTCATCAAGTCTGCTGTTGAAGGCCATAGTGTATTTTTCAGTTTAGTTACTATATTCTTCAGCTCTGTGACTTCTAATTGGTATTTTCTTATGTTTTCCACCTCTTTGTTGAAGTTCTGTGTTCATCCACTCTTCTCCCCAGTTCAGTATCGTTACAACCATTACTTAAACTCTTTATCAGATATTTTACCTTTCTCCACCTAGTAAAGGTTTTTCTGAGCTTTTATCTTGTTTTTTTCATTTAGAATATATTTCTCTATTTCTTCATTTTTGCTTGGCTCTCTGTGTGCTAAGACACAAAAGCATAAACCATAAAGTAAAAGATTGATAGTATGATTGCATTAAAACAGAAAAGTGCTAAACATAAAAGGATACCATACACAGTAAAATAAACAAATAAATGGGAGAAGATATTTACAAAGCATAAAGTTAGCATTTGATTTGTATCCTTAAAAAGTACTTCTATAAATCAAGAAAAAATAAAAGATAAAAAACTAAACTTAAAAATGGACAAGGGGTATGAGTAGGCAACTTTAAAAGATCAAGAAATATATGAACCAGCCATGAAGGAAATGCAAATTAAAACCTGACATTGTACAGATTAGAAAAAGTTTAGAAGTCTGACAATTCCAAGTATTGCCAATGATGTGGAAAGATGACTCTCATAGTCTGTCGAGAAGGAGCATAAATTGGCATAGCCACTTTGGAAAGTGTACCATAGACACGAAAATTATACTTTAAATATAAGCTCCCTAAAGCAGTGATTTTCAAATAGTGGGTCTCAATCCATGTGAAGTCAAGTTAGTAAGTCAACTATTTTTAAATGAAATAAGGCAAAGTAAAAAGACTATAATATGTCATAGTGTGATGCAAACAGTAAATGTTTAGTTTTGTGAAACTTTTGTTTGAGTTATAAATATTCAGGTACTTATACATGTATGGGTATTCTGGGCACAATATACAAAATCTATTTCTTACTGGGAGTCATAGTCAAAAATGTTTGAAAGCCACTGGCTTAGAATAGCAGTTCTCAAAGTTTAGTCCAGAAACTCCTGAGGGTCCCTAAGACTCTTTCAGTAAATCCATAAAGTCCAAACTGTTTTTATAATAATACTACAGTGTTATTTGCCCTTTTGACACTCACAAGTGTACAGTGGAATTTTCCAGACACTACCCAATCTGTAATATCACAACAGGATAAATGCAGAGGCAGATAGGAGAATTCAGCTACCTTCTATTAAAGAAATTTATAAAAATCTAAAGCAATGCCACTCTTCACACTAATTTTGTTTTACTTTTTAAAATATAGTCCTTCTATAGAATACCTTATACTATTTTATAGTTTTTAAGATAATTGTTATTTATGTTAACTGGCATATAATGGGTTTATTACATTATTTTAACTGAACTAATAAATATGTTTAAACTTATCAGGTCTAATTTACAACACGATAAATACTAATAGACATAACTCACCTAAAGAAAGATCTTTGGGGTCCTTAACTTTTAGGAGGGTGAAGGGGCCCTGAAACCAAAATGCCTAAGAAATGCTAGCTCAGAAAAAGTCTCCCACATGTTCCCAAGGTGACAATTATGAGAATGTTCAGTGCTACACTGTAACAGCAAAAAAAAAGAAAAGAGAGAGAAAAAGCATGGAAGAAAACGGAGAGAGAGAGGGAAGGAATGAAGAAGAAAGAAAAGAAAAAAGAGAAAGAAAAAGAGAAGAAACAACTTAAATACCCATCAACAGGGAAATGGATAATTTAATTAATTTTGATATATTCCTACAATGGAAGACTATGCAAAATTGAAAATGAACTAGAGCTACATTAACTCATTATAAATATAACGTTAAAGGAGACAGCAAGTTTTAGAAGGAAATATACAAAGGTAACACCATTTCTAAAGTTTGAAACACTCAAAATAGCACTATATGTTTTCCATAGGTATATAAAAATGGAAATTAGAAGCATAAAGTCATGAAGGAGAACATAAACACCATATCCAAGATGGTGGTTCCTGGAGTGGTCGTGATATCAGGCAAGTCATTAAAACTGAAATGAGATTGGGAAGATCTTCAGTGAGAGACTTCCACCATATTTGTAAAGTTTTATTTCTTGAGCTGAATGGTATGTACTGGATGCTTATTATTTCATCCTCTATACATTTTATATTTCTTAAACATTTCAAAAAGGATTGAATTTGTATTGACTTTGTGCCATGTGACTACACTCCCCGCACCCAATTTACTTGGGCTACACTAACTAGTCAGCTTTATACTATGCCGCCTATGAGAACTGAAGAACTATAGGACCGGTAGCAAAAGGAAAAGGGAATCTCTATATCTACCTATGTGCCATAACTGCACCCAGTAGGGTTTTTTTCTTATGTAATCTACACAACACAATCATAAAGTACTCTAGTGATTTTAAGAGTGGTAGAAAGACTTTCAAACTGAGTGAGTCCTCAAAGAATTCAGCAATCATAAAAATGCAACTGAAATATTTAGGTTATATGACATGTTAGCAGTAGGTCTTCATGAAATTGATTTTTTTATGTTGCCCAGAACACACAGCCCTATGACTTATTTTTCACAAATTATGGGACTGATTTCATGTATTTTTGACACTTTGGAAAATGCATTTTTTTTCTTTCTAATAAGTTGGGACAACTTGCCCCGCTCCATCTCTATGATATAATTACAGGAGCAATGCTGAGGCATGTATTACATAAGTATAAACAAAAGGGTTGCATCCAGAATGAGGGATAAAGATGTAATCCCCAAAAACAATCATTGTCAAAATTAGAGATGTGACATTTTTCTTAAGCCAAAATCTCTCAAAATTAAGAAGGATCACGAAAAAAATGAGCAAACAATCATCATATATATTCATATTTTCTCTATTAAACAAAAAATATACACACTAAAATCATGAGATATTAATGTTTTGTCTATCAAATTAGCAAAGCCTTTTCTATAGGAAATATTCCATGCAGCCAGAATGGGACAACATATATAGGATACATTAATACATTTTTTAAAAGGAACAGAAATATATAGTATATATATGTTGAATACAATATGTACACAAACTACACATGTATATATACATGTATACAATTATACATCATCTATATACATTGTACTATATAATTTTGTACAGTGTCTCCCAGAGTTTCTTTGCAAAGCCATAGGTAGGGACACAGGTCCAGTGCCAAGTGGAACACCAGCACTGTGACAAGATATGTTCCTAGTCTAATCAGACTGGCAAATGCTGGGTTAAACAAATTGAAACAGATTTTCTTTACTAAACTAACGTGCATAATGAACCTCCAAAAGATGATCTTTTGTATGCAGCAGTACCCAAACTTATTTAACTGTGATACCCTCCTTGTAAGGAAATTCCCTTGTAAATAATTTCTCTGGAACGGGGTCTAGGAAATGATGCATCTCACCATCCCACACTGTGCCCCATGTCTCAATAATCTCATCCCTGGAATCACAAAGAGAACCGGCTCATTGTGTAACAATTCATACAACTGGTGGGCGGGGCTGTGGTCATATATAGATACTATTTTGTTGTTACAAATACTTAAAAGCATTTAGGATTTTGTTGCCATCTTTGAAATAAGACATCACTATGATGAAAACTTCCATTCTCAAGCTCTTCTCACCTACTGTATCCCTAATGAGGAGATTTCCCTGCTGTGAAAACCATCACAGAGAAGATACACAAATAGGAAAGCTGGGGCTTTTCCCACTTTATCAGCAAAACACAGAAATGTCTCTAGAAACTTTTTTAACACGATACCTAAATTTTGCCATGAAAATGTTAAGTGTCCAAAAAAGAAGAACAGGTTTTTCAGCAATGCACATGTGGATTAGTTCTTGGCCTGCCTGTCTTTGTAGATCAGTCGTTAGCCTTGCTGCTCCAGGAAGAAGGAGAGCAGGGCAGGGGGTCGGGGGAGTGCTGTCAACTGTTGCTTGTGGCACTGCACCTGTGTGCCTACCCAGAGCTTTTTGAAGAAATGTAGTCCCGCCCAGAATACATCTAGTCACTTGAACATTGGTGAAGAGAAGTACGTTGCTCCTTAGCTTTGGCAAAAATGCCCGAGCAATACCGTCATCTTCCTTTTGGACTCTTACAGAATGCTAATTTCAACTCTTGTGGAATTCAGGCAATCTTGGAAAAAGTAGAAGGAATTTTTCCCTTCTTCTCTACACCCTCCAGCCAAGCTTTATTTTTTTTTCCCCAGCAGAGGAGTCCTCAACCTCCTCTATCTTTGACACCTTCTACCCTGCCAACCCAGATGATCCGAACTTTCCATTTGGTGAAACTATTATGTCCAACCCTTGACCGTGGCCACCCACTCTCTGTCTTCCTCTTATCTTCTAGCCAACTTGGTTTCTTGTCTCCCTTCTTTCTCTCCATCTACATCTCAAAGTAAAACCCCTTTCTTCGTTTATTTTGTACCCTCTTTGTTATTTTTACGGCAAAATTCCCACCAGTCCTCCCTGACCTCCTGTCTCAACAGAGAGAAGTATCAGACAGACCTGGGCTCAGACTCCAACTTAGCTGTGGTATGCACTTGGGCTTTGGTTCCCTCATCTGTACAACTGATGTTTCACCAGATACTTTCGGAGGGCTTGGGGAGAAATAAATGTATACAAAGTGCCTGATACTTAATTGGTACTAACGAGATGGAAACTACTATTATTGTTGTTACTTTAATTATTATCACTTTCCCTCTTCTTGGACTTGTCCCCACCATGTTCTGATCGCAGTCCTCTCCCTTCTCTGTGAGGGGCGTCAGGGCACTGGTCCATACCCAAATTACTGTTTCTTTTGGCCAAGGGTATTTGGTTACTAAAAAGAGCTTCCCTTCTTCCCATCCTCTTGACCTATGGGTCACATTATTTTTAATTACAACTAATGAGACTGGGACCAAAGTGAAAATGTGGAGACTTTTGCCACAATTGGGAGTGAGGACTCCACGTGCTTTATTCAGCTGTTTTAAGGGCCAGCCCCCATTCCAGATATCTCCACAGCAAGAGACTTCCTTCTCTCGCATTTTAACTGTAGCCGCTGGCTCCAGACCATCCCACCATAGACAGCATGTGGAGGACTCATTTGGCCCAGAATTTGCTACATTAAGGAACCGCACCCTTACTAACCTGCCGCTCTGGTCCAACTCTCTAGAGACCTCAGTGCCCCAGGGGAGGATCCAGCAAAGCTGAGCCTGCAGTAAGCAGCTCCTCAGATAAACAGCCACCTCCCTTGCCAGCACTGACAGAAAGACCAGGCTCCTGGGACTCTGCACCAGAGGAATTTAGAAAGCCTTCTCTCCGCTGGGTCAGCCATTTCCCTGAGCCCTAAGGACTGCCCCCGCCCCACACACACCTGCTTTCCTCTGCCCTCTCTGAAGGGTCACAGCTCCTCAACAAGCCAGCCCACACTGACTCAGCCCCCTGGCCCACCATAACCTGCCTCCTACCACTACTCTTAGGCCTTTACTTACCCTTCCCTGTGCATGGAGAAAGCTCACATAGTCCTTCCCAATCTGACCTACTTCCCTGGAAGGCACAGGTGGAGAGATAGGTTTTCCCTGAGCAGCTACATTGACACCAGCCACATTTGGGGAGGGAGGTGGAGGGACCACCAGTTTTCAGGTCTTTCCAATTTCTCTGCGGCTGAGCTCTCCTCACTGCGACTCAATTAGCAAAGCTGCTAGTGGTACACTTGGCAACTCTGAGGCAGACTTTCCTGGAGATTCTTACTCGTTTCTAGAAAACGTGTTCTGCCCACTGCCCGAAGGAGGCAGCTCTAACCCTCCACGGGAAAGGTCTGCATAGGCCTCGGCTGATTGGATCACAGGTTAACAGCTGACCAAAAAGGAGCCAATCCACTGGCTGGGCAGTGGGCTGTGACTCATGGGGCCTGGCTCAAACAGATGAAGTGGGCCAGTCCGATCTCTCTCGCAAACTGTGTGTTGAAACACACGCAATCAATGGTGCAATCAATGGTGGCTGGGAGGCCACTGGAGCCACATGCAAGACGAGTAAGCAAAGGAATCTGGCCAAGATAGAGGGAGAGGGTGAGGTGTGGACGGAAGCACAGACAGGAAGGCAATGTAGAGACAGGAACAGAGAGCTACTCCAGCAAAACCTGTGAGCCTGACCTGACATTTCATCTTCTGTCCTGTGAGATTCTACTATAAACTTCCACCCACTCCCCTTCTGACTGGAGCTGGCTCAAACAAGGCTTTGTTTCTTTGCAACCAAAAGAATTTTGACTGAAACACATAGTTTCCCCCAAAATCGATGCCTATGTCTAAAACAGTTCCTCCAGACATGCTGCATTGTAGTCTGAGTCTCCTGTAAGTTTGTCTGTAACAGTAAAAAACACAGCCATCACATCCTGAACACTTTCTTTTGTGCCAGGCAGTGTGCTAAGAGCATCACACAGATTATTTCACTTCTCATAACAGCCCTATGATGTAACAGAATTATCTCTGTTTTACATGTAAGAAAACGGATGCCTTGAGAAGTAAATCGCCCAAGGTCATGTACTTTCCAAGTGGCAGACCCAACATGTAAGTCTAGTTAGTATGATTCCAAGTCTGTACTATCCATCCCCAGGATTTGTCTCCTATATATATAATCTAACAAGGCAGGAGGAAGCTGTGTCACTGCCACCTGCAGTGGTTACAGGCCTCCAGAAGCTCTCCTGAGAATGGCCACAGAACTACAAACCAATAGGGATGCCCAAGGTGGGCCTGAGAATTATGGAAACAACCACAGATACTGCTCACAACTCCTAGTGTCCCACGGGTGGGTCCCAAAGGACATCGAACACGTACAGGCCCCACCCCCTGCTCACCACAGGCTCTTGAAAGGAAATGTGGAATTAAAGCCACGTTAGGAAAGATGGCAACACCTGCCAAAATAGCTACAGCAGTGATGACCTTTGGAGGAACAATTTCAAATACTGAATAATAGATCCATTTGATTGTTAAAAATCCTCCCTCAATTTACCCCTTGTTTAAGGGGTAAACGTTTAAAATTACCATTTTCTAAAATAATTTCCTGGGGATGATGTTCATCGTTAGGCTTCTGTTTCGATGATATAAAACCCATGAAAATTATTCATTTGTGTAGAAAAGGTAAAAATAAATTCATGTTGACACTTTAATGAATATTGATAGCAGCATGATATTCACTAACATGTTCAAGCCCCACTTCTTTTTTTTTTTTTTTTTAATTTATTTTGAAAGGGTGTGTGCGTGCCAGTAGGGGAGGGACAGAGAGAAAAGGAGAGAGAGAATCCCAAGCAGGCTCTGCACTGTCAGCGCAAAGCCAAAGATGGGGCTTGATCCCATGAACTGTGAGATCATGACCTGAGCCAAAATCAAGAGTCGAGGATGCTTAACCAACTGAGCCACCCAGATGCCCCTCAAGCCCCACTTCTGATTAACCACTATTGATTATTCCACCAGACTATCTTCTAGGATAATGGAAATTGTATTAGATAAAAATGTTTTATTCAAAACACATTTACCAGAGTGCCTGGGTGGCTCAGTCAATTAAGCATTTGACTCTTGATTTTGGTTCAGGTCATGATCTCAGGGCCATGGGATCAAGTCCCACATCAGGCTCAGTGCTGAGCATGGAGCCTGCTTGGAATTCTCTCTCTCTCCCTCTCTCTCTGCCCCTCCTCCACTCATGCTATCTCTCTCAAAATAAATAAATAAACTTTAAAAAAAAAACACATTTAGCTTTTCAGGGCAGATAAATGACCGATACAGGGAGGCAGTGCGTAAGTAGAACACTCCTATGGGAAGGAAGGCAATGATAAAGGCAGATAGTAATTAAATGTGTCCTAGAAGTTCGGTTTTTTAAACTAGATCTGTAATTATAGGGCTACTAAAGACATGAAGGATATGGCTAAGGTTTCATCAGCACTTTTATTGTAATTCTTAGTGAGATTAGTCATTTTAGTGTTCCTTTTCTATGCCAAAAATGGAAGACAGCTGTTTGTGCTCTAAAAACTGATTTTTTTTAAAGGACGGTTCTGTTTATCAAGTGTATTTTGCCACTGGAGAAACATACCTTAAAGCTTTTGTACTGTCAAAATTAAGTCCATAGGAATGATTACTCTAGGTGTTAGTCCTAGATAATGACAGGAACCTTTTAAAATGCAGAAAAGCCATGCAGGGACGATAGGGACAAATATTCCAATTCGCATTTCCTGCAGAGAGGTATTCCTGATGGCACCCATCAGTCCCTAAGCTCATTCCCTGAGCTAAGCACACTGCATGAGTATTTAGAGGCCGCTGAGTGTGGGCTAGTTACCTATATCAAAATCAGCCTGCTACCCGAGGACAGAAAGCCAGATACTTTTGTAAGACTGTACCCCTTAGTGAATCAGATCTAAACCCAGGAGTTGTCACTGGCCTGGATGTATTCGTCTTACCAAGTATAAGAGTTTGCTTCCACTAGTACATTAAATATTTCCAATCTAACACACCAACAAGTTTAAAACTTAATTAAATGTAAACAAAGCTCATGTTTATCATTTTTTTATTAGTTCCAACTTGTCAAGCTTCTCTAAGAGAAGCAATATTTATCTTTCTCCTATGGATGTTTCTAAGACTATCATATTTTTATGTCCAGAGACATCCAGTTATCTTGTTCCCCGATTCAATTGGTGACCTAAGAGGAAAGCTAATATGTGGCTTTACATAGGGGGTTAAGAAAATCCATAAAATGGCCCTCTTTTTTTTCCCCCTTGTGTTTACCATATATTACTTTGGAATTTTGTTGTTGTACTAAGGCCTTGACTTCTAATAAGGTTATACTCAGTGAGGTAAGACCTAAAGAAAAAAACAATTAAGTGACCCAAGACAAATCAGCATACAAAAGGTGCTGTTGGCACAGATAGGGATGTGCAGCTCAGGAACCCCCTCCAGAAAGGACTCATCACCCATCTGCAAGGATTGTGGGGAACGGACTAGGACTCCAGCTGTAGCTGCCTCAGCTTTCAAGCCAAGGTCACGCTCCTCTTAGGAGGCCCCTAGACAACTGAGCAATGCAGTGGTACAAGGCCTAGGCATTTCCACCCAATGAGGACCACTCTAGCAGGCCATCTTTGCCCCAGGACTCTCCACTGGGCTGGCAGACACTTTGTCAGGTTGGCGTGCAGTGTGATGGCTCCCTGTGCTTGATCGCACCTCCCCTCCTTTTCCTTTCACAGAGACCACTCCTCAATAAACTTTTGCAATTCTACCTGTGTGTCAGACACATAACCTAACCTGCAACCATAGCAAAATGTTAACAGAAATCAAGAAGGGGGTTGGAACCGGGACTGTGTGTGTGTGTGTGTGTGTGTGTGTGTGTGTGTGTGTGTGTGTCAGGAGGTGTTAGAAGGGATATTAAAGTTCCCCAAGGGAATTGTGATGATTAATGAACTTTGGGCTCCACTGCCTTGAAAGATACCTGCATTTGGAAAGCCAGGGAAGATCAGGAACTTGTGAAGGAGAGATGTGGGCAGACCAATCCAGTGTAGGACAAGGCAGAAGGGTACCCAGGAGGCAGCCCTCCACTGCCCCTCCGCTGAGGAGACCAGTGCAGTGATGTGGTGTAGAAATGTCCCTCAGTTTCAGAAAAACTCAACTTGAGTCCTAGCTATCTGTTTGATTACCTGAGTGACACTGTATGGATCCCTTCACTTCCCTAGAACTCCCTTGTTCGCTGGGGATGATGCGGATTCTCCCAGCCAATACAACAGAGAAGTTACACAGAATCAAGTAAGACAGGGAAAGCATTTTGTTAGCTGAATGGCCCTAGGAAAAAATAATGGCGTGATTACCATGCCACTTCTGAAAGGTTAGGAGGAAGCATGTATAATGGTAGCCACAGGGTACCTGGTGGGGTCAGCTCCCCCATGCCCCAGCACCACTTCAAGTCTGAACATATTTTTAGCTTATCTGAACTCAACTTATGCTGAAGATATTTAGCATATCTCTACTTCTCCAAATGTATATCAGCTACTCATTTTATTGTTTTCTTCCTGGGATATTTAAAATATAATTTGGTGATCCTGGCAAGAAATATATACTCAATAAATACTTGTGGAATTGAATTGAATTGATCCTTTAATTATTTTTTCTCTTGATCTCCAAATGCTTTGTGACAGCTTTCACAAACTGATTTTTTATGATACTGTCACATCCTGTTCTTTGTATCAGAGTGAATGACTTAACCCCTAGCTGTTAAATAAGATGTTAGCTACTCCCTTCACCAGGAGATAATGGTGAATTCCGTGTCAGTTTAGTAGAGCTTCATGAAAATAAATATTCATGGACTTCAGCTTATCTTTAGTGAATTTACCCTGAAAAAGTTGCTTAAGATCCAAAGGTATTTCTTATGCTGTATACCCTTAAAAATAATTGTCTTCTAGACATGGTAGATATTGCCATTTACTCTGGTTTGGTTTTGTGTTGCTTTTTCCTACTCAGTATCCCTTCCCCCAATTTCTTCTGATAATAACATTCCCACTTTGTTGGGGGAACCACTCTGCCTGCCTCTACTTTGCCTTGCTGGAACTGCCAATCCCAGTAACTATGGCCCTGGCCTCAGAGTGAGGCCACAGCCCAGATGGGCTACATACATCATGGTATTCATCCCCTGGCCTGGGAGACAGACCCAGGAATGTAGACACAACCCAAGCTGGGCAAATTAAAGAAACTTATAGAAGAATACTACAAGAGCAGAGATATCTTCTTCTTCTGTGGGGTCAAGGCCTGAGCTGGTATAAACACAGAGCTCCCTAAAACCAAACTCCTCCTTTACCCCACCACGGGAGGTCTGAGTGCACTGTGGAGAAATAAGATCAAATTACAAAGGAAGCAAAGCTGAGGGAGCCAGAAAGGAGAAGAGAGGCAAAGAGAGAGAAGGAGAGGGAGAGACAGGATGGCAGGAGAGAGAGACAGAGAGAGAAGAGGAAGAAGGAGGAAGAGGAGGAGGAACAGAGAAGGAAGTAGGATCAAGAGGGAGAGAATGAAAAAGAGAAGAGGTTATATATAAAAGGGGAGGTAGAGGGAGGGTTGAAAGAAGAAAGAAAAGAAGGTAACAGAGAGGAGAGCAGAGACAAAAGAGGAGAAGGGATTGGAGAGAGATGGGCAGAAGAGAGAGGAAAGAGAGGTAGAGATTAGTAAGGACAATTGTATAAATAAGTGAAAGGTCTCTGCATTATCATGTTGGCTCTCTTGCTAAACTGCCAAAGAATTTTCGGGAAAGTACATTTTGTGATTGAGAAAATAACATACTTTTCTAGACTAGAGAGTACAAACAATCATAGAGTAACTTTAGGATCATGACCTTGAAAACTTTTGAAACACTATGCCAGACAACGCAACATTACCATTTTTCCACCTTATACAATTAGGTAATTAAGATTCCTTAGTCAGAAATCACATCTTTGTATTCCTTTCAGTGCCTTGGACATAGTACTCAATAAATGTCTGTTATATTGAAGTGGGATAGATGGACAGAATGCACACTGAAATTTAGAGGCTATCAAATTGCATCCTCAAGGCTACAGCTAAGACTCCATAATAAAGTGAGAAGTAACATTTGTCTGTGGTTTTCCCAACCTCCTCTTCATAGATACTTTCATCCCTTGTTAGCACCTGCCACACCCCACCCCCAACGCTCTTCCCACTTCCCATATAATAAAACCTGCTTTCAAAGGACAATCCAAGGGGCGCCTTCCTGGGTGTCTCAGTCGGTTGGGCATCCGCCTTCAGTTCAGGTCATGATCTCACGGTCCGTGAGTTCGAGCCCCATGTCAGGCTCTGTGCTGTCAGTTCGGATCCTGGAATCTGCTTCAGGTTGTGTCTCCCTCTCTCTCTGCCCCTCCCCCACTCATCCTCTGTCTTTATCAAAAAATGAATAAATGTTAAAAAAATTTTTTTTCAAAGGACAATCCAACACTCTTGCTATAAGAGTTGTAAACAGCCAGCAGAACACAGTGGTCTGTTCTTCGTGGGCCCTTCTTAGGGCATCTCAAGAGGAAGCAAAGAAAGAAAAGCTTTAAAATTCCCCCAAATAAATGTTCAGTTCTGGAATTTCTGGCCTAAGTGAGCCAGTGCTAGAAGCATTTGGGATGATGGCACAGGAAGGCAGGGGCCTCCTGGGACTCCTGTGGTTGCACGAGTGGTCACTTACATGCTGGTTCTGGGTGATGGTGGCGCAGAGTCAGGGTTCAGACTCACAATTCCTGAAATCCTGACCACTGGGTCCCAGAAGGAAACCCATCTGTTTGAGCCTGATTTCATTTGTTTATGTTTTGCATTTTTCTTGTAGGAAAATACGTACTTATTTTGGCCATGTTGTGCCCACTGAAATCACAGAATGTTTTCCAATGCTTTTAATGTCCCCCCTGAAAAGAACAAATTTATTACTACTCCACAATTCCAGAGAGTTTCTCAGAACCTATAAACAAAATATTTCTTCTTAATAAATGAATACATGCAGAGAAAAACAAAAAGGAGGGAGACGACTAAAAATGCTCATTAACGATCAATTTCAATCTTACTGTAGAATGTATTTACTCTGCTTCTTCCTCAATTTACTGATGAAGAAAAGCATGCCTTTCTTGAAGAATTACCAAGTACTTTCTGCATCAAATCCAGTATTCATCTTCCTTGTCAGCTCTGAGGGACTGTTAATGGCTGACTAGAGCAGTGCATTGATGAGGTTGCCAAAACTATGTCCACTACAGTTGAAAAAATCGTACCATGATCGATGATCATCTGCCATGGATGCTGAAGGAAAAAAGGGTAGATCACATACCCTCAATTTTATTTACTACTGGACATTCATTCACTCTTCTCTGAATAACTGAACCCAGATTTCCCCTGAATAAACAACCCATGTTTCCAAGCTAGCCCATATGCTTCAGGCTCAGAGTAGAGCATAAGACCAGGTCTAAGCTAATCAGTATTGCCTATTCTCTGGATCATAATGATAGGTTTATAGATGGTCAAATGATGTGACCAGAGCTAATGAGACTTCAGCAGGGGATGCCACAACAGTGGCAGGATTTCTGCAGGATTTCAGCTTGGAAAGATTTTATATTTCCTAGTAGCTATCTTGCAAACATGAAAGAAGAGTGGAATCAACCTGAGGCAGTAGAACCAAAACCCACTGCCTGAGAAAGGAATCAGTCTAAAGAAAGTAGTACCAAAATGGGCATGACCAACTCTCCACGGCCTTATCTTGGCCCCTATTTAAAGCCATGCCTGTGGCCACATTTTTGCTTTGCCTAAGCTAGTTTAGGTTAAATATTCTACTACTTGCAACAAGAAGAGTTGTAACTGATATAGCTATCAGTGCTAGGTCCTCCCTTGGATGTAACCTTTAACTAACAAGTTTTAAAATTAGTTTACCATAGGGGTACCTGGGTGGCTCAGTCAGTTAAGTGTCTGACTTCAGCTCAGGTCATGATCTTGCGGTTCCTGAGTTTGAGCCCCACGTCAGGCTCTGTGCTCACAGCTCAGAGCCTGGCGCCTGCTCAGGACTCTCTGTCTCCCTCTCTGTATACATCCCTCCCCTTCTATATCCCTCCCCTACTAGCCTCTCTCTCTCTCTCTCTCTCAAAAATAAATAAACATTAAATTTTTTTAATTAGTTTACCATAAAGAAGATATGAAACAAAAGTTGAAGGTTAATTGGATAGAATTTCAGAGGTCATTTCCATAATTCTGGGGTCTCAAGCGCCAGAGAATTCCAAACACTCCATACCAAAGAAATATAAGCTGCAAGGAGATTCAGACTTTATCTCCAATCCACCCTACTGGCCATCCTTGCTTCACTCAGAGAAATAAGAAGTGACTGGACAGCACAAAAAGGAATTCCTAGAATATGAGGGTGTTCTGTCAAATGAATATTTACTGAGCACTTGCCACTTGGTAGGCCCTAGTCAAGGAACCGAACCTACAGAGATGAAAATAAAATATGATCCCTGACATCCGGGAGTCTGTGAGGTAGGACAGGACACTAACCTATATTAGCTACCTGATCAGCATCCCAGCTCTGCCTGATCCAGCCCAGTGAGGAGAAGCAGTATGTCCAGATAATTAACTAAGTTCCCATGCACACAGAGGGAAAACATGCACCAGAGGTATAATTCATTTGAGCACACGCGGTACTATGTAAGGAAAGAGAAATCTCTTTCTTGCATTTGCAGCACCAGAAATGTGCCTTGCAAAAGAACCATTTCCCTGGCTGGTTTAGGTGTGCTTTAGTCTCACCACTGATTGTTCTCAAAGGTGCCAATATCAGAAGCTCTCAACACCCTTCCCCTAAAAAGACTAGGAAAACCCTGTGTCTTTATAGTGTCACCATTCAGAGGCCCCATCAGGACTGAGAGAAATAATAGTTCTCTTTAACACCTGTCTCAATGCACTCCTATTCACTCTCCCTGACTCCCGGATGTATATCTCCCCCCAGGTCCTTTTCCTGATCGCCAGACCTGTAAGGACTATTGGACACTTGTAGCTGGCTGTAACATAAGCATTTAAAGTGCACTATGCCATAAACAGAACTTACTTTTTCTACCTCAGCCTGCCCTTCCCCATCTCAGTGACCAGCCTGTTGTCCACTGGGTTGCCAAAGCCAGAAGCCTGGTTCTGTCCTCACCTCCACTTACTCACTCCTACCCCATTTCCTGCCAAACACATCCTACTGACCACCTGTCTTCATCCACCTCTTTCCATTGCCACCAGCACATCCTTGGTTCAGTCCACCGCCCTCTCTCTCTCAGATTCCTGTTATTCTCCTAACTAGTATCCCCACTACGGCTCTGGTCCAATTATCAAGGTAGCTTTTATCATTCAAAAACATGATCATGTATTCTCCTTTTCAAACACCTTACTAAGACCTCGTTATCATCAAAATAAAGTCCTTAATGTAACTCACCATACCTTTCATTATCTGACCTCTGCGGATCTCTCTAGCTTCACGTGATGATAACTCCCCATTTATTTGCCACGATAAGTATGGTTCTAATTGCCTTTCACTAAGTGGAAAATGCCCTCCATTGCCCCAGGGATTTTGCACATTCTGGCTGAAATATTCCTTCATTGCCTTACATTTTTTCTCCCAACTCCACATTCCTTCAATTTCCTATTTTTTTCCTGCATTTTACCTTGCATGTTTATTCACTAAATATGTGTTATATACTATTTCCCAATCATCACATTTCTACTTCAATGACCTTGAGGTAAGCATATGACAAGAGGGTTGAGCTATGAAGATAATGTTCCTTAAAACTAATTACCTGGCATTGCAATAATTTCTCCTACAACTGTGTTAACTATAGCTACGGAGCATGTAAGAAACCTCTGTGTGTGTGTGTGTGTGTGTGTGTGTGTGTGTGTGTGTGTGTGTGTCACATAAAACTTAGAAGCTGTAATTCTAAATTCAATCCCTCTCATGGTGCAGTAAGTCACATGCATGCTCCCTCTGGGGGCCCTAGCCACGGTGGCCCCTTAGTCAGGTCTGTGTTCTGATCCTACCCCTTTCACCCAAGCTCTTAGATCCAAGGTGGACTGACCCACACTGGCCCAATAAGATGCCGTCTTTCAAGAATTAGGAATCTGGTGCTAATCTAATGTCCCTAGAACTGAGTCCGCTTAACATGATC
The DNA here is from genome assembly GCF_022079265.1 of Lynx rufus. Classification (NCBI taxonomy): domain Eukaryota; kingdom Metazoa; phylum Chordata; class Mammalia; order Carnivora; family Felidae; genus Lynx; species Lynx rufus. Next base: position 73,644,548 of record NW_025814889.1, on the reverse strand, counting down.
TCTAAATTTCTATGGTACCTCACCTTCAATCACCAAGGCCTAGCCTACCTATTCACCTCTACATTACAGACTGTGACAGTCTTCAGAATCATTTAAATAAATCTTCATTATCTCTGACTTCTCACAAAAGGAACATTTCCAACTCATGCAGCAGCAGTGTTACTAAAAACTTTCAGTACTATATTTTCTTCATTGGTACAGATTTCTCAATGGCTACATTCTCTATTATTAAGGACACTTAATTCCATGAGCTATAGAATGCTTTATTGGATAAAAGGGAAATAATTTGAAAGCATCTTGTGAGAAGCCTAAATTTCAAGAAGAAAATCTTACTTGGGGCACCTGGGTGGCTCAGTCGGTTAAACTTCTGATTTCAGCCTAGGTGATGATCTCATGGTTCATGAGTTCGAGCCCTTCATCAGTCTCTGTGTTGACAGCTCAGAGCCTGGAGCCTGCTTCGGATTCTGTGTCTCCCTCTCTCTCTGCCCCTCCCCTGCTCATGCTCGCTCTCAATCTCTCTCTCTCTCTCTTTCTCAAAAATAAACTTAAAAACAAAAAATTTAAAAAAACAGTTTATAAAAAAAGAAAATCTTTCTCCATTTATGTATTTATTTTAGAAAGAGTGAGAGCATGAGTAGGAAAAAGGGGCAGAGGTTCAGAGAGAGAGAGAGAGAGAGAGAGACAGAATCTCAAGCAGGTTCCACACTCAGCATGGAGCCCTATGAAGGGCTCATTCCACAACCCTAGGATCATGAGCCCAGCTGAAATCAAGAGCCCGATGCTCAACAGACTGAGCCATCCAGGCACCCCTCTACCATTTTTAAAGGAGACTTACACTCTGAAGGCTCAACTTTAATGCTGTCTGCTGTCAGTGGGGAGCGTGCTTCGGATCCTGTCTCCATCTCTCTCTGCCCCTCCCCTGCTCTCTCTCTCTCTCTCTCTCTCAAAAATAAACATTTATTTAAAAATGCTTCAGGGCACCTAGGTGGCTCAGTCAATTAAGCATCCAACTTTGACGCTGGTCACGATCTCATGGTTCATGAGTCTGAGCCCCATGTCAGTCTCTGTGCTGACAGCTCAGAGCCTGGAGCCTGCTTTGGATTCTGCGTCTCCTTCTCTCTCTGCCCCTCCCCTGCTTGTGCTCTCTCACTGATAAATAAAACATTTTAAAAAATGCTTCAAACTCTTAGAAAATCATCAAATGTTACTGGGCAGCAGATAATAATGAAAGTTAACTTTAAACTCAAAGGTTTTGCCCATTAGCAGGTGGTGCCCACCTTACCAGTGAAACTATTCTGCACACAGCAAAGGACCCAAGGAACATCTTTACCACCAGTGCCCAGCACCTGTGCAGCTTCCACCAAGCCCACCCGGTGGCAGCCCTCATGACTCTTATAGCAAATGAATTTTTAACAATATTCCATGGGAATTTCAGTAGAATCTACAAGTGGCCAAAGTTCATCAAAGTCTTTGTAGGTAAGAATGGGTTTTTTTTCTGGGTTAACTGTAGGAATCCATGGAAAGGAAATTTGCCATAGACTTCCCTAAAATGAGACTGCTCTTTCCACTACGAGAGATCGTTAATGCCCAAAACCTTTGAAACGTGAACTATTCACTTAAATCTAGGGAAATTGGTGTTACCAAAAAGTCCCAGCAGATCTGAGTCTCCTTAGAGAACAGTGATACTGGCTGAAAACCATGATTTACATTCCATCTTCAAAGTGAGATAATACAAGAATGCCAAAAATTCAACAGAGCCTTCTCAAGTAACAATCCTGTCCTTGAGGGAGCGTTGGGGTTTTGAGTTGTGGAATTTTCCACTCATTTATTCTTTCATCTTCCAACTTCTTTGCCTTCAAGTGTCAATTGGCTCCTCTCAGTCACAGCTGTACAAATCACAGGACTTTTATTGGCATAAGACATATATATTATTCATCTATTCAGCTTCATCTGAAGGAAATCCAATAAAGACACAATTTTCTTTCCAATGAAATATTCAAAGCTGCTTTTTCCCCACAAGAAACTGGGCAGAAAACTCCATCCATGATCTATGTAAGTACAAAACTTTTTGCCATCAGAGCATGTATGAATTTGATTTTATGAAAATATATGCCTGCTTTGCTCCTGTTAAGCTTCATAGTACTTTGTGTATAAATACGTACCAAATTCAATGTTTTTATTAACTTATGAAACCTTCTGTAACATAATAATACCAAGAACACACTGTGCTTTTCCTAGAAAATATTGACTTAAAAGGACACCTTGTTTACATTTGCGCTGCATCCTTGATAGAATGTGTGTACATATTGCGGGATTTGCTCTCCTCTAACTGTAAATACAGTGGAGCAAAATTCAAGTGGTGATTATACATCGAGTAATTCCTTTTGCCTCTGGCCTATTGATTGAACTAGAACCCAGGTTAAGGTCATCATGACCCTCGCTTAAGAGGCCCTTCTGTTGCTAGAGGAAGAGGCCTATGCCAAACTCAACACACACACACACACACACCTTCCTACCTGACAGAAACCAGTTCTGAGTCACAAAAATCCCATATGAAAAGAAGGAAGAAAACAAGGTGTATATCAGCCTTGTGCATTTACCACAATCGTGGGTTAATTATATGCCAGAAGGACAGATCTTTCTCTCCTCCAGGAGATAGTTTACCACCTTGCTGTGGAAAAGGGTTGTGGGAGACACTTAAAGAGTAGCAGAGAGAAACGTCCACCTGTCCTCCGAGCCCCATGTCCTCACGTTCAGCCCAGTTCTCCATGAGTGAAGAATTACATCCTTGAACAATAACCATCAACCACTGAGAAAAAAAAAAAAAAAAAAAAACACTGAGTGAAAACACTGAGCAAACACTGAGCAAAGATGTGGGATCCATGCTCTCTGTCAAAAAAGTTACATTATAAAAGAGACAGTCCTGTCTTTATAAGCAAAATGGACCTTTCTCAACATCTCACAGCCATCTCATTAACCAATGCTCTCTCATCATGAGTGATCACGGCTATTTAGAGTCAGAAGCAAAATATGGAGAGATCTGTCTGTAGGCAAGTAGAGACAAGGCATAATAAAGGAAGAGTTAGGTGTGTGAGGAAAATGATGTAGTGGACATACTTCAGTGCTTAATTCATAAGGAAGAAAATGTATCAACTCGAGCAGGGATTTAACCCCTTCTGGCTGGAACATCAAATAGCCATATAAACAATTATGTCTATGCCTTTGAGCATCAATCTACTCTAGATGGTTTGAACGTTTCTTTTGCCCCCATACCTGGGTTTACATCAAACCTTGGTAAAGGCATCTCATAAAACCTTTACATGTAAAAAGGTGCAAATTTCAACATCTATAAATGTTTGTGAAAACTCATTGATTCTGCGTCAAGAAAGTTATCATTTGTGATGATTCAGTTTTGAGCTGCACCACGGTGTAGCATTGAACTCACAGCTGGGCACCTCAAAGGACAAATGGAGAGCATTTCTGGGACTTCATACTTCAGGGGTAGGAAGGAGGGCGGCCTTGCAGCAGCTGATGCTGAAAAAGACCTTAATGTCAAATAATACCGTGCACTCAGAACACACTCCAACAGCATCACGTAAGTGGTGAGCCTTATCTCTTCTGCAAAGGCTTGTACACAAAGCACTGATGCTTATTGGGGACGTCACCTTGCTATTTCCCCATTTCAGGTTGTCCTCCTATTCATTTCCACCTAATTTTGTTTGTATAAACATGTTGGGGCAGGGGAAAAAACTGTGGGATTTTAGAATTTATATTTCTTTGTAAAGGATTTTGTATTACCTCTGAGAAAAGCATTCAAAAAAGAATATTTTCAGAAATAAGTAGGAGAAAGGAGGGAAGGAGGGGTTATTTCCTTTCCCTGTTTTTCCCAAGTTAAAATGTTTTGAAGGATTAGCGCACCTGATGTTTATATGCAAATGAAAATGATAATGATATGTGGCTTTTGTTTATCCCCAGAGGTAGGCTAAGGTGGAGCAGGAAAGGGTAGAATAAGGTCTGACAGGACAGCCCAGGTCCACAGAATTTACGGTATGATGTGAAAGGGAGTGGTGGGCCATTAGTTGTGTAGAACTAGGGCTAAACTCTCAAGATCATCTGGTTCAACCCATTTGTTTCAGAGCACAGAAACTGAGGCTCAAAGATGGGGGAATCTTTGCCCAAAGACAAAGAATCAAACAGTGGGGGTTATTATTATAAGAAAATTGTGCACATTCTGGGGGCACCTGGCTGGCTCAGTCAGAAGAGCGTGTAACTCTTAATCTCAGGGTCATGAGTTCAAGCCCCATGTTGGGTGTACAGCCCATTTAAATAAAAAGAAAAAAAAGATTAAAAAATTGTGAACATTTTTAATAAGAAAAAAATGTGAAAAATGTGAATTTTACATATTGGCCATTTGCTAGCTGTCTCACCCAGAGCAAGTTACTTAACCTCTCTGTGCCTCGGTTTCATCATCTGTAAAATTGAGATAATAATGGTGCCTACTTCCTAGACTTACTGGGAAAAATCAAATCATGTAATACTTGTAAACTACCTAGAACAGAACCTGGAAACAATAAGTATTTGATATGTGTCAACTGCTTTTACTTTTTTATTATTGTTATTACCACTATTATTGATAATTCAGCCAGGCCTTTCTCAAGGAAATAAGGTTTTGTTAATGAAGTGGGAAACTCAATCCACCGTGGATTGGCCTGTTGCAGTCAACATTTTGGGAGACACTGGAGTGGAGCCTGGCTTTGGCTCATTTCCAAACAAAGGCCGGTGGAGGGGGGAGGGGGGCAGGAAGAATCTCATCTCCATGACTAATAGTCACTCATATTTAAAAACACTTAGATAGCAACTTTTGGTAGCGTAAAAAAGAACTCCAGGAATGGAATGAAAAACTCAAGCTTTCCTGAGTCCCAGTTTTGATTTTTAGAAACCTTGACCAAGCCCATTCCTCCTACTTGGTGGTTTCCCTATCTGGTGTAATAACAATCTTCACCTGAATTGTTGTAAAGATTAAATGTTTTTAAAAAGCACTTTATGACTGGGGAGCCTGAGTGACTCACTCAGTTGAGCTTTCGACTTCGGCTCAGGTCTGATCTCACCGTTCGTGAGTTCAAGCCCCATATCAGGCTCTGTGCTGATACCTTACAGCCTGGAGCCTGCTTCAGATTCTGTGTCTCCCCCTTTCTCTGGCCCTCTCCCATTCACACTCTGAGTCTCTCTCTCTCTCTCTCTCTCTCTCTCACAAATAAACATTTTTTAAAAAGCACTTTATGACTTATAAATTTCATACAGAATTGTATATCCTAAAAAGCATGATGTATTATAAAATGTTTGTCTTTTGAAATCATAGGAAAAAATCATTCTTACTTTCTTTCAAGGATTTAGCATTGTCACAAGAATATGCACAGAAAATATATTCAAAAGAGAAAACACTGAGCTGGGAAGCTTGAAGGTTTGGGTTTTAACCCCAGCTTTCCCATGGACACACCCTACAGCTCCAGGCAAGTCATTTAAACTTGCTGGCACCCAGTTTCCTTTCCTGTAAAACAAAGGGTAAATTAGATGATCTCTCCCCCTTTAAGTCTATAATTCTGAATGTCATATATATGTTCGCATGAATCCATGAGTCACTAAAACCTGGTAGATTTCAAAAAAAAATTACTTAATAAACAAAATGTCTCATAAGCAATTCAAGAGATCTTGGAACTGACTCTCAAAACATTGCATAATCCTGTTTAGGCAAAGACTTCAAACCCAAGAAGAACATCTTGGAATTGGGCCTATTTTCACCCCCATTCGCAATTTACAGAAGCCAGGCTGTCAGTTCACGTGTTCACACGCGTTTTGCCCCAGGGGCTCAGAGCATTTGAATGTCTCATTAATTTGGGGGGGGGGGGGCACTTAATAAGCAGAAAATGGTATTGCTTCTTTCAAAATGAAATGAAAGCCTAGGAGCATGTGTTATTTCTAGAACATTCTCAGCATCTCAAAATGCCTCGATAACAGCTTTAGCTTTTTTTTTTTCCTCATTTTTGACTTGGATCAATGTAACATCTTTGTGAAGTAGGCGGGGCCCAGGAATTATTGTGCCCGTTTTACAAATGAAAATCCCGGGAGCAAAGAAATAAAATAATTTGCTTCCCACTAACAGTTGACGGTCCTCACACTTGGATCTCCTGACTCACAAAGGAACCCCAATTCAGTCCAGAAGGAACCTCCTCATGGTTGGACACAGGCCTGTAGTCCACCAGCCCCTCCCAATGCCTGGCTCCGCCCCCTTCAAGAACAAAATGCTCTCCTCTCATTCACTGCCCCAAATCATTGTCTGGGGCCCTCTATGGAACTGAAGTGGTTCTCTGAATGCTTTAGCCCTTTCCAAGGATTTCCATGGAAAAACAAAATTCCCAGATAGAAACAATGGACTTAGTGATCAGTGAATTAGACCCTGCTGCCCATGCCCTGTGGTTTCTCCCCATAAATGTTTTTCCAGTAATTCAGTGGCTGCTTTGGGAGAGCTGTTCAGAACACTTTCATCAGGGCTATTTTTTCATCCTACAATTTTGGCCATCTCTCAGTTTATTTTTCAAAAGGGGAAGGAGGTAGATTGTGTGCTACAGAGAAAGATCCTACCACGTCCTAAACATCTTAAATCAATGGGATAATTAAGAGGATTTAAAAATTATACCCCTCTCCATTAACTAACTGAGGAGTGGACCAATGTCAAATCACAAATACAGGATTCTGAAAACAAAGTGCAATTTTATGTAGCTCACTTCATAGCCCCTGTGGTAGAAATAAGGCTGTGATATGTTTGATGTACTTGCCCTGGGCTTGGTTGGCAACTGGAATCCAGCAGAGCCAGTGGGTTGGGAAAGAAAGATCACACAGAGATTAGCTCCACAAGAAACATGCCTATGTTTGCATAATATTCATGTTTCTACCTTCATAATGGCTTAATTTTATTTATTCCCAAACTGAGTGGCAGAGACAGATACTCATTGTGGTACATAGGGTTACATTGCTTCTTTTGATGGTTCTATGGGAGAAGCATTATTGCTTTCCCTCTGGCTATTCAAGCAAAATAAACACAGCTCTAAATCTTTGACTCATTTCTCATTTATGATGGAAGATACTGGCAGCCATACACATCATTTCACCTAAGTCAGGTCCACAAACATTGAGAACATGCTGTGGGCAAGGAATCACTTTAGGTGCTGCAGGAGACATTTTATTTAAAAAAAAAAAATTTGGGGGGCGCCTGGGTGGCGCAGTCGGTTGAGCGTCCGACTTCAGCCAGGTCACGATCTCACGGTCCGGGAGTTCGAGCCCCGCGTCAGGCTCTGGGCTGATGGCTCAGAGCCTGGAGCCTGTTTCCGATTCTGTGTCTCTCTCTCTCTCTGCCCCTCCCCCGTTCATGCTCTGTCTCTCTCTGTCCCAAAAAAATAAACGTTGAAAAAAAAATAAAAAAATAAAAAAAATAAAAAAAATAAAAAAAAATTTTTAATGTTTACTTATTTTTGATAGAGACAGAGTGTGAGGGGGGTGGGGTGCAGAGAGAGAGGGAGACACAGAATCTGAAGCAGGCTCCAGGCTCTGAGCCGTCAGCACAGAGCCCAACGTGGGACTCAGACTCATGGACCGACCACCACGAGATCATGACCTGAGCTGAAGTCAGAAGCTTAACCAACTGAGCCACCCAGGTGCCCCAGAGAAGACACTTTAAATCTGAACAAGACACAGCCTTCTTTCCCAAAAAGTTAAATCCAGGGAGTGATTTCTGGGAAGGGACTGGGAAGAGGGGGCAGCAAGAGATGACCAGCCTATGAGTTATTGTTTAGAATCAAAGGTTTACAACAAAAATGCACCTATGATCCCAAACAACTAGGAACCATATCTCCCTTGAAATTTCCCTGCATCCCACTGGGGTACTTAAATTTCTTTTTTTGAAGGAAGGAAAAAAGAGGTATTTTGAAATTCCAAAAAGGGATGGCTCTTAATTTTTTTAAGGTTTTAAAATTATTATTTATATATTTTGAGAGCGGGGGTGGGAGTGGGAGGGGGACAGAGGGAGAGAAAGAGAGAGTCCCAAGCAGGCTCCACACTGTCAGTGCAGAGCCCGACGCAGGGCTCGATTCCATGAGCTGTGAGATCAGGACCTTAGCTGAAGTCAAGAGTCAAGAGTTGGACACTTAACTGACTGAGCCACCCAGACACCCCAAAGGGATGGTTCTTAAATCAAAGGGCTAAGGAATGGTTTCATGAAGGAAGTGGCATTGGAAATGAGTCCTGAAGGCTAGGTAGACTTTTAATAAATGGGTAAAATAATAACAAAAATATATAATGCACCACTTTCAATGGCACTGTTACATAAATCATGTTATTGCTTAAGACAAAAAGGAGTCCTGCCAGATAGAAAGAATACCACAAGCAAAGGCAAAGACTGGGGAGTACCAGACATTTGTAGGAACGGGCAAAAGTCTTCTTTCACGCACACAACAAAACTTCAGTTGAGCCCTTACGATGCTTCAGGTGTGAAGTATAGGGGATACAAAGATTCTGAGGCACAAATGTCTGTCTTCAAGTGCCACACGGCCTGGAGGAGAGGCTGGCATACTTGGCTCAGAAGTTACGTGTCAGGAGGTAGTAGGAGATAAAAATGGCTATGGCAGGACCATGTCAGGAGGGTCCTTAAAACAAAGCTAAGGGTCAGTACTTAATTTCTGTGGCAATAGAGGATTATTAAAGATTTGGGGCTGAGGGGTGATACTGATGGGTTAAATACATGACTCACTTAGAGCAAATGCATAAGATTCATTCAGAGAAAGAAGTGAGGAAGAAAGACTGGTTCAGAGGCAACAGCAAAAGTCCCAGGCTACAGGTAACAGTGCTCTGAATATGGCAGCAGGGCAGAGGATTAAAGAGAATGAAAAGAAGAGGGACTCAACCCAAATATACAGTGTAGGACACTGACTTGTTTGAAAACAAAATGTTTTCTATGGGCCATGCTGAGATTGGGATGCTGGCAGGACGTGGAGGGGAGGTGTTTAGAAAGCAGTTGGACATTCATGGGTAGGGTAATCAGGTTTTAGCAAACAAGATACATTTTGGGCGCTATTCACAAGGAAGTGGCTGCTAAGGCCATGGAATTGAACAAGACAGCTGAGGTAGCAAGTGTAGATATAAGAGGAGGAAGACTAACACATTCCTGGAGAATATTTATATTCATAGGGTAGAAGCAGAAAGAGAAGCCTGTGAAGAAGACAGGGGAGATGAGAAAAAAGTTGAAAGTCATGATAGCACAGTGCCAGGGAACCCAGAGAAGGGGGATGTGCAAAAGAGGAGGTATCAACAGTCAGACGCTAAGGAGAAACCAGGAGATGAGATGAATCATTGGATCTGCTACTTAGGAGGTCACTGGCTGCCTTTGAGAAAGAAACTTTAGTGGGGCCAAGAACAGAAAAGTCAGCACTCAAGACAGTAAAGGCTGCACGGTGGACAGCAAGGAAGTAGACTTTAGGAAGTGTGATGGAGGGATATAAACTGAAGATGTAGGGGCACCTGGGTGGCTCAGTTGGTTAAGCATCTGACTCTCGATTTCAGCCCAGGTCATGATCTCAGGGTCGTGGGATCAAGCCCTGCATCCGGCTCTGCGCTGAGTGTGAATCCTACTTAAGATTCTCTCCCTCTCTTCCCCTGCTCCTCTCCCCGCTCAGGTTCTCTCTCTCTTAAAAAAAAAAAAAATGAAGATGTAAATGAAGAGGGAAGGACTGACGGAGAAAGGGACGAAGGACTCAGGTTTGCAGAGAGGGTTAACACGGCAAGGAGAAGGGTGCATACACCTGTGAAGCAAGTTCAAGAGAAGAAAGCATGAGAGGGGATGGTAAGAATACAAAGGCTCTCTCCCTAGACTATCTAGCCCATGTTTATGGACACGATTACCACCTCTACCACAACTCACAGATTTCTACTTCCTGGCCTAACCTCTTCCCGAGCTCTTAATCTATATATAAAACGATCTCCTAGACAAATCCACCTGAGTGTCAGAAAGGCACCTCAAAGTCAACCTGCCCACATCAAATTCATGACCTTTTCCTCCAAACAAGGTCACCTCCCACTGTTCCCTCTCAAGAAATAGTATCATTATCCACTGAATCGCCTAAGTGAGAAAATTAGGACTTACCTCAGCACTTCTATTCCTCTCAAACCCTCACACTCCAAAGTTTTAATTCCTCTCCCAAAATCTGATTCTGACCACTTCGAAGCTCCATCCTACATCTAGACTTACCTTTTCAAACCCAAGTCTGACCTACACCTCAGGTGGCTTCCTCTTGGGCAGGGCCAGAGTCTGATGTGACTGTCCAGACCGGGTCTACCCCACTTACCTCCTCACCTCACACTCTCCCAGTATCCACAAAGCCAACCACCCTGCCCTCCCTTCACTTCCTCACTTCTCTCCCACCTCTGTGCTCTGACTGTGCTGTTCCACCTGCCTAGTACCCCCCTCCCACAATTCTTTTCACCTGGTTAACTTGTCCTTGCAGCAGGATGGGAGACAGTATAGCAGAGTGGTCAGGACTCCAGCTTCGCCATCACACTCCTCTGCTCACCAGTAGGGGTTATCCTCAAGTTGTACTACTTACAACAGTAAGTAGTAGGGGAAACTTAACGTTTCCACACCTAAGTTTTCTGACCTACGTTAATGAGTCCATACCTCACAGAAAATTCACATAAAGCACTAAAATCTGGACCTGGCACATAATAGCCACTTGGCAGATGTCCATTATTTTTCATTCTTCTTCTTTCTCACCTCGATCAATCATTACTTCCCAGATAAGCCTTCCCTGACCAGATCACCACCCATCGTCTGCACTCTGAGCCTCCTTGTATCCATCACAGATTTAATTTTGCATTTGTTGTAAGATTTTTAGATTATGTCTGTCTTCTCCACCAGATTGAAGGCCCCTTCAGAGCAGGACTTTGCCTCCTTGCTCACAGACACAGCCCAGTCCCTTGCACAATGCCTGCACAGAGCAGACACTCAACCAATATTTGTCCAATGAATGAATGAATGAATGAGCAAACAGGAGCAGCCCTGCTGTTGTTGGAGTATGCGAGGGTTAGCACATCCAGCTTGCCTTTTATGTGACAACCCAGTATTTTGCCATTTAGCCAATCCATCCCTGCTTGAGTGGAGCCAAGTTAGCACCATGTCATCTCTCAATGAATACCAGTAAATTATTAGCAATATTTGTTTTTTAGAAATCAGATGAGTCTGGGATAAAATTCATATTCATGCAGTCTTCATTGACCAAGGACATTTGGTAATCCATGGTCGAAGCTGATGAAGACAATGACAACAGCAATGATAATCTTGTAATAATTAACAAGGCTTATGAATACTAGCACATTAAGCACCAGAACACATCGGGCTCATACACAGAAAGTACAGAACAGTAGCTCTTGAAGGTCATGTCATGTGCCAAATGAGAAACACAGAGACAGAGAGCCAGCTCCCTTGCTTCTTTTAGCCCATCTTAATTTTCTATGTTGTAGATACATAAACAGATGTCCAGCTGGATCCCTCACCTAGGTGTGACACTGTCCTGTCTTCTGACCATCAGTTGTGACACTTGGGTTCATGAGGCAGGCCACATGGTTCTGCATCACCCCTTCCTACCATGGCACCTTTCCTCCAGGTCTTTTCCAAGGAGGACTGTTAACTTGGCTCACACTTTATTCTAGGGCTTGCTTTCTGAATAATACCCTTGGTGTCTGCTAATGGGCAAATACTAAATCCCTGGGAAACTCCTACACAATCCTGCACAAATATGAGAAAAGCAGATGAAAGATTCCCCTAACTGCTCATAGATTGCCTTTCCTACAGCATGCAAACCCTTTATGTCCTCCCTTTGCTTCTAGTAACAAAATGTTCTTTCCCTTGCAGAACAGCTTGGGAGTTTTGGAATGACTGAGTGAACAATAGATTCTGTATTGGCACTAGAACTTATAACTATTATCAATGGCCTTTCTTCTATTGAGTACCTAGTAAAGGTAGCAAAACACAAGTCCCTACGTGCCTTCCCTTCCATCAAACTGAGCAGTAGTTTCAATGCCTTGAGGGTAAAAATCTAAGAGTTTTGTGCTCTTAATATAACAAGAAGGGAGAACTCAAGTCTTCTTAGCACTCACAGAGTGTGACATGTCCCTTGGTCTCCTAGGATTGTTTATCTGAAGAGCTCCGTTTGGCTCCTGGCAGACTGTTGTCTTAGTTGAAACAGTATAAGTACGATTAACCACAATATGGTAATGTGGAAAATAGCATTGAAAACCTTTCGATTCCAGAACTTAGTGAACCTTTTTGGAGAAATCCATTATTGCTTTGCAATTCTATTATAAAAGCACATTAACGTTTCAACATGCAAAGTGGCTGCGAAAAAGGCTTATGTAACATTAGAAGCAAAAAACTGATTGTAAAGTCGTGTCTATGCTAAGATAGTAACTATATGAAAATGAGCTAACATATTGACAGTAACTGGAAGGCGACATTAAAACAGCTGGTTTTTAGAATGGCAAGATTAGAGAGACGTTTTTCTCTCTTTTCTTCCTGCTTGATTTCTATTATTGTCGTAATAGTATTGTTTGTACAATACGGGGTTGTCAGCTAAACATATATTTTGCCTAAAATATTGTAGAAAATCATAATTCACTAGTACAGACACTAAAAATTATATTCTACCCTAAAACTGAACATGGAAAATATGGACCTATGTTACCTTATCTTTAAAAACTATTACTTATTTTGCAATAAAACAGAGAACAACTTCTAGCATAGTTCTTAAAATTGGCAAAAATGAATTTCATCTATCTCCTTTGACATCACTGACAACAGCTTCAAAATTTTATTTTCTTCAATGAGGAATGACAGACGAAATGATTTTTTCTTAAATTTTCTATTATCTAGCAGACCAGAAAACCTCTCCATAGGAGTGCCTGGCTGGCTCAGTCAGTAAAGCATATGATTCTTGATCTCAAGGTACCGAGTTCAAGCCCCAGGATGGGTGCAGAGTTTACTTAAAAAGAAAAATTAAGAAAACTGCTCTGGAAAAACTACCATATATTTGAGGAATCCTTAGTAGGCCGAGGTCAGAAAATGCTTCAGCATATATTTGCCTCATGATTATAATTGCTTACAGAATGGTGGCTGGGTATTGACAGCTAGATTTGAATTACTGAATTACAGGTGTAATTCAACTCCAAAAATAACCATATAGTTCCTCCGTTTCTTAGCCTTCTGTTTATTCAGTGTTTCACCACACAGGGACCTGTTGCCCATAAACAACACTGAATATAGGGTTAGAGTAAGTCTCACACTAAATGGGTGTTTCCTTCTGTCCAGAAATTTCCATTTACTTTTTCATTAAGTGATTCCTTCCTATTCATAAGTATTGACTGCCTTTTCCCTCTGGCATGCCAGTAAGAGGTTAAGGTAGTCTGTCGCTAATTTGGACTTTATGCGCCTTAGAGCTCAAGCCTCTCCTTATGTCCCTTCCATGCAATTGAATCCAACAAAAATGTATCCAGCTGACAGACTTCCCAGAGCTTTGGGTCAACAAGCTCTACCAGGAGGCTATGGAAACACCTTATTGGCCCTTCATTGCAATGTCTCACCCATTGGTAGTTAGCATGGCTCATGCTGGACTTCTAAACAGTTCAATTGAATCGGCCGGACTGCCTGTTCCCAATCTTCTTCACATGACTGGTTATATGTGGTAAGAGTCATCAGCTACAAAAACAAATAAGCCCCGTGCTATAACAACAAGCAATATGCTGAGCAAGAAATGAACACCTCAATACTGGTAAACCAATCACCACACTAAAAACGAACCTGATCCTGGAGACAATGGGGACCATGGAATAATTTTTGAGGAGAACAGGGATAATGTAACCCAGGATCAGGATAAGAACTAAACTGAGAGGCTGGATGAATGTAACCTAGAGAGGGTAGAGATTGGCTGGAATAAGGGAACTAAAAGGAAGCTATGGGAATAGTTGAATTGGCTTGAACCAATGCAACAACATAGGCATGGAAATTAACCAGATAAGAGTTTAAATGGATGAAGTGACACAAGAGATTTGAGGCATGTTAATGAAGGAAAGCACAGTGTAAGAGTTATAAAGAGTCAGTTTCTAGAAACTTTTAAATGAAAATTTCATGCATATGTTTACATTTTTTGTCTGTTCTCCCTCTTCAATTAGAATGTCAGTTTCTTGGCAACATGTCGGTCCTATTCCCCACTATATTCCCAGTGCATCCCTCCAAATATTTGTGGAATGAATGAATATATGTGGAAGTATGTGGATCCTTAAATATAAAGCATGTAGTTCCAGTAAGATGGAACACTGACTCAGAAACATAATTCCGTGCTGTTGCACTACTCTAACCTAGACGTTTCCCTGAGGTAAGCCAATTAACCTCTCTGGCCCCCATTGTCCTTCTTACTATAATAGAGCCAACAATTGCCACTCTCTTGCGGAAGAAGGAAGTAGCAAAGAATAAACAAGATGAAATCTGATGAGTGCCTGGAGTTTTATAAAAGGAAGACACTCTACTTATCTGTTCAACCCACCATAAAGATGACAGACATAGGCCAAAACGGCATAATGAAAATCTCCAAAGTCACATCAAATCACTGGGCTATAAATCCCCAAGTGGCACTGAAACAATAGTCTATCAAAATTTCCACCAAGCTATGGTGTTAATGTAAACCCCAGGATGACTCTGTGATAGTTCCTGAAATATGAAAAACAAGGCTACTCCCCAAATGGATTAATGATCACAAAGAGAATGCAAATGCCTTGGCCAGAACACAATCAACACTTCAGATCCCAGCTCCTGGCTTCTGACTCCCCATGGACACCACCAATCGATGCTCCTCCAGTACACAGGAGCCCACTGGTGGAGCATTTGGTCAGCACCCCCTAGAGGGCTTACTTTCAGAAGACCTTTTTGAGATATAGGCAACCAAACTAAAGAAAATCTCCTAGTCTTAATCTTTATTTTAGGCCCCACAAATGGAAATCAGCTTTATAAGTACAGGACAGTGGCTCAGGTCAGGACAACTGTGACTTAAGCAAAGTCACTATGACCTACCCTATTCTATATAGCATCTTCACTGCTCTTATCACTATGAGAAATTATCTTGTTCTTTTATTCATTTATTTTTTTCTTGTTTGTCACCCACACTCTAGAACTGTGTTGCCCAGGGGCACCTGGGTGGCTCAGTCAGTTGAGTGTCCAACTCTCGACTTAAGCTCAGGTCATCATCTCATGGTTGTGAGATAGAGTCCCATGTCAAAGTCCATGCTGAGTGTGGAGTCTGTTTGGGATTCATTCTGTCTCTCTCTCTCTCTCTCTCTCTCTCTCTCTCTGTCTCTCTCTCTCTCCCCCCTTTGGCCCCTCCCCCACTTGCACATGTGCCTTCTCTCTCTCTCTCTAAAAAAAATTTTTAAAAAGAACTATGTTGTCCAGTTCCATAGCGACTAGACACATGTGGCTTTGTAAACTTAAATTTTTTAATTACATAAGATTTTAAAATTCAGTTCCTCAGTTGCACTAGTCACATTTGCACAGGCTTAAGAACCATGTGTGGCTAGTGGCTAACATATTAGACAACACAGACATAGAAAATTTTCATCACTGTAGAAAATTCTAATGGACAGCTCAGCTGTATAAAAAAAAAAATTCATGTAGAACCTAGAAGAACATTTTTCAAACCATAGGCCATGTTTCACTCATGGATTGATAGATTCAGAGATTGTAACCAGTATAAGTGTTAGTGAAATAGAAACTAACAAAACATATCACATTAGAATAAGAATTCCTTAGGAAAATTTGTTTATATGTATGTACATCCTAGGTGGCATTATAAATTGTATTTCTTATTGTGTATCACAGTTTAAAAAAAAAACTTATACATGGTACCTGTAATATACTATGGGCTCAAAAGCTTTGTTGAGTCAATAAATAAATGAAATGTTTTATAGAGTTTATCCTATTTAATTTACTCCCAACTATACCCCTGTGAGGTAGGAATTATAACGCTTATTTTTTTAAGTTTATTTATTTATTTTGAGAGGGAGAGAGTTCGCACACATGCTAGTGGGGGGCAGGGGGTGGGGGGTGGGGAGGAGAATCCTAAGCAGGCTCCGTGCTGTCAGTGCAGAGCCCAACACAGGGCTCAAACCCACTGTGAGACCATGACCTGAGCTGAGATCAAGAGTTGGACACTTAACCGACTGAGCCACCCAGGCACCCCTATTATGCTTATTTTAAAGATGGAGAAACTATGGTTATGAGTGTTAAGTGACCTGTCCAGATGACCAAACTTAAAAGGGTTGGAATTAAGAGCCAAATCTGGCTCTCGTGGACTCGAGATATTATGACTGTATGTATGGATGCATTGCTCTTAAAGTGCTGGACGTGGCTGACTCTCCTAATGTGGGATGACACGAGGAACATGGAGAGAACCAAGAGAAAATCTGGCACTGGGAAATGGGCAAGGGAGGAAGAGGCTCGAAGATAAGTGAGCAGCCAGAGGGAGCCTCAAGAAGGAAGAAGAGATATCTGAAAGGAAGGAGTGGTCAATGACACCCAGTGGTCAAACTTCAGGGGACAATCAGGGGGAAAAAAGACTGGAAATTTCAGAAATTTAGCATTGAAGAGGTTGTCAAAAACTTTGGCAATCGTAATTTCAGTGAAGCAACAGGTTCAGAACCTACCACTCAAGGCTGAAAGGGCAAATGGGAGGTGAATATATACAACCTCCAGAAACTTCAACTGTGAATGGAAGGAAATAAGGTATAGTCAAAGCAGTTTCTGCTTATTTATTTATTCTCAAAATAGGATCTTCTGAGCACAATTACATATTGATGTGAACAGAGAGGCTGATATCAAGAGAAGGGGTGATGAAAGGAACAAAGTTCCTGAGCATATAGGAGGTGATGGAATCCAGGTGAGAGATGGAGAGAAAGCCCCTCCTGTTTGACAAGGAAGAGGGAAGGAAAAGGAAATGCAGAATGAGACCAACTGGACGCAGGACATTACAGGAGCTCCTCTCCAATGGTCTTTTCTTTCTCTGGGAAGCAGAAGGAGAGGCCTTGTGCTACGAATGGAGAGTGGAAAAGGTGTGGAAAAGGTATTTTTTTAAATAAGCAACAAGGCTTTATCAACATTCAGATGTGCACAAACCCTCAAAACCCTGTTCACAGTTCTCCTAAATCAGAAAGCCAAAACTTCCCTCCATCACAGCACACTGACGAGTGGAAATACAAAATGTTGGTGGAAGTACACTCCAATCGGGTGAAAATGAAAGACGGAGCTGACCCAGAAGGCAGGACTGTGGGGCAGCATGGAGGGACCCAATGGAAGCTGGAGCCTGTGAACTTTTAGTGACACCAGTCAGCAAACTTCTTGGAAATGCCTGGACAATCTCTTAATCTAACTGAGCTGTTTTAATATATCAGATCTTTAGCAATAAGAACCTTACCTCATCCCTCCTGTGAACACTAAAAGCTGAAAGAAACAAACATCTAGCCAAGAGCAGAAGAAAAATATAATAAATGTAGTCATTTGTGGGATATATAAGACCCTCAAGCACAGAAAAATCCAAACAAAAGTCGTACCTTTTTTGTATCCAAATAAGAATACCATATGCGTTCACTACAGGTTATCAATCTTGCACTTATAGGTGCTTAGGATGATGCTACTATTACAAATTTTATTGGAAGTTAGATAAACATAACCTCTTCATATTACAAAAATTCAGTTCAGTCTAGCTCCTGAGTAGGAAAAAAACCCAGTTCTCCTCTACTGTGTGTTTCTTTCCTGTCTTGGTTGCTACTCACACAGCACACGTTCCTTCTGGTCACCAAATGTGTAGGAGGTTTTACCCACACCAAGCTATTCATCACCAGCTGGCGTCCTACGATTAACTCAATTCTGATACTATCTACATGGAGATAGCATCAGATCCCAAGGGGTAAGGACACAGTCCCCCACAAACTGTCCCCCACTTCAGACGCCGATCGCAAGTCCAGGTCACATGTGCTTCTGGCCGACTGGCTATAAATCTGAGGCTCTCACAGCCCCCTCTTCAGGTTCAATTAATTTGCTAGAGTGGCTCACAGAACTCAGGAAAACTGTTTACTTAGGTTTCCTGTTTATTGTAAAAGGGCATGATGAAGGATACAGACAAACATCCAAATGAAAGAGATGCATAAGGCAAGGTATGTGGGAAAGGCACTGAGAGGCCATTTCTCTCCGGGCACACCACTCTCCCTGCACCTCCACCTGTTTAACCTGGAAGCTATCCAAATCCCATACAATTGGGTTTTATGGAGGCCTCAGGTAGGCATGATCAATTGTTAACTCTATTTCTGGCTCCTTTCCCCCCTCAGGAGGATGGGGAGCAGGCCTTAAATTCCAAGCTCCAACCATGGTTTCGTCTTTCTGGTGACCAGCTCCCATCCAGGACCCATTCAGAGTCACCTCATTAGAACAAAAGATGCTCATAGTGCTCTTATCACTTAGGAATTTACAAGGGCTTTAGCAGTCTTGTCAGGGACAGGGTCAAAGACTAAATATTAGAACAAGAAATGCTCCTACTGCTCTTAACACTTAGGAAATTACGAAGGTTTTAGGAGCTCTCTACCAGGAATGGGGGCAGAGACCAATATATTTTTTTTCTATTATTTCACATCTTCAAAAACCTGTTCAGAGTTGTCCTAAATCAAATTTTTAAAGCTTCCTCCATCACAATATAGTGATATAATAGGAATATAAAATATTAAAAGGAATTTCATTCCCAATGGCAAAAACAGCCCATGATGGTTCTCTTTATCTCCAATGTTTATCTGCTCCACTTACACCACCACCCTCATAGCCTCTTACTCCAGCTCCCTCTCCCACAATAAGTCAATATTTTCCTCTTCCCATAAGACTCTTAACACTCCCTCCAGAGTCCTACCATGTCTTTACTGCAAACACACTGACAATGGGATGGCACACTACCTTATGCCTTACTTGGTCTTCTACAAGGTGGGGTCACATCTTCTCCCACACGGCAGCCATACCCTGCCTGGCTCAGGGATGCCCAAAACATGAAGGTCAGTAAGTATGCAAAAGGAACCCATGACTCTCTTGAAGGGAAGGTTGAATCCCTACCTCACACCACATACCCACAAAAAAAAATTCCAGATAGATCAAGATTGGTATGAAAAAGGAAACCATAAAAGAATGAGGAGGAGAAAGGCTGGAGAAGATTTTAATAACTTCAAAGTGAATAAAGACTTTTTAAATTTTGCCATAAAACCAAGAAGCCACAAAAGTAATGATTGATGGATTCAATCTATACATCTCAAAATTTCTGTATATCTCAAAATACCATGATCAAGATCAAAAGAAGTTTTACTTTGTATCACAGACTAAGAACAAATTTTGTCAAAGAATAAAGAGCTCTTACAAATCAACTGGAAGAAAACTTTTTAAATGCACAATACCATTCAAAATAAAAGAGATATAAACTTAAGCTACAAACAGAGACCAGCATTCAACAATCAGACTGGCAAAGATTAAAATATTTGAGAATACTATGTTGGCAATAATTTATAGAAACATGCACATTCCTGCATTGCTGGTGGAAATATAAATTATCATAACCTCTTGGAAGGCAATTTGACAATAATCACTAAAATTGAAAGTACACATGTTGTTCAAACTAGCAGTTGGCTCATGGATATTTACCCATAAATATGTTCCTACAAGTGAAAATTCACTTTTTTATGTAATAACAAAAGACTGGAAACAACTTAAATGCCCTTCCACAAAAGATTGAGATAATCAGCCTCAATTGATTGAATTGTCATATACTGAGATGGATAGCTTGCCAAGATATAATTAAGAGGAAAATTGGGGTGCCTGGGTGGCTCAGTCAGTTGGGGTGTCTGACTTCAGCTCAGGTCATGATCTCATGGTTTCTTGGGTTCGAGCCCTGCGTCGGGCTCTGCGCTGACAGCTCAGAGCCTGGACGCTGCTTCGGATTCTGTGTCTTCCTCTCTCTCTGCACCACCCCGCCCCCACTCATGCTCTGTCTCTCTTTCCCTCTCTCAAAAATAAACATAAAAACTTTTTTTAATTAAAAAAAAAGAGGAAAATGATATGGTTCAGAACACTGTATAGAGTATGCTACTCTCTGTATGAAAAATATATATACACATATATTTATATCTGTATGAAAAAATGCATATGTACAAATGTATGTATATGTTTATAAACATGTAACAGACTTCTAGAAATATATGAGAAACGGTAATAATTATTGGGAATTAGATGGCTGGAAAATAAGAGAAGGAAGGAGATATTGTATTCAACATACTTTATGTGGACATTTTGAATCTTTAATACATGCTAACCAATGTCCAGCAAACTTACAAGGATACCACCAACCTGTATAAACCTAAAGCACACTTAACACTCCATAAAACTACAGGAAGTCTGATCAGGGATCAGCTGACATCATCTCTGAAAGAATAGATCCCCAAATAGGGAACCCTGAAGTTCTTCTCCACATAGGAATCCTGCCTGAACATCACAGCTTAACATTCTTGTGGACACAGAAAACATGCATTTGCAGTGGTCAGTAGCCTCACTGGTGAGCAGAAGAGAACAATTCAAGTAGCTGACGTATAAGCCAAGGAAGCTTCCTTGCTAGCCACCGTTACATGACTCTGGCTTAATTCCAATCTTCTTCTTGTTTTTTTTTTTAAAGATTTATTTAATTTTGAGAGAGTGAGCAGAGGAGGGACAGAGAGAGAGGGAGACAGAGAATCCACAGTGGGCTCCGTGCTGACAGCAGCAAGTCTGATGTGGGGCTTGAACTCATGAACCAAGTCAGACACTCAACCAACTGAGGCACCCAGGTGCCCTGGCTGAATTCCAATCTTAACTGAAGGTTAATTTTTTACTAATTTATGTTGATATAATCACAAAAATTAAAACAATCAAAGAAAAAAATCACCACCTTGTCCTGAGTCAATCTGGAGGAGCATTTCTTCTGGCTCCACTCCAGGAAAAGCCAAAATGGCCTCTGAGTTAACTTTTAGTCTGATTAAAACCTCGTTCCCACGACTGTACTTAGGCCCCTTTGTGGAATGCTTGTCATCAAAGAAATCTGGCACATTATGTAGAGAGAAAGATTAATGTGATTCCCAAGTAAACCTAACAGTGAAATGCAACCACAGTTACTCAAGTTGATAAATGATTTGGAGCCCTGGTACACTGTTGTAAAACACAATTGACTTTTTATAAAACGGGGAAGCAATTTCTTTTCTTACATTTTCTCCTCCAGCATTTCTGAGCAGTTATATTAGGAAGTGGCTGTTTCCCCTGGCAGCTGGGCTCCGTATCTCCACCACTGGAGAAGCAATTACCAGTGCTACAAACATCTGGAGAGCTAGCTCATTACAAAAAAAAAAAAAATTGAACTTTTGTTTGGTGAGAGAATTTAAAGAACATACCTCAGACCATGCATTAAACACTAGTGTTAATCATTGCCAGAAAGGCAAGGGCAGAATACAGGTAATTTGAACTTATATCCAAACTTATTTTGCCGAACCTCGGACTCTACGTCTTATGAACAATGAGGCTATGAACCCAGCCCCCAGCACATGTGAGTGTTGGGAATTTTCCATTTCCATTATAATTCTAATAATGTATCTTACTGTGCTACAGAGGTATGACACTTTTCTCTGTTATGTCATCTAAAAAAAGAAAAGCCTTACCTACCTACATTAGGGCTGTGGTGAAATTCAGTCTACTATGCCTAATACCATATAAACTCTAGTAGGAATAGCTCATAAAACAAATACCTTTTTAAATTATAGGCAAAAATTAGAAAGTGAAAATACAGTTTTACTTATCACAAAACTTTACATCATAAAAGATATCTGTTCAACTATACCCACAAATACATATGTAGTAATTTTTTCCTAATTTGCTTATGCATTTCTATTCTTTTCTAACATAAAACAGAAGAAAAAATTATCTCTGGATACTTCCTAAAGTGGATGAATTTTTTTCTTGCCTGGGCATAGAGCCAATAAAGATTAAACTAGGGAGGGAACTGATACGGACCTTGGGCAAGCACGTTCACCCCTCAGGATGCCAGTTGCCTCCTCTATAAAATAAGAAAACTAGACACATAAGTGCTTCTCAAGCCACGGTGTATTTGGGAATCACCTGGGCAGCAGGGATCTTGGCCACTGGAATAGGGTCTCTGCATCTGTCTTTTTTTCTTTTTACATGAAATCCCCCAAGAGATTCTTCTGATACACACCAAAGTTAGAGAATCTCTAAATGAAGTCATTTCCGGCTCTAACAATCATTAATCTCTTTGTAAACATACCTTCCCTGTGTATATAGATAACCTCATAAAAATGCAAAATTGCAATCGTATAATGCTTTGGGGACATTGTCGTCTTTTTCTCCCATTTTGTGCACCTTCCCTTTCTGCTGTCCATCCCTATCTGCCCAAAGCGGTCACCTTCCTCCCACAGGACCCTGTGTGAACACTCTACCAGTGATCTGAAAGCAGACATAGTCCTCCTGGTCACCGCCGCAGTCTACATTGGGATGCTGAATCCCAGCTCTCAAATGTATCTTTCTTAACCCAATGGGAAACATCAATTATGTGAAAATTCTCCGTCTCCTCTCACTCTGTCTCCCCTGCCACCACCTGAATAACCATGTAAATAGCTTGATTCTGTGCCATCACAACAGCGCCTACCTCAGTGCTTGGCAGGCACTTGATATTGTTTGTTGACTGACTAACTGGCTTTGCAAAGGGAAAAATTTTAGTCTTTGCTCTGATTGTTTTGTGACTCTTCGTGAGTCGTTGTCTTTGCTGAATAGGTGAGCCTAAGAATGCCAGAGATGAATGAAGGCTGCAAAGGAGTCAGAAAGCCAGAACCCAGTCTCCCATGAGTCTACCTCCCTCAACTCACAGGTCTGAATCTGGACGCTGTGTATACAAAAAGAAGGCTAATGGCTCCCTTCAAAATAGGTAAATAGAATCCTTCAAAATAGCATACCCAAATCCAAATAAATACCATGTGAAATCTCATAAAAGTTTTTTTACATTCAATTTTGTTTGATTATATTTTGTTAAATGTTTACATTTGGCAAGAAATTAATAAATATTTTACTGATGGATGGAAATCTTCATGAGACTGAAATCCAATTAGTTTGCTTAGGACCAAAACACTTCCTTTGACAAATTTCTATGGATAAGCAGTTGAGATATGATTTGCCACCCCATGTTCCCCACACTGCAGTGGTGG
The DNA here is from genome assembly GCF_022079265.1 of Lynx rufus. Lineage (NCBI taxonomy): Eukaryota > Metazoa > Chordata > Mammalia > Carnivora > Felidae > Lynx > Lynx rufus. Next base: position 73,621,145 of record NW_025814889.1, on the reverse strand, counting down.
TCCCTCTCCATGTTTTACTTTGTGTCTACCCAAACCACCCTGATGTATAACAGGCACAAGAGTGGACATGACATTGCATTTCCCATCTCTGAAGTGCCAGGAGGGACTGTGCCAAAACCATCAGGGAACTAGACTGTGCTGCCTGCCTTGGAAACACAAACCCACATTTCATAACTCTCCTAGTCAGATCACTCTTCTGTGCTGTTAATGTCTGTTACAAATTTAATTAAGAATTCAGCGAAAGAGCCAAAGATCAAAAGAGTATGGCTCATGACATGACCTCAAATCCCAAAAAATCGACACAGAACCCAAACATTGACCTGTTTTTGAGGACACTTGCAATGCTGTTGTGCATGCTTGAATAGCTCTCACAGAAAGACTTTGGTCTTCAGGGCGCTCAAGCAAACCTTGCAATGAACATTAATCACCGTGGCACTCATGAGTCAGATCTCTGAGCAACCTGGCACATAATCCAAGGTCTGTCAGAGGCCCACTTCCATACTAAGAACTTCCTATATCTACAAGCTGTGGTGACCATGTACAAGCAGGAAATGAGCAAAGTCAGAAGGAGATGCCACAGGAAGAGGACTCTCCCACCACCCTTTTGAGGTTCCTCCAATGGCTTATGTCAATTTCTGCCTCTGTTCTTAAGATTCTTCATATAAAAGAGCAAACAGTTCATTCCTTTTTCCCAGGTGTACAATGCACCACATAAATTCTCAGAACTCAATGTAAATTGGTATATTAGCTCCCCACTCCCTTAGGAGGGGGAGAGCTTAAGGAGAAGTGTAAATCTTGGAATATAAATATGCCTGAAATGTTTAAAATGGCTTATCCACATTGTTTAGACAAAATTTCCACAGAGTAGTTCAATTAACGTAGAAGTGTGAACTTGATCTGAGGTGAAGAAAGGAAGTCAAGCAGTTACTAGATGTGAAATCTAAACATAAACAGCCAGCTAGATTCTATTTTCAATGGCCTCCATGTCTGGAAAGATAGATCTAATGTAAACTAATGTCCACCAACTCTTTATTTTTTTTTATATATATATGAAATTTATTGACAAATTGGTTTCCATACAACACCCAGTGCTCATCCCAAAAGGTGCCCTCCTCAATACCCATCACCCACCCTCCCCTCCCTCCCACCCCCCATCAACCCTCAGTTTGTTCTCAGTTTTTAACAGTCTCTTATGCTTTGGCTCTCTCCCACTCTAACCTCTTTCCACCAACTCTTTAAATTCCATAAGGGATGTCAATATCTGGAACTACAACAAATATATACTAATTCTTATTTTTATTAAAATAAATATTATCTATAATATACTATTAACATACATTTACATGCACAGTCTCTAACCCTTCCATCAGATCTCCCTTCATCCTGTTGCTCAAACCCAAAACTTAGTCTCTTAGGTTCCTGGCCTTCCCTCAATCCCACACCCAATCCACCATTAGCCCTAACACAAAACATACTCTATATCTTTCTATCTCTCCCCAGTTCCCTGCGCACCACTCTAGCCTGAGCCAAAAATCACCTCTCTCCTGGACTGCTGCAAAAGCTGCCAATATGTGTTTCTCTGCTTTCTTTCCTATCCTCCTCAAAGCCGTTCTCCAATAGCAGCCAGAGAGAGAGACATTCAGTACCTCAAAGCTTCCATGGCTTTCCTTCACACTTTAGATAAAATCCAGACTCCCTAATCCAGCCCTTCACGATCATGCCCATGTCTAGATCTCCAACTCCATCTTCTATCACCTTCCCTGGCCTAGTACCTTCCAGCCACTTTGGTTTTCAATCGACCCTTCTACCCACCAAGCTCATTTGCACCCTCTTCTCTTTTGCCCAGCTCTTGGAGGAGCTGGATCCAGCCCGTCATTCACTTTTCCAGGTCTCAAGTCAATGTCAGCATCCTTAAAAGAGCATCTCTTAACCATTCTTTCTAAAGTAGCCTCCCAATCCCAAACTATCACATCACTCTGATCATTTCCCCCATAATGACCATTCTTTTGACCATCCTTAGCTGGAGAGAGCAGCTTCAGCAAGGTTATACCCCCTTCCTGTGGTCAGTCTGTATCCACCAATTGGTCTATGCAACAGTAGAAAGGAGAACCATTCTCCACAATAAGGGCGTCTCTGAAACTCATCCCAGTCTCAGACCTTCCTTTGGAGTTGACCGAGACCTTCCCTGAGTTGCAGAACTTCTCCTCTATCCAATCCTGCTCCCTTCCCCTCCCATCCACAGATGGGCAACCCTGTGGGCACTCCCTAATAACTTCCTGCATGCTAGTGGTTTTATGCATCAGCTTCCCAGGATCCCAATGTATAACAGAACTGGTCATATTCTGGACATGTCTTGAAGGTAGAACCAACAAAATATGCTGATGGATGTGATGTAGGGTATGTGAGAAAGAGGGGAGACAATAACACCAAGATTTATATCTTAAGCAATTGGAAAAGCCAAGCGGCCATCTACTATCATGGGTAATTCTGCAGGAAGAACACATTGGGGGTGTGGATGGGACTCACAGTTTGGTACTGTTCCTATTGTGATGTCTATGAGGCACTCAAGAGGAGCTTCAGTGAGCATTTGGATATATGAGCCTGGATGTCAAGGGCAGAAATAGAAATGCAGGAATTGTCAGCATTTGGATGGTGAAGGCTTGCAACTGGATGAGAACACCTCTAGATTGGAAAAATATATCATCATAATTTTGGCTAGGCTTCCCAAGGTAGACTTTTTACATTATTATTACAGTATTTTCATTTTGAAATTTGAGATTTACTGTGTCACTAATTAGCTATTCTACCTTAAATAAGTCATTTCATTAACTTATTGGCTTCTTGGTTTCTTCAGCTGACATGTGGAGATAATAATTATAAACTCCAACTTCAGGGGTTGATCTGAGGATCAAATGAGAAGACAGACAGGAAGGCATTTAGAAGAGTTAAAACATTACCCTAATGAGACATTTTATTTCTGTTAGTTTTTTTTTCAAAAAAATATGGTTTCTTTGTTATTAGGAATGAAAGTGAGACAAGAATTAAATTAAACATCCATTAAAATTTCATTTAAGGGAAATAACAAAAGAATCATCCAAAGGAAAAGAAAAATGAAAAAACATTAATAGAAATGGAAATAAACACATTGGAAAACATTAAAACTCTAGAACAACTAAAACTTAGCTTTTTAATAAGTTAAAAATACAAAAACATTTTGCAAATTAATAAACAAAAGATGAGCTTACATATAATATGACAAGCGAATATAATAGATTTTTTAATAAAAGTGAACATCAAAAGTAAGCATGTTAATTTACTTACAAACTTCATTCAGATGATAATTTTTCATCTTAAAAAGAACATAGGAAGAAACTTATTTCTTCTGGAAATTAATTGGAGTTCCTTCATGCCTGAACAAGATTATCATTATGTGTTGTCATTTTTGCTTCATAGCACTTTTTAAACTGAGAAATGGAATTTTAATTGTCCATAGAAATATTTTCTTTAATTTTTAAATGGGAAAATATCAAAAGACTAACTTAAAATATAAGGCAGTCCCATTCTTCTGATAACCCATTTCAATTATGCTGTGTAGATGTACCTCACCCCACTCGCTCCCTGCATCATGGCTGGGTAGAGGCTCCACAGAAAGTGAGTGACTTAGAAGATGTTCAAGTCCTTTTCCAGTGGAGACCAAGACTCTGGGGATTGAGTAAGCAGAGGGCTTGAGTACGGGTATTTTTTGTTCTTAACATTTATTATTAGAGATGAGTGGGGTCATTTCGTTCTAGAATAATCCACTATCTTTGCCATGACAAGTCAAGAAGAAGGAGAATTCTGATCACCTTGTCAACAGTCCTTCAGAGAGAGGGAAGTCTCTTTGGTGGAAATCATCAGATGCCTCTTTCCGAACAGCGTCTGTTTCTCCTGACATGCCTCTCAATCTTGGTGTACCCCCTTAGGACCAATCCTCTTCCTCCTTTCACACACTGTTTGATCTCCGTCTACTCAGCTCCTGTGTATCACTTTCCTACACTACCTGCTGGTGGAGGCTCTGTCCTAAAGCATTGTCATTGGGCAGAAACAACACTGGGCTATGCATTAGTCAGCTCAGGCTACCATAAAAAAGCACAGACTTAAACAATAGACTGGGTGGCTTAAACAATAGACCAAGATCAGGGCACCAGCAAGGTCAGTTCCTGGTGAGTTCCTCTCTTCCTGGCTTATCAGCAGCTGCCCACATGATCTATTCTGTGTGCTTGTGCAGAGAGAGGCAGAGCACTCTGGTGTCTCTTCCCACAAGGACCCTAATCCTATCATATCAGGGCCTATATGACTTCGTTTAATCTTAATTACCTCTTTATAGGCCCTTCTCCAAATACAGTAACCTTAGGAGTTAGGGCTTCAGCATATGAATTAGGCAGGGGGTGAGGGATGCGATTGGGGGGGGGGGGGGAGAGAAATACAATTCAGTCCATAACAAACTAAGAGAAAACTCTAAAGCTAATCTCAGAACAGATTTCATGGAATCCAATATAAATTTACTTTTACTTTCTATTCTTTCATTCATTTGCAGGGTCTTTCTCACTAAAACAGGATGAAAATATACCATATTCTCTTCTCAGAATGCAACAGTATTTTAGAAATAGAATTACTTATAAATTCAGAGAAAGATACTCACCAAACTATGAACAGCAGTTAGTTCCAGGTGGAACTGGTGGAAAGAGGTGTGCATGAGTAGTGGGGGCATAATTTGGTCTATATAATTTATGAGATTTTGTATTATGACAAGGGACATTTATTCCTTTACGTCTGTTGTGAATAGCAAGGCTACAGGAAAAAAAGTTGCCTCCTTTTTGGCACATTGTTTAAGGAACTCTGAGACTCCTGAATTTTCCTCCTTGTCTTCCCATTTTATCTTCTTTGCATGATTTTAAAGCTGGAAATAGATTCCTTAAGAATTTTAGTAAACTGTTAATTATTAATAAAAAACTGAAAAGTTTTGTAAATAGCTTGTCTCATTTTTGTTTCCATCATATTTCCTGTTTCCTGGTGCATTCTTTTTTTTTTTTTTTTTAATTTTTTTTTTCAACGTTTATTTATTTTTGGGACAGAGAGAGACAGAGCATGAACGGGGGAGGGGCAGAGAGAGAGGGAGACACAGAATCCGAAACAGGCTCCAGGCTCCAAGCCATCAGCCCAGAGCCCGACGCGGGGCTCGAACTCACGGACCGCGAGATCGTGACCTGGCTGAAGTCGGACGCTTAACCGACTGCGCCACCCAGGCGCCCCTCCTGGTGCATTCTTTTAAACAGTCTAATCTAAACCTGCATCCTTAGGGGTGGCCTGGCTGGCTCAGTTGGTGGAGCATGCTACTCTTCATCACGAGGTTATAAGTTCAAGCCCCACGCTCAGTACAGAGACTACTTACAAAGAAAGTCTTTAATCAATCAATCAATCAATCAATCATAAGCTTGCATCTTTTTAAGAGACTATAAAACATAAGGTTACCATGGTTTTTAAGAATACTTATTTAAAATAATATTTTAGGGGCACCTGGGTGGCTCAGTCGGTTAAGCGTCCGACTTCGGCTCAGGTCATGATCTCACGGTCCGTGGGTTTGAGCCCCCCATCGGGCTCGGTGCTGACAGCTCAGAGCCTGGAACCTGTTTCAGATTTTGTGTCTCCCTCTCTCTCTGACCCTCCCCCGTTCATGCTCTGTCTCTCTCTGTCTCAAAAATAGATGTTAAAAAAAATTTTTTTAATAAAATAATATTTTAGGTCTTGTAGCTACTTTCCATTATTCTAAGTCATGTAAGCATGACATGAAAATAACCCAAGGAAGATTGGTGGGTTGGTAAACAATTCATCTGGCTCATCCATGGAATGCCAGTCTGGTGACCCTCTCTGTCACCACAGGGAACTCTTTTCTCCTAGTTGGGTAAGAGTTTCCATATGTATAACGTGGGGACTGTCAAGGTTCAGGAAAACTTGTCCTGAGTAGAGTATATACTTGAAAAACTTCAACTGTTCAAGAGAGCCCAACATGTAACAGGCATTCAGTAAGTATTCAGTAAATAAATCAAATTGGTAAAATTATTGACCAAACACCCAGATGTCTGACATCTTTAGAAACTGAACTTGTAAAAAGTGCTATAGTTCAAAGATACTAGAAATCTATAGTTATTCTGAATTACATTTTTTCACTGGATTCAAGAAGGATCAGGAAGATGGAAACTAACTAAGATGATCAGAAGTAGAAGAAAAAGAAGCAAGAACAATTTAACAGGCACCAAATTCTACAGCTACTTTTTTAATGGAATCCATTTGGAGGTTGTTTAAATGACAATTTGAATATTCCACACTTAGATAGTGAATGAAGAAAGTGTGCCCTCTCCTCAGAATGAAATAAACTGTTCTCTCCCCGTGAATTGAGGCTACTTTCTCCCACTGTATTTTTAGACTGCACAGGAAACACTCCAGAGCAAGGGAGCTGGAATGTGACTGACCTTTTACCTGGAATGATAGCAGCCACAAGGGCATGTGCCACCAGCGATGTGAGAACAGAGCTGACGAGAACTCTTTGCTAGACAATTGAACGGCTTCTTTTCAATTGACCTGATGTCTATCCCTTCAGTTTTGCAATGTCCTATAATTACACCAGACATCACTGATTTTATTTTTTCTAAGTTTATTTATGTATTTTGAACGATAGAGAAGAAGGAAGGCAAAGAGAGGGAGAGACAGAACCCCAAGCAGGCTCCATGCTGTCAGCATAGAGCCCAGTGAGGGGCTCAAACTCACGAACCGTAAGATCATGACCTAGGCCAAGATCAAGAGTCTGACACTTAACCAGCTGAGCCACCCAGGTGCCCCAAGACAACACTGATTTAAAAACATGGCATGCCACACTTTATAATCTACTCCTTTTTAAACAAATCGTAAGAATGTACTGTGGTTTTGTTATCTTTGACCCAAGATCCAAACAGATTACTGAAATGGCAGTCTAGCAAGATTATCCTCAGCATATACAGCTAGGCCATTCATCTGTGCAAGGCCTCCCTGCCTGAGGTATCACGTTGCTATCTTGTAAGGACAGCCTGAGTAAAATGTCTAAACCATTCCAATGTCTGGTCACGTAACATAAAGCAATTTACCAGCGTTTTGGTCACTAATATGTAATAGTGCAGCATAATTATGCTTTGAACATCTTTCACACTCAAACTTGAAATAACTGCTGGATAACTTTGCACCCAATTCATAGAAAATCTTATATAACACTTACTTCCTTCATTGTTGTAAACAACAGAAGATGATAGCATCTTCCTTTCCTCTTATTTCATTATATGAATCAGAATCAGGTTTTTAAATCACACCAGGTAATAAGTACACAACAGCACCTACAGTCATTTTGCATATATTAACTGAAGAGCATAAATTTATTCTATTACCCTAAAATCCCCCTGGCAGAATTCCAGGGTAGTAATCACCAAGTCCTGCTGAGGACACCTCCCAAACTGCTCCTCTCCCTTTCCAGTGGCACCAATGTAGTGGCCCAAGCTGCTACCATAATTCACCTACATTACTGCAACTGCCCACTGTCCATCTCACCTCCTCTAATACATTCTCTGTTCCACCAGAGAGAGCTTCCTGAACGGTGAGTCTGATGATGCCTCTCCCAACTTAAAATCCTTTGATAGATTCTCACTGCTCTAAAATAGAATGTTTGAGGGGCGCCTGGGTGGCGCAGTCGGTTGGGCGTCCGACTTCAGCCAGGTCACGATCTCGCGGTCCGTGAGTTTGAGCCCCGCGTCGGGCTCTGGGCTGATGGCTCAGAGCCTGGAGCCTGTTTCCGATTCTGTGTCTCCCTCTCTCTCTGACCCTCCCCCGTTCATGCTCTGTCTCTCTCTGTCCCAAAAATAAATAAACGTTGAAAAAAAAAATTAAAAAAATAAAATAAAATAGAATGTTTGATAATGAAGATGGTATAAAAATTATAGGACCCCTACTGCCTGCTCCAACCTTATTCCTCACCCTATTGTCAAAGCATGAATATTCTCACTTTCAGGAGCACCCACTAAAGAAAATGTATGTTCGGGGTGGGGGGGATGGTGTGTGTGCCTGGGTGGCTCAGTCAGTTGAGCGTCTGACTCTTGGTTTCGGTTCAGGTCACGGTCTCTCTGTTATGTGAGCTCTGCATCGGGCTCTGTGCTGGCAACGTGGAGCCTGCTTGGGATTCTCTTCCTCCCCTTCCTTCTCTCTGCCCCTTCCCCACTCCCACTATCCCTGTGTCACTCAAAAATAAATAAATAAACTTAAAATAAAAAGAAAATATATGTTCGGGAAGAAGCTAGCTTTTGTAATAATAGAGAGGTGGCTGCTTATATGTTATTATACAGAAAAGTCATCCTTATCAATCCCTAGCCAATATAATAGAATAGCTACAGGTTCTTTGAGTTTTTAATATGTGCCAGATATATATGCATGCTTCACATAGAGAAAATCTCATCTAATTCTCCTAATGGATCTCTGAGGTGGGTAACAGACCACCTCCATTTCACAGATGAGATGACTAAGTGCTAGGACTGGGGATTTGTTCACTCAATTTTCATTCATTCTCACTGGAGCTTACGAAGACAAAAACTACATTTCCAAGATCTTGCAGCTAGGGTTGTGGGAGTAAACTGGGTCCCAAAAGGTGATTACACACAAGTGAGACATGGAGATACACAAAGCAGAGTGAGGCAGACACCCCCTTCCTTCTCCTTCTTGACTACTTCTATGGGCAAGGACACTAAGGTTCATAGCACCATGCTGCAGGGTCCATTCCACAGCCACCTTGGCACCTTGGTGTCCAGAAGCCGTAGTGGCAACAGCAAATTCTTGATCCTGGCAGAGTTCCACGGCTGACTTCAGCAGTAGGAGCTCCCCCAGTGGGTCAGTTTGGTCAAGTTTTGTAGCCATTCCTGGACAACTTTGGAACAACCTGGAACCTGCTTCTTCAACCTTCTAATGCTTTTGTAAGTGCCTAGTCCCTTGTGTTAAATCCCTCCCTGTTTAGAATAAAGTTGTTTCTCTTTTCTTGTACTGAACGTGACAACACGCAAAAGCCTGTGTGTGAAGCTGTTGAAACAAAGCCCCCCCCCCATCCAAAATAGAGTGGCTTAAATGAAACCAATTTCCTTTTCTTCCATCTAGCAGTCCAGAAGTGGGCGATATCACACAGGGTGAATGGCTCTGTTGCCATCAATATTCAGCTTTTCTCTGTGGCCCAGGGAAGCTTCCAGTTTTTGACTACTTCTCAGCCAATAGGAAAACCAGGAGGTTTGAGAAACAGTACATTCCCAGTGATTTCTGACCACATACAAAACTTCCTTTCACATGCCATTGGCTACAAATGAGTCACAAGTAATACCCAACCACAAAGAAGGCTGAAGGAATATAGTCAGTAGGTAGGCAAACATGTACCCTGCTAATACTTGGGGTGGGGTGGTGGTGAAGATATTGTGTTAGAAAAAGAAAGAAAGAAAAATGGTTATGAGGGTAACTTACCAGTCTCTGTCTGCCATGTTTACCACTCTACCCAGTAACCAGGCACACTCTTCTTTCTGCAGATAGACCGCACTCACCCTCATCCCAAAGTAGGATTCTAATCTGTTGGCTTCCATGTGAAAACAACAATAGCCAAAGATCTCTCTGGTCACAGCTCTTGAGCCAAGCCTCTTCTTTTATTTACTGGCCTCTGTGCTCAGCCTTTTCCTCTCTCCTCCAACTTAATGTTGGCTACCTTTGGTGGCAGCCATTTCAAACAGTTAGGAAGGCAATGTCTTTAATTCAGTCTTTGCTCTGGGCTGACTTCCACTGTCTGGGCAAGCAGAACACTTAACAGAAAGCTCATGAAAAAGACCTCCATCATCAAATTTACCTGCAGCTATTTGGGGACACAAACAGATTTTCCAACCATGCATGGCCCAAGCTTTTAAGTTCTGAGTCATATTAGATTACAAACCATAAGTGAGAAAACTTCTATTTTCAGAGCTATATTCCTTTATCTCTCTGCTAACTGGCTAATAATTACACAACTTCCCTTTCCTCTTATACTACACTATTAACAGTAGTGAGGGCTGGCCAACATATACCTACTATATTCTAAGCTATTCTCCTTGAGCTAAAGGTCATTAGGCACATGCCTAATCTTCTAAATTATGGTAGGTAACTATTTTGGCAAATGATACACCACAGAATAACAAGGGCTACCAGTATTCCTAGCTAAAATATTGTGCCCCTGTCACCTTCTGCCTGTTGCTACCCTATGCCACAAAATTTGGATTTTTATTATGGTAACACCAACATTTGGTACCAATTTATATATTAATTAGGATACATGCTAAAGTCTCTTAAAAAAGATCCCCTAAAATACAGTGTCTTCATAACACAGAAGTCTGTTTCTTTCTCACCTAACCATGCAGAGGCAAGCAAGGAGACTGCTATCAATATGTGACTTTCCTCTCTGGGCTCCCTTTAGCTATCCTATTATCATTTCCCAGCCAGAAGAAACGTTTTTTAAAAGTAATATCCGTGGAAGGTGCCACATCACCTCTGATGACATCTGCTGGCAAGAACTTAGTTTTGTAGCTACGAAGGATGCTGTGAAATACTGCGTCTAGCTGAGTATCTGTGTGCCTTGTTAATACTCAGGAATCCCATTACTAAGACAATCAGAGGCAAAGGGACCGTAGGAGATTATTATCAGTCTCTGCCACCATGGGGACTAGGGTATAACAACTGTTTGACTCCAGACACCAAAGGCAAAACTACTTCCAAAACTGACTTCCGATATTTATAAAGAATATTAAGGCTCTTATTGCTACTCTTTTCTTTGATGATATGTACTCTCCAGAATAAGAAAGTTGTGATGCTTTGTTCCTTATCTTGTTTTCACTGATTTAATCATCCCCTTATTCATGTATTCTAGCAGCCATCATTTATTGAATACCTACCGTGTGCCAGACATTTAGTTAGACAGAATACAAAGATAACTAAGACAGAATCATCTGGAGTCCTTACTTAAGAGTCCATCTACTTAGAAAATTCATTATTCTCTTCTGAATATACGATAACCAAAAATTTGTTTAAAAGTAACAAATTCAAGGTAAACACATAAGAGAAAGAGTTTTATTTTTCACTTTCCTCAATTTTTTACTACTTACATCAGTCGGCCTAACTAAAAATTATAGTTTAGTGTAAAATGAATCATTTAAGGTACAAAAATCTTGGCAATAAGGACAAGTTTCAACTCAATTACACCTACGCGCTCTTACTAATCAACTGCTATGTTGATACCAGCTTTCCATCATGAAAATGAAACTGCAGCACACAAAAGACTTTCTCTCTCCACTGTGGGCCCCCCCAATTTGGAATCCTACTTCTTGTGGATCTGAGCCAACATCAAATGTTCCCTTAAAGAAGCCAGACACAAATGAATATGTATTGCTTTATTCCATGTATACTTAAACTACAAAAACAGAGTGGGGGAAAACTAATGCAGGCTGTCAGAAGCGAGGATAGAGGTAGTACTTTGGGGGGCACACAGGATGCTTCTGGAATGCTAATAATGTTCCGTTTCTGGATCAGGGTGCTGATTACACAGGTGCAATCCGTTTATAAGTGCCACTTGACAATATACTGAAAATTCTTGGTAGCAGTGTTTCACTGTTTATATTATTTAGAAGGACCTAGAGAAACTTATGGGGTCCTAGTGTTGTACCAGCCACTGTGACGGTTTTCAACAACACAGGGTATATGTGCCTTTCCATTTCCCTTCAAACTAAGGCAGCTGTGATGTGAGGAAGGAAAAAGACTGGGAGTCAGGAGCTCTAGCACTGTGTGCCCATGTGTAGGTCCAAACTGATATTCACCCCTCTCAGCCTCAGCTTCCTGAGCTACATCTGAACTCTAAGGCTCTCAGCTCTGGAAGTCTCTCTTGATCAGTCACTGTTGCCATTTCTCTCTTTTGACCTAAAGTAACTTTTTTGACACTCAAATTACCAAATTAGGTAGGTATTGTATCCTGACAAATCTACATAGCTCTTTACCAAAGGTAGTACAGTATGACTGGGAAACTCTGGCACCAGGCATTCCCCAACTCCTGGTTTATGACCAACGCCCAATCACTAGCTTGCTGCATGGCCTTAGACAAAGCCCATCTTCTTTTTGGACCTCAGTTTTGTCATTTGTAAGTCAAAGGAGTTGGAATGAATGATCCTCCAAAATCCTTCTGGGTCAAGCTTCTATTTCTGAGTTAACTTGTTCAAACCTGAGAAGTAGAAAAACCAAAACTCTGGGCTTATGGCTCAAGTTCAATTTCCTTTCTACAGATATGTATGTAAGAAAGCAACCTAAAGTCAGATTTTAAAATTCTTGTTCCCCAGTTATGTGCTGGACACTGACATCAACCATGCAAGCAGATACACTGCCCCTGATTTCAGATGAGGAAACTGCCCATAAGGTGGCAGGTGACTCACCCCAGTGTGTGTGTCTGACTGGTGCCAGAGGCAGAATGGAAAGCCTGGTCCTGCACATTTCAGGACCTTCCTCTCCCTACATGGGCTTGTAACATACCTCCAAATCAACAAATAAGCCAAAAATCAATCCAATCCCAAAGCAAAAATAGTCCTTCTCTTTCTAGTTTCCTCCAACTGGCAAAGAAAAACAAGAATTGGAAGTTTCATCTATAAGAATAACATACCATGTCATTTGTTAACATGATAAAACTATATACAGTTGTGTGTGGTCTCACAATGGTTCCAAAGTCCAAGCATGTTTTAATACTTGATATACAAGTCTTTGTACTTCAGTTCACATTTTATCTGGAAGATATAAATTCTCTGGGGTATAAAAGGCATTATGAGCACAGAGTCAAAGATCAACAAGGATTTTCTTTTTTCTCTTTAATTTTCTGGCTAAAGCAGAAAGGCTTACAGGTAGACCATTCAACCTGGTATGGTGCCCCTATCAGGTGTCATGTATGATATGAGCGTGTCCTCCGTGGAAACACCTCTAGGATACACAGGAGGCATTGTGAACAACAACACTCTCAGCAAACTTAGAAACATTTTTAATTGTCGTTTCAAGCTGGCTGATAATTGTCTTAGAATAAGTCTCTCGTCATGTTCTGGCACTTAATCTGTAGAATTCCTTAAAAGACATTGGGCCTGGTAGGCAGTAATATATCATGTGTCCAGCAAAGACACAAAACATTATGGATGTTGCCATAACTCTCAAGGAGTTGTTAAGAGTTCGCTTAAGTACTTCTAAAAATGTGATGGTATAAACTTCCCAGGTTTGTTTCCTTTAGATGATGGACCATCAATAAATAGGCAAGGAACAGCTATTACAAGATAGCTTTGAGAAAAAATGTACAACATTTAATCAGTCCTTATTCGTGGTTTATCTGTACTGAATCTCCCATTCAATTTTTAAACCCAAATTCTACCCTAAAACTGAATACTGAAGTTTGGGGTTAATACTACCATATAACAGGACTATTTTCTAAATCAGGTGTTATGAGCCTGCTGCTTGGTTTTTTCTGCAGTTGTAAATGTATGGGTATGTTCCCATTAAAACTGTGTTCTCACGTATCCCTCCTACCCCCCTGCCATGGTGACCTTACTGAGTGCAAGGATAATGTCTCTTACAAACTGCTTACGTCCCATAGCACTTTCTAGTGTTCCATGTATCATTTGTGAAACATATTTTTAGAATCTATTATGCTAGAGGCCAGGAGTTACAAATATAGCACAGCAAGTTGGAAACAGTCCTGCCCCCACAGAACTGACTGCCAACATGGATACAGCCAGGAACCGTGGGGTACCCAATGAGAGGGAAATAGAGGGTCGGGCAGAAGCTCATTGAAGGCCAGTAAAGGCTTCCTAGAAGAGATTCCATATGCGCTGAGACTTGAAGGGCAAGTAGGAATTCACCAAGTTAGGAAGGAGCAGGGGCAGGGGCTGTACAATGTGTGAGGAGGGCCAAAACAGGAGAAATAAGCTATTTCTGACAGAGACCAGAATGCCCAGTCTGGCAGCTAAAGAAGGGGAGTCAGGAGCACTGTGTGCCCACGTGTAAGTCCAAACTGATATTCACCCCTCTCAGCCTCAGTTTCCTGAGCTACATCTGAACTCTAAGTCTCTGGGCTCCGGAAGTCTCTGTTGATCAGTCACTGTTGCCATTTTTCTCTTTTGATCTAAAGTAACTTTTTCGACACTCAAATTACCAAATTAGGTAGACACCAGAAAAAAAGGATTGTATCCTGACAAATCTACATGCAGCAACCTTTTGCAGGTTGACAGTCTTTGCCAAAATATTGATAACGGGGATAGTAAATGCTCTGAGGCACACCGTGCTGAGCGAGACTCTGCATGCAGGGTCCCAATCAATGTCCCACCTCCCAACAATGCACCCCCACGAACAGGAGCCTAAATGCTACTCATTACTCTTTACCTCTTACCAACATGTGTAGTTCACTTTTATTTGGGGTCCCTTTAGAGCACAGGGACAGAGGGAAGTTCCACTGCCCTCTCATCTACAAGCTTGCATTTAGAGAATACTCACCACGTGGTAGGGCAGTCTGATGTGTGTTGTGACTAGTAACAGATAACCCTGCGCCAGGCACTATCCTAAGCCTTTGTCCTATACTCGTGAATTTTTTTCTTTTAATTCTTACAAACTCTCTATGAGGTAGTATACACTATTATCCTTATTCTACAGATGAGGAAACTAAAGCTCAGAGAGGCAGAGTAACTTGTCCAAGATCACACAGCTCAGTAGCTGAGGAGTATGTTGGAACCCAGCCAGCCCAGCTCTGGCCTGAGCTTTTAGGCACTGTGCCCTACGCTTCTCTACTTCGACACAATTAGGAGCACACCAAGACTTTCTTCCTTCCAGGAGTTTTCATGCTACTGGTGAAGGTGAACACCAACCCCTACCCAGAGCTCAGGGGCTATACTAGAAGTATGGGTCACAATAATGCAACTCAAAAAACCAACTTCAGGCGGCAGAGTCCACAACATGTATACAAAACAGCATATACTTTCCATAAGAGAAATGGCTACCACTCATTGAGGGCCTCCCAAGTACATGGCACATTTACTACATCATTGTTTAACTACATCATTGCTTTCTCATAACAACTATGCAAGGAAGATCGTATCTGTCCATCTGATATAAGAGGAAACTCAGGCTAAATTAAGCTGTGTAGCCAAGTCCAGCTGCTAACGCTGAAGTTCTTGCCATGTTCATGGTGGCCTCCTTAAAACACAGCGCTTTGTCCTTACTCCTAAAAGTTGGCATCAATTTCAGGTAGCTTCTCTTTGTTGTGGAGAGTACAGAGAAGTATTTCAGTTCAGGCGGTTACCAGATTCACTTCCCAAATTCTGCAACAGGAAGCGGGTGCAAACAGACCAAAACATCACACTCACAGCGGCCTGACTGCTTAGAGAGAACCCTCTAGCTGCAGACCACTCCATCTGAGGCTGATAGGAGCACTGCCCTGAGCATTGTAAGGTAGAAGGGCACCATCTTGGAGTTCTAGATCCTACTGGGTCAGGGGAGAAGGTGTTTGAAGAGTGCTGAAAGCAAAGTGGGAAGGAAGAAGAGGAGGGCAAGGGAGGGAAAGAAGGAGGATGGATCAGACAGTACACCACAATTAAAGCTTCAAAACTTCCAACAAGATCTTCCTTCAACAGCAAAGGGTGCCCAGCCTATGCTGATCAATCCAACCTCTCCTTTGGCTGCCAGGTATCCTGTAAAAAAAGACTATGAAGCAAGGGCTTATATCCAAGATTCCAGGAGAGGAAGGTACATTTTAACCCAGAAGTACAAGATATATTGCATCAAAGAACAAGGAAAAGATGAAAATTATAACTTTGTTTCTAAACATATATTACAATTTTATAACAGCTTCTTTCCTCTTTCCTCCAATCCCCTAGCCATGTGGAATAATACCAATTGTACTAATTAAATCTACAGTCCTATAACCTGAAGATCAGTCTATATTAGTTTTTAACTCCTTTTGGGGGATAGAGAAGGGGCAAGGTGTTAAGACTTTCCAATGAGTAGAAAAAAGAAAAGAACACAGAGGCAAATAAAACTAACCCAGCATTTGGGCATCGATAGCAGCAATGATTCAAGTTAGAGTATAACAAAGGGAGGGATGTGTAGCTGAGTCAAAAATGTAGTGGCCTGTGTGACAAACAAAGGGAAGTGAACCTTGTCCCTTCTGGCCAATGAGTGCAGACAGCATGCACGGAGCCTGGTGGCAGCCTGCTTTCCCTTGGGGCTGCTGGAGGGATTTTGTAAATATAAACATCTTCAAATAACCCAAGATGTAAGAAACTGAAAGCATCACAAGCCGGAGTAGTCATCAGATGATATATTTAGGAGGGCTTATTTTGCAGGCTAGGATTACAGAAGAGTAAGATGTGGTCAATTAAAACTATTTAAGGATGAGTCTGTGGGCCTGAGAGGGAGTTGTCATCTATGACAAAGAATGAGAAGAGAACACCGTTCTCCAAAGATCAGGCAATAATTTTAACAAACTGGCTCATTCACCATTGCCCCAACTGCCAGTTTCTACATCAAGACTAGTTCAAGATTTCAACAAAAAGGAAGTGGTTTACAAAGAATTACCAAGAACTCAGAAGTAGTTAATGGGGAAAAAAAACCCTGCTGTACAAAATAAATTTTACTCTGTACACCATTTAGGCTATACATGTTTTCAAGTTGGGGAGTGCTAGTAAGAAGTACGACCTTTAAAAACAGATGCTGCTGCAAAATCCCTACACTTACCGAATTCTGTATGGCCTAACCCTGAGGCCTAATCAATCCCTCATCTCCCTGGAGCCTCATAATTAGCTACCCAGGTAGAATAAGAAATATGCTCTCATTTTACAGAGGTGGAAACTGAGGCTCATGAAGGTTAAACATATTGATATGGTCACGCAGCTAATAAATGCAGGACTGACGTAAGAACTCCCTTTCAATCCAAAGTGCATGCTTTTTTTTCCCCTAGGCCATGTATATCTAAAAAAATAAATTCTGAGCTCAAAGATGTTCAAAAAGTGAAATGATTTCAACTTTCTTGACTTGCTGTCAAACCTGTCTCCTAAATCGCCTCAACTCTTAGTTACCATAGCTTTTCTCGCCTCTTCTGATGCACTTCTCACTTCTTTGCCGCTGAAAGTGGTCCCATTACCTACATGGAGCTCTCCCAAAGACTCTGCAACCATAGCCTCTCCCTTTTGGTTCTAAAGCAATGGTTACACCACTTTCCCCATCCGTCAGGTTTTGCTATGTAATCTTTGCTTTGTATACAACTTAGCATACCCATAAAACCGTATGCTTGCAGGTGGAGGAACCATACACAGGTTTCCTTTCGTGAGCCTCCTGCCTGACCCCTGCAATGCAACCGCCATGCTTGATGCACAGAAGATGCTCACTAGATACAAGCTGAATTGCAAAGGATCACTTACTCTCTAAGCATTCTATTATTTCATGATAAATTGCTGCTTGGGATTATATAATTTGGGCACCACAACAATTTGCATGATATATTGTAGGAAGTTTATCAATTTCATAAAACGTGATGTTTCAGTTGCATGACGTTCAAGTTGCTGACTTTGCTTTAACCAAAAATTTTTATCTGCTGTTTTACCAGCCTATGCCTCTCTGGTGGGCAAGAGGGAAAATACAGTGACAGCAAAATAATAATAATAATAATAATAAATGGCTGATATTTATTGTTTATCATGTGCTAGGCACATGATAAATTATTTACATCTATTATTTCATTTCATCCTCATAATCCCTCTCCTCAATTTACAGATGCAGAAACTGAGGCACAGAGGAGAGAAACAATTTGCCTGAGGTCACATAGCTAATAGATGGCAGATTCAAATCCACCCTAGAGGCCACATCTTGAATTAGTCACTTGGTGCAGTTACAAAAACATTTATTCTGTAATCTTTTTAGAATGGTTTTTGAGCTGTAATCACTGTACATGACTTTTCTACTTTAATTTTCACAAAAAACACTTGAGATTTGTTATATTCTTCTTCTGAATCCAGCATTTAATAAGCTCTGTAACTTTCAGAACATTACTAAAACTGAAGCTTTCTGCCTCCATTTCCTCCTCTCTAAAATGAGAACATGAAGAGTTATTGTTAGGATTAAACTAGTTTATTCGTGGAAAACACCTGCAATTAAGCGCCAAGTGCCCATGGCAGGGTTCTCTTGGTGTCAGCTTATTATCATTGTTGCTCTGGCCTATGGCCCACCTTCTCCCACATGGTTAAGAGATCATTTGCAGACACGCACTTACTACCATACTAAGGCATATTCATATGTCTCTCCAGTGTTGGGGATGTGGTTTAAAACAAACTGGTTTGCCAAACATAAAATAAATTTGCCTAAATAAAAATCCATGCTTTTATAAAACATAAATGCACCTTAATCTGTGACAGGTACATACTTTTGATGACAAATGTATAAATAAATGAATGGATGGCCTAATAAAGGAATAAATGATCAAAAGCTCAAACAAGAAAGGGAATGACTAATAAACAAAATTGTGAAGTTTAAACTGATCTGCAGAACCTGGGAATAAAATGTAAGGCACATTTTTTTTTAATTTTCCAAGAACTATATTTCACTGTAAACAATGTCCAAATTAAAATGCAATTAATAGTTTCCAAAAATAAGTAGTATGAAGTCACATTAAAAGCTAATGAAGTCCAAAACCCCTGGGTGACTCAGTTAAGAGTCCGACTCTTGATTTCGGCTCAGGTCATGATCTTGTGGCTCATAGGTTTGAGCCCTGTGTCAGGTTCTGTGCTGAGACCACAGAGCCTGCTTGGGATTCTCTCTCTCCCTCTCTCTCTGCCCCCTCCCCTACTTGTGCTCTCACTCTCTCTCAAAGTAAATAAACATTAAAAAAAAAAAAGCTAATGAAACCCACATCCAATTATAGGAGAACCTCAGTGAGATCTCACTCAAAATTGAGGAAGGAAGTCTTGGTCAGGTTTTTATTTCATCCTTAATTTCCCACGCTTTTCAAAGAGTCCTATTCCAACTCTTTCTCAAACATTTGCAAGGAAGTATTGAGATTGTGAAAATAGATACTCCAGATACCTACACTAAATATTTACATTCTGCCTTTTTAGTTTAACAATTGACTTTGTTCTTCAGCATTTTAGGTCAAAATACTTAAATGTTTTAAAACATCAATAACAAGAGGATATGGCTTTTCACCAGATAGTCTAAACTTACTGGTTTTAGCAAAAGCTTCACAAGCAGGAATTAGGCAATTAAAAAAATGTTAATGCACACACACCCTGAAAATAAGAATAAAAGGTGGGGGGAGGATAGCCGTTTATTGTTTTGTCACAAAAAAAAAACGTATCTCTTCCACTTCCCTATGTTTATGTAGTTAAGACTTGCTGAGCACGGGCATTCACTTACATCATTTATGACAATAGCCTCGATTTACTGACCTGACGTAGGATTTATTTCAAAGGCGTTCTTAGATTGGCATGCATCTGTTTATTCATTTTCATAGCATCCCTGCACATTGGCATGTGACTGGTATCTTATCTTTATCACACAAGATTAAAATTGAAGGTACTATGAAATGAAGTGCCTTGTCCGGAGGAGACAAAGTCACATAACTATTACCTTATGAAACTTGGCTGAGAACTCATGTCTTTTCTTACAATAGGGTGTTATCCCACTAGATTATTCTTCCTCTACATAAATTTAAGCAGCCACAGCGCACAGCTGGGCAGGACAGACTCTCTGGGCAACTTCCAAGAAGACTGTTGGAGGTTGGGTTAACCTGACCCAGCAGGGGCCCTGAGACTGGCGAGAAAGGGCGGGAGCCAGAGAGAGTTGAGCATGTTGCCTGGCAGTCAGTGAGCCACATGGAAACTACTGGGAACAGATCGGCAACATGAAGCTGTGTCAGAAAAGGCGAGAAACAGGAGTGCTTCCTAACACACTCCCTTCCTCTCTGGCCTCATCTGAAACTCCCACTCCAGCCCTGAATTCTGTTATCTGTGCCTAAATGTCAGCCCGAAGCTGAGCTCTCCTGTTGCTCCGGCAGGAGCTGGGAGATCCAGTTCTCCAGCAGCCGACTCGGGCCCAGTGGAGGAGACCGCAGACAGGCATGCCCAGTTGCTCTGAACCGCTCACATCTATGACACTGGAATGGCACATCCTCTGAGAGTGAAGCCATTCAAAGGCCCTCTGCTACAAAAGTCACAGGAGGCACTTGGACTCCCACGGTCACCTCTCTCAAATCTGAATTGGGCTGCCAGGACTGAGTCATCTTCTTTCACTGTGGGTCTTGTTCCTGGCGGCAAGTTCCACCTGTTTCAATATTTGGTGGATGACAAAAGTGACCCTTGAGAGTTGAGGGACATGGGCAGCTGAGCAGTCTTCCAAACCAACTGTGGGAGAAACCAAGATAACCTATCCCCTTACAAATGGGCCTATGAAGGCCACTAGGCCAAAACAGTGTGTTCCAATAGGTAGCTTAGTCTAAATAAAGCTCTTTCCTGGGATTAACCAGTGTTGGGTGGGGGAGCAGTTCAACAGTAGCAGAAGAGGGAGTGAGCTCAAATTCCAATGGCGAGAACGCAGGGGAGACCATATGAAAATACCTCTGAACACATGAAACTAACAAGGGAGGACAAAACCTGCACTACATAGGTCTCGAAAGGAAACACCTGGAAGCAAGATCCATCACAAGCCCGCCTAATGCTAGAATTCTCTAGAAGGAAACAGGCCTCTGCTAAATGAGGCACCTTCGAGAGAAGACAAGAGACAAAATCCTCCTCTGCCATCTTGAAGTACTCCTCATCCTTGCCCTCCATGCAAACCCCACCTTCACCCATTCTGTAAGTTAACTGGTACATTCCAGGATACAATGCCAGGAACAGATTTCTCCCAGCAAAGCTTTTCACCCCACCCAACTTCTCAAAAGCACTGGCCCTTTCCAGCAGTCTCTCATGAGTAGATGAAGTGATTAATTCCTAACTGTTTAAGCAATGAAGTTCTCGTCTATCTAAATCTTGCAAATCCAAGTAAGGGCTGTCAGCTCTCACAGAAACAGAGACCAACGTCAGGGTGTGGTAAACAACTACTTAAAGAGAAGCTCAAAAGATCTGGGGGTTTATTTCCATTTAACCACTTATTATCTGTGTAGCCTTGTGTTAGTAACTCAACCGCTCTGTGTCTGTCTTCTTCCTCCTCAAATCTGCTCATGTCTGCCTCTTGATACAATCTAGAATCCAGCACTCAACACACTGTCTTTCTTTCTCCTGTACCTGGTCATTCATGCTAATGGTTTCATGTCACTCCCTAAGGACACTTGTTTCTGGAACATGTATATTCTGATCATCAGAATCCCCAAAAAAAAGACCACAAAGTCAGCCCTTTATATATGGTTATATGATGTTATTAATATTCACCTCTCTCTGATATCTAGTTTCTCACCAAAACAATGTACTTTATAGAGCAAGAATAATGTCATAATTAAAGATTATTTCAATTTAGGAATTGTCAGTGAATTCAATTAAATGTGGACTTGGGGTAATTGTGTATTGTGTCTGAATAATCTGTGATTTTCTTGATGCCTTTCTTCCACTATACAAGTACTGATATTTTCGGGATATTGAAACATCTGTAGTTAAACCACAACTGTCAATGCCATCACAGTTCAGCATTTCCCAGTTAAGAAAGGTTTTCACTAGGGACGCCTGGGTGACTCAGTCAGTTAAGCTTCCAACTCTTGATCTCGGCTCAGGTCATGATCTCACGGTTTGTGAGTTCCAGCCCCGCAGTGGGCTCTGTGCTGAGGGTGGAGCCTGCTTGGGATTCTCTCTCTCCTCTCTCTGCCCCTACCCTGCACCATGCACTCTTTCCCTCTCCCTCTCTCTCTCTCTCTCTCTCTCAAAAATAAATAAACTTTAAAAAAAAAGAAAGGTTTTTCACTAGATGATATTTAGGCACTTTTTATAATCATTAAGCCTCATCACATTATTACTAAATGTTTATCTTCTTTGAAACTTTGAGGAGTGTAACAAATGTATTAAGCAAGGAAATATGCAAATATTGCTATAGCTCCTTTTGAAATGAGAGAAATGACACAGGAAAATAGACAAGTTTACCATAAATCACAAATATAGGTTCTGAAACAAAAAGAGAGAGCAGAATCCTAGGCATGGATGGATAACTCTATCTCCCCTCTTTGACTGGGATACACATGCCCAAAGGGATATAGCTTTTTCCCCATATGCCTCCCCATAACCTGGAGAAGTTACACTGTCCCTCAGCCCCCTTATGCTTTACAGGTAATACTCTGAAGCCCACAGAGTTTAGGCAACTTGCCCAAGATCATACAGCTTAGTCAGAGAAGCCTCCTTCTGACCCCTCAACACAGCTATTTCTCGGACACCGCACTATCCAGTTCCAACTTCCACCCCCTCATTCACTCAGCAAGAATGTCCTGAGAACCCACCTAGCATGCTAGGCCCTGGGTATAAGGCAAGTTCTCATCAGTTAAAACATGTTAGGTTACCCTCCCTCCCAGGGTGGGGGGGGAGCTCAAAAGTAAAAAATGAACAGATAAATAGGTGACAATGAGCCTTGGCACAGTCTTTAATGATTAGACAGACTTAGATGCACAGCCTGAACTTACTGTTCACTAATTATGTGACCTTGGGCTTCTCTCTCTGTCCTCTCGTGTAAAATTCTGTGTTAATTCCTCAGAGGTGTTTTGTGGGGATTAAATAAGATAGTGGTGTGTGTGTGTGTGTGTGTGTGTGTGTGTGTGTGTGTTTAAACAGTACAGTGTGCGGACAAAGTAAGGGGCTCAATAAGTGGTAGTAATTATCACCACTACCAATCACATCAGGCTGGGAGTGGAATAAGTACTCAGAGCCCCTTTTTCTCCATTCTTCCATCCCCAGGCCGCAGAGCGCTCACCTCCTGCCACCTGGACCACATCAACGGGGAGAGCCACTGGGAACTCACAAGGGGCCTGGCAAGGCCTCCTGTCGGGGTCCTGGTTCTGCTGCAGGACTTCCTAACTCTCTGTCTCTGACTTTCTCAGTAAATCATAACATTTAAATTCCTTACAGTCTATGAATCGTCCACCAGTCTAAACTTGTACACATTCCTGCAAGAAAAATTCAGAACCTTGCCTAATAAGTATTTAGTTAACGGAAGATATCAGACAAAGATGAGAACAACTAAAAAAGAACTAAACTAAAAAAAGAAAAGAAGTGTATTGCAAGCTTTCCCCAACTTGCCCTTTATCTATTGTTTCTGTAATTCATTTAATCCATGACAATGTGGAGCATTCCATGAAAAGCAACACAGGATCCCTATCCTCATGAGGTCTCTTGGAGGAGATCAGATAAATACTGGTAAACACCCAGTGACGGATATGGAGACACAAAGGCAGTCATGGCTATATAAAGATAGGCACCTGTTTGGAAAGGCTTCAAGGAAAAGAGTTCTAAAGGGCAGTGCGGTGATAGGCAGACTTCAGAGTTGACAAGAGACAGTAAAGCAAGACTGTAGGGGGCAGCAGAAAAAGTGACCCCTTGGTAACTGAGGGCGAACGTGAGGGAATTTGCAAACTTCTCCAGAATACCTTAGCACTCACATAGTCAACAAGCACCGGGAGCTGAATCAGATTAGAAGGCAGACGTCAATTATGTTGCACACTTTGCCACCTCACATGTTTATCTGGATTAATTAGGTAATGAGTCAGCTTTCTATTTACCTTTATGATAATTGGGAATGTGAATGCCCCAAACCCCAAACTTCAAAACCCTAGAAGTAAATTATTGGCCTCATCTAGATCACTGAAAGGTACCGACATCCAGGAGCAATGGCAGATTTTTTTTTTTTTTTTACTACTAAATACCAGAAGAAGAGCTAGAGAACTACAAACCTACGTATGGTTTTAAGAAACTATATTTTTAAAATTTTTACTTTAGGGAGAGAGAGAGCGAGGGGGGAGAGCAGCGGAGGGGGAGAAAGAGAAAGAATCTTAAGCGGGCCTCATGCTCAGCATGGAGCCCAACACAACACTAGATCCATACGACCCTAGGATCGTGATCTGAGCCAAAATCAAGAATTGGAGGCTCAACCGACTGAGCTACCCAGGTGCCCCATAAAAAAATTACATTTTTATAAATGTTTTTCTTAACAAGTCTTGCCACCTAAGATCACAAGCTTATGTTTTTTGCTTTTTGGACAATGATCCCTAATACAGCAGCACAGTGTTGTCAGTGGACACTGTTATAAATACTTGTTGACTAAGCTGGTCACACTCCTTACCCAGGTCATAAGACACACACATATCCCTTTCAAGAAACTTTGATTCATTCCTCCACGAAGGCCCTACAGGCCCTATGGGTGACAATTTCCAGAGTAAAATAACATTTCTCCTTTAACAAGTGCATTTGACATGACAGGCACTATTCTAGTACTTTACTCATCCCTTCCAGTCCTTGATGATTAAGGAATCCCATCCTATGATAAAGCAGCTGTCATTACAGATGAGAAAACGGCCTAGAGAAGAGAAGCAACAGTCCTACGTCACACAATTAATGTCACCGAAGGAGACTACAGTGCAGCTCTACCTAACTCCACACTGCAGTTGTGGGGTCTTGCTCAAGAATGAGACAGATTATGGAGAGAATCTCTCATGCCTATATGTCAAAATAACAAAAAAACAAAAACCACTGTCCTTGTAGACCCATCATCTTCAAATAGAAAATTAAATGAAACACCCAGTGCATAAGCTCCAACACAAGATTGAAACCAGACCCTTGAGCCAAGGAAGAGCTCTTTTCATAAGACACAGCTCTGGACAGGAGGTCAGATTTCTTCAGCTCCCAAACACCTTCCTCCACCTGCCAGGAGCTCTGCTGTGGAAGTCTAACACCAGCCAAGGCGAAAACCATTGCAGTATGAGGGCTCACCTCATTGCCACTGACAGCCAAAATAGCTCTTACTTGTCAAGGTAATCTCATAGGGAACAATCCGCAATGTCCTGCGGACACCTGCCACTCAGAAAGGTGGATCTCGCGCTGGCACCCCCTGCCCCACCCTTCAGCCCCCGCCCTGCTTGCGGTGGGAAGTGCCGGTGGGTGGAGAGCGGCCGCCAACTTCAACACCAGCCTGGGCTCCTACGGCACGCTGGCCCCACGCTCCTCGGGAGGGCGCCCTGGCCGGCGCGCAGGAATAACATCAGCCTCTACACAGGCAGCAGGGAAAGGCCCGCATGTTCACATTGTTGTTTCTGGATCGGTTTAGCAAGTCTGGGCCGCGGGAAACCTGAGGCAAAGGCTGAAAGAGGCTCTTGTTGAGAGGGAACTGCCTCTCCTCTCTCCCCACGTGACTCCCCAGGGCTCCTGCGGCCCCCTCACCTTCTTCCGTGAACCTCAGGAGGACGACAGCCACCACCTCGGGAAGCCACTGTGGCAACAATGCCACGGAGATGACACATGTATATACATATAATATAAAATATATATATATATAAAATAGGGGCACCTGGTGGCTCAATCGGTTAAGTATCAGGCTCTTCAGGCTCTTGGCTTCGGGTTGAGACCTGCATTGGGCTCCACGCTGACAGTGCAGATTCTCTCTGTCTCCATCTGCCCCTCCCCTGCGTGTGCTCTCTCTCTAAATAAATAAATAAATAAACGTAAAAAGATAAAATAAAGTAAACAAACATTTAAAATAATAATAATATAAAGGAGAGGATGATTTTTTAAAAACAGGAAGAGTGCCTCAAATGTCTTTAGATCAGAATTCTGATTTCCTCTGGAGGACATGATTTCTTTCTACACTGCCTTTATGAACATACGCTCAGCAGTGGTTTCACGGTTCCATCCCTTGCTACTCTTTGTCTCACTGGGGAGCTAACAGCTACTGCCTTCCCTGCCTCCAGGCTCACACTCTCCAAGCTACCCACCACTTTGCTACCCAAGCAGCATTCTAACTTTTAAATCAGTTCATGTTCTCCTTCTGACCATTTTTCAATGGCTACCCATTACCTACAGCAGAGGTTCTAAATGTTTTGTGGATACCTGATTAGAGCTTTGGTTACTGTTTTTCATTCCTTGAAAGTGAATCACTCATAACATACCTAAGGTTCTCTAAAAGGAAGAAATGAAGTGCATTCTATGTATGATATGGTGCCATCCATGGTTAATTTTATAAAATTAAGTCATTTATGAAGTAGATTCTTTGCAATACTTTTAAAGTTATTTTAATTTACTTGAGAGGGAGAGGGGGTACACAAGTGGGAGAGGGGCAGCAAGAGAGAGGGAGAGAGAGAATCTCAAGCAGGCTTTGCGATAATTATTAATTATTTAATAAATAATAATTATTATTAATTATTTAATAATTAACAGACCACAGCCCCATACATTTGGGTAGAGCCCAAAGCGGGGCTCGATCCCAGGAACCATGAGATCATGACCTGAGCCGAAGCCAAGTGTTGGGTGCTCAACTGACCGAGCCAACAATTCTTTTAATTGAGATTTAAAAAGCTTACACCCATACCGGTTTGCTAGTCATGCTGTGTCAATACTTAACCATATTTTATTTGCAAAAGAAGAGGCTCGCTCCCAGGTTGTCTGACCTTTCCTGTGAGGACTAGTGGCCACCAGGATTATGCAGATATTTTCAGAAAAACAGATATGCTTAATATATCTCTTCAAGGTAAGGATGACATACTCATCGTAAATAAGCAACTGTTTTTCTAAATAAATCTGCTATCTTGAAAATGGGTGTAGTAGGCAATCTCTGAGATGCCCTCCTCACCCGCATCCCCTCACTACCCCAACTCCCACCCCCCTTTCATCCTTTCCTCCTGGTATCCATGTTCTTATCCATTTGAGTGTAGGCTGGATGTAGGCACTCACTTCTAACAAACGGAGTATTTAAAAAGTTACTTGAGGGGCGCCTGGGTGGCGCAGTCGGTTAAGCGTCCGACTTCAGCCAGGTCACGATCTCGCGGTCCGTGGGTTCGAGCCCCGCGTCAGACTCTGGGCTGATGGCTCAGAGCCTGGAGCCTGTTTCCGATTCTGTGTCTCCCTCTCTCTCTGCCCCTCCCCCGTTCATGCTCTGTCTCTCTCTGTCCCAAAAATAAATAAACGTTGAAAAAAAAATTAAAAAAAAAAAAAGTTACTTGAGATTATGTCACAAAAAAGCTGATCTCCATCTTATTCGACCTCTCTCATCCTCATTTTATGGAGAACCCCCCCCCCCCCCAGCAAGGAACTACTATCTCTGGCCAATAGCCAGTGAGGACCTAAGGCCTGCCAATAGGCATGGAAACGAACTTAAAAGCAGCTTCTCCTCCAATCCAGCCTTGACTGGAGGACAGACCAATGCCTCAATTATAGCCCTGGGACAAAAGAACATAGTTAAGCCACTCTTGGATTCCTGACCCAGAGAAATGATATGATGATAAAGGTCTGCTGTCTTAAGCCACTAATTTTGGGGACAGTGTTACACAGCAAGAGATAACTCATACAATTGGGGAAATATTTCCCCATCATTAACGAGTCAATGGCTGAAAATAATGTGAATATGTTTCACTTTAAAAACAAAAAAACTCTCCTATCTACATATTTGTAAAAACTAGAAAAAGAATTCCCGAGGCTATTTAAATTTTCCCAGACAAAGACTATGCATGGGTTTGAACTAATTGCTAAAAATGCAAACTGCAACACCTTCCAAAGACTTTGCAAGAATGACTTGCAATATCAGGGATGACAGGAAGTCAGTAATTAAATTTCAAGAAAAATCTGAACATAGTGCTTGAGATTTGGGGAAAAAAAAAAATACCAGCATGATTTAGATAATCCTGCCAATAAATACTTCTTTGATTGGAATTCTACCCCTTTTTTAATTTTCTTTTTTAATGTTTATTTATTTTTGAGACAGAGAGAGACAGAGCATGAATGGGGGGAGGGTCAGAGAGAGAGGGAGACACAGAATTGGAAGCAGGCTCCAGGCTCCGAACTGTCAGCACAGAGCCCGACGCGGGGCTCGAACTCGTGAACCACAAGATCATGACCTGAGCCGAAGTCGGACACTTAACCGACTGAGCCACCCAGGCGCCTCAGAATTCTACCCCTTTTTGAAATATCTTGTTTTGATTAAACCCAGAAATCAAAACAAACTGAGTTTAAAAGCAGTCCTTTAAATTATCCTATCACATGGGGCGCCTGGGTGGCGCAGTCGGTTAAGCGTCCGACTTTAGCCAGGTCACGATCTCGCGGTCCGTGAGTTCGAGCCCCGCGTCGGGCTCTGGGCGGATGGCTCGGAGCCTGGAGCCTGTTTCCGATTCTGTGTCTCCCTCTCTCTCTGCCCCTCCCCCGTTCATGCTCTGTCTCTCTCTGTCCCCAAAATAAAATAAAAAACGTTGAAAAAAAAATTAAAAAAAAAAATTATCCTATCACAAAGTATTAAACCAAAGTTTTCAAATGTTCACACATTGCTCATTCTAATTTTGAATATTTTAAATGGGAGCAAAAATAAAGATTACCGTTAATATTGTCCATGTAATCTTATTTCTATGTATTTTGTAAGAGGTACAACAGACTAGTATGAGAGTGCTTACATAAATAAATAAATATCCATATAAAGTATTACGTAACTACATATTTTAAGATTCACACTCAAGCTGTTTCTACCATTAGGTACATGCAACTGAAAACGTCTATATGCCCCTGACCTCAAAGTTAAGTCCAAATGCTTTCCTTTAGTGTGTAGTCCTTCCACCTCTCCTTCCAGTCCTGCACTTGGAGCCACTTGGAATTCTCAAGGGTGAGCTTAAAAGCAGACACTCCCAGGGTCCCTGGGTAGCTCAGTGGGTTGAGCACCAGGACTCTTGATCCCAGCTCAGGTCTTAATCTCAGCGTCACGAGTTCAAGCCCTGCCTTGGGCTCTACCCTGGGCACAAAACCTACTTTAAAAAGAAAAATGGAAGAAAAAAAAAAAAAAGCAGACCCTCCCACTAGAAGGCCCTTCTTCCAACACCACCTCCACACTGCTCCTCTCCCATCCCCCACGTCCACTTTAGCAGGAAGAAGTACTTCTATGCTCAGCTTACACTCAACCACCCTCCCTCCTCCTCTCAATACCCTCGCTATGCCTCTGTCATACTTTTTTTTATCATAGGACTTACCACCTGTGACGTATTTTAAGGATTTGCTTATTTTTCTGTTTGTTTGTTTGTTTGTTTGTTTGTTTTTGAAAAAAAGAGAGGGGCAGAGAGAGAGGGAGACACAGAACCCAAAGCAGGCTCCAGGCTCTGAGCTGCCAGCACAGAGCCCCACACCGGGCTGGAACTCACCAACCCTGAGATCATTACCTGAGCCCAACTCAGACGCTCAACCTTCTGAGCCTCCCAGGCGCCCCTGGATTTGCTTATTTTTCATCTACCCTTACTAAACTGAGGGCTTCTGACAAAATTTGCTCAGTAGCAGACAGTCGATAAACATCTGCTGAAGACATGAATGGAAGGATGGATTCATTTTTTTCAGATCCTTGTTCTCTATGACTCAAAGTGTAACAAGTTGAGAAGAGACTCCCCCTTCATCTCATCCTGGCCAGGTATCTGGCTATCTCACAACCAAGACTTAATAATTTTTTTTCAAAAAATTTCAAAACTGGATGTAAGCTTCAGATTCAGCAATTCCGACTACATTTCTCACAATATTGTGTAAGCAGCGGTGTTGGGTGGTAAGAAGCCAGACTGCCTCAGGTGTCATCCACCTTGGCCACTTGGGCACATGAAATATCCTCATGCACCTCGGTTTCCTCATCCGGTAAATGGGAAAATAATAACTAACGCATATAAGCAGTGGCCCTGGGGGTCCCGGATCTGTCTCTTGCAACAGTATTGGGACGGAACGGACCCAGGGACGCCCCTTCATCCAGCCTCCCGCCACCCTCCAACCTCCTTTCCGGTCACAACCCACGCCACCATCTTCTCAGCCACCCTCGGCCCCGGGGACCAGCCAGCACCCTGTTTTCAGCCGGGCTCCGGACTGCCGGTCACCCCTGAGCTCCCAGACTCGCCGGAATCGTTCCCCGGGACAACCACCCGTTCCACGCGCACCGCGGCCGCCTACTCACCTGTCTGCGGACCCCGTCCGCCGCCAGGCCCGGGCTCCGGACGGCGGGCGCCTCGTCCCCCGAGTGGCCCGGGAGAAACGCGACGGCGCCCGCGGCCCCTCAGCGTGCAGACCCGGAGGGCGTGCGGAAGGCCCCTGCTCCCCGAGCCGCGAGGGCCCGAAGCCTGGACGCCGTGGGAGCGCCCGCGGCCCGGGAGAAGCGCCCGCGGAGGCCCTCGTGCGGCTCGTGCAGGCCCGGGGCCGCCCGCGCACGCGCCCGGCTCCTCGCTGCCCGCACGACCGCGGGCCTGGGCGCGGGGCCCTGCCCCAGGCGCCCCCCGAGCACGACGAGGAGCCCAGCAGCCTTTGGGAGGCCCTCGGGCCTCCGCCTGGGTCCGGGGCTTCTGTCCGAGCCTCTCTGGGCGGCCGCGAGGCAGTTTTTCAGCTGCTTGGAGCCCTCCGTCAACCGTGGATCGAGGGGAAACAGTGAAGCGAAATAAAATAATAATAATAATAATAATAATAATAATAATAATAATAATAATAATAATAATAATAATTGCATATAGGTATGGTACAAAGTAAAAGTTCAATAAACACCGGTTATTATCCTGTTGCCCCTGGCAGAGACATAAAGCAAATAACTAATAAGTGCTAAACGCACTCCCTCCCAGACCAGACCTGCACTGTACCTCCAGTGAATACACACATGCGTTTGCACGTAGAAGCACCTGAAGGGTAGGGCTCTGTCCATTTTTATTTTCGTTGTTGTGGTTACAATGCCTGGCATATTGTAGGTGCTCAACTAATGTTTGCTGGTTTATCTCAAAATTCCCCATTTATCCCTGCCTTGTAGAGATTTGGGTTCACACTGTGTTTCAGATCACCCTTTTGAAAGCATTCTCAGGGTATCTATTGTCAGAAGCAGGATGTGGGAAAACAGTTAATGTGGTTGATGTTGCAGGAAAAGCTAAGAAAGACAGGAGAGGAAATTACAGTTCAATAGAAACCAAAAGTCAATCAGTAATTTAATGGGAAATGATTCACAAAAGCAGTATTTACACACGAGTACAACTTGTTCCAGTGACTTCAGAAAGTAGGAAAGGTTTATTTAAAAACACATAACAACCTTGGCAAATTCTAACACGGAATAAAAACATTTGCGATTAAATCAATTCTATTGTCAGAATTCTTTGAATTACAAATAACTAAGGGGAGATTCACTAGTATAAAAAAGGAATTCAGTGGGTTCATATAAGTGACAATTTCAGGGGGTTGTTGCAGGAACTTATAAACTGTTATTAGGTGGATCCTTCAATCTACCCACCCCTTTATCTGTACATCCATCCATCCATCTCTCTGACTCCTGATCTGTCTCTCTAGCTTTCAATTATCTCTTATTGGAGGCAAGTTTTCTTCATTTGGCAGAGGAAAAAGGGCAAAGCCACCAAAACTTCAGGCATACATCACCCCAGTTCCCTGGCCAACAGTGGAAAGTTTCTTTTTCCTCCTGAGTCCATATAGGGTAGAAAGGAATGCAGGGTAACCCAAACAATATTTATCTACCACAACCACAATGGAAAAAAAAAAAAAAAAAACCACTCTGAATTCTACTCCTCCAACAAACAAACCACTATCCATCTTCACATTCCCTTCCAGTGCTAGTGCATAACTCTTATACAATATCCTGGCTCATTTTTTCATTTGACATTTTGCCACAAGCATTTTACCAATTGCTACATAGACTTTATAACGATCACTTTTAAGTGTCTATATAACATTTGACCAAGTCGTTTAGTCACTATGAAATAATTTACTTATATCCTTAATGATTATTATTTATGCAATTTGTAGGTGTGGCCATAATTTTTAAATATGGTAATTATTCTCTTCTTACCCATAGCATGTTACTTCTTAAAAAGTTTTTCCCTAATATAATTCTCAGAAATTGGATTCATGAGCGAAACGGTAAGAACATTTACCTACTTCTCCAAATACGTAACCAAAGGTGTGTTCAGAAGTTGTACCAACTTTCAGTGCCTCCAGTAATGTTCTCATGCCACAGCATCACCGTGTTGTCATCAGCATTGAGGCGAACTTTCCATTAAGTCCTGGTCCCTAAACCTTCTCACCAGTTCACAGTGTCTTCATTAGTCCCACTACATTTTTAGCCTGACTCTCTTCCTGGAGGAAACACATAAGAGTTTGCCCAGCCCCACTGCTAGCATAGAGTAGGTACTCACTAAAGGTTAGGTAACTCTGCAGCTGAATCCGCTACGATCCCATCCAGGTTTCTAGGGAAAACCGCCTTTTGAAATGCTGGCTTTGAGCATTCAAAGTATGGAACAAAGATAATCAAAAATGTATCTGCGGGGCCATTTCTACAAAAAACTACATGAAGAGGAAGGACTTAACGTTTTGATTTATCTGCTCTCTTGGGCTTCTCTTATCTGTTCTGGCAGACAGGCAGATCTGAAGGAGTTGTTCACAGAGAAGCATGATGCAATCATTGTTGGTCCTCTTCTAAAGAGTTTTGTTGTTGTTGTTGCTGTTGTTGTTGTTGTTTTTAAGAATAACCAAACCAGTGCGTCTGAGTGGCTCAGTCGGTTAAGCGTCCAACTCTTGATTTTAGCTCATGTCATGATCTCAGGGTTCATGAGTTCGAGTCCCACATTGGGCTCTGTGCTGACAGCGCAGAGCCTGCTTGAGATTCTGTCTCCCTCTCTCTCTCTGCCCTTTCCCCGCTTGCTCTCTCTCTCTCTCTCTCTCTCAAAATAAATAAAAATAAACTTAAAAAAAAAAAGAAAGATTAACCAAACCAACATTGCTGACACTGTGGGTCAAACCCCTGGATGCCCATCCACATGACCTGTAGAGAGGTTTTTAAATGCCCCATCCCAAATCCTCTAATTTAGAATACCCACAGGTAGAGCCAGGTATTTATAACTTTTTAAATCTGCACAGGTGACTGTGACAGAGCCAGGATTTGGGAACCAAATAAATCAACCAGTAATGAGGTATTAGTATTAATGTCAGTTGTCCTTAGTCCTCCCACTTGAGTGGAAAACAAACTCTATTAGGGTTTTCTTTCGTTAGACCTTCCCCCCCACCCCGTCTCAGGCTCCCATGTGGAAGGGCTCCGCCAGAAGCAATAGTCCCCTCTCTCTGAGCCAGCTTCCTGAAGCCCCTCTGCCCACCCGTGCCGATCAGCCTCCCGCACATTCTGTTCTCCCACGGGAGGCCTGGGCTTCTTTTGGTTGCCAGCGGCTTGCAACTGGGGTCATTGCAGTGCCTGACTGAAGACCTAGTGAGTCCCCTGGGCAAACAGATCCATGTTTGCCCACAGTCCACCCAGTGCCTGGGTCCCTCTCTGAGACTCCTAGTTCCCAACTCAGCCGGGAAAAGGGGTGCTATTTCTTGGTCTCCCTCAAACTCCACCAGTAAGTTGTCTGTTTACACATCTTCTCTTCCTTCCTGGACCACATATTTGTTGAGGGCAAGTTCACACATCTCCCCTACAGTTTGTAAGACACAGAGCCTGGCACCTAACAGACATCAGACAGGTATGTGGTGAGCAAATAGGAGGGGAGAACCGATATCCACTCCACACCTGCTCTGTGCCCAACACCATGTGAGGCCTTTAGTTACATGGTCTCAGGCTACCTGCATCACAACCCCCTGAGGTAGGATTTAATAGTCCAATTTGCAGGCAAGAATACAAATTATCATCAAATGAAGTTCAGTCAAAGACTGTCTAACGTAAAAAAGGCAGGAACGTAAAAAAGTGAGTATTCCCCTCTTTCTTCCTGCTGCCTAGTTTTCTTGAGGTAATTTAAGCACACAGCTAAAAGTCTACAGATCCCTCATATGACAGACATACAGTTATCTAGAGATGTGTCCTCTTGGTTGGAAATGATCAAACTGATGAGGTCTAACCCGGACCAGTGCCCTCTCTCCTTCTACATTGTTCATTATCGTGAGATCTTGGTATTTCAAATAGGGTTATGCCATTTGGGCTGGGTACTTAAGATTTCCCTAAGGGCCAAGGCTGAGTAATTTTCAGGTAATGAGCTTTAATGTCCAAGGAAGGAGACATCCTGAATCACCTTCTGAACCTGTGCCATGCATCTGCTGTAATAGTATCAGTCGTTCTAGAACCTTGCATAATTGATCTTGTGACTTGAAACTGAATCACTTTTCAAGCTTCTTCCAAAATGGTTTTTGCCCTCCTGAACCATACTTTATTACAGCTACACTTACCCAGACAACAGAAAGGAAAGAAAGAAAAGAAAAGAAAAGAAAAGAGAAAAGAAAAGAAAAGAAAAGAAAAGAAAAGAAAAGAAAAGAATCATTCTTTAGTGCTTCCACCTTCACTGAGGAGGTTTAAAGTCACCCTGAGCCTCCTTTGTCCTCAATGGCAGAGTGTACCACAGGCAAAGTTTTCCCCAGCCTGAAAAATTATTGAGAATGAGATGTAGAGGAAGGGGAGGGTCTTCCACAGACTCAGGAATTCAAGTTTTTAGTTCTCTCAGACCTCTGAGCCACTACCCTGAGGAAGTGACGTGAGTTATACAAACCCTTGTGCACATCACCAGAGAGAGAATCTGCATCCGTGTGCAATATCGGTGTGCAAAGTGTAGAAAAATTCAAAAAAAAAAAGAAAAGGGAGGTGGGGGCGGTGCCTGGGTGGCTCAGTCGGTTGAGCGTTCGACTTCGGCTCAGGTCATGATCTCAAGATTCATGGGTTCGAGCCCCGAGTAGGGCTCTGTGCTGACAGCTCAGAGCCTGGAGCCTGCTTCAGATTCTGTCTCCCTCTCTCTCTCTCTCTCTCTTTCCCTCCCCCGCTGGCTCTCTTTCTCTCTCTCTCTCAAAAATAAATAAACATTAAAAAAAACAGTGTAGTAAAATTCACTAAACCAGACCCTACTCACTCAAAATTTGAGGCCATAAAACCTTAAAGCTGGCACTCTTTGCTTGTACAGATGAGGACACAGAGGCTCAGAGAGGCTAAGTGGCTTGCCAGAAATTACACAGCTATCAAGTAGCAGAACTGTGGTTTGAAAGTTGTCCTCTAGAATTTGAGTCCAGTGCTTCTCTGTTTATAAAAGAGTACTGCCCTTAAGGTGAAGGAAAAGATGAATTTTTTTTTCATTTTTATTGTTTATTCTTGAGAGAGAGACAGAGACAGAGCACGAATGGGAGAGGGGCAGAGAGAGAGGGAGACACAGAATCCGAAGCAGTCTCCAGGCCCCGAGCTGTCAGCACAGAGCCTGATGGGGGGGCTTGAACTCACGAACCATGAGATCGTGACCTGAGCCGAAATCAGACACTTAACCAACTGAGCCACCCAGGTGCACCGGGAAAGATAAAATTTAACTTTATTCTGAGATGAAATAATTTTCCATCTAGAAAATAGTATAACTGAGGATGTAGAGAGATGAGGGAAGACAGGAAGATATATGCTTTTCCTACTGAAAAAGAGATTGTTAGGCAGGAAGAAGTCATAGGTAAGAATTGAAAGTCTTCTCTTCATTTTGCCAGCGGGGTAATCTGAGGAAAGTTAGTTGACTGATGCAAACTTAAAATTTCTTCATCCATAAAAGGGACTTACCCACAAGGCTATTATAGATTTAAATGAAATAATACAGATTAACTAAAACTTAGGTGCTCAATAAATATCACTTCCTTTCCTCGAAACACCTATAGGTCAACCATTATTCTTCTCTGGTCATTAAAGAGTCCTCCCAATGACCCTAAATTTTTTCTTGCCTGTCATTGTGTTTACTTATTTGCTCAATTGTTTATTTTCTGCCTCCTCCCACTAAGAGGTAAGCTCAAAGAGGACAAATCCATATCTGTCCTGATCTCCTTTTTATCCCCAGTTCCTAGCACAGGGCTTGACCTATAGTGACAATCAGAAAAAACTGGCAAATGACATAAAAGAATTTAAAACTTCATAGGGAGAAATGAAACTACTTTTCCTCACCATTGTATTTTTTTAGGAAAAGGCAATATTTTACTAATTCTTTTTTTTTTAAGTTTATTTATTTATTTTGAGGTGGTAGGGAGAGAGGAAACCCAAGCAGCCTCCACAACAGTGCAGAGCTCAACACGGGGCTCAAACTCACAAACCGTGAGATCATGACCTGAGCCAAAATCAAGAGTCTGATGTCCAACCCACTGAACCACCCAGGCACCCCTTTATTAATTCTTTTATTGTTAAGTGTGTCCTATGTGTCCTATGTAAACACTACGGTTATATGCATATATTTTTTAAAAACATTTTAAGTTTATTTATTTATTTTGAGAAAGAGACAGAGACAGCATGAGCAAGGAAGGGGGAGAGAGAGAGGGAGAGACAGAGAATCCCAAGCGGGCTGTCAGCACAGAGCCTGATGCGGGGCTTGAACTCCCAAACCGTGAGACCATGACCTGAGCCAAAACCAAAGTCAGACACTTAACTGACTGAGCCACCCAAGCGCCTCGGTTATATGTATGTTTTAATTTATGTATTTAATGTATGTAATTTAATGTATGTATTTAATGTATGTAATATTATGTGTGTGTATATATATATACACACACACAAACATGTGTATCCAACATAGTATATACTAATATAATTATAATATGTGTACACTAATAAATGATGTAAAATATTATATATAATTTAATAATGTATACTAATAAGTATATGTGATGTGTGTATATATGTACATTATACATGTAATATATCATATGTGTAATATATTATAATTATTACATTAATTATTGTATTAATAATATATTATATTATAGTGTATAATGTATTATACACTAAATAGGAGACACTGCTTGCCACTGGGAAGAAGTAAAGGAATAGGTACTTGGAGAGCAGCAAAGAGAAGCTCAACATTAATCCATAAATGTCCTCTTTCTTTTATATTAAAAATGAAAGACGAAGTAAAAAAGACAAAAAGCTAACGGAATAAGAAAACTGAATGGGAAAGAGGCACTGATACAAAAGAAATAAGCAGAAACTGACTCTTCCCTGACAACTTGTTGAAATAAATGATCCTCCTCCCAAGTTTATAGATGGGGAAGCTGGGGCCAAGCAATGCGTTCAAAGTCCAGTAGGCAGCAAGCAGCCAGGCCAGGTGGGGAATTGAAGACAGAGGGTGTCAGACACCAGGCCCTGCTCCTGCCTCCAGGACTCCGCTTGATTTCCCAGCTGATCAGACTACCATCAGCAGAATTCCCAGTGGATCCGCCTCTGGAAAAACCTCCATAATCGCCATTATTAGAGCAATGTCACTCCCCATTGAACATCTCGCAGGCAAATGTTCTATTTGTGAATCATTGCCCTATTATGAATAAGATACCAGATTAGCCAGTTTTCACTAGATTAGGGTCATTAATAACCCCAAAATCTCAGTTGCTTTTCAACAACAAAGATTTTTTTCTCATTCCCATTTCGTATGTTGGCTATGGCTCTGCTCCATGTGACTTCACGCGCGATCCAGCTGAAGGAGCGGCTTCTCTACAGGACACGCTGGACAGTGGCAGGGGAGGGAAAAGAGATGCCGAACTGCAACGGCCCTCAGTGTTTGCCAGAAACTTCTGCTCAGACGTGGCATACTGACTTCTCTCACTCCATTGGCCAAAAGCAAATCACATGGCTCAGCATGATACCAATGGGACCCAGAGGTAGACTCCTCCCACAGAGAAGCACTGTAAATTATATGGCTATCCACAGACTTCTATAAACTATTAAAAGGTACAGTAAAATATCAACAATAACGCCATATTCCACAGATACCATGTTCTTTGCTTTTGGTAATCAACAGGTACAAATTTTTTTGTTTGTTTCCGATAAACATATTGACACTTTTTGTCATTTACATAAATTATTTCTTTCAGAGGTGCACGCCACTGTTAAAAGTATTTAAATATCCCCTGAAGTTCCCAGAAAGTTCCTGTCCTTTTCTGAGAGAAATGCAATAAATAATAAACAATCAGGACCTGTTTTAATATTCTATGGTTCTTTCAAAAATGATAGCGACACCTAACTGATTTAAATATATGCTCTTGGATCCACAGATGTTAGTTGTGTAATAATGAGGCTTTAAAAGAAACAAATGGCATGCATGCCCAGACTGGGTGCATTTTGTTAAACAATGGTTTGCAATTTTCCCATTTTGGGTGTTGAAGTCTAACTGAAGGGAAATTCAATTGGAAGTGCCTATGCTTGATTTAATCCTGTTGTCTCCATATTGAAATTCTTAATATTTTTGAACAAACTGATCTGCATTTTTGTTTTGCACTGGGCTCCACAAATCACATAGCCAGTCCTGCTCAGAATAGATGTTCCCTCCTCTGGAACAATTTCTCTGTGTCCCCTTCAATAAAGCCAAGCACCTCTCCTAGGTGCATTCTTAAGGCCCTGTGATTATGGCCCTTTCCTTCTTGAAAGCAAGAACAATGACTAATTCGTCATTGTATTCCAGCATCCACTACCAAAAAAATATTTGATGAATAAATGATTACCAGACAGTGGGGATACTTTTCTTAAAATTCCCAATTTTGTGAAATTGCATTCTCCTGCAGAAAAGAAACCACTCGATCCTGCCATTGTGTTCTCCCTGTGCTTTTCGCCAGATAGTGCCAAGTAAATTGGTATAGGCAGAGGGCCATCTTATGAATCTGCAAACTTTTGCGAGTTTCTCCAGCCAGAACCTCCCATTACCAGGATCTGTCCCTCAGATTCACTTTATTTTTCTCCTACGCAATACACATATGCAGTCATTCACTGATGTTTAATACTTGAAGCTTCAGGTTCTGCCAAAAGCACGGGAATAGAGGAAAATGCAAATTACCACACTCCAGGAAAAGGAAAAATCAGAGATACGGAGTACATGTATGCAATCCTACACAAGAATTAAGGAGTCAATTTTCAACTAGTAAGGTCATTCTGATGCACGACAAAAGAAGGGAATAAATTCTCACTTTTTCACATTCCTGCCTATAGTCAGTCTTTGACTGAACTTCATTTGATGATAATTTCTATTCTTGCCTGCAAATTGGACTATTAAATCCTACCTCAGGGGGTTGTGATGCAGGTAGCCTGAGACCATGTAACTAAAGGCCTCACATGGTGTTGGGCACAGAGTAGATGTGGAGTGGATATCGGTTCTCCCCTCCTATTTGCTCACCACATACCTGTCTGATGTCTGTTAGGTGCCAGGCTCTGTGTCTTACAAACTGTAGGGGAGATGTGTGAACTTGCCCTCAACAAATATGTGGTCCAGGACTAACCAGGTACCTGTCTTGGTCAAAATAACCAAATGATTACCAAATTCCTGATTTTATGTAGCTAAGTAATGACTAAATGCAGAATAATCTCCGACAAACTATGAAAGGGCCTACATCTGTCTATATAGTCTTTTTCCCAGTTTTTTTCCCCAGTTTTATTGAGAAATAATTGACATATATCTCTGTGTCATACAGTGGCATTAGCTATAGTCATCATGTTGTACATTCCATTCCTAGTATTTATTTATCTTATAACTGGAAGTTTGTACCTTTGACAACCTTCCTTCCATTCCCCCTCCCCCTAAGCTCCACCTCAGGTGGATCTCTTTTTCTAGGAGTTTTGAGTTTTGTTGTTGTGTGTGTATGGTTTTTTCAGAGTCCATATATAAATGAGATCATACAATATTTGTCTTTCTCTGTTTGACTTATTTCACTTAGCGTAATGCTTTCAAGGTTCATACATGTTGTTGCAAATGGTAGGCTTTCCTCTTTTTTAATGTCTAAATAATATTGCAGTGTGTGTGTGTGTGTGTGTGTGTATACACACATATATATATATCACA
Source organism: Lynx rufus (assembly GCF_022079265.1). Lineage (NCBI taxonomy): Eukaryota > Metazoa > Chordata > Mammalia > Carnivora > Felidae > Lynx > Lynx rufus. The sequence continues at coordinate 73,581,079 of NW_025814889.1, read as the reverse complement.
TCTTCTTTATCCATTTATCCATCGATGAACACTTAGGTTGCTTCCATGTTTTGGCTGTTGTAAATAATGCTCCTATAAAGATAAACTCCTTCAGCTTTTGTTTGTTCAGGAAAATCTTTATCCCTCCTTTGTTTCTGAAGGACAGCTTCCTGAGGTATAGAATTCTTGGTTGACAGTTATTTTCAATACTCATCTTATTCTATCCTGGCCTGAAAAGTTCCTGTTGAGAAATGCAGTCAACATGTATCCACTTCACTCATCCTTCTAATACAATCCGTCTTGGTCTCTGAAGTACAAGGTGGTGTTTCAGCCTTGTCTTCGTATTCTGGGATTCTCTCAGTGGTGTCTTGTTTCTGAATAGTTGTGAGTTGTTCTTCTTATGATGGGGAGTGAAGTCAGGAATGGCCTATGTTGCCATCTTGGTGACATCACTCCCTCCTACCTTTGAATAAAAATAAACTGGAGCATGTGCCATTTGTATTTTTTTAAGTTCTGGGCAGTTAACCAAAAACTAAATTGGAAAAGATTACATAACATCGGCATTGCTTAGATGGAGCTATGCATCATGGTGAAGCATGTAGGTAGGCTTGGGGTCCAAACATTCTTGAGTTTAAATTCCGACTGTGCTATTTACTTGCTGTGAGAACTTGGGTCATTTACTTAAACTTCTCTGAATTAGTTTCCTCATTTTTTTAAGTGTGGATCATAATTTTGCCACCCCACGGGCTTGTTAAGGAGAATAACGAGAAGATATATGTAGAAAACTTAGCACCAAGCCTGGGAAGAAGGGGGAGCCTCAGAGCAGTACGCACATCCCTCAAGTGGCTCACAAACCCTTATAGCCCAACACTCCCTGCTCTCCCTCCACTCCATTCGTATACCATTCCCCTCATCACTTCCTCCAAATTAATCTCTGGGTATAGACTCAGTTCATCTCTGATCCACAATGGTCAATAAAATATCATTAAAAAGGAATACCCTCGAGCCTTGGGTTTCTGTGGAACAATTCCTTTGGTAAGAGAGGGCTTCATGTACTTTGGAAATTTATTAATACATTAGGGTTGCCCCCTCTGATGTCAGTAAGTCAGTCAAACAGGTCAAATATTAAAAACAAACAAACAAACACTTACTTGCTTTACTGAAAGAGGAAATGGTGTCATTGGTAACTCTCTGATAAGAAGCACCTTATATATAGCATGAATCTCCTAGACTCTAGGGGAATTGTTCTCTGTGACATCTTTCCTCTCCAGTAGCTTTTAACATTCTTCATAAATATTTGACCCAAAAAAGCCTCAATAGTAAAACTATTTTTAAAAATCTTATCATCAGAAATGTACGCCTTATGTTCATTGCTGCTTAATTTTCCATGATTTCACTGTGTCCAATAATTTAGTGAGAACAATCAATGCATTAAACATCAATTACCAGGTACCTATCTTGGTCAAAATAACCAAATGATTACCAAACCCCTGACTTTATGTAGCTAAGTAAAGTAATGGAAGCATTTAACCAGAATTTGCTGCTAAACAAGGCTTAAATATTATCAACATTGATTACCTACTCTGTAGAGACTAAAATACTGTGCTACAGTGATATCAACATCTAAGACCATGAAGGCCCAGCTAAATATTATTCTTCTAAACTGTAGGTAGTCCAAAGCCTGTAGAGTGGTCCAGCAGAATGAAGGAGAAAAAGATCAGATTTAAAGTCAAAAAAAAAAAAAAAAAAAAAGAATTGAGTCCTGGTACAAACCCTCTGTGACAGAGGGGCCTTGAGTAAGTCATTTAACCTCTCTGAACTGTTAATTTTCTTAGCTATTAAAATTGAAATGAACATTGTATCCTTTATTTATTTCAGTCGATTGGGGTGCTTGAATGAAAACTGTATGGAAAAGATTTCACAAAATACTATATAAATAGAAGGTGATTTTGCTTAAAATGCATGAGTAAACCAAAGTCCTAAGTCATGTTCAAATGCTATAGTAGGGGCCTCAACATGAGGTTCACAGATGGACCATCATGGCATCCAGCAAAGTATGCAAAAACACAGGCGTACCCACACATGGACATTTTTTTTAAGTGGAGGAACAATAGTTTTCATAAGATTTTCCAAAGGATCTTTAGTTCCACTCATGCTCCTCCCCCTTCCCCCAAAAGTGAAGTGCAATCATTCTAAAGATGTTTGGTACCTTGACTGAACTGTGTATCACATCTTTTGTAAATTGAACAACCACTTCGAATGTCCAGAAGTTCAGATTTCTATTTGAGGACTTTTTTCATAAAGGCTTCATGTACATTTGGAAATGTTTAAGGACAGAAAGAAAACTTGACTCTAAACTGGTTAGATGCAATGTTTCCATGCAAGCAGGGATGGGATTAAATAGTTTCTTAATATCCCTTCCAATCTCAAGGGCTTAGTTACCTGGTTTACCACTTATTTGAAGTGATGTCATGAATCACCTTTGAAATATCCTTGGCCCTGAAAATTATTTTTCAAGGATGTAATACCAGCTCTTTATAAAATCTTGTTCACCGCAATGTGGTTTATAACATCAAAATGTGGAAAAAATTCAGTAAGTGAGCGGGTTTCCTAGGATAGAATATTATGCAACATTTTTTTAAATGATGCTTTCAAAGGATTTTAACAACATGAGAAATGTTAATAGGAATAAAGTAAGCTTAAAACAAAGGGAACACAATTATATATATATTATATATATTTATATTTATATATATTTTATATATATATATTTATATATATAAAGTATAAATACGTTGTAAAATTACATGTAATGTTTGTATCTGTATATATTCACATATCACATATTTTATTATAACTAGCCTTAAGGGATATATACACACCAAAACGTTAAAGTGGTTATACCTAGATGGTAGGATCATAGACCGTTTTTTTACCTTACTTTTGTTTATTTTTTATTGGTGGTGTGATGTTCTTTTTTTTAAGATGTTGTCTTATTTTTTTTAATGAAAATACTTTTTTATTTCTGATTACAAGACAACCGTAAAATATTTAGATAGTGCAAAAAGACACCAATTAAAAAGCAAACATTACTTATAGTCGCAACACTGGAAAATGCTACCGTTCACGTTTTGATGTAACCCTTCTGAGTATTTCTACACACGTCCCCCTATATACACACATACATGTGTAAACACACACATACACACTACAAAAAGAGAACTGTATATACATGTTCTTTTTTTTTTTTATGTTTATTCATTTTTGAGAGAGAGAGAGAGAAAGACACAAAGTGTGAGTGGGGGAGGGACAGACAGAGAGGGAGACACAGAATCCAAAGCAGGATGCAGGCTTTGAGCTGTCAGCACAGAGCCTGATACGGGGCTTGTACTTAGGGGCCGTGAGATCACGACCTGAGCTGAAGTCAGATGCTTAACCGACTGAGTCACCCAGGCGTTCCCATACATGTTCTTTATAGTCTGTTTTTTCAAAAACTAATAGACTATTTCTTAGAGCAGTTTTAGGTTGACGGAAACACTGAACAGAGAGTAAGTGCAGAGAGTTTATATACACTCATTCCTCACCTTCCACCCAGTCCCCCTATAATGAACATCCTGCCCTGGTGTGGTACATTTGTTACAACTGATGAACCTATTACTATTATCATTATTATTATTATAAGTTTACATTAGGATTCACTCTTCCATGGGTTTTACCACATGCATAATGTTATGTATGCATCATTAGAGTATCATACAGAGTAGCTGTATTGTCCTGAAAGCCCCCTGTTCTCCACCCATTCATCCCTCCCTTACTCCTCCCAGTCCCCTGCAAATCCAGGTCTTTTCACTGTCTCCAAAGTTTTGTTTCTTATAGAATGTCATATAGTTGGAAGCACACATTGTGTAGCCTTTCGGACTAGCTTCTTTCCCTCAGCAACAAGTCTTTTCTTTATTTTCCTGATGTGATAGCTCATTTCTTTTTATCACTAAATAATATTTCATTGTCTGGATGCACCACACAGTTTGCTTGCCTATCCACCTACTGAAGAATTGGTTGTTTACAATTTGGGGCAATTATAAATAAAGCTGCTATAAATATCCACGTGCAGGTTTTTGTGTGGACATCAGTTTTCAATTCCTTTGGGTAAATACCAGGGATGGTGACTACTGGATCACATGGTAAGACCATGTTTGTTTGTCTTTGTAAGAAACTGCCAAACTGTCTTCCAAACTGACTATTGTAGTCTGCTTTTTAATTAACAATTTATTGTAGACATCTTTTCATATAAATAATAACTGCATCGTATTCCAGAGTTTGTAGATACTGTAGCTTAGACGTTCCCTACTTATGGGCATCAAGGTCATTTCCAGTTTTTTACTATTGCAAACAATGCTGAGATAAACATTTTTACACATACATCTTTGACCACTTGTCCAATTATATCTGGAAAACAATCTGAAAAAATGTAAAAGGCTTGCACATATTTAGTTTTGATGAAGGTCTATATAAATGGGCACTCCCATAAATAGCAAATGAGAATGCTGTACTCCCTTTGCTTCTCATAATTAGTCCTCCTCGACCTTAGCAGCCCAATTGGTCGAAAAATGCATCTCGGTGTTGTTTTGGCTTAACTTTTTTTTTAATTATTCACAAGATTAAACATGTTTTCACTTTTGTTGGCTGTTTGTATTTCTTTGTGAATTGTGCTCATATTCTTTTTACTTTTGCTCTTAGAGTACGCAAGAGAAATTTTTTTTGCTTTCTAAAAACTCTTTGTATACCTTATTTTTGGTTTCTAGCAGTTTATTAGAATATGCACTATTAATTTAACAGTTCTGAAGACCAAAGGGAAAGAGACATTACCACATGAATGTATACACTAACCTCAGAAAGGATGAAAAAATTAGAGTAAGGAACTATAGCGTTTCTGTGATATGTGCTGTTCAAAACAAACAAACAAAAAAAATTAACTTTTGTCGGTAGTGACTTTGATTTTGATTTATTTTGTTTTTGCCACATTAAACTTTTATTGTCGGATTTGTGAGCCATTCATTTGTGTTTTCTGGCTTTGTTATCGCGGCTTAATAGGCCTGCTCTAGTCAAAGAGTAGGAGTGTAAAAATATTTACTTAAATGGTCACCTAGCAGTTTAATGTGTGTCTTTTAACATTAAAATCTTTTATCCATTTGTAAATTTTATGTGATGTACAATCCCAACTTCTTTTTTCCAAATGGCTAGCAAGTTGTTCCACACCATTTATAAAAAGTCCATCTTTTGGCCCGCCTTATCGCTTGCTAAATCTCCATACGTATTTGGGGCAATCTCTGATCTCAAGATTTTATTCCATCCTTCTGTGGCTCTTTGGAGCTAAGACCACGCTGTTTTAATTACCGTAGCTTTTTATATCCCAGAGAACCTCATGACTCACCTCCTGCAGGTCTTTGCTCAAATATCACCTTCTCTGTGAGAGTTTTCATAAGCACCCTACTTACAACCACATCTTCTGTCTACCCCCACCCTGCCCTGCACCCTCCCATTATCTAGTCCCTTCTTTGCCTCATTCTTCTTAACACACGTCACCATCAGACAGCTTACATATTTTACTTATTTGCACATTGTCTGCATTTCTAAACTAAGTTCCACAAGAACAGGGATTTGGGTCTGTTTTATGTACTTTTGTGTCCCCAGTGCCCAGAACACTACCAAGCACAGAATAGATGCTCAAAAATAGTTGTTGAGTGAATGGCTATCTGGTAGAGAAAAACATCCTACATACAACCACTACTTTTTTTTTTTTTTGAGAATTCAACTTTTTTGTACACAATGATTCTTTCATGAAATATAGAATAGATTTGATCAACTAAAAAAAGAAAAATCGATGGGATTCGGATATGATTCATGTTGAATCAAAAGATTATTTTAGGAAGAATTGACAAGTTTATTTTTGTAAGATTTTACATTTTTTTAATGTTTATTTACTTTTGAGAGAGAGAGACAGAGACAGAGACAGAGTGCAAGTGGGGTTGGATTAGAGAGAAAGGGAAACACAGAATCTGAAGCAGGCTCTGCGCTGTCAGCAGAGAGCCCAACACAGGGCTCAAACTCACTAACTGTGAGATCATGACCTGAGCCGAAGTCAGAGGCTCAACTGACTGTTCACATTCACGTGTTCCTAGAATTGACAACTTTATAGCATTGAATACTTCCAAGTAAGAACCCACTATTTTTCTTTTGTTTTTCAAGCCTTCTTTTATGTCCCTCAGTATACTTTAATAATTTTCTTCGTAAAGGCCCTATGTATTTCCATATTATGATTGTTCCTAATCTTTAGTGATGTTTTTATTGCTATTTGCTCACTTACTCAATAAATATTTATTGCTGTCCACTATGTACCAGGCATGGTTCTAGGAGATGGGGAGGCAGCAGTGAGCAAGACGATGTCTATCCTCGTGGAGTTCATGTTCTAGTGAGAATGGGACTTTTTTCTCTCTTCTATTTTTTTTATTATTTTTTTTCTTTACTTATTTTTGAGAGACACAGTGAGAGTGGGGGAGGGGAAGAGAGACAGGGAGACACAGAATCCGAAGCAGGCTCCAGCACAGAGCCCGACACGGGGCTTGAACTCACAAACTGAGAGATCATGACCTGAGCCGAAGTCAGATGCTTAACTGACTGAGCCACCCAGGCGCCCCCTCTCTTCTATTTTCTAACTGGTAATTTTGGGTATATAAGAAAGCTGTTGAATTTTGTGCATTTACTTTTAACCTGTCTTCTTATTAAATTCTCTTGTTGTTTCCAAAATTATTATGATTGATTTTCTAGCTTTACCAAACAATCATATCACCTGCACATAGTGATAATTTTGTATCTCCTTTCCAAAGATGTACACCTCTGGTCCATTTTCTTCTTTTATCCATTAGCACGGTGATGTTTTCCAATAGTCCCTGTATTTACCCACACTTGAATTTCTGGAAGTCAACTGTATTTTTACAGTCAAGGAAAAAAGTCATAAAAGGAATTTTTTTTAGTATTAGGCCTGTATAATATACCAGAAATTTTAATTTAGATGAATCCAAATATCTGATATGATACAATTGACATCAATTGTATGCAACTGGTATAGAGATCATTTTGACAAAATCTTAATTTTCTTCTCTTTGCTGGCAGCTTGTTGATGTAAAATTGATAAAAAGAAAAGAAGATTGAAGTTGGTTTATGTTTAGGTGGCTAATTAATTCATTGAATCACCTACTGCTGAATCCGTTTTTGAAATAAAACATAAAACCATGTCTCTCCATTGAAAGTTAGAAAATATTAAATCTTCTTATTTCTTTTCTATTACTTGCTATTTACTAATTCCTGGTACAAACACTGCGATAGCCAAGATTTAATTTGCATCTCTAACCACACTGAAATAAGGCTGCATGAGGAAAGCCTTATGCCACATCAGTAAACTAAGATTTTCTGGGGAGTTACATTTGTCCTAATAAAATAAAACAGAGACTAAGGGCCATGATACAGCACCCATTTCTACAGCTAAAGAAAATGAGACTGAGCAGCCCCACATATCTTACCCATGCTCACATAATATACTGGTCATGGAGCTCAGACTTAAACTCTGATTTTCCGTTACTCATCAAACATTCTTTCTACATGCTTTTCTTTCCACTTGGCATTATGCATGTAATTAGAAACACTCAAACATGTTTTCTCACCTACTTACAAAGTTTTCTCGACTGCTACCATTACATATTATTTTACTAGGAAGTTATTTCTTATAACATTCACGTGTGGCTTTTGATTTTATGACACCCTTTTCCTGGAGGTTCAAATAATTAATGTATGCTTGAAAAGAGTACATTCTTACAACAGTCCTGTGTGCGGGGAAGCAGAAATGATGAGCCTCCTATGATATAAATCAACACTCTAATCATTAAGAAATAGATGCACTCATTCATAAGTGTCACAAAATACTCCCAACTGAAGAGGAAGGAATATCTGAGTGGAACTGATAACAGCCAAGCCTGAAGAGGAAGCACAACAGCCCATTACAAGCTATTGAAAAGTTCCATAAAAAAAAAAAAAAGGAAAAGAAAAGAAAAAGACACTGGGCAGGAAATTCCTGCCCAGTAGTGTAATCTCTTACATAAATGTGCTGGCAGATAAATGGATTTTTATGATTTTGCCTACGCCCCCTGCTTATGGCGCCTTTAGATATGTCACCTTGCAAATGTATTATAACTTCACTCTAGCTCTACTTAATGGTCTGATTCAACAAATTGTAGGTTCATCTTAATCCCTTCAAAATACTCCTGGCCCTTAGCCCAAGAGTGGGGGAAGGGGTCAGTAAACTAAAATACCAACTAAATACCAACTAAAATACCCTATAGAACTATAAGCATGGCAATGAGAATAAAGAGCTAAAGAGTAATTGAAATAAATATGTATTAAGCTCCATGCGTATGTTCAATACCGACATGGATGTTTTACCTACATTACCTCATTTCATTTTTATAGCAATACTGCATGCAAAATGACTATTATGCTCATTCTACAATTCAAAAAACTGAGTTTCTAAAAGATGAAGTTATACAATCCATGCCCTCTCACTCCCTAGGCAGACCTAGATTTAGTAATTCCTGGCTCTATCACTTTCTGCCTACGCAACCCTGGGCAAGTCTTGAACCTCTGCGAGCCTCCCTTTCCTCACTTGTTAAATGAGAGTAATGAGACTACCCCACCACCACCTCAGGAGGTTACCCCCAAAACACCAAATTGCAAAACAAAGCACAGCGGCGGTTACTACTATGAACGCTAACAAAAGATAGTTGAACTAAGAGAAAGTGATGGGAATTGATTTCCAAACTGTTTTCTCGGACACTTTGTTTTCAAATGCTTGGTTATGCAATATGAGCTGTGTTTTCCAGGCAAGGTCTTTCAGGTTGAGTATCAATGAATCATTTCCTTCATATTCAGATGAAAGATATGCCCGGGTAGGTCAGGTTCCCACCCTGCTTTATCTTCACAATCCCTACGTTGCAGGTAAGCAAACAATTAGTATTGTTAAGAATTTCACTTATAGGAGTCTAAGATTCCCTCTCTACAGATATTTCTAGCATAAAAGACAAGGACTATTGTATCAGGCCATTGACCTACTGACTCTGGGTCTACAATGACAGGCTCCATGCCAGCAAAGTGAGAGAGGCAAGAAAACTAAATCCAGAGTTTTTCACTTTTCTTGTCGACTAAACTCGGTTTTCTTATTAAATCTTATGTGGATCTACAACATAAAAAGATAATTAAATATTCTATTAAACTATTTTATCAGCTCAAATTTGTTACATGTGTTTAATGTAAGATTAATAAAACGAGAACAATGAGTTTTAAGGCACACAAAAAATTTGAAATTGAAGGTTATTCATGATAACGATACAGACCTTAAATTAACCTCAGTATCCAACTATCTCATTTGGATATTTTGTTCTGTTTTCACTAAATTGAGATAAGTCTGATTCACAAGATTACACATGAGAAGAGTTTTTGTTGGTTGATTGTTTGGTTTGGTTTTTATGGTTGACTGTAGATTTGGCTGTTTTGTCTGTGTTCATATTTAATAGCTCATATTGCCTTTTGCCAGAGAGACTTTGTTGGAAAATACACACATAAGAAGTCAACCTAGCCATACATATCATCATAGTTTAATATTGTTCTGAAGGTATGTGCAGATAAAATTATTGCTTAGCTGGAGAACTCAAGACAATCAGCTAGACAACTACTATAAACAATGAAAAAATCCAGTATGGTAAAAAACATAATATGGAAAAGCAATAGTTTTCATACATATACAAAGCAACCAGAAGCTATAATAGAAGGAATCACTACCCAAAAAATTTATAAAAAGATAAAAAATCCTCCAGATAAGTTTAATGGCCATTTTTCAAAAGACTAAAACAAATGGAAAGCATATCATGTTTTTTGGCTTACAAGACTCGGCATCTTGTAAGATGTCAATTATTTCAAAGCTAACTTATAAATATTGTGCATCCCACTTCTAAAATTATTAGTAGGATTTTTTTTCTGATTCTAGACAAGTTGATTTTAAGGTTCTATCATAAAACTAAATGAGCAATAAGAGCCAGGAGAAAGTATTTAGGGAAAAATAAAAAGAATTAGGAAGGACTGATCATACCAATTACTAAAGAGAGAAGAGAGGGAGGGAAGGACAGAAGGTGGAAATGTAAGTCTATATAATTGCCTGTATCTGCATGGAACATCTCAGAAGAAATTGGCAACACTGGTTGGCTCTGTATATGCCTTTTGCACCATTTAAAAATTTTATATCATATGCGTGTATAATGCACGTAAAATGTAAAAAATAAAATAATTATAATATTTAGATGTTAACTGGATAAATAAAGATTGTAATAATTTTCTGTTCTATCAAACTAAGGGAAGCATTATCAACTGCATTTAATTATCTGGAATCCATTTATGTATAGCAGGTTTACAATCTTAGTCAGAGATTACTTATACCTCTGTAATAGAAAATAGCTTATAATGTGCTATATTTTGAAGATTTCATTCTAGAATCTAGAACAGTCAAGTCTTTCAAAACCATTTCACATTAAGCCATAGCATTCAGAATAGTCATTTTAAGAAAAGAAAAAAGAAAAAGAAAGAAAAGCACTGTTTCTATAAGTGCTATCTAGGAAATACATTAAAATACAATTTTTAATACAAATATATTACTTTTCCCCTCCTGTCCACCTTACCACTATACAAATGTCTTGTTATAGATTTAATGGAACAAATGAGCAATTATCTTATACATAGTTCTTAGTCTTGAATTTCAGCAGAATTTCAATGATACTAAGAGGCATAAAATCTATTAAAACCCTTAATATTGCCCCTGGTACACAGAGGCACTCAAGAAATATTTGTTGAATAAACACTAACTACTAAAGATATTTGGTAACTTGTCTTTTGGGATCCAAATGCCATTAAGTGGATTTTAAAATTATGCTAACTGGGATATTTTTCAGGTGTAATTGATATTTTTAAGCTTAATTTTGAAAAGTTGAAATCATAGGAATTAGTACCAAAATAGTATCAATACAAAAGTAGCCAGAAAAGAAAATAAAGCCCCTATTTTCCAAAAAAATACAGCAAAAATATTCTATTTGTTCTCCTATAATGACTTGGTCATTCAAGATCCCCAAAAGGTATTATTATAAAAAGACACATCCCTCCTTGCAGCATTATAATAGTAGTAGCAAAAGTCTGAACACAGTCAAAATATCCTCCAATAGAGAACTGATTTTGAACAAATTCTAGTGCCTTCCTGCAATGGAATACACTGTAGCTATTTAAAAGAATAAATTAGGTTTCTATGTGCTGGTGTAGAACAAACAAGATATTCTGTTAACTTTTTAAAACATGTTTATTTATTCTGAGAGAGCACCTGTGCATGCACACACACGTGGGGGGGGGGGGGTCAGGGAGAGACTCCCAAGCAGGCCGGACCCTCAGCATGAGCCCAGTCTCATGACTGGGAAATCACCACCTGAGTGTTTAACAAGTCAGACGCTTAATCACCTGAGCCACCCAGGCGCCCCTGTTAACTCTGTTAAAAGCAGGAAACTGAACAAGGAGCAGAGGGTTCTCAAGTCAGTGTGTAAGGGCTGGAATTGCACACAATCCAAATGTCCCTTGAAGATCCGTTGGAGCAGTGCCAGTCGGGCGGCTTACAAACCCTCTCTCAGTAAATCCTGCATAGAGCTGGTGTTTCCTCTGGCACCGAAAGGCATTTCAATTCTTCAGTTGCACATCAGATGAAGCAGGCTTCCATTTAAGGGCCATGTTGTGTGATAAACACAGTCTTTAAAACTAGGCTCTCTACAGCCATAGAAAAGAAGGAAATCCTGCAACCTGCAACGACATGGATGAATCTTGAGGGCATCATAGAAAGTAAAATAAGCCCGTCACAGAGGGACGAATGCTGTGTGACTCCACTTATATAAGGTCTCTAAAGCCGTCAAATTCATAGAAGAATGGTGGTTGCCAGGGGCAGCGAGGAGGGGAAAGGAAGAGCTGCTAATCACCGGGTATAAAGTTCCAGTGATGCAAGATGAGGAAGTTCTAAAGATGTGCTGTGCAACACTGCGCCATGTTGTATGTAATTAACAGTATTTATGGTGCACTTTACAGTCTGTTGAGAAGGTAGATCTCATATTAAGTGTTCTTACCACAGTAAAATAGAAGTCCATGAAGTCTAGATTCAAAGCTGTTGTACTACAACAACATCTATCTGTGGGATTCTTGCCAAAAAATGTTTAAGCTGAATCTGTTCATGAAGAAATAATCAGATAAATCCAACATATAGGACAGTCTTCTATATAACCAGCCTAAATTCTTCAAATATTAAATGTTACAAAATAAAGTAAAACAAAAATATAAATGCAACGAGACTAAGAGACACAACAACTAAATGGAATGTGTGAATCCTGAATTGGGGAGGGAAAAAAATCTGTAAAAGACACTTTCTGGACAACTGGAGAAATCTGAATATGGATTCTAGATCAGATGATATTATAGAACCACTGTATATCTTAAGGGTGTGATCATGCCTGATCACCGAGAGGTGAAATGTCAAGAGGTCTGCAACCTACTTTTATGGTTCAAAAAAATACACAAATAGTGCAGATGAATGTGACAAAATGTTAATAATTGATAAATCTATGTGAAGGGTATATGGGTATTCATTGTACTATTTTTCTTTCTATAAATCTGAAAATATTCTATTTAAAAATTGAAGGAGGGGCACCTGGGTGGGTCAGTTGGTTAAGCCGCAGACTCTTGATTTCCACTCAGGTCATGATCTCACCCACTGGTGATTTTGAGCCCAGTATCTGGCTCTGTACTGACAATGCGGAGCCTGCTTGGAATTCTCTCTCTCCCTCTCTGTCTCTCTGCCCTTCCCCCACTCGTGCTTTCTCCCTCTCTTAAAATAAATAAACCTTAAAAAAATAAAAAATTGAAGGACGGGGCACCTGACTGTCTCACTTGGTAGAGCATGCGACTCAATCTCAGAGTCAAGAGTTCAAAGCTCCACATGGCGTGTAGAGTTTACTGAAAAATAAAAATAAAATAGGGGAGTCTGGGTGGCTGAGTCTGTTAAGCATCCTACTTTGGCTCAGGTCATGATCTCGGGCTCAGCTCGTTAGTTCCAGCCCCAAGTCAAGCTCTGTGCTGACAGCTCAGAGCCTGGAGCCTGTTTCAGATTCTGTGTCTCCCTCTCTCTCTGCCCCTCCCCTGCTTGTGCTCTATATTTCTCTCTTCCAAAAATAAATAAACATTTAAAAAATAAAATAAAACTTTTTAACAATGAAAATTTTAAAAATTTTAAAAATTAAAAATTTGAAGAGAAAAATTCCCTTTGCTCCTAACACAACATCACTACCAAATTTTCCCTTCCTTCTTACTTAACCATGTGGCTTTCCATCTCCGTCCTTCTTGCCAAAATGGATTGTCGGTGCTGTTCAAGAAAGCCAGCACTTGATTCATTTCTTCCAAAAATATTATGAGGCATAGACAGTGTCTCAACTTGAGCCCATGCTTCCTTTGTCTTTGCCTCTCTTGGCTAACCTGTGAACTTGGTGAGACCAGGAACTATGCTTTTATCATCTTTATAACCCTAGTGTTGAAACACAATAAGGGAAGGCAATAAACATGAAATGAACTGAGGCTTTGGGCCAGTTCACTGATCTTTAGTACCTATTGTGTTACTCTTTAATAAAGTGGGTAGCAGATTTCATGGCCAGATGAAAAAAATGCTGAAACCAAATCATTAAATTGAAATTCTAGGGCTGCCTCTTCCATGAGTATGGATACAAAGAGCCATGCTTATGGTAGCTTTGGGCCACCTTAGCAGGAGTGTGAAATACAAAGCCTGCCCAAAGTAGAATAAAGTGAAGGTTTTTGTATTGCCATCTGTGCATGCTGCTGGCTCTATCTGACTTCCACCTGTTAGCTTTTTATTCCTTAATACTACGCTGACAGTATTTTCTGTGGTGATAGAGCTGCAGAGCCCGTCCCTGGCAACGTAACTGTATCCTACTTTAGAGTAAATAAGAGTGTTTCAAGCAAATTGGAAACTATAGGACAGAAAGAGCCACAGATGGAACACACTGGGAACAGGAGGGGAATGCTGCATTGCTCATAGGCCCCACAGCCCAGGAAAGGAGTGACTCCGAAGTGCTGGCAGTGGACCCGAGCTGACTACAGCCATGTGTCCGAAGAACAAGCCAAATAAGAAGAAGCTCCTTTATTCTGTCACAACAAGAATCAAATCTATCCATCGTGATCGATGTTTCACTTTTTAAAAAGGGTTTCCTCTTAACTTCAGTCATTGCCCGTTACTTTTCCTTCTCCTTTCCTATCCCTTCTTTTCTCTTCAGAGATGTCTCTAGAAAAGAAACACGTAGCCCTCAACCAGTTGACATTTAAATTCTGCAGAGCACTCTGAAATGAAAGTTCTTTTGTTTACAGTAAGGTTTAAGAGACCCAATGCAGCCATGAAAATCATGATGATTGGTTAAAAGCAAAACTAAATTTAAATAAAAGTATTGCTAAGAGTATTAGGAATGGCAAAAGTAGGTCTGAGGACCTTTTCTGAAAGAAAGTAAGGCTAACACTATGTTACCTGGCTTTAGGAAATTTGCTTATTCTTTTCACAACCATGTATTCCCTTACTTCCTATTCTCCTTTTTTTTTTCTATTAGTCCAGGAAGACATCAGAGGAGAATACAAGAAAGTAAAAACATATATGAAAACAGAAAATGTAAGGCCATTGCTTTCAAAGCAGTGCTCAGGCAAGAGGCAGCCTGTTGAAATTCCCAGGAGATTTCTATCTACCTACTCGGCCTCGCTCTGAACGAAATATGTATAATTCCCCCAAACTGATGTGTGACCTGTTGTGTACCTACCCCTATTTACACAGTTGATCCCACGCTTCCTCTCCCAATCACCACTATCAGTTAGTCTGGGCCCAGGAGGTCAGATACTCAGATTTACCAGCTCCGGCTCCCTGCCGATACCAGAACTCTTGGTCTGGCTAAAGGAAGAAAAATAGTGACACACTTTTCACCACCAAAGTTTCAGCTCTGACTTCTTTCCAATTGAGAGTCCAATAAAATCTAATCTCTTGATTACGTTTAAAAAAAAAAAACAAAAAACGGAGACGTTTGTAATGGCAGAGCACACTGGCCCAAGACAGGGGCTGGGAACTGGTAGAAATAATTGGTGATGTAAAATATGTTCCCTTCCCTACCCTCTTTTGTATCTTCAAGTCCTTTCTTCTGCATCTACCTGCCCTCTCCTCCTTTTCTTTAAATTGTATTCTAGGGGCGCCTGGGTGGCTCAGTCGGTTAAGCGTCCGTCTGACTTCAGCTCAGGTCACGATCTCGAGGTCCGTGAGTTCGAGCCCCGCATCAGGCTCTGGGCTGGTGGCTCAGAGCCTGGAGCCTGCTTCCGATTCTGTGTCTCCCTCTCTCTCTGCCCCTCCCCAGTTCATGCTCTGTCTCTCTCTGTCCCAAAAATAAATAAACGTTAAACAAAAAAATTTTTAAATTGTATTCTAATTCTAGTATCGTTAATATACAGGGTTAGATTAGTTTCACGTGTACAGTATAGTGATTCAACAATTCTAGACATCACTCAGTGCTCATCATCGGTGTACTCTTAATCCCCTTCACCTAATTCACCCATCCCCCACCCACCTTCCCTCTGGTGACCATCTGTGTGTTCTCTATAGTTAAGGGTCTGGCTTTTTGTTTGTCTATTTTTTTTCCTTCATTCCTCTTTTGGGATCTTAAATTTCACATATGAGTGAACTCATACGGTTTGTCGTCTTCTGACTTATTTTACTTAGTATTATATTCTCTAGATCCATCCACAGTATTGCAAATGTTAAGATTTCATTCTTTTTATGGCTGAATGATGTTCCATGTATATGTGCCCCATCTTCTTTATCCATTCATCTCTTGATGAACACTTGGGCTGCTTCCATAATTTGGCTATTGTAAATACTGCTCCTATAAACAGAGTGGTATATATATCTTTTAGAATTAGTGTTTTTCTATTCTTTGGATAACTATCCAGTGGTGCAATTACTGGATCCTGTGGTAGTTCTCTTTTTGGTTTTTTAAGGAACCTCCATACTGTTTTCCACAGTGGCTGTACCAGGTTGCATTCCCACTAGTAGTTCATGAGGGTTCCTTTTTTCTCCACATCCTCGACAACACTTGTTCCTTGTGTTTTTTATTTTAGCCATTCTGACAGGTATGAGGTGATATCTCATTTCCCTGATTTGCATTTCCCTCATGATGTATGATGTTGAACATCTTTTCATGTATCTGTTGGCCACCTGTAGGTCTTCTTTGGAGAAATGTCTGCTCATGATTTCTGCCCATTTTTTAACTGGTTTATTTTGGGGAGGGGTGTTAAATTGTATCAGCTCTTTATATATCTTGGATACTAACCCCTTATGAGATGTGGCATTCGCAAATATCTTCTCCCATCCAGTAGGTTGTCTTAGTTTTGTTGATAGTTTCCTCTGCTGTGCAGAATTTTTTCATTTTGATATCATCCCAATAGTTTATTTTTGCATTCATTTCCCTTGACTCAGGAGACTCATCTAGAAAAATGTTTTTTGCTTTCTCCCTTTGTTCTCTTCCTCTTGACCCCTTCCCCACCCTATGGGGAATTAGCGACTCCCACAGGTGTCAATTAGCAACTCCCAAAGGCACTTGACTTACTAAAATTATTTGTCTCCTGGAGTCAAGACTATGAGCTCCCTTCTCCTTTTCACTCATTTGTCAGGTTGGTGGCCAACAAGAAGATTTGGCCCAAATTAGTATACAGCGATCCACTAGCTTTATGTGCCCTGATGTTTATTGAGCAATGCTCTGTACCAGTGAAGAGAAGAAAGTCTTGTCGTTGTCTGCAAGAAGTCTATGTCCCAACAGAGGAAAACAAACATACAAACAACTAAATCTAACACAAAGAGAATCCCAGAGGTGAAAATACAGAGGGGAGTGATTTGTGGTGATCAATGAATGGTGATTTCACCAATGCTACTGGATTGTACTGCAGGAAAAAAAAATGGTTTTTCCTAAAAACATTTAAACAGACAAAAGTGCAAACCAAAGATTTGTTGGATATCATACAAAGAAATCTTCAACCTCAAAAAGCATCTCTCCTCCCAAATTTTTTAAACGGGTGAGGCACTGCACAGTAGAAATGCTTATGCTTTAGCAGAGCAGGAAGTATATAGATAGAACACCAGAGTAACTGCTTATAATGCTGTGTTCCCACCTGTGGTGACTCTTACTCAAGAATAGCACTTATTGGGGGGGGCGCCTGGGTGGCTCAGTGGGTTAAGCGTCCGACTTCAGCTCAGGTCATGATCTCATGGTTCGTGGGTTCAAGCCCTGCCAGAGGGCTCTGTCCTGACAGCTCAGAGCCTGGACCCTGCTTCGGATTCTTTGTCTCCCTCTCTCTCTGCCCCTCCCCCGCTCATGCTCTGTCTCTCTCAAAATTAAATAAACATAAAAAAAATTAAAAAACAAAAAAGAATAGTGCTTAATTTGTTGCAAGATACTACAAACAAAGCTGCCTAAACACGTAGGTCTACACAACATAAAGCAAGCGGGGGCGGGGCAGGATATCTGACTGGGAGGTCATTCCCCTCCTTCCCTTCTTTTAGTTACCCAGGGAATTGAGGGAGTTCACAGAAAGTGGACCTGGGTGAGTAACCTAACAAACATGTTCTAGTGTTGGGCAACCACAACACATGGAAAGGGCAACACCACTGGGAGAAGGGAGGAATGCAGGAGGGAGAAGGGAGCCAGTCACAGGCAGCATCCGAGGCCCCAGAGGCCCTGACTATAAATAACCCCTTTCCCCCATGTCCCTGTCGCCTCTTCCCAAAGTTAGAGTTAGATTCCTGGCCAAAGGCTACACCATACTCCCGCGGCTTCCTTTCCCACAAAGCGACATTCCCTAATGAAGTAAGGTGGCGGCTGCCAATGACCAGCAGGGGATTGGGAATCCAGTGTCCCCTTGTTCCATCCCTGCCTCCCATTTGCTAGGGTTTGGAGAACCTCTGTGCTCCAGCTTCTTCATCTGAAAAATGGGGACAGTGATGATGATGATGATGATAACTAGCCATCATAAAATGGGTGCTGTGCTAAGTGCCTTACATGCATTATTCACGTAATCTTCAGGAAAAAACACTTCGAGGCAGTATTAATTATTATTACAAGTAATGATAATACTGTCTCCTTTACAGATGAAGACATTGCAATTCTGAGAGGAGTTAATTAACTTACCCAAGGTCTAACCTCGCTGCCTGAACTCTTGACTCTTGATCCTTTATATTATTGTAATAATACCTGTCTAAACAGGATGTTGAAAGGTTAACATTAATGGATATGCACACCAATTAATGCTACTGTCAGTATTTTTGACAGCTATTGCTGTTGACGGTGTTACTGTTTTTGTTGCTTTTCTCTACCTCCAGATGTTGGGAATTCTGAAGTCTATTAAGCACAAATCACCGACCCATATATACACTGGCAAGTCTAAACCGATGCCTTGGGGACATTTTTGAGCCCCAAGTAACAAAACCAATATACCTTTTAGATATTTCGTTGTTAAAATATATCTTCTGAGGATGAATGAGACATCAAGAGGGAAGGAAATGGGATTCAGTACTAGCATCTAAACTTACTACATAAAACGCTTCCCAATGCTTATGTTTTCAAAAAAGTTCACAATGACAGGGGCACCTGAGTGGATCAGTCAATTGAGCATCTGATTTCAGCTCAGGTCATGATCTCACGGCTGGTGAGTTCGAGGCTCGCGTCAGGCTCTGTGCTCACAGCTCAGAGCCTGAAGCCTGCTTAGGATTCTGTGTCCCCCTCTCTCTCTGCCCCTCCCCTGCTCATACTCTCTTTCCCTCTCTCAAAAATAAACATTAAAAAAAATTTTTTTTAAGTCCAGAATGACAAAATATAAGGTACATTGTTCTCACATGTTTCACTTAAATTTCCTCAGTTAAAATAATGTGTCAGATGCTAGCTTTTGACTATCCAAACCATACTTTTGCCCCACCTTATCTTTTAATTCATTTTCATTATCATGAAATAACTATGATAAATGTTTCAACCTCTGATGTGCTAACACGCCAATCAGATTAAACATAGCAAGCGTCTGACATACACCTGGAGACTTCCCTAAGCAAAATAAAATTATTGCATCTCATCACTTCCTTCCTATTGCCAACTAATGTCCCCATGCCTGAAAGGGTCATTTTCAAGTCACATATCTATTTATAATAATGTGTTCACTGTCTTCCTTCCTCTGGCACATTGTCTGTGACCTTGACCATTTCAGGACTGATAAAACAGTGCCATCAACATATGTTGATGAGGCTCTAGACATCTTGTAAGAGATTTCATAGTTATTAAAAGCAATAAAGAGTGACAAGGACAGTTCTACACTATAATACTGCCTGTCAAGAGAAAAATGTCACACTTACCATAAAGTACCCAGAGGCCTAATTAGGGGTGGAAAAAGGAATAATTTCCCGAACACAGTAATGAGGGGCTAGGGTAAAACACGGCAGCAAGGGAAAGTGCGTCCTCTCCAACGTGCTTGCGTGGAACCTAGTCCCCCCCAAAGGGTCCAGGTGAGAGCGATGGTTCCGTGTCCAAAATGTGGAGCACCAATGGATGCCAAGTGAGCAGCACATGAAGAGGTGCCAGTAAGAACTTCTGTGAAGAAATAAGATATTCTGAGTTTTTGAACATTTCCTGATAGCATCAATATGAAAACTAAAATAATGAATCCTCCCAGGTACCTTCTAAGAACATTAAAGGAATTTAAATACCACAGTTCCCAAATGCTCATACCCATAAACACAGATCCATACACCCTGCAGACCTGTAAATAAATTCTACCTGAAGGTCTCTTTCCTGTTCACATAGGTCTCCATAAAATCTAGTAGGATCCCCTCCCTTTTGTCTTGGGCTTTATCCTTGTCATTCCTATCTATCAGTGACAGGAGGTTAATAAAAATAAATAGAAACCAGTGTCCCTATAACCCAGCAGGAAGCGCTTGTGGCACCTCAGGGCCCTCTGTCAACCAGGGGCGTTTAGTGTGTCCTCAGCCATCCTTCCAGTTCATTGTAGGATTCTGGGGTGCATGGCTGTAGACAAGAAGAGTCTCGGCAGCACCCTCACACCCTCCAGCTTGGTCCTTCACCCTTCTTTTCGTGATGGGGCAGAGCCTGGGGCTGGGAACTTGACATCACTCCCTCTCCTCGGGGATGCTTCAAAGACGGCTTCAAAGATAGCAATGGCTTCCAAGATGGAACAGCTTTTTCCCAAGTGGCTTTTCTCATCTTATAGAAAAATCATCTATTCCTCACTTCTGCTTCTCAATCTTCTGCACCTGTCAACACCCACGGCTATCCCAGCTCTGCCACTTCTCAGCTGTGGGAACCTCTCTGGGCCTCAGTTTCCCCATCTGCAAAAGGAGGGTAGTAATGGTGTCTACTGCTGCTGTGAGGATTAAATTGGTTCATGTAGAGAATGTGCTTAGAACGGTCCCCTAGGACATAGTAAGCACCAAATAATTGCTATCATTTATATTATTAGTAGTAGCAGTCGTAATGGCAGTATTCTCTGTCACCGACACAAGGGACCCCAATAGTGTTATCTGTCCCTCCTTTAGATTAGGTTGAGAGTGAATAGAGTCTGTCGTAGGGGACAGATGAAGAACAGAGCCTACTGCCAGTGCTCCGGGACCTTTACCGGAAGGTTTTCATTTTCTCTTGACAGGAGGCACTGTATGTTGAAAGTGTCCTTGCCACCACTATGGTATTAATAACTGCAAAACGTGATGAGGGAATCGTAAACATGTCAGTGACTTGATTCCATGGGTTTACATCATGATGGAAATAGTCAAGGTCACAAACAATGGGACAGAGGAAGAGAGCGGCTCCGTGATACCAAGCCCAGATTTACCCAGCTTTTCTGTAATGTGTACTCTTTAGGATTTTAGTCCTATTCACTGTCTGCGTTTGATGTATTAATTGTTCCCTGACTACATTTTGTCGTTTGCGTAACATCCCAGCTTATAGATTGAATCAGGGTGGTGACAGCAAGTGGCAGAAAAATAATTATCTAAAATCATTCCCAAACCCAGAATGAGGTGTAGAGCTGTGGCAATAGACTGGCACATTACTTGTTTCTTCTGCCCCAAATTTCTAGTAACACTCAAAGGCTGGGGTTTTGAGATCTTTTGCCTAAGGCTTAAAATAATAATAGACCCAATCACTTATATTCTTTTTTGTTCATCCAACACTTGAAATCTTTATAAGCTCTAAAATAATATGTTCTGATCACTGAAAATTTCATTTTATGGGATCCTATCATTTCAACACATGTCTTAACCTAATTTATTTTTGTTCACCCGAAATCTAAAGAGACATCCTGGCACCAAAGTAGTTGCAGTCAGAATCATTGACATCGACTGATTTACTTAGCATTGTACACATTCTTCATAGGATGAGGGGAGATGTGTTCCGAAATGAGTAACTGAAAAATTATAACAGTAAAAGAATAATATTATACTATGAAATGTCCTTAAAAAATTAAATATGTATATCCTTACCTTGGTGTAGATGGAGTAAAATGGTCAGAAGACAACGTGTGCCTGGTGGTGGATTGATCCACAGGCAATTCTGTTCTCAACCCATTGTGCCCACTATAGGGGTTCAGACAACTGCCTGTGGATGGTGAGAGAGGATCAGGTCCTACTACTATCTCAAATCAACACATCCAAACCCAAAAGACTGTACAATTGGTTCTTCACTCAACTCCAACTGATGTAGTCCATCTCATACAGTGATGGAATCCATCCTGTACCACATCAAAGTGTGGTGAGGAATAGAGAGTGGCATCCCTAGACTAACTCATTCCTAGGTACTAACTGTGGGAATGAGACCTGCTCCCTTGTGTTTGGGAGCCCCAGATGGCACCCCATCAATAGTCAGTAAGTGACCACCCCTGTTGCCAGCCTTCTATGCATTCTCTCCCTCTCCCCTAGAGTTCCTCTCTCCCTGTGGTTTCCACATCTCTGGTGTCCTGACCATCAGAGTGGGTTATCATTATCTACTCCACATGGTTCTATGGCTAGATAGGGAAGATTCGGAAGATTCGGTAGAGGTGGTTGGGAAGGAGTCCCTCACAACCATCTGGTCTCTGGGTGAGACCACCTTACATGGCAAAAGTTAACCTCCTGCTAGTATAATTTTCCTACCTTGTTAAGTTAAAAGAGAGTAGGCCTTCTTCCTAGCTTTGGGTTATATTTCAAAAAGCTGCCTTCAATTACCACATTACCCTAGATAAAGTAGCTGCCCCAACCCTCTCTATTCCATTAATTAAATTTTTTCATTCTTAGAATTTAGCATTAGATAAAATTTATATGAATTTTTTTACATACTAATTGTCTCTCTGTCCATCTTCCCCCTGACCCCAGCCCTACTAGAATATAAGCTCCATGGGAACATAGGCATCACTTCTCTTCGACTATTCACTGTTTTATAACCAATTTCTATAAAGGTGCCTGGCACAAGGTAAGTAAGTTCCAGATCTGCATGCCCAATTGTTTATTGCTTTATGATACGGGCATCTCAATGACAACTTGGAAAAAGCAGAATTCTGGAAAGAGTTCCCAGAAAATCTACTCTTCCTCACTTATTTTCTACCACCTACCATTCCAGCCAGCCAGAAAATCCAGTTATCCTGGAATAAACTTCTCTCTCTTCTTTCTCCAATTCCCCACATTCCTCTCCTCTTTCACCACTTTCCTCCTCCTTTCCCTCCACCCATCTCACCCCCTCCATCCTCTCACCACATCTAATTGACTTTCAACTCCAGCCAGTTCTTCCTCCTCAATCAATCCTGCCCACCTGTGTTAGAGCCTCAGTGAAGCCTTTTCCTTAACACTGCAGCTAGCAGTGGTCACCCCTGTGCATCACACCAGTGTGTCTCTTGAGTCAATCAATGCATTTTAGGTCCTTTTAGGATCTCACACTTTCTTAAGAATCTGATAAAAGTCATGGGCCCAAGAAAATCCACATGCTCTTAAACTTCTCTGTAAAATGTCAGGACTCCAGAAAACCAAACCAGGAAGTATCATAATCCCAGACTTCAAGCTATACTACAAAGCTGTAATCATGAAGACAGTATGGCACTGGCACAAGAACAGACACTCAGATCAATGGAACAGAATAGAGAACCCAGAAATGGACCCACAAACGTATGGTCAACTAATCTTTGACAAAGCAGGAAAGAATATCCAAGGGAATAAACACAGTCTCTTCAGCAAGTGGTGCTGGAAAAACTGGGCAGCGACATGCAGAAGAATGAACCTGGACCACTTTCTTACACCATACACAAAAATAAACTCAAAATGGATGCAAGACCTCAATGTAAGACAGGAAGCCATCAAAATCTTCGAGGAGAAAGCAGGCAAAAACCTCTTTGGTCTTGGCCGCAACAACTTCTTATTCAACACGTCTCCGGAGGCAAGGGAAACAAACGCAAAAATGAACTACTGGGACCTCATTAAAATAAAAACCTTCTGCATAGCGAAGGAAACAATCAGTAAAACTAAAAGGCAACCGACAGAATGGGAGAAGATATTTGCAAACAACATATCAGATAAAGGGTTAGTATCCAAAATCTATAAAGAACTTATCAAACTCAACACCCAAAAAACAAATAATCCAGTGAAGAAATGGGCAAAAGACATGAATAGACACTTCTCCAAGGAAGACATCCAGATGGCCAACCGACACATGAAAAAATGCTCAACATCACTCATCATCAGGGAAATCCAAATCAAAACCACAATGAGATACTACCTCACACCTGTCAGGATGGCTAACATGAACAACTCAGGCAACAACAGATGTTGGCGAGGATGCGGAGAAAGAGGATCTCTTTTGCATTGTTGGTGGCAATGCAAGCTGGTGTAGTCACTCTGGAAAATAGTATGGAGGTTTCTCAAAAAACTAAAAATAGAACTACCCTACGACCAGCAATTGCACTACTAGGCATTTAGCCACGGGATACAGGTGTGCTGTTTTGAAGGGACACATGCACCCCCATGTTTATAGCCGCACTATCAACAATAGCCAAAGTATGGAAAGAGCCCAAATGTCCATCGATGGATGAATGGATAAAGAAGATGTGGTATATATATATACAATGGAGTATTACTCGGCAATCAAAAAGAATGAAATCTTGCCATTTGCAACTATGTGGATGGAACTGGAGGGTACGATGCTAAGTGAAATTAGTCAGAGACAAAAATCATATGATTTCACTCATATGAGGACTTTAAAAGACAAAACAGATGAACATAAGGGAAGGGAAACAAAAACAATATAAAAACAGGGAGGGGGACAAAGCATAAGAGACTCATAAATATGGAGAACAAACTGAGGGTTATGGGAGGGGTTGTGGGAGGGGGGATGGGCTAAATGGGTAAGGGGCATTAAGGAATCTACTCCTGAAATCATATGCTAACTAATCTGGATGTAAACTTTAAAAAATAAAAAATTAAATTACAAAAAATATTTAGAATGTGAAAAAAAATGTCAGGACTCTAAGTACTTATTGCAACAAGCATCATGGTTATTTTGTTATAACCATTTTTTTTAAGATTTTTAAAAATTTTTAATTGATCTCTTCACCCAACAATAGGGCTTGAATCCACAACCCTGGGATCAAGATTCTCATGCTCTACCAACTGAGCCAGCCAGGTGCCCCTTTAAAACTATTTACTTATACACCTATCTCTTTCACTAGAATGTAAGTCCTCCTCGGACATGTTTGTGTCATGTTTTATCTTTTTCCTTTAATCCCTTTGCATGTAGCACTGCGTTTAGTATGCACAACATACTAAAAAATGTCCATGGACTATCTAGTGCAATATTCAGGTATCAGATTAATACAGCATTTCCAAATACTAGTCATTTGAGTAACACTCTCACAATTTTTGCCATATCTGCCACAACTTGTCCTATTACTTACTTACCTACCATTTGTGGTAAATTATTTGCAAAATTATTGCCAAAGCTTCTTTCCATCTCTGGACATGAGTGCCTCTAATCTCCCAAAAAGATGTGAAGTCTATTTCTCTTCCCCTTGAATCTAGACTTGTCCAGTCACATGCTTTAACCAGTCGAATATAGCAGAAGTAATACTTTTTGACTTCCAGGTCTAGGCCTTAAGAAATTTTTCAGCTTTCTTTTTTAATCTCTGGAGATCCATCTATGATGTGAAAAAGCCCAAGTCAGACTACTGAATGATGAGAGGCCACATGGAGAAAGAGGCTCAGCCAGTTTCAGCCATTCCAGCCACTCCAGCTGGGCTGACAGGCATGAGGGAAGCCATCTTGGACCTCCTGGCCTCATCCAAGTTCTCAAGATGAAGGAATGACCCCATCGGATATCATGTGGAGGAGAAGAATTGCCCAGTTGAGTCTCGCTAACCCGCAGAATCCTAATAAGTCACTGTTTCTTAAGCCACTATGTTTGGGGTAGCTTGTTACACAGCAACAGAGAACTGATTTACTGTATTTCCTTAAATAAACTTTTTTTTAACAAGTATATGTGAAAAGAAAATTTTTGTCACTTCCATAGGGAAAACTAGTATCACTTTTCATAAAACTAAACACAATGAAAAAAAATGAATAAAGCAATGTTATTCACTTCTAGCCAAATACTGCTGCATACGGAAGCCTCTGCATTAGTTCCAAAGGAAGATGCTCAAATGTCAGAAAAGTATTAAAAGATACACCGGAAGTAAACTGGAAATCTCTCTTTGGTGTAAACTGGACTGAAAGAAAATAGAATGAAAATAACATGCTCACTCATCCTGATATGTGATATTATTTAGTGTTCTATCACCAAAAATCATTATTTTGCAGCTATAGGTACTAAATAATAACCAAGGTGGTAAACAGCCATGGCAAAAATTGAGAAAGTTACTCAAATGACTGACATTTGGAAGATGCTGTATTAACCTAATACCTAAACATTGAGACAGGACCCAACTCTTTTAGTACCTTCTACACAACAACACAATGCTAAACAGAGAAGGGTTTGAATGAAAGATAAAACATAATGCAGTCCCATCCTAGAAATACTTCTATTCTACTGGAGGAGACAAGGAAGTGAATAAACAGTGACCATTCACTAACCATGGTAAATGTAACTGTATTAGATTTACAATATAAAGTCCATGGACTCAGACTTCAAATCTCTTATATTCTATATAAAAGTTTGAGGGTAGATGGCTATTTTGGGGTCCATAACTTTCACCAGATCCTCAAAGGGATCCCCTAGAGTCCCACCCCGTAACCAGGGAAACACTGGATTAGATAATGCATATCTATTATTCTTGGTTCAGTTGTTTCTACCTCAAGACTTTTCCAGATTGCCTGGACATTCCTTTTTAGTTTGTAATTCTGAAATCAAAACTCTGGCCTTCTCTTTCCTTTTTATGATTTTATACCTTTCTCACAAAACTATAAAAAAGTTCTCTTAAACTCCCTGATGACCAACTCCCCTATAGATCTCAACCATATTTTAAGCTCTTTGAAACTAGAGACATGTCATATAACTTCCTGCCTTCTATTATCAATAAACATCTGCTAAATGAAGAATAAACCTCCTAGAACTCCTACAGGAAGTTTTTCCTGCTGTCTAGGACTGATTAAAAATGTGTTTTCTATTGCTCAGACTATGAACACTTGAATGTGAATTGAATCTGAAATGTGTGTATAATAAAATAGTCGGGGAAAGAAAGCACCAAGTTCTTCCTGCATTGTGTTCTGTGTGTACATTCACAAATGTCTGCCTGGACTGGCATTCTGTGTCTATGCCTGTTTAGGTCAATGTTGAATATTTTAAATGGTGTGGGGACCATATTTGTTTACACACTGCATGCAGCAGCCATTGCCAAGTTATTCACACACAGGGACTCAGGACCTCTCCCAGGCACGAAAGTGCTGCTGTTGATATTTATGCTTTTCTCACTGTTTCTTCTTATATCCTATTGCTTGAACATAGCAATTTTGCTTTTCTTTGGAACTTAAATCAATGAACAATATAGACCTCTAAAAGTTTAGTACTCTCATCAGAATTTTTTTTTATTTTAGCCATGTTGGGAACTAAGTGAGCTGAAGTTCCCTCTGTTCAGAGTTCTTGAAGGTTTGACATTTAAATTTATTCTAAAATAGTTTTTGCATGAAAAACCAAGAAAGGGAGGATTGTGGTTTGTACCTTGGCATGGAATTTTATATGAGTGGGATAGAAACAGAGTGGTGGTGTTGGAGCAGTCTGCACGATTTACTGGCACTGGTTGGGGTCGGAGTGGCCCAGTGTCCAGACAAGTACATCATTCATATGACTAATTCTAGCTTTGCCTAGCCTTCACTTCCACCCCCCATACATACACACCATCAACATATATGGAGATATTAGTAAAGCTATCATCTTTGAAATGATTGATTCTCCCCGATGACTCTCCATGCCTGGGCTTTTCCACAAAAGAAGCGTGCCTTCAGGACAAGGGATTGCCAAGGGCAGCAAATCGACGGGAGAAGTCCTGTAAAACTTTCTGAGGGGACAGAATGAAACATCTTTCATTCCATGATGTTCTCCAGTGGGTATGCTTCTGAGCCACTGGTGCATCTGAAAATATTATGTATATATATACACACACATTCTAAACTTTAGTATTTTTTTCTAAATACTTTTTAACCTAACATTTAATTTTTAAGGTGTATTTAAGTACCGCCTAAATATACTCCTGGGTTACTCATGTTTTATTTTAGTTCTTAAAATACTCTTTTCATTCCTCTGTATCTCTGAAATTTTTTTTAAGTTTATTTATTTATTTTGAGGGAGAGAGGGAGAGAGAGAGCAGGGGAGGTGCAGAGATAGAGGGAGAGAGAGACTCCCAAGCAGGCTCCGCACTACGAGCCCAAGGCGGGGCTCAATCCCATGAGCTGAAATCAAGAGTCAGGCGCTTAAGCACTGAGCCACCCAGTGGCCTATATCTGTGAACTTTTTAAGTAATAACACTTCCTTATAACTAGGAGTTTTAACTGATTAACCATGACCTGACATGATAGTTTACAAAGACTTAATATACATTATGAATGTGTAATAGAAAGCACTTGCCACTTGGAATGTACTGCTCACCTAACATAAAGTAGCAGATTTTGAGGAAAATGCCTGGTACATGTTAAAGCCCTACCTCCAGTGGCCCCACACGATTGCAGTGACAGCCCTTGGAAGAGCAGGGAGCCAGCTGAACTCTCACATCTTTTTTCTTAGAGCTTCTTCCAAAAGAAAACAAAGCAGATGTGTGTATTTTCTTGTGTTGAAGGTAGAAGGTTCTAGAAGTACATGTTAGCTGGTGCCTGAGATGCCAACAGAGCGGATAAAGAAAATGGGGTGAATACAAAGAAGTTTAACCAGAGGTCTCCCTGGAATGATTCCTTCCAGGTTGAAAAATCTATTATCCTCTGGTTCGGGGCAATTGAATGAGCACAAAACCCTGCTTCTCCCCAGATCTAAAGAGCAAGAGGAAACTGTGGAATGTTAACGGAAAGGTGGTTTGGTGGATGAACGGGCAGGAGGGTGCAGTCCAAATGCAGTTCCTCGAAGACTATGGTGGGAGAGGCAGGTTCCAGGTGCTTTAAGCCTCTACACAAGTAAATGGGGTAACGAGGCCATCTGTACATTGCATGCATCTGGAGATGCCCTCCACCTGGTGAAGGCACCCTTGTGTACCTGAAGGGATTGTGCATTCACACAGTCATCCCCGTGGTGGGCTCCTCTGGAGACAAGAGCAGGAAAAAGACATTGAATCTCAATCTTGGGAAGTAAATACCCCTTCCCTATTTCCTGGGTCCACAGAACCCAGAAACAGTCAAAGTATCTGGGTTCAATCCCCTGCCCTACCGTTTATCAACGCGTGACCTTACGTTAGAGGCTACACTGGTCTGAGCCCAAGTTTTTTTAAACTGCACAATACATATAGTGCATTTAAACTGACATACATATAGTGCTTGCTTTACCAACATGAAGTGGCGAGGATAAGGACAGCCCTGGGAACAGTGCCCACAGGTGTGTGTCTATTGGGGCGGGGGGGAGAGGCACCGGTGCACACGGTTCACCAGATGTACGGCAGATGGCACTTTAGTCTGTCAAATACGCTAACTGCCCGCGAAGGCCAGCTGAGCCATACCAAGTGGACGTCTGTGCTCCCGACCATGGAGGTCCCTCTGAGCCCACACCGCAGCCTCCCTCCTGTAGTCACGTGAATGCTCATGTCCCTCCACTGGCGCTCTGGAGCCCATCCCTTCTCACCCTACTCCAAGACTTTGCTCCAGCAATTGTCTACCTACTCCTGCATCATTGAGTTGTTGCTCTCTACTGGATCATTCCCAGCACACAAATGTGCTGTAATAACTCCTTCCATTAAAAAATTTTAAAAAGTGTTCCTGGTCCCACATCTTCCTCCTGCTACCGTTCCATTTCTCTTCCTTTTAAGAGTAAAACTCCAACTCCTCAAAGAGTCGTAGTCTGCCTCCTGTCCAGCCCCTCCCACTCCTTCCAGAATCATTTCAAACAGCTCTCACCCTCATTACTTCATTGGAATAGTTCCTGTGGAAGTCACCACTGACCCCTCCCCATGGTGCTACATACAAACGTCTGCTCTCAGCCTCCTCCCATTCACCCTGTCCAACACCGGACACACTTGCTCACTCTCTTCTTAAAATATTTGGTTCACTTGGTTTCTAGAACTTCATTCTGCTCAGAACCCTAGAAGGGCAATCCCTTTCACATGGCATAAAAACCAAAAGCCTTAGAATGGCTTAAAAGGCCCTCTCTGACTACTCTTCTGGGAATATTCTTCCAGATAACCAAAGAACTCACTTCCTGAATCCCACCAGCTCAAATATCACCTTCTCAGTCTGCAAGTCTTTCCCTGGTCCTGTAACTAAAATAACTGCCTCTTTAACCTCCTGTCTCCCTTACTAGAAGCTTAATATTATAATCTACATTGTACAAGTGTATGTTTACTTATTTTACATAAGCTTGTTTTGTCCACTGCCATTTCACCAGCACCTACGACAGTATGTGCACATAGTAGGACTTTAGTTATTTATGGAGTGATCCAGTGAAGTAATCCTAAGCCCTGGAAACTGGACAGAGGTTGTGCACACAGCCAGCCTTCAATGTTTAGTTCGAAGAGGAGAAATTGTCAGAATAGAGGTGGACAGTGCTAGCTAGAGATGTTCTGTATACCCTATTTCTATCGTGCTGGATGAATCTCTCCCTGTGGGAAGGTGAAGCAGGACAAAAGCAACATGATGGTTTTGAAAAGTTTCTACAGTACCAGAGAAGATGTTCACGTCTTGTTTGGTGTCCTAAACTGAGGTGTATGAAAATGTGAGCTCCATAAAATGAAAGGAAGAAATTCAAGAACAGATAGACTAAGATGACAGGAGAAAAGAGTATGAAGCTACTAGTATAAGAAAAAAAAAGGCAAGGAAACTTAAAATGCCGTATCAGAATTAAAGTATTCCTTTGAAGCAATCACAATCATAATGGGTATTGCAGAAAATTAATTGTGCTGTGAGTGGATCACTTTAGCAGCCCTTCCAAAATGCAGAACAAAGGTGAAAAAAATGCATAAAAAAAGACTAAAAGTGCTTTTCCAAAATATTAACAACGTCAGTATCTTCAGTGATTTTGGTTGTCCTTCCTACATACTTTTTTCTACGTTTTCCAAATTTTCCAAACATATGTGCAGAATCGTAATAATCAGGGAAAAAGGGAAAGGAAAAAATTAAATTTAAATCTTAAATTATTTGTTTATAGTTTTTTTTTTTCTTTGAGAGGACAGGGAAATTATTCCCTAGCCCGCTGTGTCCCTTCAGCCTAGCAATGCTATTCTTCCCCTCTGGCAGTCAACCATTTAATCCAGAAATTCCCGTAAAACTTGTTTTATTGGAAGTCACTGTAGGATTTAGCCTTTTTAATATGACTAGATCAAGGGGTGTCTGGGTGGCTCAGTCAGTTAAGCATCCAGCTTTGGCTCAGGTCATGATCTCACGGTTCGTGAGTTCAAGCCCCACATTGGGCTCTGTGATCACAGCTCAGAGCCTGGAGCCTGGATTCTGTGTGTGTCTCTCTCTCTGCCCCTCCCCTGCTCATGCTCTCTCTCACTGTCTCTGTCTCTGTCTCTCTCCCTCTCTCAAAAATAAACATAAAATAATTTAATATGACTAGATCTGAGAAAGGTCCTAATCCCTTGGGTAAAAGTGGGAGCACTAAGAAACAAGCATGAAACAGAGGATAGTGTTTTCTTCATTTTCCTCTACTTCTCTTGTGATGCATACACAGCCATTTTGTGTAACTGCCTGTTAGGACAGAGATTGCCAATTCCACTTAAGAGTACATATTTTGGGTAAGAGGTAAGAAACCGTGCTTGGGCTAAGGGGCCTATGTGATTGTTAGTGTTCTGATGGAAAATTTGCCTCAAGACCCTACAGCCCTAATGTGGTAGCCTTGGCTGCTTCGGCCAGCTTCCAAGACTGCAGTTAGGGCTTTTAAACTTCAATTGGCTCTGCTGGTATGTAGTGTTATTTCTTTAACTCCTTCCCCAAATTTGCAAGCTTGTTTCTTCTTAAATGCTCCATGAGATGATGCATGAATGCATTTTATTTCCTCAATGGAAATGTAGATGCTGCACAGCTGTTAGACTTGAAATCACCAGGTGGTACTTGGAAGCAGGAACTAAGATGCTGTTGCCAGGGTAACCACACATTCTTCCAGCTATGGGAAGAGCTGCCATGTTTTCTATGCTCTTAGGAATATAGTTATAAAAGGATTGGCTTAGTGCATACGAATATTTACTATTTAAAGAGAACACCCATTTCTCCATAAGCCAGTAGAATATTTGTTGATTATTCATATGCCTGAAAAAGACATTTTATCTTTTCAGGGCATCAGGTCTCATCTTTCTTTGCCATTAGAATTGTAAGGATCTAGAGATAACTAATGTTTTATGCTACCCGTAACATACTGGCACATCTCATTTTATATATTAGATTCATTTTAAATAAGCAATTAGAGCTTGGTATTTATACCCCTGTGAATTCTGTAAGAAAATACATTTATGGAATGTATTTATCAGTTATGAAAATTGTTATCTCCATTCACAGTAGAGTCTGGGAGATGTAGAGGCTAATCTGAGGTTCTCAAAATTGTAGGCATTTGACAAACCTGTAGGGTGGTTTGGGACACAGCCTGGCATGTATAGGGTCCTACAACACTAAGAACAAAGCAAAAATGAAGCCAATGACATAAATATTCTTCCTTCCTTCCTCCCTCCCTCTTTCCTTTTTCTAAGATCTATTTACCAAGCCCCTACTCTGCATTAGGACTGTGGCTGGTGCTGTGAAAGCTTCTCTAGAGATTAAACCCAGCAGCAGAGGTGCAGGTAGTATGCAGGCTCATCCACAGTACTAGATTTTGTCAAACTGTTTTCCAAAGGGGTAGTGCCAGTGAAATTCTCCCATGAGCGATGCAGAAGATTCCTGTTTGTTCTACATCTCCACCAAATTTGGTTTCTGGTGGATACAAAATCCTATATTCTGACAGTTTTAACTTTGCATTGCCCCGATCACTAAGTTCTCATGATTATCGACCATTTGAGTTTTCTTTTCTGCACACTGCCGATTCACATCCTTTACCCATTTTTCTGCTGGGTTGATTTTAGGGATTCTTTATATAACCCGTACATGAATTTTTCCATATGTTTAAATCTCTTTCTTAGTTGCTCACTGGTCTTTCACTTGTTTACATGTCTTTTAATTTTAGAAGTTTCTAATTTTAACATAGTCAAATTTATTTGTCCATGTTTTTATGATTTTTGTACTTTGTTTAAGACATCCTATCTCAAGTGCATAAAATGTTTCCTTTAGATGTTTAAAAATTGTGCTTTACACATTTATGTCTTTAAGCCAGCCATAACTGAGTTTTGTGTATGGTATGATATAGAAACCTAATTTTCCTTTTTTTTTCCCTGTTGTACCTAAATCCATTAGTCAACCATTAAGTTTTCCCTAATCTGGCCTCTCATATATACCATGTTTTCATATATGTATGTATGGAACTGTTTCTAAATTTTCCATTCTGTCCCATCAGCATGTATGGCTAAGCTTTTGTCATTACTATGCTGCCTTGATTACCCTAGCTTCATAATAAGTTTTGATATCTATTAAGGTTAAATTCTGCACCTTGTTCTTCAAAGTTATGTTTTTTTTTTAACGTTTATTTATTTTTGAGACAGAGAGAAACAGAGCATGAACGGGGGAGGGGCAGAGAGAGAGGGAGACACAGAATCGGAAGCAGGCTCCAGGCTCCGAGCCATCAGCCCAGAGCCCGACACGGGGCTCGAACTCACGGACCGCAAGATCGTGACCTGAAGTTGGACGCCTAACTAAGCTACCCAGGCGCCCCAAAAGTTATGTTTTTTTAAGTTTTTTTTTAAAGCTTATTTATTTTGAGAGAGAGAGAGAGAACCTGCAGGGGAGGGGCAGAGAGAAAGGGGGACAGAGTATCCAAAGTAGGCTCCATGCTGACAGCAGAGAGCCCCAGGTGGGGCTCGAACTCACAAACCATGAGATTATGACCTGAGCCAAAGTCTGACACCTAACCAAGTGAGCCACCCAAGCACCCCTGAAGTTTATTTATTTATATTTAGAGAGACATATGCATGCGAGAGTTGGGGCAGAGAGTGAGGGAGAGAGAGAATCCCAGGCAGGCTCCATGCTGTCAGCACAGAGCCCAACATGGGGCTCCATCTCATGAACCATGAGACCATGATCTGAGCCAAAATCAAGAATCTGGATGCTTGGGGCGCCTGGGTGGCGCAGTCGGTTAAGCGTACGACTTCAGCCAGGTCACGATCTTGCGGTCTGTGAGTTCGAGCCCCGCGTCGGGCTCTGGGCTGATGGCTCAGAGCCTGGAGCCTGTTTCCGATTCTGTGTCTCCCTCTCTCTCTGCCCCTCCCCCGTTCATGCTCTGTCTCTCTCTGTCCCAAAAATAAATAAACGTTGAAAAAAAAAATTTTTTTTAAAAAAAAGAATCTGGATGCTTAACCAACTGAGCCACCCAGGCACCTCTTCCTCTTCAAAATCATCTTAACTATTTTGGGCTCTTTGCTCTTACATGTAAAATGTATAATACTTCATTGAACTGGTATCATCATCACAAGGATTTTATGCTACAGATTATGCAATTGGTTTTTACATACAAAGGTTAATTAGACAATATACAACCTTATCATTGGCAGCTTGGCTGCCAATTAAGTTGCATACACAAATTCTAAAAATGCCATACCCCAAAATCATGTCAAAAAATGATTTCTGGGGGCGCCTGGGTGGCGCAGTCGGTTAAGCGTCCGACTTCAGCCAGGTCACGATCTCGCGGCCCGTGAGTTCGAGCCCCGCATCGGGCTCTGGGCTGATGGCTCAGAGCCTGGAGCCTGTTTCTGATTCTGTGTCTCCCTCTCTCTCTGCCCCTCCCCCGTTCATGCTCTGTCTCTCTCTGTCCCAAAAATAAATAAACGTTGAAAAAAAAAAAATTAAAAAAAAAAAAATGATTTCTGTAAGGGATGCCTGGGTAGTTCAGTTGGTTAAGCGTTCGACTTCAGCTCAGGTCATGATCTCGAGGTTTGTGAGTTAGAGCCACACGTCGGGCTCTGTGTTGACAGCTCAGAGCCTGGAGCCTCTTCAGATTCTGTGTCTTTCTCTCTCTCTCTCTCTCTCTCTCTCTGCCCCTCCCTCGCTCACACTGTGTCTCTGTCTCTCAAAAATAAACATTAAAAAAATTTTAAAAAAACATTGCTGTATGACTTTGGTTGATTATGAATACTGACAGGCTTTGGGCCTTTCCTCAGAAAAAGACTCAGCCATCTCACTCTACTTTGTATAAAGCTCCCATCAGCAATCTGTGGCTAATTCTTTCCCCTCTGGATCAGTGTCAGTAGTTGGCAGCAGCTTCCATGCTTGCTGAAGACACCAGCAGAGGCCCCAGCACTGGCTTACTAGCCAGTGTGGGACATGAGACCGAAAAATGTCCCCTATCATCTACTCTACTCCCCTACCGCCTCCATGCTGCTTGCCCCTCAGAGTCCTCAACATTAATCGCACTTTTAGGATAGGATTTAAATTAGTCTTTGCACATTTGGAAACTTCAGGCTTGTCGCTGCCTCGATAGCAGATGTAGGAATCTTGCAGGGCTAAGATAATGTTATATGTATCTTTATACTCCTTTCACATATTTACTACATAACAGCGCTCAGAAATATCTTTTTAAAAATATAGTAACACAATCATTTAGAGCCACCATAGCTATCTCTGTCTTCATCAAATTCTGGGCATGAACTTTGAGCACATTTTATGTGTCAAGCATACTACTGAATACTTTTCATACATCTTTCCAGATTATCCTTATAGCAGTCTTGCAAGGTAGGTAATACAATCCCAAACTTGCAGGTGAGGAAATTGAATACCAGAGAAGTTATTGCCTAAGGAAGGTGCAGTAACTCACAGTAAGTGATGAACATTCAAACCCAGAAAGTTTCACATTCCAAAGTCCTTGCTCCTTCCTACAACACTTCAGACTATGTTAAAATCTTCTAGTTTAAAACAATAAACATAACTATTTGCATTTTAGGGATACTTACTTACAAATTGCTATATGCCTACATGGTGAACAATTCAATCATTTATTTGAAATGCATTAAGTGCTTATTATATGGCACTCTGCCTGGATATTCTTTTTTTTTTTTTAATGTTTATCTATGTTGAGAGAGAGAGAGCACCAACATGGGGAGAGGCAGAGAGAGAGAGAGAGAGAGCACGCACCAGATTGGGGAGAGGCAGAGACAGAGAGAATCCCAAAATCTGAAATCAAGAGTCAGACGCTTAACCAACTGAACCACCCAGGCGCCCCACGCCCTGGATATTCTTAAAAGCCACTCAAAATTAACCTGAGTGTCAACACACCCTGAAAAAAAGTTAGAAAAAGTGAAAATATCGAATTAGCTAGGACACATTACAAGTAAAACAAACAGAAATTCAAGATTCTCTGACTGATTACTTTGAGAGGCTGCAGATATGCTAACTACTACCAATTTTGCCAAAGAATTGTATATTGTCCTTTTGTCTGGTCTGAGTTGAAAATCCTAAGAATTTTAAACCATTCCAAAAGATTCTGTATATAAGTTGGGACAAATTCACAGGCTAGCTACCAATGTAGATATTTCCCACTACGTGAATTGTGCTACATATCATCAAGTGAGCAAAAGAGGTTTTAAAGTTGTACTACTGGTTAAGTCTACGGAAAGTATGGGGAGGGAGGAAATCTCTAATTCTAGTCAATAAAAAGTGAAAAGCCTGGTTCTCTTCATAGCCTTTGGGTAGCACAGTATGTGGATCTCTGAGCTTCGGTTTTCCAGTTTGTAAAAATGGAGATCATAACCGCCATCTCAAAAGCTCAGGTTGATTAAATGTGATCATGCATTTGAAAAGTACTTTGGAAATTGTAATGCATTTTTGCATTCAATTTGCAACTGAATGCATGCAACATTATTAGATAGAAGCATGATCATCAAAACACCTGTTTCTGGAGTTAGGCTTATACTAACTTATGAGTGAGCTAAAAAAGCAGGCTTCCTGCTCATTTTAGAATGGAAAAAAACCAGGGCAGGAGATGGGAATGGAAATGACAGGTTTCTAAGAAAAGGGTAAGATTAGAACAATAGAAGTTATTTCAAGTTTCCCTAAGAATGAGAGTAAATATATTTGAAACAATAAAACTTTTTATAGGGAGTAGTCTCTTTGTGGGGGATAGTAGAGATACTACCTTCCAAATTTCAGGACCACTCAAACTGTAAGAAAATAGTCTGGGGAGGTAATGTCAAAGAACCAAGACTTTCTGCTGTGTTTGGTTGAATTCCAAACTTCAATGGGATTTTAATCTATTGCATATCCAATGAGGAATCTGACTGTGGATAATACTGAAAAGAAATATTTGATGAGAAACAGGAGAGGCCAAAACTCACAAATCTTGTGAGGCCGCTCCTGATGTGATTCTATGTCAATAGACAGACTGGTTTACCCAGGGCCTTTCCCAAGCTCTCAATCTTTCAGTTACAGCTTGCTAACTATTGGAAATAAAAGAAAATGCATCATCTTAAATCATAAGCGTATGTAGAAAAAAAGAACCAATGGTACTGTAGAAATATGATTTATGGCTAAAAGGGTCTAATACTCTGGTGTGTCCTTCTTTGTTTTTAGACTCCTGAAAGTTTCAGCAGCACCCTAACCCTAAATTAAGTGCCTTAATAAAACCTCTGGTGAAAAACAGCCTTGGACTGTCAGCAAGATGCTTGTGGATTATTGTAAGTTGTGATTAGCAATTGTCCATTGGATTCGACGACAAAAACCACGAAACCAGCTCTTCCCCAACTCCAGCTATTTAAGTCAAGTAAGACAGAACAGAATGAACAACACATATTCTGAGCTGAAGCCTAGGAGGGGACATTCAAAAACCTGCCTTCCGGGCTACTGCATTCAATGTAGCTTGTGTTCTGCACTAAATCCTGGGCAGAGGAGGTGGTAGGGGCTGCCATCCAGCCTGTACTCCACTTTCAAGCTCTGTCCCTGGGGATGGGACTCTGTCAGCCAGCATGACGAGGAACCTTCTTCAAGTGAAAGGCCTCACGCCTCTGAAGGGCTGCAACAGCACAAGGCTAACTGACACAGAACTGTCACCTGGACTTGTGTGCCCTGTCTGGCTGACTCACTAGTGACTCCCTAAATGACTCACAACTCTTCCAATTTGTCCGGAGTAAGCCCTTCACATCATTCAACTACAAATGCTTGACAATCCACACCCTGACTCTGTCCATCACCCACTGTCGGGTAACGCCAAGGGTCTTTATCTTTAATTGGAAATAACATAAACACATCGTGATCCAGCAAGTCCCCAACCTGAGACTTTGAGCAATGGCGTTACACTCTGCTATACCTTCCTCACCTTCTTGTCCTCCAGCTTTGGCCCCAGTTGGATGGGAGCACGTGGAAGACGTTTCACAAGAGATCAATCCCAAGGATGATCTCTCTTTTCACTTTAGTGATATGCTGCTTCTGCTGGCACTGGATATTAGCATCTACGGCACGGCAGAGACAAAGCTTGAGATTTTTTATTTGTTTAAACAAACACTTGCATAGTGTTTAATATGTGTTAGGCAGGGTTCTAAGTGCTTTCTTTGCAAGCATTAAGTCCTCACCAGTCATCATTCATCCTTTACATGTGTGAAAGCGGATGCACACAGCTAGCCAAAAAAAGAAAAAAGCAGAACCAGGAATCAAGCTAGGCAGTCTAGACCCAGAGTCCATTCTCTTATCTAGACTGTCTGCTGTAGTCGCTGCTCTAGCCGCAACAAAACAAGTACCTCTGAAGAATATATTTTCCAATACTTCCACCCAGTGAACAACATCCTAAAGTCTTTGAAAAATACATACTGTGGTCCTTAAAACCAGATATAATACCTAAATTTTTCAAAATATGTTTAATATCATATCAAAAGAGCATATTAGAATGCAACGTTCTCAACTATGGTAAGCAAAGACCAGGTTTGCTTTGCATTCAATAACAACAACAAAAACCCCACATATTTTCTGCAGTCAAATCTGAAATACAGTAAAAACCTTGGATCGTAACTTGTTCTGCAAGTGTTCCCCAAGACAAGCAAACATTTGTAATAAATTTTAACTTGATAAACAAGCAATGTCTTGCAATATGGGTAGTACATGTTGCCGAACGTCACGTGATCACAGCTGAGCCAATGGTTTCTTGAAATTTGCTTTGCTACATGAGTGCTGTGGGTTACAAGCATGTTTCCAGAACGAATTATGTTTGCAAACCAAGGTTTTACCGTATTTTAAAGCAAAGTGAAATGCTCACCCTGAGCTCCCCACTTTCCAGAACCAAGTGATGCAAAAATCCCATATTCTTCACAAAAATCTGACTTGTCAGAGAAGACATTCAGCACCTTTTCTCTTCAATTCTTCTTTGTAAATTCAGGTAACAAAGTTTATGAAGTGCAAAAATTTCAATTGCGTTTAAAAAGGAAAGGGAGGGGGTAAGTCTTTAACCAGGACTTCCCACAAAGTTTACTCTTCAGAGTCACAAGCAGCTTCGCCAGTTGGAAGAAGGAAACTAGAATACTACTTCTTAGATACACGTGCTCTTAACTTTTCTAAATGAAATTTCCAGGACACAGGAACTTAACGCTCATTACATCAGTACTCAGAAGGAACTTCTAATCATCATCAGATACATGTGTGTGTGAATTCATGTATGTATGTGTAAATATATACATTTTATATGGTTGTAATTGGCTAGGTTGAAGCATACTGCAAATTATGGCCAACTAAGGATCAACTTTATAAACTAAGAATGGCTGGTTAATTAACTAACTTCTGGCTCCTCCAAAATTCAGAAGGGTGGATTTTTTAGCCTAATGGATTAAAAGCGTTAAGTGCTAGGTACTTGCTGAGAGCACATCTGGAATCACTTTATCCCGAAACTGTTGTATAATGAGGTGCTAACATAGCCAACTATGGCTCACCCCCCACCGAAATGAGTGTGTATGCCCTGGACTTAACCCCTTTTCAGTAGCAAGTTCAAATTCCAGAACAGCTTGTCCAGGGATCATGTTGGCAGGAATGTGCTTGTCTTGGAAACCTATAGACCAAAATATGCTCATCCTTAAGAAAAGTGGATCCTGCAGATAACAGAGACTGGCCAATCGGTGTTCTCAGACATCTCAGAACTGCCGGTTCTCCTACCCTCACCCTCTTTCAACATCAAGCCCATCTTCTCTTCAGCACTACTTGTGACACAAAAGACAAGAAGCAAAAAGTTGTAAGGGGTCCTAACAAAATACCAGACCAAGACATTTGGGGAGAGGCACTTTTGAAAGAAGAGCAATTTTTCACAATGTCACTGATGAAGCATGTGAATTTACCATAGATTCTATGGTTGTCAATTCACAAGTTTTCTGGTGGAAATCAATGCATCTAATAGCTGCATAATTAGATTTATTAATTCCCATGACATGACATTCTAAAGTGGAACGAGAAGACAGGAGACCTGGGTTCTACCACCAGTCTTCCCACTAATCAGTAGTGCAACCAGGGATGTTATATTCCAGCCTCAGCTGCTTCCCTTCATAAAATTAGTCAAATCTCTAAAACCCCTTCCAATTCAGAATCTTACACTCAACCTTTTATATTGAACCTCATATACATGTATATGTGTAAATATATATATGTGTATAAGTATATATATATTATTCATATTATATATATATATATACACACACACATACATACATATACATACATACATATATGGAAAAAGAGAGGGAGAGAGACAGATGCCGAACAACCTATTGAAGAGTAAGACAGGCATAAAAATCCAGATGCTGCTCTATCCCATTCAGACAATTCTTTGTTACCATTTCTTCCTCATACAGGCTACATGGCGTGCTCACTGAGACAGGCCTTGACTTCCCATCACTTTATGCCCTCCGGTCTCTCATTTCCTTCCCACTTCTTTTAAAAGCTTTTTTTTAATGTTTATTTATTTATTTTAGAGAGAGCACAAGCAGGGAAGGGGCAGAGAGAGGGAGAGAAAGAATCTCAAGCAGGCTCCATGCTGCCAGTGCAGAGCCTGACACAGGACTCAAACCCACGAACCACGAGATCATGACCTGTGCTGAAATTGAGAGTCGGCACTTAACCGACTGAGCCACCCAGGCGCCTACCTTCCCACTTCTTAACCACCATCACACCAAAAGAGGTATAGTGCAGAAATTTGCAAAACTGTAAAACCATGCCATCCTTCTCCCTAAATGTTTTTATTTTGAGAAATACAGCTATTTTCACTTTAAAATGCTATTTATGGGACACATGGGTGGCTCAGTTAGTTGTTTCCAACTTCAGCTCAGGCCATGATGTCATGGTTCATGAGTTCAAACCCCACATCAGGCTCTGCACTGACCATATGGAACCTGCTCGGGATTCTCTGTCTCTCCCTCTCTCTCTGCACCTCCCCAGTCTCCCCCCACCCCCCCCCACCCCCTGAAACTCTCAAAAAAATAAACAAACTTAAAATAAACAAACAAATAAATAAAATGTTCTTTATGTTAGGGGCACCTGGGTGGCTCTGTTGGTTAAGTGTCCAACTCTTGATTTCAGCTCAGGTCATGATCTCAGGGTGGTGAGATCGAGCCCTGTGAGTTGTGCTCCAAGCTGCATGCAACCTGCTTAGGATTCTCTCTCTCTCCCTATCTCTCTCTGCCCCTGTCCCTCCCCCAGGCTCATGCTCTCTCTCTCTCTCTCCCCCCAAAAATGAAAAAAATGCATACATACATATATACATACGTACATGTTATTTATATCAGCATATTATTTTTTAATGAATTAAATGTTTAAGTTTCTAATATGGTAAATATTAACAGATATAACTCACCTGAACAAACCCTTTGTGGTCTTCCATAATTTTTAAAAGCTTAAGAGGGGAGGGGTCTTAAGACCAGAAAGTTTGAGAACAGCTAGTGCAGTGGTTAAGATCACAAACCCCCGGGGTGCATGGGTGGCTCAGTTAGTTGAGTGTCCAATTCTTGATCTCGGCTCAGGTCATGATCTCACGGGTCATGAGATGGAGCCCCACCTCAGGCTCTGCGCTGACAGCATGGAGCCTACCTGGGATTCTCTGTCTCCCTCTCTCTCTCCCTTCCCGATGCTCAAGCACATGCAAGTTCTCTCTCTCCCCTCCCTCTCTGTCTCAAAGTAAATAAATAAAGTTAAAAAAAAAAGAGATCACAAACTCCAGATCCAAACTGAGTTCAAATCCCACTTTTATCACCTAGGAGCTGTGTGACATTGGGGACAGTTGCTCAACATCTCTGTGCCTCAGTTTCCTCAACTATCAAATGGGGATAATAATAACACAGCTTACCTCAAAGGATTGTCCTGAGGCTTAAATAAGCTGGTACCTGTACTGTACTTAGAACTATTGACATTATCCATCACTCTCTTTGGTGTCCTTCCCTTCCTCTTCACTACTTCCATTCCCTTGTTCTCCCTCTTTCTCAGTCTCTCTCTCCTTTTTGCTTGGTTTGGTTTGATTGATCTGGTCTGGTCTAACTATTGCAGCCTCTGCCGTAGGGCCAGCAAGCAGCTGTACCTGGCACTGCTCATGCGAGGGCTAAAGGTGTAGCTGCTGGGTCCCCGCTCACAACCGCCACTCCCCTTCCCCTGTGCTGGGGCAGCCAGTTGTACTTTGAGTTTGCCCTTCACAGAAGCTCCATCAGCAAAAGACAACTGGAAAATCAAAGCAAGCGACGCTAAATTTTTTAAAACATGCTATGTCAGGTGAATTAAAATGTAAAGGAGAAACTTTAGCCTTAGGAATAATCAATGAAACAGAAGAAGGAAGTAGAGAGAAAATGCAAGCAATTACACTCACTCTTTAAAAGAAAACATGGTATTTACCCAACCTCCTTTGACATTTTGACCTATTATTTTTCATTGCCTTCCAACACCCCTCATTCCCCAAGAACATTCAAGCCACCAACTTGTTTAAATATTCCGATGAACCAGATTCCCATCATATGCAGGTGACTGATAACCATTTAACCTTGGGGGGGGGGGATGTCTTTGAGC
Organism: Lynx rufus; assembly: GCF_022079265.1. NCBI lineage: Eukaryota > Metazoa > Chordata > Mammalia > Carnivora > Felidae > Lynx > Lynx rufus. The sequence continues at coordinate 73,538,124 of NW_025814889.1, read as the reverse complement.
TTTACTAATCAATATATAATCATAATGCCTTGGTTTTTTTTTTTAAGTTCATTTATTTATTTTGAGAGAGAGAAAGATAGAGAGGGGGAGGGGCAGAGAGAGAGAGAAAGACAGAAAATGCCAAACAGGCTCCACGAGGTCAGTGCAGAGCCGGACCAGGGGGCTGATCTCACGAACTGTGAGATGATGACCTGAGCCGAAAACAAGAGCCAGAAGAAGGGCACCTGGGTGTCTCGGTCGGTTAAGCGACCAGCTCAGATCATGATCTCCCGGGTTCGTGAGATGGAGCCTTGCGTCAGGCTCCCCACTGACAGCGTGGAGCCTGGTAGAGATTCTCTGTCTCCCTCTCTCTCTGTCCCTCCCTAGCTTGTACTCTCTCCAAGTAAATAAATAAACTTAAAAAAAAAAAAAAAAGAGCTGGATACTTAACTAACTGAGCCACCCAGGCACCCCCATAATGCCTTGTTTTTATACTAGTCTTCTAATCTATTAAGTATTTTTACATAAATTTTCCTTTAATTCTTGATAATCAGCATGCTATTATTCTTTCTGTAGGGTTTAGGAAACTGAGGCTCAGAGAAGTTTCCTTCTGTAAAAGGAAACTTCAGACCCAAATTTGCCCAAGACCACAAAACTTCGAACTGACAGAAATTAAACTGGAGTACAAATGAAAGTGGAGGATTTTTGAACCCAGGGGGCGTGGAAGAGATCTTGAGGAAGAAGGGGTGGGGTCTGCTGGGGAAAGGTGGGACTGGACTATTTTTGTCAGGGGGTTACCGCTTAAGCAAATCTGTGCCACGGTGGAAACAACCTCTACTGATTCCCCAGGGCTTTTCACAGCTTTTTCATTGCCTCCATAACTCAAGCTATACACTCTTTAAGAACTTCAAGATTTACCTTTATTTTTTTATATACTAACTTGCACAGACTACCTTGGCAATACTGGTCTAAGGAGGAGTTTAAAAAAGGTATGCTAGTATGTTTTATATTTGGGCTGCTTCTGAATAAAGTGTTTGTAAATTGAGAACTGTCTGTATTGCACGTGTGATGTCATTAAATATAGATTTGGACATTCCAAAACCATCTGGCATTTGTCCTTTACCAACATTACTGAGAATCTGAGTTTCTCAATCATGCAAGCTTAAAATGTACAGCCAAATCTAATGAATGTCAAACTTGTGCAGTGACTCAAGTTGATTAGAGCACTTGTACACAGAAAAAAACTAAGATTCACAAAGGATTGGTTGGGGGGGAATATTCACTTTAAGGGAAACAAAGAGGAGTCCTTTTGAACCATCAGTTCTTCTGAATATGTTTAAATTTGCATTAATTTAAACACAACTGTTAAGGAAGAAAATTTTATTCTATATGAGATAACAGACATCTGAAATATGTGATGCTGGGGTGCCTGGGGGGCTCAGTCAGTTAAGTGTCCGACTTCAGCTCAGGTCATGATCTCATGGTTCGTGGGTTCGAGCCCCGTGTTGGGCTCTGCGCTGACAGCTCAGAGCCTGGAGCCTGCTTCAGATTCTGTGTCTCCCTCTCTCTCTCTCTGACCCTCCCCTGCTCGCTCTCGGTCTCTCTCTCAAATACAAATAAACATTTGAAATGTGTGATTTTTTTTTTAAGTTTATTTATTTTGAGAGAGATAGAGACAGCGTAAGTGGGGAAGGGGCAGAGAGAGAGGGAGAGAGAAAATCACAAGCAGGCTCCACAATGCCAGTGCAGGGCCCAACGCAAGGCTCGAACTCACAAAACCGTGAGATCATGACCTGAGCCAAAACGAAGAGCTGGACACTTAACCAACTCAGCCACCCAGGCACCCCAAATATGATGTTCTTTGCATGTAAAAGAACTAAGCAATCTGAAATATTTTTTAGTTAACAGTGACATAGTTAGGCCAATAAAAGTGTTCTACCTATTCTTTTTCATTTATCAGTTCTGTCCAAAAAAACTTTCTGCAGTCATGAAAATGTCTATTTCAATACCGTCCAATAGGGTACCCACAAGTCACATATAGCTATTGAGTACTTGAAAGATATATATACATACATATATATACATATAGTTAATGCTATAAGGAACTTGATTTTTAATTTTATTTAATTTTAATTAATTTAAATTTAAATAGCTTTGTGTGGCTAGTAGATGTGCATTGGACAGAGCAGTAATAAGGTCCCCTTCAGCAAAAAAATCCTATGATTCTATCATTCTAAGGATCCCAAATTGCGAGGTCAGGATTAAGCCTATGGTTATTAAACCTCTGACCATTAATTGGGTCCTGAAATAAAATTGGCTAACTAGACACAAAATTTTTCAGTTGTTTTTTGTTCTTATTTAACATCAAAAAACTATAACATGCAAAATAACAAGTGGGCCAATGGCATATACACCCACTCAAACAAAATGTGTATCCCTAGCCCTGGGTAGTTAACATCTAGTGGTAAACATAGATAAATGTATACAAAATACAAGGAAAAGTAAGAAAGAAGGGAAGTTGGATGAGTTCACTACAGACCAAGAATGGACAGAGGCTATGTTCCCCATGCGTACATTGGTCTCCTGGTTTCCGTTAAATCCCAACTCAGTATATTTTTACAAGAAGGTGGAAGGAAGAGGGGTGCCTGGGTGGCTCAGTCAGTAAGTGTCCGACTTCAGCTCAGGTTATGACCTCAGGGTTCATGAGTTCAAGCCCCACATTGGGTTCTGTGCTGACAGCTCAGAGCCTGGAGCCTGCTTCAGATTCTGTGTCTCCCTCCCTCTCTGCTCCTCCCCCACTCACACTCTGTCTCTCTCTCAAAAATAAACACTTAAAAAAAATTTTTTTTAATAAAAATAAAAGAGAAGGTGGGAGGGAGGGAGGAAGAGAAGAAGGAAAGAAATCCATAGTATCTTCTTATTGAACGTATCCAACATTCATGTTTCTTTTGGAAATTTCCTTTTCACTTTGCATTATGTCATCGACCATTTCAAGGGTATTCACTTCTCAAGCACATTTCAATCAATATATATTTATCAAACACTGACAACTGAAGAGTCTCATCCTCATTTTCCTGGAGGTTTTACTATTTACTAGGGGTTAAAGGTATTTGAAGACAAACCCTTCCAAGAAAAACAAGTTCCTAAGTAAAATATTTCAATAATATTCCATGTAAGAAAAATGTAATAATACTGCCCTGGAATGCATGATTTCTTCATAAGTTTCTTTTTTAAATTGTGTGTGGTTTTCCACCCCAACTAAATTTAGACATCTCTTCAAAATAAACTTCAGGAAGGCTAAATAAATAAAAGGGGGGGGGAGGGAATTCCACCAAAATGTACATTTAATATTTCAGGACAATTATGTTTGTTAATGGGAAATTTCCACACCGTAGTGACCACTAGCATGGGATTAATCTCCAACAGTCTGGCTTCAAATTCCAGTTCCTCCACCTACAAACTGGATGGCCTTGGGCAAGTTATCTAACTTCAATTTCCCGACCTCTAAGGAATGAGGTAAGGTGTATTAATAACCCCCACCATACAGTGTTGATGAATTAAATACTCACGCATTTATAAATAACTTGAAATAGCACCTATCCCAAGCAGTGCACGAACATTAGCTATTCTTTTTAATTACAGTAATTCTAATTGCAGAAACCTATGGGAAAACAATATACATAGTTCCGGCACAAAAGTTAAAACCAAAGTGGAAAAGGCATCTAGCAAGTTCAGCAGCTTTTGCCTCGAAGTGGAAATGAGAGGAAAAGGCCCCAGAAGAGGCCTTGGGGAAACCTCAACAGAGCAAACCCACAAGGATGCCTTCCCAGGCAACGCATTTGGTAAACAAAGATCTTAACTTTCTAATTCAGGCTAGCTTTTTTTTTTTTCTTTTTATATTGTTTCCAAGTCTTTGATGGAACTTGAGGAAAAGGAAAAGGTCACAATTACTCGAAAGAACCTAAAAGGACACGAGAGATGAAACAGTAGGGAGTACTTCTGTAATAGATGTTTCCTTGCAAGAGCAGCGATAAGGGCGGGGTGTCTGTGTAATGTCTAATCAACACAGGAGAAGGGTAAGAGGAAATCTTTGGTATGCCAATTCCAAAAGTCGTCACGGGGGAACCATCTGGAACCAGCTGCACGACAACCCCCACGTCCACCGAAGCCTCAAGGGTCTCCTGGTGGGTCTGCGGGTTTAAACGGACAAATACCGGTGCCTGTGGGTCTCCCAGGCCACGGATGATGGCCCAAAGCCGCACCCTTCCTTCTGTCCGTCTGTCCCTCTCTGCCTCCCTCCGGTGCCCGCTTTCCAGCGCCGCGGCTGTCCACGTCAGGAGCCACGTACACAGGCACAGACAGACTCCAACAGGGCGTGACTGTTTCCCACATTGCGATCTCCCAAGCGGGGCATCCCCCAGCCGCCCGGCGCGTTCGCGAAAACCCCGCAGGACCTCAGCCCCCCTGTGGCTTTCCTCAAAGCACCCCGGAAGAACCCTGCCGTTTGAGGGCTATCTAGGTTTCCCCGTCGCAGGCAGGCGCTGGGCTCGCCCCCGGCGAGCGTGGCCCGCGAGCACTGCCCGCGAGCGCACGGCAGCCGCCCAGCAGGCCCCGGCCACGCGGGAGGGGCCTCCGCACCTCCGACGTCCTCCTCCACCCGCCTGCCCCGCACATCCCTCCTCACTCTCCGCACCGTCCTCGCCCCTCCCCCGCTCCTTCTCCTCCACTGCACACTCGCTCCTCACCCCGTCGCTTCCCCGCCCGGGGCTCGGGAGGCGGCGCCTGGTGAATCACCGTCACGTGGGCCCCGGGTGCGCAGAGGCGGGCTGCGCCTCGGCGGCTCTGGCGCTCCGCGCCTTAGTGGAAAATTCCCGGAGACCTACTGGGGCTGCGCGCCGGAGGCCCCGCCCGCCGTCGCTTCCCTCCTCGCTGCCCCCCTGCCCCCGTCTTCCGGCCGCGGCCCGGCCCCGCCACTGCAGAGGTTCCTTTCTCACCCGGGAGCCGCGCTGCGCAAGCCCCGCCCGCTGCAGCCCCCGGGCTGGCGCCGCCCGCGCCGCTCGCCCTCGGGTTGGCAGCCCTCACTTCCTTCGCGCCCCTCCTTGGGGCTCCGAGCCGCGGCGCGGCCTTGCCCCCGACCTTGTGTGTAGCCGGCTGGCATCCTGAGAAGCCAGGAGCGGCGTCCTGGCGCCTCCGCCTTCGCCGCTGGGGCGCCGCAAGCCCCCTCAGTCCCGCCACCCCAGATCCGCATGACACGCCCTCCCCCCACCTCGGGTGGAGTGAAAGACAAAGGGAGAAGCCGGTTCCGATGGGCGTCTTGTCTTCCACTCAACGCACTGCGTCGTCGCTCAAACAAAGCACGTACTCGGCTCGATTTTTACTTACCCCTACTTAACCACCAGGCAAATAAAAGTTATTTTCCCTTTCCCATAACATTCCTCACTTGGTTTTTCCAACCACGAATGAAATTTATTCCTGAGACAGCAACTTTGGAGAGTTCGTTGACCTCATCCACCCAGGGGTGACAAATGGCTACACAATGACATTATTTCACTCAAAAGGGGTGTGTTATGCGCGTGGTTCACCTCAAGAAAACAAATAACGTTTAACGGTTTCAGCGACTGGTTGGTTCTGGACTGTCCTTTTGGGTGGAAGACACTGAATGGGGTGGGGGGTTGAGAAGTGGTATCAGCGCCAGTTGTCCCAAAATGGGGTTACTTGGAACTGGATGCAGGCGTCTTAATCAGACACAGGGTGCCAAAGATTTCAGCCAAAACTGGGAGTTTTACCTGAGTAAGGATTCCAGAACCAAGCTCAGATATGCTTTTCATCTAAGAACCAGAATTACAGGTATGTTAATGTTAATAAACCCCTATTTGAGTATCTTAGCCTTGGGCAAAGAAAGTTTCAGAAACTCACTGAAGGCCGAGAACGAACGAATGTAAGTCCATTGTGGCCTAAGAGTGTTTTAAGCAGAACTCATCATTCAGTTTCTCTTTGGACAAGAAAACAGACCACTAACAAGCATAAAAATAAAGGTATTTTTAAATCGCCTTATTTTGGAAAATGTTAAGAGTCTGAAAATTTTAATTTTCAAAAGAACGGAGCATGGTATACTATTCGATAAAACATAAATCTTCTCTTTACTAAGTATATGCCCATGTTGTCTTGTCTTCTAGCTTAATTCTTGATTCTTAGTGAAAACTTGGCACGTTCTAAATAACCTGGAAGCATGTACGTGAGAATTCACGTCTGCGATTTTGCTTTCACATTTCACTTCCAAGCTACTTATTGCTAATTAGCAGGTGTCAGTGCAAGAAATATGGTCAATAAATCCTTCATCTTTCTGCAGTGTGTTCGTTCACATCCATTATTATACACCACACCTAGCAAAATAGACCATCCTAGGGTCACATGAAAAGGCCAATGGGTAAATACCACAAAAAGGTCATTAGTCAAGCCATTCCTTCCCCCTTTGCTTGGGGAGATGAGAAAAACAGCGTACTGATACTCTGGTAAGTTCTACAGTCCTGATGGAATTGAATACATTTATACTAAAATATCTGTAAAATTCTCTAATTTTTTTTTCATTTTTAAAGTTGAGTTTCTGTGGGCACCAAGATTTTCCTTTTCTGACTGAAAAAATGAGGTGTGTACTTAACACAATGGTAATGCTTCCAAACATATGTCTTCACGATATACATCTTATGTTTGTTATGTATGACTATGTTACCTAATTCTGGTCATTTCGACCTGAGACATCTACAGCAGTACTTCCAGGGAATGTTATTTCTCATAATAAAATTGACTCACGGAACTGACATTCCTTTCCTTGTCAGTGGATGTGGCCCTGTCTGCATATGACCCCTGAAACCACTGCAGTCAACATGTGACCATGATAGGGGACATCTCCAGCATGTCAAAGATGTCAAAGTGAAGAAATGGTGAGCTGTTAATCTTTGAGGAGTTTATCAAGGCCAAGAATTAACCCTATGACTGCCCTGTCCATGGACTTCCTGTTATATGAAATAGTATATGAGTCCTTATAACTTAAACCATTTTTAATTGCATATTGTGTTTCTTGCAATAAAAGGTTTTCTGCTGCTCACAACATCTCCGTGGTGGCCAGCCTCCAGGATAGCCCTAACCATCCTCACCTCCTGGCATTCACATCTTGAATAGGGCTTGCCAGTCAGGCCATCAGATAACTACAGACCTAGCTGTCAGCTGACAGCAACCTCATAGGAGACTTCAAGCCAAAACACAAAATTGAAACATGCCTAAAGTCACCAGGGTGCTCACAATTAATAGTATTGCTTTGGGCTTGAGAGCTGTCTTACAAAGATAAAATAAATACAACACTTCATTTATTGATCCCCTACTAAAAACAGAATGCCAAGAATAAAATACACCAAATGATAAGAAAAGGAAAAAAAGGGGTAAAGAGTTGAGTGAGGAATTTGTTGAGGAACTTGGGAAAGGCAAATGCTAAGAAATATGTAAGTCATTGGAATAAAGGGAGGGCTGTGGCTGGGGAAGGGTATTTCCTCACAATGCTAATATCAGGACCAGAATTTTGAATAATACTGTCCAGACAAGAATGTCAGCCTCTGTACATTGCAAAAGGTCATATTAATTAGGTGAAATGAAGCCATTAGAAAGCAAGTCTTGGGATCAGTTCTCACACTGGCTTACAGAAGACTGGGTTCAAGAAAAACCTGCCCTTTTCCACCATCAAGCTATTGCAACAGATGTTTATTCAGTTTCTTATTTCCTAGGCACTGAGTTAAATATACGAATTCACTAATTCACAGAACTCCTTCTGTATATCAGGTGCTGTTCCAGGCACTAAAGATTCAGTGATTAGCAAAACAAAGGACTTTTCCTCTTGGAGTTATTTCACAAAGGGGTCTGGCAGAGAGGCAGGAAGGGGGAGATCATAAGCAAATAAACAAATGATCAAATAATATGTTTTCATACCATGAAAAAAATGCAATCAAAAATAACATAGGACAGTGGTGAAATGGAGATTTCATGCAAGGGGCAACTTTTGCTAGGGAATGGTCAAGGAAGTTTTTTCTTTCTTTGTTTTTTGAGGAAGTAACATTTCAACTGAGACCTAAGTGATGAGAAGACCACCACACAGATCCAGGCAAGGAGATTTCTAGGCAGAAGAAAGAGCAAGAGCAGAACCCTGAAAAAGGAATAACTTAGAGTGTTTTAGGGACAGAAATAAAATCAATGTGGCTAGTATGTGGGGAAAAGAAAAAGTGGTAGGAGGTAAGGTTGAGGAAGTAGGCAAGGGCACAACCAGGCAATGCCATGGTGAATGAGAAATATGGAATTTTATTCTGGTTGCAAAAAGCAGTCACTGGAGGGCCTTAAGTAAGGGAAATAATTTATCCCTCTAAGCAAGGGATTTTATTTATATTCTGAGATCTTTCCAACTGCTGGGGGGGGGGGGAGAATGAACTGTGAGCACCAAGAATGGAAGCCCAGAGATGAGTTAGACCGTGGCTTTTGCAATGATTCAGGAGAGAGGTGACTAGGACCAGAGCAGTGGAGATGTAAGAAGTGGCAGGATTCTGAATTTATTTGGAGGCAGAGCCCTCAAGATTTGCTGATGGATTGGCTATCTGAGGAAAAGAAGGGCTCATGATGACTCCCTGGTCTGGGGCCTAAGGCCCCATGAGGAAGTCATGCATGGTGGTGTTACTCTTCTAAATCATAAAAATGGGAGAGGAACAGTTTTGCTAGGGAAATCAAGAGTTCTGCTTGGGCCAGTAATGGATGAGAGAGATGCCCTATAGATACACTAGATAATATGTTTCCTCCTGGTCCTAGAAAACCTCACAAACTCTTTACTCCTCCATTTATTCATTCGACAAAGTATTGTCAGGCACTGTTCTGGGTGCTGGCACTAACAGTGATCAAAGCAGACTGTTAACCTTAAAAATAAAACTGCCAGTTATTTTACCAGCAAAAATGGGTTTATTTGGGAATGGCAGAGAATTACAATCCAGGACAGGCAAGCCAAGGCAAAACCATAGGCAAGTCCAACAAACAAAAGAGAGGAACCTTATTTTATGGAGAAGAAGGAGGAAGTTGGGAGGGGTTGTTTTGAACAAAAGTCCATTGGAGAGAAGCAAGAGTTCAAGTGATGACAGTTTCTCATCGGCTGAGTTACAGGGGTGGTTAACCTCTTATAGAAGATGCAATGTACTTCTTCTCATGTTGGGGCCTGTAAATGATGATTCTTTCCTGTTGAGAATTCTTCTGTTTGGTCTGTAATTGACAATTCTTCTCCGTAATTGTCACTGAGTGGTACCAGCACCCCCTACCAACCTCCCCTTCTAGCATCCCCAATCCATATAGTAAAGTTTTCATTTATTACTTTTCACAAGATTAAATTCCAGCCTTCAGGAGCTTCCATTCTAGTGAGGGAGCTAAACACATAAATAGGTAAATAAACAAATATAATTCAGTTAGTGATTATAGAGAAAAAAACTTACTTAATTCATCCATCTACTCAGAAAGGACCTTCTCTTTACAAGCGACTAGGCTGGGTATGATTAGCCAGATTCTACCCTGAAAAGACACTAACATAAACTCTGGTACATAGACATCACAAAAAGAAGTCCCACAAAACATACTTCTAAAGCACGAAGTTCAAAGTACAATGCGATCAATTTCAAATGATAGCATCAAATAAAGAAAAATTAATGAAAGGTGTGGTATTCAAGCTGAACCTCAAAGGAAAGATAGAGTTTGGACATACGGTAGTGGCAGGGAGCTGCCTACCACAAGGAATACTAAGGGTGGGGGCTATAAATATAGGCCACGGCCAGATCAAAGAAAGCCACGAAAGCCCACCTGAGAATGAAACTCCATAGTTGGAAATGGTAGGGTAGAAAGAAGTAAATATCTCAGCCCACTTGAGGCAAAGTACAATGCTGGATAAATAGAATTTTGAGGAACATCTTAAAGGTCAGTTGTTTAACAACTGGTTGGGAAAGTTAACTCCTTATGCCCTCAGGAAACAAACCCCTGGTGTTTTGTCAGGTGATAATGGTCAAATAATTCTACAGAAGAAAACTACCTATCCTCACTAGAAAGTTCTAACACCCTACCTTGACAATGCATTTCTGAAAATCCACAGCTGGGGCGCCTGGGCGGTTCGTAGGTTGAGCATCCGACTCTTGATTTTGGCTCAGATCATGATTCTAAGGTTGTGGGATGGAGCCCTTTGTAGGGCTCTGAGCTGAGTGTGGAGCCTGCTTAAGATTCTCTCTCTCTCTCTCTCTCTCTCTCTCTCTCTCTCTCTCTTCCTCTGCCCCCCCCCTATAAAATAAAAAATGAAAATTAAAAAAAGAAAATCTCGGGGCGCCTGGGTGGCGCAGTCGGTTAAGCATCCGACTTCAGCCAGGTCACGATCTCGCGGTCCGTGAGTTCGAGCCCCGCGTCGGGCTCTGGGCTGATGGCTCAGAGCCTGGAGCCTGTTTCCGATTCTGTGTCTCCCTCTCTCTCTGCCCCTCCCCCGTTCATGCTCTGTCTCTCTCTGTCCCAAAAATAAATAAACGTTGAAAAAAAAAATTAAAAAAAAAAAAAGAAAATCTAAAGTTGACAACCGATATTTGTGACTATTTTTCTGTCTCAGGTTTGCTTTTAGTAATGCATGGTGCCACACGCATTTTAACTGAAAGCGTAACAGCAAAAACCTAAGCACATCAGGCCTCCATTGGAAGTCACTTGACTTAGCAGATAGACCTCAGATCGGCCTTTGAAAAACAAGACATTTTTCAATAAAACAATAAAAGAACAGATGTTTCAGTACCTCCCCCTCTTTTTCTCTTTTTCGTCATTTACTGTTCAGGTTCTTATACAGAAGTCAAAACAAGATTACAGCCCTCTCCCCCCAACATATGCACTAACACACACACACACACACACACACACACACACACACACACCCTGAATTTTGCAGGTTCGCCTAAGTGTGTGTGGCAGTACAAACCACCAAAAAGTCCAAAGGACAAGAGATCCAGCTGTGAGGGTGCACCTTGCCAACCATAACCACAGACCCTGAGGGCTTCCTTAGCACATCTGACTGGGCAAAGGGACTCACCTGGATGAAAAAGTGGTTTCAAACCTTTTGATTTTTATCAGTTGAAACCTGATATAAAGAAACTTGCAGGGAGTCCTCTCTAACCCACCACTAAGATTGCTCTCCTGACAAGAAGAGTTGATTGGTGTTATTAGGGAAAGAATGTGGAAGAAAGGTAAGTTTTTTCAGTCCTGATTGTGTGTCAGATGCCAAACCTGCCTTGGGGAAGTTCACCATCTCCCCGGGGAGAGCAGACTACAAACAAACACCAACAATTTTGAGTACAAGACAGCACAGGTTTAAAAAGTCCAGCACCACATGGTTGAGAAAAGAGTTCCTGCAGAAAGAGGGGGCAGCCTGAGGCTCCGTGACTAAGCCTCGGGTGATGGTGAGGGCAAGTTGGGCACTAAAGCAAGAAAGCATATTGTTTCTGTGAGACTGGTCTGACCACCAGAAGGGGTGGAGAACATAGGAGTGCAACGGGGAAATCGGGTCCTCCCTTGTCAATCACGAACACTGGTGCAGGCCCAGGGCATCCGCAGCCTCACGTGCCACGGAAATAGACAGCTGTACAGATTTCCTCAGGAAAACATTGAAAGCAAAAATTGTGATCACACCCAACCCTTTCCTCTATGCCCTGCCCAATCTCTCCCACGTCCCCAAAAGGAAGACAGCAGTAGGTCAAACTCGTTTGTTTATTCATTCATTCAACAAGCATTTCTCCTAAGGGGCCTTTGTTTCCAGCAAGGGATGGACTCTTGCCTTTCGGCAGCACAGAGTATTCCGCAGCGAAGGGGCCCCCTAGTTGCCTGGCTCAGCAAGACCACATCACCACTGGAAGGGAAGGACGGGCTCAGTCGGGAGAAAGTCTTCCAGACTAGCATTCCAGTGGAGGCAGCGCCTTTGTAAATACGAGGGAAGAAAGGCGAGGTGAGAAGTGCTCTCAAATTGGGCCTGGGGGTGGTGGAATGAGTGAAATGTGTCTGCGAAAGGAAAACTGGGAACTCCTACACCTTCTCAGAAGAGCGGTTCCCCCACCCCGGAGGCCCATCTGGGATCCCCTTTCAAAGGGTCTCTGGCTTGCTGGTCGGCATGTAGTTTTTCCCCTACTAGGGTTTTCCACGTTGATACAAAAAGGATAGACCGACATGGAGCTGGCCCCACCAGGCTAGTTTTGAAGAGTGAAAGCAGGTCTAGACGGAGAAGAAAGAACAAGAACAGAAATCGACCATGCAGACAACGTTGCTGCGTTAGTCCAAGTTTGCGAGAGAAAAACCCCAAGTAAATCACAAAATAACAGGCAGGAGAGAGTTGGGTGGGCGGGATGTGTCCCCAAAAAGCCTGGAGGAGAAAGCAAAGACTGCTGGTAACTCGCACGGAAGGGAAATGAAGCAGAAGGCTCCTTAAAGACAACCGCATGTGTTGGGCACATATCGAGGTTGACATGAACAGGCCAAGATGAGCATGGGGGGTCTTTCCGGGCTGACTAGGAGACCGGAGAGAGTGGGGTTTGGCTCTCCGGAGGGCGGGGGGCGCCAGCGGGCGGAGCTACGGCCCCGACTGGGCCGCGGGTAGAGGGGTGGGACGGGGCGGGGCCTGCGGGCCCGGGCGGGCCGGGGGCGGAGCCCAGGTGGTGTTGATATACAAAGAGACAGCACCCCGGCGGCTGCGGCCCCGCCCCCTAACGCGTCCTCCTGGGCGGCCGCTATAACCCGCTGCTCGGCGGGCAGCTTCAGAGTCGCGCGACGCCGCCGTCCTGGAGCACTTTACCCACAGCACCGCTGGCAGCCGAGCCACGCGTTCCCGTACACTCGAGCCTTTCCCTTGAGACGGCGGACGCCGGACGATTGGGGCGGCAATTTGCCATTTCCTTTTTTTTGCTAAAATTATTTTTCCTGCCTATTGTTGGGTTTTTTTTTTGGTTTTGTTTTTGTTTTGCGATTTTTGTTTAGCTGAGAAAACCCCACTGAAGGCGTTTTCGTGACGTCTCCGGGATACGAGAGCCGAGACCACCGAGGTAACGCGCGCGGGGGCGTCTGTGCAAAGGGCGCGGGCCCAAGCGGGAGTGGGGGAGGGGCGTCCGGGAGGGGCCGCGGCTGGAAGGCAGCTGCGGGGGTCGTTTCCTCCCAGGACTGGCGTTTGTGGTCGGCGGGGCCCGTCTTCGACCCCGGCCCGTAAGGGGGTCGCCGCCCTCCTCCGGACGGGGGAGGGGCGCGGCGCGGGGGCCGCGTGCCCGCCGGGAGGGGAGCCGCATCCTCCCGTTAGGGGGAGGGGAACCAGCCCGGCCCGCGGCCCCGCTGCGGCAAGTCTTGTGACTGATTTGCATTAATAAAAAAATTAAATCGAGGGGTCCTGGAATTTGGGAGCAGCGGAGGTGGGTTCGGGCTTCTGGTATACAGAGGCCACGGTTGGGGAAGACGGGCCAGGAACATTTGATAATCGGCGATCGATATTGCATCAGTTTCCTTTCCGGGCATAGGAGGGGCCAGCCGGGCGAAGCGCTCGCGAGCCAAATGCCTGTAGACGAGTGTGCTCGAGGGCACGGGCGTGCGCGTGTAAACAAACCCTCGCCGCCTCTGCTTGCTGGGGAACGGGTGTTCTCCCCTTCTCGAGAGAGGACTCCTGTCAGCCCTTTATGCCCTCTTCGAGTCCGCTATGTGCCGCAGAGGCAATTCCCCGTGTGGGGACCGTGGGCACGAAAGGACGGATTACGCGCACTGCTGTTGCAAATCCTAGAAACGGGGAGCTGTGCGCCTGGGGTGCGCGCACACCTAACCAATGCCCGGCGTGCCTGTGCACGACCAGAGACGCTGGAGGAAAAGCAAAACAGCCCCCTTGCACCCCACTCCTCACACTTGGGATAATGGAGAGGGTGCAGTACCAAAATCCGTTGGAGAGGGTCCGGAGGGCACGGGCCTCTGCGGGCACATCGCCGCGGTGGGACCATCTTTGTTCTTCGCGGCTTCGCTGTCTGTACTTTTCCGCCCCTTGGCGCGCCCCCGCCCCTCTCGCTCGGCTGGTACTTTTCCACTCGCCTGGCCGGGGATGAATCAGCCGCGCTGCGCCTCCCCGCGGCGTCACGTGACCACGGCGGGCGGGCGGGCGCTGCAGTCCTGACGCGCCGCCTCTACCTTCTTCGCAGGCAGCCGCGCGGGCCGGTGCACTGCCAAGGACAAAAGGAGCCCAGTGTTGATCGCTGTACCCTATTTCCTCCCGGTGCCAGCATGAAGAAAGCCGAAATGGGAAGGTTCAATATTTCCCCGGATGAGGACAGCAGCAGCTACAGTTCCAACAGCGACTTCAACTACTCCTACCCCACCAAGCAAGCTGCTCTGAAAAGGTAGGAGAAGTTGTGTGCTTTTTTTCTTAAAACGGCTTGGGGGGGGGGGGGTCCGGGGTTCTTTACCCCCGACTCTGCTTCTGTTGCTTTAATTTACTGTAGCATTTGGAGAGTGTGTAATCTCTGAAAGAGTATCCGATTGTCGCAGTGACAGTATTTCGTGTGAAAGTCGACTCCTACTTAATTCTTAGGCGTTTTACTAAAGGTGTGTGACAGCACTAAAGGGCAGTCTGTGTTCAAGCATTCCGTTGTATATTTCAAAAACAGTTCAGGTTTACCCTTTTTCTTTTTTTTTTTTTTTTTAACCTCACAGCCATTATGCAGATGTAGATCCTGAAAACCAGAACTTCTTACTTGAATCGAATTTGGGAAAGAAGAAGTATGAAACAGACTTTGTAAGTTGAAAATAATAATTTGTGTGTCTGTGGCTTTATGGAGTAAAAGAATAGTTTTTCGTTTAGATTTCAATCTAACTTGCCCAAAGCTGGTTTTCTCCATTTAATTATTGTTATATGTTTGGTTATCGTTTTCCCTCTATGTAGCATCCAGGTACTACTTCCTTTGGAATGTCAGTATTTAATCTGAGCAATGCGATTGTGGGCAGTGGAATCCTTGGGCTTTCTTATGCCATGGCTAATACTGGAATTGCTCTTTTTATGTAAGTATGTGTAAGTAGTGAGTCTGCCATGCAGGGCAGTTAATATGACAATAAAACATACTTTTGGCTCCAGAGATGGAATTTACAGTTGAAGTAGTTGACTTAAAAATCATTTGTGTGAAATTTAAAATGAAAAATCCAAAAACCTCTTTATTCTGATGTGTAACTGCATGATACCAAGAAAGCCAATTAGGAAGAAGTAGGACAACACTTAAAACTAATAATTAAACCAACAGTCTTTAAATCAATTGGAATAGTTAAAAGTTGTAACGGATTGAATTGTGAAGAAGAACTATTGATAAATCCAAGGTGGTTAGAAATTTTGTTCTGGCAAAATGGAAAGCAAAAATACTAATAAGCATGGTACTTCCAAATTGGTTTATAAATGAGTTTCCCCAAGAACCTTTGCATAAGGAAAACAGACTTTTTAAAATATATAGGGTGTGGTGGTATTTGCTTAACCTGGAACATGTTTGTTCTAAGAAAAGTGAGTCATAATTTTCTGGACACTGAAAGAACCCATATGTGGTGTGGTTTTTTTGTTTTTTTTTTTCCTTTTTAATATTCATTTCTTTCAGGTCTGTGTGGTTGCTACATGCCATAGCAAAGAAATAAATATTTTAATAAGTACTGGCTTTTAAATGTTTTTTTTTTTTCCCTAGTTGCCCAATTAAAATTACTTATTCCAGTGCTTTCTAGCATAAATGCCTAGACTAGACTTTGGGGGCTATAGAAGACAGTGGTTGTTAACTGATGTGGGGTCACTAATCCTTGGAAAATAAGACAAGTGTGGACATTATGTCCAGAAAAGAAGAAGTACAAAAGTACATGTAAATTTGACCATACATTTTCAGTGATGTCTGTATCATAGCTGTTAAGTACCTATGGGCTCCTGGCTAAGGCAAGTTCTGTGGAAGATAGTGTGATTTATTGTGCAGATGAGGAAACTATACCTTACAGGGAGTATGGGATTGTCCCTTTTGTGACAGATGTGTTTTAGTTAGCTGCCTGGTGCCATCTACTCAAGTTATTTTCTCCAGCAGAATAGCATGTTCATGAAAGGAAAAGCAGACCTTTGCAAAGTTCTGCTTTGTGGTGAAATTCCACACTGAAGTTAAGCCTGGCTTTGAGCATTGGAAGCTACGATTCCAGCAGCTTGCTTCTTTAGCATGAAGCTTTTGAGAATTCTTACTAAGGGGAAGGACCAGGAATTTACATCGAAAGGACCCTAGAGTTTCAAAGTTTTTACTGGGGAGCTTGAATGGCGTCTTTGTTAAATATTTGAAGTCCTTCCTGGCTCTTATTATAAAAATCAGAGACAGTCTTTAACGGCTGCTGGTATGGTTATATGTTATAATTACACAAGACAAAATGGGGCACCTGTTTCATAAGTGAAAACAAAATTCTGATGTTACCCTTGCACTTTTGAAATTACCTATACTTTGGTAAAGTCTCTGTTTGATTAACCTTTTTAATAAATGGTTAAATAACATCAGGAGTGATGAAGTGAGTGTTTAATCCCATCAGTATCTTACAAGGTATATTTAGAGGATATAGAGGTATGGAGGTAAATGGGCCAAAAGCCACGTGGCTGCCATAGTCTGGTTAAACAACTCTAGCTACGATTATTAGGCAGACTCAGTCTTGAAATTGAAAGTGACCTCAAAGGTTATGAAGTCCATTCATCCCTCATTGTAATTTCAGTGTAAGAAAGAAGGGCTGAATTTGTCAACATACTTTGAACATTGCTTTTGATTACACCAACAACTTTGTACAGTTAGAAGTAAAAGTAAGGCTGATGGTGTCATTTTTCCACCTCAAACTAGACCCCATGAAACTTGTGGCATGAGAATGGCAGTTTTAATGCAACCACCTAGGTTTTAACTAACAGACATCCGGTTCTTTGCCAGACCTGATATGGTACCATATTCAGTGTTCGTGTACAGAATCAAAAAAAGGGGCTCTTGTTTGCAGAGTTTTCTGTGCTTTCTCTGGTTTTGACTTTTTTTGTTGTTGTTCTTTTTAATAAAAAGAAATCCATACTTTTCTTGGCTTGCCCAGGAGGGGAGGAAAGTAAAGCTGCAATGAGAAAGAACTTGTGCCCTTAAAACTAAGTGACATTAGGGAACCTTTAGTTCCTCCCTATTTTTTAACTTTTTTTCTGTTCCACCAGATGGAGGGGAGGAGATAGCCCAGTCAACTGATAGCCTGCTTGTTCTAGCACAGGCATTGTTTAACTTTGTCATATTACTGGGCCTGTATTTACACCATGGTGGGCAATATGGTATATTGTCACAGTGGTTACTTCTCTGACTTGTGCCCAGTTGTTTGTAAAGCTGTGCCTGACTATCTCTTTTCCCTTTATAGTCCCATTCCTCCTCCTATTTATGTAGTCCAGGTGGTCTCAAGATCTTTCCTGAACCTGTCTCGGTTGCATTTCACAAGTGCCTTGTGGGCTGGGTTTACTGGCAGATAATTACCACCATTTTATAGATAAAAGGAACTATTAAAATGCAGAGAAGTGGCAAGGATACAGTTAAATATTACAGTGCCAGAATCAAAGTTCAAGTCTCATGAGTCCACCACCTTAAAGTTGAGCTTTCCTGGGTCTCCCGACACCCTTGAGTCAGGAGGTAAACCCCTGCTTTAACCAGTATTGTAGAACTAACACCTGAGACACGGTGCAAGTTTTTAGTACCAGGTAAGAAAAGATGACACTCTAGCCAGGAGAGTAAACACCAGTCCTTGGAGGCTTTCTGTCTAGCGCAAGAACTATTAGGACACGTTACGTTCCATATTTAATGTGTAGCTACAAGCAAAAGAATGGTCTTTAAATACAGCTGTGCTTATTGATAACCCTGTGCCTTTTCCTTCTCTTCATCAGAATTCTCTTGACATTTGTGTCCATATTTTCCCTGTATTCTGTTCATCTCCTTTTGAAAACTGCCAATGAAGGAGGTATGGTAGCATTCTTGAGATTTCTAAAACAATTTATGCCTGTCACGATTTTCTCCCTTCATGCTTCTGTGTTCTTCATATTACAGGGTCTTTATTATACGAACAGTTGGGACATAAAGCATTTGGATTAGTTGGAAAGCTTGCGGCCTCTGGATCAATTACAATGCAGAACATCGGAGGTAAGGATTTTTAAAAGGTGATTTGGGTAGACTTTTTGCTCTTTGTGTAGCACAGAGTGGTGACACGTTACTTTCGGTGTCACATGCCACATTTTGCACTTGTAATGGTATAATTTTGTTTTCCTCCAGCTATGTCAAGCTACCTCTTCATAGTGAAATATGAGTTACCTTTGGTGATCCAGGCATTAATGAACATTGAAGATACAACTGGGTAGGTGCTAAGTAAGGTTACTCATAAGAAAAATTATAGTCTAAAATGGTTAGATACATTTTATCAAAGTTGGATACAAAATAATTACCAATAATTTTTCCCTAAGTGTTCCTGTTGAAATTGAGCAAGAAGTCCCCCATCAACTGAGCTGAACTCTTAAGAAAGAGGGCAGGTTGAAGCTAGTGCTGTAACTCTGAATAACTTCTGTAACCTGTGTGTGAAAACAGGTTTTCTAGAACTTCACTTTTTTATATTCATTGAGAGATTGTAGCTGAATAACACATACTCCAACCTAAGTCAGGTTGAAGCTTTGAGTAATGTTAAAGACCAATCCTGTCTGATTTTTTTGTAAATTTGAAATTCTTAAAGTTTAAATCTGTTCAAAATGTATAATACCAGAAAATGTATGACCACACTGACCACACTGTGGAAACCTTATCCTTGTAGCAAAGTTATTCCTCCCAGTGGAGGAACAGGTTTTTATCTAAAGTAAACATGGGGAAGGATCATTCACTTGCCCGCCTGCAGCTCATTATCTCAAAGTAGAGCAATGTGGTTATCTCTTTGGCTTGAGAAATTTAATAAGCCACCTTAAACACTAGTTTTCTGTGGGGTCTTTGTTGCCGAAGTAAGTGGAGTAGAATTCACAGGGCATTTAGAGTTTGGAAACGGCTATTTAAAAGTGGGTATGGTTGATTACCTGGAAAGGAAGAGACCTCGTTAGAACTCTTAGGACACATGGGTAATCTTTTCTCTAAGTTCAGAAGGGACCTTTTGACTGTTTTTGGAGTCAAGGTGGGTCAAGGTGTCACAACATACTTTTGACAACCTGGAATAAATCCTGGTTTGGGGAATTGGGTTTTGTTGTCTTTTCTTTGCCTGTGTATTTTACCTAAGTATGAAAAAGTCTCCTTGTTGACGTGTTGAATAAGTACTTGTGCTAATGGATGTCTGAAGGAAACTTGTTTTAAATTTTCTTGTCTCTAGCATTAAAAATTGCAGGCTCTAAAGCTATCTGTTACAGAGTTGGTGTACAATTCTTCTAAAAATGCTTCAAGATAAGATTACTGGCCTAACAATGCTGCTTTGTTCCTTACATTAGTATCAAGCCTTTAAGAAGCATTTTATGTTATGAATCAGCTGGCAGCCTTCCCAGAGCAGACAGTGGGACAAAAGTTATACTGTTCACACCCCATTTCTAACCTGAGTGAATATTCAGCTAGCACAGAGTTAGACATTTATTCCTGCCTATGCTCTGTCTGTGAATAAGCGGCACTTTTTCCAAACTTGTCTTTTTTGTGTGTTTATTTTTATAGTATTTCTATAAAGTGAGTCCCAGGAGAAGATGTGTCTAACGTTCTGGGGATTTTCGTGATTGGTTTTGACCTTGTTTCTCTTTTCTTTAATTCAGACTGTGGTATCTGAACGGTGACTATTTGGTTTTGCTGGTGTCGCTGGTGCTTATTCTTCCTCTGTCACTGCTGAGAAACTTAGGTGAGCAAACTCCTCTCAAAAGAATTGAAATGAGCCTCTCACCAGCTAGTTGGCTTGCCCTTAATAGAAACGGAAAGCCAAAAGGTCCCCAACACATAACTTTGGAAGCGGGAGAATACACCCCTGTGTAGGCCTTTCAAAATCCTATGGCCAGGGGCTAGAATGTCTTGTTGACATTTGATAATATCTCTGCTTCATAAATAATCATACAAAATGAAAGTTTCCACTCTTTCAGTTATTTATTTTTACATAATTCTATACCTGGGTATATAAGAATTAGAAATTTCATATTGTGTTCATACTAAAGTCTTCTAGGCAGCATTGAGTTATTTAGTTGAGAAAATATATTTGCTTGCAATCTGCTGAATTAAAGTTTAATTTCTGCCCCTCTTACAGGATATTTGGGATATACCAGTGGCCTTTCCTTACTGTGCATGATGTTCTTTCTGATTGTGGTAGGTATAATTTTTCTGTAACACTAGAGATTCTCTTATGAGCCCAGTCACACTATTCAGTTTAACAAATGCAAAATTATTCCATTTAACAAATGCAAAATAATGTTTTCAGGTGATTTGCAAGAAATTCCAGATCCCTTGTCCTGTGGAAGTTGCCTTGATAATTAACGAAACAGTAAACAGCACCTTAACACAGCCAACAGCTTTTGCACCTGAGATGGTATTTAATGTGACTGATGATGATACTTGCAAACCACGTTATTTTATCTTCAACTCCCAGGTAACTGAATATAGTCTTTATTTCCTTAAAGTAAGATTTTAGGGGGCACCTGGGTGGCTCAGTCGGTTGGGAGTCCGACTTCAGCTCAGGTCACGATCTCGCAGTCCGTGAGTTCGAGCCCCGCGTAAGGCTCTGGGCTGATGGCTCAGAGCCTGGAGCCTGCTTCTGATTCTGTGTCTCCCTCTCTCTCTGCCCCTCCCCCGTTCATGCTCTGTCTCTCTCTGACTCAAAAATAAATAATAAACGTTAAAAAATAAATAAATAAATAAATAAATAAATAAATAAAGATTTTAGGGAAGAAGAGAGGGAAACTCTCCACCAGAAATTAATTCCCAAGGAAAAGGGAGGAGAGTTAATAGCTACTCTTCAACCATGAGTAGCTAGTTATTGAATCATTGAGGACTGAGAAGAAAGCCGTAGGTTTGTATCTTAATATAGATGGAGAAATGAACTAATCCTATGATGTTAATAATTGACACATTTAGAAGTTAGGATGTTGGTCACACTTAGTGAACAGATTAGAAGGGAATCTAATTATGCAAGGGAGACTTTGAGGTTCTGATCCTAAAATTCATTAATACAAAATAGAAGCTGCAAAACTGTGGTAACACAACGTGTTCCATAAGGATTTTAAGTAAATTTTTACTTTTTTTTTGCAGACTGTCTACGCTGTGCCAATTTTGACCTTTTCATTTGTCTGTCATCCTGCTATTCTTCCCATTTATGAAGAGCTGAAAGGGTGAGTGCTTTACTTATTTTTATATACATTCATTGGGAAAGTTAGAAAAGTATTAGATTACTGCGATAACTACTGCTAAAATACAGATTTGTATTTTTCTCTGAACTTACACAGCCGCAGCCGTAGAAGAATGATGGATGTGTCCAAGATTTCATTTTTCGCTATGTTTCTCATGTACCTACTTGCTGCCCTCTTTGGATACCTGACATTTTATGGTAAATAATGTCTGGATTTCAGAAAAAGACACTTTGTGAAATAAAATCGATACTTTCTTGTGTATAATCTATCACTTGTATTCTGTCTGTTTTGGTATATTTCATATCTGTGATGAGAACCTGAATTTGGAGCTTTAGACTATAGGAATATAGTGTATTTAATCTGTGACTTCTCAAGTCCAGGTTCATCTCATTAGTCATGTGATGGCATTTGTATGTGATGCGCTTGCACCTAAATTCATCCTCCCCACCTCCTCTTCCAATCACCTTTCTGTTATACAACACAAACTGTAAGCCAGACCATGGGATTTAGCTATTTAGCTCCTGTTGTTTTTGATGGGGGTCATGTGGCTAAATCTGCTTGGTATTTAGGAAAATTTCCCTTCAATGTTATTTTAATTGCATTAACCCTAATTCCAAATTAATCTTATTAGCCTCTTAGTTTATAGTCATTTTGTGAGTAGCTAATAACTGGTGTAAATTTGCTGTAAGTTAGATTTGTTAGATTTTCTACCTGATCTCTAGAGGAAATGGCACACTTGAAGCTTTTTTTTTTCTTTTTTTTTTTTGTCTTTCCCCATAGAACATGTGGAGTCAGAATTGCTTCATACCTACTCTACTATCATGGGAACTGATATCCTCCTTCTCATCGTTCGGCTGGCTGTGCTAGTGGCTGTCACTCTGACAGTACCAGTAGTGATTTTCCCGGTAAGTAATCCCCTCCCTGCTCTGCTTTCATTCAGTAGGAATGTGTTTTTAAACATGTGGAGATTTGTGAGCAACACCAAGTTGATGGTCGTTTTCGAGGGATTTTTTTTTTTTTTAATACTTTGTAGATTTTCCAAACATCTTGGGGCATTTTTTCCATAATTGAAGATCTAAAATGATCTTCCGGCATCCAGATGTTAAGGAAACAGCAGCAGAGGAAGGGACACAATTTAACAATTTAGAAAGCTGCTTTTTTAGATATATTTCCCATTATTTGGGATTTTTTTCTCCCATTAATTCAAAGCTGGAATTGCAATTTCTGTATGCGTTTTCTTTTGCAGATCCGGAGTTCCATAACTCACTTGTTGTGTGCAGCAAAAGATTTCAGTTGGTGGCGTCATAGTCTCATTACAGTGTCTATCTTGGCGTTTACCAATTTGCTTGTTATCTTTGTCCCAACTATTAGAGACATCTTTGGTTTCATTGGTAAGTCTGAGCAAGTGTCAGAAGTTTTTTCACATATCAGGGATTTTAAAGTTTAAAAAATGAATGACAAGCGACTCACTGATTTGTCAAGACAATTTGTCAAGAAAATCTTCTTTTACAGGTGCATCTGCAGCTGCTATGTTGATTTTTATTCTTCCATCTGCCTTTTATATCAAGCTAGTGAAGAAAGAACCTATGAAATCCGTACAGAAGATTGGGGTGAGTGAGATACCCTGACTACCAGAAACTGTAATCTTCTAACCAGAATTTCCTCACCTGGTTTTAATTTTAGTCTCTTAGCTGTTTGTTGTGGTTATACTTATGAGTTTCTAGCAAATAGTTCTATAATGGTATATTCTGCATACAGGTGGAAGGTTGGGGGACGGGCGGTGAAAGACCATTTTGCTTCTAATACAAGCCTAAGTTAATTGCAGGAAAGCTGTTGAGATATTTTAGAGAGAGGAATAGAGATAGAGTGGAGATACTGACTCAGCTTTCAGTAGTAGTTTAACTGGTGTTTGCTGGAGTGCCCCTTGTGACAGACACTCAAATAGGCCTTCTTGTTAAAGGAGAGAACAGAACTAACCATCTTCAAAGCAAAGCTGTGGGGAGCTGTCACAACACTTCAAAGTGCCATAACGTACTTTAAAGTGGAATAACAACTAATTTTACAAAGAATATGATATGTTAACTGGTGGTGGGGCTATTTAGGGAGAAGACTGCTTTTTAGTTGTTACTCTGCTACAATTCAAGTCTGATTAAAGAACTAGAATTGCTTATAAAAAAAAAACCTGCCATCTTGTTTTATTCAAAATACATAGTGGCAATAATTGCAGGGGGTAGAATTAGGAGTAAAGTTACTCCTGTCTCTTTGGAAAACTTCTGGCCCTGATGCAGGCTGCATTTTAGGATGACTTCGGTTTGATTCTGTGATTGAAGTTTTTGCTTTAAAAAATGCAAAAAATCCAAAACAAAAAATCAGTCCCATTCTATTACATGAAGGAGTTTATTAAGCAAAGAACATTTATTTACCTTTTCATTTGAGACAAAGGAATGAAAAAGCAAAACTTTGGAAGATTTCAAAACTAGACTTATTTTGTACTGCAGGTAACCCCCTGGTACCTTAACAACAGTTTAAATATCTTTAGCAAGTTAGCAAGGTATGTGAAATGCTGTCAGCGTAATTTTAGTAATTACAAGACTGTTTTTAAAAGTAAGAAGGAATGTTGAGTGGATATATTTCTTTGCTTGCTGATCAATTTCTCTTTGCTCATTGCAGGCTGTGTTCTTCCTATTAAGTGGCATAGTGGTGATGACCGGAAGCATGGCCTTGATTGTTTTGGATTGGGTGCACAATGCCCATGGAGGTGGCCATTAACTGGCACCACTGAAACTCCCATAGTCCACTTGATGCCAGTGTTGAGTCAACTCAACTCACTATGAAATTTCACCTAATGTTTTCAGTTTCACTTCCTTTTGAAGTGCAGATTCCTCGCTGGTTCTTCTGAGTGCAGAATAAGTGAACTTTTTTTTTTTCTTTTTAAAGAAATTATTCTGTATACTAGAAATGGATATTAACAACAAAACCACGAGTCTCGGGTTAATGGAAGTGACAATTTTATTCCATTCCAGAGAATGGACGAACTCTTAACTTTTATCAAGCCACATGTTTGGCTGTGTCATTGTTTAACTTGGATATTTTATGATTTTACTTGAATGTGCCTAATGGAACCATTCGATGTGAGAAACAGTTCTTATTAATTTACAGCAAAGTATTGAAATAACCATTGAGGAAAACACTATTATGTTTTTGTACCAAAAATATTTAAAGACCTCAGAAGCACTATTTTACTTTTAAAAAAATTGCTTTTTTTTTAAAACCTTCTCCAAAAACAACTGTTAACAAATTCCATTAAGAAAAACTCATTGGTATTTAAAAACAAATGTTAGTATTATGAAATTATTTGCCTTTTTGTAGGCATAATAAGCCAAATACTTTTTTTACCCAAAAAATTTTTAGAGAAAATGATGTAATGAAAAATTGTACCATGAATAGGAGCATAGTTTTTTCCATTCAGACTTCACCATTAAAGAATAATTGAATATTGTTATACCAAATCAGGTGAACTTGTTCATCACTTTTCTTCTGTGGCCCCAAATAATTTGCTTCGTTCAGACTGAGCTATTTATGGCTTCAGTCTGTTAGAATGGAAGATACAATGCAAATATTTCTGTGGAAAGTAAAATAACTAATTTTGAGGTACCAAATAGTGCAATTGGGTAAAACAGGGTTTATTCAGTTGCATCTGTCTCCAGAGTTGTATTGACAGCTCTGGGTTTTTTGGGCCAGCCCTTTTTTGACATTGCTTCCAGCAGTGGAAAATGAGCATTTGATGGCTACAGGCCAAAACTATTGTATCCAGAGAGTGCAACTTTTCAAAATGCTCATCTGCTCCTGGAAGTGTGAATTACTTGATAATGTATGGCTTAGTTGTGTTCATGTTTTGTCTACAGTAGAGGTCTAATTTCACAGGTTACACCGATATTTGGTATAAGTTCTCTTTGTATAGGCCACTGGGTTTCTCATGCAGTAATTTTTTAAAAACTCATTTGCACTGGATTGTCATCTCATTCTTGTACAACACAGAATTGTTTACATCCAACAAGTGGTTAGCTAGGGAAACCAGTGCAACCTGAGTGTAAGGAGTTGGTCCAACTGCATGTGCACCCTGCCATTTCAATGCCAGTTAGAAGTGAAAAAAATTACTTGGCTTTAAGAGCACATTTATTGTACGTTATGGTGTATGGTGAATATATTAAATAATGTGGTACTTTGCTCATCAGGCATAATGTCTAAAATCCAGTATATACATAATTCCATTAGTGGTTGAGGGAAGCAAATAATGGAATCATTAATTGGTCATCTGGCTCTTAAGGTTTTCTCTTGAACTAAGCATTTCTAGTTGTAGGCAAGGGCCAGAAATGTGGCAGACATGGTTTTTGTTACACATTCTTGTATTATATGTGAGTAAATTGCAGACAGGATGTGTCTGTAAAGACCCTTGTGGATGGAACTGGAAGACGTCTTGTAGTGCTACATTGGGTGAAACCAATGGTCCATTTTTGTTTCTACAAAAATTGAGTAATTGGGGACCATCTAGAAAGGCAGTGAGAAGATGGATTCTACAGCACTGCTTTCATTTAATTGGGCTTTGGCACTCCCTTCAAATCCAGAACCTCACCTCTAGTTCAGACCGAGAATTGGCACTTCTACTTGAGTTCCTGGAAGGATTGCCGACTTTGTATCTGAGACCTGCCAGGGAATATACCAAGTAGAGTTGTTTTCTACAGTTTACATCCTTTCAATGTGGGAGAAACTACCATGGCAACCAGAAAGGAATGGAAAAAAGAATTTTCTTCTCACAGCGAATTGATGTGGGGAGGCTCCTTCAATCCTCTTTGGCTGTTTGAGGTTCAAAATGAACTGCCTAGAGTAAATTCCATTGCATGATATTCTTGGAGCTATCTTGTCTGCCTTGAGGTTCCTAAACAGTGAATTCCCATTAATGAGCAGTCTTCAGTATTAAAACCACTGTCTTGTCACCTCATTTTGCATTACTGTCTTCCGTGGATGTTTCAGTTATAACTGTAATGTTATTTATAGAACAGCATTAATCCATTAAAGCTAACCTATTTTTCAATATTTATGATAATCTGTACATACATTGTCTGTCCATATGTATTTGTAATATATAATGTATATAATGTCAGGTTTGGGTCTGGGTTCAAGTGTATATATTCCTGTAAGTTTCTTAACTGCATTTTGATGAATTCACATTATGTATCTATAAGAATTGTCCCCAAAGTACCTGTACAGAGATTTCAATATAAACAAATTGACAAATTATGTAAACACTAAAACCTTAAAGTATTCTTTAAGTTGTATTTGCAATAAACAGACTGGATGAACATCACATTTTTTCATGAAAACTTGGTGCAAATTCAGATATCTTATTTAAATTTTAAATAAGGTCTAATTTTCAAAATGCAGTAGTTTCAAAATGTGATCTAGTGTAATGAAATCAAATGTGATCTAGTGTAATGAAAGATCTTTGAGAACCTGGGTGTGTTAGCTTTATGTATATAGTGTAAATAACCCCACTGTACTGTTAGAGGCCAACACTTCCACTAGGACTTGTTGGCAAAGAGTGCTACACCGTTTCAATGAAACAATGTATGTTTGTTTTAACTGAACTAAAATAAATACATGCTTAATCCTGAGTAGTCCGTGTTTTCTTTGAGGTAATGGGATAAACAGTCTCTGATGTATTTTACATCAGGACCTACTGAGGTGTCCATATAATGGTAAGGAGTATGATGAGAATGGTCAGAAAAAAGTTTTCAAGTTCCTAAAAGTGTGAAGAGGGAAGGAAGAACCTGCTGAAAGGCCTCCCAAGGACCCAGAGTTGGGCCTGCTATGGGTAGGCCAGTAGTGCATCAGGATCACCTGGGAGCTTTTTATGAGTGCAGCTACACAGTCTGATTCCATAGGTCTGGAGGGCAGCCCACAGGTCACCCCCACCCCAGAAACCTACCCCAGCTGATGCTGAGGCACAGATAAAACTAAGGGGTGCTGAAATAGGCCTAGGAAGAAGTCCTGTGGAGTTCAGCTTAGGTGAGGTCCCAGGAAAGCAGCACTGTGGCTGCAGACGAAACCGCAGACAGGCTGAAGTTTATCTGAGTGACACTAGATGGGAGAGGGGTTGCTAAGATACACAACGGTAGTTCAGGTATGGCCTACTGATAGCCTTCAAAGCTTAGAGCATGTGCAGTGAAGTATCCAAGGCCAAAACAAAAGAAGATACAGCACCAGGTGTGCTTGGGAGTGGTTGCAAAGGCCACAATTTTTCTGCAAGTGCAATGGTTAAGTGGGAGGGCATTATTTGTGGTTAGAAAGTAGAGCAGAATATGCAATACCTCCGAATTAACAAAAGGCTTAGAGGTGTCAGTTACTCATCTGAGTGTTCATTGCACACCTACTGCATACAAATAACATGCCCTTGGGAAAGATGATGAGGTTGTGTGTCACACTCCAGTTTTAACAGAATCCAGACACTTTGAGCCATTCCAAAAAGAAAAGGGATACCGAAATGAAGCAGAATACCAATTTAATCTGAAACTAGGGATATATTTGGTGGGTAGGTCCACTCAAGAGATGAAAATACAGTTCTATAACCAGGTAGTTAGCTATTCCCAAAAGATCTCTCCAGTAAACCCGAGGAATATTCTAGGAACACTTCTAACTAAAGAACAAGAGCAGTCTGTCCTGACTTGGCAATACTCTTTCCTGGACAATTGGCTTAGTTAAGTTTCTGGTAACAGTAAAGAAAATCCATTTAAATTAGGTTAAGCAAAAATGGTGGCAAAGGAAGAGAACTCGGAGATCAGGTACCTCAGAGAATTAAAAGAAAAACAGGCTTCCGAAAGGTCAAACACGAGATTTGTTCCAGAGACCTCAGTGACAGAAACATGTGAGACTTCACTACAGAACTCTGCAGTTAGATTGTGAGCAATTTCCTCAGCCAACTTCTCTAGATAAACATTGGCTAATACTGGGTCCTGATCTCTACTATAGCCAGGTTGGCAGGGTGACACAGGACAAAAAGGGCTACCAAGACCCAGCCCCGTGATTGGGAGAACAGTTCCCCGAGGAGGAGGAGGAGGAGGAGGAGGAGGAGGAGGAGGAGGAGGAGGAGTGAAATGGTCATGGGCTGGAAATAGGGTCACCAACTGTCACAGCTTTAGCACTAGAAGTACTGCATTCTAGGAAACCCCTCAGTCCATTCAAACTGGGATGGTTGATCACCCTAGCTAGCAAGGCATACAGGAAAGTGATAAAACGGCTTTGCAGTACTGATAATCTCATTTTCTCTAATTTCCTTTTTCTAGCCTCCCAGGGAGAACACCAGTCTTCTTTTACAACTCTGCCCCAAATCAATGGATTATATCTTCCTCAAATTACTTTTTTTTTCTGATTTCCCCCCTCCATGAGTCGTAAGTTTCATAAGAGCAGACACCTGTCTTTTCATTAATATATCCCCAACATTCACAACAATCTAGCACATCACACAGAAGTTGAGAAAAGGCTCCAAGTTTTAAGCAAAAATTTACTAAATGCTTGTAAAATAAATACAGCAAGTACCATGAAATTAAACACTCTGACTTAAAAGATAATAGTTTCTTCATCTTCAACCAATAGCCTATGACAGGAAGGCTTCTTGCCTAGCCTGTGATCTGCCTCCAGGTGGCAGAAGCCATCTTTAACCTCTACTACATACATGTGATTTTGCGGTGGTGAAATCTATTTCGAATCCTAGTCAGACTTGGTTGTGTTCCACATATTGTGAGGGAAAAGTTCACACAGTAAGTCTGGTTGCTTACTACTTATGTCTTCAAGGGAACCATGAATGTCTCTTGGCCAACTCCTGGGAATGTGGACCTCAGAAAGTTTTTTATGCTAGTGGCTAATGGTATTGTTACATATACCTAAAGCAATGGACCATGCTATCCTGGCTTTTCAGGTTGCTCTACACAGACACCAAGATTAATGACATGCACCTGGTTTCATTGTTGAGATCCTGAGTTTTGGTTGCCAAGACTGGTTGCCAAGCAGAATATGCCTACGTAACCAGTCCCCCATAAAAGCCTTAGACCTTGAGACTCATTTTGGCTTCCCTGAGCAGAGACATTCCACACACATCCCTGTAGTTCACTGCTAGAAAAAAAGCACTCATTCCTGTGTGGCCTCAGACAAGGAAGTTCTTAGGACCCTGTGCCGGACCTCTCTGGATTCCAATGTTACGTATCCTTTTCCTCTTCCTTTTGCTCTGTACCCTTTGCTGTAATAAATCTCAGTAGTGAGTATTACCGGCTATTGAGTCTTGGGAGTCCTTCTGGTGAATCACCAGATGAAACATGTATGGTGTCTGTTTCTTGTCTACACCATCAGTTTACAAACCTCAGTATCTCTTGCCTTCTCCACGAAGAATCTACTCACAATGAAAGCCTCAAAGCATCACTGAGCAAGTTTGACTAAATATTGTTTGGAATGTGGGTGTTCAGAGGATTGGACAGTAAAGGAGATTTTTTACATTACATGTCCTACTGTGTGCCACTTCATAAAATACCATTTGACACATTTCTTCTCCCAAGTCCCTTTGGCTGTGCTGTGCACAAGAGATTCTCTGTCTGGCCTTCCTCCCACAACACACACACAGCCTGTCCTTGATGCCCATGAGCAATTCAACTCTGTCTTTGAGCAATTCAACTCTGTCTTCAAACCTGCTTATCCTTCTCAAACGAACAAAAGTTTTGAAGTCATTAAGACTCACTTTCCTGAGATGGCATTTTACTGGACACATATTTACTGGACTCATCTTAGCAGTCTTCCTAACCACTTACTTTCCCTGAAAGAAGTTCTGGTAAGTTCAACTTCCTTATATGATTATATTAAAAATATCTGATGTAGGGGCGCCTGGGTGACTCAGTTAGTAAAGCATCCGACGATTTCAGCTCAGGTCATGATCTCACAGTTTGTGAGATGGAGCCCCACGTAGGGCTCTGTGCTGACAGCATGGAGCCTGCTTGGGATTCTCTCTCCCTCTCCTTCTGCCCCTCCCCAGGTCATGCCCCCCCACACACACACACACTCTCTCTCTCTCTCTCTCAAAATAAATAATACACATTAAAAAAATATATCTGATGTAAGGTCCAATCTATCAATGAGATAAAAGCAGAGCTGTGTGGGTTGAAATGGTGAGGGGTGAGGTCTAGAGCCTAACGGCTCTGGCTCCCAAACCCTTTCTACCTGCTTCATCTCTCCACCATGGCCCACAAGGAGCTACTTTAAAATCTAAAGCCCCATGAACATACTTTGAAAACATGAGTCTAAGTTCTTTCAGAAGAACAAGACCCCGAGATACCAAGAACCTGCTGGCCTGAAGTTCAACTACTGAGTCACCATTTTCTAATAGTCTCTTTCTCCCTTATTGACAAGATGGTGGCCCAGGCATCCCGTCTACAACCCGATCATCTTTACCTCGGAACAGCCCACTAATCTCATGATTGACACTGGGTCACACAGAGGCCAAGTCTCCTTGATATGTATATATTGCTGAGGAAACACTCATGTCCTTCCAGGTATCTCTAATGTGGGACAGGTAAAGAAATCAAAGTAGAAAACAGACATAGATGTTGAACAATCCATTTCCTGTCCCCGAGTCAACAATGATGCCATTGCCAAGAATCGCCTTCAGTTCACTGAAAGAAGGTGTGGTCTTTTCAAAAAGGTAGGGAGAGAAATCTTTGAAAAAAAAAACAAAAACAAAACTGAACTCTGGTTTGATCTAGTTCTAGGGGTCTTTAGTTTTAAATGGACAACTGAGCACAAACAAATCCTGTAAATCATCTGTTTCTAAGGGGCTTGGGACATTACTTCTAGGTCCTCAAAGTAGAGCTTTAAGCTTCTAAAGCTATATACATTGTTACTAAAAATGTGGCAAAATCACACATCAATAAAATTTTTTAAAGAGAGGCATCTGGTCAACAGGCAGTAAAAGGAACCAGATATATTGAAGAGGCCTATTTTAAGGATGTAATTCCAGTACGCAACTGTTTATTTTTCTTGAGGGGAAAAGCATCCCATAAGTTTTGGTAAATGATGAATTTTCTTTCAGTGTCTCCAATTTACTGCAGCCTATCATGGAATCGTGCTGTTTTCCAAGCCAAAAATAAGCTATATTTCTTTTTATTTCCTTTCATTTTCTTTGTATTTCTCCTTTAAAGTGACTGAAAATCTCAAGAGATATGAAACTCAGGGTTCACAACCTTTTTGCTCCAGAGAGAGGGATTGTATTTTTAAACTGATCCCTAAATAGAAAGATCCAAAGAAGGAAATATGTGGAATATGAAAATCTCTTCTCAAAATGCATGAGAGCCTCATAAATTTGAAAACATTTTTCTCTCATAAACTGTTCCAAAAAGAAATGTTTAGTACTTACCGCCTGTACTAAAGGCAATGAAGCAAGAGAAATTCCTTCTTGCTTGTGAGAGAGAACCTAGTGAATTGCATTTTAAACAAGCACCCTTTTTTTTTTTAACACACACACACACACACACACACACTACACTTAAAGGTCTGGGGGAAAAGCATAACCTTGTAGTTGTGCAAAGACAGGTTCAAGTTCTGGTTTGCCATTGCTAGCTGTGTGATCTCCAGAAAGATCTCCTTAACCTGCCAATGGCCCAGTTGCCTCACTTTGTAATAAAATCTAACGTAATTCACATCATTTAGTACTTACCACCTGCCAGGTGCCATGCTGAGATAATCACGACAATCCCCTAAGGGAGGGGCTTTTTGTTTTTCAATCCAAATTTTACCGAAGAAGAAAGTGAGGCTTACAAATCCAGTCTCAACCTTAAGAGATTATGTAACTTGCCCAGAAAGTGAGGGAGTGGAGACTCAAGCCTCAGTCCTGATGTGCCATTAATTAATTTGCTCCCAAAGTAAGGATGAATGTTATACGCCCATTTTTAGGGTTGTTTTGGAGATGGAGTGAAATAACCCAGAAAGTGCCTTTCACTGTGTATATCACACAATGGAAAACTGTAAACATTGAGAATGAATAAACTACAGTTCATTTTAGTAATACCTTGAATGAAAAATGCAAGGCCTCAGAATATCACATACTTGCAGCATTATGTTCTTTTCATAAGTTTCAAAACAACAACTAAACAGTATCTAGACCAGCCTTACCTATGTGCTGGATACGATTAGAGAGAGAGTGATATACGCAACATTCAAGACAGTGGTTGTTTCAGGAGGGTTCTGCAAAGGGCAGGGTGGGGCAAGTATGCAGAGAGATGGATGCTTGTGGTCAGTGCTCTAGTTCTTTGGTGTTGGGGGTGGGGGGTGGGAAAACCGACAGACAACAGGTGGCCAACTTGAACCAATGGTGAATGTGACTGATTAAGTCAATTATGTGTTTCTGAGGCTCACAACAAGGTGACTTTTACATGTCCGAACTACATGAAATTGTCAATTTTTTCTCAATTTTCACCTTCACAACTGGAAATTTCAAAATTAGTTTTGAACTAAAAAGATCTAATCAATAAATATTGGGGTTTTTTTCTATTTATCCCTTCTTGAGCTTGCTTAATATGATGAGGTGCTTACACAGACTGTAGCACCCTGAACTCATCAGTGCCCCTCAGCCGAGGCTCCAAGGAAGACAGGTGTCTCCATCCCACTACAATTTTTGGCCTCTGTGTCCCAAGGACTCTGTCAAAGTGATAAGTTCATTTGGGGTGCTGAATAATCATTGAATTAATGGTCACTCAAAATCTCAATGCAGTTCAACGGGAGAAGAAAAAGATTACGCTGTGTGGAGAGTAAGTAGAGGGGACTGGGCACAGAGAAGTGAATCAGAACAGATCTCAGGACCCGAATGGTTGGTTCCTGGTCATCCCGCCTCTCATAACAAGGGGATGTGTCTTGCTGCTTTGACATTTCCTCTGTAATGTTGAAGGCTCTTCAGGGTCCCTGAGATCCCAGTTTTGGAATCCATGCCCCATGCTGGCACCCGCTTTCTTGCCTTCTGACTCAGCCTGGCTCCTGGGACTCCATCTTTGACTTCTGCAGCCATTCTCTGACAGCAGCTCCCTTAGACTGTCAGGCTTGGCTGTCAGTCCCTATTTCTGACATCTGTGCTACATCCCTTGAGTGACAGGGCCCTGCCTGTAACTCTTGGCTTGTAAGCCTTCTCGGATGGTTTCAAGCCACTGCCATCTCTGGAATCCACCCTGGGATTCCAGCCTTGTCTGTCGCCATCCAATCCATTCCCCACATTGCATTCAGACTGATTTTTCCACAGAACAAATGTGATCATGTCAGTTCTCTTTTTTATTTTTTTTAATGTCTATTTATTTATTTTGAGGTGAGGAGGGGCACAGAGTGAGAGAGAGAGAGAGAGAGAGAGAGAGAGAGAGAATCCCGGGCAGGCTGTGAACTATCAGCACAGAGTCCGACTCGGGGCTTGATCACACAAACCATGAGCTCATGACCTGACACAAAATCAAGAGACAGACACTCAACCAACTGAGCTGCCCAGGCGCCCCTGTCAGTTCTCTTTTTACAACCATCTGTCAGCACGAAGTCCCAAATCTCAGTGGCCCTTCCTGGCTGGGACTTCTTCCACCTCTCCGGCTTTGGATCATAGCACATCTCCCTCCCCTTACTCCATATCCCAGCCACAAAGAATTATTCCCAGTACCCACCATGCTTTCATACACTCCATGTCTTCACACTTGCTTTGTCTTCTGCCTGGAACACTGTTTCCTGCTCTTCTTCTCCCCGTCTTTTCATCAAGACTCAGATCAGGCACTGCCTCCTCCATTGTACCTTATGCGCTCTCTGAGCATGTGTCTGGTGGTTCTCTAAGACTGTCTCACTGTCCACACCTGGGCCACTAGACTCAAGTTTCCTGAGGTCGGAGACTGTGTTCCTTGGCCCTGCACCCCAACATCTAAGTGCTGGCATAAGTGCTATGTTCACATTTGCAGAGTTCCTTAATAGAATCCATCACAGCCCCATTTCAGATCAAGTCCTTGGCTGGGTCTTAGCCTAACCCTTAGCAACGCCTTCAGCTTCCAGAAGACTCCATGTGTCAGCCTCTGAGTTAATCATTAAGCATTCAAATATGGAGAAAGCTTTTCCTTCCTATAAGAAGTTCACAATCAAGCCAGGGGAACAAACCAACAGTTAACTGCACTTTAACATTAAAAGTGTTATCACAAACCAGTACAGTAAATAAGAGATAATGATTTAGTGGTTTAGGATTAAGAGAAGGCCTGAGTCCACAACTGGATTTGCATTCCAATCTGCACTTCCTAGATGTGTGTCCTTGACAATGTTATTTTCCTCAGCCCGAGTTTGCATCTCTGTCATGGGGGAAATTGTACATAGCAGGTATAGAAAATATGGTATTTGGAGGGAGGGTTACCATGGTAAAATTTACATAACGTAATATCTATCATTTTAACTACTCCTAAGGGTGCAATTCAGTGCCACTAAATACATGCACAATGTTGTGTAACCATCACCTCTCTCTGTACTCAAAACTTTTTCAATATCCCCATTTCATTATCTCTGTATCCATTAAACAATAGCTCTCCCTATCCCCTCCCCTCAGTCCCTAATAACCTTTATCCCACTTTCTGTTTCTATAAATTTGTTTATTCTAGGGACCACATATAAGTGGAACCATATTATATCTGTCCTTCTGTGTCAGGCTCATTTCACTAAGCATAATGTTTTTTTTTTTAACTTTTTTTTTTAATGTTTATTTATTTTTGAGACAGAGAGAGACAGAGCATGAACAGGGGAGGGTCAGAGAGAGGGAGACACAGAATCTGAAACAGGCTCCAGGCTCTGAGCTGTCAGCACAGAGCCCGACGCGGGGCTCGAACCCACGGACTGCAAGATCATGACCTGAGCCGAAGTCGGCCGCTTAACCGACTGAGCCACCCAGGCGCCCCAAGCATAATGTTTTTTGGGTCTATCTATGTTGTAGCACATAACAAAATTTCATTCCTTTTTATGGTTAAATAATATTCTATTGTACATATATACCACATTTTGTTTATCTGTATCCGGTAGATACTGGTTGTTTCCACCTTTTTGGCTACTGTGTTATGAACATGGGCATACAAATATCTGTTTAAGTCCCTGCTTTCAATTCTTGTGGATATATACCTAGGAGTGGGATTGCTGGGGTATATGATAATTCTAAGTTTAACCTTCTGAGAAACTGTCAAACTGTTTTCCATAGTGGCTGTACCATTTTACACCCCTGTGAGCAATGCCCGAGGTTTCCAATTTCTCTAATCTTCACAATCTTCACTTGTTGTTTCCATTTTTAAAAAATTATAGTCAGGGGCGCCTGGGTGGCGCAGTCGGTTAAGCGTCCGACTTCAGCCAGGTCACGATCTCGCGGTCCGTGAGTTCGAGCCCCGCATCGGGCTCTGGGCTGATGGCTCAGAGCCTGGAGCCTGTTTCCGATTCTGTCTCCCTCTCTCTCTGCCCCTCGCCCGTTCATGCTCTGTCTCTCTCTGTCCCAAAAATAAATAAACGTTGAAAAAAAAATTATAGTCATTTTAGCAGGTGTGACTTCAAATAAGAACAGACTGCAGCTTCCTATACTTGATGCATGATTCATGGAGAAGCTAGATGGTCTCTTTGGACATGAAAGATAGGACTCCTCCTTCTCTATCCTTCTGGCCTAGTCTGGAAAATTGGAAAAAAAGGTACAATTAAGGGAGAACCAAAAAAAGGTGCGGAAGTGGAGAATTAAAGAAGGGTTGAGAGTAAAGGGAGTCGGGAGAAAGGAGAGAGTCCACCTCAGAAAGCTGAGGTACTACAAGAGGCAGCCAGAGGACACGTTCTGAGGATGAGAATGGCCACGGGACTTTTAACAAGAGCAAAGTAATAATCTGAAAAACAATTTTGTAAGTTGCTTTTGTTGTTGTTGTTGTTTTCTTGAAAAGAAAACAAACGCCCATGGTATAAATTAAAAGCCCATCTTTCACTCCTGAGCCCTAACCCTCCAGTTCCCTTCTCTTTAGGCATCTGCAATTAGCAGTTTCTTGTGCATCCCTTCAGAGATATTTGGCATAATGATCAATTTTATAGTGCATGTTGTGCTGCAATGCAATATGCCACTTTATTTTTCTCAAGACTTTGGTAAAAAATCTGCTACCTGCAACTACCTTATGCTAATGAGTGTGGTGAAGTGAAAGAAAAGGCCTATGTTCCATGTTTGATATAAAGCTGAGAGGTGACACAGGCAAGAGGAAAGATCCAAGTGAGGTCAGGAATTCAGGAGGAATGGAAAAATAAAAGCAAGAAGACACTATGAAAAAAAAAAAACAAGCTCTCGGAAGGGCGCAGAAATCCTGGGGAAGACAGTTATGGTAAGGGCTCACGTGATATTGACTTGTGTGCTAACGACACAAAGATCCCGGACTCCTGGAAGACTTGGGGAGGTTCATTCAACCAGATTTGTGTTAAACAGACCTACACATGACTTATCAGGATTAAATGAAATAATGTGGGTAAAGTCTTTACCTTAGCACAGATAGATAGTAAGCCTTCCATAAGTTACACTTGTTGTCATCATCATTTATTGATTATTTGTTATTTGCAGAAGCAGGGACTACAAAGATATAGTGCCCTTAAAGAACTCAGACTGGTGAGGATAACAGATAAGTGGATCATCAAAAAATCAACAAGGAAACAATGGCTTTGAATGACACACTGGACCAGATGGACTTAACAGATATATTCAGAACATTTCATCCTAAGGAAGCAGAAAATACATTCTTCTCCAGTGCACATGGAATGTTCTCCAGAACAGACCACATACCGGGGCACAAATCAGCCCTCAGCAAGTACAAAAAAGATTGAGATCATACCATGTGTATTTTCAGACCACAACACTACGAAACTCGAAATCAACCACCAGAAAAAATTTGGAAAGATAACAAATACTTGGAGACTGAAGAACATCCTACTAAAGAATGAATGGGCTAACCAATAAGTTAAAGAGGAAATTAAAAAGTGTATGGAAGCCAATGAAAATGATAACACCACAACCCAAAACCTCTGGGATGCAGCAAAGGCGGTCATAAGAGGAAAGTATTTAGCAATCCAGGCCTTCCTAAAGAAGGAAGAAAGATCTCAGATACACAACCTAACCTTACGCCTTAAAGAGCTGGAAAAAGAACAGCAAATAAAACCCAAAACCAGAAGAAGACAGGAAATAATAAAGATTAGAGAAGAAATTAATGCTATCAAAACCAAAAAAAAAAAAAAAAATAGAACAGATCAATGAAACCAGATGCTGGTTCTTTGAAAAAATTAACAAAATTGATAAACCACTAGCCAGTTTGATCAAAAAGAAAAAGGAAAGGGACTTTTAACAAGAGTAAAGTAATAATCTGAAAAACAATTTTATAAATTGTTTTTGTTGTTGTTTTCTTGAAAAGAAAACAAAAGCCCATGGTATAAATTAAAATTAATTAATTAATTAATTAAAGAAATAAAATCAAGAATGAAAGGGGAGAGATCACAACCAACAGCAGAAATAAAAACAACAATAAGAGAATATTATGAGCAATTATATACCAATAAAATGGGCAATCTGTAAGAAATGGACAAATTCCTAGAAACATATACACTACCAAAACTGAAACAGGAAGAAATAGAAAATTTGAACAGACCCATAACCAGTAAGGAAATCAAATTATTAATCAAAAATCTCCCAAAAAACAAGAGTCCAGGGCCAGGTGGCTTTCCAGGGGAATTCTACCAAACATTTAAGGAAGAGTTAACACCTATTCTCTTGAACTGTTCCAAAAAATAGAAATGGAAGGAAAACTTCCAAACTCATTGAAGCTAGCATTACCTTGATTCCAAAACCAGACAGAGACCCTATTAAACCAGACAGAACTATAGACCAATTTCCCTGACGAACATGGATGTAAAAATCCTCAACAAGATATTAGCCAACCGGATTCAACAATACGTTAAAAAAATTATTCACCACAACCAAGTGGGATTTACACCTGGGATGCAGGGGCTGGTTCAATATCCAAAAAACAATTAATGTGATTCATCACATCAATAAAAGAGAGGACAAGAACCATATGATCCTCTCAATAGATGCAGAGAAAGCATTTGACAAAATACAGCATCCTTTCTTGATAAAAAAAAAAAAAAACAAAACCTCGAGAAAGTAGGGATCAAAGATCATACCTCAAGATCATAAAAGCCATATATGAATGACCCAACACTAATATCATCCTCAATGGGGAAAAACTGAGAGCTTTCCCCCTAAGGTCAGGAATAAGACAGGGATGTCCACTCTCGTCATTGTTATTCAACATAGTATTCGAAGTCTTAGCCTCTGCAATCAGACAACACAAAGAAATAAAAGGCATCCAAATCGGCCAGGAGGAGGTCAAACTTTCACTCTTCGCAGATGACATAATACTCTATATGGAAAACCCTCAAGAATCCACCAAAAAACTGCTAGAACTGATTAATGAATTCAGCAAAGTTGCAGGATATAAAATCAACACACAGAAATCAGTTGCATTCCTATACACCAACAATGAAGCAACAGAAAGAGAAATCAAGGAATTGATCCCATTTACTATTGCACAAAAAATCATAAAATACCTAGGAATAAATCTAACCAAAGAGGTGAAAAATCCATACACTGAAAACTATAGAAAGCTTATGAAAGAAATTGAAGAAGACACAAAAAAATGGAAAGATTCCATGCTCCTGGATAGGAAGAACAAATATTGTTAAAATGTTGATACTATCCAAAGCAATCTACATATCCAATGCAATCCCTATCAAAATAACACCAGCATTCTTCACAGAGCTAGAGCAAACAATCCTAAAATTTGTACAGAACCAGAAAAGACCCCAAACAGCCAAAGCAATCTTGAAAAAGAAAACCGAAGCAGGAGACATCACAATCCCGGACTTCAAGCTATACAACAAAGCTTCAATCATCAAGACAGTATGGTAGTGGCACAAGAACAGACACTCAAATCAATGGAACAGAATAGAGAACCCAGAAATGGACCCACAAACATATGGCCAACTAATCTTTGACAAAGCAGGAAAGAATATCCAAGGGAATAAAGACAGTCTCTTCAGCAAGTGGTGCTGGGAAAACTGGACAACAACATGCAGAAGAATGAACCTGGACCACTTTCTTACACCATACACAAAAATAAACTCAAAATGGATGCAAGACCTCAATGTAAGACAGGAAGCCATCAAAATCCTCAAGGAGAAAGTAGGCAAAAACCTCTTTGGTCTTGGCCGCAGCAACTTCTTACTCAACACGTCTCTGGAGGCAAGGGAAACAAAAGCAAAAACGAACTATTGGGACCTCATCAATATAAAAAGCTTCTGCACAGCGAAGGAAACAATCAGTAAAACTAAAAGGCAACTGACAGAATGGGAGAAGATATTTGCAAACAACATATCAGATAAAGGGTTAGTATCCCAAATCTATAAAGAACTTATCAAACTCAACACCCAAAAAACAAATAATCCAGTGAAGAAATGGGCAAAAGACATGAATAGACACTTCTCCAAAGAAGACATCCAGATGGCTAACTGACACATGAAAAACTGCTCAACATCATTCATCATCAGGGAAATATAACTCAAAACCACGATGAGATACCACCTCACACCTCTCAGAATGGCTAACTAACAACTCAGGCAACAACAAATGTTGGTGAGGATGCGGAGAAAGAGGATCTCTTTTGCATTGTTGGTGGGAATGCAAGCTAGTGCAG
Organism: Lynx rufus; assembly: GCF_022079265.1. Classification (NCBI taxonomy): domain Eukaryota; kingdom Metazoa; phylum Chordata; class Mammalia; order Carnivora; family Felidae; genus Lynx; species Lynx rufus. The sequence goes on along the minus strand of NW_025814889.1, from coordinate 73,497,879 downwards.
TCACTCTGGAAAACAGTATGGAGGTTTCTCAAAAAACTAAAACTAGGACTACCCTATGACCCAGCAATTGTACTACTAGGTATTTATCCAAGGAATACAGGTATGCTGTTTCGAAGGGACACATGCACCCCAATGTTTACAGCAGCACCATCAACAATAGCCAAAGTATGGAAAGAGCCCAAATGTCCATCAATGGATGAATGGATAAAGAAGATGTGGTGTATATCTATACAATGGAGTACTACTCGGCAATCGAAAAGAATAAAATCTTGCCATTGCAACTACGTGGATGGAACCGGAGGCTATTATGCTAAGTGAAATTAGTCAGAGAAAGACAAATATATGACTTTACTCATATGAGGACTTTAAGAGACAAAACAGATGAACATAAGGGAAGGGAAACAAAAATAATATAAAAACAGGGAGGAGGACAAAGCATAAGAGACTCATAAATATGGAGAACAAACAGAGGATTACTGAAGGGGGTGTGGGAGGAGTGATGGGCTAAATGGGTAAGGGGCATTAAGGAATCTACTCCTGAAATCATTGTTGCACTATATGCTAACTAATTTGGATGTAAATTTAAAAAATTAAATTAAAAAAATAAAATTAAATAAAAAAAAAGAGAAGTGGACCGTCAATTACTGACTGGCTTCTTCCACGTAGCACGTTTAAAGGTTCATCCATGTTGTAGCATGTATCTGTACTTCATTTCTTTTTACTAATGAATAATATTCCACTGTATGGATACATGTATTTGATTTATTCATTAAATGACACACATTTGGGTAGTTTCCACATTTTGGCTATTATGAAGAATACTGCTATAAATGCTTGTGTACAAGTTTTTGAATGGACATATGTTTTCATTTCTCTTTAGTCATACTTCTTGAATTTTCCACATTTCTTTGTTTTATTGACACCCCCCACCACATACACACACATACCGCTCCTCTCTCTCTCTCTCTCTCTCTCTCTCTCTCTGTGTGTCTCTCTCTCTTGCTCTCAATTGCAATTACTTTGGGCCTGTCTTTGGTGGGACAGCCACATTTACCCAGAGCTAATCTGCCCAACTGAAAAGATATAGCAAGTGCCACCTCGACCCATACAGAGATTTTAACAATATGTCCCATGGCTAACCTTGATTTGATCCTTGCCACAGGTTTGAGTTTTAATCAGACTCTGTCATTAGAGCATTTCTCAATGCTTTTTGCTGTCTGAGGTTCCAAAATGGTTGCCCTCTGCAACCCTTATAAATTCCCAAATTTGTGGACACTATTCCCTTTCCTGTCTGCAAACTGGCCAATTCTTTCCTGAGCTTATCTATTTCTTATAACACTTTGCCAAACATAATCATCAGCAACCAACACAGGCTATAAACATTCTATTTTCCAACCTCTTCTTCTCAAACCTCAAATTATTAGAAATTCAATGTGCCTTACAAATTACTTCAGCTGACAACTGTACCAAATGTTTTGCTCCTGCATAATACGGATATACATCCTTCCATTTTCCAGTGATAGTTTTCTACCACCTGCTACCAACCCCTAAGCCAATACTTCATTTTATGGAAATTTAATTAAAATAGAAATTTCTATAACATCCCGAGTAGGCTAGGTTATGCTCTGGTAAAACAAAACAAAGCAAAACCTCAGAACGTCAGCAGCTTAATCTTACAAAAGTTTATTTCTTTCTTATGCTACGTGTCCAGTGCAGTTCATCAAGGTAATGAGAAAGTAAAAATAGCTAGGACTGTAAAAATCTGTCCGCCATTCATCAGATTGGAATAAAAGACACAGATAAAGCCAGCTGCAGAGTTAACAGGAAACAATATTTCCCCCGAGGACACACTGCAGCTGTAAACTGTCATAACACCCTCCTCCTTTAAAAGACTACTGCTTTCTCACTCACTGAGAAACTATTGCCTGCAATCAGAGACTATCGAAATTTTAAATACTTTGATTTAAATTGTTTGAAATGATGTCAGTAAGAATGAAACAACCCACTTGCCCAGGGTTTGGGGTAAGTTACTTGGACACAGAGAAGCAATCTGGATTTACAGCCCAGGTGCAGACCTTCAGATAAGGATTTTAACACACAACATTCCACATCTATCTCAACTTCCCCCTGCCCCTCCCCTTGCCCCTCCCCCCGCAAGGAAATAAGGCCCTTGGTCTACTTTGCATTCGGGATCTGATATTAATCACTTTATGCAGCCTTGCTTTGCTTGGAACCCATCAAAACACTGAATTATTTAAATTTTACCTAAACTCTACTCTTCCAAAATTCTATCAATTCTAACTCTTTTTCCTTTGTTTAGTGAGATGCCTTGTAGTTTGCCCCATAGCAATGGGTCAAAAAAACCTGATTTGTCTAATAAAGGATTTGGTTTTAGTGGTTTGGAGCTGATCGGACTAAGAGAAAATGTTCAACTCACTATAAACTTTTGGCATTGGAAGATCTGTATTTTATATAATGAAACAATTAGAGGTTCTTGTCAGGCCCTACCTTGACTCTAAAAACTATCTTAACTTTCTAAAGATTGCCCCTTTCCTGGAAAAATGAAGCCAGGGTCTATATAACACAAACCCTCATTCAAAAGCTGCGGAGTTTAGAAATAAAAATGGATGAAGTCCTTAATGGTTCAGGGCAACTTGGGTCCCAGGCTGTCTCTAAAAATTCCACTGGTGCACAGCCAGACTGTCCACTGAGCCCCCTTCTGTCCCTATCCCTCTAAGACACTAATGTTCTGGATACAGGAAAGCCCTGCACTGTGTTACAGGTAGCTGCCATCTCTCAATAATATTTGGAGAATAAAATAGAAGGAAGGGAATTATAAATCTGCAATTCTTTCTCCACTCCCCATCACCAATGTGGTTATTCCTAGAGAATAAGGAAGGCGTTCAGAAGTAGGAGCTGCACCAAGAAGCCTCAGACTTAGAAATCAGGGAGATACACAGGGAGAGGAGTAGGATACCAGCCACTGTCCCAACAAGAAACAGTTGGGGCAGGATTAAAGAAACTAACAAGGGAAGATGAAGCATCTGCAGCAAGCACTAGCAGGAAGCCATTATCACAACGCGGTCTGAAAAGGCAAAGGGAGGGAAATGCCTACTGAGAGCAGGAGATGTGGAAGAAGGGTCTATGGCTATAGAGGGATGAAGCCATTACCAGGATCCCAAGGAGGCAAAGAATGGGAGTTGGGGAGAAAGGAAGACCAGAAGAATTAATATCCCATCCTCTCCACCTTCACCCTCCAATCTAACTTCTGGTGCCTCCCATTGGCCAAATCCAACTGGACTCCAAAAAGCCAAAAACCCAGAAGCTGCATCAGTGAAGGTCAATCTGGAAAAGCACAGTTCAGGGTGGAAAAGAATAGATAATGGGCTGAGGTTGGGGGTGGGGCAAATGCAGACTAACAAGTATAGGTGGGTTGAAGAAACAAAGAGGAAGATAAACTTGGGCAAAGACAGCTAGGAGCTGGCTTTACATGAATGCAACCTCTGCCCTGTCTGCACTGGCACTTCTCTGATTCATCTCATCATGGGTGGACAGTCTTAATAAATTAGACTTAAGACTTTCCTGAGGTAGAAGGCAAGTTCCCATTTCTTCTGGCCTATATGCTTCTCAGTGAACCAGATGTTAGAACTGGACATTTCACCAGGAATCTAGTATCTTTTTGAAATTGAGATATAATTCACATACCATAAAATTCATCCTTTTGTTTTTTTTTTTTAATGCTTATTTATTTTTGAGAGAGAGAGAGAGAGACAGCATGACTGGGGAAGGGGCAGAGAGAGAGGGAAACACAGAATCTGAAGCAGGCTCCAGGCTCTGAGCTGTCAGCACAGAGCCCAATGCGAGGCTCAAACCCACAAACCGTGAGGTCATGACCTGAGCCGAAGTTGGACACTTAACCGACTGAGCCACTCAGGCGCCCCAAAAGTCATCCTTTTGAAGTATACAATTAAGTAATTCATTGTATAACCATCACCACTATCTAGTTTTACAATGTTTTCATCACCCTAAGAATATCCAGATGGGAGACACTATCAGGCTCTGCTCCCAACACATATATATCCCTGCTCTCCTGCATATATCCCACATTGGAAGACCAAAGTATAGAAGTCATCAGCTTCATTACCTCACCAAGCCAACTACCCCAGGCTATGTGCAATGACCCTAACGCTAACACCTCTCTGAGGCATTAACCCCACCAAGACCTCTATCTTATCATATCCCAGAGCCCATCACTTCTCATTTCTTCTCACCCTAGGCAACTATTAATCTAGTTTCTGTCTCCATGAATTTGCCTACTCTAGACATTTCATATAAATGGAATCCTACAATATGTGGTCCTTTGTGACTAGTTTCTTACACTTAGCATAATGTTTTCAAGGTCCATACATGTTGTAGCATGTATCAGTACCTCATTCCTTTTTATGACTGAACAATATTCCATCACATGGACTTACTACATTTTGTTCATCCATCCATCAGCTGATGGATGATTGGGTTGTTTCCACCTTTTGGCTATTATGAATAATACTGTGGTAAACATTTGTTAACAAGTTTTTGTGTGGCCATATGTTTTCAGTTCTTTGGGGTATGTACCCAGGAGTAAAACTGCCAGGTCATATGGCAATTCTACTTTTACCTTCTTGAGGAACTGCTAAATCGTACGCCAACGTGGCTACACCATTAGCACAGTTCCGATTTCTCCATATTCTCAGCAACACTTTTTGTTGTCCATGTTTTTTATTATTGTCATTCTTTCAGAATCTTTTTGATAAGGTACTTGGGTTTCTACTATCAGATTATTGAAGTGGGCCCTGGGATATGAAAGGATAGAGGTCTTGGTGGGGAAAATACCTCAGAGAGGTACCTGCAGAGAGAAAATACCTGCAGAGAGGTCACTGCAAATAGCCTGGGATAGATGACTTGAGGAGGTGATGAATCTGATGACTTCCATGCTTTGGTTTTCCAATGCAGGATATATGCAGAGGACATGTGTGCTGGAAGCAGAACCTAATAGTCTCTCCCATTTGGACATTCTCAGCCAGTTGTTGTATTCTTTGTGCTCTTTGGGCCACTGGAAGTTCTTCTGAAAGTTCTCATGACTTGCCTGTCGTTCTTTCAGACATTAGCCAGGTGCTGGAGAAACTATGGTGCAGGGAAGCTCAGGAGTCAGGTGGAGAGAACAGACAATTGGTGTGGAAGTGGATGTACTGTGGGAGAAGTGGTGCCTTGTTTGTAAATACCACAGTGGCTCAGTACTCTGCTAGCCCAGCTGTCTGTAGAATGTCTAGCAACAGATAGAGCTGTTCTGCTAGGTCCAGCTTAATATGTTCCACCAATCTGTGGGTGGTGAGTGTTCAATGGAGATTTGGAATTTTTTCCAAAATTGGCATACACAGAGATTGTTTACATGGAGAGAAAATGTATGCCTTGACAAGCAAAGCAGAGGTAGTGAGAATTAAGGCAAATGGGATTGCTGTGTAGAGGAACAGTGTATCACTTTGGTGAGCTACAGATTTTAAAATGGTATGGGAGAGACACTGATGAAAACGTAAGTCTACTGTAGTGATTCCCAAGGTATCAGATGTGAGTGCAGTGGTCCCTAGTTCCTGATCAGATGCCATGGGCGCCTCGTTGCTGGATGGGTCATATCAAGAGTAGGGCCACCAAGAATGACTTCAGGACTTTAAAAATGTGTAATAAAGACTTGTTAGGGGGCAGTTTTTCCAATGTCTCTAGTCCAGGAAGCTGTCCCTGGAAACCAGGGTATCTTTGCCCTTCACTTCCACTATAACCCTCAGGCATTGCTGGGTGTGGAATTCTTTAGTGACATCAGCTGAAAAGAAAGCTGTTTGGACCCAGGGAGGAATCATTTCATTTGACTTTAAGGAGGTTGCAAATGAAAGACTCTGTCTCTATTTCTCATTTAATTTATTTTTGTTTTATTTTGGAATCTATGTTCTTAGAGGAGCTGGCAGTGGACTGGCTCACTGAATGTTATAGATAATTTCTGATAATAACTGACAATAAAACTGGCTTGCAGGCTAAAAGGACTTGCGCTGTTATTTCTAATCTGTTTTATAGATTAGAATTTATTTTTTTTCAAAAAGCATAATTAAACATATGATCCAAATAAGCTCTAAATCTAACCACATAATGTACGTTTCTTCTGTAAAAGAATTTTTCTATTGATAGTTAAGGAATGATCCCTAGCCCCAAAATATCAGTTGCCATCCCTATAAGATTAAAAGCATTGCACAACTTAAAGCCTGTAATATTATTTCCATCTAATTCCTTACTTTAGCACATTGAGGACATTGTTCATTTTAATCATTAAAGAAGATCAAATGGAAAAGCAATGAAAAACTCAACTTCTCAACTTTGTTTTTAGAGTGGACTTTATCATTGCTTACTGGGTTTTCCATTTCTGGAAGAAATTCATTGCTTAAATAAACAGGCATCGGAAAACAAGACTTACACACACATTAGCAGAGAACAGAGGTAGAATGTAAAAGCAGCTTTGCTAGAACTTTGTTAGTCATTCTCTTGAATTTTTCACGTCAAATGCGTAATGCTGTTTTGGTATTACTCCTAATAATAAGAATTTTTCAACCTCTCCAGGAAGCGTGAAACATTCAGAAAACAAACACTGCCTCAAAAGCTTCAACTGATGAATGTGAATACAGAGTGCAAATATTTCCATAATCCTCCAAGAGAGTTGGAGCTAATTTACCATTAATGTTGCCTGCTTTTCCTGGGAAACTCTTTTTTTTTTTTTTTTTTTCAGAATAAATTGGCTCTATGTAAATAACCTTCAGGTTATTCATGAAAATGTTATAACTCTGCTATGGTGAAGTTACATACAGATGTCATAAAACCAACAGTTCTATGAGAATCTAGTCATGACTTTCTTTTCCTTTTTTTTTTGAGGCTTTTCCTTTTTTGAAAACTGCTTTATTGAGATATAATCCACATACTGTTAAGATTTACACTTTTGAGGTATACAACTCGGTGAATACAACAAAGCTGAATAAACTAAATACAAATATGTATATACTTATATATACACAGATATATTCCATTGTACGGATACACCACATTTTCTCCATTCATCAGGGAATAGACATTTGGGTTATGTCAACTTTTTGGCTATTATGAATAATGCTGCTGTGAACTTTCATGTCCAAGTCTTTGGACATATGCTTTCAATCCCAGTATACATCTGTATAGCTTATTGACATATGCTTTTTTCCTTCTGCGTGCCTGCTTCTGAAAGAAAGACACTTTATCATCAATTATGCTCTCACATTGTCTTTAAGTCTGAATAAAGAAGAGAACAGGTAAGAGAGGTAAAAGGAGGGTGACCTGGAACCCCAAACATCCCTTTCCTGGTTCCAAATGAAGAAGTGTATTCACCAAGGTTATCTGGCAACTGTATGTTTTTTTTTTCTGTAAAAAGAAATACAAGTAGGAAAACTAAGAATACACACACACAGTGTGTGTGTGTGTGTGTGTGTGTGTGTGTGTGTGTGCACCTGTATGTGTATGTATAAAGGCTTCCATCCAAAAGGCAAATAAAAAGTGAGAAAGAAGGCTTTCAAACTTAAATATGGTTATGTCTCTTTTGAATATCTGGTCCCTAGGCCTTTTAGGGAAAACCAATGTGCCCCACTGGGTCTTGAAAGACTTTATTTTACCCTTATTCTAAGAGGCCATATGCTCACTCAGGCCCACTTTGTGATCATAGGGTAAACTCATGTGAAATAAGTTTTTTTCTCATTGCCCATTTTCTAAATTTAATTGAAAAATCATTTTTTTCTTTTATAAAAGAAGTTTTACAAATTTTATCATTACAAATCCGCATATTGTTGATAACATCTAATAATAAAGCAATGCTCTGGGTGTAATTCCCCCTCCACATTGTAAAGTGAACTGGCTGAAATGGTCACTCACCACCAAGCAGAATGAACAAGAGAGACTCCCTGCCTCACCCTCATCCTGCTGGAGCTTCTCAGTATAGTGTTAATACACCTTGACCCTGACTGGTATCTAGCATCATGCACTGTACCATTACACAACCATTTTCTCGTTAATCTTCCCAAGGGACCCCACAGGTAACTTATTATCTCCATTTCATGAATGAATAAACTTTGACACAGGCTGCATAACTTCCCAAAGTCACTTAAGTAGTCACTGTGGAACTCATATTCAAACCCAGGTCTTCCTGACTTTTTCTGACTCCAGAGCCTAAAATTTTACCCATTCCGTTAAAGTGCCTTTATATATTATGAACCTGAATGAGGGCAAAAAAACCCTATATAAAATTTGTCAAAGGACTTCACCTATATCGAACTCAGCTATTAGACAAACTCTTTTGCATAAAACAGAGCAGAGAATCAAGGAAAAAACCAAAAAGAGTAAGTAGTCAAAATGGAATTTATAAACCTTGTACACTAAAATACACACACATTGTTTGTATGATAATTCCTCAGGTTCTCAGAGACTTTTTATTGTGCTAAAATATACATAGTGTAAAATTTACCATCTTAACCATCTTTAAGTGTACAGCCTAGTGGTATTAAGTCCATTCATACTGTTGTGCAACCATCACCACCATCCATTTCCAGAACTATTTTCATCTTGCAAAACTGAAACTCTATGCCCATTAAACAGTAACTCCCCATTCCCTCCTCCCCTCAGGCCCTGGAAACCACCATTCTACTTTCTGTTTCTATGATCTGACTACTCTAGGTGCCTCATATACAGATTCACACAGTATTTGTCTCTCTGTGACCGACTTATTTCACTTAGCATAATGTCCTCAAGGTTCATGCATGTTGCACCATGCGTCAGAATTTCCTTCCCATTTAAGGCTGATTAATATTCCATTGTATGTATATATCACATTCTTTTTGTCCATTTATTTGTCAATGAGCACTTGGTTTGTTTCCACATTTTAGCTATTGTGAATAATGCTGTTATGAACATGGTGAACAAACATCTCTTCAAGACTCGGCCTTCAAATTTAGAAATGGGCTCCAATACCAGGAGCACTGCTATCAGGGTGGAGAGAGGCGAGTCCTGGTCACAGCCCTGCCGGGAATTCTTCTGGGTACCTCAGGTGCATCACTTTTACCAAGGAGTAACTGAGATCGGACAACTCAGGGGACAGCAAGGCCGAACAGGGACTGAACAGGAACTGGTAGAGAAACTCACAGAGGCACATACAGATTCCCAAGCCCTGCTGAGACCCACACAATCAGAATTTCCAGTTGTGGTTCTGAAGCACAACTGATTCATCTACTAGAACTTGTAAATGGCAGCCTGACATCACCTCCAAGATCCCTTCCAACTCTGCCAGTCTGGGGATGGATGGAATAGTCCTCCTTAATCATTTTGGAAGACACAGTACACCCTGCAGTGCCGCAAAGAATTAGAGAGGAAATGAAGGAGCGGGTGGGGGAGGGGGGGGAATGAAACCACCAGTGGAATAAAATGTAATTGAATTCTTAAAAAAAAAATTTAGAAATGGGGTTTAACGGATCAAACTGAAATTTAATTTTTAATTTTTTGAGGAATTGCCAGATGGTTTTTCACAGCCGCTGTTCCATTTTACATTCCCACCAACAGGGCACAAGGGTTCCAATTTTTCCATACCCTAGCCAACACTTGGTTAATTTCTGTTGTTTTTTTTTTTTTTCTCAGTAGCCATCTTAGTGAGTTGAGGTGGTATCTCACTGTAGTTTTGATTTGCATTTCCCTAGTAATTAGTGATGTTGAGCATCTTTCCAAGTGCTTGTTGGCCATGTGTATATCTTCTTTGGGAAAATGTTTATTCAGGTCCTTTGCCTATTTTTGAATTGTTTTATTTTATTAGTGGTTACCATGGAGATTACATTTAACATCCTAACATTACAACACAGCATAATGTCATTTATTTGCATTTTTAACAGCATTTATGACATTTGCATTTATAACAGCATAATGTCATTAACATACAAAAACTGCTCCTTTACATTTCTGCTCCTGCCCTTCCAGTTATTGATGTCATAAAATTACATCTTTATATGTTATGTGTCCCAAAACATAAACTGACAATTTTTAAAAATGTGTTAGTCTCTTAAAATTATGTAAAAAACAAAATGTGAAGTTATAGAGCAAAGTCACAATGATACTAGCATTTAGACTAATAATTGTTGTTTTTTAAAATATATCAGTCTCTTAAATCACGCAGAAAACAAATGGAGTTACATACCATTGTTATGAAAATACTAGATTTTATAATTGCCCATGTATTTACCTTTACTGCGCTTTTTTATTTCTTCATACAGCTTTGAGTTACTGTCTACTGTCCTTCCATTTTAACCTGCAGGACTCACTTTAACATTTCTAGTAAAGCAGGTCTAGTGGTAACAAATTCCCTTAGATTTTATTTGGCTATGACTTAATTTCTCCCCTTACTTCTGACAAATAGTTTTGCTGGATAGGATAGGATTCTTGGTTGGTAATTTTTTTCTTTTAGCACTTTGACTATATCAGACCACTGCCTTATGGCCTCCAAAGTTTCTGAGGAGAAATCTGCTTATAATCTTATTGAGGATCCCTTATATGTGACAAGTCACCTCTCTCTTGCTGCTTTCAAGATTCTCACTCTTGGGTTTTGATACCTGTGTTTTGATAGTTTGATAATTTGATAGTTTCATTATAATGTATCTTAGTGTGAGTGTTTTTGGGTTCATCCTATTTGGAGTCATGGAGCTTCTTGGCTGGTTATATTCATGCCTTCATCAAATTTGGGGAGTTTTAGCTATTATTTCTTCAAATATTCTCTCTGCCTCTTTCTCTCCTCTCCTTCTGGGACTCCCACAATGTATATGTTGCTGTGTTTGATTTATTTTCATTTTGTTCATGCATTGTTTCTGTGACTTTCTCCACATATTCTTTTAGTTCTTTGAGCCTTTTAAGACAGTTGTTGAAAGACTTTGTCTAGAAGATCTTCCATCAGGGCTTTTTCAAGGACAATTTTTTCTTTGATTTATGTTTTTTTCCCCGTTGAACGGGCCTTATTCAGTTTCTTTGTAGTCTTGTGATTTTTTTGTTGTTACTGAAAACTTAACATTTGAATCTAATAATATAGTAACTCTGAAGATCAAATTCTCCCCTTTGCCCAGGGTTTGCTCAGTTTTGTTTTGTTTTTATTTTTTGTTTTTGTTTTTGTTTCGATTGATGTGAGCTATCTCTATGCCAGGGATCGACCTGAGGAGTAATAGTAATGTCTTCTCAGGTCTTTTCTGAGCTTGTGCTCTTTCCTCGGTGTGTGCAGTGACTTTCCAATGTCCCCATATATGTAGTTGCCTTTTTTTTTTAAAGTAAGTTCTATGCCCAACGTGGGGCCTGAACTCAACCCCAAGATCAAGAGTCACATGCTTTATTGACTAAGCCAGCCAGGCACCCCTGCAGTTGCTTTTGAAAAATCTTGGGGTCTTTTTTGTTTTTTAATGTCTTGGTTTTTAATGTCTGGCTCATGGAAGGGGAAAAAGAAAAATGAAGGCAAAAAAGGTCACTGGCCCTTTAAGTTCTCTGGAAGTCATGTCAGCCAGAGGAGGAGGGGCTTGCAACAATGGGGGGAGGTGCAACAACAATGGCCATCACCTTCTTTGTCTGCATCTGTGTGATCAGAGCAGTAATTAGCAATTGGAGTGCAGATCCCCAACATTTGCCTACCCTGGCTCCTGTAAGCTGCATACAAACTTCTTCTGGAATGCATACATGGCTGCCTGTCATGGATCTAGGGGATGAGGGCTGGGTAGCTGATACTGTGCTAAGAGCTGAAAGTGACCAAAATTTACTGCAATTTACCATCCAAGCCTTCCTCTGAAAGTTACAAGTCTTCCACAGATTCCACAGTTCCAAAATAGTTACATCACACAGATTCTGCCAGTACAATTTTTGTCTAGGTAGGGAAACAGATTTCTGGCACTTGGTATTCCACCATCATCCCAGAAACTTTTTATTGTTATTTTACCCACAATTCTGACAAGATTAGGTATCTGGTTTCCAAGCCCATAGTAGATAAGCAGCAGCAATTTAGAAAGAGGAAAGTGAGCAGCTACAGGCAGGCCCACAGTCTAACGTATCTTCAGTGGTGCCAAAGCATTGCTGCTCCCCCCAACCAACTCAGTGTTTGGGGTCTCAGCTATCACTGCTCCACTGATGGTTACTGCTCTGCTCCCCCTCACATACACATTGCCTCTCCTTCCATTCTAGGGCTTTTATAACTCTCCAGCTAGTGGGACACACCTGCTTTTCCTAACCAGCTGTTTCAGAGAAAGGTTGCCACAGCAGAGATATTGTACCCTAGGTGATATTTTTTCTTTTTATTATCATCTTCTCTTTCTAAGAGCTCAGAAGCACGCCAGCTCCTTTCAGCAGTTAGTTCCTGCTGCTGAGCCCGAGCCACTTTGTGAGAATATATCTTTATTCAAAGAAACTTTTTCCTCAAACTCTCCATTGCATCTTCCTGAACTGTGATATATCTTTCATTTTTTTGGAAAATCTCTTTTTTTTAACGTTTATTTATTTTTGAGACAGACAGAGACAGAGCATGAATGGGGGAGGGTCAGAGAGAGAGGGAGACACAGAATCTGAAACAGGCTCCAGGCTCTGAGCTGTCAGCACAGAGCCCCACGCGGGGCTCAAACTCACGGACCGCGAGATCATGACCTGAGCCGAAGTCAGACACTTAACCAACTGAGCCACCCAGGCGCCCCGGAAAATCTCTCTTTTACCATTAAAACTTTCTACATCTGAGCCCCATTTGTAAGCTAAATTTTAATTCATTCCCATTACATTCCTGGACCAATGCAAATTGGGAAATATACTTGGGCATCTGTCCCACATATCCTGTGGGAGTTAAATTTCTGGAACTTTCTAATGCAGTTAAAAAGTTAATTCACCCAGATCCTGCAGAGTACCTTTAGGGGAATAGTGCTTCCTAATTCCACGTGCCAGCCTATCAGAGGCTTTGCTGTGGCTTAGCAAAAATACTCCTGTATCATCATTAGCTTTTCACCATGTTAGTAAGCATACACAAACACACAATGTGTGCTCATGCATGCAAGCATGTGCACACACACATACATTAACTTTAATATTCAATCCTGGCAAAGGTACGCTAAAACTATTGCTTTTAAATATTGATGATGGCATTGTAAATTGGAACATGTTTAAAAATCAATAAAACAAAATGTATTGAGAACTATAAAAATGTTCATTGACACAATAATTCTATTAAATTATATATAGTCTCAAAAAAAATCTAAAATGTGAAAAAAGCCATGTCTTGCATTATTTATTATGCTGAAAAATTGTAAGAAAATTAATGGTTACCAATAAAGATATTATCATATTATGTATCTGCTGAAATTCCATATTGAAATTAAAATAATGATATTGGTATTAAAATAATTATGAAGTCTATAAAACAATATATGTACAGTACAATAGCTACCATTCACTGAATACTCAGTATGTCCCAGGCCATATAGTAGCTATACTGTGGATATCATTTCTATTTCACAATAATTCTGTGATGTAGGTATTACTCCTATTGACAGTTCTTTTGAAGGTTCTTTTTTATCCCCCCTTTTCTTTCCATTATCTCTCCACCCTGACTTCCCTTTCTACTTAACAGAGAATTCCTTAAAGAAGGTCTCACCTGACTTCAGAGCATGGATTTTTAACCATTTTTAACCATTACCCTAAACTATCTCCTATTTAATATCGTGTTAAACAGAAAAGCAAAAAGAAATCAGGTTACAAAATTATTATATACACTATAACTTAAAGATGTTGCCTCTACAAAAAAACTTGGAAGAAAATAGGCAGAATTGGGGGAGCCTGAATGGATCAGTCGGTTAAGCATTGAACTCTTGATCTCTGCTTGGGTCATGATCTCATGGTTCATGAGATCGAGCCCCACGTGGGGCTCTGTGCTGACAGTGAAGAGCCTGCTTGGGATTCTCTGTCTCCCTCTCTCTCTGCCCCTGCCACATACTCATGTATGCTCTCCCTCTCTCTCAAATAAATAAATGAATAAAAAGACATTAAAAAAATAATACACAGAATTGGTGACAGCTGTCTTAGGGTAGTATAATCTCAGGGGAATAACATTTTCCCCCCAAATTTTCTGTAATATAGTTTCATTATTCTTTTTTTTTAATGTTTATCTTTTGAGAGACAGAGAACATGTATGCGCACCCACCGTGCACTTGAATGAGAGAGGCAGAGAGAAGGGGAGACAGAGGATCTGGAGTGGGGCTCCTCACTGACAGCAGCAAGCCCATGGTGGAGCTTGAACTCAGGAACCTTGAGATCATGGTCTGAGCCAAAGTCAGACGCTCAACCTACTGAGCCACCCAGGCGCCCCTATAGTTTCATTATTCTTATAAGCATATAAATACTTCAAGGCCCCCCCAAATGAAAATAATTGGATTCTTTTTTTTTTAATGTTTATGTTTGAGAGAGACAGAGACGGAATGCGAGTGGGTTAGGGCAGAGAGAGAGGGAGGCACAGAATCCGAAGCAGGCTCCAGGCTCTGAGCTGTCAGCACAGGGCCTGACGCGGGGCTCAAACTCACAAGCTGTGAGATCATGACCTGAGCCGCAGTCAGACGCTCAACCGTCTGAGCCACCCAGGAGCCCCAAACTAACTGGATTCTTAAATCATGGATCCTTTTCTTGTTCTCAAGCATTCTTTATGATCATTATAATATTGTTTTCGGAATTTTAAAATATGCTTAGTAATAAAAAATGATGTCTATTCCACTTATGAAAATAACAATGGTTAAGCTTTAAAGTTTTAGAGCTTAAGGAGAGAAATAATTGTAACCTCATACAAACACATCACAATTGTGCTTTGTAGGTTTCAATTTTATGTATATCGGCTCACTTGATCTTTCTGACACCTGAGAGGTACACCTTCAACCTTAAGAGGGCTGTCCGGAGAGCTCGCTCCCTAGAGTTTCAGTGTGGTCACAGCTCTACCATAGCTACTGGCTGGTCTACATGCCCCTGAGAAGGGCCATTGGGGCACTTGCCAAATACATTATCCAGCCCCACTAGGCACAGCTGGAAACACAGCTGCATGCTGCAGCTGGCTGAGACCCTGGAGTAATCACTGAAAAATGCTGAAGAGGAAGCTCTCCTGAAGGTTCTTCCTTCACCACCACCCCCTCTTTCTGTTCTTCTAGGCTGACTCTTCCCCTTAATAGGAAGAACAATTCTACTTAGCGCTGCTAATCAATTAACAGCTGGTGATGGAAGAGGAGCCTCATTTCTTCCCTGCACTTCAGGCTCTCCCAGTCGCACAGAGAACATGGTAACTGCAGAAATCTTGGGGACCAATACTGCCCCCACCAGGCAAAAAACTCAGCTGAAACTCAGCTGAAACTGCAGCCTTAATTTAGATTCAAACACCTAACAGTAAAAACAGATTCTAAATGCCGTTTTTCTTTTTTTGAAAATATGGGATTCTTCTGATTATAAAATGAATACATACTCAGCATGGAAAATTGAAAATGAATTTAAAGAATAAAATAAAATCACCCTAAGTCTTTTCGACCAAAATTACCACTAATGGTTTTTTGAAATAAACTCCTGGCCTTTAAAAAATACATACACTTATAAACGCTTTTTAATTTTACTATTTGAGAATCATACTGCAGATACTATTGAGTTTTCTCTTTTATCTCACATTACTTATATCTCTGCCATTTTACTGACTGTGTGGCAAAAATGCTTTCAATGCTTTATGCATAAAATCGGAACGTTAGGGACCATTCCCTGCAGTTGTGTTGTAATATTAGCACTATATGACTCCTTTTCCTGTATTCCTTAACTCCGCTGAATCCTCATGGGCATTTAGCATTCTCTGGCTTCAGTGAGAATTAAGCACAGGAAGAGGAAAAGCAGGCCATCTGTGCAGGAAGGTAAAACCAGTGTAAATTAAATGGGGTGTGAAAAAAAGCCACTTATGCTCTTTAAATATAAGCTACTTGAGAGAAATTCTCACCTGTGTACAGAACTAATCACTGAACACACAGGCTTCAGGTGAATGAAGTGTTCTTTGTTCAAAAAACAAAAGCAATGCTATTTTTCAGAAATAATTTTTTATAGCCCCAAAAGGATCCCAGCATTTTAAATCAAACCTTAAACATTTCAAGGAGAGTAAGCCAAAAACAAAACAAGCCTCCATCTCTGGCATTGGTGCCGTTTTCCTTCCGGCTCTGCTTACCAGCTCAGAGTTATTTTGGACTTTACTCATCCAGGGCTGTTTGCTCACACACTGCCATCTCTCCTCACCAATGGGCATTTGCTCCTCCCTTTCTTTTCTAGTTCTCCCATCACACCCCTCCTCCTTGTCTTCACGGAGACACCAGGAAAAGAATAGCACGGTGGTCAGGAGTGTCAGACGAAAAGTCACACTGTGCATTTGAATTGTCTATGGAAACTTAAGTCACTTAGACTCTCTGTCCCTCAGTTTCCAATCTGACAAATGGGAATAACAATCTCCACCTCATAGGACTATGGTGAAAAGTATGTGTGTGCTTTTTTATTTTTTTTATTTTTATTTTTTTTTTCAACGTTTATTTATTTTTGGGACAGAGAGAGACAGAGCATGAACGGGGGAGGGGCAGAAAGAGAGGGAGACACAGAATCGGAAACAGGCTCCAGGCTCTGAGCCATCAGCCCAGAGCCTGACGCAGGGCTCGAACTCACGGACCGCGAGATCCTGACCTGGCTGAAGTCGGACGCTTAACCGACTGCGCCACCCAGGCGCCCCTGTGTGCGCTTTTTTAAATGTTTATTTATTTTTGAGAGAGACAGAGACAGAGTGTGAACAGGGGAGGGGCAGAGAGAGGGACACAGAATCCCAAGCAGGCTCCAGGCTCCGAGCCGTCAGCACAGAGCTCGGTGCGGGGCTCGAACCCATGAACTGTAATATCATGACCTGAGCAGAAGTTGGACACTTAACCGACTGAGCCACTCAGGCGCCCCTGTAAAGTGCTTTTAGAATAGTGCCCTGCCACAGGGAGCACCTAAGCACTGTTGCTATCATTATTACTATTGGAAGAGCCTCCCATATGTATTCTCTGCTTTCAGTCTCTCATCCCCCATGCCTGAATAATTACAACCACCTCTGTGCCTGTGGAGGGCTTCCTATGTGCTGATCCTGGTCTAAGCTCTTTGCATGGTTTACAACAATCTGTACACTGGAAATTACCCTCCATTTTCCAGATGGGGAAACTAAGGCTTAGAGAAGTTCCAGCCCATCCTTTACAGCCCCCTAAAAAAATGGCAAAGCCCTTTTTAGTCACACGATTTCTTTGCTCAATTGTCCACAAGATGTTCTATTAACTGCCCCCACATGGCTTCAGCTTTCCAATCACGGGGATTGTGTTAGTGCCCATTAACTCATTCTCATTGCAAGCAAACATGGTCATCCCAGATCTACTCCTGAAAACAGCTCCAGTCCTGAGGTTGCTTTTGATTCTACTCATACCCCTTTCTTTCCTCATCACCATTTTTATCAAAAGGCAAGGATTTAAATGTCTATCATTTCCTAGAATTATAGTGAAGGCCCTGAATTTAACTGTGCTCGCCTTTAAAAAAAAAAAACCAATGCATGTATCATGGATAAAATGATGAGTGTATACTGGTGGAATTTTGGGACAAAGTATCATTATTTTAAGACTTTCTAGCCACTGACAAAGAACAGTAGTATATTTGCAGGTGGCTGTGATGGCTTAGTACAGCACTTCTCAGACTTCAGTGTGCAAGGTAATACCACTTAGGGATCTGTTCACAAGGCAGACTCTGATTCTATAGGTCTGAAGAAGAACCTAAGGTTCTGTATTTCTAACAAACTCCCACGGGATGCCCACATTGTTGATTCTTGTGTAGCAAGGGCTGGGTAGATATTCTCCAGGAAGAAAATGAAGAATTAATTGAAGCCCATAGAAAACTATCAACGAATAAAGAGATAAAGAAACAAAAATCATTTACAAAAGGCAAATATTTATTAAGGAACAGAAAGACCCAAAGTTTAAAGGGAGTATAAGCTTGACTAGATGTCCTTTTTTTTTTCTTTTATATGAGCTTTAGACCCTAATTCTGTGTTCCCCTCCACCATCTAAGATTTACTTGTAATACATCCTGGTCATTCCTGAATTGCACATGCACCACTACCTTCAGATAATGTTTAGGGTTCTTTAGGGATCAGCAACTTTTACAGGTACCTGTGCAAAGTATTTAGGAAGCTGTAATGTGTTGAAGGGAGAGGAAGAGAGCAAGATCAGGAGTCAGAGTTAGAGGATTTGGAGGAATAGCCTAGTGGTCCAGAGCAACATCTTCTCCAAACAATATTTAGAACATGTGAAGTCTGACAATGGAATAGCCAAAGTGAGCACAGATCACATATTGGAAAATTTTAAGTGCAGAACATATTGTCAACACACATATATGGGATGATCAAGGGAACTAGAAATACTCATGCTGAGGAAGAGGAAGACAAGACAGATTGGGGTGGGGTTGGCCTGGGTGAGATGGTGGCTAAAGAAAGAATGCATGAGAGGCTGCTCTAGTGTCTGTCATGTGGCAGAGGGAAGAGGGGAGTGGGGTGGTGAAGGACAGAGTCAGGAGAAACAGAATAACCTGAAAACAAAATAAATAACCCAACTGGCTAGACCTATCCACTTATCAGGGATGTTATAAAGGAAATTCCAGAGTCCCAGCTTGGAATGCTGTGTTTCTATGATGCTTCCAAGATCTGTCTGCTCACACATTCAGCGACACCTGCTTGGCCACTGGCATACTCAGGCAGGTCTAGCTGGTTTGAGGAACCTGTCAAAGCCCTCGCTTAAACTTCTTTCTCCTTCCTCTTTTTAATGGCTCCCTTCTTTTTTCCAACTAAAAGTGGGAACGTTTCTTATGGGAGACAAGTCAGAGAGACTGACTGATGACAACATTTTCTGAACCAAAGGTAGGAACCCCTGCGTTGACTCATAATCTGGTAAGGGAGTGGAAGAGCTGACGTGGGTTGTGTCCAGCAAACCTTGCACACATAACCCAGCACCTCCGGCACTGTTCTGAATGAACAGTTCCACTGCTCCACCTGCTGTGGGCTCTCACTAAGACCCTAACAGATGTTACGAAGAGGGAGAGTTGGAGAGGTGGAAGAAACAAAGCAGGGACTGCCCCTTCCTCCTGTAAAAAAAAGAAAAGGCCCTCTGGGAGGTTTTGTACTTGAACTTCTCAGCAAATACATTAAATAGAGTTCACGCTTTGGCAAGAGCTCATTGTTGAAAGTCACTGAAACTGAGGACTAGACACAGGAGAGGCCCTGGGGGGATGGGGGGAGGGCAGTAGAGGGTGGGAGTGGCAGAAGGAAGGAAAGGAGGCTGATAAGGGAGGTGAGAAGGGCACCAGGGTTACCCTTTGCCCCAGGGCTGGCAGTTCATTCCTCCTGTCTTATCTTGCCCTTAAACTGTTAGAGAAGTTGGTTCCCTTTCCCAGAGAAATTCAGTAGAGGATAAGTGCTCTGCTAGTCTCCCCAGAGCAACGGTGTGTAGCAGCTTGGATTATTTGTAGCTGGGGTGTGTTGCCTTTGTGTGCATTCCAGTGTGTTGGTGGATGTCTGAGGGCTGCGTGTCTTGCAACATCAACTAATCTAGAGAAGCACACGTCTTTTTTTAAATTTTTCTAAATTTTTAATTCTATTTTTTGAATTTAGATTGCAGTTATCATATAATATAGCATATAATATTGGTTTCAGGAGTAGAATTTAGTAATTTGTCACTTACATATAACACCCAGTGCTCATCCCATCAAGTGTCCTCCTTAATGCCCATCACCCAATTAGCCCAACTTCTACCTAACACCCCTCCAGCAACCCTCAGTTTGTTCTCTATATTTAAGAGTCTGCCTCCCTTTCTGGTTTTATCTTATTTTTCCTTCCCTTTCCCTATGTTCATCTGTTTCTTAAATTCCATATACAAGTGAAATCATATATTTGTCTTTCTCTGACTTATTTTGCTTAATACCCTCAAGTTCCATCCACGTTGTTGCAAATGGCAAGATTTCATTCTTTTCGACTGCCGAGTAATAGTCCATTGTATATACATACCACATCTTCTTTACCCATTCATCCATCAATGGACATTTGGGTTCTTTCCATAATTTGGCTATTGTCAATAGTGCTGCTATATAAACATTGGG
Organism: Lynx rufus; assembly: GCF_022079265.1. Taxonomy (NCBI): domain Eukaryota; kingdom Metazoa; phylum Chordata; class Mammalia; order Carnivora; family Felidae; genus Lynx; species Lynx rufus. The sequence goes on along the minus strand of NW_025814889.1, from coordinate 73,477,584 downwards.
GTATGTGCCCCTTTAAATCAGCATTTTTGTATCCTTTGGATAAATACCTAGTAGTGCAATTGCTGGCTCCTAGGGTAGTTCTATTTTTAACTTTTTAAGTAACTTCCATACCGTTTTCCAGAGTGGCTACACCAGTTTTCCATCCCCACCAACAGTTCAAAAGGATTCCCCTTCCTCCACATCCTGGCCAACATCTGTTGTTTCCTGAGTTGTTCATTTTTTGCCATTCTGACAGGTGTGAGGTGATATCTCATTGTGGTTTTGATTTGTATTTCCCTGATGATGAGTGGCGATGAGCACCTTTTCATGTGTCTGTTAGCCATCTGGCTTCTTTGGAAAAGTGTCTATTCATGTCCTCTGCCCATTTCTTCACTGGATTATTTGTTCTTGGGTGTTGAGTTTGATAAGTTATTTATAGATTTTGGATATTAACCCTTTACCCAATATAGCTTCTGCAAATATCTTCTCCCATTCCATCGTTTGCCTTTTAGTTTTGTTTATTGTTTAGAGAAGCACATGTCTTTTTTTTTTTTAATTTTTTTTTTAATGTTTATTTATTTTGGGGACAGAGAGAGACAGAGCATGAATGGGGGAGGGGCAGAGAGAGAGGGAGACACAGAATCGGAAGCAGGCTCCAGGCTCTGAGCCATCAGCCCAGAGCCTGACGCGGGGCTCGAACTCACGGACCGTGAGATCGTGACCTGGCTGAAGTCGGACGCTTAACCGACTGCGCCACCCAGGCGCCCCGAGAAGCACATGTCTTTAACAACCCAAGCAGTGATAATGATGATGATGATGGTGATGATGATAGCTAATATTTACGTGGCTCTTTCTTTTTTTGAAAATTTTTTAAGTTTTATTTTATTTTATTTGAGAGAGACAGAGACAGTGAGAGTGGGGGCAGGACAGACAGTGGGACAGAGAGAATCCCAAGCAATGTGGGGCTTGAACTCACCAAACCGTGAAATCATGACCTGAGCTGAAACCCAGAGTCAGGCACTTAACCCTCTGAACCACCCAGGCTCCTCTACATGCTCTTTCTACATGGTAGTATGCTAGAGGCTTTACAGACATTTACTCACTCAGTCTTCACAACAATGCTATGAGTAGGAACTGTATAATCTCCACTTTGCAGACAATGGAATTGAGGAACAATGTGGGTAAGTAACTTGTTCAAAGTCATGCAGCCTGCCAAAGGCAGAAACTGGGTTCGAACTCTGGCTGTCTGGTTCTAGAGACCATTTTTGTAACCATCAGGCTTTACCATCTCCTATATTAACTACAAACAGAGTTAAGTAGGTGTTCAAGTAAGGAATACCAATTTTTTTTTTTTTTTGGCTGAAAGTTTATTTATTTATTTTGAGAGAGAGAGAGAGTGCGCACACATGAGCAGGGGAGGGACAAAGAGAGAGGGAGAGAGAAAATCCCAAGCAGGCTCCACACTGTCAGCACAGAGCCCGAAGTGGGGCTTGAACTCACCAACTATGAGACCATCATAAGCCAAAATCAAGAGTTCATCGCTTAACCTACTGAGCCATCCAGGTGCCCCAAGAATACGAATCCTTAACAAGAGCTAAGAAGTAGTAAGCAGTAAGTGCCAGGCTCTATTTAAGCTTGTATCTCATGTAATCCACACAACAATCCTATGAGATTGGTACTATCATCCCTGTCTTACAAGTGATGATACAAGACTGAGGAGGTTAAGTTACTTGCCCACACATGCATCTTGCGTGGGTAAGACTAGAATTTGGGTATATTTAGTTAACAAAGCCCATGCTTGTAAGCAGGACCCTATACAAAAAGAAAGAATAAATGCATCTAACTTACTATTTTAAGTTCTTCATTAAAGTCAACAAACAATTCAGGAATGCCCCTCTTCGCTGGCATTTTTACTCCCATTATAGGACATTCTTTTACTTTGTTTCTATTTAAAAAATGGGTTGCCTGTGTCCCCCCTCCCCATGCTAGCATATCCACCTTTCATCTCCAAAAATCTACTTCAACGTGTACCTTATGTTTTTAATGGCTTTCAGATGCCCACTCAACATGGATTTAGGTAACTCGGGCAAGCTATCAAAGGAATTAACTGGATAACTATTTCAGTCACTTTGCCACTTGCATAGGAACAAAATAGCAAAACAAACACTCTAATAACTAACGGGACTTATAAGCTCAGAAGATCTTCATGACTAAAACAGTATTTCATCCATCTCTTTTTAATCAAGCAGTAAAGTGCCTATTATATCTCTTTTTAAACAAATAGTAGAGTGCCTGGTAAGCACTCCATCAACATTTATTAAACCAGTGAATGACAAAACGGAGTTATGCTAGAATGGAGGAATAGTTTCTAATTGTTTTGTCCTGTTCTATTTCAAATATTTATAGCATACAGAAAAAGAAACACAGGCAGTACAAGCAAACGGGTCTGAGTTTGAATTCAGCTTAGCTGCTGTCTAGGAAATCTTGACTGCCCCAACCCCTCCCTGCCTGTTTAAGAATGTATGGTGAACTTTGATCCCTCACTACGTCTCCTGGCTTCTTTTTATTTTGCTGCTTCACTAAAGAAAGGAAAGACTAGAAAGCAAAGGAAATGAGATTCAAATTCTTCCATTCTAGTTTTTCAAGCTCAAGAGTCGGACAAGTCAGAACGATGAGAACCCTAGAATCCTTCCTTTTATATTCCTTCCTGTTTATGACATGAAGCACACTGGGCTGTATTTAAAAATAATTCTCCCAAGGATTTGCTACTTCTGCATTTATATTTATATTTATATTTATTGAGTATGCACTGATACATGATGTGGAATTGTAAGGCCTACTTTAAGTCCGTACTGCAGAGGACACCATGGGACACTATCCATGTCCCCCTTTAGAGGCCCGCAGAAGCCCTCATTTATCTGCTGTCTTACAGAAATAGCTCAGCTACAGAAAGCGGATTCTCCCAAGGTCACACGCTGTTCCCGCCACGTTCGGCATCCAATGACTGGGCCACAAGCTGGTAAAAAGATAGCCCCTCACCCTAACTCAAGACAACTCTGAAGGGCCATCACAACCTTAGGGCTCCCTAAGGGGTTGCTTAGGCCCTCTCTGAGACTGTGCCGTAGTCCCACTTATCTGTTCCCTAGTATTACTTCCTTACCTTCTTCAAATGTGGATCCCAAGAGCACTCCCTAATAAACTTTCTGCTCATTAATCTCGGTCTTGGATTCCTCCCCAGAGAACCCAACCCTCGACAGATAACCTAATTGGTTGATTATTAAACATTTTTGGTAACTTGGACCAAGATTCTCTTTATACAGCAAACACAAGGGGTGTCTTTCATTTCAACCTATATAGTAAGAATGGCAACAAATGTATTGTAGATGGTTAAAACTTAAGCATATTTAAGGGCTATGCCCCTGGCAGTCCCGGATCTGTCTCTTGGGTCAACAGACCCCAGGGACGCCCCTTCATCCAGCCTCCCACCACCCTCCAACCTCCTTTCCGGTCACAACCCACGCCACCATCTTCGCAGCCCCCTACTCACGGGTCTTCGGGCCCCCGTCCGCCGCCAGGCCCGGGCTCCGGACGGCGGGCGCCTCGTCCCCCGAGTGGCCCGGGAGAAACGCGACGGCGCCCGCGGCCCCTCAGCGTGCAGACCCGGAGGGCGTGCGGAAGCCCCCTGCTCCCCGAGCCGCGAGGGCCCGAAGCCTGGACGCCGTGGGAGCGCCCGCGGCCCGGGAGAAGCGCCCGCGGAGGCCCTCGTGCGGCTCGTGCAGGCCCGGGGCCGCTCGCGCACGCGCCCGGCTCCCCGCTGCCCGCAAGACCGCGGGCCTGGGCGCGGGGCCCTGCCCCAGGCGCCCCCCGAGCACGACGAGGAGCCCAGCAGCCTTTGGGGGCCCCTCGGGCCTCCGCCTGGGTCCTGGGCTTCTGCCTGAGCCTCTCTGGGCAGCTGCGAGGCAGCTTTTCAGCCACTTGTAGCCCCCCCCCCCCAACCGTGGATTGAGGGGAAACAATGAAGCTTTTTGCAACAAAAACAAAACCAAAATCCAAAACTCAAAAACCAAAAAGAAAAAACCCATGCACATAAGGTTCTTATTTATGATTTATGCTTTCCTAATATAGAAACGTAATTTACCTAAAACTGGCTGCCTTAGTTGAGAACGGTTAACATAATTCATTTTATTATTATTTTTTAAAAGTATTTATGGGGCTGGGGGCGCGGGGGGGGGCTGGCTGGCTCAGTCCGTACAGCACTCAACTCTTGATTTCCGGGTTGTGAGTTCAAGCCCCACCTTTGAGTATCGTATCACTTAAAAATGAAATCTAAAAAAAATAAAAAGTATCTTGGTGCAAAGTTAATTTTCTATGAATTAATTTAGGAAAATTCGTTACCTTCTGATTGTATGGTATATTTCTCAATGTATGCAGTACTTCATTTATATATTAGACAATTTTCATGTTCACCTTTTAAAGTGTATTTTATTTATTTGTTTGTTTGTTTGTAATCTCTAGGCCCAATGTGGGTTCCGGGATTTACAACCCCAAGATCAAGAACCACATGCCTTACCAACTGAGCCAGCCAGCTGGCTTTGAGCCAGCACCCCTATATGTTCAAAATTACAGAAAGAGAGCCTACACATTTCTTTTCAAGGGAATTCCTAGATTTTTATGTGTTTTTATTGTAAATGTTTTATGTGTATGTTTGCATTGACTTATAGACATAATAAAAGTCCAAATCTAGGGGTTTTGTTTTATTGTCTTCGTAATGATCCTAAAATTCACCCAGAATAATAAACAGAGAAGAAGAGCTAAGAAAAATATAAAAAGACTTGTGCCCTAATTGATATTCAAACACACAAGAAGGGTCTACTAAATACATATAGGTGATAAAAGAGTGGACAGATCAGCAGACAGAATAGTTAGATCAGGAGTAGAAACTTATTACATATATATATATATATTAAAATACAATAAAATCTGGTAAAGGAAGCACCACAGCTGAGGGGAAAAGAGAAGGAATTTTCACAACTGGTACTGGAATAATTGGTTAGTGATTTGGAACAAATCAATTTAGATTGTTAGCTCTTACTCCTAGGTGGATGAAACAAATGGGGGAAGGGAACCCAAGTCATAGGAACTAAGGCCAAATTCTGGTGAATATTGTGTCTGTATGAGAAATAAACTTGTAGATGTACAAAAAAAATTCAACAGTTCATTGACATAAAAAGTTTAAACTTCTGAAGATAAAAAATAAAAAGCAAAAATTGAAAAGATGTATAATTAGCTACAATTATGTCTTTTGAAGTATAAAAAGCTTGCACAAATAGATTTAAAAACATCAAAATATTAGAACAATGAGTAAAGCATATGATACACAATTCATAGAAGAAATAAAAGGTCTAATAAGCACATTTTAAAAGTTCAATAAAATCAGTAACAAAAGAAATGCAAATTCAATCCAGAAATTCTTTTTCACTTACTAAGTTAATAAAAATGAGTGAAATTATAGTACTCAAGACTGCTAAAGATGCAACGTCACAAGCACCTTCACATACTATCAATGTTTTAATGCATGCTTTTTCTAGAAGGTTATTTTAAATTTATATCAAATATTTTAAAATATTGCTACACTTAAACCCTTTGATTCCACTTCTAGAAATTTATCTACGGAAATAGTCAAGGGTGCTTGGGTGGCTCAGTCGGTTAAGCATCCAACTCTTGATTTTGGCTCAGGTTGTGATCTCACAGTTCCTGAGTTCCAGCCTGGTGTCAGCTCTGTGCTGACAGCATGGATCCTTCCTGGGATTCTCTGTTTCCCTCTCCCTCTGTCCCTTTCCTGCCCATGCGCATGTTCCCATCCCCCCTTCAAAATAAATAAATAAACATAAAAAAAGAAATAATCAGAGATGGGGGAAAAGTATTATGTGCATAAAATAAAATAAAAATCTGAAGTTAATGAGAATGCAAAAACCATATGATAGGATATTTTGTAGTCATTAAACTTTATGTTTTTGAAGAATCATTAATGGTATAGTAAAATGATCATAATTTAATGTTGCTAAAAAATGCAAAACTGGACATGATTCTGAATTTTAAAAAGATGGGCACATACACAAAATTAACCAAATATCAATAGTGTTTATTTAATGGTCTATGAACTTAGAGATGAGTTTGGGTTTTTTTAGATTTTACGGCATTTTCCAACTTTTTTACAGTGAGAAACAATTTTGCAATTTTGTGCGTGTACATGTGTGTGTTAAATTTTTTTTTAATGTTTATTTATTTTTGACAGAGAGAGAAAGACAGAGCATGAGCGGGGGGGGGGGGGGGTGGGCAAGGAGACAGGGAGACACAGAATCCGAAGCAGGCTCCAGGCTCTGAGTTGTCAGCACAGAGCCCCAAGTGGGCTGCGAACTCACAGGCCACGAGATCATGACCTGAGCCAAAGTCGGACGCTCAACCAACTGAACCACCCAGGTGCCCCTACGTGTGTGTGTTTAAAGAATGAATGGGAGGTAAAAACTTGGAAACATATTGTTAGCTATTCTTGGGGGAAACTTGTTCTTAAAGAGAAGGAAGATAAAAGCTGTACCTAGAGAGAAGTAAAATCCAGGGACATTTACTCCCTTTCTTTTTCCCTGTCTTCCTGTCTTCTCTTGTTTCCTCGCCCTTCCTTCCTTTCTATCTTATTTTTTTAATGATGAGAGGTTTGAATGTTTTACCCTCTCAGTAGAGAAGGGAATGAAAATACAGTAGTAAAAAAAATAAATTCAGGAGCAAGTTTCCAAAGGAGGTGAGAGAACCCAATAAAGAATGCTGCCTTTAAAAGGAAGTAACTTTGAACACATCCGTTGAACACACGAATGAATGAACGAACGAATGCCAAGCAGTAATAAGACTGTTTTCTATAATTCTGCTCCTTTTCAAAATTGAGATCAGTAGATTAAAAATGAGAATCTGAATATAGACAAAGAACTATCATATTCATCATTAAATTGATATTGCTGAATGGTTTCTATCTTAACTATAGGATTATGTCTAAATTCTCATTTTTATATGAAAAGCAAGAAGGAAAAACAGAACAAACTGTAACTGTTTCTTTTTAGCACAAAATTTAATTAGACTGCGTTTACAAATGTTAATATCATGCAGAGAATGTGACTTGGAGAACACTGGCACATATCCAGAAAATTCTGGAAGTAAAAACGATACTTATTATTAAGGAAGTGGTTGGGGTTCTGAATTTCCCAGATAATTCACATAAACTAGAAAACTGTTAAACCAAATATATTACTTAAAAAAATTTTTTTAATGTTTATTTATTTTTGAGAGAGAAAGAGACAGAGCATGAGTGGGGGAGGAGCAGAGAGAGAGGGAGACACAGAATATGAAGCAGGGTCCAGGCTCCGAGCTGTCAGCACAGAGCCAGATGCGGGGCTCGAACCCACCAACTGTGAGATCATGACCTGAGCCGAAGTCGGATGCTTAACCGACTGAGTCACCCAGGTACCCCTAAATATATTATTTTTTTTATTTTTTATTTTTAAAAATTTTTTTTTCAACGTTTTTTATTTATTTTTGGGACAGAGAGAGACAGAGTATGAACGGGGGAGGGGCAGAGAGAGAGGGAGACACAGAATCGGAAACAGGCTCCAGGCTCTGAGCCATCAGCCCAGAGCCTGACGCGGGGCTCGAACTCACGGACCGCAAGATCGTGACCTGGCTGAAGTCGGACGCTTAACCGACTGCGCCACCCAGGCGCCCCTATATTATTTTTTTTAAACATAGGCTGAGGTTTCTTTTTTCCCTTTTAAGAATGACGTTCAATAGACACCCTTGGCATTTTAAAATTGCAATTTATTCATCACAAGATTCTAAAAATGGCTCTTCAGGGGCGCCTGGGTTACTCGGTTGAGTGTCCAGCTTTAGCTCAGGTCATGATCTCACAGTTCGTGGGTTCAAGCCCCACATTGGTCTAGCGGCTGTCACCACGGAGCCTGCTTTGAATCTTCTGTCCCCACCCCCCTCTGCCCCTTCCCCATTTGAATGCTCACTCTCTCGAAAATAAATAAATCTAAATAAATAAATCTAAATAAATAAATCTAAATAAATAAATAAATAAGGCTATTCACTTGATACACATATACAGACTGCTAAACTTTCAAAACTTAGTTAAATGTACATTTGATACATATTTTGTATTTTTGTTATATTCCTTGTCCTTTTAGGGACCTGACATTTAAAGTTAATATGAAAGAATTAGAGCTATTTAGCTATAGAGATATTCTATTTAGTCATTCATACATTCATTAATTGGACAAATAATATGTATTGAACTTCCATTATGTCTGAGGAACTTGAAAACAGTTGAAAACACGCTATCTGCCTTTATGACGCTTGTCAACTAGTGGGGAAGGTGGTCTTTGAATAAATAATTTCAGAGAAGCATTTAAGCTAGTTTGGATTTCAGAAATGGCAATAGCTTCTAAACTGCAGTGGAGAGATTAGGTGATCAAGAGAGGGGAGAGGGAGTTGCTAGAAGGCTCTGGGGGAAGGCTGACATGGAGTAACAAAGTAGACTGCAGGGAGAAAATATTGGAACTCCTCTTTAGATTAATACATAGATCATTGGTGACCCTCCCTCAGCCCACACATTAGATGGCCCCCTGTCACTTGCAGCACTCAGGGTATCTTGAGGAAGGAACCCAGGGGGGTGACAATGATGTCCTTGTTAATTTGTCACCTTTTGGCATATTGTGATGTATTGCATTTCTGTGTGCTTAGTTGATTAAAATTTTAAATTACGTTTTAGTTTAACTTGTCTTCCAAAAATGGACAATACAAGCATAAGGAAATAAGAAAAAGTAGAGCTGACACTTTCACTTCTCATAAGGGCTCTTTGGCCACATTGCAAGGTAAAGAAATGCCCATCTAAACAAAGGTGTTAAGAAGTCCATTAAAACCAATACGGAAGTATCAAGTAGGGTTTATGGTCTCACTTCCATAGTTATTAATGATGACCCTCATCTAAGCATACATTTGTAGATGAACAATGAATAAAATACATCTTTGTAAATTAGCGGATGGGATGAAGAAATGACTGGCTTCATCTGGTAAGTGCAGCCATCTCTGCACTGTCTCCACTGGGTCCACATGTGTCTATGAGGTTTCTTTTCTAGCTGCCACAGCCACTAAATTCAGAGGCAAAATAAATCAAATCTGGAACCAGACTTGTGAATTGCTGTATCACAGAGTGTTAAACACAAGTTAAAAAGTGAAGTATACTGGGGTGCCTGGGTGGTGCAGTCAGTTGGGCATGTGGCTTTTGATTTTGGCTCAGGTCATGATGTCACTGTTTGTGGGATTGAGCCCTCCATCCGGCTCTGTGCTCACAGCACGAAGCTTGCTTGGGATTCTGTCTTCCTCTCTCTCTCTCTGCCCCTCCCCTGCTTGCTCTCTCTCTCTCAAAAATAAATAAATAAATATTTAAAAAATAAAAATAAAGTATACAAATCAATTTACATAATTAAAATGTTAATATTTTGGGGCACCTGGTCAGTTGAGCGTCTGACTTCAGCTCAGGTCATGATCTCACGGTTCATGGGTTTGAGCCCTGTGTAAGGCTGCGTGCTGACAGCTCAGAGCCTGGATCCTGCTTCAGCTTCTGTATCTCCCTCGCTCTCTACCCCTCCCCAGCTCATACTTTGTCTCTTTCAAAAATAAAGATTGAAAAAAAAATTTAAAGTTAAATGTTAATTTTTTAATGACCATTAGGAATCTTTTTAGTAATAGAATAAAATATTGTTAACAAATAAATACAAAATGTAAAATCCTATTTAATTGTTAAAAATGTGGGGGAACATTTTTAAGGTACATAATAAATGGGACAGTAATACATATATGTTATTGAGAAATACGTACATGTACATATTGTGTTGAGTAAGTATAATCCAGATCTTTTTAATGATTAAGTACATAATCAATGTTCTTTGGAAGGAACTTGGCCAGGAGTGAGTTGATGGAAGCTCACGCTAGTGATGGCCATGAGGATAGAGAAAAAGGAACAGATGCCAGAAGTATTTAGGCAGCAGAGCAATGGGACTGGCAATTATTCCTTTGAAAATGCACACTGGACCATGTTCATCACCCCTTCCCTATTAAAACCCTTAGTAAAGGGGCGCATGGGAGTCTCAGTCAGTTTAGTGTCCAACTTTGGTTCAAGTCATGATCTCACCGTTTGTGAGTTCGAGCCCGATGTTGGGCTCTGTGCCCACAGCTCAGAGCCTGGAGCCTGCTTCAGGTTCTGTGTCTCCCTCTCTCTCTGCCCCTCCCCCGATCATGCTCTGTCTCTCTCTCTCAAAAATACATAAACGCTAAAAATAATTAAAAAAAAAAAACACCCACCTTAGTAAGAAGAGGACAGAATCCAAGAAGGCTCATATCCTCAGGGGAGCCTCCCTGACTCCCAGGCCAGTACATGTTCCTCTGTTATGCTCACAGGGTCATGCTCTTTTCCTCTGAGCACTCCTTTCCATCTGTAATTTTCACATCCACTGCCAAAACCACCTCAGGAATATTGGCCTCCCACTCTAACTCCAAGCTCCATGATAGACCAGCAAAATGCCTGACACTTAGTAAATGTTAATTCGAAGAATTAATTAACTTAACATGAAGAGTGAGGGAGACAGCCAAGATACTCCCCTTCTCCTAGCTTGAGTGATTGTGTCCATGGTGGTGCTGTTTCCCAAGGTGGCATCTACAGGAGGAGAAGGCCCTTTGGGTCGGGGAAAGAAGTGATGAGTTCAATCTCGGACATGTTACATTTGAATAAAAACCTTGAGCATTTTATTTTAGAAGCACATAAGTATATGTTGGTATAAAAAACTATAAATACTTATCAACAGAGGACTATCGGTTTTAAATCTCTTGTTAAAATTATCCCCTTTGTGATTATGAAGTAGCTTCGTGTGCCTAAAATATAACTGAATAAAGAGTCCTTCAAAATGGATATTTCTGGGTATTTCCTATTTTAAGAACAATCATTTAGAATAGAATCTTATTTTAGTAAAGCGTGTTACTCTACTCAAGTAATGAATAGGACTCTTCCCCCTAAGTACTGCCAGCAGTAAAAAATAAAATAACATAAAATAAAAACAAAAACAGCCCCTCCTTCTCAAAGCTATCTTGTCATCAGAAAAGACAAAAACCCTTATTTCTCCCCAGTAAGATTGTAGCATCAAATAGCAGCATGAAAGCCTCCAACATCCTGAGATGAGCCCAGCTCTAGTCCTGCCCTGCCACGTGACTTGTTTCAGACATTCCCGTCTCCTTGTCATTCATTTTCTCATTTTCTTATCTTTCTAATCTTTCCCTGATGCCTTTCAACCCTCACTCTTGGATGCAGATCCTCTCTCTAGGTCTATTGCCTTTGGGCACCCAAACTGATAAGAAAGAAAGAAGGATCACATTGGATCAGGATAAAGGACAGGTCAGCCCTGTATCCTCTTTCCCAAAGTATCTCTAAGGGCTTATGGAGGGTTTATAGCTCTGTCCAAGCCTAGCCAGTAGAGTATTTTATTTCAATAGGTCATTTATGAATTTATGTCATCCTTGCTTTATTTTATTAAAACAAAAATTTTTAGTGTTTATTTATTTTTGAGAGAGAGGCACACTGCAAGCAGGGGGAGGGGCAGAGAGAGAGGGAGACACAGAATCGGAAGCAGGTTCCATGCTCTTAGCTGTCAGCACAGAGCCCGAAGCAGGGCTCAAACCCACAAACTGTGAGATCATGACCTGAGCCGAAGTCAGTTGCTTAACCGACTGAACCACCCAGGCGTCCCTATGTCATCCTTGCTTTAAATGAATATTTATAAACGTGCTTTTAACCTTTACTTGCCTGTGCCCGTGCCCTCTGTGCTAGTAGTGAACATCTTTGTGCATTTTTCTTAGGATACAGGGTCTCAGAAGTGACACCAATGAAATCCAAGTTCTATTTATTGCCATACTGTTTTCCACTAACAATTTTCATTATTTGTTGAATACTTAAGATATGTGGTGAACTATTTTAAGTGTTTACACTTATTAACATACAAATTTCACATAACCTTGTGAGATAGGTATTATTGTTCATTACTGTTTTAAAGAAGAGGAAACTGAGGCACAAAGACATTAAGTAACTTCCCCAGTGTCACAGAGCTAGTAAGCTATGGAGTCAGAATTAGAACACAGGAAATCTGGCCCAGAGCCTACCCTCAACCACCTAACTTACTACCTTACAAAAAGTGGTACCAATTTACACCGGCACCATTAGTAAGTAGAGACCATACTGCTTGGGAACACTTCTACTTTTTAATTAATACATTATTAGGTAGATCCTAAACTTTGCTTTCTCACCTTAAAGATAAGGTTGAGAGTTGAAACGGAGGGCTAACTATTCTCTGACACCGTCTGCCTCCCCATTCCCACAGTGGGACAAATGGGCGTAGAGGTGTGGGCTTGATAGTTTGTGCCTCTAAACTCAGGCTTTGAAAAGTCATTGCTCCATGCTTTTTTCTGCAAAGTGTGAAAATAATAACAGATACCATTTATTCAGCATTTACTATGTACTAAGCATCATGGTAAGTACTCTGTACACACTGACGCATTGACCATAAGATGGGTATCATTACCCCATTTGGCAACAAGCTAGGGAGATACACTCACGGCTGACCTGTACAATGATGCATAAGTGTCAGGTAAATTACACATCAATTACACTGATCTCAGCCCTGGTTCTCTATCAGCTTGCCATACAGTCACAATACTTAATGAGTCCTACTCCCTGCTTCCCCAAGATAAACAAACAAACAAACAAACAAACAAAGGACCCCCCTAAGGTGCCCTGGGCCAAAATCAGAGACAATACACACTTTGAAAGAGGCCCACTCAGAGATTTTAATTTAAATTCAGTTTAGAGTCAGGGGGATTGTTGACCTCCTGCCAGGACCAATCAATTACAAATCCAATGAGGTAGAATGTTCATTTCACTGCTGGAAGAGGTGACAGCAGGCCCTGTCACAGTGCTGTGGAGAGGGGTTAGAACACACAGTGCTATGTATCTGCAGAAAGATGGCTAAGACAACTGGGAACTTCAGTTGCAAATTGCTTTTTGCTGTGGCTGCTTAACTAATTCCTAGTGTCAAAATATTGTCATCTATGGATAAGATCCAAAGACCAACGATGGTAAAAAGGGTTAATGAGGCAAAGAAATGTGATTACATCAGTCAAAAGAAAGACCAGTAATGTTAAGGACCATCTGTTATTTTAGAGTGGACCCTATACATAGGAACAAAAAACTGATTTCAGAATAAATAACTTATTTTCTAACAAGGTAAGGTTTGTTCACAGATGGCTGTACTGCTTCTGTTACAAGCAGAAAAAGTACAGGACGCTTAGACTGAATTAACCTCACCAGTTGACTTTTCTGGTTTCGCCATTCTTAAAATGCAGACTGTCCTAGAACAGTTCTTTATAGATTGAAAAGAAAAACTACATATTCAGAAGACAGTTTTTATCCTATTACTCAAAATTCATCCACAAGAAATATTGGAAAGCTCTGGAAATGCATGGAGGAAGGCATAGTGTCTCTGTAAGTGAGCAGCTAGTGGTGACCCTTCCCACTGTCCTCCTGGGCAACCTGCAGCCCAGGTGAGTACGGGGTGAAGCTGGATTGAGAGCAGATGTGACTCAAGTTCAGGCTGAATCTCCTTTGGGGATCTTTCTTCACAAACCCACCCCTCCTTCCTGGAACCGTCCAGAAAGGACCCATGGGGTACTAGAAAACTCCCAGGTGACCCGAGAGGACTAAACTCTCCCTTCACAATATAGATTCCTTCTCCGGCATTACATTCAGGGCAGACAGAGAATTTTTATTTTCTCAGTTGCATAGGGCAGCCCACAATACAACTGTTAATGTGTCCTGACCACCTTAGTACCGTTTGGGAACAATGCCCTTGGAACTCAGAAAGCCGTCACAGAGCAAACTGACTCCCTGGGCTCTCTGGAAACAGGGCCGTCATAAGGACCTGAAGGTGGAGTGGCCTGGGGCCTGTCCCACCTCCTGGCCCTCCAAAGAAAGCTGTTCACACGTCGGGGAACATGTTAGAGCCAGACACACAGAGAATCAGCTTTGGAGTCAGCTTGGGATTCTAGAGCTACATGTGCCAATTAGACCTGTGTGAACTTGCGATGATTTGCTGAACATCTGAATCAGAGATTCAGATGGTCTGTACGTCTTAGGAATGTCTCGAGGATTAAATAAGAAACCATCTGTAAAGTGCTTACCCTGATGCTGATCTCTCAGTAAGCATCAAGTGAATGGGGGAGTTGTCCCCATGACACCCTTGGTCCCCATTTGAGGCCACAGCTTTTGGGTTTAAGTGCTAAGCTACTCAAAGGAAGTTTCACCTACAAGCAGTCCTGAAGAAAAACACACTAACTGCAGTGACTGGTCGCTTGTCCTGAACACTACCTCTTCCCTCCTTTCCCCAAGCTCTCCACACAGCAGAAGTCCTTCATTTCAGCTTCCATGTTTTTTTTTTTTTTTAATTTTTTTTTTTCAACGTTTATTTATTTTTGGGACAGAGAGAGACAGAGCATGAACGGGGGAGGGGCAGAGACAGAGGGAGACACAGAATCGGAAACAGGCTCCAGGCTCCGAGCCATCAGCCCAGAGCCCGACGCGGGGCTCGAACTCACGGACCGCGAGATCGTGACCTGGCTGAAGTCGGACGCGTAACCGACTGCGCCACCCAGGCGCCCCTCAGCTTCCATGTTGATGCCCGCACTCCCCTTCCAGGTTGTCAACTAACATCCAGATGAGGCCAAAGATCTTTCTCAACTCCAGGACCAAGAGTGTCTAGTTGCAAAAGGCTAAGACTCGAGCACAGACTTTCAGTTGAGACCTGACCAGGGATCACTTCCCGGTTTCCACCTTCACCTTGTTCTGCCTTCAGTGAACAAGGCCAATTCAGCCTCTTTGAACCTGCTTTCTTGTTTATACAAAGAGGATAATACCCAATTAATTGAGTGGTTGAAGGGATTAAATGAGATAATATTTATGTGTAAAGTGCATAGCACAGAAGCTGGCAAAGAGTAGAATTCAATTCATCACTCTTGAATCCAATTCAAAAAAATGCCAGGTAATTGCAGCATTTTTGGTACCCTGAAACTGGCAAATAAGTTAATCAAAGGATGAGCTTGAGATCATATGCTCTCCAAACAAATATTGGTGAATATACCTTCTGTCCCATACAGTAAAGATTTCAAGAGACTTACAGAACCATGCTCACAGTTTAACCTATCTTGCCTATTCGGATTTCTTTCCTTATTTATCAGAATTATTTTGCCAGGCAAGACGCACACACTACTTCAAATTAGTAAGTCCATACTAAATTAGCTTCCTGTAGGAAAGAAATCAACTTTTTGAGGACCTGTAGAACATTACTATGATGTGGGTACAATTAACCCTCTGTCAACAAGTTGGGAAAACAGGGCTAGGACAAAAGTGAGGCCTGGGAGGGCAGCACTGTCAGAGGCAGAATTTGAACACAGGTCCATGGGAGGTAAGCGGCCATCATTCTGCCCCCTTCTGTTTGCACTGCATTTTCAATTTCTCGGGTTTATGCAAGAACATTACCTTCGAAACAGGGTTCTCAGGAGGCTACTGCTATATTAACGAAACCCATTTACTGCCGCTCGAAGGGAAAAAGGATTTTAGTTGTCAAGAGTCTGAAATTTGGTTGTCCTCTCACTTTTGCAGCAGTGATTAAAAAACAAAAAATAAAAAAGTGATAGCCACTCCACTACTATAAGGGCGTATTCAGTCTGCCCGGTTGAAACGCTCCAGGTAGATTAATTTCTGAATTATGATTCACCTTCCCTTTCCTGTTTTGATGGAACACGGAGACTGAACGATTCCTGTCAATAAAAAGCTCGAGTTTCCACCCCGCAACTTCGCTCTATAATGACAGCCTAATTGGCTGGGACGCAGGTGGGATTTCCTGTCGCCATTTTAAGGAAACACAACTCCCCTGCAGGGAAGTGCCCAGTTAAAAGGGTCTGTGCCTGAAACAAAGAGGAAGCAAAAGAAAGGGAAACTGGCCGAATTGCCCACTCCCCTGCATCCTGATCCCTCGCTCCCCACTGCCCCTGAATTAAGAGCGCCCCTTCGCGCCCAGGCAGGTGCGCGTTGCGAGCTCGGCAAATCTATGGGGTCGCGTCACACCCAGACCCCCAAACAGAGCGCCAAAGCACAGGTCTCAGGGAAGACTGGCTAGGTCTGCGGGTGCTGGATCCGGAAGAGGGGAGGCGCCTCCCACCGCGGGGTAGGGACAAAGGGTTTCCAAAGGTGCCCTTGCTGCCCCCCACCCCCGTCCCCAGCCGATCCGGCCCGTCTCGGTGCGGTCCCCCGAACCAACACACCGCTCCATCGCCACCCGCAGCTCCAGATGCTGCCAGCCGCCTGCAGGGCTGCGCGCGGACCAGCCACTCCCGCGGCCATCCTCACGCTGCGCCCTTCCCACAATGCAACTCCCCTGGCTCCCTCGGCCCATCTGCTCTCTGGCGTACCCCGAAATGCGGCCCCCTAACACAGCCCTCCTCCGCCGGCGCCCTCGTAGCCGCCCCCACTTCCATTCCCAAGGGCTCCGGGTCTCCAGCCGGCCCCGCAGCCGGGTCCTGGGCCCGCTGCCAGGCCCCAGGGGGGCGTGGGGCAGGTGTCCAGGCTGCACGCAGCCTCCGCTCCCGGTGCCGCCGTCAGTGCGCCCGGCACACGCACGCCCCGCAACCCCTCCCTCGCCCCTTCCCCGATGCTCGGTCTCCGCCAGTCGCATTCGCTGCATCCTCTGAGAGCGGCAAGAGGGAGGTCGCCAGGCGCGGCCGCCGGCGGAGACACCATGTGACGGGCACCGCTCAGTGACACGCAGCTTTGGTTAAAGAGCGGGCGCGCGGGAGGGGAGGCGGCGGGACGCGGGACGCGGAGGAATGGCCTGACTTTCCCCCTTTAAACCATCACGAGCCATGGATGCGCAAAGGCGACGCGCCCCCCAGTAGGAGAATGACTGCGATTCGAGACCCTCCGCGCCCTAGCGTGTGGATGTAAGTGCGAGGCTGGCGAGCAGAGTGTGGGTGGGGGTTGGCGGTGGGGGGAGACTCTGATGCAATCGGCCCAGAAAGGAGGAGGAGAGCCAGAGAGCGCGGGCTGGGGTGGCCACGCCGCTCTGCCTGAAGGTCGCCGGGAACCTCCGCCCTTCACCTTCCTCGGAAATCCGCCACGCCACGCCAAGCTTCCCCGCCCAGCCCTCGCTGACGGAGGCCACCTTTTCCCGGCCGAGACAGCCAGACCTTGATACAAAGGACATCACACGGCCGGGGGGGAATCCCGGAAGGGCGGACACCTGGTCTCCTTTGGCCACTTTTCCCTTTATTGCCCGAGGTAAGGCGATTTTGCTTTTCTAGGGGAGCTTGAGGGAGCGGCGGCGGGAAGGAAAGGGATGTTTTAGATGCGAGAGAGGAGGCGGTAACGTACAAGGCACCCATGCGGGCATGGAAGGAATGAGTGTGCGGCTCTACCGGATGCGTTCGGATTTTGCCTTTAGGAAAAGTCCAGGTCCTCTGTTCTTTCAGACGCACTCGGCAGCGTAAGGAGGCGCAGGGGCCTCTGATTTCACCTTTGCGTGAGCTGTGGCTTACTTTTTGGGTCTGTTTTCATAGCGGGAGAGTGTGGCTCCAGATCTAGTTATCTAGTTAAACGATACGAGGGGTCAGGGACCACGCGGGTCTGGGGGGGGGGCGGCGGCGAGGAGTATAGCGGGCGTGAGGGCGCTGCTGCGTACGCGAGAAGTGCTCGAATCCTGGACTTTTGGGGGGAATTTCCTGCGTCCGCTTGGCCCAGAGGAGGGCAGGTGATGGCCCCGGGGGTATGCGTGCGTCCGGCTGGGGCTGGAGGCCTGGGCGCCGCCGGGGAACCGAGCCGCCGAGCGCGAGTAAACAGGAGCACGTTTGCAGTCTCTCCTCCAGGTCTGCCTCTCTCTGTAGGGAGACTAGAGTAGGAGGATGCGGGGGGAAGGTTACTAAAGGATGCCGGCGGTGATTCACTGCCCTTTCCCGCCCCGAAGAGGTGCTTTCCTAAATGAAGAAGGGGAGAAAGAGAAGTGCTGTTCTGAGAGCTGGATTCCGCTGGCGAACAAAAGGCCACCGCTCGCGCGGGGCCCGGGCGCGGACTGCCCTCGCCTCCTCTCCTCCCGCCTCCCCCCAGTCCCCGGCACCTCGCTCGCGTTCCTAAATGTTGCCACAAAAGGCCTTTGAACTCGCCGCGTCGGTGCCGGAAGGAAAGCGCTCCTCGGTCCTAATGCACGCCCTGGGGCGCCCGTCCACCCCCCCATAATCCGCTTCCCTAGCGTCGAACTGCTCAGCACCCACTGCGACCCCACAGGTTACGCGGCTGCATGGGCGCTGCTTCCCTGCGGAATCGTCCGCCCCTGGGTTTGGGGTGAACTGTAATCAGGGTGTACAAGAGCCTATGGCGGCAAAAGGAATTTCGCGGTCACAGCGTCACCGCATTTCGGGATGCCTTTCACAGGCTGTCTGGGGCTTGAGAAGGTGGTGCTACAGTAGAGAGTCCTTTGTGTCTCGCTCTGCGGCGCGGACCCGGTTTTTATAGCACTGCTTCTCCCGTGGAAACCTTAGAGCCGCCAGGATCACGTACTTTCTCTGACGAATCCGTGGCGATGTTAGGTAGTTAAGAGTGAAAAAGACCCCCAGCACTAAGAAACGGTATTTATTTACACGCAAATGGGGATTTGACATCTCTGCAGTGAAGTTTAAAATTTTTTCTTTTTTTTTTAACATAAGGGGGAGGAGAGAATAAATGTATGGTTTGCAGACTGCGGGGCACAGCGAGGCTGTAATTGTCACCTTGATAGAAGAAACTGTGCGGCAACTCGTGCTTTTTCTGACGTCAGAGGAACAACGGAAATAAAACCTGAGCTAGGTGACCGGCCGGCCTCATTCTTAAACATCTCACGCGGGGTGGGTTGAAAGCTATGTGAAACAGTCCAGCTGGGGCACCGACCGGTTGTGGGTCCCAACTTCAAAACGGGTTTTACTCTTCAGAGTGGCTTCAATTCTCGGCATCTAGGAGGCTTGCCTAGTTTGGTTTGAGGTCTTGAAACCTTGATGAGGTTTATTTACTCTCCCCACCCCCCAGCACATTCAATAAATATATCTTACTGAGGACTTAACTATTTGTAACCGTATAAAGTTCCTGCTTCTGTGGGGGAAACATACAATAAACGCACATACAATGAATTTCAGATCTTTGTTAGCGCATTGAAGAAGTAAAACAGGATCACATGATAGGGATGGGTGCTTGAAATAGATAACCCTCTAGCGGGGCCTGTGTGGGAGGGTGACATTTGTCCAGAGACTAGGAGGCATCTGGCTATTCTAGTTTTATATTTTCCTCCCTCCTGGTGATAGTTGAGGACAAAAACCAATCTTACTCACTGTTGTTCCCCTAGTGCCCAGCACAGAGCAGCAGCTTAATAAATGCCTCTTGGATTGAGACCTTAGCCACCTCATTCATTTCTTTATGCTACTGGTGACCATCCCTTCCTTTTTCTATCTCATTTTTTCCCTTTTCTCCCAAGTTTAAATATGAGAGATTTTTTTCTTCTTTTCTTTAAACTCTGCTCTTTCTTTAAAAAAAAAGGTTTTTTAATGTTTGTTTATTTTTGAGGGAGAGGGAGAGACAGAGCGTGAGTGGGGGAGGGGCAGAGAGCGGGAGACACAGAATCTGAAGCAGGCTCCAGGCTCCCAGCTGTCAGCACACAGCCTGACGCAGGGCTTGAACTCACGAACTGTGAGATCTTGACCTGAGCTGAAGTTGGATGCCCAACCAACTGAGCCAACTAGGCTCCCCTGCTTCTCCTTCTTTCTTACCGTCTCCCTACTTCTTACCCACTCCCCTTTCCCCTGGGTTACCAGGCCCTTGCAAATGCCTCTCCAACCTGTCTTCTCATCTCCATTCCCACTTGCCCAAGTTCAGGTTCCTGTCACCTGACCTAGACATGGCAATTCGAGTAGTGTGTTGGGGTATGAGGACCATGAAACAGATGTGGAGGTGCCCTGAAGAAACCAGTGCTTCATGGAAGTGCGACACGTGGTTAAAAGTGAAGCAGGGAATGAATGAGGTGTTAACAGCTTTCTGGTTGCTCTCTTCCAGTACCAAGCTCTGCTCCCCTAATTCAATCTCCACATTTCCATGAGATCTGTATTTCTAAAACTCAGTTTGCTTTCCTAATGACTTTGCTTCTAAAAACCTTCAGGGGGTTCTTGGGGCGCCTGGGTGGCTCAGTCAGTTGAGCGTCCAACTTCCGCTCAGGTCACGATCTCGCGGTCCATGAGTTCGAGCCCCGCGTCGGGCTCTGGGCTGATGGCTCGGAGCCTGGAGCCTGCTTCTGATTCTGTGTCTTCCTCTCTCTCTGCCCCTCCCCTGTTCATGCTCTGTCTCTCTCTGTCTCAAAAATGAATAAAACGTTAAAAAAAATTAAAAAAGAAACCTTCAGGCGGTTCCCATTGCCTAAAATCAGTCTCAATTCCTTAGCCGGACACTCAGACCCTCCATGATCTGACTCCTTGAATCTTTCCCTCTCTTTCTCTCAGTTCACCCAATGCTCTTCCTGTTGCTTTTCTGCTTCAATATCGGTGTTGATTCTGGACTGGAATGCCTACTAAAATCCTACGGATCTGTGAAGGCCTAGCCCAAATACCACTTCTCTGCCCTTTCAAATAAGTGTTCACTGATCATCTCTTAGCATTTCCTTTTACTTTTTACGTAGGATTTATCTTTTACTTCTTGCACTTTTGTCACTCCTGGTGATGGAAGGTAGGGGATGAGGCCAGAGGCTTTGAGTCAGATACGAATTCCAGATCCCAACGTACCCGCCCAGGGATATTGGGCAGCTTGTTTAGCATCTCTAAACTTCAGGGTTTCTGCCTTGTTTTCTGTTTGTTAAATGGGAATGAAGAGAATGACAATGGTG
The DNA here is from genome assembly GCF_022079265.1 of Lynx rufus. Taxonomy (NCBI): domain Eukaryota; kingdom Metazoa; phylum Chordata; class Mammalia; order Carnivora; family Felidae; genus Lynx; species Lynx rufus. The sequence continues at coordinate 73,456,519 of NW_025814889.1, read as the reverse complement.
GTGGTAGTGGTACCCATCTCATTGAGTTAGCCTGACGATGTAGTTAAGATAACGGGTGTGAAGTGCTTGGCACCATGTTAGTGTTGCGTATGTATTGAATTAAAAGGGACTTTCGGTTTGTCATCTATCAGAGGTGCTGGGAAAGTTGATCAGCAAAGCTCCCCTTACCTCTGAAATTGTGTGCATAGTTAATCATTCAAAATGCTTTTCTCAAAATAATACCTTAATGGAAACTCTGAGAGGGGATGTGGGGGTGGGGGAAGGGTGCGTGTAGAAGTAAGCACTTTCAAAATCACATCATAGACTTCAGAAAAAGACACCTTGGACCACTGACCCTAGACCGAGGCTTTTAAAAACGTTGTTATACTTATTTCTGAAATCGGACCACATTATAGTCACTGACTTTCTAGTGCCCACCTATGTGTTAGGGTTACCTACTGAGAGTAAAGGAATTTGGTGATCAGGAAGGCACTATGTTTTGGGGAAATTTAGTGAGCACCAAGTTCACAATCCAGGAACTCTGCCTCAAGTAAAGTTACAATGTGTCTTTGCCAATTAACTAGCTGGGCACACTTGGGCAAATCATTTAACGTTTTTATGCCTCATTTTCTCATCTCTCCAATGCTAGTAATAGTTTTTGAGCTCCCTGACTCGCAGAGTTGTGAAGATAACAATGAAAATATTGCTGAGGAAACCCTTGAACAAGTTAAAAGATCTATTCAAGATGTCATCCAAGATGACCAGTTATCTGGAGTTAAATGTGCTGCTAATCTACCGCTTTAGGGGATGAGTTAGATTAGTGATTCTCAACTCTGGTTTCATATTAGACCTACTTGGGGTCTTTGAAAAGCTACCAGTGAATGCCCAGATTCCATTTCTAGATCTTTAGATTTAGTTGACCCGGGGTGGAGCCCAGACTTAGGAGCTTTTTAAAAACACCAAGGATGATTCTAATCACAGTGGCTTAGATTTTATTTTATTATTATTATTATTTTTTTTTTATTTTAGAGAGAGAGAATGCATGCGCGAGCAGGGGAGGGACAGAGGGGAGAGAGACAAAATCTTAAGCAGGCTCCATGCTCCTCGCGAGCTTGACGCAAAGCTTGATCCCACGACCCTGGGGTCGTGACCTGAGCCCAAATCAAAGGTCAGATGCTCAACTGACTGAGTTGACTGAGTGGCTTAGATTTTAAAGCAAACAAAACAAAGTCAGAAATCAAATGAAGACCTCCGTATGTTGCTTGATAAAGTCTAAGTGATGCAGAATTGTGAGCTTGACTGACTTTTTCCCTGATTTGACTAACCCAACCAGTTTTGACATCTTGGGACCATAGCCTTAGGTTACAATTTACAACCTCAATTTTCCCAGGCACAAAATCCTGTCCAGTGATACAGCCAGGGCCACACATAAAAGATTAAATGTGTGGATCTCAGTTTCCTTGTTTTAGGAGTGATGAAGAAGATTGGAAAAGAAAGAGACAATGGAAAGGAAAAGGAAAGGGATTCTGACCCAGGTATAGGAGGAAGAGGCTCTGAGCAGGAGAGACAGGACAGAGTGCAGAGAAAAAGTTGTGTTTGATTGATGGGACTCATTTTGTTGAGTTTGTACACTGGTGACTATAAAGCCAAATAAAATCTGTGAGTACATTTTGTGTGACCTACACTTTCTCTTAAAATTGTTTGGAATTAGTTGTCAGTATTTAAACATCAGATTTTCACTTAAAATCTGCATCTGTTGGAAAAAAAAAAAGGGACGATCTGGCTTATTCCCACTGAACTAGATAGGGTACATGTTCTCCAGTTCCTTATGCCAGTCTGTCTTGCCCATTTTCTCGTGGACCTGGGCACTGTTTGCATTTGCAACCCCTGTCTGCATCTGTAGACCTTAGTACTGGCTGCACGTTACACTCTCCTGGAAGCATTTAAAATATCCATGCTTGATCCCACCCTAGACCAATTAAATCAGAAACTGGTGTGTGTTAGGTTATTTAAAAAATAAAAAAAACTCCCAAGGTGATTCCTCTCTGTCTAGAACTGACAACTTCTAGCCTAAGTCACCTATTCAGAAGATTTGTCCACAAGCCCATTTCTTATCTCTGAAAGTGATCCATTAAGAAACATTATAGAATCATAAATCCAGGGGGTTTTAAAACTGGAGGATATCTTTGAGAGAGCATCAGTTAATGTGATCTTCCTATTTTAAAGTGAGAAAACAGGCCTAGAGGGAAGAAAAACTTGTCCAAGGATTATTACATCATTTGGTATTAGGGTATAGTGTGTTTTCCATTTTCTATTTTCATGTAAAGGCATATTTGTAATTTTTTTTTTCTTTTACAAATGATCCTTTTTACATGTACCACTTTGTGATGCTTTAAAATTCTCCTTATTTCTATTATTTCTTGAGTATTTTTGTTGGGAGCTAGCTGTCATAGCTTAGGTAAGCCTTAATAACAAAGAAAATCCCATCCAGTGTTTTTAGTTCAACCATAATCAAAAATATCATTAGAGCAAAAATATACATGTGCAAAGAAAGAGAATTTTCTCAAAGGCTGAACTATTGCAGGTTGCTTTCAACTCTGTGTTTTTAGGAATTACTTACATCTATGAATTTTCAGTAGATGAGGAAGATTTTTTTAAATGTTTATTTATTTGTTTTAAGAGAGAGAGAGAATACACGTGTGGAGGAAGGGTAGAGAGGGAGAGAGAATCCCAAGCAGGCTCCGTGCTGTCAGCATGGAGTCCACTCGGGGCTTGATATCCATGACCTGAGCAGAGATCAAGAGTCTGATGTTAACCTACTGAGCCACCCAGGAACCCATTGAGGAAGATTTTTAATTTTGTGGTATACACACTGCTCAGATACACTCGCTGTTCTCATTAAATTAAGTTTCAAGTGGATTTTTCTTAATGTAACATACAGTTTGTCCTCTTAAATCCAGTGTTACAGTTAAATACAGAGACTTCATTGACTTCTGAAGTTTATCAATATTTTCTGTCTTAGAGAAATCACAGTAGTTTCAAAACATCTGAATGTGGATTAGGTTAATTCCCGGACATTATAGGCTGGGCATTTTGAAAACAGACATTTGAAAGAGCATATAGGAACCAGAACAGAAGAGGAATTCTGGGAGCCGTGAGAGCCAGGGTTGGGATACTGTGAACAAGGTAGGATGCACAGGGGTCAACCTGTTATTTTGTTTTCCTGAGAAAGTGTGTTTGTGGGGATCACTGATACATTATCTGCAGACAGATGATCATAGCTTGCTTTTTAAATTTAGTTATCATTATTATTGTTAACATATTTGCTGCTACCATGTGCTAGGGAGCTGTGAGGTTTATGGTCCCTGCCTCAAGGAGTTGAGATTATAATTAGGAAGGATGATAGAATGCAAGAAGACTATTAAGATATATAAGAATCCTTGTGTAAGCCAATGAGTAATCTATACAAAAGTCCTGAAAGAATTCATCACAGGTAAACAATCTGTCGTGGGTTGGTCATGGGAAAAAGATATCACAGAGAAGGTTGGTTTGAAATTAAAAAGAAAAAAAAAGCATGAAAGTCAACAAGCTGGGCTTTGAAAGAAATGTTGTCCTTAAGTAAGCATGGGCTTCACGGGAAGGGGGAAGGAAGCATGTTCAGGGCCAAAGGAATGGTGTGAACAAAGCAGAAGACTGCGTACAACTAGATCCGCGGTGGGGAACGGAAAGTTCAGGAGGAACATCACGGGAGAGAAAATTAAAAAGATTGTTATGAGCAATCCGTGTTGCATTGTAAGGGTCCAGAGATTAGACTTCATCCTGTAGACATTGGGAAGTTACAGTTGGCAAGAGGGGAAGAGAAGTGGGCCAGAACGTGTGTCTGCAGCAGGGAGAGGGTAGAGTCAGCAGGTAGCACAGAGGCACTGAACTCTGCAAGTTAGGATTGTGGGCGGAGAGGAATGAGGGGCAGAGAGGATGGGGGCATGTATGAAAGAATGTTGATGGGGGCTGGTGACTGATTAGATACTCAGCAGCATTAAAGTAATACCCAGACTCCAAGTCTGAGTGATGAGGAGAGGGAACGTTATCTTTAACAGGAATAGGACAGCTGATGCGTGAGGTCAGTGATGTGTTCAGCTCGGCATGCAGAGTTTGAGGTAATGGCAAACATCCACGTGGAGAAGTCCAGCGGGCAGCTGGAGTCTACAAAGAACTTGTGGAAATTTTTCTGAGCAGGAAGGAGCTTGAGAGATCCACTTTCCCTCCAGCCTTCTCATTTTACAGATGAAGAAACATGTGACATGTTAAGTGACTCGATCATTATCAAGTAGTATTTACAAGGGAGATCCTATTGCGTAATGCAAAGGAATGCTAGTTTTATAAGATGAAAAAGACTGGGGAAAGAAATCGGAAAGATGCCTTTGTGGGATGAAGCCTGACACTACGAGCTTGAAACCTTAAGAAGGAAAGAATTTGGAGCATGTGCCCGAAGAGCTACCCCTCTTCCCGCATAAGGGAGGAGCGAGGGGGCTGGTAAAGGAGGCCTGGAGGCAGTGCTCCGGAGCATGTTGGTGGAGGTCAGGAAGCAGTGCTCCCTGTCGTGGAAGGAGTTGAGGAAAATGAGGACTGAGACAAGGCCACCTGCCTTGACTAGAAGTCATAGCAGTGGTAGCAAGCATAGTCACAGTAGCCTGTAGGCACCAGGCCAGGTACTGGTGTATGTGCTGCCCATGTGCCCGATAGTGGAATCTCCTTTTTTTTTTTTAATTTTAAGTTTACTTATTTATTTTGAGAGAGACAGACAGTGTGAGCTGGGGAGGGGAAGAGAGAGAGAGAGAGAGAGAGAGAGAGAGAGAATCCCAAGTAGGCTCTGCATGCTCAGAACAGAGCCCGATGTGGGCCCCGAACTCATGAAGTCGTGAGATCATGACCTGAGCCTAAACTGAGAGTTGGACGCTCAATTGACTGAGCTACCCAGGCCCCCCCCCCCCCCCCCCCCCGCCAATCGTATCCTAGAATCTTTATAACGACCGAATGAGGTGGGTATTCCGCATCTCCCGTCTGCAGATGAAGAAACTGAGGCAAAGAGAAAACCTACTTGCCCAGGGTCCACAGCTCCTAATTGGTAGAGCCAGAATTTGCCACTTGAATGTGGTTTCAGGGGAGTGATGAAGACAGGAGCAAGTTGTTCAGACTGTTGGCAGTAAAGGGGGTGGGGGTGGTATTTCAAGGTTATAGACAAAGTCACTTCCCAGATATGGAGCTGAGAGTAACTGGCGGAAGTCAGGGAAACCGGCGGAGAGGAAGTGGTGATTCAAAGTGCTGGCACGGCTGAGGCCACTTGCACTTGGTTAAGACGTGAGTCTTGAATAAGAAAGAGAGAAAACATCTACAGTTTGAGATTGCTTACTGGCTCCCAGCCTGTTCACTACCAAAAGGCACTTGTATTATTCCCCATGGTCCAAAGATCACAGGTTTTCAAAGATTCTATCAGTTTTAAGCTTTTCTTTTTTTAAATTTTTTAAAAATATTTATTCATTTTTGAGAGACAAAGAGATACGGAGTGCGAGCAAGGGAGGGGCAGAGAGAGAGGGAGATACAGAATCCGAAGCAGGCTCCAGGCTCTGAGCTATCAGTACAGAGCCCGACGTGGGCTCGAACCCACAAACCATGAGATCATGACCTGAGCTGAAGTTGGACGCTTAACCAACTGAGCCACCCAGGCACCCCTTTAAGCTTTTGTTTTAATTGAAATATAATTTATATGAGATACAATATCTAGATCTTAAGGATACCGTTTAATGAGTTTTGACTACAACCTTAATATATGAATTTATTTCCTATTTTTGTTATTCAAAGAAACATAAAATTGCCAGTTAGAATTTAGGATCATCACACCAAGTTAATGCAATCTAGTTAAAAGCAAGGACACCTGACATTTAGTCAACCTGTTTGGCATGTTTGAGGCCTTTTGAGATACACAAAAGCAGCTCATGGGTTTGCATTATTACCAGCTAAGAGCCAGGTGATCCAAGGATCCCAGGTGGGTAAACTGGCTCAGGCCCGGGAAGAGACGGCAGGAGGAAGAGGATCATCACTGGCCTGAAGGCCTAACACTCTCTCAAAACTATTGGCCCAGTTATTATAATTGATTCTCAGGAGCTGAACTAGGAAAGGTTTGATCTTATTAGTTTTTCAGAATAATAATAATAAAAAAAACAAGAGGGATTCATAACAATTTTAGAATTAAGTATGTGTGACCAGACATTTAGTGATATTAAGGAATTATTATTTTTTTTTTAATTTTTTTTTAACATTTATTTATTTTTGAGACAGAGAGAGAGACAGAGCATGAACAGGGGAGGGGCAGAGAGAGAGGGAGAAACAGAATCTGAAACAGGCTCCAGGCTCTGAGCTGTCAGCACAGAGCCCGATGCGGGGCTCGAACTCACGGACCGTGAGATCATGACCTGAGCCGAAGTCGGACGCTCAACCAACCGAGCCACCCAGGCGCCCCAAGGAATTATTGTTAGTTTTTAGGTTTGATAGTGATCTGTTGGTATTGTTTTATAAAAGCATTCTTTTACAAATATGTGCTAAAATATTTTACAGATGATACGATATCAGAATGCTTTAAAATAATTCTATGTGATGGTTGGGGGTAAAACTTCAGTAAGATTGGCCTGACCTGATAATTGTTGAAGTTGGTACATGAGGGTTCATTATTCTATTCTGTCTACTATTCTGTATATGTATTTAGAAGTTCCCATCATAAAAGTTTTAAAGGGGGGAAATAAAAATAAGAATATCAATTAGGGTTTAGTTGCATGTAACAGAGATCTTCCTATGTATGTTAAGTGAAAGAGATTTAATACAGACAACTAAATACCTGTAAGATGGCTAGAAGAGATGGCAGATAGCCTGAGGCTGGGTCTTTAGAAATAATTACCAGAATACCACCACTTAAAAACAGTCTGCTAAAACTGCTACTTGTGCCTCTGTCAGGAAGGCAGGAAACCATGAAGTCAGCTTCTTATTGTCTCAACCGCGTGCTCCAGGAACACATCGCTTGAGCCACATCCAGTGATCAGGAATCCATAGCCACACTGTTGGCTCCAGAACTCTCTGCTGCATCTGTTAGAATTGTACCAGCAGAATGGATGCCATCAACTTTCCATCATCTACAGAACTAGACTAGAAAGAAGTAGGAGCAAATATTGAGCAGGATCCACCACAAAGTACATGAGCAATTGAAATTGTATTTATCCCTAAAAATGACTTTGGACATTGTTTAAGTTACAGTATATTCTTTGGTTTGGTTTTCTTTCATTTGGCTTTTACCAAACCTATAAAACTTCTACTACTTAAGAACATGTACCTTGCTCCCTTTACTCTAGGTAGGTTCATCTAAATGGTCACTCAGGGCTGTTCTGTGTACATTTGGCCTGTATTGTTCCCAGTACAAGCAATGCCTTCCCAACCCCCTGGTCTAAATCCACCTGTTTTTAGACATAGTTCAAGTTCTAACTCTTTGTAAAACCTTAGCAATTTCTCCAGGCAACCATTTATTTTCCTTCTTTCCTTCCTTCCTTCCTTCCTTCCTTCCTTCCTTCCTTCCTTCCCTCCCTCCCTCCCTCCCTCCTTCCTTCCTTCCTTCCTTCCTTCCTTCCTTCCTTCCCTCCCTCCTTCCTTCTTCCTTCCCTCCCTCCCTCTCTCCCTCCCTCCATCCCTCTCTCCTTCTGTCCCTCCCTTCATACCTGTCTCCTTCCCTCCTTCCCTTCCTTCCCAACTTCCCATCTCCCTTCTTCCTTCCTTCCTTCCTTCCTTCCTTCCTTCCTTCCTTCCTTCCCTTCCTTCTTCCTTCTCTCCATCCCTCCCTCCTTTCCTCCCTTCCTTCCTCCCTTCCTTCCTTCCTTCCTTCCTTCCTTCCTTCCTTCCTTCCTTCCTCTCTCCTCTCTCTTTCTTGCCGCCTTCCTTCCCTCCCACTCTCTAACTCTCCCTTTCCTCCCTTCCTCCCTTCCTTCCTTCCTTCCTTCCTTCCTTCTGTACATCGGTATGTCTGTATATCTCTGAAATCTTTCTGGATTTTTTCTTTATTCTGCCCTATAGTTTGGTCTCTATCATGCAGATATTTTATAGTATACTGTCACTTTATATGGGATGGTCTTGCTTGCTTAAACAGGGTCTAAGCAGTGTAAGGCCAGACAAGTTTTTCTGTAGATCTTCTCCTTTGATATATAACACTATGAAGAATAGAGAATAAGTTTATGTATTTTATGTTGGTACTATTAGTAAAATGTACCAATAAGCATACCAAGATAATGCTTGCTTAAGAGTACCTCACAAGATTGTGGTAAAGGATAAAAGATGTTCTGTGCTGAGTAAATTTTAATTTATAAGCTATTATAAAAGTTGAGAGATAGTAATTATGGTTGGGCTAACATCATGATCTTCACACAATAATCCTATTAGGTCTTTTAATTAATTGTATGTGATCTGATAATCGCGTCTGTATTTCAGTGAAACTGTAATTTTTTGCTTTTTGAGCTCAACTTGCACTTCCTGCCTCTGTGCCATTGACCATGTTCTCCTTTACTGAGACGTCTCAGCTCAGGCCCCATCTCTAGTCAGTCACTTGTCTGTCAAGCAGTGTGACTGTCCAGCAGTAAAGGTTGGATGTCAGTTTATGGCACAGTCAAGCAGATAAGCAAGCATTTGCAGTAATGGTGTAGGCCGTGTTTACTTTCTCGACATAACTCAGGGTAGGAGATCATATCTTGTTAAGTGAAAAAATACGTTTTAAAAACTCTGGTACAATTTCCATGTTTGTAAATGTATACCTATTTTTTATTTGTATTCATTCTTTTCATTTCACAGGTATTTATTGAGTGCCTGCTGTATGCCAGGCACTGTATCTATGTGCATAGAAAAGCCCTGGAAGGTCATACTCCTGTATATGTACAGTGATCATCTCTGTTTGCTGAGATACGAGGTGACTTTTTTCTTTTTACTTGTGTAACAAACATGTATTTTCTAATTTTTCTATAAAGGTTTATATTATTCGTTAATAAGGAAGTAATGTTTTTAAAAAAACATTTCTATTCTCCAAAATGCCTATAATGTAATGCTACATGAAGAAAAGTAGGTTAAAAAGAGTCTAAAATCCCAATGTTAATAAAAGAGAAAGAGGAGGAGAGGGAGCTAGAGAGGGAAAAAGAAAAAGAAGGAAAGGGGAATAAAAAAGAAGAAAAGAAGAGAGGAAACACACCAGTATCTAACAGTGGCCCAATTTTGGATGGTGGGATTTCTTTTTTTTTTTTTTAATGTTATTTTAAGTTTATTTTTATTTATTTTGAGAGAGAGTTAGAGGGCAAGGCGAGGGGCAGAGAGGGATATAGAGAGCAGAGGAGGGGCAGAGAGAGATCAGCACAGAGGGGCTTGAACTCACAAGCCTGTGAGATCATGACCTGAGCTGAAATCAAGAGTTGGATGCTCGACCCACTGAGTCACTCAGGCTCCCCCGCAGGTGGGATTTCTTTTGCAAGTTCTGTTCTAAAGATTATACAATGAGTATGTGTTAGTTTTAGAATCAGAAAAAGAAAAAATTCTTTTTCAAGAGGCAGTCCAAATGTGACTTTTCTACAAAGCTGCCTCAGATCCCTGAATTTGACCTTTTTCAACCTTTTAAATTCCTTAATCATCTAGCCTCAATAAATAAACTGAATAGAGAGTAATTTCTAAATGTGACCTCAGCCTTGGTGAGAGGTGTCACTAACTTTGTTAATTTACCCCATTTTCCAGTTTTCATTTTCAAGAACAAGTTAGATTTCAGATAGGTTATTTCATAACAATAAAAATTTATTCCAAAAAAAAAAAAAAAGAAAGAAAGGAGATTAAGACACAGACAACACACAGACAGCGGGAAGACCACGTGAGGACACAGAGAGAAGGCAGCTGGCCAGAAGCCGTGGACAAAGGCCTCAGGAGAAACCAAACTTGCTGACACCTTAATCTTGGACTTCTGGTCTCCAGAACTGTGAAAAAATATTTTCTCTTTAAGCCAAAGTGGGGGGGGGGGAATTAATTCTGTGTGATTAACTTTGTACTGGGATTTGCCTAATACATATTTTCGTGGCCAGGACTTCCTCTCGTCTTTTTCTTCTTTTGCTTTTATGCCCATTTATTAAATGATTTGTATACACACATGCACACACACACACACACACACACACACATATATATTGATATGAAAGTTGAAATTCAAACAGGAGACTTTAGATCTATTATCAGTCCATCTTTCCTGTCTCCAGAAAATTTTTGTCCAGTGTCCTATTTTCTACCAATTTGGAGAGAGAAAAGGACTCAACCCAAATTGGAAACGCCATCCAGTGAATCAACTTTCTACCAGCCCTGTAGTGTCACTTCAGTATCTGAATTGGTATCACTTCATGTCACTTCAGACTCTGAGGAAGTTGCACAGGAGACAGCTAGTGTGGCAAGACTCCTGGGAAGTGCCCAGTCTAGCCCATCCGTGCAGCTCTCGTTAAGGTGGTCAGCAAGTAAGAGCACATGTTAACGCACTTCAGCTTTTATGAAGTAAAGGCAGTTGTAAACATTGCTGCTGTGTGAAGGCACAGAAAACAGAGAGGCCCTGTTGCTAGCTGGCTAGAAGAATCAGCCCTGAGCTGCCAGGTTTGCCTTAGCCCAGGAGACATGGCACTCAACTCTCCCTGTCCTGGCTTCCTGTTTTCCAGGAGAGGCCCTGCCCTGCAGGCAGGTGAGGCTCTCAAAACATGAGGCATTAGGAAATGTTTTTTTCCTTTTTTTTTTTTTTTTTGAAGCCTAGCTTCCCCGGTCTCACTGCTAGTGGGCAGTGAGAGTGTCTTCACAAGCAGAGTACAAAGATGTCCCCCTCTCTCTGGGGGCGTGGGAGGAAGCTCCAGGCCCCCACTCCGGGGTTCATTTACCCTGGCCCCATGGATCCCCATCCATGCCTGGTGTCTAAGGTTCTCCCCATCCTTTTGGGGGTCCAGGCTCAAGAGGACAGGTGCAAAGGGGAACAGAAGGTCCCCAGCACTGGGGGAATCTCCCTGCTGGAAGTTGTAAAGGATTCTGGAGCCAGGAAAGTTTCATTCTAGATGTGAGTCTGCATGAACAAACGGGAATACTGTGTGGCCTGGTTGTGGGAAAGAGAAGAAGAAAATTTCTAAAAAAGGTATCATTCTAAGGTACTTTCTATGGGTCCTGAAAATTTTATCAATTCGCAAAATGCTTCTTGGGATATACTAGGATGCTTAGCTGGGCACATTAGAGTTTTGACCCTTTATTTTTTTTAAGTTTATTTACTTATTTTGAGAGAGAGTATGTGTGTGAGTGGGGAGGGGCAGAGAGAGAGAGGGAGAGACAGAGAATCCCAAGCAGGCTCCACATTGTCAACGCAGAGCCGGATGCAGGGCTCAAACCCACAAACCGCAAGATCATGACCTGAGCCCAAATCAAGAGCCAGACGCTGAACCAACTGAGCCACCTAGGAGCCCCTAGAGTTTTGACTCTTAACTAGGCTACCGTCATCTTACAGGATTCAGGATCAGACAAAATGTCATCCAAAAGGGTTTACCATTGGAGGTAAAAAGAAGAACAAACTTAGTGGCATTCTGCTTCATTCCATGGTCTCTATCCCCTCACTGGGATGATCCTGCTGAGGCTCCTCTATGTGCATAGACCTGGCTTTTTAGGTTGCGTTTCTTTTTTTTTTTTTTTTTTTTAACGTTTATTTATTTATTTTGAGAGAGAGAGTGAACGAGGGAGGGGCAGAGAGAGAGGGAGAAAGAGAATCCTAAGCGTAGAGCCCAACACAGGGCTTGACTCCGTGGACCACGAGATCATGACCTGAGCTGAAATCAAGAGTCGGCTGCATAACCGACTGAGCCACCCAGGCACTCTGCCATCTGCTTCTTAATTTGTGATGTTGTGTGTCTGAAACTCTTTTCCTTCTTCTACACCATTGAAATGTAAGTTCTGCTCATCCATGTGGGGGAGAATATGAACTCTGCAAGTCTTTCGTTTCTGGAGAGGAAATATAGTTTTAGGTGGATTAACCTAAATCCCCAGAGTATGAGTTTTTAATTCCCTAATTCCCTGACATGGAGTGATTTCATTGAAGAGATTGATTTAATCTCTTGCAGTTGATGGATAAAGTGTTTGCTAAATTTCAAAACACAGATTTGTCCTTTGCTGCTTGACCTCCAGGTTGGGTAGTTGATCCCTCATGATGCCATTTATTGAGGATTTGCATTGTTATTAAACTGGGATTGCTAAATCAGAGGTGCTTTTGTGTCTTTGTCGTCTGCACCCACGATGTGTGTGCCCTGTGATCAGATGCACTAAAATAACTGAGTCGCTTTCATTTTAAACACACTGTTTCATAAAAGGGCATCGGTATTGCCTGCAGCTGACATGGTGTTCCTATAAACGTGAACACAAAGATTACAGCACATGATTCCCTCTGTAGTTGAGATGGAGAGAGATTTATGACAGGCATAAAATTTAGAGATAAGCCTCTATAACTAGATGTACAAAGATTGCTTTAATGCATTAGATAGCAAAATGTGTTAAATTATCGGTAAACTTTTTTTTTTTTGCTTGTAATAGTTTATCTTTAATCAGTGGCAGTATTCATATGTTTAATAATGTTTTCTTGTGTTGTATTTTAGGGGTGTCAAGCTTCTATTTTTGCTGCTATCCCTTTGTAATACACTCAGAGCAGAATTTGGACTAATTTTTTGACCACAGATACTTTCTAAACATGATGCATTTCAAAAGTGGACTCGAATTAACAGAGTTGCAAAACATGACTGTGCCTGAAGATGATAACATTAGCAACGATTCCAATGACTTCACTGAAGTAGAAAATGGTCAGATAAATAGGTGAGTATTTTTCCACTAACACTTTCTATCCAATGAAAGAAATGTCTCTAAAATATTATTCTGGTTTTCAGTTTTTCCCTTGAATTATTCATTACTAAAGTTATGCTCCATTTGAAAATCTAATCTGAATTTCTTATGTGACATCTGTTGGGCACAGTATGCAATAGCAGATGAAACAAATAGGAAAGTAATTTATTCATCCTTTCAATTGAGTCTAATAAAAAAATGTCAATACACTGGACCCCAACCAGCCCTAACTTTTCAAAGCTCTGTGCTTGTGAATTAGACAGACTACTGGAATTTCGCCGCATCCCGTATCTGAGTGTGTAACACTCTCGTCTGCCCTCACCCACATACTAATCAACAATGGTCCACGTCTTATTTGCCAATGTTCCCATTTTAAAACTGCAAACACATTATTGCAAGCATCATTTATGACACAGCTTTTAAATAATAATAACAATGGGTTAGCCCCAGTGGCTCTCTGAGAAAATGTAGTAGAGAATTAGTACATGAAACAGAAAGAAAACAGAGCACGAGTGAGAGAAAGTAGGGAGGCAGATGGGAAGAGTCTGCCCTCAGAGTTCTCGGCCCCAGTTGTGACCTCAGCATATCCTTGCAGCTCTCGGGTCCTATGTTTCTTAAGTTAGAAGAGTAGGACCAGTGTCTTTTTTCTTTTTGGTTTGTTTATTTATTTATTTATTTATTTTGAGAGAGAGAGAGAGAGAGTGCAAGCAGTATAGGGGCAGAGAAAGAAGAGAGAATCTGTCAGCACAGGGCCTGACATAGGGCTCTAACCCACGAACTGTGAGATCATGACCTGAGCTGAGTGCAGACGCTTAACCAACTGAACCACCCAGGTGTCCCAGGACCAGTGTCTTTTTTAAAAAAGTGATCTGAGGCATTCTCTGACATACTGATTTTATAGCCAGCATATGTAGATCCCTTAGCAGGACGCTCTCCAGCTTGGGGCTCAGTGTTGTGGTTTGCTTGAAGAATGCAGCCCTCCTAAAAGACCAGGGGAAGAGAGCAGAGTAGACACGACCCCTTATTAGAACACCACCGATCTACACATTTGGGGGGTGGGTGTCAGAAGGAAATTGGGATCACCACCGATCTATACATTTGGGGGGTGGTCAGAAGGAAATTGGGATTGAGGAAAATGAAAACATGTCAGCTCACCAGGCATCTTTGTGGAAAGTGTTTCTGGAAATCTGCTCTGTGTTCTGATACGGTGTACAGTTGGAAGTTCAGCAAAGGACTCAGCTGCCATCATTTACAAACTCAGAAATTCCGACCCTGCCTCATCTCCCTTTTTCCCTTCCTTAAATGTTCTTAGAGGTTAAGTCTGCAACCCAGACACTTCCTCGTTATTATCCAAGTTCACTGTGTTATGATGTTTCTTATTGTTGGATGTAAATTTGCTTCTTGCACCTCTTCTGAGTAATTATCAATAATAATTACCATTTCTTGAGCACCAGGTGTTTTTACATATATTGCCATTTTTCCTTATAACATCATGCAATGCATTCTTTTGCAAATAAGGATGGTTTAAAAATGCCTTTTACAAATAAGGAAACTCAGGCTCCGAGAAATAAAGTAACTTGCCCAAGGGCACACGCAGAACTGTGAGAAATCCCTGTCGTTCTGCTCCTCTCCTGCCGCCTCTGACTATAATGCTGGGGCATTAATGAAAAAGATCGTCTTTACTGGTTTTATTTAACTCTACCAGTGCTATTTTAAGCTCTGTATACCTGGAGCGTCCCGCAGTCACTGCTGACCTCCACTTAATGGTGCATGGGATTCTAACCATTTCACAACTAGGACACTTTGGTTTGATAATGAAGCTTCATTCCCAAAGCAGTGCAAACCTGGAGGACCTTCAAGTGAGTCATTGATAATATTCAGTTTAGAATCTGAGCCAGATCTTTAAATGTTGTACTTACTAAACTGAAAATACTAAGTTTTTGAGGAGGTTACAGCTTGCAGTGACTGGAAATATCCATTCTCGCCTGTGGCTTGGGCACCTTGCCTGGGTGAGCTCACTTCCTCACAGGCTGTGACTCAGGCAGTAAGCAGCTACAGCGGGAGAGCTGGCTGGTGCTGACCACTTGCTTTGTGGAATTTGGTTCCGCTGCTGCAAATACAGTGTGAGGCATTTCTTTTCTTTAATATCCTCTCTTTCACTGACACAGTTCATGAATCTTGCTTCATTCCTGGCTCTAGGACAATTCAAATTAAAAACAGGATATGACAACGAGAAGCCAAAAAAAAAAAAAAAGGCAAATTAAAAACAAAAAAACAAAAAAGACACCCATCATGATTCCTGCAAAAGCTGTACCTAAATACCTTTCACACTTCTTGTGGCTTTTTCACATTGGTGAGAGGAAAGTAGGCTCAATTATATGAATCTAAGAGAGCCAACTCCCAAGGGAGTGAGTTTTTAGGTCACACTGCCTCTTTTTAGGAAGCTAGAGAGAATGTTGAAAACAAATGTTGGTCTCTCCTTACCTGGCATGTAACTGGTAACTTTGCCCAGAAACTCCCCACTAGGATACTATGAGAATCATCTTTTTTGGGGCACCTGGTGGCTCAGTTGGTTAAGCATCCGACTCTTGGTTTTGGCACAGGTCATGATCTCATGGTTTCATGAGTTCAAGCCCTGCATCAGGCCCTGCATTGGCATTGAAGAGCCTGCTTGGGATTCTCTGTCTCCTCCCTCTCTCTGCGCCTCCCCAGCTAGCACTGTCTTTGTCTCTCTCAAAAAATAAAAAAAATAAACTTAAAAAAAAAAAAGACTAGTCTTTTTAAGTTTAGTTAAAAATAGAGTAGAGCCATTTTGGTATTAGGACACCTGCCCTTATTCCAGTTCATTTGTTTTCTTTCATGCCCTAATTTTTGGGTTGTAGTCATAGAAAACTATACCTGAAACAGCAATTCCTTTCAAAATGTCCACTAGACCAGTAGTGGTGATATTTTAACGTGCATATGAGACACCTGGAAACCTTGTTAAAATGCAGATTCTGGTTCAGGAAGTCTGGGATGGGTCCTGACATTCTAATTTCCAGCTAGCTCCCAGGTGATGCCTTATTGTTGATCCATGGACTACACTTTAGTAGTAGCAAGCTCTAAACTTTCTAGGTGTAAGCTTAAGAGAAAGAGCCATCTTAATCATCTTTCTATTTCTTATACCTTGTAATGGTATGATATGGTATGATAATAGTGCCTGGTACAGGGTGGATGTTACAAAATATCTATTAAATGAGAGAGAGACAGACAAAGACACACACACACACACACACACACACACACACAGAACAGTTAGTGCATGGTTTGGATTTAGACTTGTATTGAATCCTGGCTCCATCAATAGATGTTGTGTGGTCTGGTGCTTCGAACCTTAGTGCCATCCCTGTGGGACAGGGATAATAATAATACCTTACCTCATGGGATCGTTGGGGAATATTAAATGCAATACTGTTATACTGTTTGTAGGTTAAAATTCAGGCTCTGCATTCAGCCAGCTCATATTTAAATCCTGGCTCAACAGTTTTAGTTGTTAGCAATGTGACTTCGGTCAAGTTACTTAATTTCTCTGAAATGGAGCTAATAATAGTACTAGCCCGTGTAATTATTGTGAAAACAGATGAGAAAACCCATGTAAAGTACTTGGCAGTGTCCGGCAATAGTAAGCCTTTTAGTATGAGAAAAGTATGTATCAATAACAGTGCAACCCTCTTTCTTTGGTAAGCACGTCTATCTTCTCCACCCCAAGGAATAATAGCATTGCTTAAGGTTTTGCATGGTGGCCGGTTATTGTTACCTTAAAGCTGTTGAAATGTTAAAGTTGTCGAAATATTAGTAGATTATTCTGTGTCCATGCACATATTCATGTATTTTAATATCTATCTACTGCTGTTCTCATCTCGATGTAGAGTTAGTGTTGTTATGACCCTAGAAGCATCTAACAAAATTTGAGTGTCTTACTAAGATTTTTCTTAAAAGAATCTGGGACAACTCTTGTCACTATGCCCTGTACTAGCCTTTGTTTTGGTCCCTCTGTATCTTTCAGAATTTATGTACTAAATATGTATCACTTGGAAGGACCCTTGAAAATTTAATTATCTTGTCTAAACCTTAGGGAAGGAGATTCCATAACTTCTTGAATTCAGTTTTCATGTCAGAAAATTCTTTCCTTTCTTTAATGGATCCTGTTCCAGTTAAAGTCTCCTTCCCCTCCTTTTTTTCTCTTTTCAGTAGAGTTTACCCATCAAGTAAGGCTTTGTTTACTTCTCAGTCTTCTCTTTATTTATTTTTAATTTTTCATTAATTTATTTTTTAATTCCAGTATAGTTAACATACAGTGTAATATTAGTTTCAGGCGTGCAATATAGTGATTCAACGATTGTATACATTTTGTACATTACTCAGTGCTCATCACAGTAAGTGCACTCTTTGATCCCAGTCCCCTATTTCCCCTATCCCCCCACCCACCTGCCCTCTGGTAACCATCAGTTTGTTCTTTATAGTTAAGAGTCTGTTTTTTTGTCTCTTTTTTTCTTTATTCATTTGTTTTGTTACTTAAATTCCACATGAGTGAAATCATGGTATTTGTCTTTCAGTGACTGACGTTGTACTTAGCATAATACCCTCTAGGTCCATTCATGTTGCAGTGAATGGCAAGATTTCATTCTTTTTTGTGGCTGAGAAATATTCCATTGTAGATATATACCACATTTTCTTTATCCATTCATCTGTGAATGGATACTGGGGTGGCTTCCATAATTTGGCTATTATAAATAATGCTGCAATAAACATAGGGGTGTGTATATCTTTTCAAATTAGTGTTTTCATATTCTTGGGGTAAATACCTGGTAGTGGAATTACTGGATCATATGGTATTTCTATCTTTAACTTTTTGAGGAACTTCTGTACTGTTTCCCACAGTGGCTGCACCAGCTTGCATTCCCACCAACAGTACAAGAGGGTTCCTTTGTTTTCACATCTTCACCAACACTTATTGTTTCTTGTGTTTTTTAATTTAAGCCATTCTGACAAGTGTGGAGTGATATCTGATTGTGGTTTTGATTTGCATTTCCCTGATGATGAGTGATGTTGATCATCTTTCCATGTGTCGTTGACCATCTGTATCGGTCTTCTCTTGAAATGCCTTCCTGTGTCTTTCATTCTTTCATGTTTTCCAGTCTCTTTGTTACCTGCTTCTTTGCTCTTGTTCTTTTTTTCTTTTCCTTTTTAATAGATTGTTAACATTTCAGGGAAGGAACTCACAAAGGTCATTTAAGTTCAACCACTCATCCCTTTTGTGTGACGAATCTTCAAATGAAACACTATAATCTAGTAAGAACCTGATTGGTGGAGATTACAATAGGAAGATTTTCTTCTTGTTGTACAACCCATCCTTAACTGGATTGTTGTTGTTGCCGATTTATTTTTGGTTTTAAATAACTGTTCTATGTTTCTCTCGTCCTTTCACACTACCTCAGTATAACGCCTACATCCTCTTTAAGGCTTTGTCTATTGAAGGTCACCACGACAGACACTGTAGGTTTTTGTTTTGTTTTGTTTTGTTTGCAGAACAATTGGCTACCTAAGAGTTGGTTGAATTCTGCTTTGTGGGTACAGACCGACCCTGTGGAAACTCTTTTTTAAATAATACCTTTATCATCTGAGACCACATGTCAAAGACACCCTTGCCCATAGCCCATTTTTAAGTCAGTAAATAGAAATTTTATTTCAGTTTCTTTGCCAGAGGTCAGTGCTTTTTAACACGCAATTGCATTTTTTAAATGGTGAGATAACAGAAACTTGTGATAAGCTGCATGACCTAGTTATTTTGAATAGACTTTTCCATTACAAAAAAAGGTTGGCTTTATTTGTTTTTAGAAAATAGTTTACAGAAATACAAAGATATAAAGAGAAAGAGGAGAACATTTTGGAACAACACAAAGAGAATAAAGAGGCGTTCTTTCAGTACTTCATTCTTACTGAGCTAGATTTCCCTGCAGCCTAAGCTACTCCATAATTCCTAAAAAGAAGATGCATATTTGGTTTGTGAAGGGTCTTCTGAGTTGCTACTGCATGGGCAGGTACATTTGGAAGGAGAGGGAGTGAGGACACCACATAACCGCTCGGGATGAAAAGTGACCTCATGGCTCAGTCTGTGCCACAGAAAAATAGTAAATAGGTCAGAGTCAGAAAACTCCATTCAGACCAGAGTATAAGAAGACTCATGGAAGATGAGGGCTTTGAACTGGGAGGACAGGGGTGCCTGGGTGGCTCAGTCAGTTAAGTGTCCAGCTCTTGATTTCAGCTCAGGTCATGATATCAAGGTTCTTGAGTTTGAGCCCTGTGTCAGTCTCTGTGCTATCAGTGCAGAGCCTGCTTGGGCTTCTGTCTCTGCCTCTGTCTCTCTCTGCCCCTCCTGCAGTCTCTCTCTATTTGTCTCTCTAAATAAATAAATAAATAAACTTTTTAAAATCTTAAAAAAAGAAAAAAATGTATTTTGAACAGGCAGAACTGCACTGGCTGAGAGGAGGGTCTCCTGAAGAGAGAGTGGATTCCGACTATAGTTGACCCTCGAACAACACAGGTTTGAACTGCACGGGTCCAATTTTTTTAGCAAATACAGTACAGTACTGGCAATAATTTTTTTTTTTATTTTTTAGAAGTTTTTATTTGTTTTTGAGAGAAAGAGAGAGAGAGAGCAGGGGAGGGGCAGAGAGAGAGGGACAGAGAGAGAATCCCAAGCAGGCTCCACACTGTCAGTGCAGAGCCTGATGCAGGGCTCGAACTCACAAACTGTGGGATCATGACCTGAGCCAAAGCCACGAGTCAGACGCTTAACTGACTGAGCCACCCAGACACCCCGGAAATAATTTTCTTAATACAGTTTTCTTTTCTCTAGCTCACTTCAGTGTAAGAATACAGTATATAATACATGTAACATACAAAGTATGTGTAATCAATTGTTTGTGTTATCAGTAATTCTTCCAGTAGGCTATTACTAGTTAAGTGTTGGGGGAGTCAAAAGTGATACGTGGATTTCTGTTGCAGACTATGAGTCTGGAGTGCCCTCTTGTCCAGAAAGAGAACAGATGCAGAATTGAATACAAGAGAGGCTAATGTCAGGGAGGAGACAAGAGCCCCAAACAGGTGTTTTGTCTCCGTATTTATTGAGGTCACAGGATATTACCCACATGGTGAGCATGAAGAAAACCAGATATTACACACGTGAGCATGGAGAAAACAGTCAGACAGTAATCATTAACTTATGTGTGTAAGAAGCAAAGGGTCTGGGGGGCAAGTGGAGTTTGTGATCAAAGCACAATAGTATATTGGCATCAGATGGAAAGTAATTTCCTGCAAGTGATATAACAAGTTACTCGTGATCCCATTATAGTATCTTGCTAGCTAACCTTGGGTGCTTTTGCCCCATGGTGGCGGCTTTCTGTCCTAAACTTCTAACCCATTTATGTAAGCAAAACCTGTTTCCCCACAGATTTCCAACTGCACAGGAGGTCAGCATTCTTAACCCCTGTGTTGTTCAAGGGTCAACTGTACTTGTTTTTCAGAGTTTTCAGTCTCTGTTCTCAAAATGCACTGGTCTTGTCTCAGGCCTCACCCCTCTTGGGAAGATCATTTTGAGAAGCAGGGGGAGCTAAGATTGGGACATTGAGACAAAATTAAATTAAGCAGTACAGGGAATCTGTACTTGAAGCTTTTTCAGTGGGGGAGCCAGTGAAGATTTTTGGGAAAACCTATTAAACCTAACCTCCGCAGAAAGTAGACTGGAAGAGGCAGAATCAGGGAGACACTTGATACACAGTGTTTTCTAATGTGCTTTTTAATGGTTACTTGCTACTGTATGTCAGTTTATCATACTCCCCCTGTAGAAGTTCCGTAAGAAAGACCCAGCAATCATGCAGGGACTTTATTCTTTATCCTTTTACGTTGCACAATATCTGACCCTACTGAAGGCCCCTGGTGTCAAGGTGTCTGCGGCCCATCCCCTGCCCACCAGTCCTCTGCCACCAGCTCTGAGTGCCGCCAGGCTAGGAACTTAGATCTGCTGTCACAGGTGTTTTATCGGTGTTTGGTTTGGTTTCTTTGAAAATGTTGGGGTTTTTCTTTTGACTTAAAAATAATAGAAATTCTTGGGGGCACCTGGGTGGCTCAGTCAGTTAAGCATCTGACTCTATTTCAGCTCAGGTCATGATCTCATGGTTTGTGAGTTCAAGCCCTGCATTGGGTTCTGTGCTGATGGCACGGAGCCTGCTTGGGATTCTCTCTCTCCCTCTCTCTCTCTCTCTCTCTGCCCCTACCCTGCTTGTGTGCTCACTTGCGCACACGCGCTCTCTCTCTCTCTCAAAATAAATAAGTAAACATTAAAAAAATAATGGAAATTCTATTTGGAAAACAGGTCCCTCCACAAGAAAGGCAAATGAGAATGCTTCTAGATGAAGATTTGGTTAGAATTGAGTTATTAAAATTAACCTGATTAAATAGAGCCTTTTACTTAATAGCAACGCTAAATAGGAGTCCATTTCACCCTGGCAAGTCCAGCACCCACTTTCTTTGGGCTGCCTGTGTGAAAAGGAAGACACCTTTCCCTTGCCCCTCTTCAGCCAGATCCGTAAACCTCAGTTCTGTGTAAAGATTTAAAATGTTAAGGACAAAAGAAGGGCCACACCAATCATTAATAACAATGCTATCCAGCTGCCAGATTGGTCTCCAAAGATACTTTCATTATGTCGTTCTCTTGCTAAGAGCCTGCAATACTATTTCTTAGGCGTCTGCCTTTAAGTTTCCTCTGGCTAGTCCCACCCAATAGAAGAAGCGCTTCCTTCTCTGGATTCCTGATCTCATCTCAGGTTTGCACAGTCAAACCTATTCTGGTTTTAGTGGCACAGTTTCTCCTGAGTTTCAGGAGACCGAGGTTTCCTTCTACCTCCTTTCGCTCTCTCACGGTAACTGGACAGGTTGTAGACACAGGCAGATGCTGAAGGGAATAAGCCAGAGATTGTGCTGCTTATATGAGGTGATGGTCCCAGAGGAAGTTTATAGTATGTATATTGCTTGTCTTTAGTTTGTCAGGGCAAAATGAAGCAAACTTGGAGAAGTAATGCCAGGGAAAAGCCAGACCTCTTAGATTAAAGATCAAAAAGGTAGGTAGCTATAGTAAACCAACATTGATGATATCTGTCTTTCATTTAAAAATGTTTTATTGTGAAATACCACATCATTCAAAACAGCTTATGAAAATCTAGTGTACGGTTTAAAGATACCTGCTTGAAAATAGTCCAGTTCAAGCGGCTTCATGTTTATTAGTGAAAAAATTCACTGTGACTAGTTCTTGCTGAGACCGGACAATGACATTTTCAGGAGAGCCTAAAAGCATCCCTAACGTGTTTTACTAATACATACAACAGTTTACCTATGAATGGCCCTTTCTTTGACAATAATAACATTTGTTTTCTTAATGGAGAATTTTCTTTTTTAATTAGAAATTTAGGCCATAAAGTTCTCATATTAACCCTGAATATATTTGATGATTCTTAGAGCTTTTTGAATTTCTGCTTCAATTTCTTAAAACATACTTTTTAAAATTTTATTTATTAATTTTTTAAAGTTTTATTTATTTACTTTTTAACGTTTATTTATTGTTGAGACAGAGAGAGACAGAGCATGAGTGGGGGAGGGTCAGAGAGAGAGAGGGAGACACAGAATCTGAAACAGGCTCCAGGCTCCGCACTGTCAGCACAGAGTCCGACGAGGGCGGGGCTCGAACTCATGGACCAAGAGTCCGTCATAGATCATGACCTGAGCTGAAGTCGGCTGCTTAACCGACTGAGCCACCCAGGCGCCCCTCTTTTTTTTTTTTTTAATTTATTTTATTTTTTTATTTTTGAGACAGAGAGAGACAGAGCATGAGTGGGGGAGGGTCAAGTTTTTTTTTTTTTATTTTTAAGAGAGAGACAGAGCATGAGCAGGGAAGGGGCAGAGAGAGACACAAACAGAATCTGAAGCAGGCTCCAGGCTCTGAGCTATCAGCACAGAGCCTGACATGGGGCTTGAACCCTCGGACTGCCAGGTCATGACCTGAGCCAAAGTCAGACGCTTAACCAACTGAGCCCCACAGGCGCCCCTGTTTTTATTTTTAATGTTTTTATGTATTTTGAGAGAGAGAGTGTGTGTGTGAGTGGGGGAGGGGTAGAGAGAGGGAGAGAGAGAATCCCAAGCAGGCTGTTAGCTAGGAGCCCAGCACAAGGCTCGAACTCACAAACCTTGAGATCATGCCCTGAGCCAAAATCAAGAGTCAAACGCTTAACCAACTGAATCACCCAGGCGCCGCTCCAGTATTCTTTTAAATGCCAGCTTTATAGGGCATCTGGGTGGCTGTTGGTTAAGCATCCGACTCATGGTCTCATGGTTTGTGAGTTCGAACCCCACATCAGGCTCTCTGCTGTCAGTGCAGAGCCCACTTTGGACCCTCTGTCTCCTCTGCCTCTCTCTCTCTCTCTCTCTCTCTCTCTCTGTCTTTGCCCCTCCCCCACTCTCAAAAATAAATAATCATTTAAAAAAATAAATGCCAGCTTTATAGTATCCTTGACATTACCTAATTTTCAGTTGGAGAAAAATCTACATAAAAGTTAACTTGTATCGTGTATAGTCATTTATTAGTATTGAATGATTCGAATCTGAATGATTCGAGATTATAGTTCTTTTTGATTTAGGGTTGTCTTTCATTTCATCTCAGGATGAGCACCTGCTGTTAATAGTGTTTTGTAGTAAGTACAGTGAGGGGTATAAAAACAAATGAGGTGGGGCCCCTGGGTGGCTCAGTCAGTTGAGCGTCCGACTTCGGCTCAGGTCATGGTCTCGTGGTCTGTGAGTTCGAGCTGTCAGCACAGAGCCTGGAGCCTGCTTCGGATTCTGTGTCTCCCTCTCTCTCTGCCCCTCCCCTGCTCATGCTCTGTCTCTGTGTCAAAAATAAATAAACATTAAAAAAAAATTAAAAACAAATGAGGCAAAGTATCTGCCCTTGGGACACTCATAGTTTACTTGGTAAAACAAGAGTGTAAACAACTAATACTGGCAAGGGACAAAGCAAAATAAAACAGGTGGTTGAATAGGGCTGTAAACTCTTAAGTAATTGACTGATAACTTTCCCTGTGTGATGTTTTGATAAGTAATAATGTTAACCTTCAATTATTGTGAAATTAAATTATTCTGCATGTCTTTACAGCAAATTTATTTCTGATCGCGAAAGTAGAAGAAGTCTCACTAACAGCCACTTGGAAAAAAAGAAATGTGATGACTATGTAAGTGTCATTATAATAAAGTTTGCTTATTTGTTTGAATCCCATAAATTGGGACAGGTGTTTTTAATGCACGTAGCATCCTACCAAAAGTATAGCTATTTATATTCCCCAGGATATTCCATGGACCCTGTGTGTTTTCTCCTGAAACCCATTTTGGAAAATAACCAGACCACTAAACAAGTATTTCTTGAATTTTATTTCTGCACTGGTTCCTAATAGTGCTTTAAAGACTTTGACATGATGAACTTTCTTGGGGATGGTTTTGCTTATGTTTGTCTCTGTGTTTAGATTCCAGGAACAACCTCCTTAGGCATGTCTGTTTTTAACCTAAGCAATGCCATTATGGGCAGTGGGATTTTGGGACTCGCCTTTGCCCTGGCAAACACCGGAATTCTACTTTTTCTGTGAGTGTTGACAGTGGTGTAATTTCCATTTTAAAACTGTATTTTCTGTATGTTCCTGTTCATGTACAGAAGACACTGGAAATATTTCCAAGTAGTTTTTATTTCATTTTATGTTTTTACTAACTTGGCTAAGTTGTGAGTACATACTTTTATATTGTTTATTGGAATGATTTTCCAAGTTGCACCTAATGTTTATAAGAAAGTGGAAGGAGAAAATCTTTTCATTAATCAAAAACACCAAAATAAGCATTTATAAAAAGGATTAAAAGATTTCAAGATAGCATTTTTTGGTATTTTTGGATTCTTTACCTGTCATTTTAAATCTCAGCTAAAAGGTCAAAATATTAAGAGGTATTTAATCCAACCACTCACCACTTCGGTGTTTGGATTGCAGTGGAACATGTACTATATCCAAAGGTGATTGTAAATTTGTTTGTAATAAATAGCCAAGAAGCACAGATGAGAAATTAGCATGTACTTTTCTCTGAGAGTTAGTTAAAAGAAATTAGGCAATTTTGTTTTTAAATAACTTTTTCTCACACTGTTGAATGGGATTTTCTGCAAATGTACAGAGAGCTTATTTTTAGTTGGAACAAGATGAAAACAGACATAGAATTTATACCAGGAAAATTCTCACCCAGCCTGATTCCCTTCTCAAACCTCTAAGGAGTGTCAGGGGTGTTTTGCCTGATGAGGCAAGGAGGACATTCTCTTCTTCCAGCCTTTTCCCCACAAGACTACACTCACGTCTTTGTTGGCCTTGCTGAGTAGTCTGTATCCCTGGGTCGTTTAGATAGGAGCATCATCTATGCTTGGAAGCAGTGACCGAAATGGCTAGTAATCCTACAAATTGTGTATATACCTTTAGAAAGACTTAGAAAACTGCAGTGAAAGTACATTGTTACCCATTCCATTACTCAGGGATCAGTGATGTCCAGCCATGCTGTGCCATACTGGTCAGTAGCAGTAGGGATTAATACTCTTTATAAATTAAAAAAAAAAATGTTTTTATTTATTTTTGAGAGATAGAGCACTAGCTGGGGAGGGGCAGAGAGAGAGGGAGACACAGAATCCGAAGCAGGCTTCAGGCTCTGAGCTCTCAGCACAGAGCCCGATGCGGGGCTCAAACTCATGGAACTCGTGAACTGCGAGATCTTGACCTGAGCCGAAGTCAGACGCTCGACCAACTGAGCCACCCAGGCGCCTCTAGGGATTAATACTGTTATGTGTAAATCACTAAAGATGTCCTTCCTAGACTTAAAACTCTGTATAGGACAGTAAATTCAATGCATTTCTTCTTTATTGTCCATCCAACTCAGTAAATCCAACTGTAGCCTCTTCTCTTTATTGCCCTGGGTGGATCTTTCTATGTAGCCTTTCTGTTTATGTATATCTTGAGCCAGGTGCCAGGTTTTAGGGTAAAATGATAAGAGTTGGACAAAATATTTCTCTGGCGATTTTTTTATTGGTATCTGTGGAATTCTGACTCTCTGACGATGCCACGGGGTGGCTTGTGCAGCTGCGCTTGTGGTTTTCAGAGCAGTGGCAGGAGACACCTGACTGCTAGTCCCAATTCCTCTTCTAAATGGCTGTGTAGTCTTAAGCAAGTGACTTGGCCACTCTGAGCTTCAGTTTCCTATTCTGTAAAACAAGGAAATTGCCCTAGAAAAATCTCAGAACCCTGCCAACCTCCGAAACCCTATGGTTCTGTGACTAATTTTAGTTATTCCAAAGCTGGAAATATGTTCAGCTCAGAAATGTGTTTTACATTGATTTACTTTTTCTTTTCTTTTTTTTTTTTTTTTAGTTACTGCAGTATATCAAGTAGTTAGTTCTATGTTTAACATAGTGAAGCGTCCATTCTTTGATGGTGGTAACAACAGCAACTCTTGCAGCTCTTACTTTGTAGCAGGTACTATTCTTAAGTGTTCTCTGCTGAATCCTTGCAAGTTTGTGAGATAGGTCCTATTAGTACTTCCCTGCTTGATGGATGAGGGAACCAAGACAGAGAGAACAGACTTTTAGTTTGGAATCTCTCTTTGTCACCATTCTGGGAATCCCCTTCACCTCTCTTCTCTGCTAGATCCCTTCCCTTGTTCCCCATGTTCCATTTCTTCCTCTTTCTGAATGTTCTTCCTTTTGTTGCTGAGAAGGGATGAATAGAAATAATTTTTTGAGGCCTCCATGTCTGCAACATGACTTTATTCTGACTTCACCTTTGATTGGCAGTTTGGCTGGATATAGAACTCTATATTGGCAGTAAGTTCCTTTCAGAATTTTGAACGTATTGCTCCCTTGTTTTCCGGTCTCTTCTGGCGTGAAGTCCCATATCCTCCTGATTCCCGGTCCTTGTATAGCCAGGGTTTTTGTTTTATTTTATTTTGTTTCTGGAAATTTGTTGAATCTCTTTGTCCCCCATGTTCTGCAGCTTTACAGTGATGTGTCTTGATGTGGGCCTGTTTTCATCCATTGTGTCAGGCTGTTGGTACATCCTTTTCTTTTGGAAGTTCATGGTCTTCAGTTTGGGGACATTTTCTAATATGTTTTTAACATTTATCTATTTTTGAGAGAGAGAGACAGAGGCTAGGGAGGGAGGGACAGAGAGAGAGAGGGAGACACAGAATCTGAAACAGGCTCCAGGCTCTGAGCTGTCAGCACAGAGCCTGACATGGGCTTGTACTCAAAAACTGTGAGATCATGACCTGAGCCAAAGTAGGAAGCCTAACTGACTGAGCCACCCAGGTGCCCCAGGGGACATTTTCTTATACACTATTGTGTTAATGAATTTCTTCCTCCTCTTTCCCCTTTTTACTCTTTCTGGAACTACTCCCCAGATTCTGGACCTTTCTGGACTTGTCCTCTAATTTTTATTCTTTTCTTAAATTTTCATTTTGATAATTTTTCTCTGTAGTTTCTGGAATATGTGTAGTTTCTGGAAAATTTTTTCCCAGCTCTTTACTGAATATTATTTCTGTTATTATTTTTTTATTTACAGGAGCTTTTTTTTTTTTTTAAATTTTTTTTTTTTCAACGTTTATTTATTTTTGGGACAGAGAGAGACAGAGCATGAACGGGGGAGGGGCAGAGAGAGAGGGAGACACAGAATCGGAAACAGGCTCCAGGCTCTGAGCCATCAGCCCAGAGCCTGACGCGGGGCTCGAACTCACGGACCGCGAGATCGTGACCTGGCTGAAGTCGGACGCTTAACCGACTGCGCCACCCAGGCGCCCCTACAGGAGCTTTTAAAAAATTCTTGGAATGTTCTTTTTTGATATTCTATTATTTTGTTTTATGATTTCAGTGTATTCTCCAAGGATTCTAATGACAGTTTTCCTCTTTTACGAAAAATTTTGAACATAAAGTAGAAAGAATAGTATGAGATTCCCATGTTCCCGTCATCTCCTGGCCTCACTTATTTAATCATCCACCTCACCTAGATTCTCTCAAAGCAAATCCCAGCTCTCATATCATTTCATCCATAAATATTTCAGTATATTTCTCATTATATATATATATGTGTATTACATATATGTATGTATTACATATGTATACATATGTATATTTATTACATATATATATGTATTGCATATATATGTGTGTGTGTATATATATGTATGTATGTATATATATATATACATACATATATAATAGACTACTAAAACATAACCATAATAGCTGTACCTAAAAATTATCAACAGTTCCTTAATATCATCAAATAGCCAAACAATATTTGAATCGCCTGTTTATCTCATTTTAAAAAAACCAATTGGATTTTCCAAATCAGTACTCAGATAAAGTCCATATAGTGCAATTGGTTGACATGTGTTCTAATTTCTTTTAATCTATAGGTTCCCCCAATTCTCTCTCTCCTTTGTATTCTATTCCATATATTTGTTGAAGAAACTGGGCCATTTGTCCTATAGAGGTCCCACAGTCTGAATTGTGCTGATTGTATCTCTGTTGCAAGTTCATTTTTGGTTTGTTTGTTGGCTTTAGACTCTATCTTTCATTTTGGAATCCTTCCTCAGATATCAGGTGGTCCTTCTTTGTCTGTTATATTTAAAAATAAGGGATGGGGGAAACCAGCCTAATTCAAGCCCGGCACAGGTGAGTGGGAGCTTGTTGGCAATAGCTTCACTTAAAAGGGTTGTCTACAGCCCTTTACTTGGGGAACCACCAGTGTCAGTAACTCTTTCGCTGTTTCAGATTGCCCAGCATCTTCCTGTCTCCTGCCGGAGGGTCTGAGCATTTCTGCCATCTTTCTGGGAACCAAGGTGGGGGTAGGGCTTGTGGTGAATATCTCACTTGCATGTGTTCACCGAATCCCAGCTTTCATGACAGTACCCACTCCCCAACAAGTTGTATTGAGTCCCTCACCCAGAGACCTATATTTTATACTTTCTAGAGAATGTATCTTCACATATATACTTCTGCCAGATGGAGGGGGAGCAATCATAGCTTTACAGAACAGGGGCCTGGTCTGGGGAATCTCACTATCTCTTGAAGATCCCCTTTATTCTAGCTCATCCCTTCCAGTGTTCCCTATTTCCAGTAATGCCCTCAGGGCCTTTTGAGAATTCTGTGGTGAAAATTAGATTGGTCTTGGCTTTCTCCACTGCTAATTTAAGGTTCAGCTTTGTCTGCTTTCCAGTTCTGAAATTTTGTTATTATTGTCCTCTCATGCTCTTAGGAGGGAGCAGGAGTAAGTTCTTGTATTCAATCTACCATTCCTAGAATTCAGTTGACTTTTAATTATAGTGATTCAGGGATAATTGATCTTTTGTCTCATGACTCTTTAGTTTCCAACTGAAGCAAAGAACTGGAAAAACTTGACTCTTATGGTTGCAGGAAGACTTCCCCCACATAAAATTATTATAGATCATTTGGTTATTTGCAAGATGCATGAAAAGCGGGCGCAACAAATCATCAAGTGAAAGCTCACGAAGGTAGCTGTATAAAGACCCAAACTTAAAGTTTTTCACAAAATGTAGAACAAGGACTCACTCTGTGTGTTGTAAAACCAGCTGCTCCTACAGCTGCTCAAAGCCAAGAAGCAGTTGGCAGGATCAAGATATTTCATCTGGTACAAGGCCCTGTTCCAGACTCATATTAGCCAACATGGAAAAAGAGTCCAAGCCTGTCCAAACTTCTTTAGAAAAGCAGCCGGAAGGCTCCTCCGAGTCTCCCTGAGGCTGGGTGCGGAGCTCTTCACTGGAGTCATCTGAAAACTTGCGGGAGTGATTTCTTTTTCTTGGATGAGTTTGGGGCTCATTTTT
The DNA here is from genome assembly GCF_022079265.1 of Lynx rufus. Classification (NCBI taxonomy): domain Eukaryota; kingdom Metazoa; phylum Chordata; class Mammalia; order Carnivora; family Felidae; genus Lynx; species Lynx rufus. The sequence continues at coordinate 73,426,591 of NW_025814889.1, read as the reverse complement.
TTTTTTTGACCTAACCATAATGGCTGTCATCCCTGTTTAACACACATCTGATTCAGTTGGATTCGGTGAACTCTGCCCTGTTGTAAGAATACAGTTCAGTTTTGTGTTTTCCTGAATTCTGAAGCCCTATAATTCCATCTGAGGAACAGGAGGTATGGGAATGGGGAATCTCAGCTGACCGTTGTTCTGACAGTAGGTGTTCTCTGTTGGAAACAAAACGGGGCCGTACCCAGAGGCAGCCGTTTGGGGATGTGCTGAGGCACAAGTATCTCAGGGTAAAATGCACCCACTGAATTGAGTTTTCCTAAGAGTGGTTATCCTAGGAAAATGCAATGGGTGCTGAAGAATCTTCCACCGTAACTTCCTGTTCTACCACTGATTTTTTTTTTTTTTACATAGTTTCTCCTTAACTCTGTCATAGCCAAAGTGGCATCAAAAGTAAATATTGGCATGTAAAAATGGCAGGTTTTGTTTTTATTTCACTTTACCATCTCCCTCACTCTGGCCCAAAACGGGAAAGTTACATTTCTTTTTTTTTTTTTTTTTTTCAACATTTATTTATTTTTGGGACAGAGAGAGACGGAGCATGAACGGGGGAGGGGCAGAGAGAGAGGGAGACACAGAATCGGAAACAGGCTCCAGGCTCTGAGCCATCAGCCCAGAGCCTGATGCGGGGCTCGAACTCACGGACCGCGAGATCGTGACCTGGTTGAAGTCGGACGCTTAACCGACTACGCCACCCAGGCGCCCCATATTTCTAAAGATATCTATTAAAGGCATACATTATATAGAAAGTTAATGTCTTTAGAACGTATCATCTCATAGTAGTAGGTAAATGAGAGGTTTATTAAACTACACAGAATCTGACAAAGCAATAAATGCTTTATGTTTTCCCATAACTTCTTAGCAGGTGTTATTGTTTATTATTATTTTAATAATGTAGCCCTTAGGTATAAAACCACGAAAAAGAAGAATGTAATTCAGGATACTTCTGAGAGCTCAATGATGTCATCATTTATTGTAAACAGTGCGTTTTTAAACCATCTGTTTGAAATATAATTCTAAAACAACATAACAATCTATGTAGACAATAGTTTAAATTTTATTATGGTTCATTACAACTCCAGACTTTTTTGAGTCTTGTTTTCTATTTTCTATGGCTGTAAGGATACAAAAGATAAATAGCTAAAAACACTTTGAAAAGTGGCACGCAAGAAGATTATGTACTGTTCCAACCTTATAGGGCTGCTATGAGAGAGTGTGTGGGTGTGTGGGTGTGGGTGTGTATGTTGTGAGTGTGTGTGTGAGGGAGAGAAAGAGACGAAGAGAGTACCAGTAATGTAACACCTGGTATTCAGTAGCACTATATAGTAAGTATTTGCTGAAGTATTAATTAGGTAGTCACTAAATAACGGTTAACATTTATTGAACACTATTCTACTTGCCATATTATCTCATTTAATCTTCATCACCAGTCAGAAGTATTAGCTCCATTTTACAGATGAAGTAACTGAGGCTTAATAACTACTTAGCAAGTTGGGGAACCAGGGTTCCATCCAGGCTTTCTTGACTCTAGAACCTGTGTGATCTAAAACTATATACTATAAAACTAAAACTATATACTGCTTGGGTTCCTGGCTGGCTTAGTTATTAAAGTGTCTGACTTCGGCTTAGGTCATGATATCATGGTTCATGAGTTCGAGCTCCACATTAGGCTCTCTCCTGTCAGCACAGAGCTTGCTTTGGACCCTCTGTCCTCCTCTTTCTCTGCACCCCCCTCTTCTCCTTGTGTGCTCTCTCTCTCTCTCTCTCTCTCAAAAATAAACATTAAAAAGAAAAAGGGACAAAACACTATACTGCCTTTTAGTGATGCCTCTTCCATAACCAAATTTGCATTATTACTGTACATCACAAGAGAAATTTTATTCTTATCAATAGATACTAGCAAGTTAATATTTTAGCTTTAAAATCACTTTGTATAGGAGGGCACTTGTTGTGATGAGCACTGGGTGTTATATGTAAGTAACGAATCACTAAATTCTACTCCTGAAACCAATACTATATGTTAACTAACTTGAATTTAAATAAAATCTTGGAAGAAAAAAAAAAAATAAAGTCATCTTGTGTAATCTGTCAGTATTCCTGGATTATTTTACTGTTTTGAAAAGAACCATTGTAATGGAAATAGTTCTGCAATATCAAATGCACCAAATTGTAGATCAGCAGTGGTCAAGTTCCTGGTCACAGCCAGTAAAATATATGCCTAAAGTATATTATAAAACCAATATAACTTCTGAACTGCTTCATATTTGTCATATCTACACCTGACTTGGTCTCATGTGGCTATTTAAGATTTCCCACTGTCTTCGTGAGCCCTTGGATTTAATTCCTTCCAAAGATTTAAATTTTCTTCCTGAGAATTAAAACACAAGTACTAGCAATGTCAGATGATGCCAAGTCCATTATTAGGGAATTGCTTACATAATCATAGTAGTTCTATAAAATAAAATATTAGGCTACTATGTCAAAGAGTAAACTAGATTTATATGTACTGGTGTGGAAAAATTTCCCCGGAATATTATTATGTGAAAAAACCTGAATGCTGGGTGGAAGTGAGCAGAGAGGGAGACTGTATATGTATATACCCTACAGACTAGTTGGGAGGGCACATAAGCAAGCTGTGGACAGTGGATACTTCTGGAGAGTGACACGGGGTCTAGGGTGGAGCAGAAGTGCAAAGTTTACACTCTTTGTATTTTCTTTCTCTCTCTCTTATTTTTTTATTTTTTATTTATTTATTTTTTTTTTCAACGTTTATTTATTTTTTGGGACAGAGAGAGACAGAGCATGAACGGGGGAGGGGCAGAGAGAGGCAGACACAGAATCGGAAACAGGCTCCAGGCTCCGAGCCATCAGCCCAGAGCCTGACGCGGGGCTCGAACTCACGGACCGAGAGATCGTGACCTGGCTGAAGTCGGATGCCTAACCGACTGCGCCACCCAGGCGCCCCTCTCTCTTTTTTTTTTAAAGTAAAGTTTATTTATCCTGTGAGAGACAGAGAGAATGCTAGTGGGGGAAGGGCACAGAGGGAGAGAATCCCAAGCAGGCTCCAAGCTGTCAGCACAGAGCCTGATGCAGGGCTTGAACTCATGAACCATGAGATCATGACTGGAGCTGAAACCAAGATTTGGATTCTTAACCAGCTAAGACACCCAGGTGCCCCTGTATTCTCTTTTCTACCATGTGTTTTTGGGGACGAATCTAGTTGGAAAAAAACCTTGTGTTTTAGAGAACTTAAAACCAATGCAATAAGGCTTTTTTTCTTCCCTCTTGCCTACAGAAAACTTGAGGAAAAACAGATTTTCAGTGTTGATGTTTAGACCACGAGAGCGAGAATAAGCCGTTGGTGCTGTGACACCCGTTCCAAACTATATTTTCTTTTTTTTTTTTTTAATTTTTTTTTTCAACGTTTATTTATTTTTTGTGGGACAGAGAGAGACACAGCATGAACGGGGGAGGGGCAGAGAGAGAGGGAGACACAGAATCGGAAACAGGCTCCAGGCTCTGAGCCATCAGCCCAGAGCCCGACGCGGGGCTCGAACTCACGGACCGCGAGATCGTGACCTGGCTGAAGTCGGACGCTTAACCGACTGCGCCACCCAGGCGCCCCCCAAACTATATTTTCAACCCCATCTCCCTTTAGATTGCCTCCCTTTCAGCTACACTAATCCCCTTCTTTTCTGTAAAGGTCACCTGCACTGTCCTCGTCACCTTGATTTTTTCACCTCTCTATTCCCATGCCCGTCTCTGCTGCTGAATGCCAATAGGCCTGTAAAGCCCAGTTGGATTCTATCTCCAAAAATGTTTTCCTGATCCTCCTACGTGCAGGGGAAGCTCTCCCTCTCTTGTGTTTCCAGTGTAATCTCTACCTTTCTAATTACAAGTATTACTTCCATTAATTAGGCATATATTTTACCTTCCCAATTGAACTCTGAGCCCTACAAGAGCAGGACTAATGTCTAATTCTTCCTTGTTCAAACATCCCCTCTGCCCCGACAAGATCTAGAATAGTTGCTTGCATATAAGATGATGCTCAATAAAGTTTCATTGAAATGAATGAATGAATGAATGAATATATAAGAATTAGATTTTGCAAAACAAAAAACAAGGCTTTAGGGCAAAACAAGGGCTCTCATAATTATTGCAGACTTATCAGAGGGAAAATATCAACCAAAACCCTTAGTTCACCCTCAAATTTGAAATGGGCTTTGGAGATGTAATGATAATAACAAGGTTAGCACGGGACTCACCACAAGTGATTACTTGGTTACTTTCCTGGGATTGCCTCCTTCATGTGAAAATTCTAAATAGTTCAGAGGCTGTTAAATACTGTAAGAGGTTGGTATTGCGTTGCTAAAAGGGCATTTGTTGTTAAATTGCTACTTGCAAAAAGGACAGTAATTGTCATTTTTAGTTTACAGCAATTACCTTCACTTTGTGGTTGAGTGTTTGCCTCAATTGTAGGTGAATTCTCTCTGTCTATTTCTTAATATTTACCTTTGTGGAGCGTTTTTTTCATTATCCTTCCACCAAAAAGATGCAACATTGTATTACCTATAATTACAGTGTTTACAAACATACCAGTAAATAGCCATGCCAGTAAGGGTAAATCAAAAATATAAGGATCTCTGTAAACCAAGATCAGACTTCCAGGGGCCTTCGCCTACATAAAGGAAGACAGAAATGGAATTGGAACCAGAGACCCATCAGCACAGTGCCCTAAGTCCTGTTCATGTCTTACAGGTATTTCATCATTATTATCCTGTCACCAAAAATGGGCTTCTCCTGATATCAGGAGGCTTGCATAAGGCTTACATAAGTGCCTCAGCATAGCTCTGAAGTCTGCATCTTTTCCAGCAAATTCTATGAGGTCGGGTGAGATTGCAGCACAGCTTCACAAATATGTACTCTGCACGTTCAAGAACCGCCATTGCTTCGTTACTTTATGTAGATTCCCAAAAGTATGAATCACACTCGCCAAGAGGGTCACTTTGCTCTTAGCAGTAATGAAGATGGTCTGTGTGGCTATTTATCAGGTTCTTCCTTGTAAATGTTAAGTTGTCTTCCCCTGTGCGCTCCTAAGCCGGCAGTTCTTTGCCTCTTGAGGAGAGACGACGCTGGATCTTGTGATATAAAAATGATGCGATTAAAGAGGAAGTCAATAGGGAAGCCCTGCTCTTCCAGTGATCCTGGGAGGCCCATCCGTATAGTCACACTCATCTACCCTCTTGTCAATCAGTTACTTGTTTTTAAAATTCTTTGAGTTATAGTCACCGTTCCTTAGAAATGATCTGAAGAGAAAATTGTTGCCCTTCAGCTGGCAGGGAAAATCACTGGCATCAGAACCTCTTGTTTGGGAATAATAATGCTGGAAGGGGAGAAGTGGCACATTCAGGCTTGCCAACATTTGAAATACATGTAGAAAGGACAGTGGCAGTGCCATTGAACTCTATTGAAATGCATTGGATTAAGAAGCTTTTCAGAAATAGGGAAATAGGAAAGTGGTTAATGTTGTGCTTAAAACGAGTGCCTCTTTTCTAAACGGAGAGCGTTGGCAAGCGTAGGAGAGGAGTCCCACCCATTGTTTTTAAAAGTTGAGCAGTTATGCTTAGTTGGTGAGTCATCTAAGATGTGTCTGATAAGGGGTTCCGAGAAGGCAGTTCTCGGGGCCCCCAGAGAGGTGGGCGTGTGTGTGCAGCGCGCGGGCGCAAGAGCATGTGCGGAGAGTGGGCTCCGTCCTATCGACACTGAGTTGCACCTGCTGTCGGGCAAGGACGAGGACCCAAGGAGAAGAGCATGGCCTCTATTTTGTAGCACTGTGTTTTTCGTAGCCTGCAAGAGGCAACTTAAGTGTACTCTCTAAGGTCTTACCGGTGTTAATACCTCCATGATGCACACGGCCTTTTCGTTCACTTTCCTGGGTTGCAGTAGCCCAGATGTGTATCCGCACTGCAGGTCAGCATAGTTCAGAAATTGGGATTTCCGAGTTAGCTTGAACTTTTACTACTCAGAGTGGTAGTTGGTTTAGTAGAGTGGAAAACCGCCCTGGTGTGGGCCAGTTAGTTTTGCCTTGTTCTATGACCACAAGCTTCACCTCACATCAGGTACGTCGTATCAGTGATCTACGTCTATACCCAGGGGTTGGCAAACTACAACATACTGACCAAAACCTCTTTTGACCTGCAGCCTCTTTTTTTTGCGTGGCTTGCTGACTGAGAATAGCTTTTACTTTTTTTAAGAGTTAGAAAAAAAAAGAAGCTAGTTATAAAGTATACGTGTGTCATGGGATCTTTAGAACAACCCCTAGTTATCATTCCTGTTTTATAGGTAAAGAAACTTAAGACTCACGAGGCTAAGGAACTTGTTAGGATGACAGTGTGATTGGTGGTGGGGCTGGGGAGGGAGGGGAACAAGCCCCTGGTGTAGTCCTCTGAACTCTTCCATCTCTCCTTAAATGTGAATTGTTACCAAGGAAACAGAATAATGGGGGGGCACCCGGGGGGCTCAGTCTATTTTGGGTCTGACTCTTGACATCCGCTCAAGTCATGACTTCATGGTCATGGGATAGAGCCCCACATAGGGCTCTGCCCTGAATGTGGGGCCTGTTTGGGATTCTCTCTCTCTCTCTCTCTGCCCCTCATCTCCCACGTTACAGAACAAAGAAATAAACATTAAAAAAAAAACGAGAGAGGGGGGCGCCTGGGTGGCTCAGTAGGTTAAGCCTCCGACTTCGACTCAGGTCACGATCTTGCAGTTCATGGGTTTGAGCCCCATGTTGGGCTCTGTGCTGACAGCTCAGAGCCTGGAGCCTGCTGGGGACTCTGTGTCTCCCTCTCACTGCCCCTCCCCCTCCCTCCCTCCCTCCCTCCCTCCCTCTCTCTCTCTCTCTCAAGTGAATAAACATTAAAAAAAAAAAAAAAGAGTAGGAAAGTATGAATGAAGCTCCAGATCCACCATTCCTGCTGGAGTGGAAGTCCAAAATACCCACCCCAAACAGCACACACCTTTATTTAATGGTTATATGGCGTTTTCTGTCACTCAGGAGATACATTTTAAGAATGTGATAAAGAGGGCATCACTTTGAAAAGTAAGGATCTAGGTTTGAGGGGAAAGGAAGCTAGTTATTCTTGTGGAGTGGAAGAAGAGGAAGGAGGACATGTCAAGTTATAAAGGGAGAGCTCATAAAACCCACAACCCCCTCTAAGGACTGGAGGCAAAAACAGGAAGTGGTGGTGGTGCACAGTTTTCTTTCTTACCAGTACAGCTTCCTCATTTAAAGTCAGACCTCCTCCTAAATTTTTTACCTCTTAAAGCACTAACTAAACCAACAAGTTCTATCTGCATACCTCTTTTCAATACTTTTTTTTTTTAGGATTATACTAGATATTATTTGATTTGGTCATCAGTGAGACATATTTCTTTCATTAGACAAAACAAAATACTTAACCAGCAGTGAGGTTAGTTTAAGAGCAACTTTGCACCAATTTAGACTTACCTACGAGGAAATAAATGGAAGGAATTGTACAAAGAATTTATCCCTGCCTGTTCCTGGCTCAGCCTTTAAAAACCATCCCTTTCATTCCCTAGTTTAATGTGTAAATATTACAAATAATTGCATGCTATCAGACCTGGTGTGCTGGTCCTCTGCTCCTTAGAATGTTGAAAGTCAATCAGGATCTAATGATAAAAAGTGCACTTTGGGATTGAATATTTACATTTTTGCTTCTTTTTCTTTTCTTTTCTTTTCTTTTCTTTTCTTTTCTTTTCTTTTCTTTTCTCTTTTCTTTCCTTCCTTCCTTCCTTCCTTCCTTCCTTCCTTCCTTCCTTCCTTCCTTCCTTCCTTTTCTTTTTCATGTTTATGTATTTAATTTGAGAGAGAGAGAGCAAAAGAGAGCACATGAGCAAGAAAGGGGCAAAGAGAGAGAGACAGGGAGAATCCCAATAGGCTCCATTCTGTTAGCCCAGTGCAGGGCTCGAACTCATGAACTGTGGGATCATGACCTGAGCTGAAAAAATCAAGAGTTGGATGCTTAACTGACTGAGCCACCCAGGCGCCCCTCTGCTCCTTTAAAGTATTTTGTGAGCTCTTTAAATGAAATAGGGACAATATTAATGAATGACCTTGGGGGTTTAAACAAATGCAACTCTTCCCCCTCCCCCACAAAAAAAGTTTCGAATAATAATACTATCATTTGAAATATTTTTCATTTTAATACTATTACTGTAAAAGTAAGATAATCATTAAAGACCATTTTGAAAGTACATAAAATAAATTAAGTGTAAAGAAATCACCTAGAGTCTCACTGTTAGAACAGGCTCTGGTAACACTGTGGCGTATTTCATTCCAAGTTTTTTTGTCTTTGCTTAGGTTTTACCTTTTATTTTTTTTTTAATTTTTTTTTTAACGTTTATTTATTTTTGAGACAGAGAGAGACAGAGCATGAATGGGGGAGGGGCAGAGAGAGGGAGACACAGAATCCAAAACAGGCTCCAGGCTCTGAGCCGTCAGCCCAGAGCCCGACGTGGGGCTCGAACTCACGGACCGCGAGATCGTGACCTGAGCTGAAGTCGGACGCTTAACCGACTGAGCCACCCAGGCGCCCCAGGTTTTACCTTTTATACTCTCATTCTTCTGTGGACATTTGACTTTGGCAGACAATATAGCATAGTGGGTAAGGACTTTGGAATCAGACTATGAGGGTTTGGGGCTCTGATGCCAGCTGTGTGACCTTAGACAAATATTTACCCTCTCTGAACTTCGATTTCCTTATCTGTAAAGTAGTAATAGTACTACCCATAAGTGAAATATTTAATAAAAAAAGGGCTTAGTGGGGGCCTGGCATAGTGGAAATATGCTAAATTTATTATTGGTAATGATCAGTGAAGTGTTTTAGTAATTATATTGAGTCCCTATTAAAGTTCTAGGAAATGCATTTGTATACAAAAGATAATTTTGAATTTTCCAAAATATTTAAAATTTTCACTGAATTAGGGACTCAGACACCTCATTCTTCTCTCCTCACTTTCAGGGATGTCTCCTTCCATCTGGGCTCTCATTAAATAGACAATCCTTCCTCTTGTCTCCTTCTGCTGGCATGCACCACCCTACCTCTGCAGTTACCCGCCGGACATCCTACTACTGACCACAGCCCCCTCCAGTTCCAGGCTCCTCCCTTGGATATTGCCACTGTGCCTGTCCTCTACTGTCATGGAGAACCTCTGGACTGTGCTGCTTTTCCTGTCCCATGTAGCTGTCACAAGCCCTTCACTTGAAAACCCCTCTCTTTCCCACACGCTAAAATTCCCTTCTCCACTGGCTCTCTGTCACACTAGCTGGAAACCCCCCGAAACTGAGCTCTATCTCACCACACAGATGGGTAACACTTTCAATTCCTCCTCAGTTGGGTTCTCCATGCTGCCCAACCCTTCCCTCATCCCCAGCTAGCGCTCTGCTCTCTGTGTTTTTAAATCCTTACTCACCTCATTTTGATACTTCCCTTCGGAGGAGTTGGCAGGGAGGGGATGGAAGAGTAGGGAGAGTTAGTGGAGATTAGAGATGAGGGAAAAGTGGAGAGGGGGAAGACAGGAAGGGGGAGACAGTTTGGAAAGGTAGGACCAAGGGAAGGGGTAGAAGAGAGTGAGGGAGAGACCAGTAATAAGGATAAGGACTGGAGAAAGATGGCAGGCCAGAAAACAATATGTTTCCTACAGTTTGTCCAATTCCCTTGTATTGGAGTTTTAAATTTTCTTGTAAGTATTCTGCCTCAACCAGCTTACATGTCTCTGAGTTTTGGAGAGAGGGGCTGTGGATTTGGCGGGAGATGATGGTAGGTAAAAGCAAGACTAATACTAAAGACTACTTTTCTTCCAGTGCTGGGAGTTTTTATATGGACTGTTCTAGCCATGAGGACAGTAAAAGTTTTAAGCTTTTTTAAAAAAATTAATTAATTTTGAGAGAGAGAGAGAGAGAGTGCGATCAGGGGAGGGGCAGAGAGAGAATCCCAAGCAGGCTCCACATGGTCAGTGCACAGAGCACGATGTGGGGCTCGAACTCAAAAGGTGAGATCATGACCTGAGCCAAAATCAAGAGTCGGACGCTCAACCGACTGAGCCACCCAGGTGCCCCAAAAGTTTTATACTTTTAACCTGGTTTAGAAGAGGAAGAATTAAAAAGTGTGGTGAGCCTCAGATCCTTTTGGAAGGAAAGAGACCTGGCTGGGGGGTGGGGTCGGGGGGAGAGGTCTGGCATTGAAAATCACTTAAAAATATACACGTTGGTCTGGGGCGCCTGGGTGGCGCAGTCGGTTAGGCGTCCGACTTCAGCCAGGTCACGATCTCGCGGTCCGTGAGTTCGAGCCCCGCGTCGGGCTCTGTGCTGATGGCTCAGAGCCTGGAGCCTGTTTCCGATTCTGTGTCTCCCTCTCTCTCTGCCCCTCCCCCGTTCATGCTCTGTCTCTCTCTGTCCCAAAAATAAATAAACGTTGAAAAAAAAATTAAAAAAAAAATATATATATATACACGTTGGTCAAGTAAGTGATGCCCTAATGCCCTGAGGAAGTCGACCAGGCCTTGCATTCACACTGAGAGCCAGTCAGTGTCCCACGGGAACAATAATGATACAGCTGTAAATGCTTCCCTTCATTGCAGTCTCACCTGGACAGCCATGGGGTCCGTGTTACAGCTAATCACGCTGTGGTGCTGGCACGGCCCCTCACCCAGACAGTGTGGCAGGCGATGCGGCACCAGTTCAGCGGTTGTGAGAAACAGAAGCGCTGAATGGTGTATGCCACAGGGCCAGAGCTTGCAGATTTAGATACGTGCTAGACCAGCAGCACCCGCAATACCTGGTAGCTTGGGAGAAATGCAGAATCTCAGGTCCCACCCCAGACCGACTGAGTTAGAACCTTCATTTTAACAAGATCCTAAGGAGATCTGTATAGAGCATTAAAGTCTGAGGACAGCTGCTTTAAACTTTGGCAAGGGAAGAGGACAGGGAGAGTAATGTGGGAAGAGTAATTGGGAAGGGTTCCCTTATGTTTTAAGAGGAGTGGGTGGGTCCTGGAGGAGTTGAAAGCGCTCACCTGCACGGCAGCCCCGAACGCCCCCTTCTGCACACCCCCATCAGTGCTATTTCTGGATCCGCAGCAGTGACTGCTGCCTCATCTCCACCTCTTTCCAGGGCTCTGGTGCTGGGTGGGGAGTGTGTCATATGATTTCTTGTTATTCAGCCAGGCTTTTTATTTTTTTTATTTTTTTTATTTTTTTTTTTTTAATTTTTTTTTTTTCAACGTTTATTTATTTTTGGGACAGCGAGAGACAGAGCATGAACGGGGGAGGGGCAGAGAGAGAGGGAGACACAGAATCGGAAGCAGGCTCCAGGCTCCGAGCCATCAGCCCAGAGCCTGACGCGGGGCTCGAACTCACGGACCGCGAGATCGTGACCTGGCTGAAGTCGGACGCTTAACCGACTGCCCCACCCAGGCGCCCCTCAGCTAGGCTTTTAAAAGATAATCTCATCATCCTTAAAGTGATGTGGCGTTGGTCCTTTGTTTTGTTTTGTTTTAGGTATAGTTTATATACAACAAAATTTTCCAATTTAAAGGATAGGATTTGATAAGTTTGCCCAAATCCAGTTGTGAAATCACCACCACAGTCATGGGATAGAACATTTCAATTGCCTTGAATGTTTTGGTTCCGTTTATTCTCATGGTTTTCCATTTTCTAAGCATACAGTGCTTTAAGAAATGAAATTATTATAAGGTCACCCATGTAATCTTTGGGTAAGTTATGGAAGAACAAAGAATTACTGTCTTATCAATGTGATTCAAAACAATCAATAAATGTTTTTGAAATAGATGTTTAGATGTTACTGTTTAAGGTAGGAGTCAAAATTTTCTTGCACCAAATACAGTAAATATATCGTGGACCATGGAGAACAGTAGTATTGCCAGAGAACTAGAAACAGGCAAGTTTCATCCCAGCTTTCAGAAGTGGTAAAAAGTAGATCCCAAGTAATATTTTAGGGCAATTTATTAAATAGCTTGTTTATGTGCAAATACCGCAGAAAATATTGCTCCACAGAGGCCAGTAGTGTTTTCCTAAATAGTTGTGTTAAACTAGCTTCATCTTTTGAGACAACAGTGAACTAGTAGGTCACAGGACTGTCTTAGGCAAAGTGTACCTTGATTTTAGCAGGACATTTGGCATAATCTCACATGACTTACAAATGAGATTCTAATATTTTGTAAATGCACTTATTCTTAGCTAAGAGTGTGCTTCGTTTGGTATTGTATGTAAACAGGCAAAGAGGATAGGCCATGACTCCAAATTAAACTGTCATGGCCTGTCCAGTAATGGAGGAACATAATAAAGCAATGAAATAAAAAGATTACTTGGGTGCTTGGGTAGAGGATGGATCATTGGGGCAAGAAACAGGAGACAGATAGAGACTACTGTAATTGCCCAGAAATTATGGGTGATAGTGACTTGGATTGGAGTAGTGGCCATGGAGATTGGGGGGAAAAAGCATATGGATTTAGGATATGTTTTGGAGGTAGAAGTGATAGGACATTTGCCAGTGAATTAGGTATGAGGGATAAGAGGGTAGATAAAAGATCAAGGGTGACTCCCAGGTTTCTGGCTTGAGCAGTTGACTGGATGGTGGGCCATTTTCTAGATGGTCTTGTTCTATTCAAAGTTGGTACCAGTGACTTGGATGAAGGCAAATTCAAGATATGAAGCTTGATGAGGTAGTTGGCACATAAGGAGAAAGGATCAACGATTCTAAAAGATGTCACAAGACTGGAAAGCTAAAATGTAGTGGAAATAAGTGCAGAGTCCTGCACTTAGCTTTCAAAAAAAGTACATAGGATAGAACCAGGAAGAGTAGCCTAATAGCAGTTTACAGCAGAAGCTCAAGAATGAAGAATGTGGCATGGCCACCATAAAAACAAACACTGAAATAGGTTGCCTTAAAGAAAGCATGATGTCCAACTCAAGTTAATAATCTTAACATGCTTTGTACTGTTGGGCCCGAAACTGAGGTGACAGCATTGTGCTTTTCTTGGCATACAGCCATTAAAAAGTACAGTGGAGGAACTGGACCATGACTGAGATGTAGAGCCTGAGCACTCCATCACAGGACAAAAGCTGGAAGAACTGGAGAGGTTTGGGTCAAAGGGTACAGTCTTAAAATGAGTGCCCATCAGATGGACCGTTTGGTGGGAGAGGGTTTCAAGCAGATTCAAGTAGGTTTACAGGATGAAATGAGGACCCAAGGGTAGAAATAGCAGCGGTAGTTTCAGCTCAGCCTCAGTTCCCGTGCATGGCACTTTCCAGAAACACGATGGGTTGCATATGTGTCCCCTGTAAGATAACTCTATAGATCTGGATGTCTGTGTGTTGGATGGAGCATAGATGTTTCCCGTGCTGGGTGCAAAGCTGGACAGGGTGGCCTCTAAGCTGTCTCCCTGATCCAGGAGTCTAGAATTGTTTCCTAACAGGAAACATCCTCTCCGAGGATGTCCCCACACCATACATATCTTCAAAGTGTTAATGACACAAGGGTTCTCAGAAGTTCCTGACCACATTCTTAACAAGAGAACTCTCCTGCCACTGCTTCCCCAGTGCCCATGTCCAGCCGGTCACATGTTCTGAATCCCCTTCTCTTCAAGGCTAAACATAAGACTGAAATATCAACATTGACAGCTCTGTTCCTATTGCTGAGGTTTAGTTCCCACCGGGACACCTTTTTCAGCATGCAGCTTTTGCCATAACCATGTTAAAACTTTTGGTCAATATGAGAAGTGTGTCTAGATATCCACATGAGACGAAAACAATGCATCACATGTTCCTCTCAGAACACGAATTCCAGCTTATATTTCTCTTCCAACAAACCACAACTGTATACAAATATCTAACTGGACAAACAGAGGCACAATCACAATGCTCAAGACAGGAGAAATGTTCAAGTAAGTCATTACATTCTCTCCCAACTCATTCTTCCTACTCTTGTTGATGTTATGTTTTGTGTCTTTGACATCTCTGGATCCCCTTACACTATTCTAGGATCTATGACAGCCAATTATACAACTCAGTGTTTCTAAGAATCTAGACAAGAAGGTGTCCTTCTCTAAATTTTAATTCTGTGAATACCACCAGATTCTCTTACAGCCTAAAGCAGTCTTAACATTTTACATACAGAATTTGTCTCTTATGACCTGATAGAAAAAGGGCTTTGTTTTATGTTAGTTTTCAGTTTTCGAAGGGCAGATTTATATTTTGGGAGGAATGGAGAAGATAGTCTTAGAGACTAGGTGGTTAAAGGCAGAGGTTGTCAGGCTCTTACTACAGGTCCTTTTGTGGGGGTGCAATGCTATGTCTCTTAAACATGGGAGTGGGAGGGTCGTTTCCTTCACCATGGGAGGACCTTGCTGTGCTGCTGTTCAGTGTGGGGAAAAAAATAGGTGAACTCCCTGCTAATATCTTCCCTGACCAACACTTTTCTCCCACTTGCAAAAGAAAAAGAGGTGATAGGAGTTTATGAAGAAATCCTTTTCTTCTTGCCAAGGGCCACAGGCCAGCCGAGCATCACCTACAAAGAGATTCAACCAAGTAGAACATGTTAAGAGGCAACAATGTGTAAAAACCATGTGGTCCCAGGGGCTACTTAGCTGAGTAACCGATGTTTCCTGGATAATGTTTCTTTTGCTAATAAATACCCAGTTCTTCTAGGCTTAGGGCCTTTGGTTTATCATTATGTAGACGTTGGTAAGTCTCTCGCCTGCTAGGCACATAGTTCCTGCAAGGCCATGCTCTTTACTCATTAGCCTGGGGCTCAGTGGCAATATCCCCTCTCCTCCCCAGGTCAGTTGCGGGAGAACAGACTCAATGGGGGACATGTCGGTCACTCCATGGCGATTCCTAAAATGACATCTATCCTGTCCCCAACTGGAAGTCCATGCTATTCTGTGTCACACAGAATTTCTCTGTGGCTTGTTGCATGCTCATGTAGGAGTTGCCAGTGTGTGTTCAGTGTCCCAAAAAGTATGAGGGAGCTCTGAGTGAATTTCATAGCTTGCTTCTTTAAAATAAATATTGTTTATCTCTTCAAGATGAAAGAAAAGTCATACCACAATTGTGTCCTATATCTTCCTATCTGACAGAGCATATAAAATCATGTTCCATTACCATATCTCAAAACTACTGGATTGGTTAATAAATGCTTGCTCTCATTTCTTGAGAAACTATCTATTTCTCGAGTCCCTCAGCCAGAATAGATAATAAGGGACTTACCCTCTTAATCACCCTCCTACTCAAGGATCTTAGCTAGGTCAATCTGTGTCTGAATGCACTTTCTTACAATCCTATCTTAATCTAAATTCCCCTTTTTATTAGCTGGTCAGTTTGGTCTTCACCCAAAGTGTTAGGTTTTTCTATTATTTCTCCCAGTGTTTTGTTTTACCTCTACTGAGCTCTGTCCCTCTTTTATGTTTTGTGGCCAATCTCTGGCATTCCATCTATTTTGCAGTTAACCATTCTGTAGTCCCCACTTATCTCCTGATGGCCACACTGCACACAAGAGAAGCAAACTGCCATGAGAGATATAAGACAAGAGAGAGCCACAGAGCTGTCTTTCTGCCTGGGGCAAGGGAAGGCACCCAAGGAGGTGACATCTGAGCTGGGCCCAAGGGCAGTGGTTCAGAGGGTGTGCAAGGTGGGGGAAGGGTTGGGAAGAGAGAGCCCACACATGATGTGCCAAGTACCTCTCAATGGCACTTGCTAGAAAAACCATTGCCTTAATTACTCAAAAGTTGAATCAACTGCAGTAACGTATTGTTCTAAGGTTATATTTCCCTACCTCAGGAAAGTGAGTGGTTTCACTACGGGGACTAGAATTTTTTTTCTTTTTAGTAAATAGGCTTTATTTTCAATTACTAAATATGAACCAAATGATTCAGAAATAATCTGTGTAATCTCCTGCATCATTTTAACTGTGCTTTTTCTTGAGGAGGGTTTGATAATGAGCCGGATGTACTAAAACAAAAACATGAGGTCGTCATTCAAAAAAGTCTTTTTATTTTTCTTATCAAAGTTTTCCCATCAGTTAAAAGAAGTGCTTTTTCTTTAAGAGTAAGGTACCAGGTGCAAAAAAAAGTGGATTATCTTTGTGGTCCAGTGTATAGATTCAAAAGTAGCCACAGAGTCATTAGAGTAATTAGATGAAAAGTACCTTAGACATCATTGAGCCTGTGTCTATGCTATAGGTAAGGAATCTAGGGATGGGAGAAATTGAGCAAGTTGCCTAAAGTCACATGGTCATTGACCTAAGAGTCACAAAAGCCTTTTCCTCAGCCCCCACCCTCACCCTATCCCCTCACCCCTTTCTCACACTTTCTCACTCGGATGTAAGGGAAAGTGCATCATAGACCATAAAAGCTATCTTTCATAATATTGTTTGAAAGTCATCTCAACTGAAATGACCTCAGAGAGCTATTTAGACTTTGAATTATGTAGGGGATTTGCACTGTTAGGGCTACTCTGATTCTAAATAGCAGTTCTTTATTGGGTAGAACATTTTTATTCAGGATTTTAAAGAGGGCATGACTAATAGTTCCCAAAATTTGGGTGCTACTAACGAATAGTGTTAACAATATAAACAAGCCTTTGCCCTTCTAAAAAATGTAAGGTCAGAGTATGTTCTTTTATAGTTATTACAAGACTTATTTTCTTTGCTTTAGGATACTTTTGACTTCTGTGACACTGCTGTCTATATATTCAATAAACCTTCTTTTGATCTGTTCAAAGGAAACAGGTAAGCTGATAATACGTCTATTTTGTGAAAGCCAGGGTACTGTGAACAAATGATACCCTCCCAGTTCAGCCACTGATTATTGAAGAGCACTTTGGCCTACAGTCACTCGAAAACCTCTAGTGGTATTTACCCAGAGAAATAGATACAGCACCATAGAAATTAAATTGTCATGAACATTGAGAAAATAGCGTTGCCATTTAAAGTGAACCCTCAATTATACCTGTTTTTCTAGTTTAAGATGACTCCATGTGAAAGGCTTCAGTTTTTCCTTAGTTCTTTGTAAATTCAGAACAAGGATCCCATGTTTTGATATTATAACCTTCATGATTTTAAAAGTAAACAGAGCTTTCATTCTTTTTTTGTGTATATTCCAAGGAGAAAATGTTACTCCCAAGGCAACGTGGGAGCGAGGGTACTGTGGAAAGGCTCCAAGTTCTGGGCAGTGTCCTACCTGAAGTGTTTATTTTCTATTCCTGGGACGAATGGATTCTGTTTGTAATACTCTGACTTTTACATTGGCTAAAGCCACATTGGCCAGCTATTATTGTACATAGACGGCTCCATTTAACTGGGACATTTTGTAATAGATGGAGGATCTACCATTGTCTAGTTTAAACACCAGTCTTATGAAGGATTAAACAAAGTTTTAATTATAGTCTGACCCATATTGCTTTCTGTAAACATTTTGAAAACATGAGCTGAACCGTCATAAAGAAATATAAACATGTTTTTTTAATGAATGGTTTAACAGTTTAGTATTTACTGAGATGAGCCAGTTGAACACTTAAGGATTTTGCTGTAGCCAAATTATTCTTTTGACAGATTTATCTATTGGTCTCTTTTGTGAGTGGCATATCTTTGAAGTAAATTTTACAAATGATCAAAATTCTGGTGTTGACTATTATGTTTCTAAGTTTGTTACTCTATTTAGGACACATGAGGCATTCATGGAATATTATTAAGATAATTCCTTGTTAGCCTAATCAGTTCATGTAATTAATTCAAAAGGAAACTTTCATCCCAGTCATCAGGATTTTTATTTTTAAATCAAATCTTTATTTTAATGATATGCACCAAACCTGAGAATGAGGTCAGAGTAGGAATTTCCCCCCAGTAAAGTAGGAAGACTCTTTGAGATAGTCAAAAATAAGCCTTACGACCTAACAATTTAAGTGGAATGCTTTTGTAGCCAACCTGAAAAAGGAGAAATAGTGGTCATGTCTGACATTTTAAAATGTCAAGAGGTTGCAACACCTTAACCCTTGCAAAGCCATAAAGGCCATTTGTGTAATTTTGAGAAAGACACAGAATAACTTGGGGAATAGTCAATAGAACGATGAAATCTTGGCTTTCTTTAGCTTTTAGAACGCTGTCATTTCTTGTGTCCTCAACTATGATTTTTAAATAGGCTGCATGGTTTATGAGAAGCTGGGAGAACAGGTCTTTGGCACCACAGGGAAGCTCGTAATCTTCGGAGCCACCTCTCTACAGAACACTGGAGGTAAAAAGAACTCGCTTTTCTATACATAACTTTGAAGTATGTGAATATTATTATCTTTTCTAATTCTGGTGGTTGGGTGGCCACATGAATTTTAACAAAATGGAAGCAGTGTCCTTCTCATTGCTTAAATGGCACATGGAAAGTGAAGCAGAGAGATCACTTACTCAAAACCAAGTATACTGAGTATCTAAAACTGTCTTTGTGTCCTATTGAAGGTCAGTGTAAGAACAGGCTGTTAGCCTTTTATGCAGCCTGCAACGTGAGCCTTAGTATCTCCTTTCTAAAAATGTTCTCATCTTCCTCTAGCAATGCTGAGCTACCTCTTCATCGTCAAAAATGAACTACCCTCTGCCATAAAGTTTCTGATGGGAAAGGAAGAGGCGTTTTCGTAAGTTACGGACCATTTTTTTTCCTTTGTGAGATAACTAAAATATTTTTAACTTAAATGTGGACTGACCAAAGTTTGTGTCTTCTGAAAACCGCAGAAACCCTAGCTTTCCCTAGGTTGTTTTTCTCTTTCTTCCTAGCTCCAACAAATTTCCCTGGGGTTATGTAAATGAAAGAAGCAGGGAAAGCTATTTGAATATGAACATTTAAAAGGTAGATTTATCTGTCATGCTGCAAACAATAGATGCTACATCTCCCCAAGTGCCTAAAATCTATGTCTGGTTTCTAGAAAATAGAACAGATAGGGAGTATTTTTAACACAGAAGTATATTTAACACAGAAGTGGAACATGGAACAACATGAAGACCCTAGTCTCTGTCTTGGAGAGCGAAATTTACATGAGCCAACCGGAAAACGCTACAGCTGCACCTGACATATCCCTTGTTTTGACTTCCTCTTTGATTGCTCTTGTTAGTCTTAGTTTCTCTGTTTTCTTTCAAGGGAGAATCCTAGAAGCCAGAGTTCCTAGTGGTGTAGCACCAGGGCTCAAGGTCAAGTACAAGAGATTAGGGAGAAAGCAATGCCTACCTGTGGTGACTTGTTTTTCAATGGTATTAGCCAAACACAACAAAAAGGAACTTCTCCTTAAATAATTGATCAGACATGTTGTAATCTGACTGAATGCAGTGTATGCATTCAGCTTTGAAACCAGGTAAATAATTCAAAGGAATGCCACAGTTAGCGGATGGGGGGACGGGAAATAATCCCTTTCTTCCATCACTTGGGAGAGACTGTAGTAAACAGGAGTGGTTGGTTGGGTTATAGTGTTTGGGTAAGCCTGAATAATGATAGAAATTCATGGTAAAAATTAATAACAGCAAAAAATAGCAAAATAATAATAGCAATAATAGAAAATAATGATAGCAAAAAAATTAGTAAAATTGTGAAATGTTACATTTGAGAAAAAATAATACTTTCTAAGAAAATATGACCCAACCACTTAAACGCCTTTTTCAGAGCCTGGTATGTGGATGGCCGTGTTTTGGTGGTGGTAGTTACCTTTGGCATAATCCTCCCTCTGTGTCTCTTGAAGAACTTAGGTAAGGAAAGATCTTGCTTTTATCATAGTCTCTACAGTGCCCAACCCAGATGAATCAGAAACCTAATACAAATGAACAACTTTGCCCTCTACTTTCCCTTGTAGGGTCAAGATTAAGTGAGTGATAAATTACAAGTATTAATCAGGCTTTACTTTAATATGAGATAAAAACACTGGTCAATATGTGACCTCCTCAGCAATCCCTCTACCAGGCTGTGGAGGGAAAAGGGAGGTTCTGGGGTCAGGAACACACACAGTGCTATGTCCAATAGCATAACCTACAGGCTCCTCTGAGAAAAGTTCCAAAAATGGAATTCTCCTTACACAAGATCTTATATATCCTGATAATATAGATACGTAGATTTTAAAATCTGTTATCAAGGGGCGCCTGGGTGGCTCAGTCGGTTAAGCGCCCAACTTCAGCTCAGGTCACGATCTCGAGGTCCGTGAGTTCGAGCCCCGCGTCGGGCTCTGGGCTGACGGCTCAGAGCCTGGAGCCTGCTTCCGATTCTGTGTCTCCCTCTCTCTCTGCCCCTCCCCTGTTCATGCTCTGTCTCTCTCTCTGTCTCAAAAATAAATAAACGTTAAAAAAATTTTTTAAGAAAAAAAAAATCTGTTATCAAGACAGAAAGTTGCTTATATTTATCCCCAAAAGTATTATGAATCACTCTTAAATTATCAGTCTAACCATTTTCAATTATTTGCTTTACTGAGGAGGAAGGGAGAAGCGAAGTCAAACTCAATAGATAATCACTAAGTCCCATCCATTTGGTTCTGACATTTTTTTGTGTGTATTCAGAGACAAACGTGCCTGATGTTATGGGAATTTTACACATTGAGTTATATGGCCAAACTGCTATCCAATCCAAAATGCATTTCCTTTAATTCTGGGCTAACTCAAGGCAGACATTTGCCTTTAAAAACATTTTCTTTTTAATGTTTATATTTATTTTTGAGAGAGACAGAGTGTGAGCAGGGGAGGGGCAGAGAGAGAGGGAGACACAGAATCTGAAGCAGGCTCCAGGCTCCGAACTGTCACCACAGAGCCCGACGCGGGGCTCAAACCCACCAACTGTGAAATCGTGACCTGAGCCAAAGTCGACATGCAACCAACTGAGCCACCCAGGCACCCCTCAAGGCAGACATTTTTAGATTAACGTTCTTCCCCAAATGATTGCTAACCATAGTGTTTTGTATGAAAAATATCAAGCCTCTGTAGCTGTTCTGTAAAATCTATAAATAGATATTTCTCTCTTTTTTTTTAAATGTTTTTATTTGTTGTGAGAGACAGAGAGAGAGAGAGAGAGAGGGAGGGAGATTGAGAACACAAGCCAGAGAGGGGCAGAAAGAAAGGAGAAAGAATCCCAATCTGCTGATAGCGCAGAGCCCACTGCAGGGCTCGATCTCAAGAACTGTGAGATCATGACCAGAGCCAAAACTGAGAGTTGGACGCTTAACCACTTGACCACCCAGGTGCCCCTATAAATAGGTATATTTCTTAAAAAATGACTTAATTTTCTGGTTTTGAGGTCTGTGTTTTGGCTTTTCTATGTATATACACGTAGCTCTTTGCAGTTTAAGGAGGGAAGGCCTCTTCTTCTCCAGGGATAAGAATAGCGCATCCTCCCAGAAACAACTTAACTCTGCCCATGTGGAGGTTATAGGGGTTGGGGGATTCCAAGGCAGCCAGTGTGAAGATCCCCAGATGCTCAGTTTATTCCTAGAAATCACTTCATCTCCTCTGTGCATCCCCCTCATCAGAGAAGAGAAGCATTATAGCTGATATTC
This sequence comes from Lynx rufus, assembly GCF_022079265.1. Classification (NCBI taxonomy): domain Eukaryota; kingdom Metazoa; phylum Chordata; class Mammalia; order Carnivora; family Felidae; genus Lynx; species Lynx rufus. The sequence continues at coordinate 73,404,943 of NW_025814889.1, read as the reverse complement.
AGTACGTGCACAATAGGTGCATAGTAAAGAACTATTGAGTAGATCAGAGTCAAAGAGTAAATGGATTTGGCAATAGGAATCCATCAGAGTATAGCAAAAGAGAGCAATGGCCACATTTGGGAGTCTCTTTTTCCCTAGATCTGGGAATCTGCGTTGTCTGGTGTTATCAGCGAAAACTGGAATCAGAACATTAATATGATGTTTTTATTTAAAGTCACCATTATATTGCCAAATCAAGTAGCACTCTCAAGTAATAAGTCTTATATTTACATAAGCATATTTGTATATTATTGGAACTATGCTTGAAATGATGCATTGGAGGAAACAAGGTGATGTGTGAAATAATAACAATAAATTTTTTCAACTTTTCTTTTAGGGTATCTTGGCTATACCAGTGGCTTTTCTTTGAGCTGTATGGTTTTTTTCCTAATAGTGGTAAGTGCTGACGAAAATGGTTGGCTTGGTTTTGCCATAGTACAAGGCCACACAGCAATTTTTCATTGTTTGGCTTTATTTGATAAAGTCTATATTGTTTTTCCCATATTTCTTAATACCAGGTTATCTACAAGAAATTTCAAATTCCCTGCATTGTTCCAGAGCTAAATTCAACAACAAGTGCTAATTTAACCAATCCTGACATGTGTACACCAAAATATGTTACCTTCAATTCAAAGGTAAGTTTCCCTATCTTTTAAATATAATAAAGAGCATTTTATTGAGGGAATTATATTTTTCATACTTGTAGTTAAATTGCCTTGATGAAAATATTCATTCTCGATAGAACAGCATACCAGTACTTCCAAATTCCCACAATCTAGAGACCTTTGGGAAATAGACAAATATTATATTTCATGCTCCGTCTTGTCCAGTTTACACATAGGGCAACTTTAAGCTTTCTCTGCGAAAATCTCTCTCTGGATAATTGTCTCAGCTCCTCTCTTGCTTGTAGATCTTTAAAAATGATAAATAACATCTTTAGCCGACTGCGCCTTATCTGCTGGTGGCAGAAATACAGATACCACCACAAACTGGCGCTTAAGAAACTTGCCTACTGTTGAGATATTGTTAATAGTATGGGGGAACAGTGGACTATAGAACCAGGCAGGCTTGGATCTAAATCCTTAGGCAAGTTACCAAACCCTGTGAAAAACAGGATTCTGTTCTGTATCTTATGGGATTTTTTAGAATGTGCCTGGTATAGTGCTCGGGCAGAATTGGAGCATGATATATTGTTACTTTTCTTCCTTCTTTTTGCATAAGAAGTCTCACTGAGTTTGAGTTTTAAAAAGTCTTATCTAAGAAAACTAAATAGATCTCTCTCTCTCAACTCTAATGATACAGCCAAAGTAGTGAATGTGGAAGTAGTTTTCTTTTTAGAGCCATCTTTTATGTCTGATTGACACGCCCTATAAAGCAAAGAGCAGTGAAATAGAGGCGGAAGTCCTGGGCATGTCACCTAACCTGTTGGAGGGAGTAAGGAGAAAAGCAGTGGTCTGTCTACTAATCAGTGTGGTTGTAGAGACTCAGTGAAATAACGTAGGAAACATGCTGTGTGACCAGCCAGCACGATGCTATGCCTGAAGTATGTGAAATATGCTATAGGTGAGGTGAACCTTGAACCCCTCTGTGCGAAGTGCCTAATGTCTCCAGCTAGATAAGACCTCTTAGAAAAGCTGCTTCTATTTTAGAGATCAAAGCCCTCCTAATAACCAAATAATCCAGGGATTCTGAAGAGCTATCAGACAAAAAGACAGCTCAGAAAGGGGCATCTGGGTGGCTCAGTCTGTTAGACATCCGACTTGGGCTCAGGTCATGATCTCACGATTCATGGGTTCGAGCCCCGGGTCGGGTTCTGTGCTGACAGCTCAGAGCCTGGATCCTGCTTCAAATTCTGTGTCTCCCTCTCTCTCTGCCCCTCTCCAACCCACTCTCTGTCTGTCTCTCAAAAATAACTAAACATATTAATAATAATAAAAAATACTGGAGTTGAATAATGTTTATGGTAAGAATGCTTTTTCTTAATGTTTATTTCTCTCTTCCCAATAGACCGTGTATGCTTTGCCAACCATTGCGTTTGCTTTTGTCTGCCACCCATCAGTCCTGCCGATTTACAGTGAACTTAAAGAGTAAGAGATTTTTTTTTCTCCCCTTAATCATTTTTCTCCCCATAATCTCCCTCATTAATGGGAAAATCCTATATTAAAATAAATAGACTTGTATAATGAACCCCACAGACTAATCACCCAGCTTCAGCATTTACTTTTTCACATTCTTGAGCAAGTAGTATATTTAAAAAAAAAAAAAAGAGCAAGAAACATCAGAAAGCTGCAGCATATTTTGACCATAAATATATAAAGCGGCCAAGTGTGTGGACTTTTTTGTTAAATTGATTTTTCAGATACTGTGTTACTTAGGCGAGTTCAAGTATTTGTGTTGCTTTACGTAACTTATGCTTATTTTATAAGTGTATAATAATAATCAGGTTGCAAAATGCGCTGTGTCTGATTTGCCTCTTGGTTTAGATGGAAAAGGCTGCTCAATCAGGCAGAAAGAAATTAATGTTAAGGCCACAAACTGGACAAAAGTATATTATTATTCATTTTAAACTCTTAAGATGATTCTATAGATATGTTTTTGATTGCTTTTCTTGAGAAAATTAAAGTCCTGCTTATAAATTCCATCCTGGGTTCTCTTTTTAGCCCACTGTCAGCAGACTTTCCATACAAAAATAGTCATCATGGCATAGTCTTAAGCTCAGCAAATGTATACAATATAGCTGTCTATTTCCATTTTGAAACAAAAATAAAATAGATGTCATTTAGCATTGATTCACTCAGGACTCTTTCATATTTAATTGATATATGGGTAAATTTTGAAATACCTACAGCTACCTATGTGTACATCAATCATAATGTACATCAATCATACTTTATGATCCTATACTTAGGGTATTTACATATGTGTTTAACATCTTTTAAATTTAATAGTCCAGCTTTTAATTTGTAATTTTCTGATGTGTGTAATTCTTAATTTTTCTTGTTTGCCGTATTTCCTGTTATGACACAAACAAAAGTTAGGACTGTCATGGTCTCTTATTGAGCACAAGTCTTGTAGATTAATTATTTGGGCCATTAAAGCAACTTACAGGTTTGTCCAAACTCTCAGGGTAAACTTGACCTAAGAGTTAGGAGCCCTTCATCATCGTATCCATGACCACTTGTGTACTAATCGCTCTGGAAACGGAGACTTTCTGGTGCATCCTGGGCTACTCAGTGGGGAAAAAGGAACCTAAACTGCAGCTTTAGCAACAGAACACCTGAGGTCAAGTTCCAGCTTTGCCCCTGATTTCTGGGGCTGGGAGAACAGCATCTGAATTTATTCTGCCCTTTTCCTCGTACATGCTGAGTATGGAGATAATATCAAAAACAAATACTAAAAAATATTCTCTGCCCTTCAGATGAGAACCTGATATTCTTTCAAAAGAATGGGGAAGAACACTCAAGGGATTGTTAGTTCCATGAATCTCTCTGTCACAATACCCATTTGGTATAAAAGAAGTTATTCTAAGCTGGCGAAATTGCAGGGGGCAGGGGAGGGTTCGGGAAAGGGAGGTAATTTCAGCTGGTCAGATCTGTCCTAGCCTGATAGAAGGCTGTTATTATTCTTCAGTATTAACACTGGCGCTTAAATTCAGTAACATGGTTGTTAATTTTTAAAATTCCTTTATCTTTGTTCATAGTCGATCACAGAAAAAGATGCAGATGGTTTCCAACATCTCCTTTTTCGCCATGTTTGTTATGTACTTCCTGACTGCCATTTTTGGCTACTTGACATTCTATGGTAAGTGGCTTCTGTTAGCACATAAATAGAGGTGTTTGTAAATAAATCAGCGAAAATTAGTATCCAAATAACTTTTAACGTGATAGCCCAAAAAAGCCACAAATCTACCCATTGATTTTGCTGGTCTTTCCTTATACAAATGGTGATGACTCCTTTATATATCTGTGCAGACTGCACAGTATAATAATTACTGAAACAAGATACTGTATTTTTTTTTCTCCTACTACTGTCTTTAAAAGAAATTGCATTTTATAAGTATTCCACCTTTACCGAGGAAAGTTTAAAACTATACCAGAGGAGGCTTTCTTAATTGCTATTGTGAATTGGGTCAGATTCCATTAATAGAAAAGAGACAGAGACAGATTTTGCAAGTGAGAAAGAGCAGGGTGCTACCCTCCTGACACTTGTGTTAATTAAAAATAAAACGCCTGACTGTTCACTGCAATTTGGAGCCCTGCAAAGATTTGAAGGAATGGAAGAGAAGGTTAAAAGGAATGAAACCTGAAAAAGAGATATACTGTATTTCATTTGTAATTTATTGACCTTGTATGAATAGTTTACCTTCTTTTACTAAGTCTTCATCCTCTCCTATTCAAATTATCCTCCAGCTGTATTTAACATGTTTCATTATTATTATAATTTGGGACCTGATTTAAATTTGAATACATATATTTCACATTGTTCTCTATTAAATAATATTTCTCTGGGGCATTTTTTTTTTCATAAACACAAACGCCTCAAAATTTAAACATGTATAGAGATGATTAATTCAGCCTGGAGAGAAAGGCTACCCTGATTATATAGTTGTATTATTACCATTTTCACAAGCAGTGGCAGACAGCATTGTCTGATGAATCCATAAATGCCACATTAAATTTTTGCATAAAAAGGGTGTTTCTAAGTTTCCTGCAGAGTTGCAGGCCTGGGAGAGGGGGTGGTAAAGGGAGGGAGGGAGAGCTTCATGTTAGTTGAACAGTCTCACTGTTATCTTGTTCAAGCTTTGAGTTTTCTTTGCAAATCCATTTCTTTTTCCACATAAAGTAGAATACAAACCCTTTCATACTCTTAGGTTAAAGCGAAAGGCTCAGCTATTTTTAGATGGTTATGAGTTTTAAATCAAGAAAATTAAAACCAATGAGATTTTTATTACAACCTAGGCTCCTTTTTCCAAAACTGAGGCCAGTCTATGGCCCAGCATAGAATTGGAATCCCACCCCCAGACTCTTGAGATTGGTTCATTCTAGCTTTGGTTGTCTTTGAAATAACATTCAGAAGCTCAGAGTTAAGAAAAAGTTCAAAGTGGTACAGAAGCTAAATACTTTTTTTAAATAAGAAAACCATACATGAAAGAGAATTACTTCCTGATTGTGGTGAAGTTCCATTAGAACCTCTGTTGCTTGGCCACTGGAAGTTGTGTGAAAAGAGGAGGGTTTGAAAAACGCTCTATGTAGCCCATAGTCCCCTCAGCAAGACTGCAGCAATTTGGCATTGTTTGATGAGTGGCAACAAGGGAGGGAAAATCTAGATTATTAGAAGGGTTTTTAAAGCATTTTAAAACATTTTTTTAAATACTAATTTTTGAGAGAGAGGGAGTGCGTGTGAGTGAGGCAGGGACAGAGAGAGAGGGAGACAGAGGATCTGGCGTGGGCTCTGCACTGAGAGCAGAGAGCCCAACACGGGGCGCAAACCCACAAACCCTAAGATCATGAGCTGAGCCAAAGTCAGACGCCTAACTGACTGAGCCACTCAGGTGCTCCAGAAGGGTTTTGTTCTTCAGCTGTATGTTATTTTTAATCCCAATTCACACCTAGGTTGAATTTAGTATAAATTAAGCATCCCTACACTGTGTAGCTTCTTTCTAGTGATTACTATAAATTCCTTTTGAAGTTACATATGGACAGGTGGAGCATGTCTCACACCGGGGATTTTTCTTTTCAACTTTATAAATTGTTTTAATAGTTATTTCAACACCCAGAACATTGCTTTCCTTGCCCTTTAGTTTATAAATTCTTTGATGTTCAGAAAAACTGTCATTCGGCCATGTGCTTTCTTTCTAATACTCTCTTTTCCTCGGTTTAGAAAATGTGCAATCAGACCTCCTTCACAAGTACCAGAGTAAAGATGACATTCTCATCCTGACAGTGCGGCTGGCTGTAATTGTTGCTGTCATCCTCACAGTGCCGGTGTTATTCTTCACGGTGAGTAAAAGGCCTCGGTGCAATATGAGAAAAGTTGAGGTCTCGCCTTTCCTTCTGTGTTAAGGAGGCTGTTCCAGAGAAAGCCTGCTGCAGGTAACTATCCTGTGTCACTGAAACTGTATCAGGAAAGGACCCCGAGACTCGGTTGAGGCTCTTCAGAAAGAAAGTAGGATCAGTGAGATAGGGTAGCCTTTGATGGAATGAATCTTAATTCTAATTAATCTGTTCCTCCTTTACAGAGAAATGTAGATAGAATGTTTGAATCTTGATTGTCCATGATGAGAGAACATAAAAGGACCAGAAGAGAATACTTAGTCATAGATAAAAACACCCAGGGGTGCCTGGGTGGCTCAGTCGGTTAAGTGTCCAACTTCGGCTCAGGTCATGCATGATCTCATCATGGTTCGTGAGTTTGAGCCCTGTGTTGGGCTCTGTGCTGACAGCTCAGAGCCTGGAGCCTGCTTCGGATTCTACCTCTCCCTCCCTGTCTCTCTCTCTCTCTCTCTCTCTCTCTCTCTCGGCCTCTCCCCCACTTGTGCTCTGTCTCTCTCTCTATCAAAAATAAACAAACATTAAAAAAATTTTTTTTAAAAGTGGGGGGCACCTGGGTGGCTCAGTCGGTTAAGTGTCTGGCTTCAGCTCAGGTCATGATCTCGTGCTTCATGGGTTCAAGCCCCACATCAGGCTCTGTGCTGACAGCTCAGAGCCTGGAGCCTGTCAGATTCTGTGTCTTCCTCTCTCTCTGACCCTCCCCCTCTTGCACTCTGTCTCTCAAAAATGAATAAACATTAAAAAAATATATTTATCAGGGCCCCTGGGTAGCTCAGTCAGTTAAGCTTCTGACTCTTGATTTCGGCTCAGGTCATGACTTCATGGTTCATGAGTTTGAGCCCCTCATGAGGCTCACACCCTCTCCCTCTCTCTCTGCCCCTCCCCCTACTCTCTCTATCTCAAAATAAATAAATAAACTTAAAAAACACACACACACAGAAATTATTCCCCACAAAAGAAAACTACCTATTTATAAATAAAAATACCTGCCTGAAATCAAGACCCCTGGTTGTAATACTGCACAAGGTCTTAGAAAACACTTCACAGATTCCCATGCACCAGTATGTTCGTTTCTGCTGAGAATGTGAGGGTTGCCGGGCCAGAGGCCCTCACAGAGTCTTTGTTTTTTGATTCTGTAGGTTCGTTCATCTTTATTTGAACTGGCTAAGAAAACAAAGTTTAATTTATGTCGTCATGTCTTGGTTACCTTCATACTCTTGGTTATTATCAACTTGTTGGTGATCTTCATACCCTCCATGAAGGATATTTTTGGAGTCGTAGGTATGGCTTTATTTTATGCTCCTCATTCTACAACAGCTGCTTAGAATGCTACAGTTTCACCGTAACAACTTCAAACTTTTTTTTTTCTTATTTTACAGGAGTTACATCTGCTAATATGCTTATTTTCATTCTTCCTTCATCTCTTTATTTAAAAATCACAAGTCAGGATGGAGATAAAGGGACTCAAAGAATTTGGGTATGTCTCATGCCGGCTACTCTAAGTTTTCTGATTAGTTTTTCATTTAAATTTACCAAATTAATAGTCCATCTCCACCACCTAATCCTACTGTTAGTGACCTGAAAAGGGGACACCAGTCCTATAGTTTTCCCCTTTGGGAGATTTAAAATATCACATCAGAATCTTCTCTATTCTCTCAAAATGTGTTACTCTTACTGTGCCTTAGCTTTTGCTCTGAGCTAGGGTTAGGGCCAGCTGTCATCCTATTTCTCTGTAAGGCAATGCTTTGTCTTTATCAAGACAGGAAAGGGAAAGAGACTCAAAGATTTCATGTAGCCCACTGTTTTCTGTAGAATTCCTAGTCATGCAACTCTTTCCGACAACCCAGGGAACATGGGACACCTTAATTAAGGTGGCTGAGTTAGCTTAAAGAGCCTTTTTATGATTTGACAAAAATGCTTTGGAACAACAGACCTGGATTCAGAAACTACCTTTCTATATTGGGATTCTTGTTTCCAGGTCTGGTGAAGTTCAAAGGCATCTTGGAGGTGGTGCACTTGGAGAAAGTGAGGGAAGCAGGGGTGAAGTGGCTGCTACATGAGTACCTTCTGGAGCACCATTTTGTTTGGCCTCGGAGAAGGCTTCTCAGCTGCCCTCCCAAATAGTGTAAGCGCTCCAACTGCACGTATTACAGAGTCAGCAGAGATGTAGGCAGGAGGGATCATCCTTGTACATTTAGGAGAGGCAGCATTGATGCTGATACAGCACCTACCTCCCCAACAGGATTATCCCCGAAGCCATATGTCCCAAACCCTTCTAAACCTTCCCAGTAGGGGTTTCACAAGGACAGAGAAGGAGCAGTCACTTTGGCACAGCAGTAAAATATACTCAGATTAAATCAGAAAATGGTAGAGGCCTGTTGCCCATGAATTCGCTGGGCCTCCCCAACCCTGCTCCCATGTTAAAGCTGGTCATAGGATCTACCAGACAGCATTAGACAAGGGATCCTGTCCATGTGGGGCCCCACTGGGAGTCAGACCAGCTTTCTGACGGTGAAGTCTGTACAACTCCACCATTCACCTTTTCTCCTTCCCTTAGCTCTGTCCTCCAGGCTCCAGTCCAGCCCCTTGGCTCTTCTGTTGCTTTATCCTTCTCCCTGCAAAGCTCTCATTGGACACTTTTAAGGCCAAGCAATTTCTAACCTCATGTTCTTCAGATTCTGGATTTAGTAACCTATCCCCACTCTGGCCTTCCTCAACCCTTAAAATAACTTAGTTGTGGATACTCATTTCCTATTTCACTTGATCAAATCTACTTTGCTCTTATATATCTTTTCCCCCCACTTTTTCAAACAGAAATGTTTGCCTGCCAGCGATAACCTAGGTTGGTTGGTAAAAAGCAACAAAATGACCTGTATGGTTTTAAAGGCCATTTTTCCCTTTTAGTTGTAGTCTGAGTGTGAAAGAAACTGTAAGGATACCCAGTGCGTTACAGAATGGATTCATTCTGAGGTGACCATGAAGTCAAAGAACTAGAGTGGAGAGGATGGCCCTGCATAGCTTAGTCCTCGTTTCCCCATCCTTGGAGAATCAGATCCATACAGCCTTGGAATGATTCTCACAGGTCAGCAATGGCTGTAACAAACCCCAAATACAAGGGGACACAAAAAGAGAGGGAAGGCATTTCTATTTTTTTCCCAGGTGTATGTGGTTGGCTTCACTGAAAATAACCCTTGCCTTTGTGTTGCTCCAGGCTGCCCTCTTCTTGGGCCTGGGGGTGTTGTTTTCCCTGGTCAGCATCCCATTGGTCATCTATGACTGGGCCTGCTCATCAAATAGTGACGAAGGCCACTGAGACCAGCTGAGGACAGGAGACATTTCCAGACCGCTGCTCGGCCATGTCACCCCACATCAGCAATCTTCATCACTTCTTTTGCAAGTTTACAGAAGCAAACAGAAATTCACAAGATACTTAAAATGGAATAACATTTTGGTAGCAAAACAGAAACCAGTTTCTATAATGGTTCCAGTCCCTCTAAGATTTCAGATCAATTTAAGGATTGTGGATATTTTTTTTTTTTTAAGTTTCATGCAATTGTGTATCTCCGTGCTCTTCACAGTTATTTTTCACTCTTCTAACTCTATTTTTTTGTGACTTCCTGGTCCCTTAAAACTTTGAAAACATGATCATCAATCATGTTTATTTATTACACATCCAGATTCTGTAATAATTTTCCTGCCGATGTTCCACTCACATCATCTGTACCTTTTTAGAAAAGAATCTTGAATTGTATATAGTTATTTTGCTTTACAGAAAAAAAAAATGGTTTCATAAGTATTTTGCCTACTTTGGTTAACATAGCACACAGGGATACTTGTAAGAGAGTGACAGGGTGTGTGCCATTGCTGGATCAGAACCTGCCCAATATTTGAGGTGGCTCTGATCACCCGGCAGCCGGGGGCTCTAGCAGTCCAGTGGCCTCATTGGTACTACATCCTGCTTTATGCAGAGACATTCTCCAATGAGTGTTCTCAGCTGGGAAGGGGGTGAGAATGACTTCTTACCTTGGTAAACATATTAAACCACACATTTGGGTTACCTAGCAAGTGAAGTTTTGTTTCTCTCTTGGCAAATTGTGTCAAAGTTACTCTAAGCTGAGTCACCTTCCACTGAGGGAGACCCATGACACCTTTGTAATAAATTGAGAAGCAAGAGTATCCAAAATGCTTAAGAAAATATTCCTCTGATACAAATAACCTTCAACCCTACACCTGTATTGTTGAAAGAAGAAAAAACATTTTCTTAAATTATGAACCCAGCAGCTTTTACTCATGTCCACCAGCTTTTTGCACAGGGAATAATGTGTATCTAGCCAAGGACGATCTAAGAGAAGTAATTCCTGTTTTATATTGGGTACTTTAGGGGGGTCTTTAAAAGATTTGTTTTATATCTATAAATTTAGGTTATTACAAATACAAGATTTTTGTACCTTAAATATAAGCCTCATTCCTATTTCTTCTCCATTAACAATCCACCCAGAGTCTTGAAAAAAAAAACAACAAAACGAAAAAAAGAAAAGAAACATAGCACCCTCAGAAATAGCCTTTGAGAAGAACTTGTGACAAAATCAGTGTACCTTCCTTCCCTCAGATGGGGACTCTGGTGCCTGTGCTGTTTCTTCTTCTTGTCCCTAACCAAGGAGTGGGCCATTACTGCCTGCCTGACGTGACCCACACAGAGGACAGAGTTGCCTCACACTCTTACCCCAGCCCCACTGTCCCCTAAACAGGGTAGAGGGAAAATCCACAGAGACTGAAAAAGAAGAGAGTTGGGGACAAGTCACACAGCTTGGAAAGTTGGGAGAAAGTAAGGAAACCTAGAACCACATGTTCCCTAAGCTGGACAATCACCTGTGATTGGACAGTCTATATCACACAGTAAGAAATGTTTGTGTTCTGTGAGCTGGTCTCTTGAAACAGGATTTGTATTTCATTTATATTCTGGTTGAATTTCTCAAACACCTAAGTTCACCGAGCACGGATTTCTTATCCAGAGATCAGAATCTAACTGCAGACTCTTAGCAGGATTTCCAAGCACGTAGCTCTGAGTTCTGTTCCTCCTTCACTCAAATCCCCAAAGGCCTCTGCTCACCATTCACTGGAAGTAACAAGGAACTGTCCGCTCCCCCTTTACAGACTAATGTCCCATAGAAAAGGCATCATCAAAGTACCTTGTTGTGATCCTCTTTGGGAGGAGGAAAGGTTGTTTCCTGCATTTCCTGGTAGGATCATTATAGCTTTTAATGTAATGCTCCTGAATTACATCCACATTAGGTCAGACAGAGTCCAGGTAATTAGATATGAATGCCTACCTATACACGAATACCTAACCTAGTAAAATCCACAGCCACCTCTGTCCCTTTCAGCAGTATCTTCCATATTGGATGAAAAGCAAAGCAAGTCCTTTGGCCCTTGGAGGCTTGTCTAGAGCACCGAGTAGTGAAATAGCCAGGTAGTGGACTGACCCTCCATAAAAAAATACACAGTTTAGTTTACAAAGCAATATTAGGCTACTTTGTATTTTCCTCATTAATTTATAACAATTTCTTTTACACTCACAAAGTCAGTTTAGAAAATTATCATGAACTCTTGGGATGTGTAGTGGTATTTTTGGATCTCTGGATTTTATGTGTCAGCACAAGGAATTTTTATTATTATTTAAAATATTTATTTAGAGGAGGCACGTTGTTGATGTCTGTGATACCATGGGTTTTTAAAATCTTCTTTGTGTGTGATCTAAGTTCATTATCGACTGAATATAATAGACCCCACTGTTCATTTGTTATATACCGCTGATTAATTACATCATTTGTGTGGGATTAGCTGTCAATGTACTGCAATAATTCTTGTTCAGAATAGTGAACTGGTAGCCAAAAATACATGTATCACAGATGTTAGGTAGAATTTAAACAACAGTCAAGTGCTATAGAAGTTTTTTCTGCTAAATTAGTAGACTAAAGAATATTATACCTTAGCCATTGGGAGCAGCACGTTTTCCTTTGGTAGATAGAACCTTAACACTAGTGAACAGTGCCAGTTTCATACTTTGGATTTAGAACTGTTCTCTAGTTCTTATAACACAATATACTGTAAATCCCTAATTTACTTAACGTTACTTACTGGGAGTGGAGTAGTAAACTGTGTACAGGAAAGAAATCTAGTCTTGTTAAACACGGGCTGTCCCCAATTTATAAGCAGATCATGTTACAAAGCCCTGTTAGTTGGTTGTTTGCAAGCCAGAATGTATTTTCCTCCAGGAACTATGTTATACATGGTGTTTAGGCTCCCAGAGCAGCTAGGAAAGATGATCAGACCCATGGTTTAGCAGAATAGGATAATGTAACATGATTGCTAAAAAGCCTAACCACCAAAAATAATATTGTTTCTAAGGAGTATTTTTTCAGAGTTGCCAAGAATATGTCATTCCTGTGAATGAAGTCTGGACTTCCCACGCCAGCCACACACCAGCTGCTGGGTGGTGGGGGTAGAGCCACCACCAGTTAGTGGTGACCACAGTGGCCTGAAGCAGGGTGTCCAGCACAGGAGGGGGAGAACAAATCCAGGGCCACCAGAGAGCCTGGTGGTAGAAGGAGGATGAAGGAGGATGAGGGGACCTCTTGTGGGCTGGAAACCACCAGGGACGTGCCTCCCCTGCTATCCTTTCTTTTGCCTGGAGTTCTCAGGCTTGGCCTGACTCTTCTGTTCGTAGGACCTGTTGCTCCTATCGTTTGTCTCCTTCCCAGCCCATTACAGAACAGGATGTTGCTGCCCAGCTTCTCCTATATGCCAGTCGTTGAAGCACACAGCACTTTTAATGGGTTTAGTGCTAACAAACCATTGTTTAACTGCCTAGTAATCAGATCGGTGTAAAAAAGCTCTCTGCTGACCTTCCTTCTTTATACTTCCAGACCGTGTTGAGAAAGGTGCACATGGGTAATGGTCATGGGGCTGGGGGTGGACAAGGAGCTGTGGTAAGATTCCTCAGTGTCTCAAGGGACACATGAGACAGTTGCCCTGCAACGGACTTCTTTCTGGAGTTGGACTCAGGCCTCTAAGCCAGTGGTTCTCAAAGTATGGCCCCCAGATGAGCAGCGACAGCATCACCTGAGGCCTTGTCAGAATGCAGGTTCTTGGGCCCCACCCCAGAACTAATGAAATCAGAAGTTGTCAAGGTGGAAACCTTCAGCAGTCTGGGTTTGAATGAGCCCTTTGGGCAATCTTGATGCACATCAAGTTTGAGAGCCACTCCAGGTCACTTTGTCTTTCATTTGTTCTCCCCATTAGTCCTACCTCAGAGTATGTTACCTAGGAAACGCTGGTGCAGGTGTACAATCATAAAGGAAGGCTACCTGCACTCGGGGGTATCTGGGCTGAGGCACACTAAGATTACATTTTTTGAAGCTGCGAAGGAGGTGAGGTGTTTGTGTGTGTGTGTGTGTGTGTGTGTGTATGTGGAGAATGAAAAGAAAACACACTCTGTACATGCATTCTTGGATACTGAATTCGTGTCATGAGTAAGCTCTCCACAGTGTTGGTGTGCGTTGTGTAATGACTCATTCTGTCCCTCTTTTAAATTGAATTCTCTAGAAAGTTCTGCACTTCATAAGCATCTCCAAGCTGCTCAGAAAAGGATGTAGAGCCCAGCTCCATTTCAATAGATCGGAATGCTGAAGGGCACATTTATTGGAGTGGGGAGGAAGTTGATGATAAGATCAGATTTGATTTTATGCCTTAGAGCAAAAGCCATTAGTTTCCCTCAGTTTATCAATGTAAATGGCTTGAGGCTTAGAAAGGGCGGAAGCTTTAAGAATAGAATTCCTCCATTCTGGTTGTGTAAACTTGTAGCTGCTCTCAAAACAAAGAAGGTACAGACTATATCATTTAGCAATGCTAATACATGGTTTTCCTTAGGGATGGCAGATCTGAGAATCCTTTAGCGAAGAACACACTTCCTCTAAAATACACACAGTGGATTATTTATGATGACATAGGGCTTTCAGGTACAAATTGGGAATGGGGTGGCTAACAACTGAAAAATATCACTAAATCTAAAAGGGAAAGTTCTTGAAAATTATAAAATTCACAAGGCTCAGACACTCTCCTTCTTTAGGGTTTTCTCAGAGGAAGGGCTTTGAACTGGGCCTGGCTGTCTACAAGTTTGAATTTGTGTTTTTAAAAGGAAGAATCTATGCAGCTGAGGTTTATTGTAGGAAGTACTTCGTTTGTATGTAAATATGTTGTAAATAAACAGGAGGCTGTATATTTTTTCAGTCGTTGGTCCACACTGAAATAGAAGTCTGCATATCAAGAATCTAGTCTACATATCAAGAATAAATGTTGTCCTAGATATTAGTGGTTTTGTTTGGGAACTAGACAAATTTACATTCTCTCCCAGGTAACATTGTTCTCTCAGTGTAAACTTGGAATCTAAAAATCTTAATTGTTTTAGAAAGCAAAATGTCTGAGAAATAGCTGTATTGATTTCTTATACTGGTATTAAGCTCAGTTATTTAAGAGATAATCCTCTGAGCTACAAATAAGGAATATTTAAACCCAAGTTATTGTCATATAGATATACTCAAAATGACAAATTGTTTCTTCATACTGCTCTTTCACTGTTAACACTGATACCACTATACAGTGTTTATAAAAACAGAAGTTGGGGAGAATTTTTTCCAAAATTGAATTGCTGCATTTCCCAAACTTTGGGATCTTTGAAAGGGGGGAAAACCTGCACATTAACTATGAACACGAATTTGAAGGGGCGGGGGGGGGCGGGGAAGGACCATTTTATCAAGTTTTTGAAAATCTCGCATGTCTGCCTTTCATTTTCAGTGTTGACGCCAACATAGACTGTCTGAAGCCATTTTTACCCAAAACATTTGAATCTTGATCATTGGTACTTAATCCACTCTCCAGAGTCCAGTTGTATTTTAGACTTCATATAAGTCCAATATATGTAGCACACCACAGTTTTATTAATGTAAAAACTTGTAAATGACTTTCAGATGGGTGATAGAAGTGAATGTCACAAGTCACAAAATTTTGCTATTCATGGTTAATCAAATAGTTTATTTTCCCCCCAGGATGTGGTGTAAATAAAGAAATATAAGAAGTTCTGTTCTATAATTGTTCTGTTAACATAGTTTTTAAACATTAAAAATGTGAACTAAAAGTATTTTTGAACTTGCCTTCATTCTTTTGGGATGCAATACTAAAATGGGGGCATTTGGTTGTTGGAGACAGATTTGCACACATTTGTCAGTGTTCTAGAACACTGTATGTTCATGAGAGCTTATATTTACCTCCCCAAACTTAAAGTACTTCTGATAGAAATCTATCTGATTTGAAACATTACATATTTCTCCATTCCTTGTAATCAGAGTAGGTTGAACATAATTCTTTCTTTTTAAACTCAGGTTCTTCTTTATGAATATTAATTTCTGTGCTATGTTGCAATCAAGACTTTAATCTTCCTCTACTCATATTGTAGCCATCACAAAACAGAAACTTCTATTAGTACTTCCATTTCTCCAGGAACTATTAAGACAAAAGCTTCTGCAGCCTGGCCTTTGCTTTGTCCATCACTGACTCCTCCTCTCCATGATCTTAGGAAAGTTTTATCAGACCAGCAACATGGCCAGAGTCTGATACCCAAATTCCTTTTTTGGACAGGGTTACTGCAAAAACAACCTCATATAACTGGGTATGAGGCCCTTCTTGACTCTCCCTGAGCTGCCTGGTTGATAGCCAATTCTGCAGAGCACATGCGGATCTCAAGGTGGAAATCTGGGGCACAGGAGTCCAAGCTGTGCATTCCAATTTAGCTTCATTAACAATAAAGCTGGTATTTTTATGCATATGAGCCTCTTGTCTCTATGTCTTAATTGATCAAAACTCCAAAGGTAAAGGGTGTAAGTCATTATTACTTTTCAAACTCAAGCAGTCGTTAAAAGTATGAACACCCAAAAGGCCATTGAGTGCACGAGCAGGTTTTGTTCTAAATCAAAAGGTCTAATCCACTAGTGGTTTTGATAGTTCTGACTTCTTCCACTATCCATGAATGTCTGCCATTACCGTTCTAGTCTGCTCTGTTTTATATATAATTGTTGGGGTAAGAGTTATTCTCTACCTCCCCTAGGGAATAAACTATGGGTTTACTAACCCTGCAACTCAGAAGACCTATTCACCTACCTTCTGGACCTCTAGTTGTATTCTGTCTGAGTAGGATAGTCTGGAAGGAGTTATGAGGCCCAAATAACTGGGCCAACTTTTTGTATACCAATGTTTTATCTTTAAATGGTTTACATTTTAGACTAATCCAAATTGGCAGGGTAATCTCTTCTTTCTCTATGGGCTCAGTGCAACATCAAAATAACTTGTCAGATTATCAAAGCGTATTATAAAGCTATTGCATTTACAACAGATTTTTACTGATGTGGAAATAAATGACTGGATCATAATAGCACATAAATGGCCCAAATAACATCAGAACAGTGGCCTTTAAATCAATAGGGAAAGTAAGGGTTACTCAATAAATACTGAAAAAAGGACTAGCTTTTAGAAGAAAAGTAAATCTAGGTCCCTGTTTTACCCCTTATATCTAAAGAGCTCAAATATATTTAAGACTTTAAACACAACACATGCATTAAATATGTCTTTTCACAAGTGTAAATCTATGACTCTCATAAAGTGGCCATGTATTGGAAATTTTATTTAGCTCATTATTAATGAAAGAACAAGATGTTTAACAAAATGGTTCAAAGGAGAATTCAAAGAACAGACACATACATAAGCAATCAGGAGCTGAAATGAATTTGCTAATAGATGCAAAACAGGCCTCCACAGTGAAATCAATTGTATCTCCACCAGCAGAATTCTTTTACTTCTCTGGGCAATGCTCATTTCTACATCAATTTTCTGTAATTTACAGGGCTATAAAATAACTTAAAGGCCAAAAAAAAAAAAAAAAAAAAAAAAAGAAAGCAAAATGTGTATAGAATCAGATAACCCAGAAGAGATATCTGGTATACCATCAAAGTATTCCCAGTAATTTTTTTTTTGTGCCCCTTTCAAAGTCTCCAATTTTCCTAACAACTTCTCCTTTTGTGACCATAAAAATCCCAAAGATTATTTTTGGTCATAAAAAAAGGCTGGACTCATTTGGTTTGGCCTGATAATTTTCATAGGTGCAACAAGTATTAATCATATAGGATTCCCTGGTTTTGCTTTGAAAACTGAGAGCCAATGCAGTATTGAACAGCTACTGGAGCCACAGCTAATTGCACTTTTAAAAGTTTCTATTGTTTGCTAGCTCAAGACTTGGGAAGCAAGCCCAAGAAACTCTACCATATTTCACTTGCAGTATCTGTAAATTTGGGTGAATTCCTCTCTACTTGAGTCCCTCAAAAAAGTACCCCCCTACTTCTTACCACCTTTAAGGGCAGTACTGGGCCAGTTTTCCTGGAATGGTTTTGTAGGCATTGGCTCCATAAGCAAAATCAACCTTTGTTCCTTTGAGTTGTTGAACATAACTGATTACATGAGCATCATTCTCAAAAATGACATTCCAAGAAAGGCCATGGTTATACCATCAATTTTTTCCAATTATGTACCAGAAGAAAGGAAAATATTCTTGTTGAACCTATGCAAATAAGTGTATTGCTGTGAAAAAGTAAGGGAACTCAGAGCTTTTTAATTTAGGAGTGGTAAGAAGTTCAGTGAGAGGCAGAAAAAAATTTTAATGTCACTTTACAAAAGCTGAGTCTACTGGATTGTAGATTAAAAATCTCTTAAGAAGAGGAATGGCCTCCTCATATATACAGAAAATAGAGCATTGAAACAGCCTCAACACAACCACAATAAAATTTCCCTCATCAGCTCATTTCATCCTGTGAAATTCTATTCCGTGGGATCTTGGGTTCAGCATTCTGCTCAAGTTGTCCGCTTCTGGAATAGAGTCCTGGATGTCCACGCTCCTGCCACAGGTACAGACTGAAAGTTGTCAAAGCTGTGGCTGCTCAAGCTTGTACCCAAGGGTCTACTCTTTGAAGCATCAATAATTTAATGTACTTGGTACAGTCCAACTCCATGAGATTCTGGGGGAGTCTGTCTTTGCTTGAGAACCAGATTTTGGCCTGTAGTTAGTTACAGAACTTCAGGCAAAGTTTCAGGAAGCAGAAACCTATTTGATAATGAGACTGAATGCTATGGCTAACATACTATGATAATTAATGGGCATCCATTCTATCATAGGTATTCCTCCACATCACCTTGAAAAGCCGGGCAATGTGCCACTGAAAGATCATTCAGTAATCTTTTTTACTCATTTCAAGGTCTTTCACAATTTTCCTGGCACTATCATTCTGTATCTCATATATATAAAATCTTAGAAGAAGGGAAGGCCTTTCTTGGTACAAAACACAAGAGTCACAAAGGAAGTAACTGACTAATAAATATTTTAAAACTCTCTACGATTATAAAAGTGCCAAAATGCAAAAACAAAAACAAAAACAAAAATCCCAGATTAGAGGTGAAACACATTCGCCACACATATGCTGCACTAGGTAAGACGTCTTTCAAGTTTAAGGTCAAAATTATTCAAAATATTCCCTCCGTCAAATTACCAGATTATTCAACATCTCTTTCTTGATATTCCTACCTCCAAATTGTCTAAAAACCCTTGAGGCATTTGATCCCAGAGTTGCCTGTTTCCAAATTCCAGGCAAAAGAGAACTGGTGAATTTAATCCGTTCACATCAGGCCCCTTTCCCCACTGCAGTGCAGCTTCTGTTGCTGCCACATGGGGTCACTGTTGAACACCAGCACTGCACAGTTTGTTACATGTGTCTACTGCAACAATGGTGCCCTCACAGGTCACCTTCCATCACCTCATAGGAAGGAGGAAGGATGGTTTTAATCCATGCAGTGCTATGGTGGCTGTCACCTTGAGAGCTCAAGCAATGAATAGCTCCTCAGTTTGCCAGAAATCTCCTCCCAGTTCATGCCTTCCAGGCCATCTGGCTCAAAAGGGGCTCCAATTAGAGCTGCTCACTGTATCAGAGCCAACCCTTCCCCTTTCAGAATCCATGGGCATTTAAACCTGATATTGATCTCAGGTCTCAATTCCAAATGTT
This sequence comes from Lynx rufus, assembly GCF_022079265.1. Taxonomy (NCBI): domain Eukaryota; kingdom Metazoa; phylum Chordata; class Mammalia; order Carnivora; family Felidae; genus Lynx; species Lynx rufus. Next base: position 73,385,700 of record NW_025814889.1, on the reverse strand, counting down.
CCTTATGGTGAGTTTCCCTTTGAGACTCTTAGGACTGTTTCCTGCCCCTTCTGAGACCATCTCAATCTATAAGAGGGGTTTGAAAACTAGTGAAACTCAAAAGGGAAGGAATTGGGTAGAAGATACAACACTATCTTCCCAGGAGGTTTCCTGGTGCCTCTGCAAATTTGCCTGACCCTTTCAACAGTTCCTGTGTCAACACACCAAGGGATGTGTGGTTTTGGACAGTCATAGTTAAACCACAAAATGTTCCAGTTACATCTTTCCCTAGGGGTGATGCCTGCCAGTTTGGCTCCTATATAGAACTTAAGAAGGGCCATTCAGTTGAGTCTTCCTTGTTTAAAAGTGACTAAATTGTCTTCAAAAAGAAGTACTGAGAAGCTTCTTAAGGTTCTGCCCACACAATCCTTGACTACACAGCATAGAGCTAATCTCCTTAATAAATCAAGTTTTAAAAATCACTAAGAAAAAAGCAATTTAAAGCCCAGTAGAAAAATGGGATCCACAGATATAAAAAGCTGACAGAAAAAGAAACACTTGAAAAGATGTTCAATCTAACAGTCTAAGTCATAGGTAAACAGATGGAAATTAGAGGGGGCACCTGAGTGGCTCAGTTGGTTAAATGTCCAACTTCAGCTCAGGTCATGATCTCACACTCATGGGTTTGAGCCCCACGTCGGGCTCTGTGCTGACAGCTCAGAGCCTGGGGCCTGGTTTGGATTCTGTGTCTCCCTCTCTCTGTGTATCTCCCCTGCTCTCTCTCTGTCTCTAAAATAAACAAACATTTTAAAAAGTTTATATCAAATCAATGAAAGTTAGAACATCTGTGTATGCCTTTTAAAATTATTCCTTTCATATTGGCAAAAATCAAAACAGTTGCTCTTATAGTTCTGGTAAGGATTTAAGAAACATCCATTTTCATATTTGGCCAATGGGAGTGTAAACTGCTACAACTTTTTTGGAGAGAAACTTGGCAAAATCTATTAATATTGTAAATGCTCTTAACTTTTGCCCTATCAATTCTGTCTGTGAATTTTTCTAACTCAGAAGGTACAAAAATATGTGAACAATATACTGTCAGATTCTCTTCCTCTCTCTTTATCTCAATTCATACTCCGGTCTTTCTTCTACTGTTTCTGTTGTCCTTTATTCTGTTTCTTCATCTCTTCTCTTAATAAGCCCTAGGACAGTCCGTATGTTAACATTCCCCCCAAATAAACCCAGCCCCCAGCCCTTATTTTCCATACTCAGACTCCCAGTTAGCTTAGCTCCATATCATAGATAGAAACTGGAGACATTTCCTGGCCTTATGCATCAGAAAATTTTTGTTGGTAGATCCCTGCTCAACCACAGCTTGGCTCTTCATAGCCAGTTCCAAAATGGTGGTGGGTAGGGTTTTATGTATTTTATGAATTTAGGATAGCTTTTAAAAAATAATTATGCCAGGGTTCTTCTTCAGACCAATTAAATTATAATCTCTAGTGGCACGGCCAGAAATGTTTTAAAAACTACCCCCAAATTTAAAAATAAGACAAAGGAAGGATATAATATTGGACCAGGACATTATTTACCAATCCCACCCATACATTATTTAATCATCTAGAGGAATGTACTTTTTTTTTTAACTATTATTTTTTTTAACATTTATTCATTTTTGAGAGACAGATAGAGAGCACGAGCAGGGGAGGGGCAGAGAGAGAGGAAGACACAGAATCTGAAACAGGCTCCAGGTTGTTAACACAGAACCCAATGTGGGGCTCGAACTCACCAGCTGTGAGATCCTGCCCTGAGCCAAAGGTGGACCCTTAACAGACTGAGCCACCCAGGCGCCCCTAGAGGAATGTACTTTTGTTTGATGCACTGTTTACTATTGACTAAAGGCCCAGGTTTTGTGATAAACCTATATGTTGTGATATTACATATTGTAATACTTAAATATAATATGTAATTACATATTTACATATGTGGTTTGTAATATGTAATAACATAATTACATATATGTTTTTATGTAAATATTACATGTTAGGATGTGTACTTTGCATGTTAAATGTTTACTTCTCGTTTTTTGTCTAATAGAGGTGCAAATGATTTTGTCCAAGTGAAATACAACCTCAAAACCTTAGTATCTACTTTAGCAATCTTATTCTATCACCCCTTTTAAAAGGCCAATAAACAATCAGTTCCTCAAAATGCCCCTTAAATTGGTTTCACCATCTTACTCCAGGTTGGCTGTGTGTTACCTTTGGCTTATTATGTTTTTTTTTTTTCAAAAAAATTTTTTTTTTCAACGTTTATTTATTTTTGGGACAGAGAGAGACAGAGCATGAATGGGGGAGGGGCAGAGAGAGAGGGAGACACAGAATTGGAAACAGGCTCCAGGCTCCGAGCCATCAGCCCAGAGCCCGACGCGGGGCTTGAACTCAAGAACCGCGAGATCGTGACCTGGCTGAAGTCGGACGCTTAACCGACTGCGCCACCCAGGCGCCCCTGGCTTATTATGTTTTTTAAGGAAACTATCCGAAGGATGTGAAATTCCTATCTCTGTTGTGATATTTTATATTGCCATACTCACTATCCCCTAGCATAGGTTATTTTTTTTTTAAGGATTTTTTTAAAATTTATTTGAGAGAGAGCATGTGTGCACACACACACACATGTGCTGAGAGAGACAGAGAGAGAGAGAGAGAGAGAGAGAGAGAGAGAGAGGGAGAGAGAGAATCCCAAGCAGGCTCCACGCTGTCAGCATAGAGCGCCACTTGGGGCTCAATCCCATGACTGAGGGATCATGACCTGAGCCAAAATCAAGAGTCAGACACTTAACCGACTAAGCCACCCAGACCAGCATTGCTTCTTTTATATCTTTGATTCTCAGCCTTTTATTCATAATATGAACACTCCGAACACAGAATAAATTGATACATTCTTTGGGGGCAAGATATATGCAGACAAATATTGCAATTCCAATTTTTAAACATAAGCAGCCAAACAAAGCATGTCTGAGAGCAGGATAGGTTCTTGACCACTAGTGGGTGCCTTTTTCCTCAGTCAGGCAACTGGCAACCAAGTCTGCATGAACTTGGATATCGGGCATCAGAGAAAGTATTATATACTGTCTATACCTTTTGAAAAGACAGCTCTTCTAAGTACTTAAAAAAAAAAAGCTGTCTTTTCTGCTAGAGAAGCATCTTGCTTTCACTCTTCAAACATCTAAGTTGATGTTTGAGGCAAAGGTTTATTTTCCTGTGGAAGCGTGATGGTTCGGAAGTGCATGAAAGGAAAAGAGTGAGATATACTTTCCACTAATAGTTTTCAAAGACTCCTATGGCAGTCAAATGATGTCTTTATCCTGGACCTTTTTTCTCTCAGAGATTTTCAGTGGAGTCCGTTCTGTGATCTGTATGCCTTAGGATTTAGCATTTCCTCCCTTCCTACAGCACTTGACCAATGATGACATAAGGTGTCACTGACGTTAAGGTGTGAGCTAAATAGCGCAGCAAACTTGCCCTGATGGGGCCAACATGGAGGTGTGCCTCCTGTCTGCAGAACTCTCCTGTGCCATGGTGCCTGTTTCCCCTCAGACTTGATACTAGATGTTTCCTTGCTTAGTTCCATCCCTTCCCAGCCCCACTTTTGTAGCTCTTCTTAGGAACACTCCCCAATAAATAACTTCTACACAAATCAGCCTCAAGATTTGCTTCTGGGGAACCCAACCTAAGACACTAAGCTTGCCTGGGCCTACAGTGTGTAAAACATATTTGAAATAATCACTTCCCCCATATCATTGTGAGCTTTCTTGACAAATCAAAATCCTGGGGGGGCTATTTGTTTTGTTTTCGTTTTGGGGGGAAGAATTCAGGCCTTAGATAAGTCCTGTGAAGCCATCTCACCTTTGCTGAAAGACAAACAAACAAACAAACAATCCTCCTTCTGGAATAAAATGTCCTTATCAATTTTCCAAGATTCTTTCTCTGAATGGGATAACCACAAAACAAGCCACAGGACAGCACATTCTGTCAAGTAGGGTCCATTCAAATGAGGGTGGGATTTCTAATCGCTCTCTGGGATCCCACCTGGTTGCCCTCTCAGACTACCCTGAAAACATTCCCAGGCCATTTGAAAATTCTCTTTTCAAATAATGCTCTCAGGAGACAATCACTGCAGCATTTGTGTGTGCAAATGGCAAATACTGTACTACCTTCAAATTTGAAATGACCAACTAATATCCATCATTGGTTAGTAAGTCACGTCATGTCATTATCTGTTCGACATCCTCCAATTGGCTTCCCATACCACTCACAGAAAAAGCTAAATCCTTTATTTACATGGTTTTCCCATGATCTCTTCCTCCCTACCACCCCCACCCCAAAATGATCTTCTTAGTCCCTGAATATACCAAGCATACTGACCTCAGAGCATTTGCACTTGCTGTTCTTTCTCCTGTCACACTATTCCCACAGTTATCCACATGGCAGTTAGCCTCACTGCCTTCAGTTCTCCTCCCAAATACCACTTATCCCTAAGACCTTCTCTGACCATTCTACAACAGACAGCAGCTCACCTACCTACAGCACTCACTCATACCTCACTTCCAATACCCCTTATTTTGTTTTATTTTTGTTGCTAGAACCCTTATTTCCATCTGAAATGTGTTAGGTAGCTTGTTTATTTGTATATTTCTAGCTAGAATTTAACTCTGTCAGAGCAGGGTCTATGTGTATTTTCTTCACTGCTATATTCCCCAGTACCTGGAACAGGGTAGGTGTTCAAAACATATTTGTTGAATGAGTGAATGAATAAATAAAAGGGATTACATTAAGTTACTTTCCCTCTGTAAGTGGAATAATTAGATGCAGGATTCAACATCATGTTCCCAGACTTGTTTTTCTTCCCTTTTTTAATTTTCTTTTTGAGTTTTTATTTTAATTCCCCTTAGTTAATGTACAGTGTTATATTAGTTTCAAGTGTACAAAATAGCAATTAAAAGCCTTTAAAATTTTTTAGTTTAATTTTAAGATGTTTTTCTTTATAAGGGTTTTAAAAACTTATAAACCCCTCCTTGCAACAAGTCAAACATTACAGAGATGTATTAAGAAATGGTTAATGACAGGTGCCTGGGTGGCTCAGTATGACTCTTGATTTTGAGTCAAGTGTCTGACTCTTGATTTTGGCTCAGGTCATGATCTCACAATTCAGGAGTTGAAGGCCCGCACAGGGTTCTGTGCTGACAGGACAGAGTCTGCTTGGGATTCTCTGTCTCCCTCTCTCACTTCCCCTTCCCAGATTGTGCCCTCTTTCTTTCTCTAAATAAATAAAATAAATAAAATAAAATAAAATAAAAAAGAAATGGTTAATGAATCTCTCTCCCTCTTCCTCTGCCCCTTCCCTGCTCATGCTCACTTATGGGTGCACACTCTCTTTATCTCTCTCTAAAGAAAAATAAATCAAATCAACTCAAAATTTTTAAATGGGTAATAATCTTCTCATAATCCCACACCTTGAGGTAGCCAAAATTATCACCTTTATTCCCTATGCTCATACAGATGTACATAGATGTAGGACTGGCTTTGTTTGTTTCCTTTTGGAACACTAGATTGATATACTAAACATCCAAAATATGACTTTCAGTATGGTGGTTGGACACACGGATTCTGAAGTCAGACTGCGTGGATTCAAATTTATCAGATCTGAAAGCTCAGACATGTTACTTTAGTATCTTAATGCCTGATTTTGCCTTTGTAAAATGGAAGTAATAACAGAACCTCTCCAGAGAATTGCTGTGAGGATTAACTGACTTAATTAAAATAGAAACAGAAACTCACAATAGTATACATCATAATGTAAATGCTAAGCAAATTATCTAGTTTGTTCCCCATTTAACAATAGATCTTGGATATCTCTCCAACACAGTACCTACAGATTAAACTCCTTCTATGAATAGGTACATTAGCATTCCCTGGTATGAATTAGCCAGGGATGTGTATTTTTTCAATCTTTTTCCTAAGATAGACATAAGATTTTTACAGTATATATGCTACAATAAATATCCATGACTGTAGGACCTTATAAATTGGTGTATTATTTCTCTAGGATAAAAATCCCAAAGCTAAGATTGCTGGACCAAAAGGTCTGTTACTGAATTTTAATAGAAATTACCAAATTACTTTCTAAACTATTAGTAGTAATCCACACACCCACAAATCATATACAATCTGCCCCTTTTTCGGCCTCTTCACTAGAAATGGAAGTTGTGCCACTTTGAAAGTTTTTGTCAAGTGATGACCAAAAAATGGGATGTTGCTTTTATTTTATTTTAAATTGCTAAACTACCAATGAAATTGATCATTGTCCTCATACATTTTTAAAAAAAAATTTTTTTTTTCAACGTTTATTTATTTTTGGGACAGAGAGAGACAGAGCATGAACGGGCGAGGGGCAGAGAGAGAGGGAGACACAGAATCGGAAACAGGCTCCAGGCTCTGAGCCATCAGCCCAGAGCCTGACGCGGGGCTCGAACTCACGGAACGCGAGATCGTGACCTGGCTGAAGTCGGACGCTTAACCGACTGCGCCACCCAGGCGCCCCTGTCCTCATACATTTATTGCCCTTTTCTTTCTTTTTTTTTTAAAGTTTACCTTTCCATTTTGAAAAAGGGTGCATGACCAAGGGGAGGGGCAGAGACAGAGGGAGAGAGAAATCCCAAGCAAGGTTCGACCTGTCAGTACAGATCCCAATGCAGGGTTCCATCCCACAAACCATGAGATCAGGACCTGTGTGGAAATCAAGCATATACTTAACCGACTGAGCCACTCAGGTCCCCCTATTCATTGCCATTTTCATTTCCTTTCTTATGAAATGCCTATTCAAATTCTTTATCCATTGTCCAATAGGATTGTTTGTCTTTTTCTTATTAATTTGTGTAAAAGGGACAAAGGAATGCTTTGTTCACAGCATGTGTTGTAAAATATTAATTTTTCCCCAGTCTATCATGTTTGTTTTGGGACTTTATGATATCTGGAATCCTTTTTTTTTTTTTTTTTTTTTTTTTTTTTGCTTTCACACAGTCAAATAAAGCTACCTTTACTGTATGGGTTTTGGTTTTCCTGTTTCTATATTTATAGTCTTTATAAGAAATTCTCTCTTAGTAGTAATAAACATATCCTCCTAATTCCATTTAACATGTTTATCATTTTATTTATAATATTCAAGGTTTTAATCCATCTGTAGTATATTTGTGTATGTGAGGTGGGACTAGAACTTTTCTTATAGATGAATATGTAATTAACTCAGCACCATTTATTATATAAACCACGATTTGTCCATTTTTTATGAAGTTTCTGTATTTGGATCTGTTTCTGGACTCTATTCTTCCTATCAATGTTTGTAGTCCTGTGCTAAAATTTTCTGAATTACAGTCTTTTTTTAATTTTTATTTTTTGGTTTTCAATTGACTTAATGTACTTTTTTTAAAAAATGTCTATTTATATCAAGAGAAAGAGAGCACAACTAGGGGAGGGGCAGAGAGAGAGGGAGAGGGAGAGAGAACTGAAGGCAGGTTTTGTGCTGTCAGTGCTGAGCCCCCAACACAGGGCTCGATCTTAGGAACCATGAGATCATGACCTGAGCCAAAACCAAGAGGTGGGACACTTAACCGCCTGAGCCACCCAGGTGCCCCTCTTTATTGTGTTGTAATTGACAAAATGGTAGGATATTTAAAGTGTACGACATGATGATTTGATACGTATATACTTTGCGCAAGGGGTCCTCCCATCTAGTTAATTAACACAACCATCAACTCACATATTTATCTTTTTGTTGTTGTTGAAAATATTTAATTTCTACTCTCTTAGCAAATTTTAATTACACAATACAGTGTTAACTACAGTCACAGTTGTTTCATATTGTATTTTAATAACCAGTGAGGCATGCCCCCTCAGTCCTTCTTTTAAAAACATTATTGGATGGGGCGCCTGGGTGGCTCAGTCGGTTTAGTGTCCGACTTTGGCTCAGTTCATTATCTCTCAGTCTGTGAGTTCAAGCCCTGCTTTGGGCTCTGTGCTGACGGCTTGGAGCCTGGAGCCTATTTCAGATTCTGTATCTCCCTCTCTCTCTGCCCCTCCCCTGCTCTCACTCTAGCGCACTCTCTCTCTCTCAAAAATAAATAAACATTAAAAATATTTAAAAAGAAAGAAAAAAATAAAAACATTATTGGTCACTTTTAGATTCTATTTTCACTCTAAATTATTTTGCCCAGCTTTTTAAAAACTTACTGGGATTCAACCTGGAATGCCAATACTTGACTCTTATTTATTTGGGAAGAATAGACATTTTTCTTATAGTAAGTCTCCCTCCCACCCAGAACAAAAATATCTCCCAATTCATGTGAATCTTATTTTGTATCTTTCAGCAGGATTTTCTAGTCTGCCTCATATAGGTCCTGTACCATCCTTTTTAAAAAAGTTAATTCCTAAGAATTTTATACTCCTTGTCACTATTTTAAACTGAGTATTTTTCTGTCCTTATTTCTGATTATTAGCAGACTCCAGATGCTTTGTTTTATTATGTCAGTTAGAAGCACCTCATTCCCAGCATTGTCAAATTATCACTGACATTTTTTTTTTCTTTTTAGCATTATCATTATTCTAGATCTGAAAATCTATAGTACATTTGGTAAGCTATTTCTGCTTTATATTACGTGCTTTATATATAACTCATATGATTTTCCTTTACCAGAAAGGTTTCACATAGTGCTTAGTTTTTAGCCATGGACTAAAGGAATGTTATGTGATCCAAATATTTATGAGAAAGATTTCTAGGTGTGGAGGATTTGGAGCTGGATCTAGGATTCCTCTGAAAAAGACTGTTATGTGTTTAGTACCTGCCATTTTTCCTGTGTCCATTTATAGATCCCCCCTTTGGTAGTATTTCTTAACTCAGTCCTCCGACTCAAGTTATAAAATGGCCTGGTAGCATTCTGAACAGGCAGGGAGGTTAAGAGGTTCTGCGTGAGGATAGGCTCTTGAGGGAACACACCCAGCTGTCAAAACTGACTCTGAAGGTTTGGGGAGGTGAGGGAGGCCCAGAAGGAGTGTTGTACCAGTTTCAGTCATGATCAGCTATCTGTCAAAGTGACGGAGTCCAAGAGGAAAGTGGCTAGGTTCCTCCTAGTGGTGCAACTCTACAACAGGAAATCAGAAGTGATTCCCAGGTCAGGACAACTATGGGCATTGGCCAGGAAACTTTCCAAAGAAAACAGAGCCAGAGTCAACTGTCCTGGACTTCAGGGCAAGTCTCCAAGAAGGGACCAGAGTACTAAACAGGGTACTGGTTGGAACTTAGAAACCAGTACTTAGGCAAAAACAGGTGACACTGGTTGAGGCAGCAAGCAGGCAGAGCAACAGGAGGACCTCGCTGTCATAGCTGATAATACCAAGCAGTGGTCTGGGAGTAGCTCTTGAGCCCAGTGGCCAATATAACGCCAGATCCCAGGTCTGACCTCTTAGTTCCTTGACATCCCCACCCTTGATGACTTCGTCTTTCACCCTACCCTAACCACTCACTCACAGCACAATATCCAGACCATCTCCTTGTCAATACCTGCAATACCTCCATGATCTCACTTTTGACCTTTTTGAACGCCACCCACCTTCTACCTTTACTTCCTGTCTTTACTCCTTCTATTACCTGGAGGCCAGCTATCTTTTACTCTCACTGATGGCAATTCCTCTGTATTCTCACCATTCCTCATGCCCTTGATGTCCTCCTTTCCCTCTTTACCCATCTGAATTCCATAGGCAACTCTTAAAATCACTCCCTTGCATATTGGCTTGACTCACTTGCCCCTCTCTTAGTCCAGTGCACTCATTCAGCGAAAGCACAACTCTGGTCCAGCTGTGTTTGCTCCTCCAGATCCACTCTCCATCCTTCTCCACTCTGCTCTGTCTGTTAAGAGCTGCCCTTTACAGATGGGTCCACGAGGCTCCTTTACCCTTTAGCTACCAGTTAGGTTCAGCCAATGAGAGGTGCCAGCAGGAAAGGGGAGGAGAAAAAGGAGAAGAGGTATTAATCCTCTGCTCCCTCCAGGTCAGGCTGCAGTTCAGCAGTGGCTGTGTTGCTCTAAGGTCGCATCCCTGGGTTGACAGGTCCTTCTGCTGCAACTGCACCTCTCACAGGGTTCAGATAACTACTCATCTCTTGCCCTTTCAGCCTGGAGGTGGTAATGGCTTCCTACTGTTGTTAACCCTGAGGTGCTGCACCACCCTTGCTGATTTCCTTCACATTGCTGGAGCCTTTGAAAACTGTCCCTCCGTTACATTTTCTTCAATCAACTCCTCTTGAAAGTGCCTTCCCTTTTCCCCCTGGGTTAAACCCAATCATCAGCCTATTCTGTGCCTACACCTGTGTAGCTAAATATGACTGGAGAAAAACCACAAACTCCTGACAAGTTGTACTTTAACTTCATACCCAGAAACCACAACTGGGCCCCTGACACCTACAGGCAATCATACCATATATGTCAAGATCACTCATTCTCCCGCTCAGATAACATTTTCACACCTTCTCTTCTTTTCTTAAACCCCAAAAACCTCATCCTCATCTTCATTCTTAACAGATGGTTTTATTTCCTACTTCACTGAGAAAATGGAAGTATCAGAAGAGAACTTCCCCAAACTCATACCATCTCATGTGCCCAAATGGCATCATCTCCTACATGCTTGGCTTTCCTGCCCATTACCATAGATGAACTACGTGAACTCTCTTACAAAGCCAGTCCCTCTGGCTTTGGGATTCCTACTCCTTTCATCTAATCAAGGATGTTACTCTAGCAATTTTACTTTGTCTCACCCACACTTCAACCCATTTCTCTCTATTGGATCGTTCTTATTAGTCATATAGGCATATTTATATTTCTCCCACTTGAAAACAATGGTGATAACAACACCTCTCTTAACCCCATATGAGCTCCTACCTCATTTATTTTCCTTTCCATTTGTAGCAGGATTCCTAGAAAGAATTGTGTATATTTATTTGTCTCCACTTTTCTTACTTTTATTCCATTTGAACCCCCTCCAATCAGGTTTTACCCCCATTACTCTGCAGAAATTGCTTTCAGCAGCATTATCAATGACCTTCATGTGGTTAATTACAATGGTCAGACCTCAGACCTTGACCCGTTAGCAGCTTATGGTGCTCTCTCTCTGTTAATATTCTCCTGGCATACCACATTTTCTCATTGTGTCCTATCTCTCTGATTGCTTCCTTTCTGTTGCTGTTTGCTTTGCTTAGTTTATCCTCTTAATGTTTGAATTCCCCAAAGCTCAGAATTTGAACCTCTTCTTTATCTTTATCTTGATAATTTAAATCAGTCCCATGTCTTTAAATAAAAACTATATGCTAATGATTTCCATATTTCCATTGCTCTTGAACTCCAAGCTCAAGAACTCGAGTGCCTACTCAAAGTCTCCACTTGGAGGTCTGACATTTCCAAAACAAACCTCTTCATTTCTCCCTGTTCCCTAAACTTGCTCCATGTCAGCCCTCCTACCCATAGCCCTCCCTGCCTCAGCTGATGTCAACTCCAGTCTTCTAGCAACTGGCAGAAAACAGTTGACGTTTTTCTTGACTTTCCCTACCATTATCTCTTATTTTGTCTCCTTCTATTAGCCTCTTATTCAATCTGTTCCAGTGACACTGGCTTCCTGACGATTCTTTGAGCAGGCCAGGCACACCCCTGCCATAGGGTCTTTGCCCTAGCTCATCCCTCTGACTACAGTGCTTTCCTCACAAATATCCTTTAACTCCCTCCCATCCTTTAATCCTTGCACAATTCTCAATTTCTCAATAAGGCTGACCCACATCACTCCATGCAAAACATGTGAAAACACACAGACATACACACACATGTGCGAACCTCCTGCTCTACTTTTTCATTTTTTCATAGCACTTATTGCCTTAATTATGTTGTTTGCTGTCTGTCTCCTGTACTGGAATATAAACTCTACAAGATTAGCGATCTTTCTGCTGGGTTCACTATGTATCCCAAATGTTTAGAACAATGCCTAGCACATAGTAGGCAGTCAGATATTGAGTAGGCACTCATATGTTGTTGAATGAATTGAAAGTGATTTAAAAACTAATCCTGCTGGTTTAGAGTAGGAACCTAAATCTGTTAACATCCTGCTTATTTCAGACAAAATGGGATCGGGAACTGGGCCAGGTCAGAGCTTATAGATGAAGTCTACATGACAGATCTGAACAAGAGAGTCTAATCAGTGCAGAAGTAGGTGTAAGGAGGGGCGCTTAGGTGGCTTGGTCACTTAAGCATCTGACTTCAGCTCAGGTCATGATCTCGTGGTTCATGAGTTCCAGCCCCGCGTCCGGCTCTGTGCTGACAGCTCAGATCCTGGAGCCTGTTTCAGATTCTGTGTCTCCTTCTCTCTCTGCCCCTTCCCAATTAACACTCTGTCTCTCTCTCCTTCAAAAATAAATAAACATTAAAAAATTTTATAAAAAAAAGAAAAGAGTAGGTGTACAGAAAGGAAAAAAAAAGGTCAGCAGCTCCCTTACACCCCCACAAGCTTGGAGAAGAAGTGGAAGTGTTAGCTGAGAGGTCCCTTATCAGTCCTGGTTGGAGTTTGCAGAGTTCTACATGGTCCAGATATGAAGAAAGTAAGAAAGGTCAAAGGTTTATTCAATGTAAAGAAAGACTTTGCTAATGATGAAATAAGTACCTTAGAATATATTTGTAGAAAATATTAATAAGTCTAGAAATTGTAGGGGTGTGTGTGTGTGTGTGTGTGTGTGTGTGTGTGTGTGTGTGTATTGATGTTGCTCCCATTTTTCCCTGGATGTGGTTTATCTAATCCAGAGGGAATGGACCAAAGACGGTTCCCAAGAATCTAATCCTGCTGGTTTAGAGTAGGAATCTAAATCTCTGCTCCCAAGATTCTCTGCTCAGCCTTCTCTCCCTGAAGCTTCTCTCCCTGAAGGACTATATTAGCATCTACAGACATTAATCTTTTCTTGAATGATTTCAATGTCTTTCAAAGTATGATCTGTGGTTGCCTGAATCAGAATAGTTGGATGTCTCTTAAAAATGTAAATTCCTGAGTCCTTCCCAAACTTATTAAATCATGTGGTAAGGCCAGAAACATGTACACTCAATAAGCTCCCTACATAATTTTGATTCATACTGAAGTTTGAGAAACACTGCTATAAATGAAGGGGATTATTTTGCCCTAGTTTAATGTGTCTAGGCTGTTTAATTTTTTATTTGGTGTTTCACACTTCTTATTTCACTTTTAAAAACATAAAAAAGAAGAATTTATTTTGAAAAGAACCCATGTTTGGGATTAGTTAGGAGCTTAACGGATGAAATTGACTTGATTCAATAATTTCTGTGACCCATTTTATTCTGCTCTTCTTACTATTAGGTGGAGGAGTAGAAGGTGGAGGAGTAGAAGCACCAATCCATATACTAACCAGGCATACAAATTACTCTTTTCTTCTGGTTGAACTTTTAAATTGCCTTGCCCCTAACTCCAGACCAATACTTCCTTTGAATTTAAGGATTGCCTCTTGGAGAAAGTGGACAGCTTCACACCAAATACAAGAACACAGAAGAAACTAAAGCTAAAATATGACTCCAGATATCAGTTAGTTCAAGATCAAATTATGCTAGCATGTCATTATGCAGCCTGTCATCTATGACATCATCCATTATTTACGACAATGTATTCACGAACCGCAGTCCTTGGCTATGCTTCCCTTGCAGACCAACCCATGGACTGAGCAGCACAGATATAAGGTCATATCTAAGAAAGTTCCTCCAAAAGCTATCACTCAATTTTATTTTAGCAAATAATTGGATAATCTTAAGATCCTCCAGAATATTTCTTAAAGAGAAGTTCAATAGAAGAAATTTATGTACTAAAATTCCTATCATTCCAGCTTTTCTCTAAAATAAAACAAGTCAGCTTTCATCAAAGAGACATTCAAAGGAAGCTCTTTTTGCCCAGTTCATTTCTCTTATCCTTGAGGCTGAGGAGACTTTAGCAGATTCTGGGAAAATTCCAAACAGACCCATTTTTGGTGTTGAGTTATCTCACTATCTAAATCATACTCCAACTACCTCTGGCAATCAAGCAGAATGCCAAAACCCTTTCAGAGAATAGGAAACTTTCAACATACCCTGTTTCTGCAGAACCCAGTTGTCTTGAGAAAGAAAAGCTCTCTTAATCACCATTTCAGAAGAGTACACTGAAATGTTTGCCATTTTGGAATTCCTATTTATTTAGTATTTTATCTATCTATCTATCTATCTATCTATCTATCTATCTATCTAAGTAATCTTTATGCCCACCGTGGGGCTCTGACTCACAACCCCAAGATTAAGAGTTACATGCTCTACCGACTGAGCCAGGCAGGCATCCCTATTTCTGTATAACGTTTTAGTTGTGAGTTCTCAAAATTTTCCTCTCTTTGGGAGAGGTGGTTGAATACTTTGTAAATTTATTAAATCTAGGGTTGCATAACACTAGTTACTACAGAGAGGAATTTGGTAGGCAGGGTCCATCTTATATGGCAAGTTGGTAAAGAGAATTGTTAATTGACAAAGGAGGTTGTCCTCATAAGGCAGTGTCGCCTACATATCAGTACTACAATACTGCCTCCAAAGAAGCCTTAGATCAAACCTCTACAGAAAACGAGAATAACACAGGAAACATGTCTTCCATGTTGCCAAAGAGGCATCCATGAGACCCTGCTTTTTAGAAAACTGGCTTGGGTCTCCCACTTGGAAAGTGGTCCTTAGGTGGTTTGGGTAGGGGAAAAGCTTCATTCTTGGGGTGGAGAACTGCCCTGAACAAAATGGTGTATCAGGGCCACCCACCACCAGCAGAGGCTTCAGGAAAGGACTGTCTTTTGGAGAGAGTTGGTGCCCTAAGCAGAGTGGAGACTCTCCCTCAGTCAACTCTACAAGTACTAATCCCATGTTGGATTGGGAGCAAACCTAGACTCGTGTGTGTGTGTGTGTGTGTGTGTGTGTGTGTGTGTGTGTGTGTCAGTGTGATACCTGATCTTCTCTTCCAGAATTACCCACACAGAACAAGGACAAATGTCTTGCCTTGGAGAAACTGTACATGGCTTTGAACTCAGACTGACCTTAGCTGGGATCAGGCCTCTACCACATACAAGCGATGTGATTTTGGGCAGGTTTCCTTAATCTTTCTCAGTCTCAATTTCCTCAGTCATAAAATGGGAATAATCATAGCCATTCCACAGAGTGGTTGTGAGGAAGAGAGGGGACATTGTACATTGCTCAGTGCAGTACCTGTCACATAGTAAGCCTGTAACAAAGGTTACCTGTTATCATTGTGATGATCTTATCTGTGGGCCTGCATTCCACGTTTTGGCAGAAACCAGTGAGAAAACTCTACTCAGCAAGAACAAAATCACTGTGTATACCATGTTTGAGGCCAGAAGAAAAGCCAAAAGAATGTTGTAGTTAAAGAGAGTCCAAATGCAGCCCTAGCTCTTCTGGATTCCCACATGGGCTACTCAAGGTAGAGTTGTCACAGTTTGTGACTAGACCAT
The DNA here is from genome assembly GCF_022079265.1 of Lynx rufus. Classification (NCBI taxonomy): domain Eukaryota; kingdom Metazoa; phylum Chordata; class Mammalia; order Carnivora; family Felidae; genus Lynx; species Lynx rufus. The sequence continues at coordinate 73,370,109 of NW_025814889.1, read as the reverse complement.
TGTATAAAAGCCAAACACACCGCTCACTTTGAAGGAGTTCTTTTCACAGGGGTAATTGGCAGAGACTGATGCAGTCAAGAGTCAAAGCAGTGTAGAATCTTATTGGGAAAGTGTGCACAGAGCAGAGACTCCTGGCAGAGGACAGGGAGACTTACACTGTAACATCAGCTCTGTGGTCTGCTGAGCCATAGAAACAGGGCCACAGGGCAAAAGCTTAACAGTAAAAATTAATGCCAGTGGAAGTTTAAGGACACTAGTCTCCAAGAAACATGAAAAATTCACATGTGCTGTAGGACAGCCTGTTCCTTCAGTGCCTGAGATCATCGTCAGATTCAATCTTTTCCCATAATAATATATTACCCCTATTAATTTGCAGATGCCTGGGTGAGATAATATGAAAAGTACTAGATGCTGTGCAAATGGCCACTTATCCATAACTAGAAATTACGTATGTGGTAATTAGTTGGCTGTAACTAAAACTGCGAGCCCCAACACGTCAATCTTATACTCCACGGCATTAGATGCTTGAGTAATTTTATTTCAGTTTATTTTTTAAACTGTGTTTGGCAACTGCCCAATAATACTGAGAGTGAAGCAGTCCCCCCACCCCAGCTCCGCATTTAGCTTGTTAAACCAGCTCCTTGAGCAGTAAGGGCAGAAGAGTGAAACCTTCTTCCCCTTCAGTTAACCTTTCCTTAATTGGGCAACAACGCATATTTCCATTCCTGACAAAAGAGAAATGCAGTTTTGGTTTTCCAGGAGCATGCTATTAAGACTGCAATTCATTTATCTAAATTCTAGCTTCTTAGGCACACAGACTTAACACCAAAGAAATGAGCTCACTTAGATATACATACTCATTTTCATACTTCATGCTTCTTCAGACTTCCCCTTTCTTGCTTTTTCAGCAAGCAGATATTTAAAATCATCAGCTCAAATACAAAAACACTCTTAATTGTCTTTTAAAGTTTACTTATTTTATTTTGAGAGAGAGTGAGTGAGTGCAAGTCGGGGAGGGGCAAAGAGAGAGGAAGAGAGAGAATTTCAGGCAGGACACGGGGCCAAAAGGAACCATGAGATCATGATTTGAGCCGAAGTCAGATGCCCAACTGACTGGGCCACTCAGGCGCTCCCAAAAAACTTTTAACTTTTAAACATTAGCCTTTTATTCACCTCAGCATCATTCAGATTTGTGATTGAAGTAATAGCCATAAACAGCTATTTGAGTGATTATAATTGCACAAATATTTTTGAAAGAATAGTGAACTCAAATAAGACATTACTGGTGAAGTGTTCTGAGTAATTAGTTGCACAAGTGTATTCACAATGGAGAGCTTTTGTTCACTTTCATATTCCCACATAGTAGGTGCTGTTTATTTATTTATTTTTTTTTTAATTTTTTTTTCAACGTTTTTATTTATTTTTGGGACAGAGAGAGACAGAGCATGAACGGGGGAGGGGCAGAGAGAGAGGGAGACACAGAATTGGAAACAGGCTCCAGGCTCTGAGCCATCAGCCCAGAGCCTGACGCGGGGCTCGAACTCACGGACCGCGAGATCCTGACCTGGCTGAAGTCGGACGCTTAACCGACTGCGCCACCCAGGCGCCCCTAGTAGGTGCTGTTTAAACATCTGGAATGGATTTGCAGATTGAAAAGTTACAAGCTACTCCATGGACTAGGGACAGGGGTTTCCACACATCTGTTTGTGTGTCTCAGTACTGACCCAATATCTGATTTTCATTGGTCAAGAAAAAAAAAAATGAGAAAATGGAAGATATACAGTGAAAATTTTTATATATTTGAAATTTAAAGGGCTGACTTTTATTCCAAGAGTTTGGTCTTCTATTTATCTCCATATTTCTTTTATTTTTTTAATTGCACTTGTCCATGTAATCTACATTCTGGGAACCACTGCTGGAATGCCTAGAAACATGAGAGTCAGTCAGTTGAGAATTGGCTGAGCTCAGTATATTCATACTGTGCAGGCCACAGAAAAGCTGCCAGCTTTAGGTTAATAACAATCTGGCTGATCTGGCTGAAAATGACCCCAGATGGAGTCCAGTCTCTTGTCCTTCTTCTGGTCTATTAAATCCACTCCCTCCCTGAATCCTGACCATCACTAGGTTCCTTAATTAAAAAAACCCATTTTTTAAAGTTTATTTATTTACTTAGAGAGAGAGAGAGAACAGAGGAGGGGCAGAGAAAGACAGAGAATCCCAAGCAGGCTCCACACGGTCAGCACAGAGCCCAATGTGGAGCTCGAACTCACAAACCATGAGATCATGACCTGAGCTGAAATCAAGAGTCGGACACTTAACCGACTGAGCCACCCAGGCACCCTTTAAAATACAGGAAACCTTGGACCAAACTCATCCTTTATGAATAGTGAGTGAGGGCTGGGTAAACCATGCTGAAACCTGTATGACAAAATAATCCCTGAATGAAAATGGAGGGAAACAAATATTCAAATATTCTCTCCTTCCTAAAGAAAAAAAAAAACAAACAAAAAAACAATAATCAGCCAACATAAGAAATCTGTATGCAGGCAGCATCATTTTGATTCAGCTAGACATTTTCACACTAGTAAAGAAAACGTTTTGGCAAAGAATTATTTTAACCAAGAAGTAAAACACAGAATTCCAATCTTAGCTAAGGCCATCTGTTATAACCCATATGAAAGCACACTGGAAGGAAATCTCTGTATCCATTGCATTGTAGTATTATCGATTCTCATTGGACCTCTTAACATTGAGCCCCAAAGTCAGTACTGTAACTGTAGCACATCTTGGGCTGAAGTGCCTAAGAAATTGCATTCCCTAAAGAAAGGAAGAGCATGAGAATCCTCTGAGGAGAGAGATCCTCGTGGGGACTCTGGTTATGAGTCCAGCCCACAAGGATTTCAGATTGTTTGAAGTGTTTATGGTTCTATCCAGTTTTTCATCATTGAGGGGAAAAAACCCCACTACAAAGTCCTCACTTCATAGAAGATATTTTCAGATCCATATTTTAGATAATTCCAAGTTCTTTTACACAGAGAGCAAGATATATATAAAACTGTCACTTTGAAAAAGTCCTAGGGAAAAGTTAATCTGAGTTTATAATGCTATCTACTAGGATTATTATCAATAGCCATCCCTTCCCCTCTTCTCCCCCATAACTCTGATTAAGTGAGAATCTTCACAGTGATTCTTTTGACTACATTTTATACCATAAAGAAAGTAGGCTTTCTGGATTTGACACATGGAAAATTTTAGTTTTAAAAAGTCTATGGAATTGAGGGTAGTGATTATAAAACAGAAGTCTGGGGCAAGACCTTGTGGCAGTCTCCTCCTCTCCCATCTTGGTTGTTTTGGTCATTTCTCATGCTCTCCTACTTTCTCATGTTCTTCTCCTTCCTTCATGTAGTACTTCCTACTCCTCCCCACCCCAGAGTCTGAGGAGGCATTATTTAGTGTAATGAATAATGGCTTTTCAGTAGCTCTTTGACACTCACAAAGTATGTTCACTTTCCTGCCATATTTCATCCTCACAGAACACATGCAGCAGATAATCTTATTATCCTCAATGTCTTGATGAAAAAATAAGAAATTGAGGTTCAGAAATGGGTCACAACACCTAGAAAAAGTGGCAGAAGTGAAACTCCTATCAGTTTTCCTAATTTCGTATCCTGCATTTTAACTAGCATTGGAGGCTAAAGAAGTCAGCACTACGTAGTCTGAGGTAGGGATCCCAACTTTGTTGGTTAAACATACTTTCTTTTTTTCTTCCAATTTGTGGAGATTTGTAACTCCCTGAGTTCCTAAGAGATGCTAAAACAACAATGAATCTGAGGGTAGCAAAGACCTCATCATCCAATTCTCTTCGTCTCAGGAAATGTCAGCCAATAGCGGGAAAGGGGCAGTGGGCGAGCCAAGTAAGGGTCTGAAAGATACAGGGAAATGTACAAAATCAGGACAAAAGTAGTAGTATCAATCCATTGGCTAAATCAGAAAGCTATGCCCTGGAGCTGGAGAAGCAGGGCAAGAAACCAAAAAGAGCACCCTCTAGGGGTGGGAGAAGACAGGCTACCAGCACCAACCTGAACCCCTAGCACATCTTGCCTGTCCCACACAGACAGCGTTTGAACAGAACAGACAAATGTACTGATTCTCAAAAGACAAACAAACAACCAAGATTATGCAAACATTTCAGGAAAAGTTAACACCTTGCAACAAAGGCCAAAATTCAACAAATAAAGAATTTTGAAGAATAAGATGTAAGAGAACTCACAAGGTTTCAGAATAAGTGTAAAAATATCTCTGGAAAAGTGTAGGAAACTGTAACTAAAACAGTTAATTAACTGAATATTGTAGAAATAAAAAATTTGATAATTAAAATAAAAGGATCAGTTTGGGAGTTAATAGTAGAATGGACACATAATGAGTAGCATTTTGAAATACCAAGCTGAAGAATTGTCTCAAAACATAGTAGGAGGGGGGCCTGGATGGCTCAGTCGGTTGAGCATCTGACTTCGGCTCAGAATGTGGTCTCGTGCTTCATGGGTTTGAGCCCTGCATTAGGCTCTGCACTGGCGGTGTGGAGTCTGACTGGGATTCTCTCTTTCTGCCTCTCCTTCATTTGCTCACATGCTCTCTCTCTCTCTCAAAATAAATGAATAAACTTAAAAAAAAAAAACATGGTAGGAAACGACAAAGAGAATATGAAAGAAAAGTTAACAGACATAAAGATTGAGTCACGGATTCCCATAGCCATTTAATAGGGGTTCCAGAAAGAGAACAGAGAACATAAGAGAGGAAATAATTGAAGAATTAATAAAATAAAATTTCTCTCAGAAAAAAATTCATATTGGTGTCTAATGGGATTTAAGCAGGAAAAATGAAAAAAGACTTTACATCTAGATCCATTCTTGTGAAATTTCAGAACAAAAATAATAAAGAGGGCATTCTAAAGGCTCTAGAGAGTTGGGGCACCTGGTTGACTCAGTCAGTGGAGCATGCAACTCTTGATCTCAGGGTCATGAGTTCAAGCCCCATGCTGGACATAGAGCTTACTTTAAAAAAAAAATAATGAAGGCTTTAGAGAGTAAAAAACAGATAACCTACATAAGAACAAAGATAATATTAACATCAGACCTCGTCAATAATACTGAAATCAAGAAGATATTATACAACTTCAAAGCTCTAAGGAAAACAATTGACCCCCAAATTTTGACTTAGTCAAAGTATAACTTCACTTTGAAAGCAAAGACATGTTTGTAAATGTAAAGACTCAAAAAATTTATCAACCATAAATCGTTTCTGAAAAAATTAGTAAAGAATGTAATTGCAAATAATGAAAAATAAACCCAAAGAGAAGACCTATAGGATAGATAAAACAAGAAAGGGTGGTGTGTTAAGAAACCAAAATAAATTATACTTAAACCTTAATAATTGTTGGAGGAGGAATAAAAAAAATAACCATCAGAAATTAAAATCCCAGATGATCTCAGTGCTGGAGCAGAGGGAGCTAGTAAATGAAAGTTCATCTCATTTAAGGGCAAAGTTAAATGCTGCCTCATACCAGATGTAGATTAAAAATATGCTGAATAGGCATATTAAACATATAAAAATAACCATTAGAAAAGTAGAAATAGATTTTCTAACTTCCAAGCAGCTAGAGAAACTAAATGTAACTGAGACCAAACCAAAACAAACAGAAAACTTCAACAATTGAATAAAAGACCAAGAAGAAGAGAAAACAAGCAATGGAAAATACAAAACCCACAAAACAAGGTGATAGGAAATCCAAATCGAGGCACATTCTAGGATATAACTGACCTGTGCTCTTCAAAATGTCAAAATTGGGGCACCTGAATGGCTCAGTCGGTTAAGTGTCCAACTCTTGGTTTCAGCTCAGGTCATGATTTCATGGTTCATGAGTTCAAGCCCCATGTGGGGCTCTGAGCTGGCAGCGTGGAGCCTGCTTGGGATCCTCTCTCTCCTCTCTCTTTGCTCCTCCCCCATTCACGTGTGTGCACACGCATTCTCTCAAAATAAATAAACTTTAAAAAATAAATAAAATGTCAAAATAATGAAAATTAAAAGAAAGGCTAAAGAACTGTTCTGGATTAAAGAACATTAAAGAAACATGATAACTAAATGCAATGCACAATCCTGGAATAGAAGCAGGGATGGAAAAAAATTGCCATAATGCATATTACTGGGAAAAATTTGCAGATGGATTGTAGATTAGAGAATAGTAACATAACAATGTTTAATATCCTTATTTTAATAATGGTACTGTGATCTGTAGGATAATTTTCCTTTTCTTAGAATATTCATGCTGAAGTATACGGGAATAAAGGGATATGATCTTTGCAGTGTACTCTCAAATGGTTCATAAATGAAAAATAACGATGTATGTATAACTATATAATATATAATACATACCCATGACATAGGGCTACGTATATATCAAGAGACAGAATGATAAAGCATGTGGCAAAATATTAACAGATGGTGAATCTGGGTGAAAAGTATATTGGAGTCCTTTGGACTATTCTTACAAGTATTCTGTAAGTATGAAACTATTACAAAAAATAAATAATAAAGTTATAGGGCAGAAAGGAGTATAATAATCAATAGTCATAGCAATCTGAATGGATTGAGTTCCTTTACTAAAAAGCAGAGATTCTCAGGCTGGTCTAAAACAAAGCAAAATAAAACAAAGAAAGAGACCTCAACTACATGTTATTTGTAAGAGACACATTTGAAACAAAAAGGGAAAATACAGGCATTTTCCAGGCAAATGCTAAGAAATAGAAAGCAAGTATAGCAACATTCATATAAAGCAAAATAGCATTCAAGATGCAATGTACCAAGAAGAAGAACAAGGGATATTTCACATTAGTAGAAAGAACAATTCACAAAGAGGGTAGAGCAGTCATAAATCCATTATGTCTCTAACATTACAGCATTCATAAATAAGGGAAAGACTGGTGGGCATGCAAAGAGATGTCAAAAAACTCCTCAGTTATAGTGGAAATCTCTAACATACTTCTCTTAGAGATGGATAAAGCAAGTTGGCCAAAAGTAAATTGCATATGATTTGAACCATGGTTAGAAAGCAGGTCTAATATATATAAAGAAGCTTGTGCTCAGAAAGCAAAGATTATACATTTTTTATAAATTTACCTGAAATATTGAGAGCAATGAAAATAAGCCCTTAGAAGGATGTTTTATTTCAGAATAAGTCAACCTAGATGGAGGGACCCCTTGGTCTTATAACTTTTGTTCCAGTAAAGGATAATATCGATCCCAGTCCTGTCCAAAGTACCTGCCTCAAAACCAGACACTTGAGGGGCGCCTGGGTGGCGCAGTCGGTTAAGCGTCTGACTTCAGCCAGGTCACGATCTCACGGTCCGTGAGTTCGAGCCCCCCGTCGGGCTCTGGGCTGATGGCTCAGAGCCTGGAGCCTGTTTCCGATTCTGTGTCTCCCTCTCTCTCTGCTCCTCGCCCGTTCATGCTCTGTCTCTCTCTGCCCCAAAAATAAATAAACGTTGAAAAAAAAATTAAAAAAAAAAAACAAAAAAAAAAACCCACCAGACACTTGAAAAATCAGATTACTGTTTTGCATATTCATACGTTTCCTTCTCATAGGAATCACACCTTCCTACAACATGTTATGCATGTGACAGCTCTAAGATCATGCTACAATGGTATAATGCCGAGGAATTATCACAGGAACTCCATGCTACTTTAGAATTTATATAGATAGGTATATGTGTATATGCATATACACATGTATACATATATGGATGCACATGTTTTTAAGCTTTATTATGATATAATTTATATACTACCAATTTCACTCATTTAGGGTGTACAATCCAATGGCTTTAGTATCCTTTCAGAGTTGTGCTGTCATCACTATAACCTAATTTTAGAACATTTCATCGCCCCCAAAAGAAACCTTTCATCCATTAAGTCAATTCCTATTCTACCCTCTGTTCCCTCATTCTCCAAAGTGGCTGGACCATTTTATATCCCTGTCAGCAGTGTGCAAGGGTTCTTTAAAAAAATTTTTTTTTATCACATTTCTTTATTTTTGAGAGGCAGAGAGAGACAGAGCGCAAGTGGGGGGGGGGCAGAGGGAGAGGGAGACACAGAATCCGAGGCAGGCTCCAAACTCTGAGCTGTCAGCACAGAGCTCAACATAGGGCTCGAACTCACCAACCATGAGTTCATGACCCGAGCTGAAGTCAGACACTCAACCCACTGAGCCACCCAAGTGCCCCAAGGGTTCTAATTTCTTCATATCCTCATCAAGATCTGTTATGTCTGTCTTTTTAATTACAGACATTCTAGTACATTTGAAGTGGTATCTTAATTGTGGTTTTGATTTGTATTTCCCTTGTGAGTAATGATAAGATCTTTTCATGTGCTTATTAGCTATTCATGTATCTTCTTTGGAGAAATGTCTACTCTAGCCCTTTGCCCATTTTTAAGTTGGGTTATTTATTATTTTTTAATTATTATTGAGTTGTAAGGGTTCTTTATATATTCTAGATACGAGGGTCTTATTAGGTATATGACTTTCAAATATTTTCTCCCATGTGGTTGTCCTTTAATTGTCCTTTGAAGCATGAATATTTTTAATTTTTATGAAGTCAAATTTATCAATCATCTAAGATATATACTTTTGGTGTTGTATCTGAGAGGTGATTGCCTAACCCAAAGTCATGAAGATTTATTCTTGTTTTGCTCTAGGGGTTTTTATAGCTTTAGCTTTTACATTTAGATCTATGATCCACTACAATTTATATTCTAAGTGTTGTCACACAACAGCCTGGGAGTTGGGAAAGGGGCCTGCTGGGCTTGGGTGGGGTAATGTGATATGTTCAGCTGTGGTCCCTTTGCTTTCTTCCAGCTCTGGTTGAAAAGGTTAGAGATATTGTGAAAGAAAGGTATGTAGTGACCCATGGAATAAACCTTGTTGTCATGATTCTTTAATACTGTGTCTCACTACAAAAATCGGAGTACCTTAGGATTTGGGGGACAAGCTCCAGTAAAACCCCATAACCCAAGTTTTACTGATTCTTTGCTGATGACCAGTTTCCCAACAGATCAAAATTTCTTCTGTAATGTATTGTTCTTCAATGAAAATTAATTTTCCTTCTGTATACACATCTCATTCTATGAATAAATAATTTTGTATTCCAAAACAGAACTCTGCTTGAATTCTGATAAGTGTGATACTTATTCTCTTCTTTCCCTAGAGAATGGTGTCTAACCAGAAACCTGCCCCTTTGTGGGATTTTCTACTAGATTCCATAATTCTGCTAATGCTCTCTTTAGTAACTCTCCCCAGTCACTTGGCCTTGATGTTCCTAAATATTATCAGTTTGACACTCTTCCATAAAATGCAAGGTTGAACACTCCTAGGAAACATTTCACTTTGTCAGAGTTCTACCTTATTTTTGACATGTCTCAGATGATGAATTTTTTTTTTTTTTGAAGATGATGAAATCCGCTTTCTTCAAGCTTTGTATGCATTCCAACTAACCATGCAGAGAAACCCCTTATTTGATCATCAAAACTTTGAGATGGTGCAACTGCTTTCTCACAAGGTTCCTGTTGCATCACCTTCGTGCACAGGTTCCTTTTTCCTGGTCAGAATTCAGGCCAGGATGGTCTTTGGAGTCTCCTAAGAGACAAAGCTGGCTAGCAAGAGAAGCTTGAAAAAGTGTATCCTATTCATCATTTCTGTAATATCATGCCTTAGTTTGGGTTTTGTAATCAGCAGTAGGAACACATCATCTCTTCCTTCCATTTGGCCAGTAATTCTTTGATCTCTGCCACAGCAATTTCTCTATTCCTGTTTCTTTTAATTTGATGTTTTTCACATTGCTCTACCCTAAAATTCAATGTTATTTGACAAATATTTACTGGGAGTTTACTGTATGCTAAGTACTACTCTCTGAAAAAAAACATACATCTACATATAGATATATTACTTCTCAATATACTTATACCTTTTCACCACTTCAGTGAGATCTACTCCTTTTGAAAAAGGTATGTGTCACAATCTTCTCAAAGAAGAGAATCATATATACTTGTTTTTATTTCTCTTGCTAAGCAGTTTGTCTCTTGGAAAGCTCAGAATTTTGGCCAACAATGGATATAATATATACCACTATTATGGGTACAACTAATGAGCAACTGCTTTTCTCTTTAAACTTTGGATACAAAATTATATTGAAGCTTTAAGAATTGCCTACAATCAACCTCTCACTTAGTTGTTCACTCTCTCTCATTCTTTCTCTCTCTCAGATTTACAGCATTATTTTTATGATAATCCTGCCAAGGGGAGCCTGGGTGGCTCAGTTGGTTAGCGTTTGACGCTTAATTTCAGCTCAAGTCATGATCTCACACTTTATGAGTTCAACCCCCACATTCGGCTCTGCACTGACAGTGTGGAGCCTGCTTGGGACTCCCTTTCTTTCTCCCTCTGGCCCTCTGCTGCTCTCTCTCTCAAAATAAATAAACATTTTTTTTTGAAAAAAAAAAAAAAAAAGAATCCTGTCCAAAAAATGCATCACCTGCATCTAATCATGAGGCAACATCAGACACACCCATACTGAAAAGTACTTTACAAAATAACTGGCTTACAAACTTCAAAAGTGTCAAGGTCATGAAACTCAAAGAAAGACTGAGGAATACTGTTCCAAATTGAAGGACACAACTAAGTGCAACACACGATCTTGAATTGGATCTTATAACTTTGAAGAATGTTATTAGGACAACAAATAAACTTGAATCATTTCTGAGAACTAGGTGGTAGTAATGTATCAGTGTTAATTTCCTGATTTTGATGGACATATTGTAATTATGTAGGAGAATATCCATGTTTGTAGGAATTATACTGTAAAGTATTTGTGAGTAATGGGGCATCATGTTGGCAATTTAAGACTAAATGGTGGTGGGGTGGAGTTATTTTTCTTGCCCCACCCCAAAATTAACATATGATGTTGAATATGTGACTCATTTAACAGTCATACCATTATTAATTAATGATATCTATCATGGGTACAGGATATTTCTACCCATGTGATATATTTCTGATCTTAGCCTATAGACTGGTGACATCAAACAAGCCCTATTTAGCAGTGTGGCTGGCCCTGTTGGTAGCCTACCTGTCATTCCTTCCTTCAACTCTTTCTTGTTAATAAACCCTAATTTCATTGAAATATGGATATCTAGTCCTTTCTTCCCTCAGAAAGTGAATTTTTATTGGTCCAAGCCAGTCATGGTTTAGGCATGGACATGTGTTGTATAATTTTGGCTAATAACATATGATATGTGAAAGCAGGTCTGCTGGGGTGGGAGTAGGGGTGCTTTAAGGAAAGATTTTCCCTCTTAATAACAGGAGGTCACAGAATGAAATGGCTCTTCTTCTGTTTGATGAGGTCATGCCTCCATGCCACACCTAGAAACTAAAGCAGTCATTTTGAAACCATGTGAAGAACAAGCCTAAGGAGAAAAGCCAAGATAGTGAAGATGACAGAGCAGAAAGATAGAAAACAATCTACGTTCTTGATAATGTCACTGACTACTAAATTAAGCAAGCCTGTAATCACCCTATCCCCTTGCCTGTTATATGAGATAATAGACTTTGCTTAGTATTTAAATATATGTTCATATGCATAATTAACATATAGTTAATATATATTTACATCTCTATTATTGTCTTTGACCAGAATTATAGATTTGGAAGTGGTCTTGGAGGTCATCTATATTCTAGTCCAACTCTTTTATTTATTTATAAGAACAGTTTAGACAAGTGAGGCACCTTGCCCAAGACCAAACAATAGTAGTTGATGAGATTCTAGAATCCAAGTCTTTGGATTCCTTTCTGAGTCCACTGTGCTGTCTACTCCCCTAAAAACAGAAAGTAGTTCCAAAACTTTCAGGACATTTTGACAGAAGGAAGGGGCATGGGAAATCTGATGCCTGGATAGGGAGTGGCTGATTTTCCTACAGTAAGTGTTCCATTCAATCATTTTTATATGGGCTTCTACCACGGTAACAAATTCCTCACTAGAGACCAGCCCCTGCCCAGATTCACAGAATTGCTGAAGATCTTTCCCAAGAAACTTTTGGCTTTTATCTAATTTAAGTAAATATGTGGTGATATTTTTTCCCTTAAGCATCCACAGTTATTCAGAGAGCCACATACAGATATTCAGGCATTATTTCATATAGGAAATTTTATGGAAAGAAATTTTCACCTCTTGGGAAGTGACTTTTGAAAATAAAGACATGGAAGCATTTACTTTTCTCTCTTTACCACTTTCACACCAAGGAGGCCAAGCTGAAAAAAACAACATACAATAACAATAAAATGTTATCTAAGGCGAAAACAGCACTATTGGCAGTTACATATTGTGTGGCTTTAACAGTTTGCTTCCTTGTGTGAATTTGAATAGCGCTGCCATTTTAACCACCTTAGACATGCTTTTGTCTTGAATTTTGCACCTTTTCCACAGGTTTTTATATCTTCATAAATGCAGCACGGTGTTTTGCAAAGATAAGGGCATTTTCTGGGCATTTTGCTTTTCAAATACAAAGGAGAGTGATGCACATTTTTACATTACTAGTCACTATAAATAAATATCCCACTGTCTTTTTGCTAAGTACATTGCTGATTAATCACTACAGATTAAAATAATCCCACACTGAAACAGTAATTTCTTAAGGTTAATAGAAATTGTATCCATATGGTATTGTTGTTTAAATGGCTTCATTTGCAAATAAAGGAGCAATTATAATAATCTACCTCTTAAAAAAATAAAAGATTTATAGAATATTTTCCTTCATGAAAACAGCACCACCATCAGGAATCCTACAGTTTGTGCAATGAAAGAATTAAATTGCAAGGTTTCGTCTTGTTTTGTTTTAGCTGGTAGAAAAGTAATTTGTCTCTTCCTGAGAGATTTTACCAATAAAAATAATGCAGAAATAGCATTTTGTTATCAAGTAAGAAATAACTGTGGTCTCTGCCTCCCCCAGTCCTACCACAAGAGATTCATGTAGTTTGTGTCCTATAGAAATGAACTGATTTGAATGGTATCAGACTCTCACATGGTTTCTTTTATAGCTAAAGTTATTATAAAATTAACATTTCAACAGGCATTAATTTTATATGACCTCCTGACTGCATTTTCTTCATGACAGAAAAATATTTTTTTCTTTAACCTCATGTTAAATAAGTTTGATGTTCCAATCTTTTCCAAGAGATTAAACTGTATACATGAAAAACAACTGAAGCAACTCTCAAACATTTAAAAAAAAACTGTAAAAGAATTTTAAGCACTATACAAGTGTACAGAATTAAATTCGTTATAATTATTATTTAAATTAAAGGAACCATGAATAGTGTAACATATATAAGTATATACATGTGGATCAAATATAGCTTTCTATAATAGCTTTGCTAAACAGTATATAAAATTATGTAAACTTTAAGCTCTTCAAAAATGGAAAACACTATATAACGTTTGTTAAAATCCCTACTATTCTCATGAATGGAACAAAGCAATTCATTCAAGAATCAAAAATCACATCCAACACTCTAAACAATCATTTTCTTGTATTGTTGGATTAGGATGTTTTAATCAATGGCCTTATTGCCATTGTTTTTTCATAAATCAGCCTTAAAACTGAACACTCCAGTGTTCCATTCAGTTGCCAAAATCAGTCTCATCCTGCATTGAGCCATGTGCATCCTCTAAAGTGGAGCCAAGTACAACTGAAACAACTGTTTCCTGAAAAACAAAGGCAAAGATTCTCCAGCTATGTCAGATGAACACTACGGATAAACATGCTTTTATATCTATTCCTAAACTCACTCTTGCATTTCAACCTCTAGTCTGTGAGTATGTTACCAATTAGCTCATTTGATCATCTTTTCTCCTTTACTAACATTCAAATGGCATTTAACCTAGTGGCTAACATTTACTGAGCACTTACATACAGTGTATCAACCCTGCTCTCAGTGTTTCACATGTATTCATTCATTCTCATGCAATCTTATGAAGTGGGCACTATTATTTCCTCCCACATTTAAAGATGAGGGAGCTGAGGCCCAGAGAAGTTAAGCAAATTTTCCCAGGGTCACACAACTAAGAGGCACACCATGGATTTAAACACAGGAAGTCGCATTTCTAATGCCCTAATTTAAACTACTCTAACGCTGCTTTCCAACCAGTATATGATGTCAGGGTCCTCAATGGTCTTTGACCTTGGCTACCATTTTACATTTTATTAATTTTAATCCCAGCTCATCTTGTTTTGCAGTAAATATCAAATCAATTTGTAAGCCTTTTTTCCATACATAGTATTTGTTTTTTGTCTACACATGTTTAAATTGCTTTTTCTTCAAAAGTCTTTCAGTATTCAATCACTATTGAAAGCTAACTATGCAATTTCTAAAATATTATCTAACTTTCAAAACTCTATGGTTTCGTTTGGCATTATCTATCAAAATTTATGATGCACACATACTTTGAACTAGCAATTCTACTGCTATAACTTTATCATATATATATTCTCCCATATGTCCTTAAAGACGAATGTACAAGAATGTTCATTTTATCAATGTAAAACCAAAAGTTTGGAAGAAATCTAAATACCCACCCATAGGGGACTGGTTAAATAAATTAGGGCCCTTCCTTGCAATGGATACTATAACATCATTAAAAAGAATGAGTTAGAGCTTTATGTATATATATGAAAGTAGGTTCAGGATATATGAATTGAAAAAAAGATACTTAGAATATTCCTAATTACAAGAAATAAAATATATATACATATACCTATATTTAAATAGGAAAATGTCTAGTAAATGCCTTTGGAGGGCATTTGTAAGAGCAAAGACATATTTCAGTGTTACTCTTGTGCTATATAAATGCTTACTATGAATATATATCATTTTCCAATTAAAATAGAAACTAATCACACAGAAAGGAATCATTTATGCTTCTATGAGCAAAGCACAGCATTTGGAGCAAATATAGTTAATTCTGTCCCTGCCACCAAGGAAAGTAGCATTATTGTTATGGAATAGGAG